>NC_134697.1:39599184-40836684 GCF_050947455.1 Rhinoderma darwinii | reverse complement strand
TTTAAAATTTCTATTTAAATGCCGCCCTATGAGCTCATATAAAAATCTATCATCAATATAGCGTTAACCTTTTCATTATATGGAAAGTGTCAGAAGCATCAGCCATCCAATTTTGTAATTACCTTAACAGTAATCAATGGGGTATAAGTTTCACTTTTAACTACAGCAGATAGTCTATGAAATTTTTAGAAATACTTATTTCTCACTTGGAACATAAAAAATTACAAGAAGAGCAGCACAGAAAGACAGAAATTCATTTTGATGATATTGTGTGTGCAAGCCTCAGGACCTCGACCTCTGATCCCACAATTTAGAAATTTAAAAGATAGGCAGCACTCCACATCATTGGTTCACAATGTCCACTGTGGAAAACTGCATGTAGAAAAAAACAAGTTTACATAGCCATGGCGACACGTCCCTCTTCCGTCCTGCAGGCCGGCCTATGATTGGCTGCAGCGGTCACATGGGATAAAACGTCATCCCAGGAGGCTGGTTTGGAAGAAGAAACACAGAATTCTGGGTGAGTTTAAATTATTTTATTTTCTTCTGAGTTGCATTTTTTGCAGCAGAATCAATGATTTTCCACCGCAAAAAAATGCATCAACTTCTATTTGTTGTGGGTTTTACCTCCCATTGAATTAAATGAGGAAAACCTTCAAAAATAAGCAACGATTACTCAAATACAATTGATATGCTGCGGATTAAAAAAAATACGCCACATGTCAATTTCTAAGTGTTTTTTTCGCTCAGTATTTCCACGGCATGTGGATGAGATTTGTTCAAAGCTCATCCACTTTGCTGCTACTGTATTATGCTACGGGTTTTCCACAACAAACTCCGTTGCGGAAAATCCACAGTATTTACGCTATGTGTGAACTTACCCTAAGCCTGCCATACACATTAAATAACTGTCGGCCAAAAGTTATTTCTCCCAATTCCCCCATAAACATGCACGCTCAGATCGCCCGAGCGTACATGTTTATTTCAATGGGATGGGGAAATTAGCAACTGCCATACATGTCTTATAGTGGCTTATGTCCAGTGGGAACAAAGGATCGGACATTCTGACATCTGACTTCAGGGGAGAGTCAAATGGCCCCCACACACATGAGAAATCGGCGGGTTTGGCTGTTTTTGTCTAATGTGTGTGGGCACCTTTGTGACAGTGTAAAGGCTGCACTTCAATACATTTTCTGATTTCTTTCTTTCTTTTCTTTTGCTCTTACAGCCATTTATAACATACATTGTAGCGACACAATATAAGGAATTAGGAAAACAAGATCTGTTGTACAAAGAGTGAAATTCATTTGTGACTTCAGAATGGAACAGTTGGTTTTCTTTGTTCCTTCTCAGTTGTATGAAATTCGTGTTCAGAATGATGAATTGAACAGAAGAGGTGGATTACATTTAATTACGCTTTTGTACCTGTGAAATTTACAGTTACTGCTAATTATACAATTGCTTTAAAAATACAACTTGGAAATTTGTTAACCAGAGTGACTGTAAAAAAACGTTTGTGTGTGATCGTGAATTAGGGCAAACTAAATTAAGATGTGGTGAGAGAGTGTCGTAACTTTTTTTTGCAATTCTCTTTTTATTGAGAATCTTAAGAGGAATACAGAAAAACAACCTCAAGAGCAGCAAAATATCAAGTGTAAGAAAATCATCTGGGCATATAGGCCCCAAAAACAGCACAAGTTATACAAATAGCTCAGGTGGTAACTTAAGGTGGTCTTACACGACCCGACGTGGGCTGTTTAAACGAGTGCCGATCAACGAGACAGCTCGTTGATCGGAGCTCGTTTGCTCCTTCCACAAGGAGCTAGTATGGGGAGAAGCGTTCGTTACTACGATCGCTCGTCCCCATACATTTACACAGGGAGATGGACTGCCGACAATAATAATATTTTGGGCATTTAAACCTCTACAATCAGCCAATGAACGAGTGTTTGCTCATTCATCAGCTGATCGTTGCCCTGTTTACACAGGGCAATTATCGTGAAATGAGCGTTCTGTGAATGCTCATTTGCCGGTGTAAAAGGGCCCTTAGTGACACTTTGGTGAAAAGATAACAAAAAAAAGACAAACAGATAATGAACTATTTAAAAAGTTCCCAGATAAGTAACTATTATTTAGAGGTGAATCTTGACCACTAAGGGCTAAGGGAGGAGGAGAGGGGGGAGGGAGGGTGTATAAGGGAAGAGGGTGCACCATAAGATTAGAGCAGTTTATGTCAGCCCGGCCAGATGGGGAATGACCTTGTTGAGATTAGAGTTGGGGACAGATTGAGCATTGACAGGTCTTATGGGCCAAAGGGGATCTGCGTGGGATGAGAAGACACTAGGGAAAAGAAAGATATAGTAAACGTTGGGTTGTCCAATGATTAAATATTCAATTTCTCTGTTAGATCACGCAAAACACAACAATTTTTTAAATTGGAGCCATTTAAAAAAAAAATGCTCCTATGTCTAGATTAACATAAAAATGTCATATTTAATATTTTATTTGACATGTTATTCTATAACAAGGTGACTAGATGAACCTCCCAGCCATTCTATCTATCGATGGTCTGATTAATTGTATTGATCCTTGGAGTGAAAGAGCACTGGAGTAAAATACACCTAATTTAATAAAAGGCGCACGCTAAGCTCCGCCCATTTTTTGGGAAAGTGCCAGAGGTGGCGTAAGACTGCAAAAGTCACAATTTTTTTGGGCAAAACCTGACTTTTTGCGCAAATTGCGACTTTTCTAAACCAGACAACTGCCATAGGTTGCGTAAGAAATTCCCCAATAGTGTAGAACTGTGTTATAATTAGACTATAGTACATCTTACAATAGACACTCTGCTACTGAACCCATATATCTACACACATTACACAGAGACAGATAATAGAATCATGGCACATATAATAGAATCATGGCATGTTTAAGCAATTCAATTTATTAAAAAATAATTGCATATTTTTATTATTTTTATATTTTTTGTTTGACAATTATAAAATATAAAATAAAACTATTTATTTACTGTATTAATCTACCACTTCATTTTCATGATATCTGATCCCTTTGGCCTTCTTTTTGCCCACCAGTTCATCTCCGTGCTAAAGCGTGGCACTCCTAGTGGCCATGCATTCAGGGGTGGGACTAGCTTTCTTTGTGCCCAAGGCATGTGTTTCAGAATGTGCCCCACCATGCTCAGTCCCAGCTGTCGAATGGACAATCATTCATTTGAATGCCACTGTGCCCACTAATGAAGTTCTTATTTATAATACATACTCCATATTATCTCTCTTTTTTTAATCCATAAATTGCCCCCCTCCTCCTTAATGGTTCCTTAGATGACGGCCTACTTCATCTACCCTTCATCCTAGCCCTGCAGGCAATCTCTTAATATTCTCCAATAATGTGTGACATAAATTTTTGCTTCCAGCAGGCTATTTAGATCTGAATTTCTCTTCACCTATTCTTCAGCATGCCATGGTTCAGTTTTATCATTGCTCTCTGTGTATGGACCTTGGCCTCCCTTACTCCACTGGTTGTTTTATGGCATTGATAAAATGATGACTAGGCTCTCTGCTTGATACGTTGTACCTCACGCTCCTGTTTCCCATCCCTAACACCTTTGACTTTGCTGCCTTCGGATCATAGCAACCACTGCCAGCTACATGCCTTCCCATTTGCATTGGTGGCCATATGTTGTGAGTAGCTCATAACGCCTGAACGTCAGGTGCCATATACCTGGTGTTCTGTCTGTGGCTGTTTCTTCTTTAAATAAGCATGAAGATTTTAACTGCGGAGGTACTGGATATACTTTGTATCACTAGATATACCTTGTACCCTAGAAGGTTATTCCGAGGGCTGCAACCTATGTGTCTTCTGCAGCAAAGCCCAACATTTACTTACAGGAGTCACTTGGTGAATGTCCATTAGATTTTTTACCTTAATTCTGGCCAGCGTCAATTCTAGGTGGTACTAGGAAGTTCACTTGCATCCTACTTTGTAAGTGACACCTTTGAATTTAGCTATTGCATTTACTGTATTGGATGCATTCAACGTTTTAATTTGAGTATGTAGGAAAGTGAAGAACATCGACATCTGTGATTTAATGACAACTGTTAAAACATTTGGTGTAATAGTAACTTTTATCTTTGAGATTCTCTAGAGACTCTAGATAACTTTCTGTATTTGTCAGTTTAATGTATGCCTTCATTATATGCCCTACTCTTTAGATTTCATTACACGTCATTCAAAAGTAAGTCCCGTTCATGGACCTACTTGTTGGTAACTCCGCGTGCGAGGATCTACTTGATGTGTAAAATCTGGAAAAGTATTTCCACCTACAGACAATTTCTCCATAACTGTGATATTCTGAAATTAAATTTTCAGCTCTGCATATACAGATGTAGCCAAGATTATCTTGACTCTGATAACGTGCTGCAGCGTGATATCACACAAGAAAAGCCATTGAAAATGTAAAATTAAACTTTCTTGCCACTGTGTATTTAATGAGTTATGAATCAATATAAAGATGGCTACATCTGTACAACACCATAAATAAATTAAATAAATGAAACACTTCTAGGTGGCCGTAAATAAATAAACACTTTTAGGAGGTGCTGTAATGCATTCCTTTATAACCATATACAAATAACCCACTCCACTTAACAACCTTTACAACTATATACAAACACCCCCACTCCACTTTGTGCCCATAAATACTTAATAGATCCCAAATGTGCAGTTCAGCATTGCATTATTACAACAATACTCAATGAAACGTATTGCTTATTCAGATACACAGAGAGTGAGACCATAAACTTCTGATAATCTGGCAAATTTGGCTATGGCACGATGTTTCATTAATGGATTATCTGAACTAATGGAAGTTTAATGAACCCAAAAATAATAATTATGCCTTCTGAGGTGCGGCATATATCTTGCTTCCAGATTAATAAAGTCTTGAATTATAATTCTCTCTGAATGTATTGAAAGTCCTATCAAGCCATTTTTTTAGTTATATCTTTTTTGTAAAGAAAGCTGGTTAAAAATCTGAATAGCTCTGAGTACAGGGTTTGTTGCCCAGATTATTTAGACACCAGAATGTGAGATTTGCAAAGATGTATTACTTCATAAGGCTCTGTTCACATCTGACGGACACCTTGATGGAAACCTGATGGAACCTATTAAAGTCAATAGGTTCAAATAGTTCCGTCGGGTACCGTTGGTTTCTGTCTTCTGACTTAGGCTGGGTTCACACGAGCGTGTGCTTTTTGCGCACGCAAAAAATGTGGCGTTTTGCCTGCGCAAAAGGCACTTAACAGCTCCGTGTGGCCTCAGCATATGATGCACGGCTGCGTGATTTTCGCGCAGCCGCCATCATTATGACACTCCGTTTGGATGTTTGTAAACAGAAAAGCACGTGGTGCTTTTCTGTTTTCATTAATCCTTTTGACAGCTGTTGCGCGAATCACGCTGGTCGCACGGAAGTGCTTCCGTGTGGCATGCGTGGTTTTCACGCACCCATTGACTTCAATGGATGCTTGATGCGCGAAAAACGCCCAAAGAACGGATATGTCGTGACTTTTTTTCAGCGGACTCACGCTGAGTAAAAATCACGGACAGTCTGCACGGCCCCAGAGACTAATATAGGTGCGTACGACATGCGTGAAAATCACGCGCGTTGCACGGACGTATATCCCGTTCGTCTGAATAAGCCCTTATTCTGCAGCTCCGGTTTACGTTGTTCTGCTCCTATGACAGAGTAGAATAGCGGAAAGCCCTGCCACAGATGTGAACAGATCCTATTTTGTCTGATTTGCCATTCAGTAGTGTAGGAAAACTATGTGACAACCCTTGTGGGAGCTGTACTGGCAGAAATATTGGTTCTCATTCTCATAATTCTGAAACAGAAAAAACTAAGATAACAAAAGGAATGAAAAACTGTAATAGTAGAGGAAATTATATTTAACGTGGTTTTGTTTTGCATTTAGTTTATTATTATTATTATTATTATTGTCTTTGCTATAATAGAAAAGGGGACTTATTACTTGCTGAGCTTGTGTAAAGTATGGTACAAACATGGTGCAAACAAGAGTACCAAGCAATTTACTCCAAAAAATATATGGAGAGTTAAGTCAAAAGTGAGAATTATATAGATACCTAATATATGGTGTAAGGTACCTAACACTAGTACAACTCACAATGAGTATATGCCCCTTTATCTAACTCAGAGTACTTCTAGGTATTGAAATGTAGTCCATGCATCATACAGAAGTAACATTCAACGTGTCTGTGTGTGTGTGTGTGTGTGTGTGTGTGTGTGTGTGTGTGTGTGTGTGTGTGTATGTATGTATGTATGTATATATATATATATATATATATATTTACACAGCTATGCGTCGTCATAATGAAAATAAAAGTACACAGAAAGTATCACAACCAAATCTACAACACATCGTAAGGAGACTATAGTGATGTAGGTCAGTAATGGATCAATCACTTATCCCATGGCAGGCATCAAGGGAAAAGCACACCTCACGATGAGACTCTAAATTGAATCTGCAAGCTGATGATTAATATAGTATAGTTGTAATGGGGTACGTATAAAAGTTCTCCCATAGTGAGGTCATTGGCTGATTTCCAGTGTTTGGAGATAGTTGTCCTGGTCGCTGTTGCGATGTGTCTATGTGTAGATAATGCCATAGAAGGGTCAAGGTGCACTATACTATTTATCAGCTATGATATAAAACTCTATACTATTACCGAGAATAAATAGGCATGTGGGAATGTCTTCCTCATTTGGAAAAGGGTCTTTTTGCCACCACTGATTCTCCAGTCGGATAGGATGGTTAGATCTCTGAATTGTGGAGTGGGTAAGGTATCATTTAAAAGTTAGTTTTCTGGCAATCAAGATATTATAATGACTTTATCAAAATGATTAGGCAACCCAATCCTGAGTGCCACTCCTTAGGCATAATTGCAGATAGTATAAAATACATGCTAACCTGTGGGCCAATGCACACGACCGTGGTTTCCACAGACCGCAAGAAAAATAGGACATGTCATGATACGGTCTGCAATTGCAGTCCGGGCTCATTGAAATAAATGCACATCTTTTGCTTACACGGTCTGTGATTATGGACGGCCCGTGGATAACATGCCGCTGCCCGTCCATGCCGTAATCACGTACCGCGCACACAGCTACAGCCGTCTGCAGGCAGCCTAAGTAGTGTAATTGTGCACCAATCATTTTCACATTTCTCCACTTGTGACCAGGGCCGGCCTGGGGGTGTCTACTACAGTACTGAAGGGGGCATTACTAACCCTGGTGGCCTTGGGACTTAGAGATTCCACTTTTCATCCCATATTTAGTGCCTGAAAGTATGTAAATGCATCTATACTGGATAAAGCATTATTCACTAGTTTATTGAGTAACCAGTATTATTTAGGTATCCAACTGTCCGTGTTGTTTGGACACCCTATAGAAATGTTATTTGGGCACTGTATGGTATAATTTATTCTACACTGCCACTGTGGGTAATGTGAATACGGTAAATACAGTTCTCTTACTAGTCTAATGGAAGTGGCAGACTAAAGCCTCTGGTAGGAATGAAACAGTCATGGTACTATGCCTCATCAGGAGAGAATAAAACATAGCAAAGAATTTAATAAAGGAGGAAAACTAAACAAGTTCAAATACATTTTCACTTCTAAAAAGATTTCTAGCCGTAAATAACAAGTGTTACAAATTTCCATTGGATAAAAAATCCTGAGTCTGAAGCATTTACGTGATGGGACAGAAGTTTAAAAAAAATCTCTATTTACTGCTCAACAGTTACATTAATATTTCATGTGTACATTGTAGTCTATCAGAACATTCTGTCCGCCAGCCTCTACTCTGGGAATTTCTACAAATAAAGCTGTAACTGCTGAGAGAAATATATAGTACATTCAAGATCTGTCTACTGTTCTTGTAATATATAGATATTTTACTTATTTACTCCACTTTCCACTATTCCCATATGCTAATCATAGTGAAATTGGTTCTATAAAATTATAGATATAAATATTTGACACATACAGAATCAAAGTGTTGATTATTGTGAAATAATTATTGTATATTGTCGTTATTGTGTAGTTGATTAACCCTGGCAATTGAAAGCACAATTCTCATTACTGACAAGTTGTGTTGTGTGATTTTCTTAGCCGTAATTTTATAGGCGCAAAGCGACTGATTAAGGGTATATTTTCGAGCGGCAGATTTGCTGTAGAAATGTCATCTACTGTTCATTCCATCAGTATGGGGTTTGCAGAAATACACGCTCATGCTGCAGAAACAACCCTATTCAGAAGAATGGAATGGATTTTTTTCACAGAAATGTGTTGCAGAGTTTTGTAATGTGAATTGACCTTAAAAGTCTTCTCCAAATATCTAAAATACATGTAAATGTGCAGCGTTACATCATACTATAATAAATAAATACAAATATTCTGCAGTGGTTACTGCTCTGTTGCTCCCCATGTTTACAGTGCTAAACAGCTCAATGTGGGTAGTACTGGAGTGTGATTGACAGCTTAGCTCTATAGTGTTGTGCCACACTCCTGTGTTGGTAAATTACTGCACATAGTCATTAGCACATCTCCCCTGGAGTATCTTGAAGTGCCTGAGCCTCAGTGTAAAATGTGTCATTTATAATACTGGTGTCTTCTTTGTGGCAGGTGGGCCTTTCGGACCCATCAACCCCCAGGCTCTGGGTGTGAGTGTTACTTCTGCCCCCCTATAACAGTGCCCCAAGTACTAGTACTTGGTTGTTTGGATCTTCTAAAGCAGGTCTGAAGCAAAGTACATGTTAGTAACTTTTTATTCTTCTGATAAAGGGGTTTTCTGATTTCAGCAAAATAATGTTATGGTTTGTATTATTTAAAGTTATACAATGATCTTATATACTTTCTTTATTAATTTCTCATGGTTTTCAAGATCTCTGCTTGCTGTTACTCAGTAGGAACATTCATTGTTTACTTCCAGCGGATAACATTCTGTCCATGGTTATTTTTTGATCACACCAGTGCAGGACTGATAAAAGTTACAATATTTGTTTTAGAGCTTTGTCTTCTAACAATCCCAGAACCTGTGTGTCCATCACATGACCATGAACAAAATTGTATCCACTGGCAGTAAACAATGAATGTTCCTACTGAATAACAGCAAGAAGATCTTGAAAACCGTGAGGAATGAATACAGAAAGTATATGGGCAAATTGTATAACTTTTAATTATACAAAAGATAACATTAATTTGCTGAAAGTGAACTACCCCTTTAAGATTTAACCTGATCTTTCAAAACACTGGGGGAGTAACCAATAGAAGTAAACAATCTACAACTTCCTTTTATCTGTCCATGGACTTGCTTGGACATTTCCCTTGGATAGTAGACTACAACATTGGCTATTTACATCAAATGCAGGTCTGGAGCATAGTTTAAAGGCCCTTTTACACTGGCGGATAAGCGGCCGATGCAACGAGGGACAATCAAGGAGATATCGATGATCGGCGCTCGCTTGCTCCTGTCACACGGAGCTATGGATGGGGACGAGCGGTCGTTACTCTGATCGCTCGTCCCCATACACTATTATCATGTCGGCAGTGCGTCTCTTTTTACTTTTTAAAATGATACGACCAGCAGATGATGGAGCATTTGCACGCTCATCTGTTTATCGTTCCCCTGTTTACACAGGGCGATTATCGGCAACGAGCGTTATATTAACGCTTGTCTGCCCGATAACCGTCCTGTGTAAAACCCCCTTTAGAAAAAAAGTTTGGGAGGATTCCTCCAGCTCACCTTATCGCATATGTGGACTTGCGCACGGGTCCTCGTGTCGGCACACGTATGGAGTACAAGGGAAGACAAAGAAATGGATCCAGCGCTGTGTCCTTGAAGTTTGTTTAAAATAGGAAACTATTTCCAAGTTTTATTGAGTAATAGAAAAATAAAAACAAGTGGCATTGCAGGTAGATATTCTCAAATGAGTAATAGGATTTATGGCAGTGTGAGTGGTGCCTACGCGTTTCTGACGCATGCAGCGTCCTTAGTCATGGCTTCTGTTCAAAACCCCCTTTAGTTAGTAGGTTCTTACCCTTATGATTGCTGTCCAGGGTAAACCTTGTAGACAGAGGCATAGCTAAAGGCTCATGGGCACCAGTGCTAAAGTCCTTCTTGGGTCACCCCAAGCTTGAAAAAAATCCCAGTGTGGGATTGAAATGTCGCACTCTGTAAACTGAAATAAATAAGATTGAATTTTTCACTTATTCTGGCAGTACTGCAAGAATTTCTTTCTACTATTGAAGATCCTTGGATCAGGATCATTTGCTGGCAGCCTGCTCATTCATTGTATTTTTTATAGTGCTGCTGCTTTCTTTCAACTATATATATATATATATATATATATATATATATATATATATATATATATATACATACATATATATATATTTATATTTATTTGGCAAGGGCGTGGTGTCCGAGGCACAGTTAGCTCCGCCCACAGCCCGACCTGCAAGAAGCCTGTGAGGAAGGAGATGTGAGTGCTCAGTCTGTCTGTTTTTTGTGCCTCTATTTGTCTGTGTGTCTCTGTGTTAGTGTGTATAAGTTCCAGTATGTGTGTATGTGTGTCTTTCTGTGTGTATTTGTGTGTCTAAGTGCCTCTATATGTATCTGTATGTGTATATATTTCTGTGTGTGCATCTACTATGTTATCTGTACTCAGAGTTATCACTGTGTGTTATCTGTGATGTTAAATAGGACTGCAGGTAACATTTACATTATCTGTACTCAGATTTATCACTGTGTTATCTGTGGTGTTACATAGGACTGCAGGTAACATCTACATTATCTGCACTCAGAGAGTTAGCACTGTGTTATCTGTGGTGTTACATAGGGCTGCAGGGAACAGCTACTACTTTATAGGGTAACAAACGGAAGGAGATCCACGACCTTTACCTTGGCTGAATAATCAACGGCTGAAAAACAGCCGAAAAATCAGAAGCAGAATGCCTCCAAACATCTGCCCATTGATTTCAATGGCAAAAACGGCGTTCTGTTCTGACTGGGAGATTTTTTTACGCAGCCGTTTTGAAAAACGGCCATGTTAAAAAACAGGCTGTGAAAAAGAAGTGCATGTCACTTCTTGAGCCGTTTTTGGAGCCATTTTTCATTGACTTCATAGAAAAACAGCTCCAAAAATGGCCATAAAAAACGCAGCGAAAAACGTGAGTTGCTAAAAAAACGGCTGAAAATCAGGAGCTGTTTTCTCTTGAAAACAGCTCTGTATTTTCATACGTTTTTTTTGCTAAGCGTGTGAACATACCCTTAAGGTGAAGAGTGTGTTTTAAATTATTTTTTTACTTGGGATTTTTTATTTATTTATTAAATACTTTATTGAACTATTTTTAATTTTTTTTTTTAGTCCCACTAGCGTACTTTACTATAGGATCATCTGATTGCTTTTATAATACACCGCAATGCCGCAATCGACTGTGGCATCTAAGGCGTTAAACGGACGGGATCAATGCTAATTTTTATCCCGCCCGCTTGAGCAGGTGCCCAGCTGTATTTAGACAGCCTGACACCCGATCTAGCCGACACAGGACACCCGTGACGGGCTTATATTAGCGCCGCCTTTTCACGGCACTGTGGCATAAGTATTCTTAATGACTGCTGTAAAAAGGCGTATTGGCGGTCATTAAGGTGTTAAGCCTTTAATAAAGGCTTTATATATCATTTCTAGTCTTGGAGAAATCTACTTTATTTTAGTTTGTAGCAGTAAAATAAACGGCAAGCATTTATTCTTAATGAAGTTAACAGTATTCCTGCAAAACTTAGAAACGCTAATTACTACAAGAAAGTAAATGGAAAACTGATAATCCCCAAGTGGGAAGTAAGATTTGTTTTTGCTTTTTTGAAACCTCGGAGGTTCACTGAAGTATTTTTCATGTAGTTTCATTAATTAACTCCCTTGAAAAAAAAATATTGTTTGGCTCTTGCTGAAGAAACATTTCATGAAAATGTTCAGGTATTGATAGATTTAAAGCATGTACTTGCGGTTTGAATGCACAATTTACATTTGAAATGAAGGGAACTATTACATTAACAGTAGATTAAAACATTAGATAGATTAGTGTTAGGAACTAAACATTTTTATATCTTTCTAGTCAGTGGAGAAAAAAGGAATGGAACTAGTAAAAAGCCAGTTGGCATCAATTTCGTAGTTCATGTCATTATAAATTAGCAGAAGCAAAGCTCTGGTAAAAACAAGTTGGAAGTCTCTTGTTATGTCTGTTCGGGGGTTAGCAAGGAGGCCTCAGTTGGAAAAGGAGAATGAATCTCTTAAAGAAAAACTATGTTATGCCTAGTGCAGGTTCCTCAGGGGGTGGTGCATGAGACAGGACTTCAAAGAGCACCAATGAGAGAAGCCCAGTACATTCACCAACCCCTGAGGCCCCGTGTATCAATTTTGACTATAGTATTCACTTAAGCAGGCCAAACACATAAGATAACTGTAAGACGTATGCTTGTTGGGCTGATATCTTCCATGACCTCCACGTAAACATGCACACTATGTGCAGACAAACATGCATGTTTATTCAATAAGGCAGAGAAAGACAAGATACTGCCAGACACATCTCCTGGCAGTACAAGGGATTGGGTGTGTAAAAATCCACATGCCTGATCTTTATTTGCCTTACAGGACGTCTGCTGTAAAGTGACAGTGAAAATTCCCCCATACACATTGGATCCGCCAACAATTATCTCATGTGTATGGGAAGGTTTACAGAAGGTAGAGGCAGCCATTTTGTAAGTCACACTACAATGCAAAGTCAAACTTAGGCCACCTCTGGAACCCGCACCTATTTCTAGAACGGGTGTCCCTGACCCCGTCCTACCTTGTCCGGCTCCCGCTGCTCTCCAATCACTTTTTGATGAGGGGAGTACAGAAACAGCCAAAGCCACTGGGCTACGCTGTTTCCAGAAATCGGGAGCTGTGGAAGTTACCGTAATTCCCATTCACTTCTATAGGAGTTAACAGAAACAGTGTTGCTCAGTGAGCTCGTCTGTTTCCTTGTTCCCGACCATCTCTTCAGATAGGAAGCAGCGGGATCCGGAGAAGGTAGGACTGTGCTCTGGGGGCCCAGTTCTAGAAATAGGTGCAGGTTCCAGAGGTGGTACCCGCATATATCAGACATTTATTACATATCTGTGGATATGCCATAAATGTCCAAGATGGGAAAATCTCTTAAATACATAAAATAAGGCTCCATAAATTAGTCTATCTGCGAAATGTTGGTGAAGCGAATTTTCACAGATCCATTCATGTCTACTGACAATTCATGGAGATGAAAGCCGCTGACATTAGAAGCAGCGCGCACAGACACATCAGGTACTTGAATACAGTTGCTAAGAAACAACAGCAGGAATCTTAAACTGCTGTCAAGAGAATCTACACAAACAATGACAAAGACAATAACCTGTTGATTCACAGCAACCCAATGTTACATTATTGTTATTATTATTACTATTATTATCATTATAATTCATGAATCTTTAATTGTCCTTACATTTTGCTGTCACTGACTATTTACTACCACTATTGCATTAACAAGACTGCAGCAAAAGTATGGGTTCAATATGCCTGGCTTTGCTTAAAGTGAATGTCTACCTTTTATCATCATATCATTTTTATATCCCAAATTCTGTGATGGTTAATGTCTTAATATATCTATAAAGCGGTCGGAGCTCAATTCTTCTTACACAGAGTTCCAAATTTCCTGTATAGACTTGAATTTAAAGGAACAGTCTTGTAGAAATCCTGCAGAGAACACCAGGGTTAGTTTCCTGCTTATCTGTTCCATTTTTGATTGGGGAATGGCTGAGGGAGGTGGGGCTCACCCAAAGGGGGTGGGTCTCAATGATCTGTGTGTCCTAGAGCAGAGGAAGGGAAGCCTATTGCTTTCCTGTATCCCTCCCTACTATCTGTAGAAGCTGCTGCTGTGCTAAGTGACTCCTCCACGGTGCATAGGCTTCAGGGGTCAGTGTCTGTATGTTTGCTATATACTGCCTCAACTAGTTACTCTAGAGATATTTTAACACTGTACCAAGGGTGAGGGGTGTGGTAATTCTATTGTTCAACAAAGGGTTCGATGTATATGCAGGGGATTTAGAGCTCTGTATCAGAAAATTGGAGCTCCAACTCGTATAAAGATATACGAATCTGGTAAGCACGGCATTTTCAACATATTTAGGTTAAAAATAAATGGTGTGGACATTCACTTTAAAGAAGTAGTGCTGATAGATAGATAGATAGATAGATAGATAGATAGATAGATAGATAGATAGATAGATAGATAGATAGATAGATAGATAGATTCTGATAGATAAAACTATAGTTAGATACAATAATGCTATTCATGACCATCACTAAAATATCCTCGGTAGATGGAAGTGGGCTAGCGCAAATAAACATATGAACACAATCTATAGGTCTTTTTTAGTAGTTGCATAGTGTTGCATATAAAATCAATGGCGGATTATCGGGGACCCATGATCGCCCAAAGTACAATGCTTTTTTTGACTAGTTTTTGCCTCTAATCATGGCAAAAACCACAACAAAACTGCATTGTGTATATCCTGTAAAGGACATGCAGACATAAAAGGTCACATGACCTTATGTCTGCAGTTCTTGCTACTGTTTAGAAACCTGCTGGTCACATGACCGCAGGTCCTAGAATAGCAGCAAAACTCCATAGAGAAGACTGTGAGGTGAGCTGCTAGGTAAGTATAAGGGGATGAATTTGTTTTAGGGGGACTGTATTTAAGGGGTCTGGTCTGGTGTCTGTATTTAGGAGGTCTGGGGTCTGGATTCAGGGGGTATGGTCTGGTGTCTGATCTGGGGTCTGTATTAGTTTAAGGGCTCTGTATTTAGGGGTCTGTATTAAGGGGTCTGGGGTCTGTATTTAGGTGGTTTGGTATGGGGTCTGTATATTTAGGGGGTCTGCTCTGGGGTCTATATTTAGGTGGTCTGGGGTCTGTATTAGTTTAAGGGGTCTGGATTTAGGGGGTTTGGGGTCTGTATTTAGGGGTCTGGTCTGGGGTCTGTATTTAGGGGTCTGTATTTAGGGGGTCTGGGGTCCTTATTAGTTTAGGGGGTCAGGTCTGGGGTCTGTATTTATTTAGGGTGCTTGTTCTGGGCTACGTATTTATTTACGGTGCTTGTTCTGGGGTCTATTTGTTTAGAGGGTCTGGTCTGGGGACTGCAATTGTTTAGAAGGTCTGGGGTCTGTATGTATTCTAGGATCTGGTCTGTGGTCCGAATTTATTAGTCTGAGTAAAAGGGGTTGTCCGGGCACATGGATAGGTCATCAGTATGAAAAACCGGTCTGTATTGTATGGTTCTGGGTCTTGGTGTCTGTGGTTTTTGTGTTTCTATAAAGGCTGGAAATGGCTGCAGAAGCGAGGGGCAAAGACGTCTCATCAGGAGAAGTCGCCATAGCGATCTGTGTCAGATGGAGAAGTAAAGAGAACGACTCCAATCAGAGAAGACATCACTTGTGAGTCACTGGATCTATAGAGGATCTGTTACCTTTCCTGACATTGATAAGATAAAACTCAAGCACTTCTGTGGTTAAATATGCAAGTTAAATATTTAATTTTCAGATCAGACAATGTAATAGAGAAAATATGTAACGTTTCGGCCACAATCCGGCCTTTGTCAAAACTTTTTTGCCGCTGGTCAATAGAAAAAGTTGCTGGAGCGCTATAGGAAAAGGTAGCTTGTACCCAGGAGAAATGCGTCCCTTCTCCATGGTACAAGCTGCCTTTTCCTATAGCACTCCAGTAACTTTTTCTATTGACCAGCGGCAATAAAGTTTTGACAAAGGCCGGATTGTGGCCGAAACGTTACATATTTTCTCTATTACATTGCCTGATCCGAAAATGTAATATTTTCTTTGCATATTTAACCACAGGAGTGATTGAGTTTTATCTTATCAATGTTGACGGGGTGGGAACCCTACCTATAGCACCCAGACCATTTTGCAGAGTGCCACAGATTTTATCTACATTGAATAACATGTCTGTTGCAAGTAATTCTTGTATCACACATAAAGTCTTGGTGTACTCAGGACAAATAGACAAATGCGTGTTACCATTCCCATTGACAAGAGGATGTGTCCCTACACGGCGTGATACTGTCAGCAATATTTGGAGACTGTCAGTATGTAGGGACAAAGCCCTTTGACAAGGGGAATCGTAACACCAATTTGTCAATGCTCACACAGAAAGGAGGTGTTCACTATAGACACGGCAGAGCACCAGTGGGGAAGGGAGGCCCAAGTTTGTCAGCCCAGGGCCTATGATCTACTTAATTAGCCACTGTATAATATGATTTATTGTTGAACGTACCTCAATACCAGTGAGTCCTCACAGTCAAATGAATGATTTAATTTATTCTGGTTAATTATTGAATTTAAATAATGGACTTTTTCATAATGTATGTAGATTGTTTTCAGAGGCGTTTCGGAAATAATCTCTATCAGGAAACACAACATTTAAGTTTATCACCCCCATAAGAATTTGCCATAAATTGCTTGAAAGCATCATTGAGCCATTGCCACTGTTGGCACAATATATAACAACTTTATATTGAATATCTGGAATACAGCCTGCTTTCAGTTGTTTTTCCTGAATACACTGAGAAGATTTCCTCGCTGGCATTGAAGTCAGTCACCAGGGAGTGCAGGATGGATTGAAGCTACTAACATGCAACACATTTTCTAAGTACATTGATGTCAAAAAATGTATAACTGATTTTTTTTTTTTATAAATTTGGAATGCCAACAATAAATAGCATTATTATAAAATGGGGGCTGCACAGTTTAAGGGCTCATGCACACGACCGTAGTGGTGTGCACGGCCTGTGATTTGCGGCTCGGACGAATGTTGCTTCATTTTTGAGATGCAGCTTCTATGCATCACTTTGTAACACACGGGATCACCCTACTAATGATCAAATCTAAGTTCTGAGCACAGCAACGTGGATGCATAGAAGCTGCATCTCAACAATAAAGCAAAATTTTTAATAAAGATATATACATTAAAAACAAAAATTACAACATATGTTTACATAGCATTTCAATTAAACTGAAGTATCTGCAAAATGTTTTCAAAGCAAATCAGAAAAGTGGATCACCTCCTATAAACTTGTCATAAGGGGAAAAGTATAACCTTAAAAATCGAAGCAATCCCACTATGTTCTCTAAGGCTATGTTCACACAGAGTATTTTGCAGGAGGAATATGTGCCTCAAAATTCCTTTTGGAAGTTTGAGGCAGATTTTCCTCTCTCTGCACGCCGATTTTCGCAGAGTATTTCGCGGCGTTTTTCGCCCGCGGCCATTGAACGCCGCGGGCATAAAACACCGCGAAATACACTTTCTCTGCCTACCATTGAAGTCAATGGGAGGTCAGAGGCGGAAACGTCCGAAGATAGGGCATGTCGCTTCTTTTTCCCGCGAGGCAGTTTTACTGATCGCGGGAAAAAGACGCCGACGCCTCCCATTGAAATCAATGGGAGCCATTTTCGGGCCGTTTTTGACGAGTTTTGTGACGCGGTTTCCGCGTCAAAAAAAATCGTCAAAATACTCTGTGTGAACATAGCCTAAACATTCATGTTTTTACTAAAAGTAACAGTAGCTGAGGAATTAAAAACAAACAATGCATTTAGCCAAACTCTAAAACAATTTTAACTTTGAGTAACATATTCTTATGTGGTTCAGAGCATAATTTACCATTAGTGCAACGCACTGTGCTCACTCAGTCAAATTACACAAATGGATTTTTCTGCAATATTCTAGAAATCAGAAAAGCTTTTATAACATGTCAAATGCTGAGTTGGATTCTTGTTCCTAGTTAAAGACATAAATGTTTCTATTGGATCTTTCAAAGGATTGAGGACATACACCATTTATTGTGTAAGGCCTCGTTCACATCTGCGCCAGGGTCCCGTTCCGACAGAGCTTTCAGTCGGAACGGGACCCTGACTGACACAAACGGAAACCAAAGGTTTCCGTTTCCATCACCATGACGGATCCGGTGCCAATGGTCTCCGTTTGTCTCAGTTGTGCAAGGGTTCCGTCGTTTTGACGGATTCAATAGCGTAGTCAAACCTTTGTTTTCCGTTTGTTTCAGTCAGGGTCCAGTTCCGACGGAAAGCTTTGACGGAACAACGGAACGAGATCCTGTCGCAGATGTGAACGAAGCCTAACACAGATATCTGTTTTCAAGGAATTGGCAGTATGGCTTTAAAATATTAATTTATAATAACATTATGAAGTATCATGATGTTTTAAAAGGGGTCATCCCTTAATTCCCTGAACTAGCAAATGGGCATTTGTGCATGTTCTTGAGCAAATGAGTCTAGCAAGCTCTGCTTGGATCCCAGTTATGTAATTCGATTTTTATTGATATTGTCAGAATATGATGACTTTTGGACATTTAGGGGTTGTGCTGAAAGCGTACATCTAGTGAGAAATATAAACTTCACTGTGCTCTTAGATTCTCAAGTGCAGCAACTTTATCAAGCCTTTCCTTTTAAAGCCCAGCCGTTTGTGCTGTAGAGCTCATTCCTTATAATTCACTAAAAGGAAGATGCTATAATTTTCTGCAATATTACAGTTACAATGACCTGCAAAGAGAGGGATAGAGACTATCTGTTTGAATCAGTCAGTGCTGCAGTAATAATGGGACTTTTTCAGCTACAAAGTCCCTCTACAAACATATTGACAGTTTGTAATTTCCTGTTTGGGGAAGATGTTTTCGTAAAATATTCAAGTTATTATAGCTCTATCTTTATCTCTCTTTCTCTTTTTCAGCAAGGAGAGAGTAAAGGTCGGCAATAATTCAAGTTTTCTCCTACACTGCCCCATACTGAAATCTAGTGTGCTGCCTACAACTGAATAAAGCTAATAAACAGCATAAAGCACTCTATTTCTGATATACAGTACTGTGCAAAAATTTTAGGCCGTTGTAATGTCGGGGTAGGGAGACAGACAGATGAGCCCTAATCTCGCCACTCAGTCCCTGCCTACTTGCATGGCCCGTCCTAGGCGACGGCGTACAACTGGGCGACGGTCCCTACGCTCAATAAGTGCACGACAGACAAACAGACGAGGGTACACAGAAGCTAAGGAAAATGGGGCAGATGCCCACAGCAACACCGTGAGCAACAAGAGTAGTGAACGAGCCGAGTCAAACCAGGAGTGTACGAGGTACCAAACACAGAGCAGGAGAGTAGTCAGTAAAGCCAGGGTCAAATTGAATCAGAGGTCAATAGTACAAGCAGGAACAGCAGAGCCAGGAAACCAGACAGAATCACAGGCAAAGGAAAAGCAGAAAATTAAGGTATAAATAGACCGAGGGCGGGAGCTAGCTCCATCTGGCTAGGCTGTGAAAGGTTCTCCCACTCCTCAGCCTACCAGCCTGAGTGGTAGCAGATCGAGTCACTTTATCAGACCTAGGAGCAGATGCAGACTGATTAATCACAGGCGTCGACACAGAAGCTGTGTCTGGTAAATCCTTTACAACAGTTGTGGAAAAATGCTGCAAAGTAAGAATCCTTTCAAAAATAGAATTGTTAATAGCTTTTTTTTTTATCAATTAACAAAATACAAAGTAAATGAACAGAAGAGAAATCTAAATCAAATCAATATTTGGTGTGACCACCCTTTGCCTTCAAATCATCATCAATTCTTCTAGGTACAATTTCATGGATTTTGTAGGAATATAGTCAGGTGTATGATTAACCAATTATACCAAACAGGTGACAATGATCATAATTTTCATATGTAGGTTGAAACACAGTCATTAACTGTAACAGAAACAGCTGTGTAGGAGGCTTAAAACTGGGTGAGGAACAGCGAAACTTTGCTACAAAGATGAGATTGTGGAAGACAGGTCACAGGTCCACCATGGTAAGGCTGAGCACAGCAACAAGACAAAAGGTAGTTATACTGCATCAGCAAGGTCTCTCCCAGGCAAAGATTTCAAAGCAGAATGGGGTTTCAAGATGTGCTATTCACGTTGAGAACTGTAGACACAGTGGTCAGCCAAGGAAACTTAGTGCAGCAGATCAAAGACACATCATGCTTTACATCCTTTCTAAATCAGAAGATGTCCATCAGTGCCATCAGCTCAGAACTTGCAGATACCAGTGGGACCCAGGTACACCCATCTACTGTTCGGAGAAGTCTGGCCAGAAGTGGTCTTCATGGAAGAATTGCGGCCAAAAAGCCATACCTTCAACGTGGAAAGAAGGCCAAGCTACTCAACTACAGTATGCACAAAAACATAGGAACTGGGCTGCAGAAAAATGTCAGCAGGTGCTTTGGACTGATGAGTTAAAATTTGAAATATTTGGCTGTAACAGAAGGCAGTTTGTTCGCCAAAGGGCTGAAGAGCGGTACAATAATGAGTGTCTGCAGGCAACAGTGAAACATGATGGAGGTTCCTTGCAAGTAGAGATGAGCGAACTTATCAAAAGTTCGGTTCGGCTAGTTCGCCGAATTTCACAAAAAAGTTCGGTTCGGACCGAACTAGTTCTGACCGAACCTGTCACGTCCGTGCGCCGAGCATGCTACTGTCCGGGGTGCTGATAGAGTTAATGGGCTGCACTAACTCTTTCAGCAACCTTCACAGTACATGCTCGGCGCGCGGAAAATACAATTTAAATGTAATAAAAAAATAAAAATTATACGTTCGTACTTACTTTCCTCCTGTCCGGCCTCCAGCGATGACGTTTCATCCCTTTCGCCGCTGCAGCCAATCACAGGCTGTAGTGGCGGTCACGCACGTCAGGATGACGCTTCATCCCACGTGACCGCCTCTGCAGCCAATCACAGGCTACAGCGGCTACATGGATGAAACGTCATCGCTGGAGGCCGGACAGGAGGAAAGTAAGTATGAACGTATTATTATTTTTTTTTGGCATGTATGTATGTTGGTATGTATGTTGGCATGTATGTATGTTGTCATGTATGTATGTATGTATATCTGTGCATGTATGTTGGCATGCATGTATATATGTGCATGTTTGTATGTATATTTGCATGTATATATTTGCATGTATGTTTGCATGTGTGTATGTTTGCATGTATGTATTTTTGCATGTATGTTGTCATGTATGTATGTATGTATGTATGTATGTTGTCATGTATGTATGTATATATGTGCATGTGTGTATGTGTGTATGTTTGCATGAATGTATGTATGTTTGCATGTATGTGTGTGTTTGCATGAATGTATGTTTGCATGTATATATGTGCATGTGTGTATGTATGTATGTATGTTTGCATGAATGTATGTATGTTTGCATGTATGTGTGTTTGCATGAATGTATGTTTGCATGTATGTATGTATGCATGTTTGTATGTATATTTGCATGTGTGTATATATATATATATGTATGTATGTTGTCATGTATGTATGTATGTATGTTGTCATGTATGTATATATGTGCATGTATGTTGGCATGTATGTATATATGTGCATGTGTGTATGTATGTATATTTGCATGTATATATTTGCATGTATGTATGTTGTCATGTATGTATGTATGTATATATGTGCATGTATGTTTGCATGTATGTTGACATGTATGTATACATGTGCATGTTTGTATGTATATTTGCATGTATATATGTTTGCATGTGTGTATGTATGTTTGCATGTATGTATTTATGTTTGCATGTATGTATGTTGTCATGTATGTATGTATATATGTGCATGTATGTATGTTTGCATGTTTTTATTTTTGCATGTATGTTGTCATGTATGTTTATATATATGTGCATGTATGTAATTATGTTTGCATGTATTTATGTTTGCATGTATATTTGTGCATGCTTGTATATATGTATGTATGTATCTTTGCATGTTTGTTTGTATGTATGTATGTTTTCATGTGTGTGTGTATGCATGTATGTATGATAGTTTGCATGTATATATGTGTGTATGTTTGCATGTATGTATATTTGCATGTATATATGTGCATGCTTGTATGTATGTTTGTATATATGTATGTATGGCCATGTATGA
Source organism: Rhinoderma darwinii (assembly GCF_050947455.1). Classification (NCBI taxonomy): domain Eukaryota; kingdom Metazoa; phylum Chordata; class Amphibia; order Anura; family Rhinodermatidae; genus Rhinoderma; species Rhinoderma darwinii. The sequence continues at coordinate 40,814,545 of NC_134697.1, read as the reverse complement.
TACTGTCTGCTGGCGCCCTGTATCTAAGTCAACTTCACGGCAGGCTTCTATACATGGTATAACAGTCAGTATCACACATTAAACTGAATCTAAGCCTACGACATGTTTTATTTCATTATTTTTTTTTTACAGGTTTGGTGTTTGGACTACGTCGGTTTCGAGGACTACTTCGATGACGGTTTTTTTTCTACAATAAAATGGTTAATGAGGGTTGTGTTGGGGGTGCTTTATTTCAATAAAATATTTTATCTATATCTTTGTCTTTTTATTTTCAAATTTTATTACTACCACTTTAGTAATGGCCGCTGTCTGAGTGACAACATCCATTACTAAGGCGAGGCTTAGTGTTAGCCGGTGCAGAGGCTAACACTAACCACCATTATTACCCCGGTACCCACCACCTCCAGGGGTGCCGGGAAGAGCCAGGTACGATCCAGTACCCGACCATCTGTTGTGATGGTCGGGCTCTGGGGCGGCCGCAGGCTGGTATTATGAGGCTGGGAAGGGCCAAAAACAGTGGACCTTCCCACCCTTGTAATGCTAGGCTGCTGCTGCTGTGTTGTATCTGGCTGGTTATAAAAGTGGGGGGGACCCCACGTCATTTTTTTTAATTATTTATTTATTTATTTTTTAAAGACATGGGGTTCCACCCAATTTATCATAACCAGCCACATACAACACAGTGTTATTAGCCTGGGAATGGACAAAACCAGTGGCCCTTCCCACCAATGTAATGCCAGACTGCTGCGGCCTTGTATATGGCTGGTTATTAAAAATGTCGGGGACCCGTCTATTGCTAAATTTGTTAAATTCAAAAAAAAAACGACGTGGGGGTCCCCCCCATTTTTATAACCAGCCCGATACAACACAGCAGCAGCAGCCTAGCATTACAAGGGTGGGAAGGTCCACTGTTTTTGGCCCTTCCCAGCCTCATAATACCAGCCTACGGCCGCCCCAGTACCCGACCATCACAACAGATGGTCGGGTACTCGATCGTACCAAGCTCTTCCCGGCACCCCTGGTGGTGGTGGGTACCGGGGTAATAATGGGTGGTTAGTGCTAGCCTCTGCACCGGCTAACACTAAGTACCGCCTTAATAATGGACGCTGTCAATCAGCCAACTGCCATTATCTAGGCACTAATAAAGTTTAAAAAAAACCACAAAGACAATTCTTTTTTATTGAAATAAGAAATCCCCAACAAAACCCTCGTTAACCATTTTATTACAATTTGAAAAAACGTAGATCTACGCAGTAGTCCAACGAATCGAAGATGTAGTCCAATCGGTACATCAAAATCTGCAACAACATAAAAAAACAGTTATCAATGTGAACAATACCAATACTTCTACTCACCTACACACATATATACACGCACACACGCACACACAAACAACCATACACAGACACACATATATACACAAACACAACAAGATATACACACACACACACACACATAAACAGACAAACACACACACATATACAAACAAAAACACATATCCAAACACACACACACACACATACATGAACACATATACACAAACACATATACACAAACACACCCATATATACACACAAACACACACCCATATACACACATATACACAAACACACACACATACAAAAACACACACAAACATCTACACACAAACATATACACAAATACACCCATATATACACAAACATACACAAACACATATACACAAACACACCCATATATACACACACACACACACACACACACACACATATACACAAACACACATATAAAAACAAAAACAGACAAAGTCACATACCCAAACACACATATATACACAAACACACACATACACAAACACGGTTTCTTTTAAATGCTGCTGGGGAACCCGCTCGATCCACTATATAAGGCTGCGCTACAGTGCAGCATTTAAAAGAAACAGGATCCTGACCTGTCCATAGAGTTTAAGGCAGCACAGAGTATTTCAGGAGATGAGTGTGCAGATTCAGTGCTGTTGTGAACTCTGCTCTTACCATTACGTAGCTCTCAGTCTGTTACCTCTCCTCCACTCCTGTCCTCAAGAACACCTTCACATGATTGGCAAGTCACCACGTAATGGTAAGAGCAGAGTTCACAGCAGCACAGAGTATTTCAGGAGATGAGCGTGCGGATCTTGGGTGGTGACTTGCCAATCATGTGAAGGTGTTATTGAGGACAGGAGTGGAGGAGAGGTAACAGACTGAGCTACGTAATGGTAAGAGCAGAGTTCACAGCAGCACTGAATCTGCACGCTCCTCTCCTGAAATACTCTGTGCTGCTGTGAACTCTGTTCTTACCATTACGTAGCTCAGTCTGTTACATCTCCTCCACTCCTGTCCTCTATAACACGTTCACATGATTGGCAAGTCACCACCACGCACAAGATCCGCACGCTCATCTCCTGAAATACTCTGTGCTGCTGTGAACTCTGCTCTTACCATTACGTGGTGACTTGCCAATCATGTGAAGGTGTTCTTGAGGACAGGAGTGGAGGAGAGGTAACAGACTGAGAGCTACGTAATGGTAAGAGCAGAGTTCACAGCAGCACTGAATCTGCACGCTCATCTCCTGAAATACTCTGTGCTGCCTTAAACTCTATGGACAGGTCAGGATCCTGTTTCTTTTAAATGCTGCACTGTAGCGCAGCCTTATATAGTGGATCGAGCGGGTTCCCTAGCAGCATTTAAAAGAAACAGGATCCTGACCTGTCCACAGAGTTTAAGGCAGCACAGAGTATTTCAGGAGATGAGCACGGGCAGCCGTTCGTTTTTCCGAGCCGTGCTCCCATTATGCACACGACCGTAAAAACACCCGTTATTGCGGGTCGTAATTACGACCCGCAATAACGGGCTCATAGACTTCTGTTACCCACGGGTACCTTTCCGTTTTCTCACGGGAAGGTGCCCGTGCCGTTAAAAAAATAGAACATATTCTATTTTTCTATTTTACGGGCCGTGCTGCTATAATTATAATGACAGCACGGTTCGCAAAAGCGGCCGGCTGCCCGTGGCCGGCCGGCCGTGCTCGTAGTTACGAGTCGTAATTACGAGCACGGCCCGTAAAATAAAAAAATAGAACATGTTCTATCTTTTTAACGGCACGGGCACCTTCCCGTGAGAAAACGGGAAGGTACCCGTGGCTAACAGAAGTCTATGGGCCCGCTATTTCGGGTCGTAATTACGACCCGTGATAACGGGTGTTTTTATGGTCGTGTGCATGAGGCCCCGTAATGACGGGTGGCTACATGTGTGCACCCGTCATTACGGCAGCGTTGCTAGGCGACGTCAGTAAGGGTATGTGCACACACACTAATTACGTCCGTAATTGACGGACGTACTTCGGCCGCAAGTCCCGGACCGAACACACTGCAGGGAGCCGGGCTCCTAGCATCATACTTATGTACGATGCTAGGAGTCCCTGCCTCTCCGTGGAACTACTGTCCCGTACTGAAAACATGATTACAGTACGGGACAGTTGTCCTGCAGAGAGGCAGGGACTCCTAGCATCGTACATAACTATGATGCTAGGAGCCCGGCTCCCTGCACTGTGTTCGGTCCGGTACTTGCGGCCGAAATACGTCCGTCAATTACGGACGTAATTAGTGTGTGTGCACATACCCTAAATAGTCACTGTCCAGGGTGCTGAAAGAGTTAACTGATCGGCAGTAACTGTTTCAGTACCCTGGACAGTGACTACTGATCACAGTACCTGTAAAAAAAAAGACGTTCATACTTACCGGGAACTCCCTGCTTCCTCCAGTCCGGTCTCCTGGCCGTTGCCTTGGTGACGCGTCCCTCTCGACATCCGGCCCGACATTCCTTGATGACGATGCAGCCCATGTGAGCGCTGCAGCCAATCACAGGCTGCCGCGGCCTCTGCAGCCAATCACAGGCTGCAGAAGCCTCTGCAGCCAATCACAGGCTGCCGCGTCAGAAAAGGTCGGACTGGAGGAAGAAGAGGGACTCGTCCGCAAGACAACGACCGGGTACGTATGAAATGCTTTTTATTTTATTTTTAATCAGCAGCCTCTTTTCTCTATCAGTGATTGATAGAGATAAGTGGCTGCCGATTTGTATAATGTTTTTGACCGGGTTCGGTCAAAACGGGTTCGGCCGAACCCGGTGAAGTTCGGATTCGCTGCGAACCGAACTTTTCCGGAAGTTCGGACCGAAACCGGGTTCGGTTGTCCCGGTTCGCTCATCTCTACTTGCAAGTGTGCGGCTGCATTTCACCAAATGGAGTTGGGGATTTGGTCAGGATTAATGATGTCCTCATTGCCGAGAAATATAGGCAGATAATTATCCATCATGCAATACCATCAGGGAGGCGTCTGATTGGCTCCAAATTTATTCTGCAGTAGGACAACGACCCCAAACATACAGCCTATGTCATTAAGAACTATCTTTAGTGTATAGAAGAACAAGGAGACCTGGAAGTGATGATATGGCCCCCACAGAGCCCTGATCTGAACATTCATCGAGTGTGTCTGGGATTACATGAATAGACAAAAGAATTTGAGGAACCCTACATCCACAAAAGATCTGTGGTTAGTCCTCCAAGATATTTGGAACAACCTCCTTGCCGAGTTTCTTCAAAAACTGTGTGCAAGTGGAATTGATGCTGTTTTGAAGGCAAAGGGTGGTCACACCAAATATTGATTTGATTTAGATTTCTCTGCTGTTCATTCCCTTAGTAATTTGTTAATTGATAAAAAAAACTATTAACACTATTATTTTTGAAAGTATTCTTACTTTGCAGCATTTTACCACAACTGCCTAAAACTTTTGCACAGTACTGTACTTCACCATGGGTCACTATCTATATGCACAAAAGCTGGTTAGACATACTGATAATGTAAAACTAACACCAGACAAAACAGATCAACATGCAGTGTTTTGTTTTTATTTGTTTCTGTGTGGGAGTTACTACTTTAAAAATTCACATGAACTTTTCTGCTGAAGTTGGAAGAAATAAAGAAAATATCTATAAATGTAAATGTGGTTACAATATATTGTATAAAACACTTCACATATATGTGGAAGGAATGGAATTTACAAGGATACTAACCTATATGGGTTTCATTAGTATAAAATTAAGCAATGACTGGAGTATCTTTAAATCTTTTGCACTAAATCCAAAAATAGATGTATTTTTGGTAACTTAGTCTGGCATTATTTTCTTTACATTTTCAAAACACAATGTTTTTCTAGCACTTTCCTTGCAGCTATGAGATCGGCAAAAAAGAAAGTAATAGGAAACTTTAACAATGACAAGGAAAATGTCTTACATTATATCAACAGTTTGGTAAGATAATGTTAAGTAACAGAAAAAAGCAGATTTTGAACAAAAATGCCACACCCATATGTAATGTAAATGACGGCTTACAAATTACAATGTGAGATTTGTGTATAGCTTCCTGCTTTTGGTTGCTTAAAACACAGAATTATCTGTAAAACCAGCTGTTTCTAAAAGATATTCTGTTGTTTTTTATTAAACCTTTTAGTTCAATTAAAGTTGATAATGCTGAACTAATGGCTGCTTTAAAGTGTTTAAAACAACAAATGGAATACAGTCTCCATTTCCTGCATAACACACTTTGGTAGATACACTATCAAGAGAGCATTCTGCTTATGTTAGCGTTTTATTCCCAGTCTATTAATTAGACATTCAGACTCCAGTAGTAAAAACACATTCATTGATATGTAATGAAATGACAAAAGAAAGAATCAAAGGTCCTTTACATTTTATGCATTAAATGATAACTAAAGTTTTAAAATACATTTGACATGTCAAAGGTTTTGGTCGGTGGGTGTCTAAGCACTGAGACCCCCACCGCTTGCTAAAACAAAGCGGCAGAAGCGCTCAGGTGGGTGCTGTGCCGATTCGTTTCTGATCGACATTCCTCACAAAGCTGAGTGAGCGGTGTACGGACTCATAGACTTTCTTTTGAGCCCATACACTGAAAAGCCGATCAAAAATGAAGCAGCACAGCGCTCACCTGAGCGCTTCCGCCACTTAGTTTTAGCGATCGTTGGGGGTCTCTGTGCTTGGACACCCACCGATCAAAACTTCTGACATGTTACTATGACATGTCAAAAGTTTTTACAAGTTTACTTACACTTTAACCTCACATTTTAAATTCAGATTTTATTTGAAATATACAATAAATAAGGTGGTTTAAAATTCTTCTGACCTGGATTTGATAGTCCGTTTCATCCAGTAAGTCCAATAGGTCTACAGATATCGCAAATCGTAAGATAATATGAGCACACATTATTAAGAAGGGGTTTTCATTCATAGGTTAACACTTTTTTCTCCTCGGTCATCTATCTTAAGGGTTCTATGGAAGAACAGATGTCTCACGTCTCATACATGGATCTGCTCAACTTCAGTGGTCTGATTTTATGGACAATTTGGGATTCAAATGGGAAAAAAATATATGTTTCTACTACTTGTGTCTGCTGTATCCTTAATAAATAAATGTATTTAAACCATATCTCTCACAAATAAAGACCCAAAATTAACTATGTATTGATAGGTCATCAATGTGTAATCAGGAAAGTTGTAACCTTTGGGGCCCCCATCAACATTAGAAAGGAGCCCTTCACGGCTGTACTAGATACAGCAGAGCTTCCGCGCATGCAGCTGTGCCTGGTACTGGTCTTTTAAAAAGAAACGGATATCCATGGGCTGTATTTGTTATTCAAGTGAATGTGGTTGAATTGCAATACCAGACACAGTCCATGTGCATGTGTGGCACTGTCTGGAGAAAATGCAGTTCCTTTTTCCTAATCGTGAATAATCTTTTTAAAATGTCCAAAATGTTTATAGTATTAAGATATTAGGGCTGTGGTATTGGAAATGTTCTATGCATACAAATCAATATAAGATTGACACTGGTCTATTACAAGCACCAAATGAATCTGCAAATCCAATGAATTTGAAGGTGTTCAGGCCGCACTAGGTTTTCGTATGGGTGTATGCGTAGGGGCCCAACCCGTATAATATAACGAAAGGTACTATGCACACTAAGAGTCGTTATCCAACGACTCTTGGAGGCGCTCCATTAGCGGCAAGCCGCCATTCACAAAGTGCCATTTCGCAGGACCCAGGATATTACAGTGCCTGATGAAGGTCAATGATATGGCCGAAACGTTGCACTGATACTGGCATAACTATTAATATTTAAATCAATCTTTGGATAACGACTCTTGGTGTGCATAGTACCTTTCTTTATTTTATGCAAATTCAATGAAACACTTGTACCTGTATTCCGTTACATAAAAATGCACAAATAATGTAAAATAATCACATTTCTGATACTGAACGTGAAAAATTGAACTGCAAGTTAAAGTGCATGTTCACAAATGCCAGAAGTCTAGCAAGCAAAATGGGGGAGCTGGAGGCCTTGGTACTGGAGGAAGATATAGATATAATTGGTGTTGCTGAAACATGGCTAAACTCTTCACATGACTGGGCTGTAAATCCACAGGGTTTTACACTGTTTCGGAAAGACAGGGCGAATAGGAAAGGTGGTGGTGTATGTCTGTATGTGAGAAGTGGTATGATGGTGAGAGTGAAAGAGACATTAGAGGGTGAAGATTGAGGAGGTTGAAACTTTGTGGGTGGAATTACAAAGGGAGGTAAACACTGGAAAAATGTATTTTGATGTAATCTAAAGACCCCCCCCCCCCCCAATATATCTGAGGAGATAGAAGATCAGCTATACAAACAGATGAGCGGGCTGCACAGGCTGGTACTATAGTGATAATGAAAGATTTTAATTACCGGGATGTTAATTGGTGTCACGGTTCGGCTACAACTGCCAAGGGGAGACATTTCCTCAACCTGTTGCAGGAAAATGTTATGGGCCAGTTTGTGGAAGACCCGACTAGAGGTGACGCTCTGTTGGATCTGGTCATTTCTAATAATCCAGAGCTTGTTGGGAATGTCAATGTTCGTGAAAACCTCGGTAACAGTGATCACAATTTAGTTACATTTTACCTATGCTGTAAAAAACAGACACAGGCTGGGAGGGCAAAAACACTTAAAGGGGTTGTCCCAAGTTGACTCAAATTTTTTTTTTTAAACATTCTAAGCAGGAAATGAATTTTAAAACATTTGCTGTTAAAAAATTTAAAAAATTAATTTCCTAAGTGCCTTTTTTTTACACTTGATAACTCAGCAAGTGCTGGTTATCTTTTCTAAAAAGGGGCGTGAGCGGCTTGATGTCAATTAAGCCGCTCTGCTCTGCAGTGTGCGCGCTCCCGATGTTGCTAGATACTGTAGTTCTAGCAACAACGGGAGAATGTTCGTCTCAAGCGGGCATGGTAAGCCCGATTGAGACGAACTTACCGTGAATGTCATCAACCCTACAATACACTACATTACACTACACTACATTACACTACACTACACTACATTCACCCCGTTTCGGCAAACAACTTCTCTCTCCCCCCCTGTCACTACATGTAATTTGTGTACCCGCCGCATCGGTGCTGCATCAGCACCCGGCGAACAACTAAAAATATATTAAAAAAATAAACTCACCTAAGACGTTCTAACGGCGCTCTGAACGGCCCCGTCACTTGCCATCTTCCTTCTTCTTGGCGCCGCTCGCATTCATAGTAACAATGCGTTGTGGCGCTGATGACGTAATCATATCAGGCACACGTGATTACGTCATCTGCGCCCACCGCTCTGTTATTGTGAATGGGAGCAGTAAGAAGAAAAGTGACGGGACCTTTCAGCTCTTCGTGGGAACGTCTTAGGTGAGTTTATTTTTGTATGTATGTTGTCATGTATGTGTATATTTGCATGTATGCATGTATGTATGTATGTATGTATATGTATGTTTTCTTGTATGTATGTTGTCATGTTTGTATGTGTATGTATGTTTGCTTGTATGTATGTTTGCTTGTATGTATGTATGTTTGCTTGTATGTATGTTTGCTTGTATGTATGTTGTCATGTTTGTATGTGTATATGTGCATGTATCTTTGCATGTATGTATGTATGTTTGCATGTATGTATGTTTGCATGTATGTTTGTTTGTTTGTATGTATGTATGTATGTTTTCATGTATGTATGTTGTCATGTTTGTATGTGTATATGTGCATGTATGTTTGCATGTATTTATGTTTTCATGTATGTATGTTTTCATGCATGTATGTTTGCTTGCATGTATGTTTGTATGTATGTTTTCTTGTATGTATGTTGTCATGTTTGTATGTGTATATGTGCATGTGTGTATATGTGCATGTATGTTTGCATGTATGTATGTTTGCTTGTATGTATGTTTGCTTGTATGTATGTTTGCTTGTATGTATGTTTGCTTGTATGTATGTTTGCTTGTATGTATGTATGTTTGCTTGTATGTATGTATGTTTTCTTGTATGTATGTATGTATGTTTGCTTGTATGTATGTATGTTTTCTTGTATGTATGTATGTATGTTTTCTTGTATGTATGTATGTATGTTTGCTTGTATGTATGTATGTTTGCTTGTATGTATGTTTGCTTGTATGTATGTTTGCTTGTATGTATGTATGTATGTTTGCTTGTATGTATGTTGTCATGTTTGTATGTGTATATGTGCATGTATGTGTATATGTGCATGTATGTTTTCATGTATGTATGTTTGCATGTATGTATGCATGCATGTTTGCATTCATGTATGTTTGCATGTATGTATGTTTGCTTGTATGTATGTTTTCTTGTATGTATGTTGTCATGTTTGTATGTGTATATGTGCATGTATGTTTGCATGTATGTATGTTTGCATGTATGTATGTTTGCATGTATGTATGTTTGCATGTATGTTTGCTTGCATGTATGTATGTTTGCTTGCATGTATGTTTGCTTGTATGTATGTTTGCTTGTATGTATGTTTGCTTGTATGTATGTTTGCTTGTATGTATGTCTATGTGCATGTATGTTTGCATGTATGTTTGTTTGTATAAATGTCTGTATGGCCATGTATGATACTGTCTGCTGGCGCCCTGTATCTAAGCCAACTTTTCCGCAGGCTTCTATACATGGTATAACAGTCAGTATCACACATGAAAGTGAAACTAAGCCTACGACATGTTTTATTTCCTTTTTTTTTTATATTTTTGATTTTTTACAGGTTTGGTGTTTGGACTACGTCGGTTTCGAGAACTACTTAGATGACGCTTTTTTTTTCATCAATAAAATGGTTAATGAGGGTTGTGTTGGGGGTGCTTTATTTCAATAAAATATTTTATCTATATCTTTGTGTTTTATTTTCAAGTTTTATTACTATCACTTTAGTAATGGCCGCTGTCTGAGTGACAAGGTCCATTACTAAGGGGAGGCTTAGTGTTAGCCGGTGCAGAGGCTAACACTAAACACCATTATTACCCCGGTACCCACCACCACCAGGGGTGCCGGGAGGAGCTTGGTACGATCCAGTACCCGACCATCTGTTGTGATGGTCGGGCCCTGGGGCGGCAGCAGGCTGGTATTATGAGGCTGGGAAGGGCCAAAAACAGTGGACCTTCCCACCCTTGTAATGCTAGGCTGCTGCGGCCTTGTATATGGCTGGTTATTAAAAATGTGGGTGACCCGTCTATTGTTAAATTTAAAAAAAAAACGACGTGGGGGTCCCCCACATTTTTATAACCAGCCCGATACAACACAGCAGCAGCAGCCTAGCATTACAAGGGTGGGAAGGTCCACTGTTTTTGGCCCTTCCCAGCCTCATAATACCAGCCTACGGCCGCCCCAGTACCCGACCATCACAACAGATGGTCGGGTACTGGATCGTACCAAGCTCTTCCCGGCACCCCTGGTGTTGGTGGGTACCGGGGTAATAATGGGTGGTTAGTGCTAGCCTCTGCACCGGCTAACACTAAGTACCGCCTTTATAATGGACGCTGTCAATCAGCCAACTACCATTATCTAGGCACTAATAAAGTTTTAAAAAAAAACACAAAGACAATTTTTTTTTATTGAAATAAGAAATCCCCAACAAAACCCTTGTTAACCATTTTATTACAATTTTCAAAAAACGTCGATCTACGCAGTAGTCCAACGAATCGAAGACGTAGTCCAATTGGTACATCAAAATCTGCAACAACATAAAAAAAGTTATCAATGTGAACAATACCGATACTTATACTCACCTACACACACACAAACAACCACACACAAACATATACACAAACACATATAAACACACACCCATATATTACATAAACACATACACACAAACATATACACAAACACACACAAACACACACATACACATGTACACAAACACCCATATATACACAAACACACAAACATATACACACAAACATATACACAAACACACACATATACACAAACACACACATATACACAAACACACACACATATACACAAACACATATACACAAACACACACATATACACAAACACCCATATATACACAAACACACACATATACACAAACACACACATATACAAAAACACACAAACATATTGTTAGGGATCTGCCAGGTACTACGTCTAGGTATACTCCTGGGATTAATCAATCCACACCTGAGGCCAGACCTGTTCGACTGACACCATCTCCCACCAACCAGGGTGGCAGGCTCAGGAGTGGGAGAGCCTATCGCGGCCTGGTCAGTCTGAGTTAGCTCCGCCCCCTGTCCTTTATTACCTGCTGTGTTCTCCTCCTCAGTGCTTGTAATTCTTTTGGATTCCTGGCCCCACTGCTGCTTGCTCCAGCCTGCTCCTGCCGTGCTTCTGCCTTGCTGCTGTTCTGCTTAACCCGCTTTGCTTTGCCTCCGGCTTGCTTCCTCCTCCGTGCTCACTTGGGTATACTCCACTTCATCCTGGTCCTGACATCTCATTCACCACTCCGTTTCCTCGGCGTTCCGTGGGCAACTGCCCCTTCCCTTGCGTGTTCCCTGTTTGTTTTCCCGTGCACTTAGTCAGCGTAGGGACCGCCGCCCAGTTGTACCCCGTCGCCTAGGGCGGGTCGTTGCAAGTAGGCAGGGACAGGGCGGTGGGTAGATTAAGGCTCACCTTCCCTTCACCCCCTTCCTGCCATTACACATATACACATGCACAAACACACCCATATATACACAAACACACACACATAAACTCCAAAAACACACATATACACACAAACCTATACACAAACACATACACACAAATATACATATACAAAAATACACAAACATATACACACAAACATATACACATATGCACAAACACACCCATATATACACACACATATACACACACACACACACACACACACATATACACACACACACACATATACACACAAACATACGTACACACAAATATACGTACACAAACACACCCAAATATACACAAACACACATACACAAACACACACACACACAAACATATACACAAACACACCCATATATACACAAACACGCCCATATATACACAAACACGCCCATATATACACAAACACACACATATATACACAAACACACACATATACACAAACACACACGTATACAAAAACACACACAAACATACACACAAACCTATACACATATGCACAAACGCACCCATATATACACAAACACACACATATACACACAAACATATACACACAAACATATGTACACAAACACACCCATATATACACAAACACAAACCCACACATATACAAAAACACACACACACACAAACATATACACAAACACGCCCATATATACACAAACACGCCCATATATACACAAACACACACATATATACTCAAACACGTATACAAAAACGCACACAAACATACACACAAACCTATACACATATGCACAAACACACCCATATATACACAAACACACACATATACACACAAACATATACACATATACACACAAACATATGTACACAAACACACCCATATATACACAAACCCACACATATACAAAAACACACACACACACAAACATATACACAAACACGCCCATATATACACAAACACGCCCATATATACACAAACGCACACATATATACACAAACACGTATACAATAACACACACAAACATACACACAAACCTATACACATATGCACAAACACACCCATATATACACAAACACACACAAACATATACACATATACACACAAACATATGTACACAAACACACCCATATATACACAAACACAAACCCACACATATACAAAAACACACACACACACACAAACATATACACAAACACACCCATATATACACACCCAAATATACACAAACACGCCCATATATACACAAATACACCCATATATACACAAACACACACGTATACAAAAACACACACAAACATATACACAAACCTATACACATATGCACAAACACACCCATATATACACAAACACACACATATACACACAAGCATATACACACAAACATATGTACACAAACACACCCATATATACACAAACCCACACATACAAAAACACACACACACACAAACATATACACACAAACATATACACAAACACACCCACACAAACACACACACATATACACAAAAATATACACAAACATATACACATACACACAAATACACCCATATATACACTCACACATAAACACACACACACACACACACACAAACAAACACATATACACAAACACACCCACACCCACACATACACAAACATATACACACTTACCTTTAGCGGAGCGCAGACTTCTCCTTGCGACGGGTGCCTTCCACTGCATCTTCTGCGCACACAAACATACACACAAACCTATACACATATGCACAAACACACCCATATATACACAAACACACACATATACACACAAACATATACACATATACACACAAACATATGTACACAAACACACCCATATATACACAAACCCACACATATACAAAAACACACACACACACAAACATATACACAAACACGCCCATATATACACAAACACGCCCATATATACACAAACGCACACATATATACACAAACACGTATACAATAACACACACAAACATACACACAAACCTATACACATATGCACAAACACACCCATATATACACAAACACACACAAACATATACACATATACACACAAACATATGTACACAAACACACCCATATATACACAAACACAAACCCACACATATACAAAAACACACACACACACAAACATATACACAAACACACCCATATATACACACCCAAATATACACAAACACGCCCATATATACACAAATACACCCATATATACACAAACACACACGTATACAAAAACACACACAAACATATACACAAACCTATACACATATGCACAAACACACCCATATATACACAAACACACACATATACACACAAGCATATACACACAAACATATGTACACAAACACACCCATATATACACAAACCCACACATACAAAAACACACACACACACAAACATATACACACAAACATATACACAAACACACCCACACAAACACACACACATATACACAAAAATATACACAAACATATACACATACACACAAATACACCCATATATACACTCACACATAAACACACACACACACACACACACACACAAACAAACACATATACACAAACACACCCACACCCACACATACACAAACATATACACACTTACCTTTAGCGGAGCGCAGACTTCTCCTTGCGACGGGTGCCTTCCACTGCATCTTCTGCGCATGCGCCGAGAAGCGCCGAGATGCGCGTTCACGAGCAAATGACATCCTCTGCTCAGGGCGCAGAGGATGTCATTATGCATGCGCGGCCACCGCTAAAGGTAAATAGCGGTGGCCGGGAACCTAGGCAACGAGCAGGATACAAAGAGGGACCGACCGCAACTTCAATCAACGATATCAAGAAAACGACATCGCTGGACGACGGACAGGTAATTAGAATTCTTCTTATTTTTACATGGGGGAGCTTTATAGCTCCATTTATCAACTTGGGACAACCCCTTTAATTTTAAGAAGGCCAATTTCCCCAAGATGAGGCTGCAATTCAGGATATGGACTGGGAAGAACTAATGTTAAATAATGGGACAAATGATAAATGGGAGATTTTTAAATTATAGTGCAAAATGTATCCCTATAGGTAACAAGTATAAACGACTAAAATTAAACCCCACATGGCTTACATCTTCTGTAAAAAGGGCAATAAATGACAAAAAAAGGACATTTGAAAAATGTAGCCTTTGTAAATTACAAAGAGCTTAATAAAATCTGCAAAAGAGTAGTAAAATCAGCAAAAATACAAAATGAAAGGCAGGTGGCAAAGGATAGCAAAACATATCCCAAAAAATTATTCACGTATATAAATGCAAAAAAAAGCAAAGTCTGAACATGTAGGACCCCTTAATAGTGGTAATGGAGAGTTAGTCACGGGGGATCAAGAGAAGGCAGAGTTACTAAATGGGTTCTTACGCTCTGTATATACAACAGAAGAAAGAGCAGCTGATGTAGCCGATGCCAGTGCTGTTAATACATCAACTAATATAGTTAATTGGCTCAATGTAGATATGGTCCAAGCTAAATAACATAAAATAAATGTACACAAGGCTCCGGGACCATATAGGTTAAACCCTAAATTTCTTAAAGAACTTAGTTCATTTATTTCTGTCCCCCTCCTCATAATATTCAGAGATTATCTAGTGACTGGTATAGTGCCAAGGGACTGGCGTATGGCAAATGTGGTGTCTATTTTCAAAAAGGGCTCTAGGTCTTCCCCGGGTAATTATAGACCAGTAAGCGTAACATCCAATGTGGGAAAAATATTAGAGGGTCTATTGAGAGAATATATACAGGATTATGTGACAAAAAATAGTATAATAAGTGACAGCCAGCACGGTTTTACTAAGGACAGAAGTTGTCAAACCAACCTGATTTGTTTTTATAAAGAGGTGAGCAGAAGCCTAGACAGAGGGGCCACTGTGGATTTAGTGTTTTTGAACTTTGCAAGGCATTTGACACTGACCGTCATAAATGTCTAATGTGTAAATTAAGGACTATAGGTTTAGAAAGTATAGTTTGTAATTGGATTGAGAATTGGCTCAAGGACCGTATCCAGAGAGTTGTGGTCAATGATTCCTACTCTGAATGGTCACCGGTTATAAGTGGTGTACCCCAGGGCTCGGTACTGGGACCACTGTTATTCAACTTATTTATTAATGATATAGAAGATGGAATTAATAGCACTATTTATATCTTTGCAGATGACACCAAGCTATGTAATATAGTTCAGTCTATGGAAGCTGTTCGTAAATTGCAAGTGGATTTGAACACACTAAGTGTTTGGGCATCCACTTGGCAAATGAGGTTTAATGTAGATAAATGTAAAGTTATGCATCTGGGTACCAACAACCTGCATGCCTCATATGTCCTAGGGGGAGCTACACTGGGGGAGTCACTTGTTGAGAAGGATCTTGGTGTACTTGTATAGAGATGAGCGAACTTATCAAAAGTTCGGTTCGGCTAGTTCGCCGAATTTCACAAAAAAGTTTGGTTCGGACCGAACTAGTTCTGACCGAACCTGTCACTTCCGTGCGCCGAGCATGCTACTGTCCGGGGTGCTGATAGAGTTAATGGGCTGCACTAACTCTTTCAGCAACCTTGACAGTACATGCTCGGCGCACGGAAAATACAATTTAAATGTAATAAAAAAATAAAAATTATACGTTCGTACTTACTTTCCTCCTGTCCGGCCTCCAGCGATGACGTTTCATCCCTTTCGCCGCTGCAGCCAATCACAGGCTGTAGTGGCGGTCACGCACGTCAGGATGACGCTTCATCCCACGTGACCGCCTCTGCAGCCAATCACAGGCTGCAGCGGCGACATGGATGAAACGTCATCGCTGGAGGCCGGACAGGAGGAAAGTAAGTATGAACGTATTATTATTTTTTTTTTGGCATGTATGTATGTATGTATGTATGTATGTTGGCATGTATGTATGTTGTCATGTATGTATGTATGTATATCTGTGCATGTATGTATATATGTGCATGTTTGTATGTATATTTGCATGTATATATTTGCATGTATGTATGTATGTTTGCATGTGTGTATGTTTGCATGTATGTATTTTTGCATGTATGTTGTCATGTATGTATGTATGTGCATGTGTGTATGTATATTTGTATGTATGTATGTATGTTTGCATGAATGTATGTATGTTTGCATGTATGTGTGTTTGCATGAATGTATGTTTGCATGTATGTATGTATGCATGTTTGTATGTATATTTGCATGTGTGTATATATATATATATATATATATATATATATATATATATATGTATGTATGTTGTCATGTATGTATGTATATATGTGCATGTATGTTGGCATGTATGTATATATGTGCATGTGTGTATGTATGTATATTTGCATGTATATATTTGCATGTATGTATGTTGTCATGTATGTATGTATGTATATATGTGCATGTATGTTGGCATGTATGTATACATGTGCATGTTTGTATATATGTTTGCATGTGTGTATGTATGTTTGGCATGTATGTTTGCATGTATGTATGTTGTCATGTATGTTTGTATGTATGTTGTCATGTATGTATGTATATATGTGCATGTATGTATGTTTGCATGTTTTTATTTTTGCATGTATGTTTGCATGTATGTTTATATATATGTGCATGTATGTAATTATGTTTGCATGTATTTATGTTTGCATGTATATTTGTGCATGCTTGTATATATGTATGTATGTATCTTTGCATGTTTGTTTGTATGTATGTTTTCATGTGTGTGTGTATGCATGTATGTATGATAGTTTGCATGTATATATGTGTGTATGTTTGCATGTATGTATATTTGCATGTATATATGTGCATGCTTGTATGTATGTTTGTATATATGTATGTATGGCCATGTATGATACTGTCTGCTGGCGCCCTGTATCTAAGTCAACTTCACGGCAGGCTTCTATACATGGTATAACAGTCAGTATCACACATTAAACTGAATCTAAGCCTACGACATGTTTTATTTTTTTATTTTTTTTTACAGGTTTGGTGTTTGGACTACGTCGGTTTCGAGGACTACTTAGATGACTTTTTTTTTCTACAATAAAATGGTTAATGAGGGTTGTGTTGGGGGTGCTTTATTTCAATAAAATATTTTATCTATATCTTTGTCTTTTTCTTTTCAAATTTTATTACTACCACTTTAGTAATGGCCGCTGTCTGAGTGACAACATCCATTACTAAGGCGAGGCTTAGTGTTAGCCGGTGCAGAGGCTAACACTAATCACCATTATTACCCCGGTACCCACCAGCACCAGGGGTGCCGAGAAGAGCCAGGTACGATCCAGTACCCGACCATCTGTTGTGATGGTCGGGCTCTGGGGCGGCCGCAGGCTGGTACTACGAGGCTGGGAAGGGCCAAAAACAGTGGACCTTCCCACCCTTGTAATGCTAGGCTGCTGCTGCTGTGTTGTATCTGGCTGGTTATAAAAGTGGGGGGGACCCCACGTCATTTTTTTTAATTATTTATTTATTTATTTTTTTTTTTTTAAAAAGACATGGGGTTCCACCCAATTTATCATAACCAGCCACATACAACACAGTGTTATTAGCCTGGGAATGGACAAAACCAGTGGCCCTTCCCACCAATGTAATGCCAGACTGCTGCGGCCTTGTATATGGCTGGTTATTAAAAATGTGGGGGACCCGTCTATTGCTAAATTTGTTAAATTCAAAAAAAAAAACGACGTGGGGGTCCCCCCATTTTTATAACCAGCCCGATACAACACAGCAGCAGCAGCCTAGCATTACAAGGGTGGGAAGGTCCACTGATTTTGGCCCTTCCCAGCCTCATAATACCAGCCTACGGCCGCCCCAGTACCCGACCATCACAACAGATGGTCGGGTACTGGATCGTACTAAGCTCTTCCCGGCACCCCTGGTGGTGGTGGGTACCGGGGTAATAATGGGCGGTTAGTGCTAGCCTCTGCACCGGCTAACACTAAGTACCGCCTTAATAATGGACGCTGTCAATCAGCCAACTGCCATTATCTAGGCACTAATAAAGTTTAAAAAAAACCACAAAGACAATTCTTTTTTATTGAAATAAGAAATCCCCAACAAAACCCTCGTTAACCATTTTATTAAAATTTGAAAAAACGTAGATCTACGCAGTAGTCCAACGAATCGAAGATGTAGTCCAATCGGTACATCAAAATCTGCAACAACATAAAAAAACAGTTATCAATGTGAACAATAACAATACTTCTACTCACCTACACACATATATACACGCACACACAAACAAACAACCATACACAGACACACACATATATACACAAACACAACAAGATATACACACACACACACACACATAAACAGACAAACACACACACATATACACGAACTCACACATATACAAACAAAAACACACATATCCAAACACACACACACAGTTATACACACACACACACACACACACACGAACACATATACACAAACACATATACAAACAAAAACACACATACCCAAACACACATATACACAAACACATATACACAAACACACCCATATATACACACAAACACACACCCATATACACACATATACACAAACACACACATATACAAAAACACACAAACATCTACACACAAACATATACACAAATACACCCATATATACACAAACATATACACAAACACATATACACAAACACACCCATATATATACACACACACACACACACACACACACACACACATATACACAAACACACATATAAAAACAAAAACAGACAAAGTCACATACCCAAACACACATATATACACAAACACACACATACACAAACACGGTTTCTTTTAAATGCTGCTGGGGAACCCGCTCGATCCACTATATAAGGCTGCGCTACAGTGCAGCATTTAAAAGAAACAGGATCCTGACCTGTCCATAGAGTTTAAGGCAGCACAGAGTATTTCAGGAGATGAGCGTGCAGATTCAGTGCTGCTGTGAACTCTGCTCTTACCATTACGTAGCTCTCAGTCTGTTACCTCTCCTCCACTCCTGTCCTCCAGAACACCTTCACATGATTGGCAAGTCACCACGTAATGGTAAGAGCAGAGTTCACAGCAGCACAGAGTATTTCAGGAGATGAGCGTGCAGATCTTGTGCGGGGTGGTGACTTGCCAATCATGTGAACGTGTTATTGAGGACAGGAGTGGAGGAGAGGTAACAGACTGAGCTACGTAATGGTAAGAGCAGAGTTCACAGCAGCACAGAATCTGCACGCTCCTCTCCTGAAATACTCTGTGCTGCTGTGAACTCTGTTCTTACCATTACGTAGCTCAGTCTGTTACATCTCCTCCACTCCTGTCCTCTATAACGGCCGAACCCGTTTTGACCGAACCCGGTCAAAAACATTATACAAATCGGCAGCCACTTGTCTCTATCAATCACTGATAGAGAAAAGAGGCTGCTGATTAAAAATAAAATAAAAAGCATTTCATACGTACCCGGTCGTTGTCTTGGTGACGAGTCCCTCTTCTTCCTCCAGTCCGACCTTTTCTGACGCGGCAGCCTGTGATTGGCTGCAGAGGCCTCTGCAGCCTGTGATTGGCTGCAGAGGCCGCGGCAGCCTGTGATTGGCTGCAGCGCTCACATGGGCTGCATCGTCATCAAGGAATGTCGGGCCGGATGTCGAGAGGGACGCGTCACCAAGGCAACGGCCAGGAGACCGGACTGGAGGAAGCAGGGAGTTCCCGGTAAGTATGAACGTCTTTTTTTTTACAGGTACTGTGATCGGTAGTCACTGTCCAGGGTACTGAAACAGTTACTGGCGATCAGTTAACTCTTTCAGCACCCTGGACAGTGACTATTTAGGGTATGTGCACACACACTAATTACGTCCGTAATTGACGGACGTATTTCGGCCGCAAGTGCCGGACCGAACACAGTGTAGGGAGCCGGGCTCCTAGCATCATAGTTATATACGATGCTAGGAGTCCCTGCCTCTCTGCAGGACAACTGTCCCGTACTGTAATCATGTTTTCAGTACGGGACAGTAGTTCCACGGAGAGGCAGGGACTCCTAGCATCGTACATAAATATGATGCTAGGAGCCCGGCT
This sequence comes from Rhinoderma darwinii, assembly GCF_050947455.1. NCBI lineage: Eukaryota > Metazoa > Chordata > Amphibia > Anura > Rhinodermatidae > Rhinoderma > Rhinoderma darwinii. The sequence continues at coordinate 40,793,436 of NC_134697.1, read as the reverse complement.
CCCTGCACTGTGTTCGGTCCGGTACTTGCGGCCGAAATACGTCCGTCAATTACGGACGTAATTAGTGTGTGTGCACATACCCTTACTGACGTCGCCTAGCAACGCTGCCGTAATGACGGGTGCACACATGTAGCCACCCGTCATTACGGGGCCTCATGCACACGACCATAAAAACACCCGTTATCACGGGTCGTAATTATGACCCGAAATAGCGGGCCCATAGACTTCTGTTAGCCACGGGTACCTTCCCGTTTTCTAACCCGGTTATTATAATTATATATATTTTTATTTCTGTTATCGTAAACTAGCTGGTAGTTCACTCTGATTTGTGATCCATGTCTTTTATCTAATCATCCTAGTCATATATTGTTATTTCCTTGTTATATGTTTGCATATTGCATTTCCCTTTTTTATTTATTTTTTTATTTATTTTTTTATTTTTTTATTTATTTATTATTTTTTTTATTTATTTATTTATTTATTTATATTTTTCTCTCTCTTTATTTGTATCAACTTCTGAACTTTGACCTTTTTTTTTTTTTTTTTTTTTCTCTCTTTATTTTTATCAACTTCTGAACTTTGACCTGCTGTTTTTGGCGGTTTTTGGCCAGGAGGCTGGTCTGAACTGGTCCAATCAGTTTGTAATTTACCCTATGGTATTTGGTATATATACATGTGGTTTTTAACCCTGCGACATGCCTGATGAAGACGCCGGTCCGGCGCCGAAACGCGTAGCATCCTTCTAATAAACCGTACCTTTACAAGCAGCGCCGTTTATCCCGTTTTTTCTCTTACTTCAATAGAACTTTTCCGGAAGTTCGGACCGAAACCGGGTTCGGTTGTCCCGGTTCGCTCATCTCTATACTTGTAGATCATAAACTAAGTAACAGCATGCAGTGTCAATCAGCTGCTTCAAAGGCCAGCATGATATTGTCGTGTATTAAAAGAGGCATGGACTCGCGGGACAGGGATATAATATTACCACTTTACAAAGCATTAGTGAGGCCTCATCTAGAATATGCAGTTCAGTTCTGGGCTCGAGTTCATAGAAAGAACTCGATGGAATTGGAAAAAATACAAAGAAGAGCAATTAAACTAATAAGGAGCATGGAGAATCTAAGTTATGCGGAAAGATTAAAATAATTAAATGTATTTAGCCTTGAAAAGAGACCACTAGGGGGGACATGATTAACTTATATAAATATATAAATGGCACATACAAAAAATATAGTGAAAACCATGTAAAATCCCCTCAAAAGGCAAGGGGGCACTCAGTTCGTCTGGGAAAAAAAAAAGGTTCAATCTGCAGAGGCGACAAGCCTTCTTTACTGTGAGAACTGTGAATCTGTGGAATAGCCGACCGCAGGAGTCGTCATAGCAGGGACAGTAGATGGATTAGTGAATTTCCAAGAAAGAAAAAATATCAGCTCCTATGTCAATGTGTTTCATCCATGCCCTTTTTCCCATCCCTTGGTTGAACTTGATGGACATAGGTCTTTGTTCAACCATACTAACTATGTAACTGTTATGATCAGCTCCCCTGCTGATAGCTAAAAAAAAATGGTGTGGTGCTGGGTAATATGGGCTGCCGAGTCTAAGGGATCCCTGGTTTTCACTCTTTAACCTCCAAACGGAGATGTGGACTTGCTGCAAAGAATGTCCAGGTCGCAGTTCCAAAATTAGTCATCTACTGGCAGTTTGAGCAGGTAAAGCAAAAAGGCGTTAACAGGAGCAAGAAAGTCTTTACCAAGTATGAGTCCAAAAAGAAACAAGGTAGGGTAAGGTAGGCGAAGGGTGAGGAACAGACCAAGGGTCACATGTCAGGAGAAGAAATTTAGATGCAGAAAACAGAAGGCAGGTGAATGGTCAAGTAGTCCGCGGTACAGTTAGCAATAGCATCGACAAGCAGATAAAGAATCCAAGTGATATGGTCAAACAAGTCAGGTCAGGAAGTACACTTCACAATGGGTAATACAAAGCAGCAACTAGATTAGAGAAACTAATAACTGACACTGAAGCCAAAACTCAGGAGATTCAAATAGAGCGCCTAGCACACTGATTGGCTGTACAGCCAACTCTCTGATTGGCCAGGCATCCTCATTGGGAAAATACTGTATCTAATACTAGTGAAGTGCCCATGCACACTGAGCACGCGCCGCCCCACGTTCCCAGCAGCCCTGCCGCAACTTTTAGAGTGGCGGCAGCTGACAGAGGGGAACTGCACTGGAGCATGGACATGATCAAATTTCAGAATTTGCTCTCTAGAGGAAATTATCTATACATCTTTATTTCTTCATCACTGTAGTGAAACATTGGAAAGCCATATTTATAGCGTCAATGTATTTAACAGTACTATACACAATAGAATCTGTCCTTGACCTTATTGGTCCACACAAGACATTTTCCCTATATCACATATGCAAACACTAACTAAGGCCTTGGATGCAAATTAATCTAAGGATGTTTGAGAAGTGTGGGAGAAAACCAGAGTACTCAAAGAGAAGGAGAAAGAATATTTCAGTGGTCAAACCCACAATTACATTCCTGCCACAGTGATGAATATTGACTCCCTAGGGCTCTAAACTTTACAATCGAATTTCCCAGACTCTAAGTGCTGTAATGCAGCTGTGCTAACAGTACTTCAGCTTGAGTTGTGTTTGATCAGAGATCATAGCTTTTTATGTAACATCATAGCTTTTTATCTAATAATAGTACTAATAATACGTAGGGAGAAAGGTTAATGTGATGTGACATACTAATGAACATACCCTCTAAATTCATAAGACACCAGTCTTATTTGCAACGAATATAATGAACAGTACTTAATTAACCCTTTAACGACCAGTAACACACAATTGCCTGCCTCAAGTATGCAGATCAGAGATAACGCTGATCTAAACACTTTAACCCCTTAGGTACTATCGACAATAGCGGCTACGGTATCTAAGGTTTTTAACAGAGGGAGTGGCCTTCCACTATTAGCTCATCGGTGCCCCACGACGTGATCACGGGTTGCCAAGGGGTTACCATGGCAGCCAGGGGCACACCGTTCTGCGGTGTGAAAAGCATGTAACACTGATAGAAAATAATGCTTTGAAATACTAAGTACTCAAAAGCATTATTTGTGTGATCGGCAGCTTCAAGTCCCCTAGTGGGGGAATGCAAAATTAAGTTGAATAAAGTTCAAAAATAGATATATGTATCTTCACAATTGTAATGACCTATGCAATAAAGATAAGATATCATTTATATCGCATGACATTAAAAAAATTAAAATGATGGCGGATTTGCTGTTTCTTTTTCAATTACTCCTTTAATAAAGTGATAAAAGCTAGTCAATAAATTATAAGCACCTCAAAATGGGGCCAATAAAAATGACAACTCATCTCACAAAAAGCAAGTCATCATTTGGCTACATCGCGGGAAAAATAAAAAGTTACGGTTCTTGGAATGGAGGGACACAAGAAGGAACTTTTTTCCATAAAACTGTAATGGCAGGAAGGAGGTGAAGGGAAAGTGAGCCCTAATCTACCCACCGCCCTGTCCCTGCCTACTTGCAACGACCCGCCCTAGGCGACGGGGTACAACTGGGCGGCGGTCCCTACGCTGTCTAAGTGCACGGGAGAACAAACAGGGAACACGCAAGGGAAGGGGCAGTAGCCCACGGAACGCCGCGAGGAAACGGAGCGGTGAATGAGTTGTCAGGACCAGGATGAAGTGGAGTATACCCAAGTGAGCACGGAGGAGGAAGCAAGCCGGAGGCAAACCAAAGCGGGTTAAGCAGAACAGCAGCAAGGCAGAAGCACGGCAGAAGCAGGCTGGAGCAAGCAGCAGTGGGGCCAAGAATCCAAAAGAATTACAAGCACTGAGGAGGAGAACACAGCAGGTAATAAAGGACAGGGGGCGGAGCTAACTCCGACTGACCAGGCCGCGATAGGCTCTCCCACTCCTGAGCCTGCCACCCTGGTTGGTGGGAGATGGTGTCAGTCGAACAGGTCTGGCCTCAGGTGTGGATTGATTAATCCCAGGAGTATACCTAGACGTAGTACCTGGCAGAGCCCTAACAGTACTCCCCCTTTTATGAGGGGCCACCGGACCCTTACTAAGAGGACCCGGTTTAGTAGGGAAGAGAAGGTGGAACCTCCTGATCAATACCCCAGCGTGAACATCACGGGCAGGTACCCAAGTCCTCTCCTCCAGCCCGTACCCTCTCCAATGGACCAGGTACTGGAGGGAGCCCTGTACCACCCAACTGTCCATAATCTTGGCCACCTCGAATTCCACCCCCTCAGGGGTGAGAACGGGAACAGGAGGTTTCCTCGAGGGGGACCAGGACGGGGAGCAGCGTTTAAGGAGGGAGGCATGGAAGACGTCATGTATGCGAAAGGATGGGGGCAGCTCCAGACGGAAGGATACAGGGTTGAGGACTTCAATGATCTTATAAGGCCCAATAAATCGGGGAGCAAACTTCCTGGACGGGACCTTAAGGCGCAAGTTCCTGGACGACAACCAGACCAAATCCCCGACGACAAACCGGGGGTTAGCAGAACGTCTACTATCCGCCTGAATCTTTTGTGCGCTCTGGGACGCCTCTAGGTTCTTCTGAACCTGGGCCCAGACAGTGCACAGTTCCCGATGAACATTCTCTACCTCAGGATTATTGGAACAACCAGGGGAAACGGAGGAGAACCTTGGGTTAAACCCGAAATTACAGAAAAACGGAGAGACCCCTGACGAGTTACTGACCCGGTTATTCAGGGAAAATTCAGCAAGGGGAAGGAATGAGACCCAATCGAATTGACAGTCAGAGATGAAACACCTTAAATATTGTTCCAGGGACTGGTTAGTCCTCTCCGTTTGGCCATTAGTTTCGGGATGGAAGGCGGAGGAGAAGGACAGATCAATCTCCAACTTTTTACAAAAGGCTCTCCAAAATAAGGAAACAAATTGTACCCCTCTGTCAGAAACGATATTGACTGGGGCCCAATGGAGACGCAGGATGTGTTTCACAAACAAAGAAGCTAACGTCTTGGCGTTAGGTAGCTTCTTAAGGGGCACAAAGTGGCACATCTTGCTGAAGCGGTCTACTACCACCCACACCACCGACTTGCCCTGAGATGGAGGCAAATCGGTGATAAAATCCATGGAGATATGGGTCCAAGGTCTCTGGGGAATGAGCAAGGAACGTAGTAGGCCCGCAGGTCGGGACCTAGGGGTTTTGGACCTAGCGCAAACCTCACAAGCGGCGACGTAAGCCCTAACGTCTTTAGGCAACCCAGGCCACCAATAGTTTCTGGTAATGAGGTGTTTGGTGCCCAAGATGCCAGGATGACCAGATAGAGCGGAGTCATGGTTTTCCCTGAGTACCCTTAGCCGGTATTGCAGGGGAACAAACAGTTTGTCCCCAGGGACGTTCCCGGGAGCTGCACCCTGATCAGCCGCGATATCAGAAGCTAAATCAGAATCCGTGGCAGAAACGATTATACCAGGGGGTAAAATACAAGCAGGATCCTTCTCGGAAGGAGGATTGGCCATGAAACTACGTGACAGGGCATCAGCCTTAATATTCTTGGACCCAGCCCTATAGGTAACCAAGAAATTAAATCTGGTAAAGAATAGTGCCCACCGAGCTTGTCTAGGATTAAGCCTCCGGGCCGATTCTAGGAAAACCAGATTCTTGTGATCCGTAAGGACCGTTACCTGGTGTCTGGCCCCCTCCAGGAAGTGCCGCCACTCTTCAAAAGCCCATTTAATGGCTAGAAGTTCGCGGTTGCCAATATCATAGTTACTCTCCGTGGGCGAAAACTTCCTAGAGAAGTAAGCACAGGGGCGGAGATGGGTGAGGGAGCTGGTACCCTGGGACAAGACGGCCCCCACTCCCACCTCGGATGCGTCAACCTCCACAATAAATGGCTCCTCTTGGTTGGGCTGAATCAGCACGGGGGCCGAGATAAAGCACTTCTTGAGGGTCTCAAAGGCCTGGACGGCCTCAGGGGGCCAATGGAGGACATCAGCACCCTTGCGAGTAAGGTCCGTAAGAGGCTTAGCGATGACCGAGAAGTTGGCAATAAATCTCCTGTAATAGTTGGCGAACCCTAAAAAACACTGTAACGCCTTAAGGGAGGCAGGTTGGACCCATTCCGCCACAGCCTGAACCTTGGCAGGGTCCATGCGGAATTCATGAGGAGTGAGTATTTGCCCTAAAAATGGTATCTCCTGTACCCCAAAGACACATTTTTCAGTCTTAGCAAACAGATTATTCTCCCGAAGGACCTGGAGCACCTTCCTGACATGCTCCACGTGGGAGGACCAGTCCTTGGAAAACACCAGTATGTCATCAAGGTACACAACTTGAAAATTACCCAGGTAATCTCTCAGGATTTCATTAATAAAATTCTGGAAGACAGCAGGGGCATTACATAACCCAAAGGGCATGACCAGGTATTCGAAATGACCCTCGGGTGTGTTGAACGCAGTTTTCCACTCATCCCCCTCTTTGATGCGGATAAGGTTATATGCCCCCCGTAGATCGAACTTAGAAAACCATTGGGCTCCCTGAACCTGATTAAAAAGATCCGGAATCAAAGGAAGTGGGTACTGGTTCCTTACGGTGACCTTATTCAGGTTACGATAATCAATGCACGGCCTAAGACCACCATCCTTCTTCCCCACAAAGAAGAAGCCAGCACCTACAGGAGAAGTCGAGGGGCGAATGAAACCCTTGGCCAGGCATTCTTGGATATACACCCTCATAGCTTCACGTTCAGGACATGAAAGATTAAATATCCTACCCTTAGGAAGCTTGGCACCAGGCACCAAATCGATGGCGCAATCGTAATCTCTATGGGGGGGCAACACCTCGGAGGCCTCCTTAGAAAACACATCGGCGAAGTCCTGAACAAACTCAGGAAGCGTGTTTACCTCCTCCCGGGGAGAAATAGAGTTAACAGAAAGACATGACATAAGACATTCACTACCCCATTTGGTGAGATCCCCAGTATTCCAATCAAACGTGGGATTATGCAGCTGCAACCAGGGAAGACCTAATACCAGATCAGACGATAATCCCTGCATCACCAGTACAGAGCACTGCTCCAAATGCATGGAGCCAACCAGGAGTTCAAAAACAGGAGTATGCTGAGTAAAATAACCATTAGCAAGGGGAGTTGAGTCGATACCTACTACAGGGATAGGATAACGTAAATCAAAAAAAGGCATTTTTAGAGACATAGCAAATTCCACAGACATGATATTAGCAGATAAGCCAGAATCCACGAAGGCACTGCCAGTGGCAGACCGGCCAGCAAACGAGACCTGAAAGGGAAGCAAAATTTTATTGCGTTTCACATTAACGGGAAATACCTGTGCGCCCAAGTGACCTCCCCGATGATCACTTAGGCGCGGAAGTTTTCCGGCTTTTTATTCTTGCGCCTGGGACAGGTGTTCAGAAGATGCTTGTCGTCCCCACAGTAGAAGCAGAGACCATTCATTCTGCGAAACTCCCTACGTTGTCGAGGGGACATAGAGGCCCCGAGTTGCATAGGTACCTCTGAGTCCTCCGTGGAGGGGCGAGGAGACGGGACCTCGGGGGGAATCGCAGAAAAGTCAGAGGGGAGCACATTGAAGCGTTCAAGCTGACGTTCCCTGAGACGTCGGTCAAGTCGTACTGCTAGGGCCATAACCTGGTCAAGGGAGTCAGAAGAGGGGTAACTAACCAGCAGATCCTTCAGGGCGTCAGATAATCCTAACCTAAACTGGCACCTTAGGGCCGGATCGTTCCACCGAGAAGCTACGCACCACTTTCTAAAATCAGAACAGTATTCCTCAACAGGTCTCCTACCCTGACGTAAGGTCACCAGCTGACTCTCGGCTAAAGCAGTCCTGTCAGTCTCGTCGTAAATGAGTCCGAGGGCAGAGAAAAAGCGATCAACAGAGGAAAGTTCAGGGGCGTCAGGAGCCAAGGAGAAGGCCCACTCTTGGGGCCCTTCCTGGAGTCGGGATATGATGATACCCACCCGCTGGTTCTCGGAACCTGAGGAGTGGGGTTTAAGGCGGAAATACAGTCTGCAACTCTCCCGGAAGGAGAGAAACGTCTTACGGTCCCCTGAGAACCGGTCAGGTAACTTGAGGTCGGGTTCTAGAGGTGAGGTGAGGGGAACTACTACGGCAGCGTCACCCTGGTTGACCCTCTGGGCCAGGGCCTGGACCTGTAGGGAGAGGCCCTGCATCTGCTGGGTCAGGGTCTCAAGGGGGTCCATGATAGCGTCAGCGTAGGGGAAATGGTAGACTAGGTAAGGGGCTTGTAATTATGTAATGGCAGGAAGGAGGTGAAGGGAAAGTGAGCCCTAATCTACCCACCGCCCTGTCCCTGCCTACTTGCAACGACCCGCCCTAGGCAACGGGGTACAACTGGGCGGCGGTCCCTACGCTGTCTAAGTGCACGGGAGAACAAACAGGGAACACGCAAGGGAAGGGGCAGTAGCCCACGGAACGCCGCGAGGAAACGGAGCGGTGAATGAGTTGTCAGGACCAGGATGAAGTGGAGTATACCCAAGTGAGCACGGAGGAGGAAGCAAGCCGGAGGCAAACCAAAGCGGGTTAAGCAGAACAGCAGCAAGGCAGAAGCACGGCAGAAGCAGGCTGGAGCAAGCAGCAGAAGGGCCAGGAATTCAAAAGAATTACAAGCACTGAGGAGGAGAACACAGCAGGTAATAAAGGACAGGGGGCGGAGCTAACTCCGACTGACCAGGCCGCGATAGGCTCTCCCACTCCTGAGCCTGCCACCCTGGTTGGTGGGAGATGGTGTCAGTCGAACAAGTCTGGCCTCAGGTGTAGATTGATTAATCCCAGGAGTATACCTAGACGTAGTACCTGGCAGATCCCTAACAAAAACTTGCTTTTATTGTGCAAAAATACTAAAACATAAAAACCTCTACATACAGTGAAGGAAATAAGTATTTGATCCCTTGCTGATTTTGTAAGTTTGCCGACTGTTAAAGACATGAACAGTCTAGAATTTTTAGGCTAGTCTAATTTTACCAGTGAGAGATAGATTATATTTAAAAAAAACAGAAAATCACATTGTCAAAATTATACAGGGTGGGCCATTTATATGGATACACCTAAATAAAATGGGAATGGTTGGTGATATTAACTTCCTGTTTGTGGCACATTAGTATATGGGAGGGGGGAAACTTTTCAAGCTGGGTGTTGACCATGGCGGCCATTTTGAAGTCGGCCATTTTGTATCCAACTTTAGTTTTTTCAATGGGAAGAGGGTCATGTGACACGTCAAACTTATCGAGAATTTCACAAGAAAAACAATGGTGTGCTTGCTTTTAACGTTACTTTATTCTTTCATGAGTTATTTACAAGTTTCTGACCACTTATAAAATGTGTTCAAAGTGCTGCCCATTGTGTTGGATTGTCAATGCAACCCTCTTCTCCCACTGTTCACACACTGATAGCAACACCGCAGAAGAAATGCTAGCACAGGCTTCCAGTATCCGTAGTTTCAGTTGCTGCACATCTCGTATCTTCACAGCATAGACAATTGCCTTCAGATGACCCCAAAGATAAAAGTCTAAGGGGGTCAGATCGGGAGACCTAGGGTGCCATTCAACTGGCCCACGACGACCAATCCACTTTCCAGGAAACTGTTCATCTAGGAATGCTCGGACCTGACACCCATAATGTCACACCATTGTTTTTCTTGTGAAATTCTCGATAAGTTTGATGTGTCACATGACCCTCTTCCCATTGAAAAAACTAAAGTTGGATACAAAATGGCCAACTTCAAAATGGCCGCCATGGTCAACACCCAGCTTGAAAAGTTTCCCCCCTCCCATATCACCAACCATTCCCATTTTATTTAGGTGTATCTATATGGCCCACCCTGTATATATTTATTTGCATTGTGCACAGAGAAATAAGTATTTGATCCCTTTGGCAAACAAGACTTAATACTTGGTGGCAAAACCCTTGTTGGCAAGCACAGCAGTCAGACATTTTTTGCAGTTGATGATGAGGTTTGCACACATGTTAGATGGAATTTTGGCCCACTCCTCTTTGCAGATCATCTGTAAATCATTAAGATTTCGAGGCTGTCGCTTGGCAACTCAGATCTTCAGCTCCCTCCATAAGTTTTCGATGGGATTAAGGTCTGGAGACTGGCTAGGCCACTCCATGACCTTAATGTGCTTCTTTTTGAACCACTCTTTTGTTGCCTTGGCTGTATGTTTCGGGTCATTGTCGTGCTGGAAGACCCAGCCACGAGCCATTTTTAATGTCCTGGTGGAGGGAAGGAGGTTGTCACTCAGGATTTGACGGTACATGGCTCCATCCATTCTCCCATTGATGTGGTGAAGTAGTCCTGTGCCCTTAGCAGAGAAACACCCCCAAAACATAATGTTTCCACCTCCATGCTTGACAGTGGGGACGGTGTTCTTTGGGTCATAGGCAGCTTTTCTCTTCCTCCAAACACGGCGAGTTGAGTTAATGCCAAAGAGCTCAATTTTAGTCTCATCTGACCACAGCACCTTCTCCCAATCACTCTCAGAATCATCCAGATGTTCATTTGCAAACTTCAGACGGGCCTGTACATGTGCCTTCTTGAGCAGGGGGACCTTGCGGGCACTGCAGGATTTTAATCCATTACGGCGTAATGTGTTTCCAATGGTTTTCTTGGTGGCTGTGGTCCCAGCTGCCTTGAGATCATTAACAAGTTCCTCCCGTGTAGTTTTCGGCTGAGCTCTCACCTTCCTCAGGATCAAGGATACCCCACGAGGTGAGATTTTGCATGGAGCCCCAGATCGATGTCGATTGACAGTCATTTTGTATGTCTTCCATTTTCTTACTATTGCACCAACAGTTGTCTCCTTCTCACCCAGCGTCTTATTTATGGTTTTGTAGCCCATTCCAGCCTTGTGCAGGTCTATGATCTTGTCCCTGACATCCTTAGAAAGCTCTTTGGTCTTGCCCATGTTGTAGAGGTTAGAGTCAGACTGATTCATTGAGTCTGTGGAGAGGAGTCTTTTATACAGGTGACCATTTAAGACAGCTGTCTTTAATGCAGGCACCAAGTTGATTTGGAGCGTGTAACTGGTCTGGAGGAGGCTAAACTCTTAATGGTTGGTAGGGGATCAAATACTTATTTCTCTGTGCACAATGCAAATAAATATATATAATTTTGACTATGTGATTTTCTGTTTTTTTTTTTTTTATATATAATCTATCTCTCACTGGTAAAATTAACCTAGCCTAAAAATTCTAGACTGTTCATGTCTTTGACAGTGGGCAAACTTACAAAATCAGCAAGGGATCAAATACTTATTTCCTTCACTGTATTTGGAATCGTTATAATCAACGACCCATAGAATAAAGTTATTTTATTTACACCCCAAGGCAAAAGATGTAACAAAAATCGCAAAAGACCTGTGGTGGAATTGCTTATTTTTCCATTCCCTCTCCCAAAATGTATTTTAAAATGGTGACAATAAAAACTACAACTCACCCCACAAAAAACAAGGTATCAAGGAGCTACATTGATGGGGAAATTAAATGGTTTTTGGAATGAGGTAATGAAAAGGACCAAAATAGTCCGGCCCTTAAACTCTTTCTGACATTTGACGTAACTGTATGTTATAGCTGGGAAGAGGGAGTATAGAGAAGGCTCACGGGCTGAGACCGCTCCATACGCAGCGGGTGTTGGCTGTAATGTTTAACCACTCGGCGACCACTACATCTAAGCCGGTAGAAAGAAGGGGGGGCCTCCATCATTCTATCTCCCTCCCCCTTACAACGCGATCGTGGGGTGCCAATGGTCGTCATGGCAGCCTAGGGGCCAAATGAGGTCCCCAGGTATGGCATCTTGGTCCTCTTATAAAGCCTCGCCAGTGGGCTGAATACGAGAGCGGTAAAAGTACAATATACTGCAATACATATGTATTGCAGGGTATTGTACCACAGATCTAACAATTGTTTGTTCACGTCCCCGAGTGGGACTAAAAGTAATATCAAAATGAGTTAAATAAAGTTTTTACTCACATAGGAAAAATATATATTAAAAGTTCTAAAACCCTTTTCCATTTTTTCCCTAAAGTAATGTAAACAAACAAAAAAAAACGTATTTGGCTATCGCCACATCCATAAAAGTCCAAACTCTTACAATGTCAATTTTTTTTATCTCGCACGGGGAATGGCGTTAAAAAAAAAATTGGAATTGCTGTTTTTTGATCATCTCACCTCCCCAAAAAAATATAATAAAAGGTGACCAAAAAGTCGTATTCACCCCTCAGATTGTACTATCAAAAACTACAACTTGCTCTGCACATAATAAGTCCTCACACATCTTGACAGAAAAATAAAAAAGTTATGGGAAGATTACGATGCAAAACCAACGTGTTTTTAACAATGGTTTTTTATATTGTAAAAGTGGTAAAACATAAAAAAAACAGTATACATTTGGTATAGCCATAATTGTATCGACCCCAGAATAGAGTTAACATGTCATTTTTACTGCACGGTGAATGCTGTAATAGAAAAATCTAAAAAAATAATGGAGGAATTGCTGGTTTTCTTTCCATTCCACCACACAAAGAATTTATTTTAGTTTCTCAGTACATTATACCGTATGTTACAATAAATGGTGAAGTTAAAACTACAACTCATCCTGCAAAAAAAACAAGCATATGGCTTTGTTGAGGGGAAAAATATAAAAGTTATGGCTTATGTATGAAAAGCAGGGAGGGAAAAACTAAAATGAAAAATGGCTGCGGCGGGATTGAATGGTGGTTAACATTGGAATGATCTTATTTAGAAGGAATGCTAGTAGTAAGCAATGCAATCTTATTTACCTTATGGGATCGTGATCTCTGGTCCTTCTTGTTCTAGTATTATTTAACACAAACACATGACGTAAGAGAAAACAGTTGACCAATAATAGTTATTAATATTTTCCATTATTAACAAAGAGGCTAGTTATTTCTTAACAGTAAATCAGTGTAGACAATTTTAGCCTACAAGGAACATTACATAGTAAAGCAAAGCATACCATTTCTTTGGCTTGTAAATAGCGAAGTCTCTCAATAATAAAAAACTTGTATCATATTTATGCAAGCAATTTTATACACCCCTTAATTTCCTACCCTACTGAGGATCCATGACCTGTGTGGTAATGTACCATCACATTCTGTACTGTAATGAACACACCACAGAACACGGACTGAACACATCGCAGAACATGGACTGAACACACCGCAGAACATGGACTGAACACACCGCAGAATGTGGACTGAACACTCCACAGAGCGTGGACTGAACACACCACAGAATGTGGACTGAACACACCACAGAACGTGGACTGAACACACCACAGAAAATAGACTGAACACACCACAGAACGTGGACTGAACACATCACAAAATGTGGACTGAACACACCACAGAATGTGGACTGAACACACCACAGAACGTGGACTGAACACACCACAGAACGTGGACTGAACACACCACAGAACACGGACTGAACACACCACAGAAAATAGACTGAACACACCACAGAACGTGGACTGAACACACCACAGAATGTGGACTGAACACACCACAGAAAGTGGACAGAACACATCACAGAACGTGGACTGAACACACCACAGAATGTGGACTGAACACACCACAGAACGTGGACTGAACACACCACAGAACATGGACTGAACACACCACAGAAAATAGACTGAACACACCACAGAACGTGGACTGAACACACCACAGAACGTGGACTGTACACACCACAGAACGTGGACTGAACACATCACAGAACGTGGACAGAACACATCACAGAACGTGGACTGAACAGACCACCGAACGTGGACTAAACCCACCAGTGAACATGGACTGAACCCACCACAGAACATGGACGGAACACACCACAGAATATGGACTGAACACACTACAGAACATGGACTGAACACACCAAAGAACATGGACCAAACACACCAAAGAACATGGACCTAACACACTACAGAACTAGGACTGAACACACCACAGTACATGGACTGGACACACCACAGTTCATGGACTGAACACATCTCAGAACATGGACCAAAAAACACCAAAGAACATGGACCGAACATACCAAAGTACATGTAGTGAACATACCAAAAAACATGGACCAAACACACCACAGAACATAGACCAAAAACAACACAGAACATGGACCGAACACACCAAAGTACATGTAGTGAACATACCAAAGAACATGGACCGAACACACCACAGAACATGGACTGAACACACCACAGAACATAGACCGAAAACAACACAGAACATGGACTGAACACACCAAAGTACATGTAGTGAACGTAACAAAGAACATGGACTGAACACACCACAGACCATGGACCGAACACACCACAGAACATGGACCGAACACACCAAAGAACATGGACCGAACACCCCACAGAACATAGACCGAAAACAACACAGAGCATGGACTGAACACACCAAAGTACATGTAGTGAACATACCAAAGAACATGGACTGAACACACCACAGAACATGGACTAAACACACCACAGAACATGGACCAAACACACCAAAGAACATGGACCGAAAACACCAAAGAACATGGACCGAACACACCAAAGTACATGTAGTGAACATACCAAAGAACATGGACTGAACACACCACAGAATATGGACCGAACACACCACAGAACTTGGACCGAAAACACCAAAGAACATGGACCAAACAGGCCATGGTAGAACGTTTAGGCCCCCTCAGGCAGCTCACAGTCAGTAGCGGCCTGGTGTTGTCCTGTTTAAAAATGGTTCCTGGGCCACTTTGGAGAAATGGCGGTACCACTGGTTCCATTATCAAATCAATGTAACACTGAGCTGTTAGTGTACCTGAAATAAAGACTACATGGGTACTGCTACCATACATTATGCCACCCCACACCAAAATCCCGGGAGTAGGACCGGTTTGCCGTTCCCTTGTGAAAAACTTTTCATGGCATTGCCAAAGTGATCTCCGAACCAATCTCCTGCTATTATTGTGTCTGAGACAAAAGCGGGACTCATCGCTGAAGAGGATAGACCTCCATTCCATCCTCCATTGCTGTGCACTATGATAACCTTTGAGAGCGGTGGCGTGTGCTCAA
Organism: Rhinoderma darwinii; assembly: GCF_050947455.1. NCBI lineage: Eukaryota > Metazoa > Chordata > Amphibia > Anura > Rhinodermatidae > Rhinoderma > Rhinoderma darwinii. Next base: position 40,778,279 of record NC_134697.1, on the reverse strand, counting down.
TTGAACGCCTGTAGCCGGACGTCTGGCTCGTAGTCCAATGTCGTGCAAACACCTTCTGATGGTTTGTTTCGACACTGGTTGCCGCCCTAGTTTTGGTACGTGACGTCCAATTTTACTTGCAGTACAGAATTGATCACTACATGCCATTCTTCCAACCAGAAGATCCGTCCGTGCAGAGGTTTGCCTCTACGCTTCTCTTGCTGTCATTCCCATTCGTTGTTGTTCTCCAAACGTCCGCGACACGCAACATCGAACAGTGCTGGCATCTCGACCTAGGCATATAGCCATCTGCGGGAGTGATAAACTAAGGTCTATCAGTTCAAGGATTCTGTCCCTCTCCGTTTGCAACAAGTGGCGATAACTGGCACGTCGACGAACAGGAGGCATCACACAATCATCTCACACCACTTGATCCGATTTTTGAGGTTTCATGTGGCTAAAAAACATTGCTTTCAATCTGGCTTTTATGCCTCTCCCACATGCCACAGATTGGAGCTAGGGGCTTGAAGATTTGATCAATTGCAGATCTTAGCGACACCTACTACTTCCTTGATTTGCATAACCTTATGGCTTGCCCTTCCTGGTGTTGTAATTTCAATCTTGAGGAGTGTAGTTATGTACCTATTTTTTTTTTTATTCTTTTAATATTTTGGTTGACATTTTGGGGGCTTTCTAGTAAATTTCTAGCTTCCAAAGTAGATATGATGTCAATCAATTTGCTCAGTACGTTGAAAAACGCAAATAATTTCAGAAAACTGCCTTTCTCCTACTGTATGTCACGTGGATTAGGACAGGAAAAACTACATAGATGGGCAGCTGATTACTGTAATAATCATTATAATAAATGCCAGTGATAAAGTGGAAGGAAGGCAGACATTAGAGTTCAGCAAGGTGAGCAGACAGATTCATGTCAATCAGACCTCCAATTTGAGACTGCATACGAGGAAGTGGTGAGCATCCTTCTTCCTGTAATCTTTGTCGAAGCTGTCCCTGTTTCATATCACAGTGAATGAAATATATGATGAGCACAAAAGTCATCTGTTTTTATCACTCTGATTTAGTATTTCAAGTTCCTGTGCATATTTTCTTGTATATTCAAAAAGGAATTCTCGTGTGAAATAGATATTGTCCAACGATTATTTTTACAAAGTACAATTTTTGAAAAATTCTGTGTGGTTTATCCTTTCACCTCCCCCACATGTCGGGGTGTCTCTTTCCATTGTCTCTAGGTACTATCAGGGGTTCATCGGTATGGTGGCCGGGCATGCACAGGTAGTCCCCTAGATTTAATGTTTAATCCTTGTAATTGAAGTGCGTTTTCTGTGCCAGCGTTCAAGAGCCTCTGCCGTCTAATCACAGGCCAATTTGTATAACATCTATGTGATGGCTGAGCATGCGTAGTATCTTTCTCATTCTGCTTGCCCGGCTTCTTAGTGCAGTTTTGATAAAGCCGAATATGCGCAGTAAAGCCTTTCATTTTATAAAATCTTCTGACATGCCGACGCTTGACATGGTGATCTTAGGGGGAGTTCACACAGAGTTTTTTTGGCACGTTTTTTGACCGGAAACGGCGCCAGAAAACGGCTGAAAACGCCTCCCAATGATTTCAATGGGAGGCAGAGGCGTTTTTTTCCCCTGCGAGCGGTAGAAACTGCTCACGGGAAAAGGAAGAGGTATCTTCGGGTGTTTCCAACTCTGACCTTTCATTGACATCAATGGGAGGCAGTGAAAGGAGTTTTCGCTGCGTTTTTTTTGCCCACAGCACTCAATGGCCGAGGCCAAAAAAGTCACGAAAAATGCTGCAAACAATGTGCAGGCAGGTCAAAATCTGCCTCAAAATTCCGTCAGATTTTTCCGCCTGCAAAAAACTATGTGTGAACAGGGCCTATGGCTTGTATATATCTGCTCAACAATGAAAACTAATTTCATAAAGTTCTGAACGCTCCTTGCGCCATGTTGCTTTTTGAATGCATTTTTTGCTGAATTACTTTTTGGGAGAACTGTCGTATTTGTAGAGATTCTTGAGGTATCAGTACAGTAGAAATTCCCCAGCTGTGACCTATTTTGAGACTATACCCCTCAAGGAATTAAATTAGGGGTGTTGTGAGCATTTTGACGCCACAGGTACAGGTGTGCAGGTGTTTTACAGATTTTATTAGAATTAGGTCGTTAAAGAAATAATCTACATTTTTTCTAATAATATGTAGGTTTAGCTCAAAATATTTTATTATTATATGGAAAATAGCAGAAAAAACACCCCCGAAATTTGACACGCAATTTCTCCCGAGTAAGGGAATATCTAATATCTGGTCATAAACTGCTATCTGTACACACGACAAGGCTTTAAACGGAAATAATGAAATTTGTTTTTGAGTGGAAATCTTACAAGATTAGATTTCAGATACCAAGTTGCATTGGGCTGTTGTACCAGTACAGTTGAAACTCCCAAAAAATGACCCCGTTTTGAAAGCTACATCCCTCAAGGAATTTATCTAGAGGTATAGTGAGCATTTTGACCCCGCAAGTGCTTTGCAGAAATTAGTACACAATAGATGTTGCAGATTGAAAATTTCAATTTTTCCACAGATATGCCCTTTCAGTGCCCAATGTGTTGTGTCCAGCTTGTAGCACTGGAGACACACATCCCACAAATTGTTAAACAGGACCCCTCCAGTACAGTAATACCCCATATGTGGTCATGAACTGCTATTTGGGCACACTGCCTGGCTCGGTAGGGGCGCCATTTGGCTTTTGGAGCGCAGATTTTGCTTGGTAGTAGATTTGTTTGGTGTTTTACTGGTATTTCAGCTTATAATGTGGGGGCATATGTAATCTGTGCAGAGTACATATGGGTATATGTAAGCTGGGCGGAGTACATCAGGGCATAATAAGGTGATGTAATAATGGGGTAAATTAATAATAAAATTAATAATAAATTTTTGTGGTACGCAATCCTTTACGCACAGGCCAGGTTTTTGGGGCAGGTGTCGCGCTTATAAATGGTGTCCTTTCTTATACCCTTTCTGGAACACACTTTACACTTTTTGGGGGGGGAATTTCGCTGAGAAAGTGTTGCTCTGCTACAATAAGGCAGCTTCACTTCCAGCGGAGATGATTCAATTTTTAGGCAGACATGATTGGGCCCTCCCCGGTTCCAAAATATTAGGACCTTAATAATTACCTCTTAAAACTGAATGAATGTGCCCGTCTGCACATCAGGATAGCAAGTACGCATTATACAATGCCATCTGTACGATCTACACGGACAGTTTTATGTACCATGGGACACAGATATGTGGTAAATCAGGGGTATTGTACAAAATATCTGCGCTCCAGCATTGCCTAATCTTTGACTTCTTCATTAGCCATATAAGCAGCACAAGGCCCTAAAATGTCATCATCTCCTTTGCATCTACAGGGTCCACCTGTGGGGTCTAGCAAATGACGATGTGGGGTTTTTGGTGAAAAACTACAGGGCCTAAAAAATTTGTCTGGCCCATAATTTTGCATCATTGCGTTCCGAGAGTCATATCGTTTTATATTTCAGTTGACGGAGCTGTGTGAGCACTTGATTTTTGTGGAATGAGCTGTAATTTTTATTGGTGAATTTTGGAGTACATGCAATATATTTTAGCAATTTTTATTCTATTTTGTGGGAGGCGAGGAAACCAGAAAACAGCAATTCTGGCTCTGTTTTTTATTTATTTTTTACAGCGTTCACCGTGCAGTGTAACCAAAAAGTTTAACTTTATACTGCGGGTCAATAAGATTACCAAATTTACATCATTTTATTTACGTTTTACTATTTTCCCACAATAAAAATACTTTTCTCTAAAAAAAAATGTGGTTTTATTTAGTAAAAGTGTCAAAACAAATAACACAGATATGGTATCCCCGCGATCGTAATGACTCAAACAATAAAATTAACACATTAATTAAACTGCCGGATGAACGGCGTCCAAAGAAAACTGCAAAGAACGACGGCAACATTTTCTCTTTTCTCCCATTCCCCCCATAAAAAATAAAATAAAAATTTATCTACAAGTCCTATGTATCCCAAAATAATACTAATGAAAACTACACCTTGGCCCGCAAAAATCAAGTCCACATACGGCTACATTGATGGAAAAATAAAAAAGTTACGGCTCTTGGAATTCGGCGATGCAAAAACAGGCATTTCTTTCTAAAAGGGTTTTTAATGTGCAAACATAGGAAAACATATAAAACCTATACATATTTGGTATCCCCGTAATCGTGACGACCGATAGAATAAAGGTGACATGTTATTTATGCTGCATAGTAAACGGCGTAAATTTATAACATGACAATCAATGCTGGAATAGCTGCTTATTTCCAATTCTCTCCTAAAATAAGGTTAATGAAAGTTAATCGATATATTATATGCACCCAAAAATGGTGCAATTGAAAAATACAACTCGTCCTGCAAAAAACAAGCCCTTATGCGGCTATGTCGACGGAGTAAAAAAAAAGTTACAACTCTTGAAATGCGACCATGAGAAAACAAAAAATAATCCTTGGTCATTAATGTGCAAAATGGCCTGGTCATTAAGGGGTTAAAGATTAAACTCAATAACATAGTATACAGTTAGCTCCTCGGCTCCCTCTAGTGGCAGCTGCAGGCTGCCAGCATTTACTCCTTACCGATATTTGACATATACTTCAAACCCGCTCCATACTGTATGATACAGCCGACACTTCACTGTAACGAGTGGGATCCTGCTTAAATAACCCCTTAGATGCCGCGGTCAATAGCGGCCGCGGAATCTAAGCTGTTAGAAAGAGGGGGTGGACAACTCTGACGTCCCATAGCGGGTGCCAAGGGTTGTCATGGCAGCCTGGGGGCCTAATAAAGGCCCCCAGGACTGCCATCTTTGTGCTCCTATTAAGCCCTGCCAGAGGCTTAAACATGAAAAATAACTATAAATTTGGTATAACCGTAATTGTATTAACCCACAGAGTAAAGTTAACATGCCAGTGAGGAATCACTGTTTTTTTCCTATTCCACCCAACAAAGATTTTTTTTCTAGTTTCCTGGCTCTGCTTGGTACAGACCTTTAAGCATGAACATGAATTTGTATGCATTTCTTACACAATGTTATGTTTTGATGCAAAATTGCATGAAGGTGCCCATGAGTGTAAAGTGACGGGTGGCATTTTCACAATGTGTAAGGTGTTATATGTGTATGTAAAAAGTGTGAAAACTGTCACAGCAGCGAAAGAGTTAAGCTCAGAAAAATATCCATTGGTTTATTTTCCTGCCTTTCCTTGAAGCTAACAATTCTGCTAATCACATTAGCAATTATATAAAAATAACTAAACAATTTTCTGTCAGCATCACTACTTGTAGTCAACTATTTAGTCATAGTATCAAAGTCTGAGTGGTTCAGGTATTACATTAAATTGCCTTTCTGGTTTGCTATTCAAGTAATTACATTATATTGGAAACTGCACCTGCAAAACTTAAAACAATAACCAAGTTAAAAATGTGATGAATAACCTGCTAGGAAAACATCCCTAGTGGTTATAGCTGAACTAGCTGGTGTTTCTATTTAGCTCCTATATACATTATAATTGTGTTCAGCCTAATGATGAAAATTGCAGATACAATATGACTTATTGATGCTTATAAAAAGTTAAAATAGTTTTAATGAGACAGATCCATGTGGTAATTGCTATGTTACTAAAAAAACAAAAACCTTATAGCTGCTAGTTCAGCAGGTTTCTGTGGCTATATAACTGCATTTCTGCGCAGAATTCCCGATGTGGTTTGCACAAAATAAAACTACAAGAGACTACAGTTATGACTAAGTGTCCAGACGGTGCAAATTAATTCTATTACTTTAGAGACATAGGCGAGTTTGCCTTCATTTCTTAATATGCACATTAAAAGTAAACATTAAAGTGTTGTATGGGGTTGATAACCTTTTTCCCCTGTTGAACTAAGAGAGGACGTTCCCAAAACCAAGAGCCCCTCTATTTGCCAAAGCAAAGAGCTAATACAGGCTATTGGCAATGGAGGACCACCAAGCAATTAATAAACATCCATAGCTATCAATGGGTGTGGGGAAATACTTTCTTTTCCCTGCTGCAGGGAAAATGGGCATTTATATTGTCATTCCAAGGTGATAACAACTGATCACAGTCAGACCCTAAGTTTAAAAACTGGTTGTGCAAACTGGAGACTCAGTCCTACTAGGACATATTGGTAATAAAATAGTGCACTAAAGTGGCAAAAAACTATCATTTCTTTCGTAGAAAAATTGCTAAATTGATAAAGCTGCTTAAGTATTCAAGGAGGGTTGGACAGGGATAGACCACCCCCAATGAATATTCATGAGCAGCAATTTTGATTAAAGGGGTTGTTCACTTTGGACAATCTCTTTTTGTTACAAGTGTTCCCCAATAATACGTTGATCACAATTGGGAGAACATGGCAGCATGATTCCCCTGTAGCACCAGTAAAGGGAAAATTAAGTATTATACTGTTCCTATTAAAATTATTGAGTTGTTCATGTAAAACACAGACATGAGTCCTCCAGAATGAGACACCATCTTTGTAGCAACTCCGCTTGGCTAATAGATGAGGGTCCTGAAATGTCCAGGATTCTGTAATAGTATATTTGAAAATGACGGAGGGTAGGTAAGTTACAACCCGTGTTTATACCTTCCAGATCTTATACCATACGGAAAATACATTGCGGGTATGTTCTAAAGTGGCAGATTTGGTGCATACATTTCTGTGACTGTTTCAAAGATTTAAATGGATTTTGTACAAATTTGCGCACATCCTGCAGATACAACCCTGTTTAGATGAAAGGAACAAATTTCCAATTACAAATGTTTCTACAACAAATCAGCTGCGTGAACATACCCTAATACACCAAAATATGAGTTACATTGCAACCCTAGTTATATACATTAGAATTTCAAGTAAAGTTATACAGTTGTCAAGGAGAGTTGGACTAAACACTAGCAAATTCCTAGTGTAAAATTATTTTTCTTTACTAGAATCAATTATTTTACCGACCCTACTAAAATGTTAATTCATTTTGTTCAACAAAACATAATAGACTTGTATTGTCACTAAACGGCTGCTGACAATCCATTATTCTTGAACTAAGTAATTATGTCTTGTTCAGTAACAGTTCCACAGTTCATTTGTTACAGTCTATAACAGATGAGCATGTGTAAAGATTGATACAATTTAGCAAATTCTGGTTTTCCTCAAGGCATCAAAACTCTTTGTAACTAATTCTATCATATTGTTTTTTTGTTTTTGTTTTTTTTAATAAAAATGTATTGTCAAGTCTTATGTATTTCTGAATGTTGTTGGAGAAGGTGTCAGCTGCAAAAAAACAGTGTCTGCGGTGACCAGAGTCATCGGCAAAATGGTAAATCCAGCTCTTTATTTTATTATTTTCTGATGTGGAAAAAGCCATGAGTCCCAATACAAAACCTCTAGATAAAGATTGAGCAGAGATCACTTGTCACAGGTAGGAATGCAACATTCAAATTATTGTAATTCAGGCTACTTCCATATAAACAGTGAGATACATTATTGTACATACATTCTTTTTTAATATATTTTATTACGCAGAGAACATCAAAGGTAAAAAACTATTGTAAAAGGGTGAGGACTCTGGAAAAGAGCTATAGTCCCTGCATGTCTTAATTAACACCCTCCTTCGACATGTTTTCAGAATGTTGCTTCCTTTATTTCTGTTTTGAGCATTTTCATGATACTATCTGTTACCTAAAGCTTACCTACACTTTGAGATGACTTTTCAGAATAAGCTGTCATATGTGTGTACATGAAGAATAACACTATTTCTGTTCATAAGGCGAGATGAGCATCTCGCCTCAGGCGGTGCCCTGTTGCCTCTCTGATGGGGTGGCGGCGCCAGTGAAACCACCCGCCGCCACCCCCTCCTGCACTATAATTGTACCTGCGTCTATAGGACACAGGTGAAATTACATTAATAAGCGCTGAATGGCGGGACACGTTCCGTGCCCCGCTATTCAGCGCCTTTCACTGACGTAAGCGGTGCGATGTTGAGCTGCTTGCAACGTTGAATAACATGGCAAGGCAGCCTGCCAATCAGCGCCTTTCAATGACGCAACGTTGAAAGGCGCTAATTGGCCTGGCAGAATGACTTGCCCTGCCCCTCAGCGCCGTGTCGTTCAGCCCCAGCAGACCTGCATTGCAAGAAGGCGGCATGGGAACGGGTTTAGGTGAGTATGTAAAGTTTTGTGGTTTTTCTTGCTAAAAGTGTGAGGGGTTATATGTGCAGCACTATCTACAGGGTGGTAGGGATATATGTAGGGGGCAATATGTGCAGCACTATCTATAGGGGAGTAGGGCTGCATGTGGGAGGGCTATATATGCAGCACTATCTACAGAGGGGTAGGGCTGAAGGTGGGGGCTATATTTGCAGCACTATCTACAGGGGGTAGGGCTGTATGCGGGGGGTTATATATGCATCACTATCTACAGGGGAGTAGGGCTGCATGTGGAGGCTATACGTGCAGCACTATCTACAGGGTGTAGGGCTGTATGTGGGGGCTATATGTGGAGCGCTATCTACAGGGGGTGGGGGCTATATGTGGAGCACTATCTACAGGCGGTGGGGCTATATGTGGAGCACTATTTACAAGGGGCAATATCTACAGGGGGTACTATGTGGGGCACTATCTACAGGGGGCTCTATGTGGGGCACTGTCTACAGGGGGCTCTATGGGTGGCACTATCTACAGGGGGCTCTATGGGGGCACTGTGTGTGTGTATATGGGACACAGTTTATGGTGCAACTATAATCAGGGACAGAGTGTTATTAGAATTAGAGATGAGTGTATTGAGCGATTATATTTAGGGACGTAGTGTGTGGCACCATAAGAATTCTATCTTCGTTTATAGGTGCAGAAATGTTTGAAAAGTGAGAAGCTGAGGACATCTGAGCAGAAAACTGCTGAAATGGGCTGTGACCGGGAGAAGTCATCATATAGGTCTGGACCGGATGGAGAAGAGAAGAGAAAAAGAACAACTAGAATCTGAGACGTCACCGGTGGCTCACTTAATGTAAATGCTTATTCTGCCTCTAATCAGTAATGTAGTCATTGCATGATCTGCAGCGAGATAATGGGTGGTATGATTTTTTTTGTGAGGCTGCTAGTGATGTAGCACAGCCTGGGGGGGGGGGCGCCTTTTCAATTTTCGCCTCAGGCAGCAAAAATGCTAGAATCAACCCTGTGTATGTGCCATTTTTTAGCAGTTTTCCCCTCTGCAGGCTCTATCTCTAAGGGTATGTGCACAAGACCAATTTTCAGGCGTAATCGAGGCGTTTTACCGCTCGAATTGCGCCTGAAAAGACGGATCCAATACATCGGCAAACATCTGCCCATTGCTTGCAATGGGTCTTACGATGTTCTGTGCAGACGAGCTGTCATTTTACGCGTCACTGTCAAAAGACGGTGCGTGAAATTACGGCCGCTTCAAAGAAGTGCAGGACTCTTCTTGGGAAGTAATTGGAGTCGTTTTTAATTGACTCCAATGAAGAACAGCTCCAATTACGTCCGTAAAAGACGCCGCGAAAAACGCGTGAACTTGTAAAAACGTCTGAAATTCAGGAGCTGTTTTCTTCTGAAAACAGCTCTGTAATTTCAGACGTTTTTGGTGTTGTCGTGTGCACATACCCTTAGGGCATGCCCCCACGTGGCGGATTTCCTCCGCAACTGTCCGCATCAATGCCGCACCTAATCCGGGTTGCGGATTACGGCTGCGGATCTGCCCAAAATGTGCAGTAAATTGATGTGGACTAGCTGCTGCGGACTGCGGAAAAAGTGCTTCCCTTCTCTCTATCAGTGCAGGATAGAGAGAAGGGACAGCACTTTCCCTAGTGAAAGTAAACGAATTTCATACTTACCGGCCGTTGTCTTGGTGACGCGTCCCTCTTTCGGCATCCAGCCCTACCTCCCTGGATGACATAGTTACATAGTTACATAGTTACATAGTTAGTACGGCTGAAAAAAGACACATGTCCATCAAGTTCAACCAAGGGAAGGGAAAAGGGAAGATAATGGGTGGTATGATTTTTTGACGCGGCAGTCCATGTGACCGCTGCAGCCTGTGATTGGCTGCAGCCGTCACTTAGACTGAAACGTCATCCTGGGAAGCTGGACTGGAGACAGAAGAAGCAGGGAGTTCTCGGTAAGTATGAACTTCTATTTTTTTACAGGTTGCTGTATATTGGGATCGGTAGTCACTATCCAGGGTGCAGAAACAGTTACTGCCGATCGCTTAACTCTTTCAGCACCCTGGACAGTGACTATTTACTAACGTCTCCTAGCAACGCTCCCGTAATTCCGGGAGCCCCATTGACTTCCTCAGTCTGGCTGTAGACCTAGAAATACATAGGTCCAGCCAGAATGAAGAAATGTCATGTTAAAAAAGCAAGACGCATCCGCAGCACACATAACATGTGCATGACAGCTGCGGACTTCATTGCGGAATTTAGAATCTCCATTGAAGTCAATGGAGAAATTCCGCCATGAGTCCGCAACCAGTCCGCCACTGCTCCGCAACAGACAGAGCATGCTGCGGACACCAAATTCCGCTCCGCAGCCTATGCTCCGCAGCGGAATTTTACGCATCGTCTAAACGAACACTTCTAAATTTAAGTGGAAGTCAATGGAGAAACGGCTCCGCTGCGGATTAACGCTGCGGAGTGTCCGCAGCGGAATTCAAGTGAAATTCCGCCACGTGTGAACCCAGCCTTATTCTTTGTTGTCTCTGAGCTAGTGGGCAGAGTTTAACTGCTATCGTGTCTTCTAAAAAACTCTGGGCTTAAGATTACTAAAGTTCTGAACAACACAAATAAAAATAAAACTCTGTATAAACTCAATGTTGCTAGAAGACTCCTGAGTGAAGATAAATGGCTAAATTATTTCTAAATATTCTGCAGATTCATCAGCAATAGCCTGATGAAGATAAATTATGGGTCGCCAGTACTAATGGAATCCACCTTGTTGATTGCTCTTTAGTGTATAGTTGCTTAGTAAGGGTTCTCATTGGCCTCTTCTGTTTTATAAATTATAAGAATGTTTTAAAATTTGATATGGGCCTTTGAACTCCTCCTGGCTTAGCTGCCACTGCAATTGTAAAATAATAACAACTATTCATATAGAAAGCTAAATAAAAAGGAGTACATATAAAATAAATCAATATTATTGAAGAAATGCATATACTATAAAATGAATAACATTGCCATATTCAACATGTATACAATAGATCATAGCATATCTCTTCTATTCAACAGATTTGTCTGTAGAGCTGCCAAACTGCATTCCTGACAATCCAAAAACCTTACCTTAAGTCATATTAAAGGGATATTTTGGCCGTAGCAAGTGACAGCATATCATCTATTGCTAGAATGAATGGGCACCCTTTAAATTTTTCCCTGCACAGTGCAACGAACAACCAGGATGGGATCAGCAATTTGCCAAGAAAATGCCAAAGGGGTCATAGTTTAACTGTTCCCATGGGGTTGGACTTGCACTGGTGAGCAAGTGATAGCATATCTTAGAGATATGCTGTTACTTGCTTTAGCTGAAATAAACCCTTAAAGAAAACATTTCCCTAGATTTTAGGTCACTAAACCACCAGCCTGTGGTTATACTGCTGGGGTTTAGCGCCCTAAACATGCCCCTCTCAAAACCGTCAGTTTTATTATTTTGTCTAAATAGAAGTTATAATACATCGTGCACTGTACAGATGTATCTGTCTTTATCTTGACTTTTAACACATTAAAGAGGCTCTGTCACCAGATTCTCAAATCCCTATCTCCTATTGCATGTGATCGGCGCTGCAATGTAGATAACAGTAACGTTTTTTTTTTAAAAAAAACGTTCATTTTTGGCCAAGTTATGAGCTATTTTATATATATGCAAATGAGATTTTAAATGGACAACTGGGCGTGTTTTTTTTCCTATGTCCAACTGGATGCATTGTGTTTTTAACTGGGCGTGTTTACTTGTTTTACTAACTGGGCATTGTGAATAGAAGTGTATGATGCTGACGAATCAGTGACCAATCAGCGTCATGCACTCCTCTCCATTCATTTACACAGCAGCATCACGTTCTTATTAGAACGATGTGCAGCCACATACACAAGTGTCCTGATAAAGAATACACATGACCTCCAGCCTGGATGTCATGTGTATTCAGAATCCTGACACTTCTGAATCTTTTCTGTGAGATTTCCAGCATGCATTGCAGCGCCGATCACATGCAATAGGAGATAGGGATTTGAGAATCTGGTGACAGAGCCTCTTTAAATACACAGTGACAAGATCCTTTATCTTGACTTTTTCACTGACTTTTCAATGGCTTTTGTTGTGTGATATCACGTGCAGCAAGTTATCAGAGTCAAGAAAAAGATGGCTACATCCATATGTAAATTACCAGTGAAGAATCCTGATGCTCTATATAATAACTTCTTACAGATAATAACTTTTTACATATTCCCTAAACACATCAATCATAAACATCACATTAGTAGCTTCACGGATTATCTCCCATCATGCCTGCATGCGTGACAAAAGTTAGCTATTTCTTTCTTTACAGCAGAAAGTCCAGATAACAAATTCCAAGTTTTGAATTGCATTTACTTAGAAAAGATATTTCTTAAGAAATCACCAGACTTACAGTGTCTCAAGAGAAAACAAAGTCAAGCAGAACAGTGGTTGCATCAGGAATTTCGAGATGTTTAGAGGAAATTCTAAATCACATCCTAAAACAACCAGTTGGCCATTTAGTTAAGATATTGTAGACCATTTAACTTATTATGAATCAGTGAGAAAATGTATTATATAGCTGCTTGTACTTTGGATTTCCAGGGATGTTCTACTTCAAGGACACGAGTTTATCAGTATCTGAAAGGCTCATGGGAATACATTTGTCATTTTCTCCCACAGATACATGCACATATGTTTTTGCTTATATACTTATCTTAAATGCATTAAACATCTGAGCACTTATGCCACACATATATATAAACTAAGTATATGTTATTTAATTTTATGTCATTAGGAAAAAAAATTGTGTGGGTACCATACAAATATCCTTCTTTTGTTGAGAACATTATTTTATTGCATTTATTTAATTTTTTGCTTAATACCCTTTGTTACTGAAATGTATATGTATAACTATATATATATATATATATCCAAGAAGAAAATTCAGCAGCACTCCAATGATCAAGGTGAAAAAAAAGTGAAATTTATTGTGCCAACATGGCAATGCAACGTTTCCGTCCCACCTTGGGACCTTTCTCAAGCATAGTGATACATACATATTCAGTGGTTTATATAGTGTGTATCCAATCAGTATCGTCAATCTCACTGACGATACTGATTGGATACACATTGGATACACACTATATAAACCACTGAATATGTATGTATCACTATGCTTGAGAAAGGTCCCAAGGTGGGACGGAAACGTTGCATTGCCATGTTGGCGCAATAAATTTCACTTTTTTTTCACCTTGATCATTGGAGTGCTGCTGAATTTTCTTCTTGGATATGCGTATGGTCTTTGGATCGGGACTATCAGCTGGCACCCTTCATTATTGGAATGTGTACGTTGAAATAGAGTGCTGCCGTTTTTTCTACTGGTATATATATATATATATATATATATATATATATATATACACACGCACACACACACACGCACACGCACATATATATACATACACACACACATAAATATATATTCCTATAGAATGTTGTGTAGTGTAGACTCACACTCATAACTGCACATTTCTCATTACATTTTATATTATCCTCTATCACAGGATGCATATAGAAGACAACTATTAATTACTTATTACTGGATTATTGTTGTAATTAAAACTTAGCTTTTATTAAGTGGATAAAATAAAATTACTTTCAAAGATATATGTTAAAATGGCAGAAAATACCAAACCACTTGGTTTCACCAGTTCGAAGGGATATGGGCGATAGGTATGTGCAGGTGGAACATGCACAGCGGATTGTCGCTACAAGTAAGGATTGTCGTGAGCTGCCATTTTAACATATATAATTGACAAATACTTTTGTATAATAAAATCGATTTTTACTGGAGTATAACAACCTGGAAAAATCTTGCTAAAAGTTTACAAGTTATAATGTTTATAAGGAACTATAAATCCAGAAGAAGAAGTTAGGCTAAATTCACATAATTTATGGCGTAGTCAGCATATATGGCGACGTGAACATAGAATTTAGTGGGAAAGCATTTACCATGGTGTCCTTTTGCATACTTTTGGTCGGGATATGTCAGAATCCCACAGTCTCAACTTGAAAGAGAAAACATAGTGGACTGCACTTTTCATTACAACAGTATACAACATAAAAAAATAAAAATTATATATATATATATAGATAGTCGTCCAATAAGAGACAGCACTCCAAGTAGTAGTGAAAAACGGCTTTTTATTAGCCAAGGGCTAATAAAAAGCCGTTTTTCACTACTGCTTGGAGTGCTGTCTCTTATTGGACGACTATAGAGGAATTGGGAGCCGTGATCCGGCTCTTGGGACGTGCACCCACTTGTACCTTTGACTGGTGCTGCTGGATGATGGACTTTATATATATACAGGGTGGGCCATTTAAATGGATACACCTAAATAAAATGGGAATACTTGGTGATATTAACTTCCTGTTTGTGGCACATTAGTATATGGGAGGGGGGAAACTTTTCAAGCTGGGTGTTGACCATGGCGGCCATTTTGAAGTCGGCCATTTTGTATCTAACTTTAGTTTTTTCAATGGGAAGAGGGTCATGTGACACATCAAACTTATCGAGAATTTCACAAGAAAAACAATGGTGTGCTTGGTTTTAATGTTACTTTATTCTTTCATGAGTTATTTACAAGTTTCTGACCACTTATAAAATGTGTTCAAAGTGCTGCCCATTGTGTTGGATTGTCAATGCAACCCTCTTCTCCCACTCTTCACACACTGATAGCAACACCGCAGAAGAAATGCTAGCACAGGCTTCCAGTATCCATAGTTTCAGTTGCTGCACATCTCGTATCTTCACAGCATAGACAATTGCCTACAGATGACCCCAAAGATAAAAGTCTAAGGGGGTCAGATCGGGAGACCTAGGGGGCCATTCAACTGGCCCACGATGACCATTCCACTTTCCATGAAACTGTTCATCTAGGAATGCTCGGACCTGACACCCATAATGTGGTGGTGCACCATCTTGCTGGAAAAACTCAGGGAACGTGCCAGCTTCAGTGCATAAAGAGGGAAACACATCATCATGTAGCAATTTCAGATATCCCGTGGCCTTGAGGTTTCCATTGATGAAGAATGGCCCCACTATCTTTGTACCCCATATACCACACCATACCATCAATTTTTGTGTTCCAACAGTCTTGGAGGGATCTATCCAATGTGGGTTAGTGTCAGACCAATAGCGGTGGTTTTGTTTGTTAACTTCACCATTCACATAAAAGTTTGCCTCATCACTAAACAAAATGTTTTGTGTAAACTGAGGGTCCTGTTCCAATTTTTGTTTTGCCCATTCTGTAAATTCAGTGCGCCGATCTGGGTCATCCTCGTTGAGATGCTGCAGCAGCTGGAGTTTGTAAGGGTGCCATTTGTGAGTAGCTAATATCCGCCAAAGGGATGTTCGACTGATGCCACTCTCCAGTGACATGCGGCGAGTGCTACGCTGTGGGCTCTTGCTGAATGAAGCTAAGACAGCCACTGATGTTTCTTCATTAGTGACAGTTTTCATGCGTCCACATTTGGGCAAATCCAACACTGAACCAGTTTCACGAAACTTGGCAAGCAGTTTGCAAACTGTAGCATGGGAGATGGGTGGTCTCGTAGGGTGTCTTGCATTGAAATCTGCTGCAATGACCCGGGTACTGCGTTCACCAGACATCAACACAATTTCCATCCGTTCCTCACGTGTTAACCTCTGCGACATGTCAATGGCTGTAAACAAAGAGAAGCTTGTAAATAACTCATGAAAGAATAAAGTAACGTTAAAACCAAGCACACTATTGTTTTTCTTGGAAAATTCTCGATAAGTTTGATGTGTCACATGACACTCTTCCCATTGAAAAAACTAAAGTTGGATACAAAATGGCCGACTTAAAAATGGCCGCCATGGTCAACACCCAGCTTGAAAAGTTTCCCCCCTCCCATATACTAATGTGCCCCAAACGAGAAGTTAATATCACCAACCATTCCCATTTTATTTAGGTGTATCCATATAAATGGCCCACCCTGTAGATAGATATATATATATATGCAGTATATTGTGTGGTATAGCTTTTTTTGGATTGGCAGTCTATGGTAGAGACATACAGTTGCCTACAACTTGTCTATATGTTCAAAAGGATCATTTCAAACCGAACGCGGTGTGAATTTTGCCTAAGCCATTGAATGAGCAATACATTCAAATAATAAGTATAGTAGATGAGAAACTGGGTGGACCAAGAAACACGTTAACTTTATTCCTCCAAATTCGAAGTTTTCAGGTGTGCTCACATAGCTTGATGGATCTGGTCTACTGTTAATCAATATGCATGATGTTATTAACGTCCCTATAGGGATTGTGTCTTATCCCTGTATTCCTGTGAGTTTTTTCCTGGTAAGTTTCCTCCAAAACAAAATATGCTTAACAAAACCCTTTGCCCTTGAATGACATTTTCCAATATTCCCCTTAAAATAATTTGCGTTTACAAATCTTTATTTACATGATGTTTTATTGGTCGATGAGTAAATTTAGAAATCTGCTATACTCCTGTTACCAGAAAACATTGCATCATGGGGGTTCACGTTATAAATAGTTATACTTCAACAGTTACACAGTTAGAACTGGTTAATACTACTATTAGGCCACACAGCAGAATGGAGTTGAACGACTGTTTGGACCAAAGTAATCCAGCAGAAATTTAGAGTATTGGAAGCAGCTATGTATATAATTGGAGAAAACTATTTTAAATAACATGAAATCAATGGAAAAACAATTGGGGCATGCAGTTGAGGTAATCTGCAATAAATAAGCTATCCGAACAACATTCATTGTTTGCAGAATACAACCAACCATCTACAGAGGTATTTCATATGAATTCAGAAAAGGCCAAAACAGCAGGAGACCAGCTCTTTGAAAGGAGCCCCAATCCAGACCAATTTTTTCTGTGACGGATTTTCACCAATTTTCTCTGCATCATTAGACGAGATAGGGCAGGAGGAGGAAACTTGCTTGGCGCATCAGGGGAAAAAAGCATCACACCGCATCATTGGGACAGAGAGAGCCGGAGGAGAAGCACCAAGGAAAAAGCATAGAAAAGAAGAGAGGAGGAGGGAGGCTAAGACAAAGGCACAGCATGCTGCACTGAACAGCCAGTGGGATTGCTAAGCAAGTAAGCCTGCAGACTTCTACTGGGTTGTCAAAGATAGCAGTGGGGGGATATAGAGAGCGGAGCCTGAATGGGTCTAAGAATAAGAGAAGTCATGCTGGTATACTGTACTCTATAAAAATTAGAGGGGGAACCATGCTAAATGAGAGAGAGAGAGAGAGCCATAATGGGGACCAGAAACTAGAGGGGGGCATGCTGGGAATAAAGAGGAAAAAAAGATTTAGAGGGGGAGCCATGCTGGGGAACAAGAGGGGAACTATGCTGGCGAACAAGAGTTAGAGTGGGAGCCATGCTGGGGACCAGGAACGATCGACGGCAATGCTGGAGACTACAAATGTGAGGGGAGTCATGCTAGGGACTAGGAATGAAAGGACACTTGCACCGTATGGACAAAATAAACACCTTACCCATCTGGGCACTAACCAAGCAGCAGGTTTCCTTACCTATTAAGGTACCGTGTTCATTGGATCAGGCTTTTTACTCTATCCTTCATGAATTGCCAGGCTAACTGCAGAGTTTTTGTGGCTCATTAACTAGCCCAGTAGTGTCATCTGTACAGATTTGGGCTAGGGAAAAAACAAGTACTGGAGCAGAGGGAATGGCAAGTCCTTCTACCAATCTTACTTGCCATTCCATAGAAATCCAGGCCAAAAAACAGACTTTACTAAAGCCTTAGCAAGCTAAGCTTTACTGAGAAACCCAACTTTCCTGGATCTCTCATCTCACCCACCTTAAACAGCCTGGTCAGAAATACAGCCCCTCCTGTACTTCCCAGCCACAGGCTTACAATATACAGTATATATATTGTGTATATATCTATGTAAACTGGCAGTTAAATCCCTTTATACCAGTGCTTCTCAAACTGCGAGGCGTAGATGAGGAGACAATTTTGACAGAAGTATATTATACGCAGGCCTTGCCATGGTTTAAGCAATCTCTAACAGTAACATAACTTACTCCTTTTGTGCTTTTTTTAAATCAGGAGATACATTTTCAGATAAATTAAGGTAATCTTTAAACATTTTCGCATGGACTACGACCAATGTTGAGGCCCATGCATCACCATGATTTAGCTGGTGAGGCCCAAGTAGAAAAAGACTGAGAAACTCTGCTCTATACAATATGTATGTATGTCAAAATAAATGGCTTATAACAAAATAATCTGTTCTATCATGTGTATTTGTATGTAATGTTATTTTAGCTGTGACTTCATGATTATGATTGTATATGGCATATTCTAATATGATGGAGAAAAGAGACTTCACGTCTAATATTCTATTCAATTTGGCCTGAAACATCAAATAACACTATTTTGTTAGGCAGTAAAACTATATGAAATGTGAATAATTCAAAAGGTATGCGAGATCAGTGTTATGAATTTAAAATTAAGCTTTCTATCTCAAGAAAGTTACACTGGGAAAAATAAAAAAGAATAGAAAACATTGTCTCAATGCAGGAAAATCTAAGGGAGTTATCAATTTTAGGAATACATTGTATACTCTGAACTGACCATTATTTACTGCATAGCTTCAGGTCTTTCCAAAGCTCAATTAATAATAGGAATGTAATTTATATTTGAACATACAATATGATAATGCATCACAACATGAAGGCCTCTAAAGATTTTTGGCTCGATTGATATGAAATATTAGTTTATATGTAAAACTATATAATGGCTTTAGAAAGATGTACATTTTGTTACATAAAGAATTCATACATAATTTACCATGTATCTTTTTTTTTTTTTTTTCCTTGAAATTTATTTCCCTTGCCATAGGATTACATTTGAGGTCTCAATTGCATAAAATCGACTATTTTATATGGGCCCATCTTACATATTATTTCTGTGTATTGCCTTATTTCCAAGTCATGGCAGCTGTTACTATGCTAAGGTTTGAAGCACACTTCAAAGTACCATTATCCTTAGTAAGAAATCTTTGCTAGAGGTGTGCAAGGACTGGATGCAGAGGAACAGAAGCTACAGGACAAGACGTAGATGTTGCAGCTAACACTTTGTAGAAGCCCCCATCAAGATATAAACCAAACAGACAAGATTTGGCCACATCAGCAATAGAATATCAGACATTTAAAACACAAAAAATCACCTTAGATGATCGTATTACTTGTGATCTCCCACAACCTTTTTCAAGAATTTTCCCACCTTGGAATGGATTTTGTCTCCTCCGTACCAGGCTGTCGGGATCTGCAAATAATGTGAAACATGTTTATTTTATTTTTTTGAGAAGTTAGTGCTTTTCCATTTCTCTCTTTGGTAGAGGTGACCTTTTTTGCTTACGTGACGACAAGAAGTGCAGCCATATTGTTATTATACCATCAGCTAATCAGAGTTGACTATCTTTCTGTTAATTGGACATTTTGATAAAATTACAGTTTACTATGAGTTTATGAGAAGCTATTATTTAAGGTGACAACCAATATGGCTGCACTTTCTTTTGTCACTTTAGCAAAAATTGCCACCACAACTAAATAGAGAAATGGCAATTAAAAATAACTGGTCAGTTTGTAACCACATATGCAGTGCTATAAACATAACCAAATTTAGGTAATAGCGCCATTAAATAATGCTGTTTTATGGCTATTACCACTATACCGCGTTCCAAATTATTATGCAAATGTTATTTTGAGCTGATTTTCCTAAATAGTCGATGCAAATGACAGTCAGTATAATCTTCAAGCCATCAACCGTTGGAATATAATGTGAATTTTATTGAACAAATCTCCTAATGATAACAGTTTTTGTTTTAGAAGTAAAAAACTCAAAATGCACTGTTTCACATTATTATGCACAATAGAGATCAAAACATTTTAAAGGTTGTAAAGAGAACTAAAATAGTAATTTGTTGAATTTGCAGCATCAGGAGGTCATATTTACAGAAATCAAAAGCTCTTTCAATCAAAAAAAAACCTTACCAGGCCAAGTTAGATGTTAACATAGGACCCCTTCTTTGATATCCCCTTCACAATTCTTGCATCCATTGAATTTGTGAGTATTTGGACAGTTTCTGCTTGAATATCTTTGCAGGATGTCAGAATAGCCTCCCAGAGCTTCTGTTTTGATATGAACTGCCTCCCACCCTCATAGATATTTTTCTTGAGGATGCTCCAAAGGTTCTCAATAGGGTTGAGGTCAGGGGAACATGGGGGCCACATCATGAGTTTCTCTCCTTTTATGCCCATAGCAGCCAATGAGACAGAGGTATTCTTTGCAGCATGAGATGGTGCATTGTCATGCATGAAGATAATTTTGCTACGGAAGGCACGGTTCTTCTTTTTGTACCACGGAAGAAAGTGGTCACTCATAGACTCTACGTACTTTGCAGAGGTCATTTTCACACCGTCAGGGACCCTAAAGGGACCTACCAGCTCTATCCCTATGATTCCAGCCCAAAACATGACTCCGCCACCTCCTTGCTGACGTGTCAGCCTTGTTGGGACATGGTGGCCATTCACCAACCATCCACTACTCCATCCATCTGGACCATCCAGGGTTGCACGGCACTCATCAATAAACAACACGGTTTGAAAATTTGTTTTCATGTATTTCTGAGCCCACTGCAACCGTTTCTGCTTGTGAGCATTGTTTAGGGGTGGCCAAATAATAGCTTTATGCACACTTGCAAACCTCTGGAGGATCCTAAACCTTGAGGTTCGCGGGACACCAGAGGCACCAGCGGCTTCAAATACCTGTTTGCTGCTTTGCAATGGCATTTTAGCAGCTGCTCTTCTAATCCTATTAATTTGTCTGGCAGAAACCTTCCTCATTATGCCTTTATCTGAACGAACCCGTCTGTGCTCTGAATCAGCCACAAATCTTTTCACAGTACAATTATCACGCTTAAGTTTTCTTGAAATATCCAATGTTTTCATACCTTGTCCAAGGTATTGCACTATTTCACGCTTTTCGGCAGCAGAGAGATCCTTTTTCTTTCCCATATTGCTTGAAACCTGTGGCCTGCTTAATAATGTGGAACGTCCTTCTTAAGTAGTTTTCCTTTGATTGGGCAGACCTCGAAAACTAATTATCACAGGTGTCTGAGATTGATTACAATGATCCAAAGAGCCCTAAGACACAATACCATCCATGAGTTTCATTGAAAAACTAATAATTAAATGTTTATGACACTTAAATCCAATGTGCATAATAACTTGGAACACGGTGTATATCTGCTCTTGTATAATGTTTATGGGGATGATACTTATACATACAAAAAGCATCCAAATCCACATAGGGGAAAAAGGGGAAAATTAGATATGATGACATCACATAGTCTTTAATGTCAGAGATTATGATCATGACAAGAATGTGACTATTATTGAATTACACATTATTTCAAAGACATTTATATCTCCTTTTCTTTTGTGTAATTACTCTCTAAAAATGTAGTGTATAATTAGAGACATATTTTTACCATAGCAACAATATCTACAATGACAAAAAAAAGGAAAGAGATGTTGCTATTTAATATGGAGAAGGAAACAGTACAATACAAGTACTGCAAATAAATTCCCTCTGTAGGTAATTAGCTGAAGCATCGGTTTATCATGTTTATTGATAGAATGCCATCATCCAGTCTCAAATGTTTTTTCAATATCTAAAATAAATATTTGCTCCATGAAGAAAATACATAATGTAACATGTCAACAATATGCTTTATCCCAAAACACAAAGCTCCAACTATTTTTCAATTACTACTTCTGTGGTATTTGTTACATTTATCTAATCGTGCAACATAACTGTATATAAATCCGTGCCCAATAAACATAAAATGACTGTTGTAGAAGGGCAGATAGAAAAGAACAAATACCACTCATATCACATTATGTTGTCACTGAAAGCATTACAAGAGTGCAAAGATGTCTTTAGATATTGAGAATGAAACCACATGACAGTGAATAGTTATTATTGGTCTCCTGGTATAAACCTGTCTACAAGCCTTTTTGCATGACCATCCAATATTTTTTTTTAATCCATTATCTTTTTATTGAAAAATGAGAGAGAAAACAGAGGTTCATCAGAACAACAATTATCATATAGTGATATAGCATTTAAATAGTAATACATCATGCAAATACTGTCAAGTAATAGAATTGTGATAAGAACTGTACAATGGTATTAATACATGGTAAGCTAAACGTATGGGGAAGGCAGAAAACCACGATAGGAAGGGAAAAGGTTGGAAAACAAAAGTAGTTCCTAGATCCATTAGAGGTAGATAGAAGTAGTCGGTCCGAGTATATGCGGTAATCTATAGATCAAAATGTACAAATTAGTCAGATAGCTTACTGCTAGGAAGCATGAGGGATGAAGTCCTGACAAGGTTCATTCGTAAGAGATATTTGGTGTAGACAAGCGGTATAATTGCCAAAGTGCCTTGGGAACGTTTTTGAAGATGCTGAGTGACAACAAATCTGGGAGTAAACCACCTATGAATTCAACTTGATCAAGACTTTAGTGAAGCCCTTGTGGATAAGAACATGTCTGTCATTACCAGATGCTACTCTCATGGTAAAAAATACTCTACTAAATTGACCTTCTAGGGCATACATGGAATCAGCTAACCTATTATCACGAACCCACTACCCTACTTAACCCTTGTCTTCTTTCTCCCCCTTCTCTTTATCCTAGATCCAATCCTTGATCCCCCTTTACATTACAACATTTCTATCTAGCAGGCATTACCTTCTTATGTTTCTCTATGCCAATCATTCCATCAGTGGAGACTAACCAGAAATATTTCTGCTCCACTAGTTGCCTAGTCATCATAAAGAGTGTACCAGATTTCTCCATGTCTGCTCTTTCAGATGGAGCTCGACCTCAAGTCTTAGACTTGATTGGACACCTTGTAATCTATATATTTTGAACAAAAAAATTGTGCAAAACACAATCCAATAAACGTACTCCCACTAAGGCTTCGTTCACATCTGCGCTAGGGTTCCATTCACACGTTCCGTCTGAGCTTTCCGTCGTAACGGAGCCCTGACAGACACAAACGGAAACCAGAGGTTTCCGTTTCCATCACCATTGATTTGAATGGTGACGGATCCAGTGCCAATGGTTTCCGTTTGTCTCCATTGTGCAAGGGTTCCGTCATTTTGACAAAATCAATAGCGCAGTCGACTACACGTCAGAATCAGGTTAGCCTAATCTATAATAGGCTGTTGGTAGTTCAATACGGACCTTTGGTAACAGACTCCATTTAAAATCTCTGAAGGTAACCAGGCAGTCAGAAATAATGGCCTCGTTGATTGTTTTATTCACATATAGCACCCTTGTAGCACTAGAGTTGCACTCACAGGGAGTCGGTTAGATTTAGGTGAGGACTAAAGGTCTAATAGAGGGTGGTTTTCAATATATTAGTATTATTACATGAACCCTAGTTTAGATAAAGCTCTCTACATTTTAATTGGCCATGCAACACAAAATTCAGGGAGCAATAAAAATATATTTAGAATAAAAATCTGATTTAATACTATGTCACGGTAATCACTTGTTAAACACTATTTAAGAGATTTTGTTCTTAAATATGAATAGTGCTGATAGTAATATTAATGATAATAAAAATGTTTACTCTTATATGAGGATTGTATATCTTCAGAGTATTGCATTGTAATAATCAGTCAATTTCATTCACTGTACTAGTTTACAAAATGTTAAATTAACCTTACATCACATTATTACGCTATTATTTATTAACAAATAAATCCACATTTATATTGCCAAATCTTTCTTTGGATTTCCTACTGTAATTTCGAGATCATTTTGTATAATTTCAAACTGTGGTTAGTCATAGTTATATTGCTTTTGCTAGCAATTATCTGAAAATTGAGATAATGATTAGGAGTTATTTCAGAAAAATTGCATATGCCATACCGTTTTTAATCTGAAAAGACTGGTTTCAAAAATGGGAAACTGGTTGCAAATGTCCTAATTATTAACAGTCCTACAAGCCACCCTCGTGGTAACATGTTTAAATCTGATCAGATAAAGTGTTACACGGTCAATTTCAATTAAATTAGTATTATTTAATTGGCAAATGTATTTCCAGTGATAGTATAAATGCTCTGTGTAGGACTATGCCAGGCTCTGGGAGCAGTATTAAAACAATATATATATTTTTTATTGATACAGCCATATGGGACAGCTGTTTTTTTGAAGGATGTGACCATCATTATAATACTTAGAAACCATAAGAAAAGAAAGTTGCATTGCTATCGCCAACGGTGCTGTTAGATAAATGTTCCTAGGGAGGTACAAAAGGTACAGATGCAGCACAGCGGGGGTACCATACACAAGATTTACAGACTTGTACTGTATTGGGAGGAGAGCATAATAAGTAACCTTATACCCCCATAGCAAAACACAGAATGAGGCCCCATTCCACCGCGATCCACATTATGAGCAAATAAGTGCAGTGATCATTAACTACTAAGGCTGACCCTCTAAGATACTGGGACCCAAAGGTGCTGTTATGGCAACTAGTTTGATAGATATGTCCATCGAGGAAAGAGCATAAAAGAGTGGATGACTAGGTGACTAAGGACAGTTCTCTTTAGCCTCCAACATTTCTAACTATGGTTGCTGCTTCCCATCCCCAATTGTATTTGGAAGAGCAGCTCTGAAGCCCAAATTGCTGCTTCAACAAGTGAAATATTGTGCAGACTAAGAAAAACTATGAGGGCATGTATTATGTGGGTTATTTTATTATTATTATTAATATTAAGTGAGTATACAGAAAAAGATAAAAAGTTAGTTAAGGTCCAATGTAATACATTGGATTGATATGTGACGTAACATTATCACCTCATGGGATAAGGGATATCAAGATGTAGTGTCTATCCAAAGATGGTGATAGTAATAGTCTGTTTAAAAACCAGCTAGAGAGGGAGAAACTACCCAAAAGCCGCAATTTTTGCGACTTGTAGCCCCTTTGCAACATTTCTATGCCAGAAAATGCCTGGCATAGAAACGTTGTTAACTTTCCCCTTTTGTATGCAAAAGATTTCACAGAGGTAAAAAAAAATCTGATATGTTTACCAAAAGATAGAGGAAGCCCCATCCTCCTAATGCCATCTCTAGAATGATGGTGATTTATCAAGAAAAATCTTGTGTGGTACCACTGATTGTAGTCTCCTAGTGATATTGTTAGGTATCAGCTGAAGTCCAAGGATATAGCTAGGATGTCTAATCCATATGTCATTGGTGTGAGTCTATTCTTGGAAGGGCACAGTGGAACCTTTGGCGTTTATCAGACACATCGCTACCTTCATCCATGGACTGTTGTGCTGTTTAGTTACAGATCAGCCTCATTTACTTGCATAGAGCTAAGACACAACACCATTTACTTCTGTTACATGCCGACATGGTGAAATCTTAGCATTACCGTGACCACAACCTCAATGTTTCTCTATGGGAAACAAGGTGGCGCACGACTTTGTGACCATCACAAAAAGTCTGACCATGTCAGATTTTTTTGTGGTGGTCAGAAAGTCACCGCCTCATTGTTTTCTCTAAAGAAACATTGAGGCCACGTCATGGTAATGTCGCATTTTTACCACTACTGCAATGTAGTCCTAGCCTTAGTCAGATTTACAGAGCACAGTGCATATTACCGAATTGCTTACACTTACAATTTAAGGCTGCAAAAAAGCAAATTTGTTTATTTTACTTACCATAACTAGCTAAAGAGAGTATTTCTCCAAAAGTCCAATTAGAAGAAATTATAATTGACACAAATATAATTGTGGTCTAATTCTCCAGTTAGCTCCAAACATTTAGTGCTAAGGGTATTTTAACATAAAACAGTTAATGTTTTGGGCCATGACAAAAAGGCAATTATTTGCTATAATGTAATAATATAAAAACTACAATAATTACAGTGAGAAATAATATTTACAAAATGTAAATAACATTTTAATATACTTTTAGGTCAGGATCACACACACAGTTTTGGTGCAGCTTTTGGCCCAGTTTTCTTTAGCCAAACACAGAAATGGACACATGCGAAAGGAGAGGCATCGGTCTTTTCTTTATATCTTTCCTTCCTTTTGGAGCCACTTCTGGCTTTGGCTTAGACCACTGATCAAAAAACTACCACAAAAACTGCATCAAAACTGTGTGTGTGATCCTGACCTAAGGGATTGTGTGATCCTGGTCTAAGGGATTAGCAGCAAATGGTCTTGAGCACTGCAATCTTTGGTGCAAAGAGATGAGGACACTAAAGTCCAACACAGGTTGCTCTGTGTTATTTTTTTCCAGTTTGACAACTCAGCAGTACGGGGTATAAATTTCTTGTAGCAACAGAAAACAGTAACACAAAATAAGCCCTAATGCACATGACCATGTGTGCCGCGCAAGTGCCATCCATGATCAGTGGAAAGATAGGACATGTTCTATCTTTCGACGGATCGGAGATTCGGGTCAATTTTCACGGACCCCTTTCACCCACTAAAGTGAACGGGTCCGTGAAAACTACCGGGTGCCACTCGGATGCCATAAAAAACGGCCTGAGTGGCACTCTGTTGTGTGCAACTGGACTGAATACATGGTCATCTAAGCAGTAAAGAACGAAAAACGCATGGCCTTTAACAATCAGTATTAAGAGTCATGTGGTTTTGCAGGTATAACAGCGATTTTTTTTGTTTTTTCATCACCGTTCCGTTGACACATGTGCATTAGGGCCTGTCTTTTGGATGAGTTGTACTTTGTGATTTTAGGCTGGAATCACACATGCAGTTTTTGTGGCAGTTTTTAATTCAGATTTTAAAGACAAACACAAAGGTCAAAATAAGTACTTTTCCTTCTTTTTGGTTCCACTCCTGTGTTTGGCTCAAAAAAGGGAATCAAAAACTGCCCCAAAAAAATGCATGCGTGATTCCTTCCTTAGGCCAGGATCACATACACAGTTTTAATGCAGTCTTTGGCTCACTCTCTTGAGCCAAAGCCAGAAGTGTATCCGAAAAAAAGGGATGGTATAAAAAAAAAAGACTGATACATCCTCTTTCTTTTCTGTCCACCGCTGTTTTTAGTTAAAGAAAACTGCAAAAAAACAAAAACTGGACACAAAACTGCATCAACACTACGTGTGTGATCCTGGCCTTAAAGGGGTTTTCTGAGTTAATACAAAATGTGGCCAAGAGGGATGGACGCAATCAAACAAAAAAAAGGCATTACTCTCTCAGAGGAATGGTGATGTGAGTATAATTTTTTTTATTGTATATCTGATTGGGGGTGGAAATGAATAGTGCACGGCCGCAATGGTTGTGCCACAGTTATGGCGCACGGCTGCAGTCACGACCAGCAGAAAGATGTGACAGATTTATTAGAAGGCGTGCACCTCTTTCTTAATCTGTCGCACCTTACACCAGCAGAGCAGATGGCCAGGACTGGCATATAAAAAGCCAATCTTAATAAATCTGCCCCATAAAGTACAAGTAGCTAAAAAAAGCAAGATCCTTGTTTAGTTTAATTATTTTTAGGCCGGACTCCTCGGACAGAGAACAATTGCAAAATCCTGCTCCTAATATATTGCAGTTTGATGAATTCTCATTCATGTAATTTTTATACAGGTGTAAGCATAAAACAGGTGACAAGTGATTCTGTCTTTACTACATAAGAAATGTTGGCTTGTACCAAGTTATCACTTACATGAGTGAGCCAGGTTTCCTCTACAAAGTTGTTGGCTCCAATGTTATTTCCTTTTCTATCACTTCTCCTGCTTCTTGTTTGCCCTTTCCTGTTTCCTCACTGCCATTTCCTTTTTTATTTCTATTATCATACTGCAAAAAAACAAACGAATGAGCTCTCTTTATCTGCATGTAATCACTTTCCTTACAGTTTCAAAAAACAAGTCTACGAATCTCCACTCAAATATTTTGGTGGAGCCATAAAAAATGGTTCATATATGCCCCTGTGCCACCTATGGGCACCGAGACTCATGGGTGCATGTCACATATATAGGCTACATTTAGAAAGCTCAGGATTATTAGCCCTTAGTAGTGTAGGAGCACGTTCACCCACTGCAGATTTGTTGCAGAAATTTCTGTCACTGCCCCATTAATCTGAATGGTACTTAAAGAGATTTAGCATTAATCTGTCTAAGTCCATTAAAAACAACTCTATTGATTCTTATCATTAAAATGTGTGAGCTACTCGTCCGTTTGGACTTTTTCAGGCTCTTGACAAGAGTACTCGGTGCAGGTGGGGTGGTTATTCAGGGTTAATGTTCTATCCCTGTTCACATTCCACCTACTAATTTTCTCCTATACTATGTACACCTTATTAACTAGTATGTTTGAACCTTACGCGTTTCAGTAGGGCTATTATCAAGCTATATCCCCAGGGGTATCATTAAAACTGCCTGGGATGCATTTCGCCAATTTATGTTTTGTTTGGCCGAGTGACGGTGTGGTGGCAAAACAGCCATTGTTTTAATGATATAGTACAGATATTACTAGTACCACACAGATAGTGCCCCCTACAGTAATTAGTGTCACACATAGTGACCCTACAGTGATTAGTACTACACATAATAACAAAAATAAAAATAATTACTTCAAGCAAATTGAGCGCCCCTGACAGTAATAATGCCACAGTGTCCCCCAAAAGTAATTGTGCCAATTTACTTCGCCTGACAGTAACAATGCCCACTTAGTAGTAGTGCCTCCCATAGTACCCCAAAATTAAGTGTAAAAAAAGTAAGAAATCCAATATTAACCTAACCCCTGATCCATGTCGCCTTCAGCGGGTGTGATGACTGTACTGCGCTAAAGATCCACTCTCTCATGGGCTGTATTCTTAAAGTGGCATGTGTGTACTGTGGGACAGGGAGCCACAGGCTCCCGTGCCCTGACATATTATTCGACTGGATCAGCGTCCTAAGGATGCTGATACTGTTGATTGTGCTCGCCCATAGATTCGGGGGGACCGGGTAAATAAATAAACAAATAATTGTTTATTATTTGCAATATTACTAGTGCTGAATATTCACATTCACTTCTTGTGGGTACAGTTATTCATATAAACAGCATATAGTAATAGTAGTAAAAAATAGATTATAGCTTAACTGATATGACTGCAGGTCTACATGACATTATGGTATTATTAGTTGGTTTTTTTAGTTCAAAATTGCCCAATATCTTATTTTTATTATCAATAACTAAATAATGTCATGTACACTCTCTGGAACAAATATAAAGTTATTCATAAAAGTACTGGCTCAGTATTGTAGACCCGTACATCAATGTAATTGCTTAACGTTGCTGATATATTTGCATACTTTATTACTGCCTTGCATTGTGCAAAATATCCTCTAGATGGTAGTATGGATGTCAATGAAACACGGACATTCTACATGTAAAAATCTACAAATCATTAACAGTTTTTTCATACATTAATTACATTATAAAAGGCGGCCATAGAAATAATTAGACAGCATTGAACAGGGATATTGTTCCTAGGGTTAAATATAGGAAAACATATCTATTGATTTAAAGGAACCACTTGATCAGAAAGTAAATTGTCACTAAGTAAATATTAAAGGGTACGAGATACATGAATATGCATTGATTTATTAGGTCTGAATGATTGCACAACGGGATAGTATAATAAAGCACATTTGCTTCCTTGTCTCGGTATATGTAAATGATTTATTGCTACCAATATTCTGATCTTTTTGTCTCCCTGTTGAGCAGAGTACTGGAATATGTTAGCACTTTATAAATAAAAGATTAGAATAAAATTTAAATTGTGTTCACTCAATCACAACAGAAGCTCATCAATAGTGCACAGTGTAAAACAGCGGCTCTGAATCATTTTATTAACAGGTACGAAATACACCAGCAAAAAGAATACCTTTAAATAACTGCTTAGTAATTTAAAGGGCTATATTAAAGACCCCATGGTGTGTTAAAAATGTAAAAATATATATAAATATTGAATTGCGGTTATCAGAGGTAGAATTTATATCGCCCTGTAAGAAGAGCGTCTCTTCCCCATGACAACACTTTCTGCTTGCATTTTGTAGCAATGGTGTACACAGAAGAAAGGAGCCCCATAGCAAAGATTAAAGGGAATGTGTCGCAAATTACATTTTTGGTTTTTTAGCGTTACTTATTTTTATTATATATTTTTAGTTTTTTGGGGGGAAATAATAAAAATGAAATAATTATTTGACATATTTCCCTATGTTGGCCACCAGAGAGAGCTCGTCCCATAATTACAGCAAAGTGAATCAGGCAAAGCAACCTGACTTACGGTTGCTGTAAATGTGGGAGGGACACGCTCTCTACTAGTGACCACACTTACCACCCCTCCCTATTTTTGGCTACAAGCCAGGAGGAGGTGTCTTCAAATTGCCTAAAACTGTGCAGCGCCATTTTGTGAGTGACTGTACACTGGTAGGACGTGCTGATCACAGCAGCAGCAGCAGCTACTACAGGACACACCAAAAGGCTGAGAATGAGGCCCTGTGGTGGATGACTTTTGAGTTGATAGGTAGCAGAGTTACATGATGGCAAACCATATTTTCCTGTCGTGTAAGTCTGCTGGCCTGTCAATGGAAAAATCACCCGCCAGAGGGAAAAATGTTTCCCCATGGCGGAGTACTACAAAGAAACACTTGGGATTAGACATGACAGGGTTTTTACCATCCGTGAAAGAACAGCCTGGTGTTTGTTTCTCCAACTCCTTTCCCTCACCCTCAGTCTGATACCCCATCCCTTTGTTTGCTAGTTTAGTTCCTCGCCACCCAATAGCAAAGGCGGTGGGAACAACCAGGATTGGACGCCTCTCTCCAATAGCAGCCGCATGATCTGCCTCTATAGTACGCACGGCCTCGCTAGCAGCTCTGTCTTGTGATAGGGACGCTGGTCTTCTGGGTCAACTATTCAGATATTCTTTTTTATGTAAAAAGCTGTTTAAATGCTGCCAGGACACACAGAGAAAGCATGTGAGTCCTTCTTCCCCCTCCCCACAGAGTGATTGACAGCTCTTCTTGTATACACACGCATAGAGAAAAAGCTGTCATTCAGTCTGTGTGGGCGGAGGAAGCAGGACTCACAGGCTTTCTCTGTGAGTCCTGGCAGCAATGAAAAAGCTTTTTACAAACTGAATCAAATCATAGAAAACTATGCACCTCCGAGCTCAGTGTCTCTCCTTATATCACATATTGTCTACAGATAGGAGACTTGACACATCCGCTATACAAAAGTTTTCACTATTTTAGTCACTATTCAAATGTAAGTAAATTTGTAGCAATGACCTTGCATTAGTCCCCCTCTGGATGCGGCAACTACCTCACAAGACGCGCTAGGGGTTAAGTGAGCCCCGTTCTGGAGATAGCTGCTGGGACTCAGATCTATTACATGTGGATATGCCATAAATGTCCAATGTAGGAATGACTCTTCAAGACAAATTATCGTTATGATTACAATATTGCGACAATAATTGGCCCTTGTTCCTGAATAAAAAAGCTCAGTGGTAGACGATAAAACTGTCGTTTATCATTTATCGTGGCGCTGTTATCGGTGGCACAGTCAGCAAATGTAAATGCAGTTCATAGTGACATTTACAATAGGAATTGCTGCCTAGTGCAGGGGACAAAAGCCGTCTCTAGGCCACTATGACATCTTCGCCTTTAGTTGGATTTGATCTACTCAACAGAGGCTAATTTAACCCTTTTACATCGGTATTCTGTATATTTGTGCCCAAAGCAGCGAGGACTTTGTACGAAGAACATTACCAGATCTCATGGCCAACAACAGTTAGATCACTATTAGGTGTGAACTTCCTACAGTAAAGTCTGACTACAGGAGCTGTTGTAGTCCATGTAGGTACCAACGACAGAATAAATGCGCCTTAAAATCCCGTTTTTACTATTTTTATCATTACTATTTGGCATCTCCATGGGAGTTTTGCGTTGGGATCGACAGCAGCTTCACATTGCAATTACATGCCAGTAATTTGCATCTTCATAGGTGAGCATTTATGTTAATTTTTGCTCATTTATATTACAAATTGATTCGCACATGTGGCGCCGTGTCCTTTTTACTCTGTTTTAGTAAGGGATAAGTATGGCAATGTTCACACTGACGTCATGGCTTCCATTTTTAAAACAGCCATGATGTATAGGAAAGATCCATTTTACAACAGATCCTGACTGATCCAATGTTGAAATGGAAACCTGACGCAACATCAATGATGCAACTGTGAAAATACCCTAAGTAAAGAAGTATAAAAACATGACAACATAAATAAGTAAATACAAAATAAAATATAGATAAAAAGCCCCAGAAATGAAAACTAATGATAAAAAATTAAACACCCTGTCAAAAATGCCCAAAACAATATTGTTACACTTTGACAGAAACCATGACGGAAATTCAATGGAACCCATTAAAGTCAACGGGGTCTGTCGGGGGCCG
This sequence comes from Rhinoderma darwinii, assembly GCF_050947455.1. NCBI lineage: Eukaryota > Metazoa > Chordata > Amphibia > Anura > Rhinodermatidae > Rhinoderma > Rhinoderma darwinii. Next base: position 40,745,370 of record NC_134697.1, on the reverse strand, counting down.
TAGTTATTTATCATGTAGTGGATCCAGCGCTGCTGTTATTGTCTTTTTTCTGTTCATATGACAAAATAGAAAAACAGAAATGAAGAGCCTAAGGCGCCATGCACACGGCCGTGCCCGTAATCACGGCCCACGATTGCGGGCACGGTCGGCCGCCGACTGCCACCCGCAAAATGCAAAAGAACGGACATGTTCCATAATTTTCTGAACATTTCTATGGCACAGACACCCATGTCCTGCACTTCTTGAGGCGTAATTTGAGCCGTTTTTCATTGATTCCAATGAAGAACAGCTCCAAATTACGGCCGTAATTGACGTCTCGCAAAAGACGAGTACGAGCAATTACGTCTGAAATGCAGGAGCTGTTTTCTCCTGAAAACAGCTCCGTAATTTCAGATGTAAATGCAGTTATCGTGTGCACATACCCTAATAATCCGGTGACCCTTTGTGCGCACACACCAGAAGAGCACATCAATGCACAAGCGCAGTATTTTGTGTGCTGGGGGAAGGCGAGGAGCTGTCAATCAAAAGTAAGGAGGCGGGGAGAACTCAGAAAGACTTGAGGAATGATGATATGACTCTCTTCAAGCGAAGATTTGACTCTTTTATGCTCATTAGCATACGGTGTAGTAACACTAACAAACTGAATACTAAATGTCAAATGTCGGGAAGGGGTTAAAACAACGGCTGTCACACGGACCTATGTAATTCAATGGGATCGTTCACACGGCCGTTGTTTCAACTGACCATGTGAAGGGTCCGATAAAAATAAGACATGTCCTATTTATTTGCGCTTCACGCATCCCTACATAGACTCTAGTTTACGGGGGATGCGTGATAACGCATTCCGCAGGGGTGCAGCACAGATGCACTTCGGACGTGAAAAACTGCCGTTTTTCACGTCCGAGGTTTCATACGCTCGTGTGATTCTAGCCTTATTGATGTCTATGGCTAAAAATGCAGGAAATCGCTCCACTTTCCACTGCAATAATTAACATGCTGCGGAAATAAAATTAGGCACTGCAGGTGAATTTCTGGACAGAATTTTTACGCATCGTGTGAATGACATTTGTTAAATCACACCCACTTTGCTGCTACTGTATTACACTGCGTATTTTCTATCTACAATTCCGGACTAAAAATACGCCGCAATTCTGTTACGTGTGGAGAAGCCCTAACAAATACTGACCAAATCTGTAAATGAGACCTTATTGGGGCAGATTTATTAATAATGTGTTAATTGTAGACTGTGGTGATAGATTTGGTGCATCTATCTAGAAACGACTTTCCGATTTCTTACGCTGTCTGATGGTCGGCTTAGGGTATGTGCACACGACCTCTTTTCAGACGTAATAGATGCGTTTTACGCCTCGAATTACGCCTGAAAAGACGGCTCCAATACGTCAGCAAACAACTGCCCATTGCTTGCAATGGGTCTTACGATGTTCTGTGCAGACGAGCTGTCATTTTACGCGTCGCTGTCAAAAGACGGCGTGTAAAATTACGGCCGCGTCAAAGAAGTGCAGGACACTTCTTGGGACGTAATTGGAGCCGTTTCTCATTGACTCCAATGAAAACCAGCTCCAATTACGTCCGTAAAAGACGCCGCGAAAAACGCGTGCACTTGTAAAAACTTCTGAAATTCTGGAGCTGTTTTCTCCTGAAAACAGCTCCGTAATTTCAGACGTATTTGGCGTTGTCGTGTGCACATACCCTTTCTTTACACTATTATTTTATGCCAAGATTATGGCGCGCACCATTAATAAATCTGGCGCATTTTTTAAAACCACTTAGTCACAGCGGTTTTCCAGACATTTTACAAAATCGTCTGGAGGCGTAAAAAGTGTCTAAAACACATGGCACGTGCGCACCTCATTGGCTCGATTTGAGACTGAATAGTGACAAATTTTGTTTAGTAAATCCACCCCAATGTGATTTATTTGTTTTTAAGGGGAAATTTGATTAAAAAAATAAATAAATACAGCAGCAACAACTATGCGACACTTATTGGCCGCACCACAGTTATCTGGAGCAGTTTTGAAATCTCCCTGAAAACATTCATCCTAATGTGAGGCGGGATGCGTGCAGTGCATCCTGGGAGAGATCATTACAGGAGGATCGCAGCGGCGAGCAGTGACGGGGAAGCTACTCTACAGAGCAGTGAACGGAGTCTGATCACATGACCGATCACGTGGGCGGCACTTCCTGGTCACTATGGCAACAGAACGCTAAACTGAAAACATGGCGACACAGGAGAAGAACGTGACCCAGATACAGGTGATAACTTCGTCCTTTACGTTCACCTGTTATACGAGTGCACCATGTATTTCATGTATTTATTACTGAACGTGCACAGCCAGTGTGGCAATCCAAGGCTTATTCTCATGCTCTATATTTTTACTGTTTCGAATTTTTTATTTAGTAATTACTAGAATGTTTTGTATTTTTTTTTTTTATTTGCATCATGTTTTTTTAACATGATGCAACGTCGTAAACAACTTTCAGATTTTAATTTTCGTTTTTTCCTCCCCACATTCCAAAAGCCATAACTTTTTTATTTTTCCGTCGATATAGTCCTATGAGGGCTTGATTTTTGTGGGACGAGTTGTAGTTTTTCGTAGCACCATTTATTGTGCCATATAATGTACTAGGAAACAGGAAAAAAAATATTTGTGGGGTAGAAAATGAAAAAAACAGAGATTCCTCCATTGTTTCTTGCGCGTCGTTTTTACCGAATTCACTGTGCAATTAAAACAACATGTTAACTTATTCTATGGGTCAATACGATTACGATGATACCAAATACATATATTATTATATATAATATTATATAAAATTTATTTTGTGTCGCCAAATTCTTAGAGCCATAACTTTTTTTATTTTTCCGTCGATTAAGTGGTATGAGGGCTTATGCTTTGCAGGATAAGCTGTAGTTTTTAATGATACCATTTTGGGGTACATGTGACATTTTAATCACTTAATCACTTTTTACTCAATTTTTTGTGGGAGATGAGGTGACCAAAAAAGAGCTATTCTGGCGTTTACAAAAAAAATTTTTATGACGTACACCGTGCGGGTTAAATAATCATATATTGTAATAGTGCAGATTTTTACGGATGCGGCGATACCAATTATGATTATTTTTTTTAATTTTTTTTTACTCTCTAGGGGGAAAATGGGAAAAGTTGTTTTTTTTCGAACGTTTAATTAAAAAAAAAAAATTTGACACTAAAAAACAACTTTATTTTACAAATATTTACTTTTTTTTATTAGTCCCCCTAGGGGACCAACTAGCAATCGTTAGATTGCTTGCACAATATACTGCAATACTAATGTATTGCAGTATATCTTCTTTCTGACAGGCCTCTATTAAGCCCTCCCGGAGTAGGAGTAGTAGGAGCACAAAGATGGCGGACCTGGGGGCCTTCATTAGGCCCCCAGGCAGCCAGTGCAACCATCACCACCCAGCGATTGCATTGCGGGGGGCGCGATAAGCTTCTAGAGGGGGTCGCCCCCTCTTTCCAACGATTTAAATGCCGCTGTCGCTATTGACCACGGCATTTAACGAGTTAAACGAGCGGGATCGAGCTCGAGCGTGATCCCGCTCATTACTGTGAAGCGTCGGCTGTAACATACAGCTGATACCCGCATCGTATGGAGCGGGTTCATTCCTTGAGCCCATTCCATACTTCCACTACCCGGCTATGAGGTAGCCATACGTCAATTGTCGGGAAGGGGTTAATCATAAGTTTTAGGACCTGTTCACATCAGCGTCAGGCTTCCGTTCATCGGTTCGACCTTTTCTTCGGAGGAATCGATGAACGGAAAGCTGAACGGAAACCATAGCTTCCATTTGCATTACCATTGATTTTAATGGTAATGCTTCCGTTGCAGTTGATTTCTGTTTGTTTCCGTTCCGTAAAGTTTCTTGTTTTTTTGCGGATATAAGGGATATTCCCTTCTTATATCGCTAGGATATACCATACTTTATGGTTGGTGAGGGTCTGACTTCTGGGACCCTGAGAATGAAGAGGCAACATTGCTTTTCCCTGCATAGTGGCATCTCAGCCACCCGCTGTGCAGGGACCTGCAGCACGATTCCCTTTAACAGTTCTCTGCATAGCTAGAAGGCCGAGAGCGCTGCTGTGAAGGGAAAACTAAGAAGGGGATGCAGTGCTAAATCAGAGCTGTGGGCCATTTATTCTTACGATTGGTGGCGGTCCCAGAGGTCAGACCCCACCAATCATAAAATGATGGTATATCCTAGCTTTCTTCCATCACTTTATAAGATAGGAATAACCTTTTAAAGGGAACTCGGATACATAGCATTTCTGGAGCCCAGCAAGGCGTTTTGATCCATCGAGAGATGAATGTCTTGTTATGCTGGACAAGAAAATATTGCATATACATACAAAACGTTTATTACATGGAAAATCAATACGTGATCGTTCAAAAAAATAATGGGGCAGAGTTACTATTCAAAATGCGCCAGAATTCTGGCATACATTCTGTGTCACATTTATTAACTGTTTAAAGAGGCTCTGTCACCAGATTATAAGTGCTCTGTCTCCTGCACAATCTGATCGGCGCTGTAATGTAGATAACAGTGGTTTTTATTTTGAAAAACGGTCAATTTTAGATTTATGCTAATTAGTTTCTTAATAGACAACTGGGTGTGTTTTACCTTTTTACCAACTGGGCGTTGTACAGAGGAGTGTATGAGACTGACCAATCAGTGACCAATCAGCGTCCTACACTTCTCTCCATTCATTTTTAGCAGTACTCGCAGCACAGCGTGATCTCGCGAGATCACGCTGTGCTGTGTGAATAAGTCCCACAGAAACTTTACCAAAGTGTCGAGAGTGTAAATAGACATTGCGTCATGGCTGAAGGCGATGTCTATTCACTCTCAAGACACTTCGGTAAAGTTAATGTGGGTGTATGTGACAGAATGCAAGATCACATTATGTCGGAGATAGGACTCTTATAATCTGGTGAGAGAGACTCTTTAACCCCCTCCTGACATTTGACGTATCCATACGCCAAAGTCGGGTAGGGGAAGTATGGAACGGGCTCACGGAGTGAACCCGCTCCATCCGATGCCGCAATCGCGGGGGGCGATGGTTGTTATGGCTGCCTTGGGGCCTTATGAAGACCCCCAGGTCTGCCATCTTTGTGCTCCTATTAAGCCCTGCCTTTGGCAGGGCTTAATAGAAGCCTGTCAGAATCACGATATACTGCAATACATTAGTAAAAAATTGTAAACGCCAGAATCTCTATTTTTTGGTCACCGCATCTCCTACAAAAAATGAAATAAAAAGTGATCAGAACGTCGCATGTACCCCATAGTATTATAAAAAACGACAGCTTATCCCGCAAAACATAAGCCCTCATACCACTTAAAGAGGCTCTGTCACCAGATTTTGCAACCCCTATCTCCTATTGCAGCAGATCGGCGCTGCAATGGAGATAAGAGTAACGTTTTTATTTTTAAAAAACGAGCATTTTGGCCAAGTTATGACCGTTTTTGTATTTATGTAAATGAGGCTTTCTAAAGTACAACTGGGCGTGTATTATGTGCGTACATCTGGGCGTGTTTACTTCTTTTACTAGCTGGGCGTTCTGACGAGAAGCATCATCCACTTCTCTTCACAACGCCCAGCTTCTGGCAGTGCAGACACACAGCGTGTTCTCGAGAGATCACGCTGTGACGTCACTCACTTCCTGCCCCAGGTCCTGCATCGTGTCGGACGAGCGAGGACACATCGGCACCAGAGGCTACAGTTGATTCTGCAGCAGCATCGGCGTTTGCAGGTAAGTCGATGTAGCTACTTACCTGCAAACGCTGATGCTGCTGCAGAATCAACTGTAGCCTCTGGTGCCGATGTGGCCGACACGATGCAGGACCTGGGGCAGGAAGTGAGTGACGTCACAGTGTGATCTCTCGAGAACACGCTGTGTGTCTGCACTGCCAGAAGCTGGGTGTTAACGAACAGAAGTGGATGATGCTGATTCGTCAGCATCATACACTCCCATTCCTAACGCCCAGCTAGTAAAAGAAGTAAAAACGCCCCGATGTACACACATAATACACGCCCAGTTGTACTTTTACTGTAAACACGCCCAGTTGGACTTTTGCAAGCCTCATATATTTGGTATCGCCGTAATCGTATTGACCCACAGAATAAAGTTAACGTGTTGTTTTAATTGCACGGTGAATTCCGTAAAAAAAAACATGGAGGAATCGCTGTTTTTTTCATTTTCTACCCCACAAATAATTTTTTTCCTGTTTCCTAGTACATTATATGGCAGAATAAATGGTGCTACGAAAAACTACAACTCGTCCCGCAAAATAAAGCCCTCATAGGAGTATATCGATGGAAAAATAAAGAAGTTATGGCTTTTTGAAGGTGGGGAGGAAAAACGAAAATGAAAATCTGAAAAAGGGCTGCGGCAGGAAGGGGTTAAGTCACTTTTTCGACACGCTCGACAAGGTGGCCACAAAAAGCTGGACATAAACTAAGTGAACCAAGAAGTGGTATAAAGAAGGGAAAAGTGTCTAGCTACGTTTACATTGTCTAAAACTCAGACAGTTTTAGTAAATCGGACCGAGTGCGTACATTGTATCAGGGTAAGGCAACGTGTAGAGGCTGCAGTTTGGTGTGACCGCGCTGCTGCAGAAAAAAACGCACTGTTGACTTTTGGTTTTATCTTTTGGATTTTTATTCAAAGTTGTTTTGTTTTCATGAACAGGATGATATCCCTGGTAGTGAAATTGAGGATTTCTCAGTACAAGAGTTCCTGTCTCCTTCACAAATAAATGCTCTTTTAGAAGTGCAAGATGTGGACGAAATACAAAGGTAAAAACAAACACTTATTACATAGTTGATATTGAAACTGTCAAATTTTATGTTTTTATTAGTTCCATTTTTGGAAAGTCCCAAATACAGAACTTATATAACCATATTATTTTACATCCAGTTTCTGTTCACAGTCCATTTCAAAATATGCAGCAAAATCCACTGAGGGCTGTATTTGGTCCGTATTCTGCCCACAAAAGTCAATTGAACGTGAAAATAATGCCTATATTTAATTTGAACAAAAAAACAGGGTAACACAATATACATATAAATACAGGGCTCAATAAAGAAAAAACAGTCCATATATATGTCTGCCTTTGCACAGTATTTCAATACATTCACCATAATAAAAGCCCTTTTGCGCGGGCCAATGATCCGGTGAACAAGCAGTCGTTCCTGATCATTCCTCTGTGGAAACGGGGCAGCACTCAGCCAATAAACTAGCAGATGCTCATTTGCCGGCTGATCAAATCTTTTATGCAGCCCAAAAAATGGTGTCTTGTCGGCACCTCATCTCCCTGTGTAAACAGCGGATGTGCTGCCAGCAAGATGCAAAATGTATGGAGGTGAACGTTCGTCCCCATACATTCCAATGATTGCTCTGTTTAAATAAAGCAAACGAGCGTCGATCAACATGCTGTTATCCGTTAATCGGTGTCGGTTACTGGGCGAAAATCTTCCCATTTAAATCCTCCTAGAGGCCTAGAGAAGCGTACTTGCATTAGTTACCTTCTGAGATGCCATTGAGACATCAGAAGATAACATTTTTGGAGATAGATCTGGAGTGAGCAGTTATTGCCCAGTGTAAAAGGGCCCTTATTACAAGTGATACGGACGGAGGACCACAGAATAAGCAGTATTAGCGGTGGCTTTACACGTTTCCATAATGTGCCCTGATTCAACGGTTTTAGACCATTTTTAGATCAATCGGTCAATAAGCAGAATTGTACACATTATTAACGCGTTTAAATTCACCCTTAAAGAGGACCAGTCATTGTTTTTTTTTTTTTGTTTTTTTTTAAACCACATACCTCCCTTTATTTCTGGCATCCTCCCAATTACAGTGATGTAATTTTTATTTTTTAGGACCTCCCATTGTCCCGGTATGGCCCCTGCTCCGCTTGGCACCTAATATGCTAATTGTGAGTAAAGGTACAGAAGGGAATAGACCTCATCTCTCCCCAGTAGGCGTTGCCTCGTGCTTCGCTGTGATAGTGTCCAATCAGAGCGGACAGCGTCACAGTGATGCATGAGGCAACTCCTATTGAGGAGAGATGAGGTCTCCTCTCTTCTGTACCTTTGCTTAAAATTAGCATATTAGGCGCCAAGCGGAGCAGAGGCCGTAGCGGGACACCGGATGTGCCAAAAAATATATAAGTTACAGCGCTGGAATCGAGAGGACGTCTGGAATAAGGGGAAGTATGTGGTTTAAAAAAAATAAATAAAAGAATGACCGGTCCTCTGTAATTTGAAAAGAAGAAAAAATAAGCAAAGGTTTGCTCACCGCGTTTCCACTGTGTTAGTCCATGCGTTTTGTCAAGACCACGATGCGAATGTTAAAGGTGCTCGAAGATATCCCAAAAGAAGTCCTGAGTTGACAGCAGGTATACAAGGCAATATGAGAAGACAAATGGTGTATCCAGCACTCTTGTAAAAACAAATTGGTTTTATTTGGGCATTTAAAAAAAACAAAACAATTAAAATGATAATCCTGGGACCACGCTTACGCGTTTCAAACCACTAGGGTTCTTAATCATAGCTTGAAGCTAAAATGACCAAATAAAACCTATTTTTTTTACAAGAGTCCTGGATACACCATTTGTCTTCTCATATTGCCTCTTTAATCCTGCCAATCCCATCCTCGGTCCTAATCACTTTGTAACAATTCCCAGCTAAAAAGTGAGAAAAATAAAACACCCTAAAATTGAATTTCAATGGTTGCGAATTAGTTTCCAATACAGGATCCTGACTGGGAAATGTAAAATTTAGTCAGCCCTTATCTGGACAAGTCTTCCTGCTATCTAGAAGCTTTACTATATATCACTCATTGTAGCACTGGCGCTCTGCACTCGTTGGCGTACTACCTCTCCCAGCAATCACAACTGCTTGGATACCTTTTGATGCACTCTGTACAGTTCCTGGATCTCCACACTGCCGTGCACATGCACTTTCTTCTGCTGCTGGTGTTGCTGAGTCTGCCCACAGGGCACACGTTCACTTCCTGCATTTTATAGGGCCAGCACGCGCACCCAAATCCACCCCCAGCCTATCCCTTTCAATCACCAGATATATTAGTCTGCTTCACTGGACACACCCTGCCTGAGCAATATTGAAAATACTTCGTGTTATCCTGCGTTGGTTCCTTTATGCACCTGATCCTGTCTGCTAATGCTACCAGTTATCGGCCTGCATCCAGTAATCCGCTACCAGCCTGCATCCAGTAATCCGCTGACAGCGGCTACTCTCACTGGTCGGGTAGCCCAGTGTGTCCACATCGCACTGGTCATTACAATCTGTGGAGGAGAATTTGAGGGACAGCCCTGGATCTGAAGGCAGTTGGGACAAACTCTTCTCTATAGGAATCCACCCAGGTGATGACCTAAATGCTGCGGGTACGACTGTTGTAGACCCCGACTATCTGGCTAATAGAGGGGGGGTCCTGACCAGGTGATCTTCCTCTATAATGTCCATTTACCAATATGGACACTTTAAAAACTGTATGATCTCCATGACGTGGAAAGCCTGACCTTGAACCCACGTAGATTTTTTGTAAAGAGTTGCTGAAGAGTTTTAGAGCATCCAAAACCCATTTTGTGGTCCGAATAATTGCTCTTGAATTTCTTAATAAATATGACATTTTGATAAGAAATGTTCACATACTAGTGTTGATTTTGCCACAATCCTACACCTGTATGTGCCCTTTTCCTATTATCCCTTCATGTAAATGTTGGTGGCACCCCTTTCTTTTGTAGAATAAGGCCTCATGCACACGAACGTGTTTTTGCGGCCGCAATTCACCCGCAAATCTGCGGGTGAATTGCAGTCCCATTCATTTCTATGGGCCTATGCACGGTGGTTTCCACGGTCGGTGCATTGCCCAGCAGCCTGGACTGCAAAAAGATAGGACAAGTCTTATTACGGCCGCATTTTGCGGTCCAGGCTCATTGAAATGAATGTGCACGGCCCGTGATTTGGGGGTGGACCGCGGGTGACACTCCGTGGCTGTTCGAGCTGCAAATCACGGGCTGTGCACACCACTATGGTCGTGTGCATGAGGCCTAAGATTGCATACATACTGTATATAAAATGTATCTACTAAACTCTATAGGCTCACAGTATGGATGTGTGCCCCTAAACGTGGCTTGTGGACCATATTCCTTTTTGCAATTGTGTTGTTTACGTGACTGAGTGCTACTTGTTAAAAAGAATAGAACCACTTTAATGTGTTTTTCAACATGCTAGGAGATATGAGGGTGCAGACTATGACTACAGATACCAGTGACATCTGTAAGAAAGTATCTTATATTTATGAAGTCTGACAGAAACTGAGGAGTGACTGCTGCAGTTTTATGATCTTGTAGTTTGTAATCCATAATTTATATAGTGTCTAGAGCAGCTATAACCCAGCTAAGAAAACTTTCAAAAGCCAAAGATCTAGAAAGTTAACTTTAAGTGTAATAAAACTTTCAATGTATTAAAATACTGAACATCCTTATTACATCTGAACTATTCCAGTTACTACAACAAAGAGTATGTATTGTGATAGTCACAGTCACATAGTCTGTATTAATTCCCCATTTGACATACAGTATATGCCAATATACCCAGAGAGTTTAATGACCAAACATATGCCAAAAGGATATGCCACACAAGTCTAATTTGGGCATACCCCTTTAATATCTGGTAATTTTCTTACTTTTGCATTTCTTCATTTATATTAGTTTTTCAACCTATATAATTCAATTAATACACATTCATTATTGCTGTAATGAATAACAGAATATACTGTATATACTCGCGCACATCCACACACCATCATGCATCAGCTATTTCACGATGTTCAGTCTCTTCTAATGAGAACTTGAGAATAGCTCTAGTATTTTTAGACATTTTCGCTTGAATGAACCTTCACATTATGCAAAGTAATACAAGACCTGAGGTTAATGAAACACCATCATAATGACTACTTAGGGATCACCCTATTATAATATCTCTTGCTCAGATTCTTCAGTACAGATTACTTATTTTAGTTGATATCTTGTAATATCACAAGACATTTGGGCTACAAGCGTTCTGGTAGGGCACCAGTTACTGCCAAAACCACCTGGTACTATGATGGATCTACCCTAACTTAGTCCTACTGGCCTCTCTGGGTTCACGGTACAACTGTACGATATGTTACCAGTACAGACTGCTGTAACAACACCATTATGGCTTCAGCAAACTAATCTGTGGTTGCGTTTTGGTGCTCCCCTTAGTTTCTCCTACTATCAGGACAACCTTATTGATGTTCGTATAAAGAGAACACTCATTGGCATTCAGAGAGGAATCATATATAGTGTTGATGGCTATCTATCATGATCTCAGATCTAGATTTATTTCAAGTACGTGGCAGGAGGCACTTGGTTATACCCACAGTAAGTGGGTGATAATTCAACATGCATGTAATAGTAAAGTTTCTTCTTTACACCTTATATAATTTCCTTACTTTATCTTTTACTACATCCTCAAGTCTCTCCGTACATAACATACCTTCTCCATTTTGCTTCTCCCATGCTTGTCCTGTATGTTTGCTTACTTTTGCTCTCCTTTCTCAAAGTTTCTTCCATCTTCAAGCAACAGTTTACTGCCTCTCATCTCTAGAGCTTATGTAACAGAGGTGATGGGTCAGAAATATCTTTAGTGAAAGTCTTTCCATTAGCAGTAGTGATATCCTAATCATTTCCATTTTGGAAATGTTTTATTTCCTGAGCTTGCCCTTAATTTCCCATGTGCAAGAGAAACACCGATCAGCCATAATGTTGAAGCCTCCTGACTAATATTGCATTGGTCCACCTCGTGCGTCAGAAAGAGCTCTGATCCTTTGAGGCATGGACTCCACAAGACCTCGGAAGATGTCCTGTGGCTTCTGGCACCAAGATGTTAGCAATAGATCCCTTAAGGGGTTATCCCACAAAAAAGCATTTATCACCTATCCACAGGATAGTCTATAAATGTATTAACACTGGGGACCCACTGCTGGGACCCCGCCGGTCACTAGAGCATGGAGTCCAGAGCCACCGTTCCTCCTCAATGTATGACTGCAGTGAGGAGGAGTTTCAAATGGAGCGATTCTCACACATGCGCTCTGACGCTCCACTTAAAGCCTAAGGGGCCGACAGAGACAGCTGAATACAGCTCATCACAGTATGAGAGTATGGAACGGTAAGTAACCACTGTACAATATAAAATTTATTATATATTGAATGCTATATAATTGATCAAGCCTAAACAGTCACCAAGGTATGGTTTCTATTATGTCCTGTGTCCAAAAGATAGTCTATGCACCAGGGAGTGGATACTATCCTACTGGGTCACTATGGAGCGGGCACTATACCATGGGTTACCCAGAGAAAAAACAGTGGTAGTATAGGTACTGGCTAACAATGGTACTGGTGCCTTGGTTAAGACAGTTTATGGGTATAAACCATGTAGGTTTTACTAAATATCCAGGTTGGGGGAGAGGTTGTTTCTTCAGGGATGAATGCGTCTATTTTTATTTTCAAGATGTTGGATTGTATGAGATAATAATTTGTAATAATGCCTTATTTCCTATAGCAATTTATTTTAAATTAGTGAAATATGTTTTATTGGAATGTTGTGTTTCTTCTTTACCTTCTTCAGGCTGATGGAAGGGTTTCTTAATGTTCAAGACCCTGAGACGAATTTGAAGGAAGGCGTCTTAGTAGATTATTATGTGTCTGGATTCTGCTGGGGGAAAGACAGGAGCTTTAACTTACAGCAGTTGAGAGGTTTAATGGGGCTATTACATTTACTAATGGAAAATGTTCAAGGTACGTGCCTAATATGTGTACCGTATATACTGGGTTCAACTTTATCTAAAGGATATCAGGAAATTACATATTTCTTTATTTATTATAGACTAAATAATCAGTATTACGCCACTGACCATACCATAGGGGACAGTACATACACACAAAGTATATACACACAGGGACTATATACCATACACACAGGTTCTGTCCCCCTTCAGTTCAATTTGATGCTCTTTTTACCAGACAAGATACAAAGAGTATATATAAAATGCAGAGGACAAACTGATATGCTTCCTGTGCATTGCTGCTTTCTAGTCTTGGGGTTAGAAGTGACATTCCCCCACCCTAAAAAAGTGAATAAGGCATTGACACCCTGTCATTGCTGCTTCTGTAAAGCACACACTCCTCTTGTTGCACTGTACATATTATCTCAACATATCCTGAGATGTGTGGCAGAGATGACCAGTTTTGAAAAAAATAACATGATTTTGCGATACTCTGTCACTAAATGTCTATGCTGTATGTGTCTATGTGTGGCCACCCAGTGGTTCTGATGTAAATTGTAGCCTGTCAAGAGTTTTGCTAGCATGTTGTGATATTATATTGGTTTCATGAGATATTGTATTGGTTTCATGAGAAATTGGAGCCCTTAACCAAATTCAAGCGAAGGTAAGGGGGGGCACATCTGTATGTGGAATTTTAATAGTGTGGCCAAAGTGCTCAGATGGACATTTCGTGCCGAGCAACTTGCGATTAGTGTGTGAATTTATGAATTTTCTGCTGTAATTACAAAGTTGCATGCAATTATTTTCTCCATATGCAATAATAGAAATAGCATGCTTTTTTTTAGTGGCCATATGGGCTATATAGCATTACTCATTTTTATTTCAAGCTAGGAGGATGCCTTGCTTCCAGCAAAGTCTCACCAAGGGTTATATGTGCTCCCCTGATGGAGCGAAGTACTGAATGTGAGGCAGAGTAACCACCAATGATCTAAACTTTCCTGTTCTATGTTTCAGATAAAAGGATGCCACTTGAAGAGAACATATTAGAGCTAGCAAGATCCTTGACAGGCATAGGACATAGTCCACTTAAGAATGAAGGAAGATTAGCATATTTTAATGTTGACCAAGCTAAAGATATTATCAACTACTTTAAAATCAGGTATGTTTATGTGCTGCTTTAGGTTATACTATCCTGGCCTGCAGATATGATGCCCAATTAATAAAACGGTGCTAGCAAGCTGTTACTTTCCAGCTACGTTGACTTTTAGAAACATGTTAGGCCCCATGCCCACTTCAGTTTTTTTCCTTCAGGGTGCTAGCCGTTTTTCTGACGGCTAACACACTGACCAATTCATTTCAATGGGGCCATGCACACTTCAGTTTTTTTGACGGTCCCGTTGCTCCGTTCCGATCCAAAGTAGAGCATTTCCTACTTTGGTCTGAGATTCCGTGACCGTGAGGCCAATGCAAGTCAATGGGGCCGTCAAAAAAACTGAAGGCACACGGAAGGCATCTGTGTGTGACGGAGCCGTTGCCTAGCAACGGCCGGGCGGGCAGAAAAACATTACAGAAATATTACACTAATCGGCAGCCACTTGTCTATATCAATCACTGATAGAGAAAAGAGGCTGGTGATTAAAAATAAAATAAATATCAGTTCATACGTACCCGGTCGTTGTCTTGGTGACGAGTCCCTCTTCTTCCTCCAGTCCAGCCTTCCTTTCTGACGTGGCAGACTGTGATTGGCTTCAGAGGCCGCTGCAGCCTGTGATTGGCTGCAGAGGCCGCTGCAGCCTGTGATTGGCTGCAGAGGCGGTCACGTGGGATGAAGCGTCATCCCTGGAGGCCGGCCTTCTGACGTCATCCTGACGTGCGTGACCGCCACTACAGACTGTGATTGGCTGCAGCGGCGACATGGATGAAACGTCATCGCTGGAGGCCGGACAGGAGGAAAGTAAGTATGAAATTATATATATATATTTTTTAATTACATTAAAATTTTATTTTCCGAGCGCCGAGCATGGTACTGTCCAGGGTGCTGAAAGAGTTATCGCCGATTAGTGCAGCCCATTAACTCTTTCAGCACCCTGGACAGTACCATGCTCGGCGCACGGAAACGGAAACACGGAGTGCACACGGCCGCTAAAACGGCCACACGGATCCGTCACAAACGGACGTGAAAAATGTCTCGGAAGTGTGCACGAGGCCTTATAAGTAGATTAGCACACTAATAGTAGTAGTTTCACAACCGCTGGAGAGCCTTTGTATTAGTACTCCATCTAATATGATGTAAATGAAATTATTGAGTACCAGGTGAAAAACTCTTTACAAAGTACTATACATTAGTGTCCAACGTGAGGACGCAAAGGCTAAAAGAGAAAAAACATAACTCGGTGCCACATGGTGCGGATTACCCAAGGAGGGATGAGAGAAAAAAGGGAACAGTGTTGTGCTCACCTTAGGAAGTTGTACAACAGGCACAACTGTGGAAACGGCATGAAAAAAATCCTCATAAGAATTGCTGCAGCTAGGTCCAATGCTCGCAACAGGAATGTTGCCACAGAATGTATGGGATAAGGAGAAAAATGCATAGGATCACAAAACGGCGCTGCTAATCCAAATAATTGTGATAACATAAATTTATTGGTAATAATAAAAGCTACGTGTTTCGAAGCTGGACAGGCGTCTTCCTCAGGCCATGTGGTTACAATACAAGGGACATCTTAAATACAATAGGATGATGCATCAAACATAGACAAAACCACCAAACAGACAGGTCAGGGATCATATATGACGTCACAAAGGGTCATCTCAATGAGGTCAGACGTATAGCAGAAACAAGGTGTATCAAACAAAGACACTTAACATTTTCTGGAGTGTTATATCCTATTTTAAAAGTTTGTAAACGAGACTTAATGATCAATTCTAAAAGTTAAGAACAATGATTGCATATGAAGAGAATCGGGAAAGGAGATCTGTGTTGGGTCGATGAAAATAAGTGTTTAAAAACTATTAATAATAATAAAGATCATGCTTGCGGTAAAACAGTATTATTAGATTACATCAGAAACCGAGACATATAAAATAAACAGAGACTCACAATTAATTGCTGGGCATCTATGTGACGGATCCGCAAGAACCAAGGGAGAACTAAAACACAGGCGGCGCTAACAAAGCGTCCCTAGTGTCATGGCAACCGGAAAACTACGGAAGCCGCGGTAGAAAAAAAGGGATGTGGAACGCATATTGCACGTTACCAAAGACATGCATATGAAAGAAGAGGAGCTGGACTCAAGATTTACTATTGCCACTAAAAATAGTTCTATGCAGGTAAAATATAATGTTATGTACAGTATCAACTGAGACACTTCATAAAACACGCAAATGTGTTTAAAAAATGCCTGGTTTTCAGAGACTGATTTCACTTGAAATCATCCTTGTATGTTTCTGATTCACACATAAGCCATGTGAAAATTTTTTAGTACTCCAATACATCTAAAATAACAAAAATTAGCAACTTTTCAAATTGTCTTCATTAAAAATGTCCTATTAATTTGTGTCTACAGCTCCTATGCAGACCAAAGTGTCTCCTTGGTTACAGACTACAAACTAACCCTGTGTGTAGTCTGATCTGGCAGTCATGTGTCACTCAGGAAGTAAGTCATGACTGCAGGATCAGACTCTACACAGGGTTTGTTTGTAGTCTATTGCCATCAAGGCACATAGTTCTGGCAAAAATATCCTATCGTTTTGTGATACGTATTAGCAAAGTTCCTTCATTTTGTATTTAGATGCATTTTAGCAATAAAATCAAATTGGTTGCAAAAGTGCACAATACATACAAGACAACAATGGGAGAAGTTTGGGTATGTTCACGCAGACTTTTTTGCAGGCAGAAAAAGCTGCCTCAAAATTCTTTCGTGAATTTTGAGGCAGATTTTGACCTGTCTGCACTTTTTTTCGCGGCAATTGAGTGCTGCGGGCATAAAACTCAGTGAAAAACGCTTTAACTGCCTCCCATTGATTTCAAAGTGAAGTCAGAGACGGAAACGCGGGAAGAAAGACCATGTCGCTACTTTAAGAGCATATTGTTACTGTCGTGGGAAAAAACGCCTCTGCCTCCCATTGAAATCAATGGGAGGCGATTTCGGCCTTTTTGTGGTGCGGCTTCCACATCAACAACAGAGCCAAAAAACTTTGTGCGAACTAAGCCTTAAAGAACAGTGGCTGCCAAGTAGTCTATTCTGCAGACATCCTGAATCCTCATACAGAAATCCACCAAATCTTGCTGAGCTTTGATACATTTCTCTGGGTGGGAGGAATTGAGTGGGTAGATTAATAAATCCAGGGGATGTTATAATGCAGGTCCTTGACTTCTTGCAAGAAAGAGCTCATAGGGCTGTGTATAATATTACAATGTGTGAGTACTAGTTGTTAACACATTGGTAGACTCAAGTAGTAATTCATTTAGAACCCATTTAAAGTGAACAAATCACTGAAAAAGAACAATATTGATTTAAAATCACTGAGCAGGCCATTCTTACTCATAAGGGCAAGTACAACACCTCCCAGCAGGACACAGGCAAACCACCATGCTACATGGAGGAAGGTTGCACATGTGCAATATACTGATGAACCCCCACTCACAAGCCTACTATTCATCAGGGGGGTGGCCGCTTTATATTATCATTGCACACAAATGTAGCTTTTATAAGAATGTCAGTCACATGGGGGCATGTAGTGTACCATCCTGGCTTACAGCCTATTAGTCACGCCCATAATATTAGACAAGGCGGGCTGCCCAGGACCTTCCACATTTCTATTGTCCAAGGACACGAAAAATAAGACTTGTCCTATTTTTTCATTTTACGGACTGTGCTCCCATACTTTATAATGGGAGCATGGACCGCAAATGAGTAACCACGGCCGTGTGCAGGGGACCTTTATGCTGGCAAACCTAAGGCAATGTTCATAACACGGCACTGAGAGTCCGCAACTAACTACAGTAAAGTACAATGAATGTGAATGGTGTTTTACACTGCAGATTTGAGAGCACCAGCCTGTCTTATCTGTTGCGGATTTCGTCCAGGTTTTTTGCAGATATTATGTCATGAACAAATACACAGTAAACAGTCGCTCAGGGAAGTCTGGAACAAGGGAAAGCACCAGGCAAGGTAACTCTAATTACTGACAAAGGCCAACTATCCCAGGCTGAACTAAATAAGGAGAGGGCGGGAGCTCAGGAACATCAGCCAGGCTTTGATTGGCCTGATGCTCCTGAGCTCCTATTGGCTGCAGACTGCCTCAGTCTGCCAGGCCGGGCGACTCCCGAGCGAGTAACTCTCGATGTCCTGGAAACCGAGGGAGCCGCAGGCAGAGAGTACGTGACACATTACCAATTACAATTCAAAAGGTGAAAACCGTGGCAAAAAACGCCTGTGGATTTCAGGTCATTTCCAGAACAGGAAATATGACCTATAACTATAAGTGCAATTATAAAGTCCACAGTCCAGCAGCACAGGTAATCAGGGTACCAGGGCTAATAACAGCTCTTTATTTCTCACATTCATACTGGGGGTGCTGTCTATTTTTGAACCTCTGTAAGTGCAATTATAAATATATATTTATTTTTTTGGGTAAATTCTTTCTTTTCAGAATTTTAAATTTACAAAAGTGAGACCGTATATCGCAATCATACTCATGTGATATACAAATCTTTGATATTGCTGTGTTTAATTATCTCAAGAAGGACTATTGTACCCCATTAGAGGGGTATTCCCATCATAGACATTTATCGTATAACCACATTATATGTCATACATTTCAGACAGGTGCGGGTCCTACCTCTGAGACCCTCAACTATTGGTAGATTGGGGATCCCAAGACCATTTGTTTGTAGTTTCGAAATGGCTGCTCTTCCCTATGTCCCTAAGGTGTGGCTCACACAAGGCTCTCTATGAGAGTTACAGATCCAAAAAGTTCTGCTTGTCACTGTCTCTATTGCGTTCACCTCTCCATTTATTTCAATTGGGAAAAGGGGCCTTTGATGGACACTTTGAATCAGCAAATGTGAGACTCCCCTATACCTGCAGACCACAAGATATGTTATAAATGCCCAAAATACCCCTTTAATCTGATTACCGAGAATGACTGTTATCACTGGGGGTTTAAGCGCAGCTCATACATGTTTTTTGTTTCTATGTAAGCAAAACATTTTGCTTCTTCATGTTTCAATTTTCAAGATGACTGATTGCTGGCAGGGCATGTAAACCTTCTTATTCACATTCAGAGGCTGAAAACCAATCCTGACCTAGTACTCCTCACACAGATGCATAGATTTAGTATATTAGATCTCTCTTGTAATGAGCTGTGCACCTTGTCAATCTCTGAATGTGAACAAGAATCTTTCTATTCGCTGACAACTAGCATAGATCTTGGAATAATGAAAAATCGAAAGTATTAGAAAGCTGTATAACTGTACATTAAACAAAGATTAAGATGTATTTTCATGAAATGGGAAAGCCTTCCAAGGGTTTCTTCAGTACTGACTCTCAGTATGAACTACTACAGCCAGCATTTTACCAATTGGAACAATCCTTCGGGTATTTTCACATGTCGCAGCCAAATCGCGTTTGCAAAATTTCTGCAAAAAAGTTGATTTTACTAATATGGGTGAACACACAGTTAGGGTATCTGTCACTAAAAAGAAACTTTAAATCATCTGTAAAATGGCTTAGTAAAGAGAAGTTAGTGTGTATATCTGCACCCACTAAAAGGTCTCCGTACCTCCGATCATAGAATCAAAAGACCGCTTGCACTACATGTAAATTGAAATGCCTGAGCCCTATCGGACAATCAGAAACTCAACTTTTGTTTGGTGGAATCGGTTCTAGATAATCTGATTGATAAAATGTGCAGCATATACAGGAAGCTTGGAGCCACAGTGTCTATATGTAGATACGTGTTTGTACATTATATTTAATCTTGCTTTTTGGATTTGCATATTGATGTAATTCATTGTGCTCTTCTGTTTTAGTTTATTTCAGCATTATAGGCTTTATGAATGCATGTTTACTGTCCCGAGGGAACAAATGGTTATAGGAGCAGAGGTAAGAAAGAGCAACTAAATACCATTACAGTTCTTTTCATACTATGCATGTTTGGTTTTTCTTGACAAATAAAAATATATAAACCATGTGATTTCAAGTAAAGGTTCGGAAAATACATCTCAAATAATCTACTAAAGTGGTACTTTAGATATCATATACTCATAGGCTTAACACTGTTTGCATTACTGTTCGAGTAAAAGTCCTAATTCTGAAAAGAATATATGTATGAACGTAATAAGTTTCTTTTATGTTGTGGCTATTTTTTCTTTTGGGGTTACTTATGACCTCAGTAGCCATAATGGATGAAGAGCTCCTTTTTGTAGAACCAGAGAGACTTTAAAATTGTTCCCAGTAACGGAGGAGCATCCAATAAGCTACACATATAAACTAACTCCCGTGCATGTACACATGTTGTAAATGTCAAAAACAACATAAAAAATGTAAGTAAATGAAATCTTTTTTCACTATATGGGGTTAAAAACTTAATAAAAGTAAGAGGAATTATCATATAAATGCTGTTTAACTCATTAAGTTGCATCATTATTTATTCATCTCAATTCAATGTCGCTAGTAAAGTAAAGATTTTACATTGTAGGATCGTTGGCATGACATTCTGAGAATTCAGCTCTCACAGGTTGTCACATATTTATTTACTTCATAGAGTGTCTAAGATGCCTAAATTTCTCTTTGACATTGGGGTGCGCCTGGATGCTTTTTGCCCCAGATGCCAGACCCAACCAGCTGATTTGCCACATATATTATGGACTTGCTCGGAAATAGAGCAGGTTTGGAGATCTGTGGTTGAGACAGTAAACCGGGTTTACGTGGTCATTATTGTTCCTTCCCCATTTGTATGCTTACTAATATTGAGGGCCTGCCAACCAGCGAAGCTGGTAAAATAGTAGTGGCCAGGATGCTTTATATGCCTCATAAAATAATTGCCCAACATCCGGGGTGTAACTGGGAAAGACTGCCCCCCCTCCCCCCATCTGGGTACCACACACAGCCGCCCCTTGTAGATAGTGCCCCCCTGTAGATTGTGCCATACAGCCCCACCTGTAGATTGTGCCATACAGCCACCCCCTGCAGACAGTGCCCCCTCCTCCCCCTTGTAGACAGTGCCCTGAAAACAAATATTATACTCACCTAGGCCGCGTTCCCGCAACAAACGGTACTGCTCCACAAAGCTGGCCTGCAAAGAGATCCTGTCCCTGCGCCTGATAGGCTGCAGGCTGAACATGGCCTGTAGCCTAGTTCAGACGCAGATACTATTGAATGTGGCGTTGCTACCACTGTAGCATCTACAGCGACTGCTAGTGGCTGCTGCAGCGGTAGTTATGCCACTGCCCATCATTGGTTAGATAATACAGGCCCCACTGCAGGTGAATATATGGATAGATTAATTGGCTGTTGGGTCTGGAGAAAGGGGTGTATAGAAAGAGGGGAGCTGTCCGCAAATTTGAAAAACTTTAGTCACCCTGGATAGATACCTCAGGGTCTTCTTTGAGCAATACGCGGTTCTGTTTTACCACGGTGGTATGTTTATATAAAGAGAATGAGTGGGATAATGAGATAATGAAATCTATTGTGTACTCAGACCACAAACTTTAATTAGATTTGTAAAAGTTATCAACGCAAAAAATTCTAAATGTGGCAATGACATTCATACTCCAATTTGCCTTTAACCCCTTAATGACCGGGCCATTTTGCACGTTAATGACCAATGATTATTTTTTGTTTTTTCACGGTCGCATTCCAAGAGTCGTAACTCTTTTTTTATTCCGTCGACATAGCCGTATAAGGGCTTGTTTTTTGCGGGACGAGTTGTGTTTTGTAATTGTACCATTTTTAGATGCTTATAACATATTGATTAACTTTTATTAACTTTATTTTAGGAGAGTATTGAAAATAAGCAGCTATTCCAGCATTGATTTTCACGTTATAAGTTTACGGCGTTTACTATGCAGCGTAAATAACATGTTCACTTTATTCTATGGGTCGGCACGATTACGGGGATACCAAATATGTAAAGGTTTTATATGTTTTTCCTACGTTTGCACAATAAAAACCCTTTTAGAAAAAAATTACTTGTTTTTGCATCGCCGCATTCCAAGAGCCGTAACGTTTTTATTTTTCCGTCGATGTGGCCGTATGTGGGCTTGATTTTTGCGGGCCAATGTGTAGTTTTTATTAGTACTATTTTGGGGTACATAGGACTTATAGATTAACTTTTATTTTATTTTTTATGGGGGGAATGGGAGAAAAGAGAGAATTTTGACGTTGTTTTTTGCGTTTTCTTTGGACGCCGTTCATCCGGCGGTTTAATTAATATGTTCATTTTATTGGTCAAGTTGTTACGAACGCGGGGATACCATATATGTGTATGTGTGATTTGTTTTGACCGTTTTACTAAATAAAACTACTTTTTGGGCCAAAAAAGTCGTTTTATTTGACTTTGACTGTAATTATTTTTATTTTTTTTTCACAAACTTTATTTAACTGTTTTACATTTTTTTTTTTTGTCCCACCAGGGGACTTCACTATACGATGTGCCGATCGCATATATAATGCTTTGGTATACTTAGTATACCAAAGCATTATTGCCTGTCAGTGTAAAACTGACAGGCAACCTGTTAGGTCATGCCTCCGACATCGCCTAACAGGCAGATGCTGAAGGCAGACCTGGGGGTCTTTGTTAGACCCCCGGCTGTCATGGAAACCCGACGGCGACCCGCGATTTGTTTGCGGGGGCGCCGATCGGGTGACAGAGGGAGCTCCCCCCTCTGTCAAACACATTAAATGCCGCTGTCACTATTGACAGCGGCATTTAATGGGTTAAACTGCCGGAATCGGCGCGCGCTTCGATTCCGGCAGGAGCCAGGCTGAGTATAACAGCCGTGCTCCTGCCGCTGATCGCGTGGGTACAGTCTCAGTACCCGCGCTATCACAGGACGGATATATCCGTCCTCCTGCGCGAACTAGCAGCTGCTGAGGACGGATATATCCGTCCTTCGGCGTTAAGGAGTTAACGCAATCTGGGTTACTTGAGGTTATCAATACATCAAAGGTGCAAAACCCTGGTTAATTAAGTATGTATCTTTCATCAGATTTATGGTTCATCAAAACCACATTGACTTACAGATATGCTGATGAGGTAATTTCTAGAAATTGCAATCCGTTTATAAATGGCAATATTGCCTTAGCAAAGTAAGAACTTCGTGATATGTTTGAAAATTTGGTCAACCTTTGTATTTTTACAATTTCTTAAGTTAAGCTGAAGTGTAAATTAAATGTTTTTGGGAGACTTTGCTTATCTCTCAAAACCCTACTCAGATCAAGGTCTTCAGAGCACCACCTGCTTGCTTTCTGCATAGAGTAACAAACACCCTTAGCACCTGCGCATATTTATGTTCTAAAAGATTTTCCAGGGTTTTTTAAGAAAACAAATGTTATCAAAAATAGGTTAAAGGTTTGCAAGCTCAGTGAAATACGTGGTGGTTCCATCTACATGTTTAGGTTTGAGCGGAAGAAGGCACCAATTGAGTTCTCTGTGCGCTGACTTGGCTGAGTTGGCCTTTTGGATATACTGCATACAGTGAAATCTTTTTGAGACAACGCAGTTTTTGCTGTGAAAATAGTCTTCTAGAAGAGTGGCCCTCTCATAGAAGAGGCCAATATACATCGAAAATTAAAGAATTGACAATCCATCACAAAAAAAATCTGGTCCGGATCGGGATGGTTTTCATAAAGAAGTTGAAATGTTTTACTGTATGTCCCATGTGAGCTTCCATCTTTTTGTTAAATATATGCGTCATATATTTGAGTCCTGTATGACGGCAGAGCGTATAGATCTTTGTTCAACAGGTATCAGGGGTTAAGTATGCAGACACTTTTGTCTCTTGTTTCTCTAATGAAATCACTCATAAGAAAGGATATTTCAAACCTATCGTTACCTTGGCACCTAACTCTTTCTAAAACATGACAGGAATTATAATAGCAGTAGCGTTTAATTGGTAAAAGTACCTCTCTTTTTAATTTACAGCAGGCACAATATTTGGCCTTCTTTAATCTTTTGATATCTGTCTTGTTCAAGAGATTACTTCTTTATTGGTTTAGAAATGAATTCAGTCAATTACTTCACCGCTCTCGGGGGAGTTATATACAGCCTGAATAATTTGAACACATCTATCTTTATTAAGCATTCAATAATGTGTTCCTTTTATATCCTAACAGTATTTCTGCTGCTTTAGTCATTTAATGATTTTTGTGTTAGGTGAACATTCTGCTTTGACCTTTTTTTTTTTTTTTTTTTTTTTTCCTCCAAACCTTGCGTATTTTGGTTTAATAATCTCACTAATTTCATTGCAGAGCAACTGCAATCTTTTTTTCTTTTTGTGCAATTTTTTTTTCATTTCTTATGTGTTTTTACTATGTCATAACACAGAAGGAACATTGTTACTTGTGACCGTTTTTTATTTGTAAACATTGAAACAATTCTTGTTGGCAATAGCTGGGCGCTTTGTTTTTATTACCTTGGCTTAGTACTTTGGAAACATTTAGGCAAGCTGTGAAATACATTGGGCACCTCTCCACTTAGAAAAGAGGATTTATTGACGTTCTACTCCAGTGAGGAAAAAATATACCCCCGACTCACACCAGGATTTTACATTGAAAATAATAGGATTATTTAATTTACAAACAACAGGCTACTATAAAAATAGATGACGGTCCGCTGTTATGATAATGAGAACACTATATTGGAAATGAGAATAATGGAAATCTGGGGAGAGAGCACATTTAATATTGTCTCTGTAAAATTCCTCATCTGAGACGTAACACTGGCAGCCACAACATAAATAGAATAATTCATTATTCATTGTTTTAAAAACTTGATAAGTACATAGATAATATTTTTTATGGAAATAAATTGTATACAGTCCTTTGTTAGTTTGTATGTCTTGAAAAATTAGATATATAATGGATAGGTATAGTATTGTAGTTTGCAAAAATCCCTTTTTAGATGTTGGCAGCAGATCCTTTAGGTCTTGTAAGTTGCGAGGTGGAGCCTTCATGGATAGAACTTGTTTTTTGAACACATCACACAAATGCTCAATCGGATTCGGACCTGGGAAATTTGGAGGCCAAGTCAAAAACGTTAACATTTTGTCATGTTCCTCAAACCATTCCTGAAAATTTTTGCAGTGAGGCAGGGCACATTATCCTGCTAAAAGAGACCACTGCCATTAAAGACTAACGTTGCCATGAACGTTTGTGCTTTGTTGGAAATAAAGTTTTGGTAGGTAGTGCATGCCAAAGTAACATCAACATGACTGCTAGGACTCAAGGTTTTCCAGCAGTACATTGCCCAATGCATTACGCTGCCTCTGCCGACTTCCGTTCTTCCCATAGTGGACATTGATAGCCTTTAGTGATAGCTATATTATTGGAGTAAATACTATATTGAGTTTGACTGAATAGGATTCTCCACCAATTTTTTTTTTTTCTGCTAAATATGGTTAATATGGCAAAAAGAGAAACAATGGTTTTGATAATGAGACATGACTCATGTTTCTCAGCTCAAAACTGCATTGCCACTATGCTAACAGCAGAGAATGGGAAAATCAGCTTGTCACACAATGTCATTCCCCATCTCGGGCTGCGGTATTAATCTGTTTTTTTTAAAAGTTAAGTTGAAGTCTTAATTTAACCGCTGAGTGGCCAAAATGTGGCTATCTGCCACTGTGCCATGGGACTACTAGAGCTCACTCAGGTATGTCCATGTATCTTGATGCTAGTTTTACTTTCTTTTGGAAGACATTATTTGCTTCCTTTACTTTCTTTGGAAGACGTTCCCACACATTTTATGGAACAAGACTGACTAGTTCTCCGGCTGTCCCATAGGTAGTGAATATACCGGCAGTGCGCATGTTCGACCTGCCGGTCCATTCATTCAGAGGAATGGGACCCCCCATTCTCTTGTTCGGTGGGGGTCCGATGGCTGGAACCCCCGCCGATCAACATGTTATCACCTATCCTGTGGTAAGGGGATAACATTTAATCTTGGGACAACCCCTTTAATATTTATGTCAGTAACATGTGGGTTAAGATCTCCACTGGCTCTCGTGTCTCCTTTTTTACATCTATATAGTGCCCTACACTGCAGTATGCATTGTCTGACCCCTTTTCACCGCACACCTTACAAATACTAGTGTTGTTATGGCCATTTTAGGGATTATTACCTGGATATTTGCATCTCCGTGCAAGCCTTTACAGACTCATAAAGTGCTACTCCACAGATATTTATATCCATACACCACTTGTAGGTTTGAATGAACAGTATTCAAATACAGTTGTCACTGTTTTATACTATTCAACATTATGGTCTCACGGGAGAGTTTACCTGTCATAAGAACCAAGAAGTGCTAACCCTACCTACCTAACCCTACAGAGGGCAAATGCCTTTACGCTCCTTTTGTTGTAGAAACCTAGTAGTAACATAACCTACCTGTTTAGTCTAAGAAATATATATTTACTAAACTCTACTGTGATACTGTACATGCAATTACAAGAGAAATACACTGTACGAAATATGTACCTTATTTTTCTATGGTCTAATTTCCCCTGTATATGTATTTATTTACCCTGTATCTATTATATGTTTTTTACATACCTAATGTTGATATGTTGTGTGCATGTGTGTGTGTGTGTGTGTGTGTGTGTGTATATATACAACTGATATTATATATTGCCATACCATATCATTGCCAGGAGTTATATCAGAGCTTCCCCTGGCTCAGTATACAGTATATGTTGCAAATATTAGCTATTGCTATAAAGCCACTCCTACCAAACAATTACATTTCAGAGGATCACTCCAATAATCTAAAGTGTATGGGGTTCAGACCAACATTCCAGAAGATAAAGAGGGGTCTGGCAGTGCTATATGACAGTAAAAGTTCATTCTCTACTAATTTGAGAAAGCATGTGCGTGGGAGGGATACTGTTAAAAGAAAAAGTAAGTGAACCCTTTGGAATTACCTGAATTTATGGATTGATTACTAAATAAATGTGGTCTGATTGTTATCAATTATACACAAAAATAGATCTAAACTAATAACACACAAACAGTTGTACAGTATATGTCTATTGAGCACATTGAGTAAACATCCACATTCAATTAAGAAAATGAGATTGGAAGTGGGTTACACAGGTACTTTGCGAGTTAAATAAAGGCACACTAAACCTGATTACTGTTATATAGACGCATGAAGTTGAAAAAGTCTACAAAAGCATTGCTAAAGACCTGGGTGTACATCAATCCACGGTTATACAGATCTTTTACAAATGGAGAAAATTCGGACTGTTGCTACGTCTAGGAGTGGACGCCCTGTCAAGATCACTCCAAGAGCACAATTGGCAATCCTGAAAGTGGTAAGAAAGAACCCAAGGGAAACCGCAAAAGACCCGCTGAAGACTCTACAAACTGCAAAAACCTCTGTATATGTGTCTACTATTAGAAAAACACTCAGCAAGAATTGTGTTCATTGAGGTAGACCATAAATGAAGCCGCTGTCCAAAAAAACCACATTGCGTACCTTCTCAAGTTTGCCCAAGACCACCTGGATGTTTTATAATTCCTATGAAGAAAATGTTCTATGGACAGATGAGACAAAAGTGGAACTTTTTAGTATAAATGCACAAAGTTATGTTTCGAGGAAAAAGAACACTACACACCAACACTAGAACTTCATCCAAACTGTGAAGCATGGTGGAAGGAGCATCATGGTTTGTGGCTGATTTACTGCCTCAGGACCTGAATGCCTTGCGATCATTGAGGGGAACAATAAATTCAAAGGTGTAGCATAAACATACAGGGGAATGTAAGGGCAGCAGTCATGACCTCAAGCTGAAGAGACAGTGGGTGATGCAACAAGACAATGACCCAAAACACTCAAGTAAATCAACTAAAGAATGGTTGAAAAAGAAGGTTTGTGTTTTGGAATGGCCAAGTCAAAGACCGGTCCTTAACCCTATCGAGATACTGTGGTATGAAAACCTAAAAAAGGCTGTGCCGCAAGGCATTCCAGAAATATTGATGATCTGAAACACATTTTCAGGCAGAAAAGGTCTAAAATTCCTCCTCAACATTGTAAAAATCTTATTTGCAGCAACAGGAATCATTTGGTGGAGGTGATTGCTTCAAAGGGGGATCTACATGTTATTAAATTTAAGGTTTTACTTACTTTTTCTTTCAGCATTGTAGATGTTGACTTAATTTGCTCAATAAAAGATATGAACAGCAAAACTGTTTGTGTGTTATTTGTTTAGTTAGATTGTGTTTGTCTATAGTTGTGCCACATTTTATTAGTAATCATTGCAAAAATTAAGGTAAGGCCCTGTTAACATGGAGGATTTAGTAGGCAGAAAAAATCTGACTTTGACAGATTTTGACCTGCCTGCACTTTTTTTGTCGCTTTACCCGCTATGTTTTTCGCCCGCGGACATTGAGCGCTGCAGGCAAAAATGATTTGTCTGTCTCCCATTGATTTCAATGGGCGGTCAGGGGTGGAACCATGGCAAAAAAGAATATGCCGCTTTTTTCCCCGGGAGCGGCTAAACTCCAACGCGGGAAAAGTCGCCTCCGCCTCGCCTCACTGATTCCGACTCGGTTTCCGCGTCAAAATCAGCACCAAAAAACTTGCCCTAATTCCATTCACTTACTGCCTCTTGCAACTGTAGCTATTTGCAAAAATGTGCATGGCCAGCTCATACAATATGATGTCAACATGGACAGACTTCACGGTGAGCTTGTGCTTATACGTAGCAGCTAACCTGAGCAGGCAGGTCTGCAGGGTAAAAGCATGGTAGAAAAACAGAGAAGCAGCATTAGCCAATGATGTAACAGTAGGGGTGGATTCAGACTACCACATACTTTGCGGTTTATACTACTACAGACGTTCCTTGCAGTAACTGTTTGTGATGCCAGGTGAGATGGGTATTTGGTGCCAGGTATAGATTTTCTATTTGGGCATAGATGGTCCTAGCTATGCCTCTGGTGTTCTAAAACAGATTCTTTGTAGAACACGCTCTTTGCATGAAAATTATCTTCATAACGAAAGCTGGAAAGAAGGTTCAGTTACCAGGATGGACAAAAACATTCAGTTTACATGCAGTTTATGAATCTAAAATATGACTTTGCCAGGTTTTATTTAATCCCAAACTGTATATACACATTTGGTATACAAATCATGAAGCATTCCCGTGTTCTCGAAAGTATTCCCTCGATGCTTATTCCTGTCTTCTTCCATATACTACTCTTTCCAGCATTATTGTTACTTTTGTGAGCCGACAAACCTGTCTGCTGATAATTTTGTGTATTATTCTCAAATGTTTAATGGAATATCTGTTCTTGGTAAAATATATCAATGCAGATTAAATATGTTTCTGATGTTCATTCTATCAAAAAAGACATCACATGATGGATATTACCAATCCTTAGACGTGGCATGGTCTGTACTAGCAGATGGGGTTGTCTCTTTTAAGAAAGCAGATGTTTCTGTCATTTTTATTAATGGTTATAAGCTTGAGCTCCAGCAGAACAAGAGGAAGAACTCCCACCACTATGTACATACTGCTATGTCCAAAAGCAATACATGACCCTTCGATTATTTGAATGAAATAATGTGTTTCTGGGTGTCAACCAAGCCTGACCAAAGATTTCTGCAGTCTTAATTACTACACACACACATACACACACACACACACACACACACACACACACACACACACACACACGCACTTTCCATCTTTTATTTAACTTTTTAGAAAAGTTAATGTTCTTTATTTTTCCTTTTACTTTTGCCACATGATTGCTGGCAAGACTGTTCTAGAACATAACTTGCAGATTCCAATTCTGTACAACTCTTGTCAGTCTTCACAATATGTGCTGCCACTTTAAAGCCTTTGAACATCTTTCCATTCTTCATTTGCATAATTTTCAAGCTCCTGTATATAATTTTGCCCCTTCCCGTCACTTTTTTCGGATTTTCACTTTCGGTTTTTCCTCCCCACCTTCCAAAAGCCATAATTTATTTTGTCAATATAGCCGTATGAGGGCTTGTTTTTTGGTGAACAAGTTGTGAATTTTCACGGCACCATTTATTGTACCATATATTGTAGTGGGAGACTGGAAAAAAAATTACCATTTTGGGGTACATAAGACTTTTTGATCACTTTTTTTTTATGACATTTTTTGAGGGAGATTAAGTGACAAAAAAACAGCGATTCTGGTGTTTTTTATATATATATTCTTTTTTTACGGCATTCACTATGCGAGTTAAGTGATATATTGTAATAGTTCAGACTTTTACGGACGTGGCGATGCCAGTTTTCCCTTTTTTTTGCTTTGTGCTTAGATGAAAATAGGAAAAAGTTCTGTGTTTTTTGTTTTGTTTTTTGTTCTTTTAACTTTAAATTTTTATTTATTTAAAAAACTTTTATTTTACTATATTTAACTATTTTTTACTAGTCCCCCTAGGCGACTCGAACCAGCCGTCATTGGAACGTTTGCATGATATACTGCAATACTAATGTATTGCAGTATATCGTTCTACTAATAGTCTGCTATGAAGCCAAGCCATGCCTACCACCTGCACTCAGTGATCGCCACCCTGCTGAGCCTGCCCCTGTTTCTAATGGCTTAGATGTCACGGTCGCTTTTGACCACAACATCTAAGGGGGTTAAACATGCGGGATGCACACAGCTGACACGCTAATTCTATGGAGCCGGGCTCAGCCCGTGAACACGCTCCATACTCTCCCCCCCCACCCGACCTTCACTTTATATATACACCGTGAACACGCTCCATACTCTCCCCCCCCACCCGACCTTCACTTTATATATACACGGCAGATGTCGGAAAGGGGTTGAAGCTGCACTTTATCTGTGCTTCATGCACCGTAGTGCTATGTACCTGTGCCACATGTATGCCACCTGTGCTATATGTACAGTGCTGCCCTCTACCTTTGTTACAATTAGTGTACTACTCTCTACCTGTGCTACATGTACTCTACCTGTGCTACACTGCCCTCTACCTTTATTACAATTAGTGTACTGTTTTCTACCTAGCTGCATATACTGTACTGCTATCTTCCTGTTCTGCATGTACTTTACTGCTTTCTTCCTGTTCTTTATGTACTGCTATCTACCTGTTCTGCATGTACTTTACTGCTTTCTTCCTGTGCTTTATGTACTGCTATCTACCTGTTCTGCATGTACTTTACTGCTTTCTACCTGTGCTTTATGTACTGCTATCTACCTGTTCTACATGTACTTTATGTACTGTACTGCTTTCTACCTCTTCTTTTTTGTACTGTACTGCATTCTACCTGTGCTTTATGTACTGTACTGTTTTACTTATACAACATGTACTCTACTGCACTTTACCTGTGCTACATGTACTGTACTGCTATCTATCTTTGTTGCAAGTACTGCACCCTGAAGAAGCACCTGTGTTTAACATGGGAAGTGATTCACGAGCTTCCAGCAAATGTTTCTGCCTTTTATATGTAAGTATGTCCTGTATTAGTTATGTTCTTCTTTTTATTTCTCAAGTTACAATATTTTCAAGTTACAATGATCGTCCCAGGACAATGTAATATTTTAACGTGAGGAAGCATTATACTGTCTCAAATAATTGCTTAATTTAGACCAGTTACATTGAGAACCAGCAGGAGGCGCAAGTGGCAGTGTCTATGATACATCTATATTTTGTGAGCAAAGTTTTTATGAATAAAGTTTGTTGTGGAAGCGCATAACCACAGCGAACATCAGCTGTGAATATAATTGTTAGTTGTGTGAACATCTCATATTTATTTGTTTTCACTGTCTTTGTGTTGAGATAATATTTAGTATGTTTTCTGTATTTTACGCTTCTTAAAAGATTGAAATAGCTCTGAAGTCTCAAGCTGGCATCAAGTTGCAGCTGAAAGATTTTTGCGCAGACTGTCACAGTTCAGCAGATTATTTTATCTACACATGTTCTCGAGTTCAAGAATAAAACATCTTTAAACTAAAACATATTTGAAAACTTTTATATGCAGAATAGACATTATTTATTCTTTCTTTCCCAGCCAAGATAAGAGTAGAATATGCTGTATTTTAATTTGATCTTTGGCTTTGCCATATTAAAGCTACTGCCAGCAATGAGGTCAGAATATTTAATGTGAGTTCAAACCCCAAACCACTTTATTCTGGGCAAAACTGGCTTCAAGAAGAATGAAACAGATGATACATAGTTTATACGATATTAGTAATGGTAATAGAGTGAGATTATTCCAAACGTAATAACATTTCTTCTTTGTTTCCTGCACTAAGAGTATGTCCTAATTGAATAAATAAGTAAATTATATTTCAAAAAGTACCGTACATTATAGAAGTGTAATTATATTTAAAAATGACTACAGCCTTCAGGTAGTTAACTCATGCATTTCTTCTCCCCCGCATTGTTTGGCATCTATCTATCTATCTATCTATCTATCTATCTATCTATCTATCTATCTATCTATCTATCTATCTATCTATCTATCTATCTGTCTTTTTTTTTCTTTTACAATTTAGGTATTGTCACCCAATCATGACGATTTATAAAGGATAGGGCAACAGTCTTTATGTCTATGAGTGGGATCAGACTATATCAGACATTAGTAGCTAACTAATTTCAGAAGATCTATTGAGCTGCTTATGGAATCTTTTTTTCAGCCAATACGTATTTATTGCAGGAGGTACCTGAAAGCAACCCCATCAGTAAATCTAAATTATACTGTGACCCCAAAGTGTGCGATCTTTTGGTGGTCACACATTACATTGCTAATCTTGTCTATGGTTACCCTAAAATGGTATTACAGTTTCTGCAAATAAAGCTTATTCTTTGTATAATGAAAAGTTGTTCCTCGCTTCAGTTTTTTTCCACTTGTAGCCAAGCAAACTTTCATTGTTTACTTCCAGTGGATAAAAATCTGTCGGTTCATGTCTTGATCACAAAGGAGCATTGCTGGTTATAAGAAACCGCTCTGATAACTGCATTGTAAGGCCCTGTTCACACGGAGTTTTTTGCAGGAGGAAAATTCCTCCTGTAAAAACTGACCCTGGAGGTTTTCATGTTTGATGTGGTTTTTGACGTGGTTTTTGACGTGGTTTTTGACGTGGTTTTTGAGGCGGTTTTCCAGGCGGTTTTTCAGGCTGTTTTTGCCGAGGTTTTCACACGCATGAGGCTGGGTTCACACAACCATGTTACGTCCATAATGTACGGAACGTATTTCGGCCGGAAGACCCGGACCGAAGACAGTGCAGGGAGCCGGGCTCCTAGCATCATAGTGATGTACGACACTAGGAGTCCCTGCCTCTGCGTGGAACTACTGTCCCGTACTGTAATCATGATTACAGTACGGGACAGTTGTCCTGCAGCGAGGCAGGGACTCCTAGCGTCGTACATCACTATGATGCTAGGAGCCCGGCTCCCTGCACTGTCTTCGGTCCGGGTCTTCCGGCTGAAATACGTTCCGTACATTACAGACGTAACATGGTCGTGTGAACCCAGCCTGACAGCCTTCTGTCAACGGATCTGTCACCATTGAAATGAATGGTGATGCAAACGGAACTTACTTCACACTTGCCTTTCCGTTGAGGGGTTCCCCTGACTGAAAGCACCGACGGAACCCCTGAGCAGAAACCACGCTGATGTGAACAGGCCCACATTAAAAAAAACATTGTTTTCTGTTTGCATCATCATTGACTTCAATGCTGATGGATCCGTTGCTAATGGGATTCCCTACACTGCGGTATTGGTTCAGTCGAAACGACAGAACCCTTTGCACAACGGGGACAAACAGAAACAATTAGCAACGGATCTGTCACCACTTCACACTTGCCTTTCCGTTGAGGGGTTCCCCTGACTGAAAGCACCGACGGAACCCCTCAGCGGAAACCACGCTGATGTGAACAGGCCCACATTAAAAAAAAAAAAAAGTATACTTACTTCTTGAATCAATTTCCCAACATCAATGTCCATTCGGTGGTACACCTCTGCTGTCGTCATTTCTGTTCCTGAAATGTTAAAAAAAAATAAAAAAGAGATGACATACATGAACAACTGCATAACAAAATTAAAAAATTAAAAATAAAAAAATAGAAAAAAAAAATCTAAAAAAAAAATCTAAAAAAAAAATCAGAAAAAAAAATTAAAAAAAAAATTCTAAAAAAAAAAATGCACAGCTCCATACATGTATAGCATGTATGGAACATAGGAGCAAGTGCACTTACTTGTATTTGGATGCAGGACTTCGGTTTTCTGTATCCCTGAGTTCTGTCCACGATGTTTTTCAGCCTCCACGAGCAGACAGGAAATGACAGCCCCTTTCTGGGCTGGACTAGCAGCAGGAGACTGCAAGAAACTCCTCCAAAACTCTCGGCAATATACTCGTCAGAAAACACCTCACTAGTTCGAGGTGTTTTTTGACGTGTCCCCATTGCTTTCAATGCGGTTTTGGACGCGGAAACCGCATCAAGAAGGGTCATGTCCCTTCTTTTTGCCGCGAGGCGTTTTTTTACTCGCGGTAAAAAAACGCCTCCGTCTCCCATTGAAATCAATGGGAGTCATTTTGGGTCGTTTTTGGCGCGTTTTCCGACGCGTTTTCCGCGTCAAAAAACGTGTCAAAAAACTCCGTGTGAACAGGCCCTAACTCTGTGTGCATTACAAGCCAGCTCCGACGGCATCCGACGCATGTGGAGTGAAGTAAGGTGAACTGACCTCCGCTTCATCTGCGCACTGTGCATGCGACGGAGGGCGTTGGAGCTGGCTTGTAATGACATACCCCGGCCTGTGGCACATTGGACACAATATACCAGGGCATCATTGTTAACCTGTTACTATACTGGATAACAGATTGATGGTGGTTTTGGGGCCAGAATCCTTCTGACAGGTTCCCTTTTGATAAGCAAAATAAGTTATTTGAACTAGAGATATGCGTATTCTAAACAGGAACCTGTTGTTGCATTTCATTAATTTAATGTATGAGAGACAATAAATACGGAGTGGACATACCAATTGGACAACCCATGCCGCTGTACAGGGGCCCAGTAGGTAAGGGGGGTTGCACTGCCACCTTATCGGTTAGCAGCTTCCTACTGTCTATAGCTCACAATTAGTGTTGGATTATTAGAGAAACATAAGGGGGGATGCTCTATGATGAGCTATTAGAGAGCACGGGGCCCATATACTGTTCTTGCGCGGGCTCTCTGCTGAGTTTTTCCACTACTGATTAAATACATTTATGAATAGTGATTTATTTATTCATTAGGTAATTTTGTAAAGGGCATTTATCTTAATGGAAGTGTAGACCTATGAATTATGATGGTCTTTTGCTATGAAACTTGAGAAGTACAACTGATCGCTCTTTGATCACAGAAGCAGCAAAAAAAACATGTGCTCACAAGCCCATAATGCAATGAAGCTCTTAGACAATGTTGTTTACCATATCAGTCATTGTTTTTAGACGGGAATAAATGCCTCTAAAAAGAAATTCAACTGAGTTGGGTTTTATAAAAATGTAAATCGAGCAATAGTGTTAATAAAATATCACAGACGTAAGCTGGGTACTAGAAAACAACACCTGCTGGTTTTATTGCATATTGAACCTGAAGTTAAATAGATCAACAGACTTTTTACGGTTTCAAACTTTTGCACATTTTGCTACATAGGTGGATCACATCTGGTAAATATATTTGTCACTTTTTTGGCCAAGCTTGACTTAGGCATAGGGCCGACAAGGAGGGTAGGTGCAGGGAAGTCTTTGGTCTTTACATATATCAGATAATCTTTGTTTTATCTGTAGGCTGCAAGTGTTTGTAATGAGCCTATGGAAGTGACTAAAGGTACTATTACACAGCCTGACATGGGCCGTGTAAATGAGCGCCGATGAACGAGACGTTGATCAGCGCTCGTTTGCTCCTATCACATGGATCAATGATTGGATATCCATAGGGACGAGCGCTCCTTACTCTGATCACTCGTCCCTATACATTTTTATTATGTTGGCAGCACATCTCCCTGATTACACAGGGAGATGTGCTGCCGACAACAATGATTTTAATTTTGCAAGAGCAGTTCAGCCAATAAACGAGCGTTTGCTCGTTCATCGGCTGATAGTTACCGTTATTACACAGGGCAATGATCAGTGATGAGCCTTCATATGAACGCTCGTTCGCCCGATCATTGGCCCGTGTAATAGGGCCTTAACTAGGTATCTGCCAAACATTTAGATTTTTTCTGCCAGCTAGATGCTGCTGTTGTACATATTAAATCTAAATAAAAACAAAACCTTTAAACTAAAATCTATATTAAAAAAATAATAATATGTAGAGCCAAGGGTTAGTTATATTGTAACAATATCATATCTGATTAATATTACGCTTTCAAAATTGGGAATGAAAGTTAAAGGGGTTATCTCGCGACAAGAACCACTGTCCATTTCCCTTGTTAGGGCACAATGACTTCATAGATGGTAGGTTCCCTGCTTGAGACCTCACTTTACTTACTACAATGGAGTGGCGTACTGTGGTGTCCATGTGTTACCAGGTAAATGTACGCCTGGTAACGT
Source organism: Rhinoderma darwinii (assembly GCF_050947455.1). Classification (NCBI taxonomy): domain Eukaryota; kingdom Metazoa; phylum Chordata; class Amphibia; order Anura; family Rhinodermatidae; genus Rhinoderma; species Rhinoderma darwinii. The sequence goes on along the minus strand of NC_134697.1, from coordinate 40,708,708 downwards.
AGGGGAAAAATATGCCTAGACACGGTAATTACAGGGTGTTAGATAATCCAGACCCTCAGTGATCAGATGATCGCAGCACCGGCTTCATTTAAAAATTGAAAATGTTTAATTCTCACATGCCCTTTATTTGTAAACATAATACTATTTGAGTGTATATTAGGCTGGCCATACACATTAGATGTATATCGGCCAAACAATCCATATTCGTTGGGATCGGATGACATATCTAATGTGTATGGCGGTGTCTGAAGTATATGACGGACGGTGTCGGTGTGAGATGGATCGGGCTGTTGAATTTCAACATCCCCGATCTTTTTATTCGTAAGGAAATAAGCCACTGTCAGAGGAGTCTGGCGGTTTTCTCCTTTCTCCCTATTGAAGACAACATAAGTCATAAGGAATAGCTCTCGGCTGAATGTGTATGGCCAGCCTTACTCAAGGTAATAGTAAGTTAGAGATGTGAAAATTAGGTCTCAACAATCCCTAATATCCAAACTTCAAACGTTAACTGGATTTCAGTACATGCTAGGAGTTGTGGTTTCACTACAGATTGAGAGCTGCAGTTTGGAGTAAACAATGATCGAGCAACCAAGTAACATGCTCTAGAAAGCAAACGTTTTTAAAGGAATCCCACAGCATGTCATATGAGCAGAGCCGGATTTACCTACAGACAGGACACATGGTGGAGGGAGAATAAACATATGAACGTACATTGAGCTTTGTGCATTTTTTATGCAAATTATGTGTCTACCACATAAGCAGCCAAATCTACTCCTATGGGGCCCAGTATCACTTTCAATTGTATCTGCCGACTGCACAGGCCAAAGTGAATGGAACAGTGGTGCAATACATTGCACAGCCGCTACAAATGTAACAGCGTGTTCAAGTACGAGCAGAGAGGAGAACTATAAACAGTGAAGAGGCTGTGGCGCATTGTATTCGCAGCGTTACCATAGTCTGTAGAGCGCCATTATAGAACTGATATGTGAGCTCTGCATGCCGATATTATTGGTTGTATTAGTCTTTGTGATAGATATATGTGGTCATCAGGGGCGTAACTAGGAAAGACTGGGCCCCATAGCAAACTAGCTAACGCCATACAGCCCCCCCTGTAGAGAACGCCATACAGCCCCCCCTGTAGAGAACGCCATACAGCCCCCCCTGTAGAGAACGCCATACAGCCCCCCCTGTAGAGAATGCCATACAGCCCCCCTGTAGGAAACGCCATACAGCCCCCCTGTAGGGAATGCCATACAGCCCCCCCCTGTAGGGAACGCCATACAGCCTCCCCCCCCCGTAGGGAAGGCCATACAACCCCCCCCCCCCTGTAGGGAAGGCCATACAGCCCCCCCCCTGTAGGGAAGGCCATACAGCCCCCCCCCTTGTAGGGAAGGCCATACAGCCTCCCCCCCCCGTAGGGAAGGCCATACAACCCCCCCCCCCTGTAGGGAAGGCCATACAGCCCCCCCCTGTAGGGAAGGCCATACAGCCCCCCCCCTTGTAGGGAAGGCCATACAGCCCCCCCCTGTAGGGAACGCCATACAGCCCCCCCTGTAGGGAACGCCATACAGCATCCCCCCTCCCAAAATAAAGCGACCTACAGTGTGTCCTACAGAAGACATGTATCCCCTCTCCACAGGATAGGGGATACATGTGTGATCGCTGGCAGCGATAAGGAGAACGGGGGACTGAAAGTCCCCCAAGTTCTCCATGACTAACCTCTCACTTCCGGCGTCTGCGCTGCTCAATAAAAATGAAAGGAGCGCTGGTCACGCATGCGCACAAGCGCGACTGGTGCTCCATTCATTTCTACGGAGCTGCCGACACAGACCCCGGAAGTCTGAGGTTTGTGATGGAGAACTTCAGGGGACTTTCAGTCCCCCATTCTCCCTATCGCTGCAAGCGATCACACATGTATCCCCTGTCCTGTGGATAGGGGATACATGTCTTTTGTTTAATGGCAGAGCGGGGAGATAACTCCCTGCTCTGCCGTAGTCGTGTTCTGTGGCGTCGCGCTGTAGCAGCCATAGCGGCTGCTAGCGAAGCCTCCGGCCATGCTGGGGGCCCGTGCTGGCGGGCGACACGGGCCCACTCATGCCGCGGGCCCCGTAGCAGCCGCTACGGCTGCTACGGAGGTAGTTACGCCACTGGTGGTCATGGTGCAGAGGTATTATTTTGCCCTTGTATAGTGGTATGATTAGGCAAGTGTATGATTGTATTATAAGAGGTAAACGATCATATATATATTAGTGTTATGACAGGACAAATTATTTGGGGGCAGGGCTGACGCATATACAGATACTGGTTCCAGACACCACAATACTGATTTTCACTATCAAATATCTAGGAACAGTGTACTGCTGAGACAGTGTAGCTAAGCCTATCATGTGTTCTAAAAGTTTTCTTATAGATATACTGTCTTCAATAATAATAATAAAAACATTTTTTTTGGGGGGGGGGCATTTGTCTTTGGGCTTGTGACCCTGATCTTCCGGCACCCAGAAGTGAAGCGGACTAAGAAGACCACTATGACTGGTATATTGGGGTCAGGTCTGAGGTCTTAAAGGGAAGGTGTCACAAAATTATTTTTTTTTATATAATGTTGCTTTTAGTATGTTATTAAAATAAATTTTACTTATTTGTGTTGTTGTGTTGTACTTTTTACTTTTTTGTCACTTTTACATCTCTATGGGGGCTGCCATTTTTTTTCATCTCTGTATCTGTCCATTAACGACACATACAGAGATGGAATACGGCACATACATCCCCATAGAGAGTGTGAACGGGAGCCGTTCCATTCACTATAGCGTACGCCGTCTGTGTGGGAATGGCGCATGCGCCGCTCCCACACAGACCAAAAGGAAGGTCTTCGGCAGAGCAAAATCCAGTGCCATTTTCATGTGGACCAGAAGCTGCGGCCAGACAGTAAGATGACGACTTCCGTTCGCGGCTTCCAGCCATATGCGAAGGCGCAAGAAATAGGAGCGGAGGCGGCGGCAGGAGCAGGTAAGTTATGTTTGTGTATGTGATGTGTGTTTTACGTTCGTGTATGTTAGTGTTATACTGTCTGCTTAGCACTGTATCTAATCCTCCTACACTGTGCATTCGCTCAGAAAATGGCTGCACACAGTATAGGAGGTTTGAAGATTCAACCCCCTCCTCCTCCTGGCACTAGCCAGGATAAGGGAGGGGGGATTGTGTGAGGACACTAGAGCGAGTGTGTCTACCTCAAATTTGCAGCATAAAGCAATGAGGTTGCTTTACCACATGCCGATGCTCCAATTTTGGGAATTGCTCCCTCTAGTGACCAGCACATGGAAATGTTAGGAAATATTATAAATTAGATTCTAATTTCTGACTTGTGAAAAATTTGTAAAAATGTAAACAATGTGTAGTCACTTATATACTAACTGTTTAACTGAAAAAAAAAATTAAAACATTTCTAGCGACACATTCCCTTTAATTTTGTCTGGTCTGATAATTAAATGAAAGACTTAAATTTTACATGGAGCTGGTATATGTTCTTGCTCTGGTGGGGGGAACAGAACAGACCAAAAGTATGCAATGGGGCCCCCTTTTCTAGTTATGCCCATGATTAGGCATTCATAATGCTAAAAAAGACTGAAAGGTTGACACCCGGGGGAACAAGGACAGGACTGCAGAAGGTGCTAAATAATATTTCCCCCAGTTTTCTGGAAATATTTCTGTTGACCAGAATAGTTCAGTCTGCAGCGCTATTCCTGCTGGTATCCTTTTGAAAACGGTCAGACAGGGCTTGTGGCTCTGTCATAAACATTAGCAGTGGAGCTAGTGTGCACAGAGCCTTAGTGTATGTGCTCAGTTGTGAAAGTAGCCTATTCTGGTGAATACGTTTTCCTAGCAATATGCATTATGACTGCATATAAAATACATTGGAAAGTGTAAGCAATGTGGTATATTGGAGTCGTAGAAATTAGAATTTTTAATAACATTCAAACATTTTAACCCCTTAATGACCAGCCTATTTTAGACGTTAATGACCAAGCCGTTTTTTTCGTTTTTCCATCGTCTCATTCAAAGAGCTATACACATTTTATTTTTGCGTCGACATAGCTAAATAAGGTCTTGTTTTTTGCGGGACAAGTTGTAATTTTTAATAGCACTATTTTGGGGTACATAGAATTTATTACCGTGTGGTATAAATAACACAATAACTTTATTCAGTGGGTTGTTGCGATTGCAACGATACCACATTTGTATCTTTTTGTATGTTTTACTACTTTTACACAGTAACAACACATTTTTTTCAAAATTACTTGTTTTTGTGTCTCCATATTTGAAGAGCCATAACGTTTTTATTTTTTTGCCGATGTAATTGTATGAGGGCTTTTTTTTTGCGGGACGACTTGTAGTTTTTATCGGTACCATTTTGGTGTAGATGCGACTTTTTAATCACTTTTTATCACATTTTTTTAAAGTCAGGATTCACAGAAAACAGCAATTTTTCTGTCGTTTTTTATAGAATTTTATAGAATTTTCATTTTTTTCACATTTTTTTAAAATTAACTTTATTAAACTTTTTTTTTTACTTTTTTACTAGTCCCACTAGGGGACTTTAATATGCGATCCTCCGATCGCTATTGTAATACACTGCAATACTTTTGTATTGCAGTGTATTACTGCCTGTCCGTTTAAAACGGACAGGCATCTGCTAGGTCATGTCTTCGGCATGACCTAGCAGGCATTCACTGCAGGCAGACCTGGGGGCCTTTTTTAGGCCCCCGGCTGTCATCGGAGACACAGACACTCGGCGATCTTATCGCCGGGTGTCGGTGGGATGAGAGGGAGCTCCCTCCCTCTCTCCAAATCCACTCAGATGCGGTGCTCGCTATTGAGCACCGCATCTGAGGGGTTAAACGGGTGAGATCGATACTAATATCGATCTCACCCGGTCGAACAGGGACGCCCCCAGCCCTCCGCTACTTCTGGCAGCTGAGAGCAGGGAGATTTGACAGCTCCCTTGTAATGGCAGGAAGGAGGTGAAGGGAAAGTGAGCCCTAATCTACCCACCGCCCTGTCCCTGCCTACTTGCAACGACCCGCCCTAGGCGACGAGGTACAACTGGGCGGCGGTCCCTACGCTGGCTAAGTGCACTGGAAGACAAACAGGGAACACGCAAGGGAAGGGGCAGTAGCCACGGAACGCCATGAGGAAACGGGGCGGCGAACGAACAGTCAGGACCAGGACGAAGTGAGTACACCCGAGCGGGCACGGAGACAGGAGCAAGCCAGGGCAAGCAAAGCAGGTCAAGCAGAACTGCAGCAAGGCAGAAGCACGGCAGAAGCAGGCTGGAGCAAGCAGCAGTGGGGCCAGGAATGGAATCCAAAAGAATTACAAGCACTGAGGGAGAGCACAGGGCAGGTAATAAAGGGCAGGGGGCGGAGCTAACTCCGAGAGACCAGGCCGCGATAGGCTCTCCCACTCCTGAGCCTGCCACCCTGGTTGGTGGGAGATGGTGTCAGTCGAACAGGTCTGGCCTCAGGTGTGGATTGATTAATCCCAGGAGTATAGCTAGATGAAGTACCTGGCAGATCCCTAACAGTACTCCCCCTTTTATGAGGGGCCACCGGACCCTTACTAAGGGGACCCGGTTTAGTGGGGAAGAGGAGGTGGAACCTCCTGATCAATACCCCAGCGTGAACATCACGGGCAGGTACCCAAGTCCTCTCCTCCGGCCCGTATCCTTTCCAATGGACCAGGTACTGGAGGGAGCCCTGGACCATCCTACTGTCCATAATCTTGGCCACCTCGAATTCCACCCCCTCAGGGGTGAGAACGGGAACAGGAGGTATCCTCGAGGGGGACCAGGACGGGGAGCAGCGTTTAAGGAGGGAGGCATGGAAGACGTCATGTATGCGAAAGGATGGGGGGAGCTCCAGACGGAAGGATACAGGGTTGAGGACTTCAATGATCTTATAAGGTCCAATGAATCGGGGAGCAAACTTCCTGGACGGGACCTTAAGGCGCAAGTTCCTGGACGACAACCAGACCAAATCCCCGACGACAAACCGGGGGTTAGCAGAACGTCTACTATCCGCCTGAATCTTTTGTGCGCTCTGGGACGCCTCTAGGTTCTTCTGAACCTGGGCCCAGACAGTGCACAGTTCCCGATGAACCTCCTCTACCTCAGGATTATTGGAACAACCAGGGGAGACGGAGGAGAACCTTGGGTTAAACCCGAAATTACAGAAAAACGGGGAGACCCCTGACGAGTTACTGACCCGGTTATTCAGGGAAAATTCAGCAAGGGGAAGGAATGAGACCCAATCGAATTGACAGTCAGAGATGAAACACCTTAAATATTGTTCCAGGGATTGGTTGGTCCTTTCCGTTTGGCCATTAGTTTCGGGATGGAAGGCGGAGGAGAAGGACAGATCAATCTCCAACTTTTTACAAAAAGCTCTCCAAAATAAGGAAACAAATTGTACCCCTCTGTCAGAAACGATATTGACTGGGGCCCCATGGAGACGCAGGATGTGTTTCACAAACAAAGAAGCTAACGTCTTGGCGTTAGGTAGCTTCTTAAGGGGCACAAAGTGGCACATCTTGCTGAAGCGGTCGACTACCACCCACACCACCGACTTGCCCTGAGATGGAGGCAAATCGGTGATAAAATCCATGGAGATATGGGTCCAAGGTCTCTGGGGAATGGGCAAGGAACGTAGTAGGCCCGCAGGTCGGGACCTAGGGGTTTTGGACCTAGCGCAAACCTCACAAGCGGCGACGTAAGCCCTAACATCTTTAGGCAACCCAGGCCACCAATAGTTTCTGGTAATGAGGTGTTTGGTGCCCAAGATGCCAGGATGACCAGATAGAGCGGAGTCATGGTTTTCCCTGAGTACCCTCAGCCGGTATTGCAGGGGAACAAACAGTTTGTCCCCAGGGACGTTCCCGGGAGCTGCACCCTGATCAGCCGCGATATCAGAAGCTAAATCAGAATCCGTGGCAGAGACGATTATACCAGGGGGTAAAATACAAGCGGGATCCTTCTCGGAAGGAGGATTGGCCATGAAACTACGTGACAGAGCGTCAGCCTTAATATTCTTCGACCCAGCCCTATAGGTAACCAAGAAATTAAATCTGGTAAAGAATAGTGCCCACCGAGCTTGTCTAGGATTAAGCCTCCGGGCCGATTCTAGGAAAACCAGATTCTTGTGATCCGTAAGGACCGTTACCTGGTGTCTGGCCCCCTCCAGGAAGTGCCGCCACTCCTCAAAAGCCCATTTAATGGCTAGAAGTTCGCGGTTGCCAATATCATAGTTACTCTCCGTGGGCGAAAACTTCCTAGAGAAGTAAGCACAGGGGCGGAGATGGGTGAGGGAGCTGGTACCCTGGGACAAGACGGCCCCCACTCCCACCTCGGAAGCGTCAACCTCCACAATAAATGGCTCCTCTTGGTTGGGCTGAATCAGCACGGGGGCCGAGATAAAGCACTTCTTGAGAGTCTCAAAGGCCTGGACGGCCTCAGGGGGCCAATGGAGGACATCGGCACCCTTGCGGGTGAGGTCCGTAAGAGGCTTAGCGACGACCGAGAAGTTGGCAATAAATCTCCTGTAATAGTTGGCGAACCCTAAAAAACACTGTAACGCCTTAAGGGAGGCAGGTTGGACCCATTCCGCCACAGCTTGAACCTTGGCAGGGTCCATGCGGAATTCATGAGGAGTGAGGATTTGCCCTAAAAATGGTATCTCCTGTACCCCAAAGACACATTTTTCAGTCTTAGCAAACAGATTATTCTCCCGAAGGACCTGGAGCACCTTCCTGACATGCTCCACGTGGGAGGACCAGTCCTTGGAAAACACCAGTATGTCATCAAGGTACACAACAAGAAAATTACCCAGGTACTCTCTCAGGATTTCATTAATAAAATTCTGGAAGACAGCAGGGGCATTACACAACCCAAAGGGCATGACCAGGTATTCGAAATGACCCTCGGGTGTGTTGAACGCAGTTTTCCACTCATCCCCCTCTTTGATGCGGATAAGGTTATATGCCCCCCGTAGATCGAACTTAGAAAACCACTGGGCTCCCTGAACCTGATTAAAAAGATCCGGAATCAAAGGAAGTGGGTACTGGTTCCTTACGGTGACCTTATTCAGGTTACGATAATCAATGCACGGCCTAAGACCACCATCCTTCTTCCCCACGAAGAAGAAGCCAGCACCTACAGGAGAAGTCGAGGGGCGAATGAAACCCTTGGCCAGGCATTCTTGGATATATACCCTCATCGCTTCACGTTCAGGACATGAAAGATTAAATATCCTACCCTTAGGAAGCTTGGCACCAGGCACCAAATCGATAGCGCAATCGTAATCTCTATGGGGGGGCAACACCTCGGAGGCCTCCTTAGAAAACACATCGGCGAAGTCCTGAACAAACTCAGGAAGCGTGTTTACCTCCTCCCGGGGAGAAATAGAGTTAACGGAAAAACATGACATAAGACATTCATTACCCCATTTGGTGAGATCCCCAGTATTCCAATCAAATGTGGGATTATGCAACTGCAACCAGGGAAGGCCTAAAACCAGATCAGACGATAATCCCTGCATCACCAGTACAGAGCACTGCTCCAAATGCATGGAGCCAACCAGGAGTTCAAAAACAGGAGTATGCTGAGTAAAATAACCATTAGCAAGGGGGGTTGAGTCGATTCCTACTACAGGGATAGGATAAGGTAAATCAATACAAGGCATCTTTAGAGACATAGCAAATTCCACAGACATGATATTAGCAGATGAGCCAGAATCCACGAAAGCACTGCCCGTGGCAGACCGGCCAGCAAACGAGACCTGAAAGGGAAGCAAAATTTTATTGCGTTTCACATTAACGGGAAATACCTGTGCGCCCAAGTGACCTCCCCGATGATCACTTAGGCGCGGAAGTTTTCCGGCTTCTTATTCTTGCGCCTGGGACAGGTGTTCAGTAGATGCTTGTCATCCCCACAGTAGAAGCAGAGACCATTCATTCTGCGAAACTCCCTACGTTGTCGAGGGGACATGGAGGCCCCGAGTTGCATAGGTACCTCCGAGTCCTCCGTGGAGGGGCGAGGAGACGGGACCTCGGGGGGAATCGCAGAAAAGTCAGAGGGGAGCACACTGAAGCGTTCTAGCTGACGTTCCCTGAGACGTCGGTCAAGTCGTACTGCTAGGGCCATAACCTGGTCAAGGGAGTCAGGCGAGGGGTAGCTAACCAGCAGATCCTTCAGGGCGTCAGATAATCCTAACCTAAACTGGCACCTTAGGGCCGGATCGTTCCACTGAGAAGCTACGCACCACTTCCTAAAATCAGAACAGTATTCCTCAACCGGTCTCCTACCCTGACGTAAGGTCACCAGCTGACTCTCGGCTAAAGCAGTCCTGTCAGTCTCGTCGTAAATGAGTCCGAGGGCAGAGAAAAAACGATCAACAGAGGAAAGTTCAGGGGCGTCAGGAGCCAAGGAGAAGGCCCACTCTTGGGGCCCTTCCTGGAGTCGGGATATGATGATACCCACCCGCTGGTTCTCGGAACCTGAGGAGTGGGGCTTTAGGCGGAAATACAGTCTGCAACTCTCCCGGAAGGAGAGAAACGTCTTACGGTCCCCTGAAAACCGGTCAGGTAACTTGAGGTCGGGTTCTAGAGGTGAGGTGAGGGGTACTACTAAAGCAGCGTCACCCTGATTGACCCTTTGGGCCAGGGCCTGGACCTGTAGGGAGAGGCCCTGCATCTGCTGGGTCAGGGTCTCAAGGGGGTCCATGATAGCGTCAGCGTAGGAGAAAGGGTAGACTAGGTAAGGGCTTGTAATTATGTAATGGCAGGAAGGAGGTGAAGGGAAAGTGAGCCCTAATCTACCCACCGCCCTGTCCCTGCCTACTTGCAACGACCCGCCCTAGGCGACGAGGTACAACTGGGCGGCGGTCCCTACGCTGGCTAAGTGCACTGGAAGACAAACAGGGAACACGCAAGGGAAGGGGCAGTAGCCACGGAACGCCACGAGGAAACGGGGCGGCGAACGAACAGTCAGGACCAGGACGAAGTGAGTACACCCGAGCGGGCACGGAGACAGGAGCAAGCCAGGGCAAGCAAAGCAGGTCAAGCAGAACTGCAGCAAGGCAGAAGCACGGCAGAAGCAGGCTGGAGCAAGCAGCAGTGGGGCCAGGAATCCAAAAGAATTACAAGCACTGAGGGAGAGCACAGGGCAGGTAATAAAGGGCAGGGGGCGGAGCTAACTCCGAGAGACCAGGCCGCGATAGGCTCTCCCACTCCTGAGCCTGCCACCCTGGTTGGTGGGAGATGGTGTCAGTCGAACAGGTCTGGCCTCAGGTGTGGATTGATTAATCCCAGGAGTATAGCTAGATGAAGTACCTGGCAGATCCCTAACATCCCTGCTCTGTTTACTTATTCCGATGCAGTGACGTAAAAAGTCTATTGCATCAGAATAAGGCCCGTTAGTGACCGACGTAAAAACTCTATGGGCCGGTCACTAACGGGTTAAAGCTATACATGTCTTAAGATGTCGCCTACTCACCAGACAATCTATGCCTACAAGCACCTAAACTGAACTGCATATGATCCTTCTTGGTGAGTGGTTGACAGAAGTGCAGCTTCCATGTTCCCATTTGATATGTAGCATGATCCACTATAGACCCCATTTTAGCATTGTGGGAGGAGGGAGATAGGCGTCTGCTTAGTTGGCACATTTGAAACTCCTTTTTTTTAGTGTGATCTAATTTAAAGAAACTCTGTCCTGGTGACAGATTTATTTTAAATCTGTAAAATGCTAAATATTTTTAATGTGCTTAACATATTTTCAGTATTTTACATTGTTAATGGATGCTTGAGTTAAATAAAGTAATTGAAATCTGTAACGCAGAATTTCTGGAAAAGCAACACAAATGGTTGATTTAATTTGGCTATCTGAGCTATTCCCAAACCCCAGCACATTGGCAGCAAACAACACGAATTTAAATGATGCTGATCCTGTCTGCACTTTCTTTATTTAAATAAGACTTCCTGCAGTGAAATACTGTTTTAATCATGCTGGCACATGAACTGTACTAGAGACAGATTGTGAGAACAAATAGAAAAGCATTCAATCCTAAACTAATATTAATAAATAGGAATTAAAATAAGTTTGGAGTCCCACACATGGCCTCATACTGTCTCTTTTTTGGCTTAAGTGTATGATTTTAATCTGAATTAACATAACAAATAATGCAATTAAAACGGATCTTTAGAACTACATTATACCTGCATTATAAAGTGTCGTTTGCCAAAATATCTTGATTAACAAATACATCTTTTCATGTCTGTTTACCCATTATTGAAAATAGTAGGAAACATGATACTAATATTATTGGTAATATGTTTCCAGTATTGAGTGTCAAGCATATAGCTGGATGGTGTCAGACACTAGTGTGTAAAAAAATATTAAAGGCTGAGTTACAAGTGCAGATGTGTGCCCATAACGAGCGTCGATACTTACAGGTCGATCATCGCTCGTTTAAAGGCCAATGTAAACTGTATGGGGACGCACAATCGTTAATACGGTCGTTCGATCCCCATACAGTTTATATAATGTCGGCAGCACATCCCATTTACACGGGGAGAAGTGCTACAAACAACCATGATTTTCAGGGCAGCAGAAAATTAAATCGGGCGATCGACCTTTTGCTTGTTCGTCAGATGATCGCTTCCCTGTTTTCACAATGTGTATGAACGCTCCTCCACCTGATCGTTGGCCCATGTAAACGGGCCTTAAGGCTCTATTCACACGACAGGGTCCGAGTGTCGGCCGATAAAAACGTCCGTTTTGGTCCCTGTCCGTTTTACAGTTAGAAAAAAAAATACCCTCCTCCTCACATGCACTTCGCACTGTGGGGAGGAGGAGAGAGCGAGCGATGGAAAACACGTCCGTCACTCGAAACACATTCCAGTGATGGCCGTGCATTACCCAGCCCCATAGACTTCTATGGGAGCCGGGAGAAAAGCCGAAGATAGGGCATGTCCCATTTTTTGACGGCCGAGTTTCCCGGGCCGTCAAAAAATCGGTCATGTCAATAGCCTCATTTGGGGTCTATTGTTCCTACTGCGGCCGTGTGACGGCCATTCTTTGAAACGCCGTCACACGGCTGGGAAACCCTGTCGTGTGAATAGGGCCTAAGAATAGGGCTCCACATTGACACAAGGTTGCCTCCAAACTGTTGTAAAATAGTGAGGGTATGTTCACACGGCCTATTTACGGACGTAATTCGGGCGTTTTTGCCCCGAATTACGTCTGAAAATAGCGCCTCAATAGCGCTGACAAACATCTGCCCATTGAAAGCAATGGGCAGACGTTTGTCTGTTCACACGAGGCGTATATTTACGCGCCGCTGTCAAAAGACGGCGCGTAAATAGCCGCCCGCGCCAAAGAAGTGACCTGTCACTTCTTTGGCCGTAATTAGAGCCGTTATTCATTGACTCCAATGAATAGCAGCGCTAATTACGGCCGTAATTGACGCGGCGTTCAAGCGCCTGCACATGCCGGTACGGCTGAAATTACGGGGATGTTTTCAGGCTGAAACATCCCCGTAATTTCAGCCGTAACGGACGCCCTCGTGTGAACATACCCTGACATTTGCACATGACTTCAATGTTTCTATGTGGGGAAAAAAGTTTGGCAGTAATCACAATATTTCCAACATGATCAGAATTCTTTCTTGCAAAGTATTGCAAAAATTATCCCTTTATTAGTTAACCAGATGACAATTACTACCAAAGGTATAATTTTTTTAATACTCTAGTCATTTTTACACAAAATTATCTTTTTTTTAATACCATCCAGATGGCACCAGCTAACACAGTACAACTTTATTTTGGCTGAATACCATTAAAGCGTACCTAACTTTTCATGAGACTTTTCAGAATAAGCTGTCATATGTGTGTACATGAGGAATAGCTATTTCTGGCCATTATAAGACTTGAATATGTCATTATTTAGCAGTTTTCCCTTCTGCAGGCTCTATCTCTAATTCTAAGTTGTCTTAGAACTAGTGGGCGAAGCCTAATGCCTATCATGTCTTCTATACACTCCACACAGAAGAGGAGAATCCTGCTCCCCTATTTCTTTCTATTACATATTGTAATGGGCGCGGTTGCGGACCACCACCTCCCCTTACCTGCTGACACCAGCGACCGCAGACCTTCCTCCTTTGGCCGACGTCTTCTTCCCCGGAGACGTCAGCACATCTGGCCACTTTGTCCTGTAATGTCCACGAGGGGGCGCGCGCTCGTTCCCGGCCTTAAAGGGCCAGCGCATATGTAATTAATTATTTCCCAAATCACCCTGGACTATAAAAAGCCCTTCCCTTTCACTCCTTGGCTAAGCGTTGTCGTTGTCTACCTATGTTCGTTTTGCAAATGGCCCCTTAGTCGTATCCTGCTCCCAGTGTTCCCGTACCCTGCTGCCTATATCCTGTATCCGGTGCTGTGTTTGTCCCTGAGCCTTTCTAGTGTTGGAGTCGTGTTGTGTTGTTGTCACACCTGCTGTTATACACCACGTTTAGCGTCACCTGTTACATCATGTCTGGTGTCATCTGCCACTCCTTGTGTCATCCGCCACGTCTGGCGCAACCTGCTACGTCAAGTCCCATCCTTTCCAACCAAAACCTCTGCTACTGTCTGGACTATCTCAGGTACCCTTGTACCCTTGTGCTACGAACTTTTCTATAGACTTTGAATAGACTGTGACTCTGCTACGACGGAGTGGCTTAGTGGGTCCACATACCCCTGGATCGTGACATATATATATATATATATATATATATATAAGCTTCAGCAGCATGGAGGAGATTATACAGCAGTAATTCAAGTGAATAGGAGCAGAGCTGCAGTAACCCAGCACGGCCACTACAGTGGTCGGAGCCTTCTGCTTCTGTCACCAACCCCTGCATAGCTTCCGACGGCAGCCGGAACAGCTTATCGGTGCAGGGTCTGGGTGTTGGACCTCCACCGATCATATACTGATGACCTACACTGTGGATAGGTCAACAGTATAAAAAAACGGCCCTCAACCTGGACAACCCCTTTAAGTCCTGCCAAGACTCCTTGACCCTTCTCTGCTTTTAGTTCAATGCTGAAATTGCCTTGAGCTGGAGACCAGAGTAATTTGACAAACAGGTTGCAATTAATTTGCTGCCTAACAACCTAATTGAAAAAGCTGTAATTTTAGTGTATTGTGTCCATAGCAACCAGACAGTGATACATGACTCGATGTCCTGCTCAGTCCTGGATTGGCATTATGTTGATGGAATAAAAGGTTTGAAGCAGATTAGCGGCACTCGCACTATAACATTTCCCATATCAGCCTGTGCTATTAATTAGATTTTTCTAAAAATAAATAAGTTGAGAGTCTTTTTAAATGTGCTTTACAGTTTACAATATATAATAGTTTCGTTGATGCATTTATATATTTATAGTTCGGTTTTCTTTTTTTTTTTTGTGTGACATCATGACTGTATTCTTTTATTCTTGGAAAATAATTCATAGCGGTTAATGAATTCGTTTTTTTAATCATTAATTAATAATAGTACAAATTCTAATTCTATAAGAAACCTCAAATCCACTCTTTCAGCTGAACAAATTATGTTAAATCCTACATTAGTATTTGCTGGAGGAATTGTAATCCAGAATTAATTTTATGATGCTTTAAATAACAGTAATTTTCCACTATGTACATATAATGAACAGTGCTGGCAATTTACACAAAGCTAATTTCTGATAAGACTGTGCCAGGGGAAAAGAAAATCTTTACAGTATATGAGTAACTTATGCAAAGTCAATTTTTCCTACAGCAATCACATCTGTCGATTTCATTCATTATGCAGTCATCAATCAGCCCATTTTCCTGTTCTGATCTTCTGAAATAATTCTTCTTGCTCTTACATTATTTATTATGTGGTTTGGTCATAAGGCAGAATAATTATCTGCTGCAATGCAAACAGCTAAATATCGCAACACAAAATACTGGGAATGTATGCTTCTTATTTCAGTTAAATTTAATATTTTGGGTTCATGAAAATATTACACTTTGAGAAGATTATAATTGGTTATTGTATAATTATAACGTGTATGAGTTTATTAATTAGTGGAATTGATAGCAGCAAATTAAAAATATGCAAAGCAGAAATTATCTAAAATCCATCCCAATGTAACCATATCCTACCCTGCTTTATGGAAAGTCATAGCCTATCTCTGCTTCAAAGTCATATGTACTGTAGAGGCAGCCCAGGCAGCTGCAATGGGGCCCTTGGTCCAGCCCTGGTTAGTCCTATTCTCTTTGTTTTTGAGAACCTATGAAGGACCTCTCTACAGGAGAACTGCATTGTTAGCAAACAAGAGAGTGAGGAATTGGCCCAATGTCATACAAAGGGCAATAAGGGGAAGACCCTCCTTACTGGGTGTCACAACCCAGGATTATAATGTGGAGTCAAGTTTGATCTTTGCTATGGTGTCCCCTCTCTTCTCTATATGCTTCTACTCTGCTAACTACATAAAGTCTGCCACATGCCAGCGCTTTCCTTGCTGTTAAAAGTAAAGAAACCAGTAGAGTAAGCCTTTGGGACCAGTATTTATAATATGCTGCCTTTGACTAAAGCAGCATATTATATTGACAGATCCACTGTATTTGAGGGCAAAATTTAGATCTACTGTAAATGCATATTCAAAGGTAGCTTTGATTAAGTGGCATACATACCATAGATGTGCCCACACAACTGCTACAGTGCTTGGGTGTGAGGGCCAGGGGACTGGGCCAGCGATAAGCTATGTAAACCGCTTGCCCTGACACCATGGTTACTAAGGGTCTGTGGGAGGAGTGGGGCAACAATGGACTATATTGACTTCTTGCACTGAAAGTGCTATAGCGGCTGCCTGCAGCTGCCACTAGGGGTGCTACAGGTATATACAGCTCCCAATGTGTTCAGTACTAGCTTTATGGAGACACTTCCCTATACAGATATGTTGTTGTCTTTCAGATAGTTATTGAAACATTGTGTTTTTTTGTTTTGTTTTTTTTATCTGAAATATATTAGTTTCCACACTGACCACTAGAGCAGACTCAATACACTGACAATTCCGGTTTTCTGCAGCTCTCTTGTCAGCTTTGCTGTATAGATTGCTGGAAGCCTAGATAAGACATGCCTGTCACTCTCTGGAGTAGGAGTCTGTGCTCCCTCACTTCTTGGAGACTGTAATACCCAATGACTTTTCTCTGTCAATTGACTCCCATTCATTGCAGCTACCATAAAATGCACACACACCCAGCTGTACTGTACAAACAAAACAGGAAATAAGTGTGTGCCTCCAATATGGCCGCCTAGGGGAAGTATTAAAAAATAAAAAGCTACGATATTGAAAAAAGAGAGCAAATACATTATTTATCTAGCAGACTTACATCTCATTAATAAAACTAAAATATAATACATGATTTATTCCATTCAAACCTGAAGTGTGCAGTGAAAACAATGTAACAATATTAACTAATAGATTTTGACATCATTTTTATTCCACTAACTCTAATTATACTTTTACATTATTCACAGTAAACTTTTTTTATTTTTTTTTTATTTGCCATAATTGGTTTCATATTTAGCTTTCAAGTTTCAATGATTCATTTTCCTGGATTCAGTCTGGAAAAGCAGTTACTTGTCAGGACAGATACACATGCTTCTAAAAACAGAAACTCCAAATGGGACACATAAAAAAATAATCGTAGCTAATCACAGGGTTAACCAGGCCCAGGAGTCAGAGGCTATATGTGGTTACTAAGATTAGCCAAAGAGGAGGGTTTAACAGTCCATTTGTCAGGCTGAATGCTTTCCCTCTGGACTCCATTAGTTGGGTCGAACTGTCAGAGATATATTGATAGAAGTCACCTGGCGAGTGATTTTGTGTATACATGATTTTCAGTTCTCGGAGCTAAATTAATAATAAAAGGATACTATTACTTAACAATGTCTCAACATACACAGGGCCAAATAGCAAGGCCATCTTAGTTTATGAGACAGGGCACCAAATAAATGAAATGTGTTATTTGTTTTTACTATTTTGTTATTAAATATTTTTTATTATTATTATTAGGCCCTGTTCACACAGAGTTTTTTGCAGGCAGAAAAAAAGGCAGATTTTGATCTGCCTGCAATTTCTTGCCACGATTTTTGCAGGTTTTTTTGCCCACGGACATTGAGCTCCGTGGGCAAAAAATGCTGTGAAAAACGCTTTCTCGGCTTCCCATTGATTTTAATGGGAGGTCAGAGGCGGAACGACGGCAAGAAAGAGCATGTCGCTTTTTTTACCCCCAAAAAAACCGCCTCCGTCTCCCATTTAAATCAATGGGGGGCGGTTTCGGAAGTTCTTTGGCGCTGATTCCAACGCAGTTACCACGTCAATCAGCGTAAAAAACTTTGAACAGGGCCTTATTATGATTATTATTATGATTATTATTATTACAACCAACAGAGTGAGTATTTATTAACAAAGGTGACCAAGTACTTCTTGATAACACTCATTGCAGGCAACAAATTTTACAAAGTAGGCATTGAGAAACCTGCAGATATCTTCATAGTTGGACCACAAATAAGTAATAGTGTGGGTGAGGTAGATTAATCTCTCTCTGTGAACACTTCACTCGTTTGTTTGTTTTTTTGGGTGTGATGCAGTGTTATGTAATATACATTTCATAGGAAAATATGTTTATTGTTATCAAAAAAGTGACATATTGTTTAAATCAAGTTTTTATGTTAAACATATTTTTTTTAAGAGTTTTGGGTGATTTTTGAATTATTTTTTTTTGTCATTATCTTTATGAAAAAATTAGTCTCAATTCTTGCCGTTTTCACTCTGGCCACTGAGCCTCACAATAGACTGAGACTTCCTGTTCTGTAGAGATCACTTTGCATCAGATATCTCATTATCATCACAGGCACTATTACCATGACAGGTAACGCCTCTATATAGATAACTCAGGATCCACAATGACCTTAGCGCAGGTCACAGAGCATGCCTATCAAAATCTACCATATAAGGCTGTGTTCACTGCGCTATTGATTCCGGCAAAACAGCGGAAACCTTTCACAACAGTGACAAACGTTAACCATTAGTGAAGTTTCCGTCACCATTGAGATCAATGGTGATGCAAACGGTAGCTAAGGTTTCCGTTTGCCTTTCCATTAAAGGGTTCGCCCGATGGAAAGCTCAGACGGAACCTCTCAATGGAAAGCAACGCTGATGTGAAAGGGCCCTAAGTCAATGGATCTCCTCCTATTCACAGGTTTCTAAGGTCCATGTGGCTACTGTAAAGCATATCTGTAAATGCTGTTAACAACAGCTTAGTCAAGATGGCTGCCCCCATAAATATGTACAGAAAATAGAATAAAAAAAATCTACAATCAAAAAATTATAACCGATTAGAAAAAAAACTTTGTTTCACGGGAAAAAAAATATAGGTGACACTTTCCCTTTAGCATATTAAAGTGCTGTAATAAATAAATGTGCCTGATTTTTTTTCCACAATGTTATCAAAGGGAATTTTGAGTGTGGGTGCGAGATTATTAACCATAGTTTGTATTATTTTTCATAATGATAAGAGAGAGGCTGTATAAGTCAATGTTATCTTCAGGCTAATACAAATACTTGTTTAGATTTTGAGTGTCTTTAGATTTTCTAGACAATATCATAAAGTCATGCGGTTTGTTTATTACTACAGATTTATGTTGGGGTGATGGAGAAAATAATGTATGGATTACAGAAGTAATGTGAAGTACTTTAAAACTAAGAGATTGTCTCATAACAGACTCAGATTGTAAAACCTTCAGGAAAAGTGATGGATAACTTAAATGTCTGACCCTTGTAGCCCATGTGATAAATTTGAGGATTTTAGTAATGAAATTCCTAGTTGCCATTTCATATGTTTCCTAATAAAGTGAGAAAGCGACTGACGGGAGGAACTAAATTCACACATTTTCTTAGTCTGTATATATTATGTAATCTTTCTTAAATCATTTAGATGTGAGGAGTAGAGTGAAGAGTCTATACGCAGGTCAGATGTGTGATATTGAAGTATGTATCTTTATGATTTAGAAGTCACGCAATACTTACATTGATTTATTACATTGCAAATTATTAATAAAGTATAAAAGGATAATTAATTTACACTTTTAAAGCCAATTTGTAAACAAGTAAAACCTTAGGCCCCATGCACAGGATCGTAAAAACTCCCGTAATTACGGGCCGTAATTACGGCCCGTAATTACGGGCCCATAGACTTCTATTGGCCACGGGTACCTCCCCGTATGCTTATGGGAAGGTGCCCGTGCCGTTGAAAAAGATAGAACATGTCCTATTTCAGGCCGTAATTACGGCACGGGCAGCCCATAGAAGTCTATGGGGCTCCCGTAATTGACTACGTGTGTGCACCCGTAATTACGGGAGCGTTGCTAGGCGACGTCAGTTAATAGTCACTATCCAGGGTGCTGAAAGAGTTAAACGATCGACAGTAACTGTTTCAGCACCCTGGATCACAATATAGATAAAGCTGTAAAAAAAAAAAAAAGACGTTCATACTTACCCAGAACTCCCTGCTTCTTCCTCCAGTCCGGCCTCCTCGGATGACGTTACAGCCCATGTGACCGCTGCAGCCAATCACAGGCCAATCACTGGCTGCAGCGGTCACATGGACTGCGCGTCATCCAGGGAGGTCGGACAGGATGTCAGGAGAGGGACGCGTCACCAAGACAACGGCCGGGTAAGTATGAATTTATTTTACTTTTATTACGGAAAGGGCTGTCCCTTCTCTCTATCCTGCACTGATAGAGAGAAGGGCTGCCGATTAGTGCAGTGCAATTTTGCAGCCAAAAATGTGCCCGTAAATACGGGTGGAATACGGGTGACACCGGACCCGTATTTACGGGCACGGGTCCGTAAATACTGGTGCAATACGGGTCGAATACGTGTGACCAAGGACCCGTGTTTACGCCAGTATTTACAGGTGGACAAAAATACGGTCGTGTGCATGAGGCCTTAAAGAGGGTTTCCAGGATTTTACATTGATGCCTTAGTATAAGCCATTAATGTATGATTGGTTGGGGTCCCACTCCCAAAGCCCCAACTGATAAGCACAACAAAGGGGCAGTGGCGCATTCTGAGGGTATGTTCACACGGCTTATTTTCAGGCCGTAAACGCATGGAAAAACGGCTGAAAAAACTGAAGCTGCACGCCTCCAAACATCTGCCCATTGATTTCAATGGGAAAAATTGCGTTTTGTTCCAATGGTGCCCGTTTTTTACACGGCCGTTTGAAAAAACGGCGTGTAAAAAAAGCCCTGTAAAAATAAGTGCATGTCACTTCTTGAGACTTTTCGGAGCCGTTTTTTTATTGTGTCAATGAAAAAACAGCTGCAAAAAAAGCCTCAAAAAACGTTTGTGGTTTCAAAAACGATTGAAAATCAGAGGCTGTTTTCCCTTGAAACGTATTCCCTTCCTTATTTTACAGCCGTTTTGTGCAGCCCTTTGACTGCAGCACTGACACAGCAAGAACCTCCATGCCGCAGTACCTGGTACTATAGCTTAGCTCCGTTCACTTTAATGGACTGCGCTACAGACTTCATTCATATGGATAGATTTTACTGTGTCAGGTACTGCAGTTAAGGGGCTGCTGCCCCCCATTCTGCTTATCGGTGGGCTGCATATTGACTAGAAAGGATTAATACATTTCACTTCCATCACATACCCCCAGAAAATTGAGAAAGAAGTATTCGGGCATCAGCATTCCTACAAAGATTCCATGTTTATTAATCCATTAAGTGTACAACCAGCAACGTTTTATCTTCAGAGAAGTCTTTCTCAAGCAGTGAAACACATCTCATACATAGTTCTAAATACACAATAAGGGTCTACAATCCGATACCAACATGACAAACACCTGTAATCAAAAACAATATACAATAGATGCTAGAAGTAAGCTAGGCAGGATAGAAAAAGCTAGCTTACTTAAATCCTTGGAAGACCAATAAATCCTATCCGGAATTTTAATGGCTAAAGCAACACATGACAAAATGCAGCTTGGATTCGTAAGTCCAATCTAATCAATGACCGAGAAAGGCAGGCTCAATTGATGGTTCGTGCCAGGGCCACAGAGTACCCAATGAGCTGTCTTGAAGGGCGGGCTCTGGGGTTGTATCTCAACAACATCTGTGAGTCGAGTAGATTTTCACAGTCAATTATAAGTGTTGGGGCATGCTCAGTAGGGTTACTTGGACGCTGTTACAAGTGCAATGGTAATCTTGGTAATCTTTAGAATTAGGTCATACAATGATATTATCCAATGATTTTATGCCTGTCAAAGTTTGAAGTTCACAGTCTCAGACATGGGTGAAGACTGATACCAGCTAAGCTGCAATGGCGACTCACATTAATTCAGTGCATACAGGGCTTCACAATATAACTTGGTGTTATACAATGATATTAGCTTGGAAATAAATGCCCGTAATGTCGGGCAGAAAAAAACACAGTTCGTGATTTTTTTCACTTCCACGAATCCTCAATGAAACTTTGCACTGCACATGCACCAAAATTTACGTGCGCACTTCTGCAATGCAAAGAACAAGGGGAAGACTGTCTCTGACTGTGGTTAGGTGGGGACCTGTCACCTGTCCTCACATCACGATAGACCGATACCAGTGCGGGACTTGGTGGGGATGGAGTGAGTCGGACTCACCTTTTACAGCCCCGCTTGCAGCCTTCCCTCCCTAAGTGGGAAAGCTACAAGCGGGGCTGTGATTGGCGAGTCCCACTCCAGTACCAGCAGAGGCAGCAGCCAGCAGTGCAGTGTGCACCTGGCGATCCCTGATCCACAGCAGACTCCAACAACCAACACTGTGACTGACTGTCCGAGCGAGTGTGTGACCTTTTCTCCCTGGCTCTGGCCAGCGGGAGATTACTAAAATGCGTGCTCAACTGACTTGTACTAGTTAGCTAGCAAGTTTATATGACACTGTCAATGAATATTGAGTATCGTATTCTCTGTAGTGTAGTGGTTGGCATGTTTGCCTTACATATGAAAGGTCCCTGGTTCAAAGATGGGCAGAATTAATATTTCAATTGTATTACTTTAATTGTTTTTTAATTCAACTTGAGTTGTGCCTGTACTCATCTTTACAATCCCACTCGTGTTCTCACTTTTAAAAAGGTGTTACTTATGCTCTTTATTATCACAAACTCAAATTTTGTAATGTGACCGTAAAAATGTTGGTCTGTCCGTGATTTTTAGCTCCATTGTCAGAAATTACTGAAGTGGAGGTTGGCAACCCTGCTTCTATGAGGCCGAAACTTCACTGGGTGCAAATAGTTATTTCTGTTAAAGTTCATTGCATGGGTATGAGTGAACACATTGGCATGGACTGCTGTAATGGCAGGAAGGAGGTGAAGGGAACAAGTGAGCCCTAATCTACCCACCGCCCTGTCCCTGCCTACTTGCAACGACCCGCCCTAGGCGACGGGGTACAACTTGGCGGCGGTCCCTACGCTGTCTAAGTGCAAGGGAGGACAAACAGGGAACACGCAAGGGAAGGGGCGGTAGCCCACGGAACGCCGCGAGGAAACGGAGCGGTGAATGAGTCAGTCAGGATAAGGATGAAGTGGAGTATACCAACGAGAGCACGGAGCAGGAAGCAAGCCAGGGGCAAAGCGAAGCAGGATAAGCGGAACTGAAGCAAGGCAGAAGCACGGCAGAAGCAGGCTGGAGCAAGGCAGCAGTGGGGCCAGGAATCCTAGAAGAATAACAAGCACTGAGGAAGAGAACACGGCAGGTATAAATGGACAGGGGGCGGAGCTAACTCCGACTGACCAGGCCGCGATAGGCTCTCCCACTCCTGAGCCTGCCACCCTGGTTGGTGGGAGCCGGTGTCAGTCTAAGAGGTCTGGCCTCAGGTGTCGACTGATTAATCCCGGGAGTATACCCAGACGTAGTACCTGGCAGATCCTTTACAACTGCTGCATCATTTACTGCATTTGACCACACCAGTGATTTTTTTATTTTTTATATTTTTTCCGCTGTTCATTCTATTCTTTTTCCAATATTCTAAAAAACAAGTATGTAAATTCTAGTTTATTATGCTGTCCAACAACTTTAAATGCCAGGATAGTCTTCATTTGTATCAATGACAGCTGGGTTTCCCATGAAGAACACAGACACAGTTCTGTCTTAACCATAGCAATATACACTGCGCTCTTTGTGCTAGTGCCCCATCCTCTATATATTAAGGAGAACACGTGACCTTCCGAAACCAATGCTAGGTCAGAACTGCCAGGTCTAAAGATGATTTAGGTGTCACAATATCAGGGCAGTTACACACCCAAAACTGAAGTGTAAAGAAATAAATCTATAATTTTTTTTTTATACTTTTGTATAGTTTAAAACAATAAAATAAAAAAACAAACACCACAACGACACTATCTATAGTTCTTGCCTCGCCGTGGTGAAACCGGCCTAAGTGCCTGGATGAGAGCAGCACTGTATCTGTAAAAAGTGCGAAGGGGCCATGGCCATGATAGCAAATCCTAGGGATATACCATCATATCTTTGAAAACTTCTTAACCCCTTCTCCCCGCAGATTTTCATTTTCGTTTTTTCCTCCCCACCTTCCAAAAGCCATAATGTCTATGTTTTTCCGTCGATATAGTACTAGGAGGGCTTGATTTTTGTGGGACGAGTTGTAGTTTTTCATAGCACCATTTATTTTGCCATATAATCTACTAGGAAATAGGAAAAAAATTATTTGTGGGGTAGAAAATGAAAAAAAACAGCGATTCCCCCATGGTTTTTTGCGCGCCGTTTTTACGGAATTCACTGTGCAATTAAAACAACATGTTAACTTTATTCTGTGGGCCAATATGATTATGGCAATACCAAATATATATAGTTTTTTCTATGTGTAAAAAAGAAAATTAAATTTGTGTCGCCAAATTCCGAGACCCATAACTTTTTTATTTTTCCGTCGATTAAGTGGTATGAGCGCTTATTTTTTGCGGCATAAGCTGTAATTTTTAATAATACCATTTTGGTGTACATGCGACGGTTTGATCACTTTTTATTTCATTTTTTGTGGAAGATTAGGTGACCAAAAAGTAGAGATATTGGCGGTTAGAAGTTTTTTTTTTACGGCGTTCACCGTGAGGGTTAAATAATGATAACATTTAATAGTTCAGACTTTTACGGACGTGGCGATTGCAATTATGTTTATTTTTTTTACTATGCTCTAGGGCGAAAATGGGAAAAGGGGGGTTTGTTGAAATTTTTATATTTTTTTTGCACAAAAAAAAACACTTTATTTAACTCATTTTTACTTTTTTTATTAGTCCCTCTAGGGGACTTCAACCAGCGATCGTTAGATCGCTTGCACGATATACTCTATCATGATTCTGACAGTCATCTATTAAGCCTTGCTAGAGGCAGGGCTTAATAGGTGCACAAAGATGGCGGACCTGGGGACCTTCATTAAGCCCCCAGGCAGCTATAGCAACCATCGCCCCCCCCCCCGTGATTGTGTTACGGTGGGCGTGATGAGCTGTTAGAGGGGGTCGCCCCCCTCTTTCTAATGATTTAAATGCTGCGGTCGCTATTGACCGCAGCATTTAACGAGTTAAATGAGCGGCATCGCGCTCGAGTGCGATGCTGCTCGTTACTCTGAAGTGTCGGCTGTAGCAAACAGCCGACACCGGCATCGTATGGAGCGGGTTCACTCCGTGAGCCCGTTCCATACATCCCCTACGCGACTTTGGTGTATGGATACATCAAATGTCGGGAAGGGGTTAGAAAAGGATTGTCCCACAATTAAATATTACATTTCTCTGTTAGATCACACAAAACATAACTCATGTTTCCATTGGAATATTTTTAAACCATTCTCCTGTATCTAAATATTGACGTTCCTCACTTGTTATGGCGACCCTCCTGTTCTTATATATCCCAGAACATCCAACTAATGTGTTCAGTGCTTGTGAGAAGATGGCGCTTCTACTGTGCCGAATTATTTTGTCTGGCCCAATAGCAGGAATCACTGTGTCACCCGTGCACAAAAGAATCTGTGTGGTTGGATGGTTGGACTGAGCTACTGAGCTATGTGTCCATCGGCATTAGGTGGACCAGGAACGGACACAGAAAGCAGCGGGCTCCTGTGCAAAAACAGCATGTGGGACCTTTTCTTTCCAATTGCTAATTTAATTATAAGTTGGCTATCCAGAAAGTCTCTCCACGATGTGCCAGTTCACCAGTAATAAACTGCCATTGAATCATTAGCACAATCCCTTGCATGCAATCTAGTAGATCGTATGAAATAACTTTTTTTCTTTGAAGGTGGCAGTGGGCCCCCTTTAGCTACAGGGCCCGTTGTGCAACTGCACGGGTTAGACATATGGGATGTCTGACTTGAAGTAGACGTTCTCAGAGAAAATAAAAAGAACACCAGGGCGTGCCCTAAGAAGTATGTAACACCAATATCTACACATAGGAACATTTTTTAAATAGATTCCAATAGAAAAATTTTCTGTATTGTGCAGTCTAAGAGAGAATTTGATATTTAATCATGGGAGAACCCCTTTAAAGGGAACCTGTCACCAGAATTTCACCTATTAAACCAGCAATACCTGGTGGTAGTGGGTGAAAAATCATTTCTATATAACCTATAATTGTCTTCTTAGTCGGCTCTGTAGCTTTAGTATTCAGCTTTTTAGTGTTCCCACACCGTGTGCTAATGACCATAAGAGTCATATGTTAGTTAGAAAAGAGTCAAATCTTCATTCCTCTAGTCTTTCCGAGTTTACCCCGCCTCCTTACTTTTAAATGACAGCTCCTCGCCTTCCCCCAGCACACAAAATCCCGCAGTTGTGCATTGATGTCCTCTTCTGTTGTGTGCGCACAACGGGACACCGGATTATTATGAAAAAAGGTGCGAAATGTTTGCAGACCGTTATTTACATTCGGAGGAGGAGTTTCGGAAAGGTGATATTGGCAATTCACTTTTTATAGCAGCTGCCAGTGAGGGATAAGTAAAGTTCAATAGGTGAAATGCTGGTGACAGGTTCCCTTTAAGGGCAAAGCCCCACGTGGCGGAATTGCTCTGGAATTCCGCTGCGGACACTCCGCAGCGTTAATCCGCAGCGGACCCGTTTCTCCATTGCCTTCCACTTCTTTTTAGTAGGCTTCGTTTAGACGAGGCGGAAAATTCCGCTGCGGAGCATAGGCTGCGGTGCGGAATTTGGTGTCCGCAGCATACAATGGATGTTGCGGACGTGTGGCGGACTGGTTGCGGACTCATTGCAGAAGTTCTCCATTGACTTCAATGGAGATTCTAAATTCCGCAATGAAGTCTGCAGATGTCATGTACATGTTATGTGTGCTGCGGATGCGTATTGGTTTTTTAACATGACATTTCTTCATTCTGGCTGGACCTATGTATTTCTAGGTCTACAGCCAGACTGAGGAAGTCAATGGGGCTCCCGTAATTACGGGTGACTACGTGTGTGCACCCATAATTACGGGTGACTGTGTGTGCACCCATAATTACGGGTGACTACGTGTGTGCACCCGTAATTATGGGAGCGTTGCTAGGCAACGTCAGTAAATAGTCACTGTCCAGGGTGCTGAAAGAGTTAAGCGATTGGCAGTAACTGTTTCAGCACCCTGGACAGTGACTACCGATCACAATATACATCAACCTGTAAAAAAAAATAGAAGTTCATACTTACCGATAACTCCCTGCTTCTTTCTCCAGTCCGGCTTCCCAGGAAGACGTTTCAGTCTAAGTGACGGCTGCAGCCAATCACAGGCTGCAGCGGTCACATGGACTTCCGCGTCATCCAGGGAGGTCGGGCTGGATGCCGAAAGAGGGACGCGTCACCAAGACAACGGCCGGTAAGTATGAAATTCTTTTACTTTCACTAGGGAAAGTGCTGTCCCTTCTCTCTATCCTGCACTGATAGAGAGAAGGGAAAGTGCTTTCACCTCAATACGCAACGGCCAATCCGCATCAATTTACTGCACATTTTGGGCAGATCCGCCACAGAATCTGCAACGCAGATTCTTTGCGGCATTGATGCGGACAGTTGCGGAAGAAAACCGCCACGTGGGGCCATGCCCTAAGGAGCATGAAGATCGAGTAGTATAACCTGTTGCCTAGCAAGCCCTGTGTTCGCTGAATTGATTCCTCCCTAAAGAAAAATTACAGTTGAAAACACCAGTTTACAAACAGAACATCTGTTTAGACAGACCTATAACATTTCCTAATCTCACCCCTTTCCTTGGTCCCACTTTTACATTCGTTATCAGAAATTGACCCCTGAATTCAGCTGTATCCCCCACACACTGTGCACCCTAATGGAATACACAGATACTGGCTGGTGACCAGCTCATGCAGCTTTATGTTACTACCCCATATGTATAAAAGATGGCTGGACCATTGTACTGAACAAACACTTTTACATTTTGTGTCTCCTTTATTTCCTCATAGAGTGTAAGCTCTTGCGAGCAGGGTCCTCACTCCTCTTATGTGAATTGTTCATTCGTTTTATCACTATATAATGTCTGATATTGTCTGTACATGTCCCCTCTGAATTGTAAAGTGCTGCGGAATATGTCGGCACTATATGAATAAAGATTATTATTATCTGTAGAGATAAATTACTAAAGTATTAAAGCAATGATTTGTCTTATAAGGAGTTTGATTAAAAGTAGAAGCCTAAAAGAAATCTTTGGATTTTGATAGGACATTTTCCTCCTCTTATTGTGCAAATAAATGTAGAAATTATTTGTAGCTTGTCGGGAATTGCAAACAAAACTAAGGAAACATAACCTGGCTGCTAGCGAGTACTTTAAGTGAAATAGCAGCTTTTCTGTGTTTTTCTTTAGACTGATGTTGTAGCTATTAAAGTACATATTGCATTGAGGAAGAGGACAAAGGGCATAGTGAAGGATCAAAAGAACTCTGCAGAGACACAATAAATCACAGAATCAAGTTGAATCTTTGTTTCCTTCATACTGTGTGTGTGCTTTTTGTGGGGTTTTTTTCACGCCTTATAAGACAAAATGTTCTTTTCTTTTCTCTTAGATACCAGTGCCGCTCTAAAAGAAAATTAAGATGTTCACAAATTCTCAGGGCATCAATTATTTTCACTGTTTCTAGTAAACTACAATTAATACAACTGATATAGTACATTATGTTCCGGTTTTAATGCAAGCATTACCATACTTTCATTACCATACTTTCATTACCATACTTTCTATTCAACCTGACTGAGAATGTAATTCCTTTTACTAAAAAATATTTGTGTGTTTATATTACCAGATTTAGGTGTAATGGATTTCCATTATTTATATAAAAGTTATAGCTGTATATCTTGTAAATATATCTTTCATTCAAAACATTCAGGGCAAGGTGTGTGTGTGTGTGTGTGTGTTTGTTTGTTTGTTTGTTTGTTTGTTTGTTTGTATATATATATATATGTGTGTGTGTGTGTGTGTTTATATAATAGATATATGTATGGCCCATATTGGCCATATTATTTCCTAAGTAATTGCACCAGACATGTAATTATACCAGCTATAATGCCCATAATAACAAACATAATACTTGCAAGAAAAGAAAAAAAACACATAAAATAACAGCCATAATATTTATAAAATAAACTATGGCACTATAGCTTATATTTTTATAACACCAGCTGTATTTTAAATATCCTGCAAGCAATAGTGAATACATATTGTAAGATAAAGGGCCCACATACTACAGTCATAGTTGCCCATATAATACCAGCTATTGTGCCCACTTACCTGCTTTGCAGTGCTGCACTGCTTTTTCCTCCGCTGGCTGACATACAGTCACATGTGAGCAGGGAATCAGCCACTTTTATGTTCAGGCTAGCATCATGGCTTCCGTTATTTTCTCTGCCGGACTCCGTGTATACGGAGATATTCTTCCCTAGAATCAATGTGGAACATTCCACAATTTTGTTTTTATTGGACTCGTACAATACCTGCCCGGAAAATACCTCCATATGCTTCTGTATGAAAACAGTGGAAGCCATATTAAGGCTCAGTACAAAAGTGATCGGTAATATGGCCATGTGCATGAGCCCTAAGTGTTGTTACTTTTTTTATGAGGGGGAGAAATATTGGAGGAATATGAGGCGGAATATTAAGTTAAGAAAATGAGTCTATTAAATGCTTTGTCTTCTTCTACAGCAAATCGTGGAGATTGCTAAACCAGCAGAAGCACCTTTCCCAGTACCACTTGAAGAGGGGATACCCTGTGAAATGTATGCAAAATACCTAGCGCCACCAGTTCAAAGAGAAGACATAGCATCGGTTGAGGTATGTATCATTTGACTTTAAGAAGTTTCGAACAAGTTTCGAACAAAATGTTCTATGATGTCCATATAAACAGGGGTTCATTGAGCCCACCCTTCATCTATATACAACCTGTGCAACTTTTAAAGTGGTTTTCCCAACAAAGTAAGTGATGGCATATTGCTAGGGACCCCCACCGATTCTTAGAATAATGCTAAGCTCTTCATTTCAGTGTTTCCCTTCACAGCGATGCTCTCGGCCACCCACTGTACAGTGAACTTACAACATAGCCCCATCCCCTGCACTGTGGAGATCCTAGCAGTATCCCATAACATTGTATGAAGGGAATCTCCCTCTAAATTAAATTGCAATATTTTGTTGTTATCATTGAACATGCAGGAAATATTACCAATGGGGAGTATTTTATGAATCAACTCTAAGATATAGTTACTGTTGGATATTTGGTGGCAATTATTGTGTCAGAGTCTGTGCCCACTGGAGGATCTTTTCTTAAAAAAAAACAAGTCCCACCAAAATAAAAATAATTACTAGTAAATATAAGTCATTACATTTTTCTTTACCTTTTTGTAGCTATAGTTGTTTCTGGGCATGCTGGATTGCAAACAATATTGAAATCATTGTAACTCTAAGAGGGGATGTCACTCAGCTTTCCAGACACCTGAATAGCATTCTGTTATACAGCGTGACTGCAGATATATCACTACATAAGACAGATTTACCATCCAGAACTCTTTGTTGTAACCTACTTTACCAGGATGAGATGTAACAAAAAATAAATGGATGAATAGAATATTTCCAACTTGAAAGAAAAAAATCTCAAGTTGAATTTACAGTAGTTGAGTTGTATTTATTGGTGACTTTTATAATTTCAGGGGGACATCCTATTTAATGGAAACCTAGAAACCTAGGTCACCAGCATTTCACCTATTTAACTCTACTCACCCCTGGCTGGCCGCTGCTGTCAAAAGTTCATTGCCATTATCCCCTCTCCTACACTCCTCTTCCCAGCGTAAATAACGGTCTGCAAACATTTTGTGCCTTTTTATGGTAATAATCCAGCAGTCTCGTTCGTTCATCTTCTTATGCCCGCCCACCACCGAATACTGGCCCGCCCTGAATGGCAACATCTCGTCTGAGATAGCACGCATGCGCCCGTCATGTATGGTCCGACACCCTTCCCTGCCTTGTCCAGGCATCAAATCTAGTTACCGCGCATGCGGCGCTATGGTGTCCCGTTGTGCGCACACACCAGAACAGGACATTGATGTGCAAGTGCGGGATTTTGTGTGCTGGGGGAAGGTGTAGAGCTGTCAATCAAAAGTAAGGAGACGGGGTAAACTCGGAAAGGTTTGAGGAATGAAGATATGACTCTTTTCTAACTAAGATATGACTCTTTAATGCTCATTAGCATACTCTGCAGGAACACTAAAAAACAAAATACTAAAAGGTACAGAGCCTACTTGGAAGATAATTCTAGGTTACATAAAAATGATTTTTTTACCCCCCTTCCATCAGGTTTTGCTGGTTTAATAGGTGAAATGCTCCCCACAGCAAAATCTGTAAAAGGGCGCCCCAACTACGACATATATTTATAGCATGGACGAACACAAACTTTTGAGGCTTCCTGTGCAAAAACCGTGCGTGGACCCTCTTCTACCATCAAACCTAAAACTTACATCTTCTCATATTTAGAATAAATCATTACCATAAAAATAATGTTGCTGTTATCACTGCTGGATAGTCTAAATTCCGCTGAAGTCATGGATAACATCCCTGATAGTCTAGAGTAGTTAAGAGGTTATTGGTAATATCCATTGTATTTAGGACTGCAAAAGGGCTTATAGTTACATCCCTGGTAGTCCAGAACAGCTCATTCACACAGTCTCTGTGAGTGGCTGACTGATATGATGCAGAGTCTGTGTAATCTTCAAGAGACCCCTGCAGAGTGTAAGCAAGTGGAGGGGGTGCGAGTAGTAGGATACTTGCTTTAAAAACCCTCACACTTCTGGGCCCCTGTGCTGCTGAACAGCTTCGTTTATAGTACTGATCTCCTCCTATAGGGCAGAGACCTTTTTGGTTTCCTAAGGCCGGGTTCCCACGTAGCGTAATAGTTGCAGAATTTCCTCAACGGAATTCTGTGTGGAAATACCGCAGCATTTACAGTAGCAGCAAAGTGAATGAGATTTGAATTAATAAAAAAACTTATACTTACCCCGGGCCATTGTCATAGCGACGCTTTCTTCTGTTGTTCATCCAGGCCGGCCTCCTGGGATTATGTTTCATCCCATGTAACTGACAGGCTGCATCGGTCACATGGGCTGCAGCATCCTCAGAGGAGGCCGGACTTCACAGACAACAGAGGGACGTGTCGCTATGATAACGGCCCGGGGTAAATATAGACTCGAAAAACTGCTCCACAATTTGGTGTGGTTTTTCAGGGGTTTCACTGTGGGTTCTAGGTCGACCCGAGGGAACCCAGCCCAAAGCTATAGGACACAGGAGTGTCTGCAACCTCCCCACCTGCTAATGTTGCAATCCCTGTTTTCATGCATCTTACACTTGTTAGTAACTTTGCATTTTTTCTGGTTATAATATTTTTAAGCCAGTCTAGTTCAACGTCTCTTCAATTTATAATCTGGGTTTTATATTTCCTAATTTGAAATGTAACCTTTCCTACACCCATTTCTTTCCTGTCATGAGTCATGTTTACAATTTTTGCAATAATATAACTCGAAAAACATCTATATGAAAATAATTTACAGAAATGTACATTTTATGTAAGTTAAATATCAATTTATGAGTGAGCGTTTCAATCACTGAGGCCTAATGTAATCACTGGGGATTTTATATGTTTAAAATACAATTTAAATAAATGAAAAAGTGAATCAAATCTCCTGTAATATACAGATTAAATCCTAATTATTCTATGAGTTGCAGCACAGCAGTACAGCAGAGAGAATATTGTAGTGTGTCAAATAGTGCAATTATTCAGGGAACCTTTATTACCCCCAATTTAGATGTCTTTTTTATAATACTTTATGAATGGACTTTTATGTGATAAAGGTTAACAATGCCAGAATAACACAAAAATTCAAAGTAAATGACAGATATGCCAGTTCTGCGTGTATAAATAATCTGAATACTGTATATTTGAAGGCACTAGGCTTATATAATAATAATAATAATAATATAATAAGTGACTACTATCTTCGGTGCACTTAAAATGGACGCTAACTTTTCAAACAACTTATGCTAATGTAATAGTATGCCTGATATAGATATAGATATATATATAAAATATAAGTGTATGTGTATATATATGTGTATGTATATATATATATATATATATATATATGTGTATGTGTATATATATGTGTGTACATATATGTGTGTGTGTTTGTGTGTGTGTGTGTGTGTGTGTGTGTGTATATATATATATATACACTACCGTTCAAAAGTTTGGGGTCACCCAGACAATTTTGTGTTTTCTATGAAAACTCACACTTATATTTATCAAATGAGTTGCAAAATGACTAGAAAATATAGTCAAGACATTGACAAGGTTAGAAATAATGATCTTTATTTAAAATAATAATTTTCTCCTTCAAACTTTGCTTTCGTCAAAGAATGCTCCATTTGCAGCAATTACAGCATTGCAGACCTTTGGCATTCTAGCTGTTAATTTGCTCAGGTAATCGGGAGAAATTTCACCCCATGCTTCCAGAAGGCCCTCCCACAAGTTGGATTGGCTTGATGGGCACTTCTTGCGTACCATACGGTCAAGCTGCTCCCACAACAGCTCTATGGGGTTGAGATCTGGTGACTGCGCTGGCCACTCCATTACAGATAGAATACCAGCTGCCTGCTTCTTCCCTAAATAGTTCTTGCATAATTTGGAGGTGTGCTTTGGGTCATTGTCCTGTTGTAGGATGAAATTGGCTCCAATCAAGCGCTGTCCACAGGGTATGGCATGGCGTTGCAAAATGGATTGATAGCCTTCCTTATTCAAAATCCCTTTTACCTTGTACAAATCTCCCACATTACCAGCACCAAAGCAACCCCAGATCATCACATTACCTCCACCATGCTTGAGAGATGGCGTCAGGCACTCTTCCAGCATCTTTTCAGTTGTTCTGCGTCTCACAAATGTTCTTCTGTGTGATCCAAACACCTCAAACTTCGATTCGTCTGTCCATAACACTTTTTTCCAATTTACCTCTGTCCAATGTCTGTGTGCTTTTGCCCATATTAATCTTTTCCTTTTATTAGCCAGTCTCAGATATGGCTTTTTCTTTGCCACTCTGCCCTCAAGGCCAGCATCCCGGAGTCGCATCTTCACTGTAGACATTGACACTGGCGTTTTGCGGGTACTATTTAATGAAGCTGCCCGTTGAGGACCTGTGAGGTGTCTATTTCTCAAACTAGAGACTCTAATGTACTTGTCTTGTTGCTCAGTTGTGCAGCGGGGCCTCCCACTTCTCTTTCTACTCTGGTTAGAGCCTGTGTGTGCTGTCCTCTGAAGGGAGTACTACACACCGTTGTAGAAAATCTTCAGTTTCTTGGCAATTTCTCGCATGGAATAGCCTTCATTTCTAAGAACAAGAATAGACTGTCGAGTTTCACATGAAAGCTCTCTTTTTCTAGCCATTTTGAGAGTTTAATCGAACCCACAAATGTAATGCTCCAGATTCTCTACTAGCTCAAAGGAAGGTCAGTTTTATAGCTCCTCTAAACCGCAAAACTGTTTATAGCTGTGCTAACATAATTGCACAAGGGTTTTCAAGTGTTTTCTAATCATCCATTAGCCATATCCATATATATATATGTATATACATACAGTTAGGTCCAGAATTATTTGGACAGTGACACAAGGTTTGGCATTTTAGCTGTTTACCAAAACATATTCAATGTACACTTATTTAATCAATATGGGCTTAAAGTGCAGACTCCAAGCTTTAATTTGAGGGTGTTCACATCCTAATTTGAGCAAGGGGTTTAGGAATTACAGCTCTTTAATATGTAGATGCCTCTATTTCAAGGGACCAAAGGTAATTGGACAATTATCTTAAAAGCTATCTAATGGACTGCATGGGCTATTCCCTCGCTAATCCGTCATCAATTAAGCAGGTAAAAGGTCTAGAGTTGATTCCAGGTGTGGCATTTGCATTTGGAAGCTGTTGCTGTGAACCCACAACATGAGGTCAAAGGAGCTCTCAATGCAAGTGAAACAGATCATCATTAGGCTGAAAAAAATTAAGAATTCCATCAGAGAGATAGCACAAATGTTAGTAGTGGCCAAATCAACTGTTTGGTACATTCTTGAAAAAGAAAAGAGCGCTCTGTTGATCTCGTGAACTCCAAAAGGCTTGGATGTCCACGGAAGACAACAGTGGTGGATGATTGCAGAATCCTTTCCATGGTGAAGAAAAACCCCTTCACAACATCTACCCAAGTGAAGAACACTCTCTTGAAAGTAGGTGTATCAGTATCTAAGTCTACCATAAAGAGAAGACTCCATGAGAGCAAATACAGTGTGTTCACTACAAGGTGCAAACCATTAAACAGCCTCAAAAATAGAAAGGCCAGATTAGACTTTGCCAAACAACATCTAAAGGAGCCGCACGGTTCTGGAACAGCGTTCTTTGGACAGATGAAACTAAGATCAACCTGTATCAGAATGATGGGAGGAAAAAAGTATGGAGATGGCTTGGAATGGGTCATGATCCAAAGCACACCACGTCCTCTGTAAAACATGGTGGAGGCAGTGTGATGGCATAGGCATGCATGGCTGCCAAAGGCACTGGGTCACTAGTGCTTGTTGATGATGTGACTGAAGACAGAAGCAGCCGGATGAATTCTGAGTGTTCAGGGATTTACTTTCTGCTCA
Organism: Rhinoderma darwinii; assembly: GCF_050947455.1. Lineage (NCBI taxonomy): Eukaryota > Metazoa > Chordata > Amphibia > Anura > Rhinodermatidae > Rhinoderma > Rhinoderma darwinii. The sequence goes on along the minus strand of NC_134697.1, from coordinate 40,673,408 downwards.
GATTCAACCAAATGCAGCAAGGTTGATTGGACGTCGCTTCACAGTATAGATGGACAATGACCCAAAACATACTGCGAAAGCAAACCAGGAGTTTATAAGGCAAAGAAGTGGAATATTCTGCAATGGCCAAGTCCATCACCAGATCTCAACCTGATCGAGCATTTCACTTGCTTAAGACAAAACTTAAGGCAGAAAGACCCACAAACAAGCAACAACTGAAGACAGCTGCAGTAAAGGCCGGCAAAGCATCATAAAGGAGGAAACCCAGCGTTTGGTGATGTCCATGGGTTCCAGACTACAAGCAGTCATTGCCTGCAAAGGATTCTCTACAAACTATTAAGAAAAAACATTTTTACTAATGTTAATGTTAATTTGTCAAATCACTTTTGAGCCCCTGAAATGAGGCGGCTGTGTTGAAAAATGGTTGCAATTCCTAAACATTTCACATAATATTTTTGTTCAACCCCTTGAATTAAACCTGAAAATCTACACTTCAATGGCCTCTCCGTTGTTTCAGTTCAAATTCAATGTGGTGGCAGCAGAGCCCAAATCATGAAGATTGTGTCACTGTCACTTACCAAATAATTCGGGACCTAACTGTATATATAAAATCAACTTTGTAATTTACTTACTGTTAAAATTTAGTTGTTTTATCCATGCAAATTCTGTGTGAAGGTGCTGCCACTAGATATCTCCCTGTGCTGTCCACCACCTGTTAAAAAGACTCCGTCACCACATTACAAGTGCCCTATCTCCTACATAAGGAGATGGGCGCTGTAATGTAGCTGACAGCAGTGCTTTTTATTTAGAAAAACAATCTATTTTCCCAGTACTTCCATTAAAGGATAGGGCCAATAATGCTGCTCATCCTGATCTTCCTGGTTCAGGATAGGATTCCACTAGAGTGAAAACCAACATACAGGCAGCACAGTATGAGAAGGAAATGGGGGAGTATGTAAATTCATAAGAATCCAGATTTATATGCCTTTCTTAGGATATGTTCACACGCACTGTTTTCAGATGTAATTCGGGCATTTTACGCCTCGAATTACGTCTGACAAAACGGCTCCATTACGCCTACAAACATCTGCCCACTGCTTTCAATGTGTTTTACGATGTTTTGTTCCCACGAGGTGTAATTTTACGCGTCGCTGTCAAAAGACGACGCGTAAAAAGACGCCCGCATCAAAGAAGTGTATGTCACATCTTGGGACGTTTTTGGAGCTGTTTTTTATTGACTCCATTGAAAAACAGCTCCAAAACGTCCGTAAAATACGCTGCGATAAACGCGACTAGTTACAAAAATGTCTGAAAATCAGGAGCTGTTTTGAGGAGAAAACAGCTCCGTATTTTCAGACGTATTTTGTGTTTGCGTGTGAACTTACCTCTTTGGAAAGCTGGAGTACAACCTCAATAATGGCTGCATTAGTGGTCGACTAACATTCAAGAGATCAAAGAGCATTTAAGGACAATGTGGATGTTAAACCCTGGAGGTATTTTAGTATTTTGTACATAAATTTATGACGATGCCAGTACTTTTAGTCCACATTTTTTTTTTAATTGCTCCTGAAGAATGCAATAATTACAAGATCTCTCAATTCTACTTTTTGCTAAAAAAATAATACGTTCGGTATAGTAAATTGTACTTTGAATCTGCTCTTCCAAGCTGTTCTTATTTTAATGTAGCTTTGGAGGTGGTGAGTGGATGGAATCCATTATTCTAATAGTTTCCTGAAATAGAAAGACAACTGTAAAGGAATGCAATATGACATTAAATATGGCTGTTATTTCCAATAATCCTCTGTTTTACTCGCCTGCTTTCTCTCTCAGGTTATTTTAGATGCTATATCCTTCTAGAATAAAAATAACTATTCCCTAACTCCATTTTAAAATATTCAAATTCTACATAAAACAGATGGCAGAATCTAAACATAACTTTGTTACAAATTCACATAAAATATCATATGTCATTTCTTGTTGCTTTGGCCTTTACAGAAATTGTAAATATATAGGCCTGCATTTACTCATGGAAAAATAGATCTTACATTATGCAGGATGAGACAACTTGTGTATACGTTCTCTTTGTGATTTCTTCAAACTTCTTAAGTAAGAATGCCATACTAACTTGTGTTGAACTTGATGGAAAGTAATCCCTTAAAATTGAACTCCACTTAAACTTGTCAATTCTGTAATGACTAGCGAACCTCAGTATGCCGTTACCCTCTTGTCACACTTATAGGGGCCCTGGAAACTGAAATATGGGGTGATTTTAGCATGGAGAGCTTATGGTCACCAGTGACATTCTGGACAAAACTCATATATGGAGAGAAGTGTATGACGCTGATTGGTCACTGATTGGTCAGCGTCATACACTTCTCTTTACAACGCCCAGTTGGTAAAAAAAAAGTAAAAACACGTCTAGTTGTCTATTAATTAGCATAAATCAAAAATTGTGCATAACTTGCTCAAAATTGCTAATTTTTCAAAATAAAAAATAGTGTTGTTATCTACATTACAGCGCCGATCACATTATGTAGGAGATAGGGCACTTATAATCTGGTGACAGAGCCTCTTTAAGTTTCTGTTAATTCAATTGGAGGTATATAGGTAAACTTTAGTTAATACAGTGAAACCTATTTGAAACGACCACCCAAAATTTTATTAAAAAGTGGTCTTGTAGGGGAGTGGTCTTTTCAAAGAAGATGGGCAGTATGTATAATATATGGTGAATCTGTCACCGGAAATTCGGTCTGGATAAAGGGTTGGTCTTCTTAATGAGGTGGTCTTTTGGAGAGATTTCACTGTACATTGAGAATAGCATAAATTGATACATAGTTACATAGTTAGTACGGCTGAAAAAAGACACATGTCCATCAAGTTCAACCAAGGGACGGGAAAAGGGAAGGTAAAAATTTCTACACATAGGAGCTAATACTTTTTGGTTCTAGGAAATTATGTAAGCCTTTTTTTAAAGCCATCTACTGTCTCTGCTGTGACCAGATCCTGTGGTAGACTATTCCATAGATTCACAGTTCTCACAGTAAAGAAGGCTTGTCACCTCTGCAGGTTGAACCTTTTTTTCTCCAGACGGAGGGAGTGCCCCCTTGTTTTTTGAGGGGGTTTTACATGGAACAGGATTTCACCATATTTTTTGTATGTGCCATTAATATATTTATATAAATTAATCATGTCCCCCCTTAGTCGTGTTTTTTCAAGGCTAAATAGGTTTAATTCTTTTAATCTTTCCTCATATCTTAGATTCTCCATGCCCCTTATTAGCTTCGTTGCTCATCTTTTTGTATTTTTTCCAACTCCAGGGCATCCTTTCTATGAACTGGAGCCCAGAACTGAACTGCATATTCTAGATGTGGCCTCACTAATGCTTTGTAAAGTGGTAATATTACATCCCTATCCCGCGAGTCCATGCCTCTTTTAATACACAACAATATCCTGCTGGCCTTTGAAGCAGCTGATTGACATTGCATGCTGTTATTTAGTTTACGATCTACAAGTACACCCAGATCCTTCTCAACAAGTGAATCCGCCAGTGTAGCTCCCCCTAGGACATATGATGCATGCAGGTTGTTGGTACCCAGATGCATAACTTTACATTTATCTACATTAAACTTCATTTGCTAACTGGATGCCCAAACACTCCGTTTTTTTAAATCCGCTTGCAATTCACGAACATCTTCCATAGACTGAACTATATTACATAGCTTGGTGTCATCTGCAAAAATATAAATAGTGCTATTAATCCCATCCTCTATATCATTAATAAATAAGTTGAATAATAGTGGTCCCAGCACTGAACCCTGGGGTCACCATTTATAACCGGGGACCATTCAGAGTAGGAATCATTGACCACAACTCTCTGGATACGGTCCTTGAACCAATTCTCAATCCAATTACAAACTATATTTTCTAAACCTGTAGTCCTTAATTTACCCATTAGACATCTATGAGGGACAGTGTCAAATGCCTTTGCAAAGTCCAAAAACACTATATCCACAGCGGCACCTCTGTCTAGGCTTCTGCTCACCTCTTCATATAATACAATATGCAGTGAAAGTTTTTTAGATAACCACCCAAAATTGCATTGAAAAGTGGTTTTCTACGGGGGTAGTCTTCTCAAAGAAGATGGGCAGTATGCATAATGTATGGTAGAACAGAAAATCTATTACAGGAAATTCGGTCTGGATAAGTGGGTTGGTCTTCTCAAATAAGTGGTCTTTTGGAAAGATTTCACTTTCTGGCATTATTTTTAGAATTATTTTTATAATATATTCTGCATTCTTATGTCATTGGGTTTTCTTTTTTTCATACAACACTCCGAAAACTTACTGATCGGTTTATTGGCCTTGTGTATATGTGTGTGCATCCAAGAAAGAAAGAAGTGATCGCATGTGGAATATGTTGACGTTACATAAATAATTGGTAATATATGAATGCTACATACTATAGTCGCTCCTAAGTGACAACGGCATCCAAAAAATTGTACCTCTAAAATGAATGCAGGTTTTCAGACTGACAATATAATTCTGATAATCCAGCATGCTCAGGACTGCCGACATGCTGAAATATTCTAAATTATTGGAAGTTACTGACATGGAACAGGCCTAAACATGGAACATGGAATGATACCACAACACTGACTTATGTTATCACTGGGTGTCGGATTATAGGAATTTGAGTTTAGTAAGATTCCTTTCCAAATATTGTAAAATAGTTTTAGCCATAAGCAGATCAAACAATCATGGGAGAGATAGAGTTAATGTTGGAATTTGAAATACTCGCCCATGAAGTAGGTTGCAGGTTTATTATCTGTGAAAAAACAGCACAAAGTGCATTTTAGATAGAAGTCATAGAACATTTATGTTACTCTTTACCTAAAAAAAAGTTAAGAAAAATAAAATAAAAAGTCCATGTTTGCGTTTCATGGGAAATTGCTGTATTAATGTTCTTACAATTCAGAGCAGATGCAGGCTATAGAGTCTAAAAATACAAGTACTTACATCAATTTGGTCTGGAAAATAAATTAGATCTGGATCTGTTTATATGGTTGTAAAATACAGACTAGCCTTGGAAAATGCATTTGAAAAGTACATCTCAGGGGAACACCTAGCTCATATCCGGATGCTTGAAACTATATAAAGTTCTCTATACAAATAGTCATTTTAGAACTTCAGAGTTCTTCATGATCTATCATTTTTTGTTTCATACACTTTCAATAATTTTATAAATGTTTTGGTTTTTTTTTGTGTCGTGATCTATTGGCAATCTTTATAGGGGCTATTAAAGGAATACTCCTCTTAAAATGTTTGTACCATATTATGACTAGTACAGGGGCCTAAGGGGGTGGTGCATGACACACGAATTCAAAGATCACCAAAGAGGAAACCCCACGCTTTCCTTGGATTGTGGTTTAGTATGTATTTATGAGTTACTTTTATCTGAAGAAGGGGCCAATTTGGCCTCAAAACATGTTATTTTTTTGGTCAATGGATTCTCCTTCAATTCTCTTTATCTTGTGGACGATGGACTACTCAAGTGCGCCATCCTATGATCTCCCTTCAAGTGCCACATAGAAATAACCAACCTTTTTTGGGGACGCAACTGGTTCTGTGCACCCTCCTCCTACTATTGGTATGGTTATATCTCAACTGGACAGTGATCACTTCAAGTTAGTTAATAGGTTTAATAATCAGAAAATGCTGAACATGTCTTTTCATGCCCTCACAAAAGATAGTGCTATAATATGTAATAACAGATTATAGATAATGTACTATTCTCTCAGTACATCTAAAACACGGAGTATAAATAGTACAGTGGTTTTATGTTGCACACAAATATATTGTACTCTCACTACAGGAAGCAGATTTATTTCATGAAATACTTGTTAGCTTGTTTGAACACTGACTTTGATATATAAGCGAGCTTATTACAGTTATTGTAAGGAAGTGTGTAAACTGGACTGTGACATTTGGTGAAGCTGAAGCCTAGATTAGTTTATGTTTGTTCTAGATATAGGAACTTAAGGGGTGTAGTTATGTTTTCTTTAGAACAGACAGCTTTGCTTGCCAAAAAGTATTTGTGGCTTAAGTCAGAACAAAATGAGTGTTTTGTTGGAAATAATTCCCCCCCCCCTCACTATCAGAAATATTAATATTTCCAGATAGTCAATGAATCGTGAGGTTATTTAAAATTTTACAGTTTCAAAATATACCCAAATAATAGCACCAGCCATAATGCAATATAATGATGTCAGGTGTAGAAGCCATATAATAGTTAAAGCCACAGTGCCAACATAATAGTGGCAGTTAAAGAGCCAATATAGTAGTGCCAGTCAGAGGCATAATATAGAAGTTACTATGGTTGCAATTGGATCTGGGCGCTATGGTTTAAGTGGGTCCAGCGTCCCTGTTTATTATCCCTGTTCTGTAATCTGTGGATCCCTGTTCTGTGGATCCAGGCAGCCAAGATTATGTGGAGGAAAAGCAGAACAGCTCTGTCCTAAAGAAATAGATCGCCATTTCCAAGTCTATTATAAAAACACCTAAGATGCTGCTACGAAAACATCGTAGAAAAAAAATATATAACGAGGCAAGCTTGAATATGGATTTAGGCAAAACTTTAATTTGTGTAGTCTGAGAACAAGCTGGCGTTATAATATTTACCTATATGGGGGCAACACAAGTGTTTTGAAAATGTTAGACCCTACTCCATTGTTCATAAATGTATTATTTCTTAAAGGGGTTATCCAGGCTTTAAAATGGGATGGCCTATCCTTAGTATATGCCATCAGTAGATCGACGGGCTCCGACTCTCGGCAAGCTACCAATCAGTTGTTTGAAGTGGCAGTGGCACTGGTGCAAGCGCTGCATTCCCTTCATTGTTTACAGTGGGTTTTAGGATGGTTCAATACTAAAATTACAACATACCAGAATTGTGGCATGTGCAAGTATGAACAGCCTAAAATCTGATGTAAACAATGAAGAGGCTGCAGCGCTGACACCAGTGCCACTGCAACGCCAAACAAAACTCGGACCTCCACCGACATAATGTTGATTTCCTATCCTAATCAGAAAGTTTTATAGCCTGGTTAACCACCTGTAATTTCCTGTGTTCCCTAGAAAGCCAATAGTGTAAAACAGGGGCAGCAAAAATCTCTCTTGGTTCCCAAGGCAGGGGCTTTATAATAAGTCTCGCCACCATTGCTCCATGAAGTCCGGCGGAATAGCTGTAGGGTCGACAGTCAGGGTTTAATTAAATTACCGTCTTACTCCCCCCCCCCCTTCACCACCAATCCCTAGTGTTTTTATAAGACACATTCCCCATTTCCCTCCACAGACGTGTAGTTCTTAATGCAGGCCGCCTGACAACTTGCCCTCTGGAGTTCGCCGCTTCACCATACAAGGGAGCGCTGAATGGTAGAGTAGGCTCCTTTTCCCCAGTGAAGTATATTTCTGTGTGATAGGTGCCATTCCCTTACTAATGCACTGCAGGAAAGTGCTCATTGTACCCCAGCAGCATTGTTTTTTATATTTTTATTCTACACCATCCCCCTAAATGTAGCCCAAGGTACTTATGTACGATATAGGTGGCCCATAGCCATGGTGCAAAGTTAAACTGGAATTATACTGATTCATTTTGCTCAATTGAATCAGTAGAAAATAATCATCACCTTTTTAAGGCTCACATATTTGCTTAAAATCCTACATGTATTTCCATGGCAAAAATCCAAGGCTGACCCTTGGATTTCAGCCGCAGATTTCCTAAGGTTGTACTGCGGTGTGATTCAATGGCGCTTATCCTATGCGTTTCCATCTAAAATAAGTAGCATGCAACTTATTTCCACAACAGATTTTTTTTTAACGTGTAGACAAAATGTTTTCGTTGTATGGAACAGGGATTTGACGCAGATTTCGGTGGAGAATCTGTGTCAAGAACGACTTGTGTAAATTTTTCCCTTTAGCATAAAATGATCTGCAGGACAGGACCCATATAAAGGAAAACAAAGAGCATGGAAAAATAGGAGATTGTAGGCTCTGGAGAGAGCAAATACAATTTTTTTAATTCTGTAAACAAGAAATGAAAGGAATACAAGAAGAGGTAAAACTTAATTTTAAACTTACAATCAATTAAAAAAATGTTTGGATATTACCCAGATTTTGAAATTTGTCTATAACATATTATCTAGTAATCCATATTCCCTATTACAAATGTTATCCCTATTATGTCCGCTAATATGATAACAGTTATCACTTGAAAGCAGTCTGGTGTTTTGTAATGTCTGTAAAACAGGAAGGCATGTGAAGTGTAATCTCAATGTAAAGGCTAGATGGATATGTCAGACCTACAAAGACAAAGTACAGCGGAGGGCAGCTTTTCCCTAAATTCTTTTTCATTCTCTCTGCAGGCTGAGATAAATGAAAAGTTAAGGGTTCAGCAAGAGGCCTTCGCTTCAAAAATAGAAAACCTGCAAAAGCCGTGACATTCTCAGCAAGCAAGTTGGAACTTCAAAAATCACAGTATCACAAATGGAAAAAAAAGTTAATTATTTTAAATGCAAACACTTCAAGGAAGTACAGCTGTTTTCAACTGCATTATTTTTTTTTTTGGTAAAATGTGTATGTATATGTCCAGAAGTACAGTCATACTAGTTAAAAAGACAAATCAGTCCAATTTTAGAGTCCTATACATAATAATAAAAAAATGCTTTGGTTTATACCAGACTTTTGCTACATGTATGGTAACCAAAAAGCATGTCTAACATTTTCCAGTATTGTAAATGTTTATAACTTAATGTAAATGTCCGTATTTTAACACCATGTTGTTTTTAAGGTCGAACATTCTGTGATGATTTTTTTATAATATATCTTTGTAGTGTTGAAACTCCATTTTTCCGATACACAGATCAAAATCCTCTACTCCCCTTTACGGAGACCTAAAGTTAAATGATCACATTCTATTTTGTATATGTCAAACGAAATGTACATAAAAAGTTTGAATGTATTGGGGGCCATGGCTCGACATGCCAGGCTTGGCACCTTTAGCACTAATAAGACACAGGTTATAGAACACAAAGTGAAATGAATGACTATGGCTTCAAAGTATTAGATGTTAATGCTGTTCTGGAATAAGTACACGTTTGTATAGTCAAATACGATAGTTTTATGGTGTATACCCATGATGTGAAATATATAACTACCAACCACCAGCAAACGTCACTGTTCTTTACTCAACTTTCCTAGGTTATGTTTACACCAATGTGCCCATAGTCTTGAATAGCCGAACCTATGGCAAGACAGTGTCCTTTTGGCATACTTTAGGCCGGTATACGTGGGTATACCTTTTTGTTTTTTTAACAATGGGAGTCAATGGCAGATGTATGCAGCTGTATAAGCATGCATCTAACACATACGTTCAGTGGCACGTTTTAAACATCTATGCTGAATGTATGCCCCAACCGCAGTGTGAACAGAGCCTTATACAAGTAGCTACCTAGTCAATGCCAGACTAAACCATTCTGTGCTTTCCTTTGTACCATCCCACGCTAATCAGTGTAACAGACCACTCTTTGCGCCAGGCCACTCCTTTCCAAACCACTATTTTGTCAATTCCACCTTGTACCAGTTCACTGCTTCTCAAAAATCCACTCAATACCTTCATCTAGTGTAGAAAAACCGTCTCTATCTCTGGAGGACCCAGCACATCCATGCATTACACGAACTCATTGATTTCAACGGGAACTATTTAATGCTTCATTTCTCCTTTAACCCTCTCATGCCGCCAATCTGTAGATTCACGTCCTAGCCGCATATGCCCTGTGCAGCCAGGACGTGAGTCTACAGTCCTCTGCTTCTGCCGGCATAGCGCTGAGGAGAGTTCTCTGACGCAGGTGGTGTGAGTGTCCCCGGCTCCCCAGCAACCTTCTCAGTGATAGTCGAACCAATAGGATCGGCTTCTGAGCATGTGATCACCTTAATTAACAAATCATGGTGATCTCTGAAAAGTTTGTTTGGAGACTAGTTGAGAGAAGGCAAAATAAAAGTCTATTGTGTGTGTATGTATATATACACATTTACAAAGTATATAGGAAGTATATACTTTGTATTACTTGTGTCGCTGCAGAATTTACTTTGTCCGTTAACTTTGGACATTATCTGCATTTGTCTATGAGTTCCAAATTAATTAATACTCTCTCACTGGTGCATCTGAGAGACTCCGGCCGGAAAGAGACTGTGACATGCAGCGTCAGTGTTCAAACAGTCTCTGCCCCCAGGGGACGGATCCATCTTTATTTATAAGAAAATGAGAGTAGGCATTACCCTCATACTTGCACATATACATTCTACATATGGTAACATACAGAATCCCAATCTCCTTTTTAGTATGTAAAGAAATACAATGACATCAAGTTTTGTCACGTTGCTTTTGTAACAGCTGAATGCAAAGTCATAAACCAGAAGGCTTAGAATAGAACAGCCACCCCCCTGTAGGCTGTTGTTAAAGCAGTTCTGTGAGCTCCAGCGACACCTGTCCATAGCAGTAGATATTAAGCACTTTTAGGGTATGTTCACACGAGGGCGTCCGTAACGGCTGAAATTACGGGGATGTTTCAGCCTGAAAACATCCCCGTAATTTCAACCGTAACGGCATGTGCAGGCGCTTGAACGCCGCGTCAATTACGGACGTAATTGGCGCTGCTATTCATTGAAGTCAATGAATAACGGCTCCAATTACGGCCAAAGAAGTGACAGGTCACTTCTTTGACGCGGGCGTCTATTTACGCGCCATCATTTGACAGCGGCGCGTAAATATACGCCTCGTGTGAACAGTCAAACGTCTGCCCATTGCTTTCAATGGGCAGATGTTTGTCAGCGCTATTGAGGCGCTATTTTCAGACGTAATTCGGGGCAAAAACGCCCGAATTACGTCCGTAAATAGGCCGTGTGAACATACCCTAAGGTTCACACATACAGTGAAGGAAATAAGTATTTGATCCCTTGCTGATTTTGTAAGTTTGCCCACTGTCAAAGACATGAACAGTCTATAATTTTTAGGCTAGGTTAATTTTACCAGGGAGAGATAGATTATATTTAAAAAAAAACAGAAAATCACATAGTCAAAATTATGTATATTTATTTGCATTGTGCACAGAGAAATAAGTATTTGATCCCCTACCAACCATTATGAGTTCAGCCTCCTCCAGACCAGTTACACGCTCCAAATCAACTTGGTGCCTGCATTAAATACAGCTGTCTTAAATGGTCACCTGTATAAAAGACTCCTGTCCACAGACTCAATTAATCAGTCTGACTCTAACCTCTACAACATGGGCAAGACCAAAGAGCTTTTTAATGATGTCAGGGACAAGATCATAGACCTGCACAAGGCTGGAATGGGCTACAAAACCATAAGTAAGACGCTGGGTGAGAAGGAGACAACTGTTGGTGCAATAGTAAGAAAATGGAAGACATACAAAATGACTGTCAATCGACATCGATCTGGGGCTCCATGCAAAATCTCACCTCGTGGGGTATCCTTGATCCTGAGGAAGGTGAGAGCTCAGCTGAAAACTACACGGGGGGAACTTGTTAATGATCTCAAGGCAGCTGGGACCACAGTCACCAAGAAAACCATTGGTAACACATTACGCCGTAATGGATTAAAATCCTGCAGTGCCCTCAAGGTCCCCCTGCTCAAGAAGGCACATGTACAGGCCCGTCTGAAGTTTGCAAATGAACATCTGGATGATTCTGAGAGTGATTGGGAGAAGGTGCTGTGGTCAGATGAGACTAAAATTGAGCTCTTTGGCATTAACTCAACTCGCCGTGTTTGGAGGAAGAGAAAAGCTGCCTATGACCCAAAGATCACCGTCCCCACTGTCAAGCATGGAGGTGGAAACATTATGTTTTGGGGGTGTTTCTCTGCTAAGGGCACAGGACTACTTCACCACATCAATGGGAGAATGGATGGAGCCATGTACCGTCAAATCCTGAGTGACAACCTCCTTCCCTCCACCAGGACATTAAAAATGGCTCGTGGCTGGGTCTTCCAGCACGACAATGACCCGAAACATACAGCCAAGGCAACAAAGGAGTGGTTCAAAAAGAAGCACATTAAGGTCATGGAGTGGCCTAGCCAGTCTCCAGACCTTAATCCCATCGAAAACTTATGGAGGGAGCTGAAGATCTGAGTTGCCAAGCGACAGCCTCGAAATCTTAATGATTTACAGATGATCTGCAAAGAGGAGTGGGCCAAAATTCCATCTAACATGTGTGCAAACCTCATCATCAACTACAAAAAACGTCTGACTGCTGTGCTTGCCAACAAGGGTTTTTGCCACCAAGTATTAAGTCTTGTTTGCCAAAGGGATCAAATACTTATTTCTCTGTGAACAATGCAAATAAATATATATAATTTTGACAATGTGATTTTCTGTTTTTTTTTAAAATGTAATCTATCTCTCACTGGTAAAATTAACCTAGCCTAAAAATTCTAGACTGTTCATGTCTTTGACAGTGGCCAAACTTACAAAATCAGCAAGGGATCAATTACTTATTTCCTTCACTGTATAAAGATATTAAAATATTTTTGACACTTCTGCCCCCTAATGTTAGAATAGGCAGGCAGGAATAGTAGGTAAGGCTATGTTCACACCTGCGTTGTGTCAATTCATTGTTCTGCTCAAGCAGAGGAGATGAACAAGGGAATAACGGAACGAACGGAAACCGCCGGTTGCCGACGGAACCCATTGACTTTAATAGGTTCCGTCAGGGTGTCACAATGGTGACACAATGGGTGACGCAATGGCGCAGCGTGCTATGCTATTTTCTCCGGTAAACCCTGCTGGATCTGTGACAGAGGTCCCGACAGGACCCTGCAACGCAGATGTGAACAAGTCTTAGTTAGCTGAAAAACTCTAAAAAAAAATGGTTAAGTTATGCAACATAGTTCAAAAGTTATAACTGTGTAAAAGGATGTATGCCAAAACTTTACATTTAGACCTGGTCATTGACCCTGAAAGGGTTAATGGCACTTGTTGCAGGGTTCCCTCACAGATTACAGCTGCCCACTGGGGGTCTCAGCGGTGAGACACCCTGTAATCAGCTTTTAGTTGCAGGAACTTTCTAACAAAAAGGAATTATTCAAAACGGGCAACCTTTTTATCCTGTATTGCTCCAAAAACCAAGAACTGGTCAATGTATGAGGGCTATTTACTTACTTTGGAAATATTAACTTGAATAAAACAAAACATTGATTTTCTACCATATGTCTGATAGACAAGGATAAAACAGTTTGAAAAAAATCCAAACATGGGGTTTATTTGTCAAAATAACAAAAAATAAAATGTCCATCTTGCAGATCGCCCACCACTCCCATGCAGGTATTTCCATGGTTCATCATCAGTGTTCTGTATGTTTACACCACTGCAATAACTATGTGGTGTTCTGCACGTGCCCGCTTAGTCAATGATTGGCCGCATCAGTGACATGTGGACCTTTCTGATGTCATCGCTGCAGTGGTTTAAACAAAGACAAGTGGGGATCAGGTAACCATCAGGATGGGACAGGTAAGAATCTGAAAGGTGGGTATATATATTTTTTAACTCCTATTCAGCATTCACATTTTTTTTCAATCATTTGAAGAGGTGTATGGGGGTTAAAAAACAACCAAGTATCTACTTTTTTTTCTGTAAACAACGCCTCTCTTGTTTGGCTGGCTTCACACAAAGTTTTTTGCAGGCAGAAAATCTGCCTCAAAATTCAGTTAGGAATTTTGAGTTAGATTTTGCTCTGCCTGCTTCGCCTGCGAAATACTCTTCCTCTGCCTCCCATTGATTTCAATGGGAGGTCAGAGACGTAAACGCCCGAAGATGGGGCATGTCCCTTCTTTTTCCCGCGAGCTGTTTTTTTCCGCTCGCGGGAAAAAAAACGCCTCCGCCTTCCATTGAAATGATTGGTGTGCATTTTTGGCCGTTTTTTGGTTTTATGTTCTTATGTGTGGTTTTGCAGCTCAGTCTCATTGCATTTGGAAGTTCGTGATATATGAAGCATTTGTTAAGGAGGATACAGGCTGTAAGCCATGCTTTTATGTGGATGCTATTCTTACAAACCCATGGTTTTCATCTGCTAAATTATTGATTCACACATCCACATTTTATGCTTGTAAAGTATGTATATATTTTGTAACCTATTTCAGTAGGCTTCATTTAATGAGCTATATATTTTTAGCTTGCATTAATTGGAGAACAGTTTGAATTTTGCATTGTAATGTTGAAGGTTAAATTACCATAGTGAATAAAACATTTAATTGCTTTGCTGAATAAAGATTTCTAGCTTTAAAGGAATGAGAGTAGGCTCATAATGAAGCATATGTAGCAAGTTATCATATCTATCTTACTACCCAACGCAGATATCAATCATAATTATAAGTGGTCTACACTCAGGGGCTAAAAGAGTAGACATGAAATTGTTCTGCTTAACAAAAAGTCTATATTTGTCAAACACCGCTTTTGTTATAGTCTAATTGAGCACACAAAGCATCTTTTTTTTTAAAGTACATTTAAAAGTGTTTATAGATTTTAATACTGGTTTAAATGCCAAGATTAACAACTTGGCACTCAGAAAACAAAACTGCCACGATTTCCTTATTTCAAAGAAACTAATTTGAAGAGCAATTACATCCACAATTGATATTAACATCAATGGTACCAGTAAACATTCCACAGCTAAATGGAGAGGAAATAAATAAAAAGTAACATTTTTATTCTAAATTTCACTCCCATTTGTTGGACTACATGATCTTTACTGGTACTCATTATCAGCCCCTGCTTAGTAATGCACTTTATACGATCTGTCATAGGAATGGGGGATGGGAGCTGACAACTTTCTCAATGTATATTTCTAAGTGAGAAAAGTAGTTGTCAACAGTCAAGCCCACCCCTTCCACTGTCCTGAAGATCTAAGGCTATGTTTACATCTGTGTTGTAAATTCCATGTTTTTGTTTTGTCATAGGAGCAGAAAAACAACCCCATAGATTTATAATGGGTTCCGTTTATGATGGAATCTGCGACAGGGGCTCCCAAACGGAGCCTCTATGCAGCTGTGAACGTAGCCTAAGTTGAATATTTGCATATTCAGATAGGCAATAACTACAGGTAGCTCTCACTTTTTATTAGAAAAATACCAATGGAACATACTGAATTTTATGTATAGAAAGGAGTTGTCAATCTGATAGGAGGAGTCTATCAGGGGAGACCTTATCTCTGATTGGCTGTCGGAATAGTTCTCCTTTTTGATTAGTTAAGTAACAAAATTTGGCATATTTGGTACACTACGATTACTTTGTGCATAGCCAATTGGAGAGGAGAGCTGTCCTTTCACCCAATCAGATACCAGGAGAAAAATGTGCTTGTCTTGCCGTCAATCAGTGACATATAAGTGCATCAGTTTACTTCCACTGTATAAAGATAAGTGAATGTGAAAATGTTAGTGAAGTCATGCAGGATGGGAGAAGCCAGGAATCTGAAAGGTGAATATATTTATTTTTTAGTTATTTGAACACATGCATCATATTTGACATTTTTTCCAACCCTACAAAACTCCTTTTTAAGAAGGAACATACTGAGATAAGTAGCAGAAACAACCTTTAAAGCCTAGGTCAGATAAAACGTTTCATTATTTTAGGCATTGATAGCATTAGGAGGAATGCTGGTTCGAACTTTATAA
This sequence comes from Rhinoderma darwinii, assembly GCF_050947455.1. Classification (NCBI taxonomy): domain Eukaryota; kingdom Metazoa; phylum Chordata; class Amphibia; order Anura; family Rhinodermatidae; genus Rhinoderma; species Rhinoderma darwinii. Next base: position 40,657,670 of record NC_134697.1, on the reverse strand, counting down.
ACTCCCCACACAAAATCTATTCATGCCTTTGTAGGTTTAAAGCCAATATAGAACTGAAGGTTTTGCTGAAGATGTTAGCAGTCTGGACTGGAGAAGGTTACAGGTAAAGATGTAAAAGAGCTGTTAAATATACTTTCCAGGTAAGACCTTGAACTGGGGGAATGGTATCTATTGGTCCATATTCTTAGACTCTCAAAGAAATGAAATCCCAACAATCAAAACAACATATAATTTTTCTTATTCTTCAATTATTTATTTTGCACAATAGTTCCTTCAACAATAGAAAATTTGGTAAAAAATGGAACATTCACTAGTAAAGCAGGATATAAGTGTAATAGTAGGTCACAGAGTAAATAACAGCATCTAGTGCCAATCTGCTGCTTCTAAGGCCAGTAGAATATTGTTGTGGAATAAGCCAAACTGAAAGTGACACAAACTTTATAAAGCATACAATAAGTGCAGTCTCATGTAAAATGTGCAGATTCATAAGAAGGATGCCCTGGAATTGGAAAAAGTTCAGACAAGAGCAACAAAACCCATGAGGGTCATGAAAAACGTTATTTTTAAAATGAGATGACGGTTTGAACAAATATATAAATGGCCCACACAAAAATTATTTGAGCAGCTGTCTAAAGAACAAAAGAGCACTCTTTCCAACTTGAGGAAAGACGTTCCAATCTCCAGAGGTGACAAGGCTTCTTTACTGTTAGAGCTGTAAAGCTGTGAAATAGTTTACTTCCAGAACTGGTTTTAGTAGATGCAGGTAATCCCTAGAGACGGTGAGGTATTAATGTATAATATTATTGGTTGAATATTGATTTTTATTTAAGGTTAATTGGTTCATGCCTTCATCTAGATCAACAAAGGTAAACCAAGGTTCCTACTTTTTTACTTTTCTGACACACCAACCTCCCTTTCTTGGTTGAATTTGAAAACCATATGCATTTTTTTTCCACCATAAAATAAACTATGCAGCGCTGTTACTACCACCTGCCTGGAGCACCTGGATCTTTTGTTGCCAGTGACCACCATATTTAATGTATCTACATCATCGCCTGTAACAATGCAGATAATATAATAAATAATTGTTAAAAAAAAAAAGTAAAGCAGTTTAGTGTATCCTGGTGTCTGCAGTGTATGAATATATGTGAATTTATGAGTGTATATGGGATTTAGATAAGATCAGTTACATTTTAGATACATTTTTCAAGAATGACCTATAAATGTTCAAGTGAACTGTATTTCTTTATTAATGGATACTTTTTTGCTTTGTTTTCTCTTAAATAATTGATAGAGCGGGTTCATTGATGTTGTCAGTTAATGAATGCATGGTAATTGCCATTTTAAAGAATCTGTCATTGTAGACAAACCCCCTAATAAAAAAAAGTGTCATGTGAGCGCTGGTTCTGTTTTTGGATGAAAGAACTCTTGGGCCAATTGTAATCGACAGATCAAATAAAAGCTTAAAACATAATTCGATAGGAATATAATGACTATTTACACTACATCTCAAAAACAAGTGATTTGTGTTATTCATCTATTTGCTTATTTATCAAGCACAAATAAAACCATTATATGGTCATAACGTAATATTTTATCAGATATCTGCTTGTGCTTATCACAGGAGTAATGATAGATCATTGATCAGGTTGCTGTTTACAGGCTTTTCAGCTAACAAACCTAATTGGCTTTGTTTTTGTGGTTGAAATATTTAATGTAATGGACAAGTTTGTCCCAAAAGTGTTCATATGCAGTTTGGTTGAAGAAATGACTAGACAAAAAAAGACCTTACATAGATTAATGATGAGGTTATTAAGCAAATATTAACTCTATCTCTGATAGTATATATTCTATGAACAGCCATACATTTGCGCCATAAATTTGCACTTTTTCAACATTTTTCCTTTAACTCCTTCAGGACTGAGCCTGTTTTGGCCTTGAAGATGAAGCCGATTTTTTCAAATCTGACGTGACACTTTATCTGGTAATAACTTTCAAATGCTTTTACCTATCCAGGTGATTCTGAGAATGTTTTCTCTTGACATATTGTACTTTATGTTAGTGGAAAAATTTGGGTCGATAAATTCTGTATTTATTTGGGAAAAACACCCAAAATTTAGAGAAAATGTGCAAAAATTTGCACTTTTCTAAATTTAAATGAATCTGCTTGTGAAACAGATATTAATACCACACAAAATAGTTACTTGTTAACATTTCCCATATGTCTACTTTATGGTGGCATCGTTTTTTGAACGTTCTTTTATTTTTCTTGGACGTTACAGGCTTAGAACTTTAGCAGCGATTTCTCACTGTAGCGTCCATGGCCGCAGACTCGGGATTACTCACCCCACGACGGCCACAGCCATGGATCTGTGAGCGTTGGCCCGCATCTCCTCCTTAGAAGATGCCAGCGCTCACTTCCGCTCCGTTCTGCTGTGTCCCGTAGGGTGTGTGCGCACGCTCGTGCCCGGCCTTAAAGGGCCTGCATGCGCACATGAAAATAATCATCTATTAGCCCATGATCACCCTGGACTTTAAGTAGGGCCTTGCCCCTTTACTCCTTGCCTAAGCGTTGTTGTGTTTACCCGTGTTAGTCTTACAAATGGACCCTTAGTGTTATCCTGTTCCCAGTGTTCCCAAACCCGCTACCTGTATCCTGTATCCTGTGCTACCTTTGTTCCTGTGCCTTAGAAAGTTGGAGTCGTGTTGTGCCACCGGTCACACCTGCTGTGTTACACCACGCCTGGTGTTTTCTGCCAATGTCCCATCTGAGCCTAGTCGTTGCTACTGTCTGAACTACTACAGGTACCCTTGTGCTTGGACTATATATACATTCACTTGGTACACTGTTTGGCCAGCTGCTATCCTGCTACGGAGGTATGGCCCAGTGAGTCCACATACCCACAGATCGTGACAGTACGCTCAGGCCACGGACCTAGCTGGTCAACCCAAGACCTTGTTGACATCACAAGTCATGCAGACGGATATGCTTGTCTGCCAATTACGACAGGACCAGCTCCTCCAGGCGGTGAACGCCATTACACACTGGATGCGCAATCTGCAGTCATCACAGCACCCGTTCCTGTTGCTCCGGCTCTTCCTCCTGATATACCTCCTGTCAGTACCAGTGCTGACTCCCGATTCTCGCTGCAACTACCTCCTCGCTACGACGGAGATGCGAGGACCTGCAGGGGATTTCTGAACCAGTGCCAGATCCACTTCAGTCTACATGCCAGAGCATTTTCTTCTGATGGCGCAAGGATCACATTTATAGTCTCACTCCTTACTGGCAAGGCCCTAGAATGGGTGAATCCTATCTGGGAATGTCAGGGACCGGAGACCCGTGACTTCCAGTGTTTCCTACAGACTTTTCGCACGGTATTTGAGGAACCTGGATGAGTCTCCTCAGCAGCAGAATCACTTCTGATCCTTCACCAGTGGGACACCTCCGTGGGCGAGCACGCCACTCAGTTCCGCACCCTGGCGGAAGAGCTGTCCTGAAACGCCGAGGCCTTTGTGGCTACATTCTGGCAGGGACTGTCTTCTAAAATTAAAGATGAGCTTGCCGCTCATGATCTGCCACCTACCCTGGATTACCTCATACTTCTAGCCACCCAGATTGACATGAGGATCCTGGGAGCGATCCCAAGAGGTTCGTCGGGAGAGAAGATTCCCGAAGCTGGCTTCTACCTTCCAGCAATCCCTGTTGCCCTCACCAGTTGTTCCACCAAAGGAGCCTATGCAGGTGGACCGGCTCAAACTGTCTGCCCAGGAGAAACACCGCAGACGCACTTCAGGACTTTGTCTGTATTGCGGCCTTGGAGGCCATGCTCTGCGTTTTGTTTCCTCAGAAGCCAAAAAAACTGCAATGCCTAGCATTGGTTGGAGAGACAACTCTAGGTGAAACGATGCTAAATAGAAAGTTCTCCTCTAAACTGTCCATTCCCGTGAGCATAGTCTCTGGTGAAAAGACACACCAGGTCTCTACCTATCTGGACTCAGGGTTCGCTGCAAACTTCATCCAAAAAGACCTAGTGGCTCTTCTCCAGTTGCGCACAGTTCCTCTGGAGACGTCGTTGACTGTTGCCTCGGTGAATGGACTGCCTCTGTCCGACCCGATTGTATCTGAAACCAAGCCGCTGAAGCTCCAAGTTGGAGCCCTTCATTCTGAACTAATTTTGTTTCTTGTTTTGCCTAAAGCCGTCAATCCTGTCTTGGGCCTGCCTTGGCTCGGACTACATGCCCCAGTCCTGGACTGGAATTCCAGAGAGGTTCTCCAATGGGGCTCCAAATGTCGCAGCTGCTGTCTGTTGCATATCCATCCTGTCCAGCCTCCTCTGCCTCAGTCATTGGCAGGATTATCAGCTCATTTCTCTCAGTTTACGGATATCTTCAGCAAGAAGGAGGCTGAGACGCTTCCTCCACAACGGTCTTATGACTGCCCCATTGAACTGGTTGCAAATGCGTCCCCACCCCGTGGACGTTTATACCCTCTCTCCTTGCTGGAGACTCAGTCTATGTCGGCCTATATCAAGGAGAATCTGGAGAGGGGTTTCATACAAAAATCCTCCTCCCCGACCGGGGCTGGATTCTTCACTGTCAAGAAAAAAGACGGATCTCTACAGCCTTGCATTGACTACTGTGGTGTCAATAAAATCTCCAAACTATTTGACAGCATATGAGGAGCCAAGATTTTTTCTAAATTAGTCTTGCGTGGGGCTTACACTTTGATCCGAATCTGTCACGGTGACGAGTGGAAGACGGCGTTTAACACTCGAGACAGGCACTATGAAAACCTGGTGCTGCCCTTCAGTCTGTGTAATGCTCCCGCGGTTTTCCAGGAATTCGTCCATTAAATCTTCCGAGATCTTCTCTATGTCTGTGTTGTGGTCTAGCTCGATGATATTCTGATTTTCTCTCCAGGTTCGACAACTCATCGGAGGCATGTTCGTCAAGTTCTGCTGCGCTTAAGGGAGAATCATCTGTATGCCAAGCTGGAGAAGTGCGTTTTTGAGAAGAATTCCCTACCCTTCCTGGGCTACATGAACTCGGATCAAGGCCTCAAGATGGATCCTGAGAAGGTAAAGTCCTTCCTGGAATGGCCACGTCCTCAGGGCCTGAGCTACATACAGCGTTTTTTGGGATTCGTCAACTTCTACTGGCAGTTTATCCCAAACATCTCTTCACTGACGGCTCCCATCTGTTCCAGAGAGGTTCCAAAGGGAAGGCAGTGGTATGTGGCTATTATTTATTTGTATTTATTTGTTCATTTTGTAGAAAAAATTACATGTTAACTATATTCTGCTGATTAGTACGATTCCGGCGACACCAAATCTATATATTTTTATGTTTTATTACTTTTACAAAAAACTATTTGCTAAAAAAAATAATTCTGTGTCGCCATATTCTGTGATCTTTAACTTTTTTAATTTTTCCGTCAATGGAGCTGTGTGAGGGCTTGTTTTTTTTTTGCATGGCAAGCTGTTCTTTTTATTAGTAATACTTTGGGGTCCATACAATTTTTTTTTTTAAAACGTTTATTCCATTTTTTTGAGGGAAGCACAGGTACCAAAAAACGGGAATTCTGGCATTAAGAATTTTTTTCTTAGGGCATTCACACTGCATGTTAAATAATGTGATATTTTAATATTTCATACTTTTATAGACACTGTTATATTAGTTTTGTTTATTATCGAAAAAAAAATGGTTAAAGGGTCTATGTTTCCTTATTTTTATTTATATTTTTTTATTAAACATTTTTTTATTACTCCCCATGTGATTGTTAGATCGTTCATGCAATACACTGCAATACTTATGTATTGCAGTGTATTGCCTTTACTAGAAGGCCCTTCCTCTGGAAAGGCTTAAAGAGGCTCTGTCACCAGATTTTGCAACCCCTATCTGCTATTGCAGCAGATAGGCGCTGCAATGTAGATTACAGTAACGTTTTTATTTTAAAAAAACGAGCATTTTTGGCCAAGTTATGACCATTTTCGTATTTATGCAAATGAGGCTTGCAAAAGTACAACTTGGTGTGTTGAAAAGTAAAAGTACAACTGGGCGTGTATTATGTGCGTACATCGGGGCGTGTTTACTACTTTTACTAGCTGGGCGTTGTGTATAGAAGTATCATCCACTTCTCTTCAGAACGCCCAGCTTCTGGCAGTGCAGACACAGCCGTGTTCTCAAGAGATCACGCTGTGTCGTCACTCACAGGTCCTGCATCGTGTCAGACGAGCGAGGACACATCGGCACCAGAGGCTACAGATGATTCTGCAGCAGCATCGGCGTTTGCAGGTAAGTCGATGTAGCTACTTACCTGCAAATGCTGATGCTGCTGCAGAATCAACTGTAGCCTCTGGTGCCGACACGATGCAGGACCTGTGAGTGACGTCACAGATCTGCACTGCCAGAAGCTGGGCGTTCTGAAGAGAAGTGGATGATACTTCTCATCAGAACGCCCAGCTAGTAAAAGTAGTAAACACGCCCCGATGTACGCACATAATACACGCCCAGTTGTACTTTTACTTTTCAACACGCCCAGTTGTACTTTTGCAAGCCTCATTTGCATAAATACGAAAATGGTCATAACTTGGCCAAAAATGCTAGTTTTTTAAAAATAAAAACGTTACTGTAATCTACATTGCAGCGCCTATCTGCTGCAATAGCAGATAGGGGTTGCAAAATCTGGTAACAGAGCCTCTTTAAGGCCAGGTTCTCAAGGGTTGGATACACAGCATAAAATTATGCAGCATATCAGAGCTGAAACCCAAAGCACATTCCATCCAAAAACGCAGTAATTCGGGTGGAATTTCCTATGCGGAAAGCAGCGGTAGAAAAAAAAAAAGTACATATTTACTCCGGCCGTGGTCACGGTGACACGTCCCTCATTTGCCACCCGGTCCAGGCTTCCTGGATGACGACTCAGCCCATGTGAGAGCTGCAGCCTGTGATTGGCTGCAGCAGTCACATGGGATGAAATGTCATCCCAGGAGGCCAGACTGGAGGAAGAAGCAGGGAGTTCTGGGTAAGTCTAAAAATATTTGTTTTCTAAGTTGCAATTTTTGCGACGGAATCGCTGCATTCTAACACAAAAGTCGCAACACTTTGCTATTTATTCCAGGTTTTGCACCCCCATTGAATACAATGGGGAAAATCCACAACAGAAAAGCAACAAAAACGCAGCATTAACATGCTGCGGATTTAAATTCCACACCGCAGGTTAATTTATTCATGTTTTTGCTGCATTATTTTTTCTGCAGAATGGGCATGAGATTTTCAAAATCTCATCCACTTTGCTGCTACTCTAACTGCTGCGGAATTTCCGCACAGAATTCTGTTGGGGAAATTCTGCAGCGTTTACGCTACGTGGGAACCCGGCCTAATAGGAGATTATGGAAGGCAGGCCTGGAGGCCTTCAATAGGACCCTGGTGGCGACTAGCATGAGACCCTTCCCTCTGTGTAACCATTAAGATGCCCCGGTTGCTATTCTATGCCGGGTATAGTGCGGGCTCAGTTCTTGAGCCGACACCAATATTGTGATAGCGCAGATACACCATACATGTACTGGGGATATCGCTAAAGGGTTAAACTAATGATGATTTTTAGCTGGTTCAATATTATTTAGCAGATATACTGTAGCTGTTTTCTGTTTCAGAAAATTTTAATATCCGTAAGAATTTCACATAATATGTCACTGTGTGATAACTTTCGAAGCAGCAGTGCATCATTAGGTTTATGTTCAGACACAAGACATATTGAACCTAACCCCGTGTGTCTCTATATCCTCCCTATGAACAGTTCACTTCAAAACTGAGGTATTTTCGGATCACGTAGTTCACTGTTAATTTGCACATTGGCAGCCAAGTCAGTAGAAACAGTGTTAAGGAAAAGATTGTAATTAAAATAAGGAATTTATATATAAGCCTGAAAAAAAAAAAGTCTTAAATAAGTGGGAAAAAATATTTAGCAGGAAAACAAATATATAACATTGGTAATTACAGATTTAGAATACCTTAAAAAGCTAATTACAGAAGCATTTGACTGACGTATCAGATGTTACATTTATTTATTTTTGGGGAACCATTGTCTTCTACTACCCAGAAGAAGGGTTAGTCTGTTCCAAACTAGTCCATCAACTTTGCTCTTTTTTTTGTCCCTTGCACAATGTGTGTGGTACTTTACAGTACTGCATGAGAACAATCTTCAAAAGACTTTATTTCCCTCCACACCCAAATGGCAGTTGGATGGAAATGTCAAAAGCTACCCATATACAAAACAAAAATCAGAAGAGAAGCTAGAAATGCGACTTCTCTCCAATAAATGACAAAATGCCTTTCTTAAGTCTTGAGTCTGCTTGTCTTCCAGAAACTGCTCCACTTTTGTCCATAGATCGTGTCTGGTATTGCAACTGCGCAAGTTAATTGTGTAGAAGGATTGTGTTGGGGGAATGTCGGGTCATAATGGATAGTTAGACATTTACTTAGCTTCAAGGTGCTAGGTGGTTAGAAATTGTAGGTGGGTCCTTATTGATTCATGTGGTTTTGGTGGGTGAGTTTCCATGGTAAGTTTACGAGCCTGCTTCCTAGAAGGAAAGAAAAACATTGATGCATTCACGCACAGGAAAACTGGGCATTTCTTAGGGTCTATTCATGGTCTCTACGTATACCTCCGACATATGCTGTAAACACAGGCACACAGTGCCATACATGGCCCATAAGCTCCTTGTAACGCCGACTAGCTGCGGGCGTCCTCTCTCTGCCCACTGCACTATTCTCCCAGGGTGTGGGCACTGTCTTCTTCCAGCACTCCCCTGCACCTGTGGGCTCTATTTAAGGCAGCTTCCCTCTCAGGAAGTTACCTGAGCAAAGTTTCCTAGTCTTGTATACTTTTTTTGGTATCTTGCATCCTGCTGACATTCCGTGTACCTGACCCTGGCTTGTATCTTCGACCTCATCTCTGTTTGTTGTTTTACTCTGATAACTCAGATTGCCTTTGGCCACCGAACATTTTGCTGCCCGTCTTGATTACCTGCTTGTACCCGACCTTGCACAAACCCTGCCAGCCCCAACCCAGGCCTATACCTGACTACGCACTCTGCAAGACTCCTGGTGTCTCGCACCTGTATCCCCCGGCCTAGTGCCAGCCGTCACCTACACCGGGAGCACTCCAAGAGGTAGTGGCCTGGTAGTCCCCCAGCGAAGATCAGATCGCTGTATAGAGACAACGCCCTTAGGAGTAGCCCAAAGCCAAACTGGTTAGGTGGCACAGTGGGTCCACAGCCCGCTGCTCGTACCACTCCTACAATAAAAACCGTATTCTGCACAGCATACTTCCTTTCGGGATTCCTCTATATGCAATATCATAGTCAGGAGAATGGGGCCCTATGAATAAGTTCAGGTTATGTGCCAGGAGCTTTCCTAGGGCATATAATGAACGTACACACAAATAATGTGTGAATAGGCACATACATTTTCTAGATACTCCCTTCAAGGTTTCAACACCTACAATTAATGAAAGTGAAGTGTCCAACTGGCCAATGTACATGGCTGAAGCTCTCATGTGTAATTTATGTCGACTTTTTGACCATTTATAGACATCTGAATTATTTGATAGAGGCTCCAAATGGCTTACAATAAATAAAGTTGCAATGCTTTAAAAAAATAAAATAATAATAATAATAATAATTGTTTTGCAAATGCACAATATTTTCCATAAAACAATACATTTTCCCTGAAGCATTCCCTGACAGTTAGAGTCAGTTCACACTGAGTTTTTTTGTGCTGATTTTGATGCGGAAACAGCATTGTAATCAACACCAAAAAACGTCCGAAATGCCCCCCCCCCCCATTGATTTCAATGGGTGGCAGAGGCGTTTTTTTTTCCCAGACTACTTTTGGCTGTTCATGGGGGGTGAAAAGCGACATGTCCTTTCTTGCTGCGGTTTCCGCTTCTGACCTCAACTCTGAGTGTTTTTCACTACGATTTTTGCCTGCGGTCCTTGCATTAACTTCAATGCCCGCGGGCGAAAAATGCAGCAGAAAAAAAATTACGAAAAATATACGTGCAGGCAGTTCAAAATTGGCCTCAATATTCCTGAGGGAATTCTGAGGCAGTTTTTTTTCTGCCTGCAAAAAACAGTGTGAACAGGGCCTTAGGGGTTTAGTAGGCAGCTCTTCAATAGGGAGGCTACATTTCAAAAGGGGTAATGTTCTTTCTAGATAACCCTCTTTATTTGTGAACGCCCTTAACTTCTACCAGAGACGGCAGAGAGGGAACTGATACCTTTTTTTTAATCAAGATATCATAACTCCAAATCTTCTCTACCACACAGATTAGCAAAGAATCAAAAATCTTAAGCAAATTCCATATCTGACATAAAATGAAACTAATTGAGATATATATAGCTTTAAGAGGCTCTTTCACCACATTATAAGTGCCCTATCTTGTACATAATGAGATTGGCGCTGTAATGTCGATTACAGCAGTGTTTTTTATTTAGAAAAACGATGATCTATTTTCACCAAGTTATGAGCGATTTTAGCTTTATGCTAATGACTTTCTTAATAGACAAATGGGCGTGTTTTTACTTTTGACCAAGTGGGCGTTGTGGAGAGAAGTGTATGACGCTGACCAATCAGCGACCAATCACCGTCATACACTTCTCTCCATTCATGTACTCAGCACAGAGTGATCCTGCGTTGTTCACTATGTGCAGCCACATACACACACATTAACGCTACTGAAGTGTCTTGACAGTAAATAGACATCGCGTCCAACTAGGACGGGATGTCTATTCACAATCCCGACACTTCGGTAACGTTTGTATGGGACTTACAGCACAGCAAGCGAGATCTCGCGAGATCTTGCTGTAAATGATAGCACAGCGTGATCTCGATGTGCTGTGTGAGTAAGTCACACACAAACGTTACCGATGTGTCCTGGTTGGACGCGATGTCTATTTACTGTCAAGAGACTTCAGTAGCGTTAATGTGTGTGTATGTGGCTGCAAATAGTGAACAACACAGGATCACTATGTGCAGAGTAAATGAATGGAGAGAAGTGTATGACGGTGATTGGTCACTGATTGGTCAGCGTCATACACTTCTCTCCACAACGCCCACTTGGTCAAAAGTAAAAACACGCCCAGTTGTCTATTAAGAAACTCATTGGCATAAAGCTAAAATAAGTCATAACTTGGTGAAAATGGATTGTTTTTCTAAATAAAAAACACTGCTGTAATCTACATTATAGCTCCGATCACATTATGTACAGGATAGGGAACTTCTAATGTGGTGACAGAGCCTCTTTAAGTTCAATATGTACTAAGTTTTTTTTAAAATTGTTGATGCTTTCAGTTCTTCAAACACTACAGAAATTGCACAACCCTATCATTTTTAGTAAAAGTGACTGTAGTGCTCTATCCTTTTATAATAGACTACATTCAAAATCGGTCTGAGAGCTCATTCTGAAAGTATTGCAGTTAATTTATTGTGAGTAAGTTCCACAGATATATGAAAATGTATCCCAAGCCATATGAATGATATGTAAGTAAAAAATCTCCCATGTTGCACCAAGATCAGTGCAACCAAGTGCACCAAGATCAAGACTTAATTCAGAGCAATGCATGTCCTCCATTATTGTGGAGAACCTCATGTTACTGTCTGCTTGTGCCGAAAATTAGAGTATAAGGTTCGAGTATCCTCCATTCCCTATATTCTAAGAGTAGGAGCCATAAAAGCATGGGTCCTATATTCATTTGATGATTTATTCAGACATTAGAATCAACAATAATTAGATTTTGTTAATATGTCTGCCATTATGATTGTATATTGTAAATTATGATCTCATGAGCGATACATTTTGCCTATGTGCTTTATGTATTATTTGTATAGTCATGGACAGATGTACACAGAATGTATTCACTCTCATTACCCCTGCCTCCAGTGGGACCCACAATCTAATTGTGCCGTTAAAAAATAGACCCAAAGGGCAAGTCATTTGACAATCACAATGTTAATTCGTATTCAGCAACAATTCCTAACTGTATCCATTATTATATTCCCATTTTATGTGTATGAACATTCTGTGCTCATCATTTATACCTTTATTTTAGCGATCATAATCTATAAAAATGATGTTCATAGTTATAGTTCCCATAAATATTATTCTATGTTATATTTTGACAAATATCCATTAAGACATATCGTCATAGGGCTACGGATCAGCTGTTTTTAAGGAGCGGCGGTGCTCATGCGAGCGCTGCTTCCCCTTCATTGCTGTCACTGCTTGTACTGTCAATCACCGACACATTGTAGCGCCGGTTCACAGTATTACAGACTTCTCCCATTCACTCGAATGGGGGAAGGCTGTAATCCTGTGAACCGCCACTACCAGTGTGTTGGTTATTCACAGTATGGAGCAGGCAATAATTGAAGGAGCTGCGGACTGTTCAAAACAGCTGATCGACGGGGGTCCCGAGGGTCGGACCGCTACCGATTTTAGATTTCTTCTCACTGGAAAATTCCTTTAAGTCGGAAAATATTATGAATCATATTTATTTAGTGTTCTGTTTCATATTTACAGTTCAAGTACAACTTTGATGAGAAAAAGGAATATTAACGAAAGGTGATGAAACGTAGGTTCAGACTGAGGCAGTGATCGTTGCGAATACAAATGAGAGGTTTAGAAAAATTAACAGTGTACTATTTCTACTTATCTTGATAGCAGTATTGTTATATTGATTACACTGCAATTTGTTTACCGTAGAGAAACAACTTATTATAAATGGCAGTGGCAAAGGTTCTTTAAATTACTAAAACAACTGATGCAAAACGGCTTTGTAGACTCTCGAATTTAGATTTCTCAGAATAAAACCTCAGCTTGCCAATCACCCCCATGTAAAAAGTGCTTTCAAACTGTGAAAATGGAATTTCAGAATACATCCGTAGTGTGATGCCTTAACTACAAACATACATTTAAACACTTGCCAAGCTAAAGTGTGTTTTCTCAAAATGTTTGCACAGAACAGCAGTACAAAGAAAATAAATGAATTTGTATTAAGTTTATACAGTACATAAAAAATCTCCCTTCACATTGTTAATTAAAACGTCTAACAACCTTTCACTGTAACGTTATTCTAGATCAAACATAAAGTAAAGGGGCGTTGCTTGGACGCTGCTGTGGCCGGATGCATAACTTGAGATCTCCATGAGTAACTCTCTGAATCCCTTTCCATCTGGAGGCATCTCGCTCAAAAAGCCCACAAAATTAGCTGATCTTCCACCCTGCTGCCCTGGCATCTTGGAGGTGGCTGTCTGACGCCATTTCCCACAATTAGCCAGCAATAAGCAAGTGAGGCCCACGCCTTATGGACGACCGCGGCCTAGATTTCCGGGCGGACGTCACGCGTGGGCTAGTGTCACATTGATATTCTCCCCATTGGAGCTTATAGCTTATCCTGCAGCTCCTCCGAAGGCATCCACCCCCTCACTAGCTGAGGCAGCAATATTTCCTCTTCTCCGGTCCCCAGGCTGGGAAGAGGCGTGTCACGGCCGGGACCTTGGGCCTCATTACAGCCTCATCTACTCCGGCCCCCTTCGTGACAAGTGCGGCCCGCTAAGACGTCTGAGGGACCACACAGCTGGGCCTGACACCTGGGTGAACCTGCAGACAAGCGTCCAAAGGCTGCTGAGTAAGGGCCACATTTATCAACCCCCCCTTCTTATACTCTCCTAACTCTGAGAGCGCTGCTCTAATGTTTTAACTGCTGGACCAGAAATCCAGTGTACTAGTCCTTCGCAATAAATTAGAATATCATCAAATATTTTCAGAATTTGAGTAATTCAATTCAAAAAGTGAAAATCATATATTATATAGATTCATTACACACAGAGTGATCTATTTCAAGGCATTATTTTCTTTTAATGTTGATGATTATGGTAACAGTTAATGAAAACCCAAAATTTATTATCTCAGAAAAATAGAATATTATATAAGCCCAATTTAAAAAATTATTTTAATACCGACATGTAAGCTACTGAATAGTATGTACAGTATATGCACTCAATACTTGGTCAGGGCTCCTTTTGCATGAATTACTGCATCATTGCGGAGTGGCATGGAGGCGATCAGCCTGTGGCACTGCTGAGGTGTTATGGAAGCCCAGGTTGTCTAGGTGTCTCTAATCTAATGCTATGACTAAGAACTGAGTGATTCGAAACGCGTAGGCGTTTTGTGCCCGGGATTTTATTTATTTGTTTTATATTTTGATACAAATAAAGCAGCATTGAATTTTAAATACATCATGTGCCGGACCCATCTCTAACATATCTGTCTCTAATCTTCCTCTTGACAATACCCCATAGATTCTCTATGGGGTTTAGGTCAGGCGAGTTTGCTGGCCAATCAAGCGCAGTGATACTGTGGTTATTAAACCAGGTTTTGGTACTCTTGGCAGTATGGGCAGGTGCTAAGTCCTGCTGGAAAATGAAGTGCTCTAAAATGTCCTGGTAGACGGCTGCGTTGACTCTGGACTTGATATAACACAGAGGACCAACACTGGTGCTCAGTAGTCCAAAGTCCTGTTTTCAGATAAAAAGTACATTTTGCATTTCATTTTGAAATCAAAGTCCCAGAGTCTGGAGGAAGAGCGGAGACGCATCAATCCAAGTTGCATGCGGTCCAGTGTGAAGTTTCCACAGTCAGTGATAGTTTGGGGAGCCATGTCATCTGCTGGTGTTGTTCCACTGTATTATATCAAGTACAGTGTCAACACAGTGTCTACCAGGACCTTTTAGAGCACTTGCATCCCTCTGCTGACAAGCATATATGTACATGTCCATATATGGCTATGGTTAAGATTGTCTCGCTGAATGCGAGGGGTCTCAACACGCCCTAAAAGCGCAACCAACTGTTCTTTATTGTCAGGAAGGCCAGGTAAGACATATCATTCTTATAGGAAACCCACAAATGTCACTCAAATGTTCCCTCTCTATCACACACTCCCTTCCCCATGTGGTTCCATAGCACACACTCTTCTGCATCGAGGGGCACTAGTATAACCATCAGTAGGAGTCTTCCCTTTACCCTCCTAGACCAACAAATCAACCCAGCAGCCAGATTTGTATTCGTAAAAGGGAAAATTGGCAACACATTGATTACACTGGCAAACATATACGCCCCCAATAGACCTCAAGATAGATGTTTAGTCAGTACTCTACATGAATTACAGACTTTCACAGATGGGATTGTGTTGGTGGGTGGAGATTTCAATCTATCTAGTTAAACCATGGGGAATTGCTCATCCAGAGACAAGAGATTAGACATATTACTCCCCTGTACATGGGACTTATCATAGAATATGTCACGGTTTGTGGGTATGTGGACCCACTAGGCCGCACCGCCATAGCGGGGAGGCAGCTGGCCAAACAGGGAACCCCAGCAATACAAAGTCCCGCACAAGGATACCTGGATAGTCCAGACAGTGGCCACAGCTCTGGCACAAATGGAGGTGGGAGCAGCAGGTAACGCCAGGTGTGGCGGATGACAGCAGGTGCCGCAGGTTGCGCCAGATGTGGCGAATCACACTGGATGTGGCAGATGGCACAGGATGTGGCGGATGATACAGGACGTGGCAAACAACAGCAGCTGCAGTAGGCATGACTCCGACTGGTAGGCACAGGAACAAGAACACAGCACGGGATACAGGAACAGGTAACAGGGCACGGGTAACACTAAGGGACCATTTGCAAGACAGACTTGGGATATTCTAACAATGCTCAGGCAAGGATCAGAGGGAATCATGTGAGTTGATGATGATTGTCTTTGTGTGCGCGCACTGGCCCTTTAAGAGCGGGCACGAGCGTGCACGTGCACCCCACGGGACACAGCGGACCAGAGCGGAAGTGAGTGCTGGCATCTCCTAGGAAGGATATGGGGACCAGCGCTCACAGATCCATGGCTGCGGGCGTTAGGAGGTGAGTAGACCCGACGGCCCGCGGCCATGGACGCTACAGACTAGATCAAATTTATATTTCAGATAGACACCTCAATGAGGTTATTGCTTCTGAGATAGGCTCTATCCTGATATCGGATCATGCTCTAATTTCCTTGACCCTATCCATATCATCTATCCCACAAAAATCGGTGTCCTGGTCGCTAAATGAGATACTACTTGGCTCACCGGATCATATCTCACTGATTGAGGGAAAACTTCTGGAGTAATTTTGCTTGAAAAACATTCCAGAGACTCCTTTACCGATAATATGGGAAGCCCACAACGGTTGTCTTTGGGGCAAATTTATAGCCTTAGGTTCTAGAGTCAAAAAAATCTAGAGATGCGCACATGAATTCCCTTCTGAACAAGATTTCCACTTTGGAAACTGGAAGAAATCTACACTTCAGAACTCTTAACCCAAACTTTTTAAGCTAAGGAACTGTCAAGTTGGGTACATGGACCCACTGGGCCGTACCACCTTAACGGTATGGCAGCAGGCCAACAGGACACAAGTCGCAGTCTATAGTTCGTATAGGTGTACCTGTGGCAGCTCAGACAGTAGCAAGACAGGCTCGGCTGGGACTAGGCAGCAGGCAGGCACCAAGCGTGGTATAGCAGGACAGGCGTGGTACTCAGCGCAGCACGACTCCAACTCAATACAGCACTTGGACCAGGATAGCACAGGATACAGGTAGCAGGAACAGGAAACACTGGGAACTGGAAAACACTTAGGAGACGACTTGCAAAGACAGACTAGGGTAACGACAACAAAGCTCAGGCAATGCAGGGAGGGGCAGAGCCCTTCTTATAGTCCAGGGTGATCTGGGAGCAATCAGCTCAATCTCACACATGTGTGGGCTCTGGCTCCTTAAGGCTGGCCTGATCTCGCGAGCGCACCCTAGTGGTGGCTGCAGAACAGGATGGCAGCATGTGCAGACATCTCTGGAGAGATGGGCGTCGACAGGATGAGAGGAGTTCATGGTCAGTGACCACGAACGTTACAGGAACAACCTTAAGGATCTCTTGAAAATAAAAAAAGATACAGAGGAATTAGTTTCCTCAACTGAGGAAATTGCAGAAGAGTTTCATAAATGTTACTCTTCCCTTTATGACATCAAGCCCGTCACTTCCTCACAGGCTCCAGGCGACCATACTACTTTCATAGAATCTTTTCTGAATGCCATCTCCATACCAGAACTAGAGGACAGTGAAATAGCAGCCCTTACATCCACATCCCCTCAGCAAGAGCTTAGGGAGGTTCTATTCTCCATCCTCAGTGGTAAGAGCCTGTGCCCGGATGTGTTTCCTATACTTTACTATAAGACATTCGCCTCTACCATGCTTCCACATTTTTTGAGAGTTTGCAACTCACTCTACCAAAACAAATGCTTGAAGCATATATCACGGTTCTCCCTAAGGAAGGTAAAGACCCTACGGCTTAAACGTACTCCTGAACAAACGGGCTATGTCCCAGGTAGAGAAGGGAAATTTAATACTACCAGAGTGATAAATGCTAGACGGCGGGGGATCCCACTAGTCCTCCTCAGCACTGATATGGAAAAGACCTATGATCGGGTTGCGAGGAATTATATGTTAGCAGTTCTTCCCCGATTCTGTTTCCCCCCTTCCTTTATTAGGGCCATTTTCACACTTTATAACCCTCAAACTTTAAGATTAATCTATTAAAATCCGAGGCCCTAAACGTTACGGTGCCGGAATCCGTGATTCAACAACTTAAATTGTCCACACCATTTTACTGGCAACCTACTCATATAAAATACCTAGTCGTCCACATTCGATCAGATCCTGACAAATTGTTTAAATGTCACTACAAACCACTAATATGGAAAATTAGTACGCATCTCTCAGGCCTAAAAATACCATAGATTTCCTGGTTGGGGAGGAAAAACAATCAATCATAGGACTATATCGACGGAAAAATAAAAAAGTTATGGCTTTTGGAAGGTGGGGGAGGAAAAAACGAAAATCTGAAAAAGTGCTGCGACGGGAAGAGAAATAATGTGCTAATATTTTTATTCTTTTTTTTTTATTTTGGAGGCACACAATTCTGTTTTAGACAGTACAGCAGTGTGTGTGCTTTATGGCAGCTAAAATTAATGGCACTCAATTGACAGAGAAAAGTTAAATTACTACAGTCTCCAGGAAGTGATGGAATACAGGCCCTTCCTTTAGAAACCAGGGAGTGACAGGGGAGATCTGGTGAGCACCGCATCCCATTCCTTGTTTACCGGACATAGCGCCTTATATTTGCTAGTGGCTTGGTATTGCAACTCACTGCAGCTCAGAACAAACTGGTTGGTTAACAACTTCCAAGCAAATGCAATGCAAAATAATTACAAAATATAGTGTCAATAGAATGACATCACAAACATTTCAATAGTCATAGACAACAATTATGTACACATTAAGAGTTTATTACTCCTTTTTCTAGCTCTTAATGTTATACTGCCTGTTTATAGGAGAAATTCAAAGGCTTGGCTGAATATCAGAAACGATTGGGGCACAGTTGCTTTATCTGTTGTTCAGTTGGCTTTACACCAGCTTTTTTCTAAGATCTATTTTAAATGAAAATGTATCATTATTAAATGAAATCATAGAAATAATTAATTTAGAAAATCCTGAAATGACCTCAGGCAATGTAATGCCTACACGGTTTTAAAAGCATCAAAAAAGAAAAACATTCTTTTTTATCCTGACAGAACTTGAGATGCTCTGAGTCATAGATGACTTATATTTAATATATATTTTGTAGCTTTTAACAACCAAGAACATTAGAAAACGGTTAAATAAAAAATCTGAACATTTGTATTGGGGGTTAAGATAAGAGCTAGAACAATAGCTAGTTCACAAGTGTTGCACATGTTCACACATATAGTGAAAAAGTAAGCACACCCCATTCAAAGTTTGTGGGTGATTGTAAACAAATACACTTTTTAGGGCAGGTACACTCTGGGTAGCATTCTAAATGGAAACATAGACTCTGTCTACTGCTCCTAGTGGGGTGTAACCTCTCACCTATACCTAAACCCTATTGTTCCCCTTTTTTGAAAACACCTGTCTAGTCCCTTATGGTCCTGAATTGGTTGTACTATTATTGACCTATCAAGGTCTGTCAATACTAACTGATCGTATCCAAAGGCCCTTTTTAGGGCTGATACATATTGGTAATGGTAACGGTCATCACTGTGACAAATAAAATTACCTTGGACTGTGTCAAGTTTTTTTTCTAGTGAAATCCCTGTTACCTATGTCTACTTCTTAGCCCTTCATTCTACTGAGCATTCATTTTGATTCAAGATTTGCTAATATTTATTTGCTATTGTTCAATTATAACTAATAAAAGTTATGTTTTAGAGTTCCTTTTGTCCGTGATGGTGAAAAAGCACCTGGTAATAATACCTTGTATTGCTGTCTTTGGTAGAAACCGCCTCTAGCAAGTGTTTATTAACTGTCTACCATATTTTTTCATAGGCAAAAAAGTAAATATAAGTGAAATCATTAATATTTTAAATTTGCTGTCTTTATATACAATGTTAGTCAATGGTGGCGCATGACGTACCTGTGCTACCCTGCCACTAATATCAGAATCCAACTTGGCACCTGAAAAACTCTTTATTGTCTCATTGTCACATTATTATTACTATGAAATACTATCAAAATATAATGTTGTCCAAATTTATTCAATTCTTTCTTTATACAGAATTATGACCTTTAGCAAGATTCCATAAATACACATTGAACAGCTTACATTTATTGAAGAGCAAACAGACACATTTGCCAATAAAGAGAAAATTGTTGCTGTTTGCAGGTCAAGGGGTATTCACATATATATTTATGGTAAGCCATAAAGCGATGGAAAGAGCATGGAAAACAAAGAATAGGGGTGGCGGGATCCCCATTGTCCTGATAGGGGAGAGTCCATGTCTGGGATAATCACCTATCAGGCATTTATACCATATCCTGTAAATATACAGGAATATGCAGGGAATAAAATAGCAGGGAATACTGCTTTACTACGGACTTTTCCATTTGTGGTAAATGTTGTTCTACATTAAATACAGTTAAAATGATATCAATATAATTGAAATAAACAGATTTAATTACAACCTTTTCAAAGATCATAGTTGAAAACCATTAAGTGATTCAGTAAAAATCACACATGGTGTGGAATATAAATAGCTTGTTCAAAGGAATGGACGTAGCTCAGAATAAAGATATATACGACTCATGCAAATGTAGCATTTCATGTTTATTAGGCAATCCAAAGGCGAACTAATTCCATGATATTACAGGGACATCATCTGAATTGTATCACCTCAATCCCTAAGTACGAAACAATTACTAATGTCCACAATCTGTGTCATGCACACTTGTGTTTAATATGCCACAAAAATTTCTAAGAAAATTAATATTTTCCAGAAAAGCTGCATTTTGCGTGCAAGTTCATTGACTTTCAATGCAAATATGCGGGGCCCTATTTATAGCTCGTGCTGCCCTAGGCACTGACTAAAAGAGGTAAATTATCAATGGAGTTACACTACAGTTTGCAACTACATTAACAAAATTATATTTGCCACTTTTGCTGACACAAACAACATTTTTCAACCCAACGCTGAACGCCTTTCTGTCACATACAGATTTACTTCACCTTCTCCTCTACTTTGCATCCTTGAAGAGTGCCGGTGAACAAGGCCAGGCGAGTCTAGGTGTTCAGTACAATGGACTGTATTCCTCTCCAAAGTTATTTCCTGTGTTGGGGAATACGGTGTACACAATGCTTTACCAGAATCTGTATCCATAGATGGCAAGTATAGATCAGTAGCACTGGCTAAAGAGATATAAGTTGAGTGCAAGCCTCTTAGGTCACAGTCCAATGATCCTTCAATACAAGTAAAAGGAAAGTGAGGCAGCACTACCAAATTTGTGAAAAAAATGATCCTTTTATTCCACGTGTGTGTGTGACGTTTCAGCTCAGTGTGAGCCTTTCTCAAGCATAACAGTGAGGCACAAAAAGCACATATATATGCAAATCACAATTATTGATCTCATTACAAACATTTCATAAAGTAATGGTGAAATTATAAAACTCGTACATGTAAAATTGTGTCAATAAAATCCCTTATAGGTATACTGATATATACATAAAGATATGCATATTGAGTAATACATATAGCTAGTGTAAACATCATATCATATTAATAAGGCCAATCAGTAGGATTGGCAACATGTCTGTGACAACATGTGAATAGTATCACCACAAGTGTAATTAACAAACTTTAAAAACATTCTAACCTCGCTGGATCGGCTGTTAGCGTCCCACATTGTCCACTGCGCATGCCCATAAATTACATCACATCCGATGTAACGTTGATGTGCGTAATGACGTAAAACGTCAACTCGCGCATGCGCGATTCACACTCGTGATGTGAGTCACCATCTTGAAAAAGGGCACCACTGTTTTCTCTTATCCCGTATGTATCATAAATTATTCTCATTCGAAAAATAACTTTGTATAATTAATTTACACCCCATGAAGTGTACGCAGTATCAAACATATATCAGTAAAGTGATTTTACATGTCTATGGACTCTATCAATCCAATGTCAGTATAATAATCTACGATGTGTCCATATATATTCGGGCCAATTAACATAAGGGAAAAATACGATATATAAATCTTACAGGTAAATCTCACAGTAAAATCCACATTGAGACCTCTAGGGGATAGGGTATCTAATTTAAAGATCAATTCGAGCTCTAAACGTTTTAATTTCGAGATCCTATCACCGTGCCACGTCTATGGCGGGGTACATGGTCAACTATAAATAACTTGAAATCATTTTTGCCGTGGTTTTTCTCCACAAAGTGCTTGGGCAGAGGTAAATCAATCTTTTTAGTGCGAATTGTTGATTTATGGTTATTGATGTGTTTTCTGCATTCCAGGGTGGTTTTACCTGCATGCAATAATTTGCAGGGACATCATATAATATATATCACATAGTCTGATTTAAATGTTAGATGGTGTTTAATTTTATACACAGTACCTCTTATCGGATGGACAAATGCCTCACCTTTAACAAGATTTTTACAATTACAGCCCCCTAGATATGGTAAACACCCTGATTTTGGAGGTGCTAAAAAAGACCAAACGATCTCTAAAAAATGTTGTCCCATGATAAGCCATACGAGGTGGAGCTACAAATTCAGGGATCTTATCATAGGTACTCCTCAATATCTCCCACTCTTTTTTGATAACTTTTGCAATTTCATTGCTTTTGTGGGAATATGTAGATACTAATGCTAGTCTGTATGATTTAGTCTGTATTTTTTTCTTTAGAAGATCTTGTCTGGGAATCTCATCAACTTTCGATCTTTTATTATCCAATAGTTTTTTAGGATATCCATGGTTTTTAAATTTCTGGGACATATCTTTCAGCCTGATTTCCAGCATGGAAGGATCCTGTATGATCCTTTTAACCCTTAACATCTGGCTGAAAGGGAGAGAAGCAATCATTGGATGAGATTGACAGCTTTCAAACCTCAACAAATTATTACGATCTGTAGGTTTACTATATAGATCGGTACACAATTTGTTGTCTTTTCTAAAGATTCTCGTATCAAGAATTGTAATGATGTCGCTGACGATTCCATAAAAATTTTATGTCGCTATCCATTTTATTCAGAAATGAAAAGAAGCTTTCAAGCTCCTCCTGGGAGCCCATCCAAATAGCGAAGACATCGTCTATGTATCTCCACCACCTAAAGACTTTAGTGAAGTGGGGAGACACATAGACAGCGTCTTCCTCTAATGCTGCCATAAACATGTTTGCATATGTGGGCGCCACGTTAGAACCCATGGCGGTTCCCCTCCCCTGGGCATAAAAAGTGTCACCATATAGAAAGTAGTTTTCAGTTAGAATGATTTCCAACAAACACATCAAAAGACTAATACACTCATGGGTATAGTTTGAACTCTGTAGTGCATCAAATACTGTACACAAACCTCTGGTATGATTGATTGAGGTGTACAGACTGCACACATCGAAATATACCAGTATGCAGTCACCGTCCAACTCAATCTCATCTAACTTGGTCAGGAAGTCTGTTGTATCCTGAATATAGGATTTAGCTGATGTTGCAAAGTCTCTCAACATTTTTTCTAGAAATATTGCTATAGGCGAAAAAATGTAACCACAACCAGATATTACCGGTCTACCCAGAGGGTCAGTCATCGACTTGTGGATCTTTGGTAGACAATAGAGTACTGGAACCACTGGGTGCCGCACCGTCATAAAGTCTTGTAGATCCTTGTCAATGATACCCGCATGGTAGGCGTCGGTCAATAACCCATTTATCACATTCTTAATTCTAAATTTTGGATCAGAAGGTAATAATTCATAAACATTTGAGTCATCCAATTGTCTGGCTAACTCAGCCAGATATTTAGATGTGTCTATGACCACCAAGACACCACCTTGGTCGGCAGGCTTGATGGTCAGGGACATATCGCGAAAGAGGCCATCAACAGCCAGCATCTCCTCCCCAGTAAGGTTAGGTGGACCCACAAAATGACCATTATCAGTCTCCCTCAAAGGATGTATCCGCTGTTTCACTATATTGATAAATGCATCAATAGCAGGTTCATTTAACTGTGGTTGATACATACTTTTTTTATACAATCCTGCTTCCTTCAAAGTTAACTCAGTACATTTCTCTGATCTAATTTCAACCTTTTTATCAGCAAACAGTACTTTAACCCCTTCCCGACATTTGACGTATCCATACGCCAAAGTCGGGTAGGGGAAGTATGGAGCGGGCTAAGGGAGTGAACCCGCTCCATACGATGCCGGTGTCAGCTGTATATTACAGCCAACACTTCAGAGTAATGAGCAGTATCGCACTGGAGCGTGATCCCGCTAATTTAACTCGTTAAATGCTGCGGTCAATAGCGACCGCAGCATAAAAATCGTTAGAGGGGGTCGTCCCCCTCTTTCTAACAGTTCATCGCGCCCTTGCAACGCAATCGCGGGGGGCGATGGTTGCTATGGCTGCCTGGGGGCTTAATGAAGGCCCCCAGGTCCGGCATCTTTGTGCACCTATAAAGCCCTCCGGCAGGGCTTAATATATGCCTGTCAGAATCACGATAAACTGCAATACATTAGTATTGCAGTATATCATGCAAGTGATCTAAGAATCGCTGGTTGAAGTCCCATAGGGGGACTAATAAAAAAAAGTAGAAATTAGTTAAATAAAGTTTTTTTTTGTGTAAAAAAAATAATAAAATATTAACATTTTAAAAAAAACCTTTTCCCATTTTCCCCCTAGAGCATAGTAAAATAAAATAAAATAAAATAAACATAATTGGTATCGCCGCGTCCGTAAAAGTCTGAACTATTACAATATATCATTATTTAACCCGCACGGCTAACGCTGTAAAAAAGAAATTGTAAACGCCAGAATCTCTATTTTTTTGGTCACCTAATCTCCCACAAAAAATGAAATAAAAAGTGATCAAACCGTCGCATGTACACCAAAATGATATTATTAAAAACTACACCTTATCTCGCAAAAAATAAGCCCTCATACCACTTAATCGACAGAAAAATAAAAAAGTTATGGGTCTCAGAATTTGGCGACACAAAATTAATTTTCTTTTTTACACTTAGGTTTTTACTTGTAAAAGTAGTAAAATATTGAAAAAACGATATATATTTGGTATCGCCGTAATCGTATTGACCCACAAAATAAAGTTAACATGTTGTTTTAATTTCACAGTGAATTCCGTAAAAGCGGCGCGCAAAAAAAACCATGGAGGAATCGCTGTTTTTTCATTTTCTACCCCACAAATAATTTTTCCCCCGTTTCAGAGTACATTATATGGCAAAATAAATGGTTATACGAAAAACTACATCTCGTCCCGCAAAAATACAAGCCCTCATAGTACTATATCGACGGAAAAATAAAGACGTTATGGCTTTTGGAAGGTGGGGAGGAAAAAACTAAAATGAAAATCTGAAAAAGGGCTGCGGCGAGAAGGGGTTAAACTTAATTTTACGGAAGAAATCAAATAAGTCCAGTTCTAATTGGAACCAGTCCATATCGGTGGTAGGGCTGAATGATAAGCCTTTATTCAAGGCAGAGACCTCAATATCTGACAAGTCACGTGATGACATATTTACCACAAGGGTCTCTGTGGTATCTTGATCACCTTCTGTTTCTTGTTGAGAGTTTGTTGTTGATCCCTCTTCGCTCTGTACGCTCGAGTTCTTGTACCGCCTCCTATGTTTGCGTCCCCCTCCTCTCGGATGTCAACCCCGGACGAAGGCAGGTGCCGAAACGCGCATCGGGTGCAGACGTCTTATCCACGCATCACAATGTCTATTGGTATGTTAACCATATACTGTTATTCTCAGCAGCTTGCAAATATTGCCTGTTACTTTTGATCTCATTTAGTTTGGTCCTCAGCATTGTCTTACATTTGTATTTTGTGGCGCTGTTTATATGACTCTTCATACCTACACAAGATCGCCATCATCCTATTAAGTATATTTACATTCATATGCTTGTGACAGTCTGTTTGATCCAACTTACCTTCTTACTGCTTCAATATCATGTTTACTATTAGCCTTTAAATATGCTGGCAAAATAATCATACCTGGCTTACTATAGATTTGACGTCATTTTTATTGTGTGACTTATCTTCCATTCCATCTTTTAACTTGTCCAATCTCTTTATTCAATAAAATTTGTACATTTTTTGTATCTCCATGTGCTTAGTCGATCATTCTTTCGTGGTAGTTTCTATATAGTAAACCTACAGATCGTAATAATTTGTTGAAATTTGAAAGCTGTCATCCTCACCCAATGATTGCTTCCCTCCCTTTCAGCCAGCTGTTAAGGGTTAAAAGATCGTGCAGGATCCTTCCTTGTTGGAAATCAGGCTGAGAGATATGTCCCAGAAATTTAAAAACCGTGGATATCCTTAAAAAACTAGATCGAAAGTTTATGAGATTCCCAGACAAGATCTTCTAAAGAAAAAAATACAGACTAAATCATACAGACTAGCATTAGTATCTACATATTCCCACAAAAGCAATGAAATTGCAAAAGTTATCAAAAAAGAGTGGGGTATATTGAGGAGTACCTATGATAAGATGCCTGAATTTGTAGCTCCACCTCGTATGGCTTATCATGGGACAACATTTTTTAGAGATCGTTTGGTCTTTTTTAGCACCTCCAAAATCAGGGTGTTTACCATATCTAGGGTGCTGTAATTGTAAAAATCTTGTTAAAGGTGAGGCATTTGTCCATCCGATAAGAGGTACTGTGTATAAAATTAACCGGTTAAGGACTAGGCTGTTTTACAGCTAAATGACCAGAGCAAATTTCACAATTTTGCTATGCGCTTCTTTAGATGACTATAACTCAGCAGGTGAATAAAGTTCATCTTTGAATTTTACACTCTTTTTAAAGGACAGATAGGGCTTTGTTTTAGTGGCATTTGTCAGTATATATCATTTTTATTTTTTTCTCTAAAGTGGGCAAAATTGGAAAAAAATGCAAGAATTTAGCAATTTCGCCAGTTTATGCTAGCATTTTTCACACACGGTGTGGACCACGGACAAAATTAATCTCCTTTCACATTCTTCCACTTCTCCCGTGCATGGGGATACCAAATATGTGTGCCTTATTCACTGTGCGGGCATGTGCCAGGGCTTGGCATAAAAGGAGGCTTTTCGGCCTTTTCGGTCCAGGAATTTTGCATTTGATTTTATAGCCGCATACTGTTTTCTGGGGGGCCTAATGCTGCTGAAACATTAGAATCACCCCATAAATGACTTCATTCGCACAAGTAGACCCCACAAGGTTTCCTTCAAGGGGTTTATCATATTTTTAGCAAGTCCAGTTTTCTTCTGAAAGTTTCTTGAATAAGATGGAACAAAAAAAAATCAGCTATTTTTTAGCAAATGCGTCAGTTTAGGCTAGTATTTTTCACACACGGTATAGACCACGGACAAAATTCATCTCCTTTCACATTCTTCCACTTCTCCCGTGCATGGGGATACCAAATATGTGTGCCTTATTCACTGTGCGGGCATGTGCCAGGGCTTGGCATAAAAGGAGGCTTTTCGGTCCAGGAATTTTGAATTAGATTTTATAGCCGCATACGGTTTTCTGGGGGGCGTAATGCTGCTGAAACATTAGAATTACTCCATAAATTACTTCATTCACACAAGTAGACCCCACAAGGTTTCCTTCAAGGGGTTTATCATATTTTTAGCAAGTCCAGTTTTCTTCTGAAAGTTTCTTGAATAAGATGGAACAAAAAAAAAACAGCTATTTTTTAGCAAATGCGTCAGTTTAGGCTAGTATTTTTCACACACGGTATAGACCACGGACAAAATTCATCTCCTTTCACATTCTTCCACTTCTCCCGTGCATGGGGATACCAAATATGTGTGCCTTATTCACTGTGCGGGCATGTGCCTGGGCTTGGCATAAAAGGAGGCTTTTCGGCCTTTTCGGTCCAGGAATTTTGCATTTGATTTTAGAGCCGCATACTGTTTTCTGTGGGGCCTAATGCTGCTGAAACATTAGAAACACCCCATAAATGACTTCATTCGCACAAGTAGACCCCACAAGGTTTCCTTCAAGGGGTTTATCATATTTTTAGCAAGTCCAGTTTTCTTCTGAAAGTTTCTTGAATAAGATGGAACAAAAAAAAAATCAGCTATTTTTTAGCAAATGCGTCAGTTTAGGCTAGTATTTTTCACACACGGTATAGACCACGGACAAAATTCATCTCCTTTCACATTCTTACACTTCTCCCGTGCATGGGGATACCAAATATGTATGCCTTATTCACTGTGCGGGCATGTGCCAGGGCTTGGCATAAAAGGAGGCTTTTCGGTCCAGGAATTTTGCATTTGATTTTATAGCCGCATACTGTTTTCTGGTGGGCGTAATGCTGCTGAAACATTAGAATCACCCCATAAATGACTTCATTCGCACAAGTAGACCCCACAAGGTTTCCTTCAAGGGGTTTATCATATTTTTAGACAGTCCAGTTTTCTTCTGAAAGTTTCTTGAATAAGATGGAACAAAATAAAATTACCTTTTTTTTTAACAAATGCGTCAGTTTATGCTAGCTTTTTCACACACAAAATGGACCACGGACAAAATTCATCGCATTTCACATTCTTCCACTTCTCCTGTGCATGGGGATACCAAATATGTGTGCTTTATTCACGGGCATGTGCCAGGGCTTGGCATAAAAGGAGGCTTTTTGGCCTTTTCGGTCCAGGAATTCTGCACTTGATTTTATAGCCGCATACTGTTTTCTGGGGGGCCTAATGCTGCTGAAACATTAGAATCACCCCATAAATTACTTCATTCACGCAAGTAGACCCCACAAGGTTTTCTTCAAGGGGTTTATCATATTTTTAGACAGTCCAGTTTTCTTCTGAAAGTTTCTTGAATAAGATGGATCAAAATAAAATTAGCAATTTTTTAGCAAATGCGTCAGTTTATACCAGCATTTTTCACACATGTTATAGACCACGGCCAAAATTCATCTCCTTTCACATTCTTCCACTTCTCCTGAGCATGGGGATACCAAATATGTGTGTCTTATTTATCACATAGAGAAGTAGGAGGGCGGACGATAGAAGAAGCTTATTTCACAAATCGCTTTTTTTCAAAGCTGGTTTTACAAAACTCAACAGAGTTGCTATAACACTTCCAAAATATCTGCTCTTGAAGCAGAAATCCCAAAATATTCATCTAGGGGTATAATGGGAATTTATTTTTTGGGGTTTTCTAAAATAAGAAATTGCAGGTTTATGCAAATGGAGCTCTCCAGCAGATGAACTTTAGAGAATATGCAAACATGACATCCACCCCCCACCCACCCATTCCCTCCCTCACCCTTGGAGTAAAATCAGGGGAAAAATAAAAACGTAATGTAGGGCAAATATATTTTCAACGAATTAACTAAAATCTAATAATTCAGAACAGTGTGGTATTTTTTAAAACATGGCTCAATGCACAGGCCTGGTTGTGAGGGACATGAGGGACAGGAATATCGGGAATCTTTGCGGTGCCCGTCTTTTCTGCAGACGCGGCACTTTTTCTGAGGGTTGCTTCTGGTTGCTGTTGGGGGAATCCGACTGATGAAGTGTCTTTCAGTCAGTCGCGTGACATCCTCAGACTGGGGGCATTCTCGGGTGTCCTGAACATCAAAAATGAGGCCTTCAATAATTTTTTCCTGGAAATCCAGGTATGTGTCTCTGCCTCTGTTTTTTTTATACAGCACAAATGAGTTGTGGATTGCCACCTGTAACAAATAAATGGCCACTTTTTTGTACCAGGTTTTAGTTTTGCGTTTTACTAAATAGGGCTGTAAAACCTGGTCGCTTAAATCCACCCTCCCATGTACTTGTTATATTCGGACACGCTCACTGGTTTGTGCTTGTCCGATGTTGCCCCCCTTTCCCTCACTGCCACTGTTCCTGCGGTATGAATCGTGCTTAGCACATACACATCTTTGCGATCCCTGAACTTGACCGCCAGCAATTCTTCAGATGCATAAGCACAGGAGTCCCCCTTTACCATGCGCTTCCCCACTAATTGCTGTGGAAAACCAATTCTGTTTTTGCGCATGGTACCACATGCCCCAGTCCTTGCAGCATGCAAATGCCTAAACAGGGGCACACTGGAATAAAAATTATCACAGTACAGGTGGTACCCCTTGTGAAGCAGAGGCTGCATTATCTCCCACACGATCTTACTGCTGGTGGAAAGATCAGGGGGGCATCCAGGAACATTTATTGTGCGGTCCCGCCCTTCATAAATTCTGAAGGCGGTGGTATATCCTGACCCGCTTTCACACAATTTGTAGAGCTTAACGCCATATCTTGCCCTTTTTGAAGGTAGATATTGGCGAAAGCTAAGTCTGCCATGAAAGTTGAGGAGGGATTCGTCCACACTTACATTCTGCTCAGGGGTGTAGAGTTGCAGAAATAAATTATTCAGGGAATTTATTAGCAGTCTTATTTTGAACAACCGATCCCGGTTTGCATCGGTACTTGGGGGGGCCTGTGCGTTGTCATTGAAGTGGAGGAACCTCATTATTGTCTCATAACGAGACCTGGGCATTACTGCAGAATATACTGGGGTGGCTTGGGCGGGTCTTGTTGACCAGTAAGACCTAATGGAGGGCTTTTTGACAATACCCATATTTAGGGTGAGCCCCAAATTTTTTTTTAATTCCAGCAAATTGGTGGGCGTCCAATCTCTGGCATGGGTGGATGAAGGTTTCTGCCTTATATATTGAGTGGCATATAAATTTGTTTCGTGGACAATCTGATTTAGGATGTCGTCCGTTATAAATAAATGGAAGTAATCCATTTGGACAAAATTTGTATTGTCCACGGTTATGCCAGGAGTGGCAGTAAATCCGTGGATTCTAGGCCCAAAAGATGGGGCAGGTGCCCATACAAGAGCCTGGACTGAAGGGACCAGGCTGTCCCGTGCTACAGCGCTACTTGGCCCTGCACTTTCAAGTTCTGCAGTTTCAACTGCATCAGGGACAACGTCCCCTGAAGATGAACCTGAAGTGACGCTGTCATCGTCACTACCTAAAACAGGTTCCATCTCGGACGCCATCTCTGATGCGGTCTCCGACTCAGACCACAGCATGGCGTATGCCTCCTCGGCGCTAAACAACTTCCTCGCCATAACGTAACTAACACTAACACTAACTAAACAAATTGTTTTTTTTTTATTTATTTTTTTTATATAAAACACACAAACTAACTGCTATATAGATCTACACTACCGCTAACAAAAAAATAAACCGCTATTGCTATATATATTATATATATGTGGATATATATATAATTATATACTCCCTACCTGCCTATTCTAATAGAATAAAAGATAGAAAGGTAGATATATAGAAAAAAAGATAGATGGATAGATAGATTGTATAGATAGATAGAAATCTGTCTATACAGAGAATGTTTTAGAGTGTAACTGTATTTTTTGTGTAACTGTAACTGTAATCTTCTGGCAGCAATTCTCCCGAGTCTCTTCTTCTCCTCAAACTGAAACAATGTTTGAGGAGAAGAAAAGAGGCAGGAGATTTACTGCCAGAAAAGTCAAAATAAAACAAATGTGGTCGCTGTGATAGGTTTTCACAGCGACCACATGTTCAGGGACCATCAGATTGGTCCCTGATACTCTGCCCAGTGCCCAGAGCTGTTGGTAACAGCGTGGGCACAGGGCTGTGTGCACGCGATCGTGTGCACACTGTTTTCTATGCAGAAATGCATGTGATCGCTGTGATTGGTTGTCACAGCGATCACATGTTCAGGGGCCAAAAGATTGACCCCTGACATTCTGCCCAGTGCCCATGGCTGTTAGCAACAGCCAGGGCACAGAGCTGTGTGCACGCGATCGCGCGTGCACAGTCTCTGAAGTGCCGCCGTAAATAGTCTATACGGCGGACTTTAGAGACCCTGACCGCTGGCCGTATATATACGGCCAGCGGTCGGGAACCTGTTAAACACCATCTAACATGTAAATCAGACTATGTGATACATATTATACAATGTCCCTGCAAATTATTGCATGCAGGTGAAACCACCCTGGAATGCAGAAAACGCATCAATAACCATAAATCAACAATTCCCACTAAAAAGATTGATTTACCTCTGCCCAAGCACTTTGTGGAGAAAAACCACGGCAAAAATTATTTCAAGTTATTTATAGTTGACCATGTACCCCGCCATAGACGTGGCACGGTGATAGGATCTCGAAATTAAAACGTTTAGAGCTCGAATGGATCTTTAAATTAGATACCCTATCCCCTAGAGGTCTCAATGTGGATTTTAAAATGTTCCCAGTTTCTCCAGATAACCCATGACCTGGCTCTGATGTGATACTTGCTCGGAGTCCTATAATGGTTTCTATGTCTTTCCCTCTGTTGGAAAACAATAATCATTTGACCATTGAGTAAGAATATATACATTTGTTCATATTATGAATATTTGAGAATATAGCTATTTGATATGTTGTCCTCTAAAAATATCCTCTTTTTTTCTCTTTTAGAGAATACAGCTCTCAAGTTTCACCTCTAGGATCGGCTGAATATGCATATACACTTTTCCTGAAATCTTTGCCCACTCTGTACTGTAAATGTCTCTAATATTGTCTCTATTGTGTCTGTGAAATTATATCACATCCTATGTTCACAGTATTCGCAAATTACCTGTGAGATTTATATATCGTATTTTTATCTTAAATTAATTGGTCCGAATATATATGAACACATCGTAGATTATTATACTGACATTGGATTGATAGAGTCCATAGACATATGTAAAATCACTTTACTTATATATTTTTGATATTGCGTACACTTCATAGGGTGTAAATTAATTATACAAAGTTATTTTTCGAATGAGAATAATTTATGATACATACGGGATAAGAGAAAACAGTAGTGCCCTTTTTCAAGATGGCGACTCACATCACGAGTGTGAATCGCGCATGCGCGAGTTGACGTTTTACGTCATTACATACATCAACGTTACATCTATGGGAATGCGCAGTGGACAATGTGGGACGCTAACAGCCGATCCAGCGAGGTTAGAATGTTTTTAAAGTTTGTTAATTACACGTGTGGTGATACTATTCACATGTTGTCAAATATATGTTGCCAATCCTACTGATTGGCCTTATTAATATGATATGATGTTTACACTAGCTATATGTATTACTCGATATGCATATCTTTATGTATATATCAGTATACCTATATGTACCAGTTTTATAATTTCACCATTACTTTATGAAATGTTTGTAATAAGATCAATAATTGTGATTTGCATATATACAGTGGAGGAAATAAGTATTTGATCCCTTGCTGATTTTGTACGTTTGCCCACTGTCAAAGTCATGAACAGTCTAGAATTTTTAGGCTAGGTTAATTTTACCAGTGAGAGATAGATTATATATATAAAAAAAAAAAGAAAATTACATTGTCAAAATTATATGTATTTATTTGCATTGTGCACAGAGAAATAAGTATTTGATCCCCTACCAACCATTAAGAGTTCAGCCTCCTCCAGACCAGTTACACGCTCCAAATCAACTTGGTGCCTGCATTAAAGACAGCTGTCTTACATGGTCACCTGTATAAAAGACTCCTGTCTACAGACTCAATTAATCAGTCTGACTCTAACCTCTACAACATGGGCAAGACCAAAGAGCTTTCTAAGGATGTCAGGGACAAGATCATAGACCTGCACAAGGCTGGAATGGGCTACAAAACCATAAGTAAGACGCTGGGTGAGAAGGAGACAACTGTTGGTACAATAGTAAGAAAATGGAAGACATAGAAAATGACTGTCAATCGACATCGATCTGGGGCTCCATGCAAAATCTCACCTCGTGGGGTATCCTTGATCCTGAGGAAGGTGAGAGCTCAGCCGAAAACTACACGGGGGGAACTTGTTAATGATCTCAAGGCAGCTGGGACCACAGTCACCAAGAAAACCATTGGTAACACATTACGCCGTAATGGATTAAAATCCTGCAGTGCCCGCAAGGTCCGCCTGCTCAAGAAGGCACATGTACAGGCCCGTCTGAAGTTTGCAAATGAACATCTGGATGATTCTGAGAGTGATTGGGAGAAGGTGCTGTGGTCAGATGAGACTAAAATTGAGCTCTTTGGCATTAACTCAACTCGCCGTTTTTGGAGGAAGAGAAATGCTGCCTATGACCCAAACAACACCGTCCCCACTGTCAAGCATGGAGGTGGAAACATTATGTTTTGGGGGTGTTTCTCTGCTAAGGGCACAGGACTACTTCACCGCATCAATGGGAGAATGGATGGAGCCATGTACCGTCAAATCCTGAGTGACAACCTCCTTCCCTCCACCAGGACATTAAAAATGGCTCGTGGCTGGGTCTTCCAGCACGACAATTACCCGAAACATACAGCCAAGGCAACAAAGGAGTGGCTCAAAAAGAAGCACATTAAGGTCATGGAGTGGCCTAGCCAGTCTCCAGACCTTAAATCTTCGTGATTTACAGATGATCTGCAAAGAGGAGTGGGCCAAAATTCCATCTAACATGTGTGCAAACCTCATCATCAACTACTAAAAATGTCTGACTGCTGTGCTTGCCAACAAGGGTTTTGCCACCAAGTATTAAGGCTTGTTTGCCAAAGGGATCAAATACTTATTTCTCTGTGCACAATGCAAATAAATATATATAATTTTGACAATGTGATTATTTTTATTTTTTTTTATTTTTTTTATATAATCTATCTCTCACTGGTAAAATTAACCTAGCCTAAAAATTCTAGACTGTTCATGTCTTTGACAGTGGGCAAACTTACAAAATCAGCAAGGGATCAAATACTTATTTCCTTCACTGTATGTGCTTTTTGTGCCTCACTGTTATGCTTGAGAAAGGCTCACACTGAGCTGAAACATCGCACACACGTGGAATAAAAGGATAGTTTTTTTTAAAAATGTGGTAGTGCTGCCTCACTTTCCTTATACTTGTATCCATAGATGTTTGTCCCGCATTAGCCCCAACACCTCATAATTGGCTAGTCACAAACACTAAGCTATATATTAAAGTATAACACGAAGTAATAATACATACAGTCACTGAATAATGGCAATATACAAGAACAACGTTTTACCATTACACAGATACCGAATAATGCCATCATACAATAACAATGAATAATACCACCAAATTGGGACCAATAATACTATTTTATAGTGACTAAACAGTACCACCATTTCATGACTAAATATTGCCACTATTTAGTGACTCAATAATACCACCATACCAAGACTTAATAAAAAAACAAAAACATAATACGTAACCCATAATACCACAATACTGTAGCTGAATAATTTCCGGACACTGTGACCATACGTGGACAGATATAATTTTTGACAAAATAGTGCCATAGGGAGAGTGCTTCCCAAATTGCCCGATTGTTAATAGGGCAATATAGATGATGCCCTTTAATAAATATAACAATCTAAAACACCCTTCATGTTGCCCCTGAAACGCCCCATAGTAGTGCCTCTATAAGTACTCGCCAATAAGTAGTGGGCAAAACACTATGCTCACCTATCCTGGTTCCCACTAAAGAGTCCAGCTCTGCATGCCACTGCCTTTTCTGGATCACAGCCTGGGCAGTCTGTAGACACACTGGCACACGATGATGTCAACGCATTGCGCTAGCAAAAGCGTCACTAATTCAGGGTGCCGTGGAGACGGCTGGGCTAGAAGGGGCTATCAGTCTGTGCGGGGGATAGCAGGGCGGGGAGTAAACGTCTCTCTTGTACCTGCTATCGCTTAAAAAATAAAGTCCCCTTCTTCTAACCAAAAATCCCAGCAGATCCGACAGGAAGTCCGGTGGGAGAGTGGACGGATGCTCAACAAGAAAGAACGAAATGGAACCTTCTTTTCAAGCCCCCATCCCATCCCACACAGAGCGCCGTCATAGGCACTGGACCTCTAGTGACTAGGGTAACTTTCGGCCCTATGAATATGTTGCATTTACATTTATTTATTTTCAATATTGATATAATATAAATAATGAATATGATATATAGTAAATGTGTCAACAGTTTAAAAAAAAAGGCAAAAATGTACTTTGTTTTCCAAATGTGTTTTTTCTTTCTTAAATCTTGAACTTTGTCTTCTGCACATGATCATATTACAGATTCATGTTTAGTCAGTACTTGAAATGAGAGACTATTCTGCGGACCACAACCTGGGGAATACTCTGCAGCAAAATCCATACCTTTGTGAGTATGTTAAGGGCTCTTTTAGTATCTGCATCCTAGTTTAGCCCTAATCGGAATCCTATAGCAACTAGCAACCCAGAGAATCCACTATTATGTCCATGACACTAACATAGGATCAACCCTTATGCAGTCTACCTTGCTCACTTAGGCAACTATAATTCCTTAAATAATCATGTCTGCCATAGTTGCAGCAGTCATTCCGTTCTTCGCTGATCACTAAGATTTTTACAGGAAGACAAAACTTTGTGCAGTCAGCCAACTAGCTGGATACCAGGAATTGGCACAATAAATTAATAAATCACTGAACACTAAAGACTAGGGAAATAAACTGTTCCCCCACCCAATTATATATGGTAATATACAGGAATTAAATGTATATCTGTCAAATTGATGCCACATCTCCCTGCAGCCAGTGAGCCATCTGATGTAAAGTTCTCACCTGCATCCCTGACTGGGACACCAAACCATTAGTGCACTTATTTCTTAGTATCTAAAGTACTGGACAATAGCGCAACTACCGCTGCAGCAGCCATAGTGGCTTCTGCTGGCCCCGTGGTCCCACGGGGGCACCTGCCGCCTGGCACCACTTACAATTGTATTTGTGTCCTCAGAATGCAGATGCAATTGAATACAATGGTGGAGCAGAGAGCCGTCAGCAGGGGGGCACTATTACTGTGTAGGGCTCAAAGTGGGCTTTATTACAGTGTGGGGTACTATTTCTTTGCCACTACTATTTTTGCGGGCACTATCTGTGTGTCACTATTTTTTCAGCAGTAGGACACTAGTAAAGGGGGCAGTAGGATGGGTAGTTATGCCCCTGGTACTGGATCCTGAGAACATGACACCTGGGAATGGGGTTATAAATGAAATATATAGTGCTGTGTATAATGTTATGTTACTGATATTTCTAATCTAGAAGACTTGGGGAAAAGTGGAGAGATTTTTTCATGAGCTTCATAGCCATCGAGCAGCCTATCACAATGTCAACTACACCACTGGTCTTACAGGTAAACCCCATCATATGCACCAGATGTTTAGTCATTTTGTCACATTTTCTCTTAAGTCTCCGCCACGTCCTCCATCTTTCAACCCCTATACCTAATTTATTCCTCTATGTAAAGTCTCGAAATTGGAATTGCCCCTATTTCCTTATGAAATATGTTCCCATATAATGTAACACTCATGTCCAATTTTATGCATTAACCCCCACAATGTCATTTATACACAAATGTTTGCCATAAAATAAGCATTTCCTGAATTCAATTACCAACATACAGCACGGATATAAAACATAACTCATAAATATAAAATCTCCATAAAGCGTTTACTATCTAACAGACTGACTTTCATCTTGCTCAGGCACTACAAGTCCCAGTATATCATGCTCGCTATAACACATGTATAAGCTTCAGGCTGCCTCATCCTTTATATGGCAATTCTGCAAAATTTGTATCTTGTTTAAACACCTTTTAACAACAAGGGGCTATTTATATCCACTATTATTTTTATAGGATTCATCATTATTCTTACTTTTTATAGAGAGTGGGATCATTCACAGTTTGAGCTATTTACTTCTAGTAACTCAATAAGAAACAACAGTGCATCATTATTTAGCTTAAGTACTCAGTTTTACTACTAGAAAGATTTATTTACGGCTTGTCATAAATGAACAACTGGATAATATTATTCCTGTTACTACGGATCTGTTCAGATTCAGTTGGCTGCCATTCAAAACACGTTAACAACATAAAATTAAATATGACAGAACATCTTCTTGAACTATTGTGCACATTTCACCTTGTTGGAAACTAGCTCAGTAGAGACATCTGGTGGTGTGCAATGGTACTGCAATAGCTACTATTAGAAAAGTCATACTAAAGGAATCATAAGCTATTCTTAAAATAATTTTGTTGTATCTATGTAACCTTAACCTTTATGTATAGCACTAACATATTTCATAACAATTAATAGTGGGATGAAAGCAATGTATGCATTCTTGGTTTAATAGATATATCAGACAGGTGGAAAAGGGAGGTAGTGTCTAGAATTATTTTTATTGCTAGATAATGAATTACTAAAAATCGGAAAAACCTAGACCTCCAACAAGTGCGGCATGGGTTGGTGCCAATAAACAATTGATTCAGTATGAGAAACTAATCTATATCAGCAGGCAAAAATTATATATTTTTCACCGATTGTGGGACCCATGGATCAAGTCGGCTAGATCGAAGGATCCCTTGAGATTCTGACATTGGAAAATGGAATATTGTACTGACTCGGATAAGTCTTGTGTCCCTTGGGTGGATTGCTAAGCACTTTTCTTTTCTTTCTTTTTTTTTCCTTACCATTGCCTCCTTTGGGTTCTGGGTGTGGGTTGTCTATTTGGGAAATAAGTAAGAAAAACAACTGTAGTATTTATTTTTATTGACGTTTCTATGTAATTTTGAGATGTTTCCTAAAAATATATTAAACACACCATTGAAGGAACCAATAAATACACATAAGGTCATATATATTGTTTGCTAAACATAGTTCAAGTATAATAAATTGAAAAATGGAGATAGATTAAATGTGTAAAGGCATCTGCTGTATGATAATGAGAACAGCTGTTTCTTGCTACTGTTTTATTGTACTATTTTATGAACAGTTCATATTCACGATATTGGTTACAATATATCTATTATATATCTATCGCTACAACACCTTTAGCCTTAGGCCTGATTCACACGAACGTGTTAAATGTCCGTGGGACGGCCGTTGAAACAGCGGCCATCCCACGGACCTATGTTATTCAATGTCACACAGCCGTTGTTTCAATGGACCGTGTGAAGGGTCCGTGGGAAAATAGGACATGTCCGTTCTTTTCACACATCAGGCATCCCCCCATAGAGCAGGGTGGCTTGGTTCCTAAGAAAACTATCAGACATGGAGGCCTCACCTTCACAGGAGCTTTATAGGTGAATTTTTGGCATCCGGTCTCCTGGGATGACACTTCATCCCATGTAACCGCCGCTGCAGGCAAGCACAGGCTGCAGCGGCCTCCTGGGGTGAAACGTCATCCCAGGAGGCTAAGTGCTGCAGTTTTCTGCAGCGGACATTAAAGGCGAAACACTGCACAACAGTTTGGTGTGCTTTTTCGCTCGGAATTCCCTGCAGCGCACTGGGCGGATACAATGTGTGTTTTTACGCAGTGTATCCGCCCTGTGTGAACTCAGCCTAACAGCAGGTGTATCAGAGCAGTGTCTTGTAATGAGCCGTGCACCTGTGTGTCCATCACATGACCATGGACAGAATCTTTTCCACTGTAAGTAAGCAACGAATGTTCCTACTGAATAACAACAAGCAGAGATCTTGTTAACCGGGAGGAATTAATGCAGAAAGTATATTGAGAATTTGTATACCTTTTCATTAAGCAAAAAAATTACCATAATTTGTTGAAAGTGGACTATACCTTTAATATAATGTTAGTATAGGGAATCACACTTATGGCTGAAAGGAGCCTTTAATAGGAACTTTAAATTCTGTATTCTGCTACTGGTCTGCAAGGAAACTGGGGAGTTCCCCATTTTTTAACACGGCTACATAGGTAGAACTTCACTTCAGGGACAGTATAGCGGTGAAATTAGATTTTACTCACAACCTCTAACCTAAACCTATTATAACGCTACTTGTTTGTTTTGTCTCAAGACCCATCTAACCAGTTTTTTCTTTTTATATTCTAGCCAACAGCCATATGTCACCCACAGGAATTTTGCCAGAGTATCTTTTAGCGACAACTGCTAATTACACAAGATGATGGAGATTTTTTGTTGTCACCCTATATGAATTAAAGTAATAAATTATTGCTTTCCTCTGCTCCCATATTCTCCACTATGTCAGTGTGCCATATGATGGAGGCCTGAAAGAAGATATTTTTTCTTCCTCCTATCTTTTCGTGGGAAATCTTCAGGACATGTTGGGAATGCTCTATATATTGAAGAGGTTGCATTATAACGTCAATCCCTTTTCATATGTCCTATTAGGACTTCATAGAGGGTCTCCCCGCTAACCGAGAATGACTGACTGTTACTCTGAAGGGCAGGGCCTGTCTATGCATTACATAGGTCATTCATTTGAATAGTCGAGATGTTGTGCCAAACGGGAAATGGATGGCCAGTGAAATTCGAAATGGCTGTCACTATCAGTAAAAACATGTGTTTAGATGTATCATGTGATGGGACAAGACAAGAAACTTCATTTATGTGGTGAGTGCCATGGATATTAATTTTGGAACATTTTAAAGGGGTTTTCGAGGTCCCTAAAAATTGATGGCCTATCCTCAGAATAGGCCATCAATAGCTGATCCGTCAGGGTTCGACTCTGGGACCCCCGCCAATCAGCTGTTTTGGAGGGGGTGCACCGCTCATACAAGCGCTGCTACCCCTTCATTTATACTAGCTCACTCTAAATCGTCAACACACACACATGTAGTGGCAATTCCCAGTATTGCTGCCTTCCTTTCCCATTCACTTCAATGGTAGAAGGCTGCAATACTGTGAATCGCCGCTGCATGTGTGTCGACGATTTACAGTGAGCAAGTAGAAATTAAGGGGAAGCAGCACTCGTATGAGCGGTGCACCCCCTTCAAAACAGCTGATCGGAGGGGGTCCCGGGAGTCGGACCCTAACAGATCAGCTATTGATGGCCCATCTTGAGGATAGGCCATCAAGTTTTAGGGACTGGAAAACCCCTTTAATGACTGATAATATATCACTATAATTTTAGGGTTAAAATTAAGAATAGCAGATAATACCTTTTGTAGCGCAAAAACTGTCCCATTTCTCGCATAATAAGCAGAGTCATCAGAGGACCAAAAAGACCTGAAATATTTCATGATCCATAAGTGTAAAATAAAAGCAGGAGTAATCCTACCAGAGCGATGATAACTAAGCCTGCCATATAATGAGCTTGTTGGAGCTATGGTGTATAGTAGGGTATGCCATCTATGTTACAGGTAGCCAACCAAACTATGAAGTGGCGAGAGATAAGTTAATATAATATGCAAGCTGACTTCCTTTGTGGTCTTTTGTGTGTGTGGACGTATTGTAGGGTATAATGATATTGGGTGAGGAGTTCTGCATAGGGGATAAGTAATCGGCAGCGCATTACAGTAGTAGCAAAGTGGATGGGATTTTAAAAATCTCATCCACACACTGGGGAAACTTCTGTGCAGAAATTGACTGAGGTCTATGAGGAAGTGAAAATTCTCAAAATATAGTAAATGTTGTGATTTTAGCAGCGCAAAAGCTGCAAATTCGCCGCAAAAATTGCAAGTAGGAAAAAAAACCAACATATTTCAACTTTAAAATAAAAAAACTTTACTCACCTCCTCTGATCTCCATAGTGACCCATCATTGCTCCCAATTTTTTCTCTGTGCAGCTGGCCTCCTGGGATGATGTTTTGTCCCATGTGACCGCTGCAGCCAAACACAATCGTCAATTGTCACATGAGACAAAACGCCGTCTTATTAGGCCGGTAACACAGAGACCAGCTGGGGACGAAGTGAGGCATCGCTATGGGATTCCAGGGTAGGTGAGTATAGTCTTTTTTTCATCTCTTCTATTGTCAACCCTGGAAAATCCGGTCGAGCTTCTATACTAAATTTGTCCAGAATTTCAGGGTAAGATTTGCGGAAAAAATTTCTGGAGCAAATCTGACCCGTGTGAACAAACCCTTACAGCGATGCTCTCTATTCTGGCTCATAGAGGGGGGTCCTGACCAGTGAATCCCCTCTATGATGTTAATATTCCCTAATAGTGCATATGTATGTCATTTACATGAGACAATCCATTTAAAATGTATTATTTTGTAATTCTAGAATTGTACAAATAAAATAACTTAGTAGTTCATACACAGGGTTAACTTAACATGGACATTTCTGTCTGGCCTTCCTGAAAATATCTCTCTTTCGTTTGTCAAAAACGAAATTTTTTTCCCCTAAAAAGACAAATGAGCTCTAAATACAACGTCATAAGTGAACTTCATCAATGATTCACCTATTGAAATTTCCCCGCACACACTATTCTTTTTCTCAAGTGCTACAAGTTAATTAAAAATGTGTTGGAGGCTTTGACAAATAAATTTACACTCATGCAAATACCGGCAATAAATCACCATAAAAAAGTCTAGATTATTTCAAATTTGCTTGAATTAGATCAAAGATGTTACAGTTCATATAACAAGTATGTTGTAATGTTTAATATGTAGTTTGCTTTTATAGCTCGAAAAAAATAAATTTGTCTTTACAGGGCCGAATAAAAATGGAATATTAAAGCTGCACTACTAAGGAAATATTGCAGCTGCCAAAGTCTGATTAGTCATAAAATCCACAACATTATTCTCATCCATCAATGCCTCTCTCTTAATGACTAAACTAAAACGAGAGGCCTTAACGCTGTGAGCAATGTGCTGTAATAAAAATACCAGAGCCCGGGACGGATTGCTAAATATTCTGGTAAAATATACAGAAAAAAAAAACATTATTTCAAAAACAGGCTTCATGTGAGCTGAGCATAAAACATATGTTGTTATGGCTTTTTATAAAAAGCATGACGCTTGTTCACATTTCTATTATGGTTACCGATGAGCTTTTCATGCATTCCTAAATTGCCATGTAATCCAAAACCTTGTCTTCAGCTGCTCTCTATATTGGAAAGTCCCTCACAATAATCAAGATGATTACAGTTCAGTGTACAGAACAAAATGTGTTTGTGTTATTGTACAAAGGAAATGTAATTTACAGGATATGTCTTCTTAACAAGAAGCAGGGGAAGAAAAAAAATCTTATTTAAATTTTTTATTTTTTTTAATGTGTATTAATTTTTGGCTGCCGACCAAGATTTAAAACACAAAAATACACGGTGTAAAATATGTTCCATTCCTGCGGGGACATGATTGAAATTTGTGTGCCAAAACTATCTCACAGAGTTTTCATTGTCTTATCTGCTTACATCATGCATACTTAATGCAATTTTTTTTTATTCTGTCAATGTCGGTCTGATGTGAATGTGCTCTTGATAGCAAACAGAGTTCCTTTTTATGCAAAACAGGATTCAGCTGATTTTAATAAAACAGTTTGCAATCCATTAGACTGTAACATTAATGTGCTGTAAAAATACAGCAAATCTTGGAGGCGCTTGTGTGCTATAGAGAGGGATTTGTCTTGTTTTTCGCAATAATTGCCAGGGTGGGGCTGCGTGATTATCTTTTTAATGAATGGTATTACTTTGTGCAAAAACAAATAGCCTTTTATCTTTCTTCCTCTGAATAACTCTGACATTGCTTGCAAAATATGCACATTTTGTGTCATTTGAGGCTCATTGAAATGGAGGCGGAGGGGAATTTTAGTGGAAAGTTAATTATATCTTCACATTTGAGCTATTGCTTACATGTCTTATTCATAAAACACCTGCAGAGTATGGATGAACATTTATTTCACTAGAGTACTGCATATTATTTATTGAACAAAAAGCTTTTTCTCTATTATAGATGTAAATTTTATATATATATATATATATATATATATATATATACACACACACACACACACACATATATATATATATATATATATATATATATATATATATATATATAGAAAGTCCACCATCCAGCAGCACCAGTCAAAGGTACAAGTGGGTGCACGTCCCAAGAGCCCGATCACGGCTCCCAATTCCTCTATAGTCGTCCAATAAGAGACAGCACTCCAAGTAGTAGTGAAAAATGGCTTTTTATTAGCCCTTGTGCGACGTTTCGGTTCTTTACATGGAGCCTTTCTCAAGCATAGAGATAGTGTAAAAGACATGTGCTATATATGGAGACCACACAATTGGTCTCATTAGGCAAGTGATTAACATAAAATATAAATAAGTACAAGGATACAATCATATTACATCAGTAAGAAGTATAAAATG
Source organism: Rhinoderma darwinii (assembly GCF_050947455.1). NCBI lineage: Eukaryota > Metazoa > Chordata > Amphibia > Anura > Rhinodermatidae > Rhinoderma > Rhinoderma darwinii. The sequence goes on along the minus strand of NC_134697.1, from coordinate 40,613,851 downwards.
CAAAAATGTGACAACATATACGCATGATGGTCCTCAAATCAATCAGGACCATACAGTTTTAAGGCAGAAAAACTGCTAATTAGTGAACAATTTTAATAAAAATACAGGTGCAGACAATATAACAAATTAAAAACATAGGCCTTGTGTTTACCTCGGAGCCATGTGTTTGGGTTGTATTTCCGGCACCTAGAAGGTAAATGGCGACTGTCTATGACAAGACAGTATCTCGCTTGAGCGCTATTTCGCGCATGTGCAATGCCACTTTGAAGCCGGCGGCGGCCATCTTTGTACAGAATTCATAGCCAGCGGCGGCCATCTTTGTACAGACTTCATTGTCAATAAAGAGTGCCGTATTTTGAAGTTTGTACACACAATCAGAAGCGTCTATGCACAGCGTAAGGGGGACATTGATCATACAGAAAAAGCCCAGCCTAATGAAGAGTGATAGGGATGTCACCCAGTCACAGCTTATCTATATATCAACGGACATTCAAATTTTAAAGTCCAGGTATGCAGCGCTAATAACGCGCATATATATACGGGACACATAATATGAGGACGCAAATAACCTTTTTTAGTGAGAAAATTACAGGTAACGTAAAGATGGTAAATAACCATCATATATGCCCCAAAAGGGTTATAATAACTATAGTAATATGGCCCCTGAAGAAATAACAGAAGCCCAATATTATTATGAAGCAGGAAAACGCTGTATAAACGCATTGTGTGCACAAGGTCAAAAATGGACAGAATTCAAAATTTTGTTACATTTATAATAAAGAGATATATTTGTATATATACTATTATTCTATGCAATATGGTAAGTTTAATGCTAAAAAAATAGACAATATAAAATGAGGGTAATCCAATACCCCGAAACTGTGGATCCAAGGCAAAACACAGGCAATACTTGACATTTTCTTTATCAAAGATCTGAAAGAGATAAGATAGATAAAATTACAGATTTTAATAATTTTTACACTAGTACATGTACACGGAGACCTCTGAACAGCACATCCCCCTGTGGGTAAGTAGATCCCTAGACCACACCGTACGTTATAAAGTCAACATTGAGACCACTAGGTTTCAATGTTTGTAATCTCTCGATCCATTGGAGTTCTTTATATTTAAGAGATTTAATGCGGTCTCCACCTCTACGTAATGGGGGTACATGATCTATCAAATGAACTTGTATGTCTTTTTCCGTGTGTCCAGCTTCCATGTAATGCTTGGACACAGGGAGATCTATACGCTTTTTACGGATAGTGTAACGGTGTTGATTTAACCGTATTTTAAATTCAAGTGAGGTTTCTCCAACTTAGAGGAGATGACATGGACATTCTAAAATGTAGACAACATAGTCAGAGTTACAATTCAGATAGAACCTAATATCATATATTCGTTTAGTCTGAGGATGAATAAATTGAGAGCCCTTATGAATCAAAGGACAGTTAACACAGTTAAGACACGGATAACAGCCTGTATTGCTTTTAGTAAAGTACGTTTGTCTATTCATTCTACCCGAGCCTATATCAGAGTGTACCAATCTATCCTGAAGATTGGGTGATCTGCGATATGAAAAGAGGGGATTACTCTTGATTTCAGGGATATGCGGTAGACTATGTCTTAAAATAGGCCAGTACTTTAAAAGGATTTTATTGACACTGTCACTGTTTTCAGCAAAAGTGCTCACAAAAGGTATACGATCAGGCAATAACCCTCGTTTTCTAGACTTAAATAATGTATCCCTTTCCATAAGTTCCACCCTAGATCTTTGTCGTTTAAGAGGTATTGATGGATAACCTCTCTGAATAAATTTATCTTCAATATTTTGAAGAGTACCCTCCAGTTTATCTTCCACACTAGTGATACGTTTCCCACGGATAAATTGACTGGTGGGGAGACTCTTAATCATAGCGCGTGGATGGTTACTGTTAAATATTAACAAGTTGTTTTTATCTGTTTCCTTGACAAACATTTCTGTAGTTAGGGTCCCTTCATGGACTCCAACTGTCACATCCAAAAATTGTTTGGACAAAGCCGAACTAACTAGTGAATTTAACCGTAGGGTCAATGGTATTTAGAAATATGTAGAAGTCCTGCAGTTCACCACTGCTGCCCTGCCATATGAGGAAGACGTCGTCAATGTATCGCCACCACCCCAGCACATGGCTGAAGTGGTGGGAAACATAGACGAATGTCTCCTCAAGGTATCTCATATATGTGTTCGCATATGTTGGGGCCACATTCTACCCCATCGCCGTGCCCTGGGTTTGGACATAGAAACTGTCTCGAAACAAGAAATAATTCTCAGTCAAGACAATGTCTAGTAAATCAAGGAAAAATTGTTGGGCCAATGTAGTATAACTAGTATCCCGTAGATATAAGCTCATAGCCTGTAACCCCTTTTCATGTGTAATTGACGTGTACAAACTAACAACATCAAATGATGCTAAAATAACCTGTTGTTCCTGTGGTATATATACCTCTTTGAGTTTATTCAGGAAATTGGACTATATATATATATATATATACATATATATATATATATATATATATATATAGTAGGTGTATACATATTGTTTAAATATCATTTTTATATTTAAACTAGCAATTAAGAAAATTAAATATTTCGTAATCTTTATATGTTTAAAGAGAAAATATTGTCATTTGTTTATTTGAATACTGGTCCCCAATTCTGAGCTGAATAATTTATAACATATCTTTATAGAAGTCAGCCTCCTTTCTTCTTTTTCACTGCTCCGAATTCTAGCTTCTTTTCATGCAGCCATTAGTTATAAAAAATTGGTAACTTGCAGTCACCATTAGAGGGCGCTTACTGAAGACGGATTCAATATTAAGCTCATTGTGATCTGTATAAATACAGAATATGTCTTCAGTACAGCCATAGCCGGCTGAAAGCATGCAGAACAGAATTATATCATATTTTGGAGGAAGATGGAATATCCAGACATAACTGGAGATATAATTTAATGATGTAATGTCTAAAATGAGAAACATAAATAAAACTTTGTAGAACATTTGTATTGTATTTCACTGACTGAAAGTGTATTTTAAAGAGTGTTTTGTCTTCCTTCACTGCATTCTAGGTGCACTATGTACCTATTTTTCCAGGTCCCGTTCCTTCTGTCGCAGAAAAAAATGAACAAATCAAACTAACTTGAGCATATATAAAAAGAGAAGTATGTTAAAAAACGAATAATGACAAATTTATTAAAATGCACGTGGGTATCAAATGGCAATAATATAAGAATTAAATGACTGGCCAATTCCAAATTAGTCATTGCCACCATATATAAGTACCAATTGCATTTTTAAATCAAAATCACAATATAAAGCACCAATTCATATATAGTAACATGCATTCATTTTTTAATTACAAGATGTTATGTACACTTATCGGTTAGGTCCTTATCTGCGTAACAACAGTCAGTACAGTCGCAGTGGTTACACATTGCCACCATGGTTGCCAACCTGACTTTTTTTTTTTTACCATTTATCCAAAAATTAGGGACAGACAAATTGGAAAACCATAATAAATCATAATGATAATAAGTAATATACGTCTATATCTTAGAATACTGGTATGAACACATTAGCAGCATGTACTGTGACCTCTAAAATGATAATATAAATCCTAATAATCTGAACAAGCTCCTTCAGTTTCCCAAAAAATAATTGGTGGCATTGATTCTTGTTTACGGATACTGAAAAAAGCCCTTTATTTTTATGGACTGCCCTTTAAATTTACAGGTAGTTGGCCTCAGTAGTGATACTAATATGTACAGCATGTGTGTGATTTGGCCACTGATTGGCTGCAGCAGTCACACGCTAGTATAGCACGTCATCGCTACTGGGATGTAAACAGAGAGCGGCGGACGATTGCCATGGGCGCTGGAGCGGCGGGGGTTTTAACAGATGAGTGTTTTTTTTTTATACCTTAGCACATATTCTGCTGACAGGATGGTTTTTTTTAACAGCTGGACAACCTCAGAAACTGAGGATGATGTTTGTTTGTAATTTGGATTGGTGTCTCCTGCCAGACGCATTTTGAGAGACTCCTCACTCTATCTTTATGGCTAAATTGAGAAATAGGCAAAGTGCTCTGCTAAATTAAATAAATAATCCCATAAAATGTTACTGTATTTTGTAGGTAAGCTCTTGCTTTTCATCTTGATTCATAGCACACAAAAAGAGTAGTGAAGCTGGGCGAGGCACCTTTTCCTCCACAAAACATCAGCTTACTCATCAGTCCTTTGATAAATGTATTTTCTCTCATTCAAGTACATAAAAAGTGTAAAAGCGAATCAGCCAAAAAATGCCCTAGAATGCAGTCGAAAGCAAGCCGTCTCTAGAAGGAGAAAAGCTCTAACAGTCCCTAACCCTTGATGTCAACAATATCAGGGGTGTAGCTATAGAGGGTGTAGAGGTAGCAGTCACACCCGGGCCCTGGCTCCTAAGTGGGCTCAAAAGCCCCTCTGCCACATAAAAAGATACCACTGTTATAGATAGCATATGGTTGGTGGATGTCTTGAAAAAGTGGCAACCTTTCTAGATTTATCACTCTCTGCCTAGGTATATGCCACCACCGACCCTGTAGCAGTAAATAACTGGGCCACTACTGTATATTTCTTTCATGGCTCACTGGGTCAACTTAGTGGTGAATTGAAAGGATCTGCCTCAACAACAAAGCCAGGGAGCAGAGCTAGTTAGACTGCGGAAATTTGATTGAGAGATTATAGGGCAGTTGTCAGGTATCTGAATGTCTTGTACTTATCAAGAGGGCATTTGATCATTGTGAGAGTGATTGTCTATAGTGATCAAATCACCAGGGTTAAGTGAAGGTTGTAGCTGTCTATCCCAGATTCCCAGGATCGGTTTAGATCTCATAAATGAACCGAGGGGTCAGTGCTTGTAGCAGCAACACATCACTTATTTGCTGCAGACTTAATTTACCACAGTTATGTATTGAACAGTTTGTGTGACAACCAAATGTATTCACAGGCAAAGGGATTAAGTATTTTTTACTGGACTGCCGGAATTAACCAGGTAGCTGGCTGGAATAGTTGGGTGCAGTGGCGCACATACCAAAGATATCCGACAGGTCTATATCCCATAGATGCCCTCAGGCCCCAAATTTTCATCATGCAAATCAAATCCAATACATAACCCAGTCGCTGGCATCCTCTCTGCTCCCAGGTTCTTTTCGCCCCCCAGGCACCTCCACTGCTTCACAGGGTCTTAACGCCAAACAGCGCCAGGAAGTAGTCTGCATCAGCGCACACAACATCCTGTTGCTGACCAGGATTTACAGTATTGAGGCGGAGAAGAGGAGAAAAAAATCTGGGAGTGAAGAGTGGTAAAAAAAGCCACGAACTGGTGTGGGGGCTGGTGTGTTTTTTTTGCTCTGTTTTGGGGTCTGTATTTATTTAGATGGTCTGATCTGAGGTCTCATTCATTTAGGGGGGTCTGGTCTTAGATCTGATGTATTTAAGGGGTCTAGTCTGGGGTCTGATTTATTAAGGAGGTCTGGTCTGAAGACTGATTTTATTTAGGGGGTCTGGTTTACTTATGGGTCTAGTCTGAAGTCTGATTTATTTAGGGGGTCTGAACTGATTTATTTATGGGTCTGGTTTGGGGTCTAAATTTATTTGAAGCATACCTCAAGTTATAAAAGAAAATTATAATACTGCAGGAGTTTGCAATACAATTGTTTTACTAAATCATTTTGTAAGGGCATATTGATATTAACCTGCAGCACAGACTATTCTGTTCTGCCTCATAGACTACTGCCTTCAGTATGGGAGCTGTACTAAAGACGGTAGCCTAAACGGCAGAGCAGGACTCTCTGTCTGCTACTGTCTAGTGCTGCAGATTAACATCAATATATCCTAACAACAATATACCCACAATTATTGAGGACAGGGCCGGACTGAGACTAAAAAGCAGCCCTAGCACACAAACCCCAGCGGCCCACATATAATACACTACCCTTTCTCAATATTGTAGATAAATAGTGGCGCGCTGCAGGTATTTTTGCTTTGCTTTGCCAAGCCCCTTACATCTCCCTTAAATAGGTAAACCTCAACATTAACAAAATAAGGAAAATAATATTGTAATATAGAAAAAACCTAACCATACGATCAAGGACAGGCATCGCTTTTTCAGTCAGGGACAACAGCATGCTACCACTTTACAAGCAGCAATATAACCAATAATAACGCCATACAATGATCATATAGCGGTCACATAGCAGGTCTACACAGGCAGTTGGAAGGGTTTTATCATGCTGCAGACCAGATAAGAGCATACAATACTGATCAGACTTGGTCACAAGAAGAACATATAATGACGTGGCCTAGTTTGAGCCTTAAGGCTCAGAGCCCATTTTTCAAATCTGACGTGTCACTTTATGTGGTAATAACTCTGGAATGCTTATACCAATCCAAGCGATTCTGAGATTGTTTTCTCGTGACACATTGGACTTTACGTTAGTGGTAAAATTTGGTAGATATATTCAGTGTTTGCTTTTTGAATGTATCTGCTTGTAAAACAGATAGTAATGCCACACAATATAGTTACTAGTTAAAAAACAACAGGCCAAAAACACAAAAACACACAATGAACATCCAAGAAAAGGTAAAGTACATAACCCAGCGGATATTGCAGACATCTTTGTGGCTTATTACGAACAATTATAGAACTTGAAAACAGATCCGAATACTTTGCAAACAAACTTGCTGATTGATGGGTTTCTCCACAGACTGGACCTCCCTCAACTCTCTGCAGTGGATAGAGAGCCCCTTAATGCCCCTATATTAGCCACGGAAGTGGAAACAGCTATAAAGACCCTTAAATTCTCAAAAGCTCCTGGCCCAGATGGACTACCAGGGGAATATTACAAATCGCTCCCTGACCTCATAGCAGAGGCTTTATCTAATGTGTTTAATGCGTCAGTGACTGTGATTGTTTCCCAAAGAAATGCTATCTGCCACAATTATAACGCTTCCGAAACCCGGAAAACCTCCAACCTCTCCATGTAACTTCAGGCCCATATACCTTTTGAACAGCGATTTGAAAATATTTGCTAAAATCCTAGAATTGAGAATAGATCCCCTTCTACCATCTCTGATTGATATGGACCATGTAGGTTTTGTGAGACACAGACAGGTTACCGATGGCACTAGAAGTCTTATTGACTTAATTCAAGTGGCTAATTCTACAGTATTTGTATCCATTAACACCGAAAAGGCATTTGACAGGGTTCATTGGGGCTTCCTTTCAAATGTTCTGCATAAGTTTGGGTTCATAGGTTGGATTCATGCTGCGATAATGTCAAAGTATTCATGGCCAACAGCACAGGTTTATGTTTCTGAGGTGTTATCAAAACCTTTCTCTCTATCTAACGGTACAAGACAAGGATGCCCGTAATCCCCTCTAATTTTTGTGTTAGGAATGGAACCATTCGCCCACCTTATCCACACACAAGAAAATATTGTGGGCTTACAGTTTGGCAGAATTCAACATAAAATTGGTCTGTATGCAGACGATGTGATTCTGATAGCATCCCTCCCAAAACAATCCCTCCCTAATATTGTGACATGTATAAAATGCATTCAGCAGTATTTCCAATTACAAAGTAAACGGATCTAAATCTACCATGTTACCTGTGAATGTACCAGCCTCTCTAAAGACGTTTATCTCGACCCTGGTTCCTTTCAACTGGTCTGACGAAAATGTACCCTATTTAGGTATTAAATTAACGTCAGATCCATCACAAACTGTCAATTTGAAATTTAAGGACTTAGTATCCACTCTAAAGGATCAAATCACACAAGTTGGAGATGCCATGATCTCCTGAATAGGCAGGATTAATTCAACCAAAATGTGGCTCATGCCCAAGATACTTTATTACTTACGCACCATTCCTTTACAAGTGCCAATGGCAACTTTGACTGACATCCAAAATATGTTGATTAAATTTATTTGGGCAAACAAGAGGGCACGCATTTCCAAAACCTTAATGTTGATACGTGTCTCTGGGGGCGGGTTGGGAGTCTCGAACGTATACTATTATTACCTGGCAGCATCGTTAGCATCTATCAAACATTGCTGGAGTACGGGTGCCTCCACCCATTGGAAACAAATAGAAACTGACTCAGTTCAACATATTAACATGAAGGCTACTCTACTGGGTATCCTAGTAGGAGTTCATAAAGCTAAGCAGTTATTGCCGACTACCGGACACATGGTCCAGACATTGAGCAAAGTATTTGAAGTTTATAAGCTATATCATGGATCCTAAAAAAAATTGTCCCATATCGTACTTATCTTGCTGGATCCGAAATGTAGATCTTTCTCTATGGACAATTCTGAGAGTCCAATTTTTATCTGATATCTATGATGGTTCATTTACATCTCTTCTCTTTTAGAAACTTACTGCAAATATGGTATTCCAAAGAACCAGTTTTATGTTTTTTTTACAGATAAGACACCTCCTTCAAAAGTCGACTGAGGGTGATTTGATTGTAGGAATCCCTACTTCCTAAACTCTGAAAAAAAAAACCTCTGAGGGGTTTAGCTTCGGCCTACAACTCTTTGGTTACCCATACTTCCTTTGTCAAAACAAAATACATGACCCAATGGGAAACTGACTTAGGACAAACTTTCACTGAGGATGAGTGGAAAAATGTTCTATCCCACACGAATAAAATGTCTAAATGTGTCAACCACTTAGGAAAATCCAATTTAGGTGGTATCTTACTCCAGTTTGCTTACAACATATGTCACTAGGAACGTCACCTTTATGTTGGAGAAATTGTGGAGCTAGAGGTACACTGTATCACTTATGGTGGACTTGTAAATCTGTTTATCTGTTTTGGAAATGTGTCTTCAAATATATCTGAGATATGATGGGAACAGACTGCAAACCGACCCCTACTTTAGCCTTACTTTAGCCTTACTAGATCTACAATGGTATTCTGTACCATTAGACATGGGGTTTCAAGCACGCGGCCCACGGGCCGCTTGCGGCCCCTGGGGCTGTCATCTGCGGCCTGCGGGACACAGAGCCACTTGTATAGGCTCTGCTCTGAGACTCTGGAATTCCCTGACATCGCTGTCCACATATGAACAGCGATGTCTGGGGCTTCCCCATAGCCAGAGTTCCGTGCAGCGCGCTAGTACAGGCTCTGCTCCGGGACTCTGTGGAATTCCCTCACATCGGTGTCCATATATGGACAGTGTGTCAGGGTCTTCCCCAGAGCGGTGTCCCGGGCAGAGCGCTGGTATCGCTGGTATCGCTGGTATCGCTGGTATATGGACAGTGATGTCAGGAGCAGAGCTGGAATCCAAGTCAGAGTGCTAGAAGTGGCTCTGCTCCGGGAGCCCAGCACTGGGCAAGCCCCTGACATCACTGTGGCAGCATCTGCGGACGACACTGTGGCAGCATCTACGAAGGGCACTGTGGCAGCATCTACGGAGGGCACTGTGGCAGCATCTACGGAGGGCACTGTGGCAGCATCTACGGAGGGCACTGTGGCAGCATCTATGGAGGGCACTGTGTCAGCATCTACAGAGGGCACTGTGTCAGCATCTACAGAGGGCACTGTGTCAGCATCAAAAATGTAGGTATAGGGAGAGAGGAGGAAAGGTAGAGCATGGTGGACAATGCCGTCTTCAATTTTTTATTGATACCGACTAGTGTAGTAGGAGAAGGATTATACTGTGCAATGTCCCCTTTATTGCCACATTGTGTGGTATTTTGATTAAATTATTGCACAGTGTGATTACAGCTTTAAACAAATTCCACTGGGTAGGGAGCTTGTTGGCCCTACTACTCAGGTGGAAATAAACGAGGTGGTGCTGCAAGGGTTATTTTTGTATCTGTAAGATACCTTGCATATGCACACTACAGGAGGTTGTGTTCAAACTCTGAGCAACTGCCTGATCATTGACTACCTTTTAAGCGTTGCCGCTCCAAACTTTTGGTGAGTAGCAGCGCAAAAGGATTAAAATGTTTTTGTTTTTTTTGTTTTTTTGTGTGTCAATGAACAGTTAATTAGTCTTCAGATTGTGTTGTATTTGTTCTGTTACCAGCGTTGCTGTTCCATTCCTGGCTCAAGCAGCAGCTCGGCCAGCAACGCGGACAGAAAGCAATCTATCTCAGTGAGCAGCTAGCTGGTCACCGAGTGCGTTTTGTGTTCTCAGCGTTGCCGCTGCAGTTCTTAATTATGCGGCAATGCAGAGAGACAAACTACCTGTTGTGTTTTATTTCGTGTTCTCAGCGTTGCCGCTGCGATACACAATTCGGCGGCAATACAGAGACAGCAGCATACGCTGTGTTTAGGCAAACAGACAGCCTGCCTGTTAGCAGTGAAAACTACTGGTTCGTGCAGTTGTAAGGATTGCTGTCTGTTTCAGAGTATTGGCTGTGAGTGCCGCAACGTCATGGGCACTCAGCAACACACTGGTCTCAAGTGTCGCCACTACGTCCGTTCCCTCCAGCTGTCTGGAGCGGATTTGAATTCGGCAGGATTAGTTAATTATTATTCATGGCTCCAATCTTGCCCTGTGTAATCTGTAATCTTTCCCTACTGTCAGGGTCGGTATGTCCCGACGTACGTTTCACTGAACTGAGTCAGCTTCTTCCGGGCGCTGGTATCGCTGGTATCGCTGGTATCGCTGGTATATGGACAGTGATGTCAGGAGCAGAGCTGGAATCCAAGTCAGAGTGCTAGAAGTGGCTCTGCTTCGGGAGCCCAGCACTGGGCAAGCCCCTGACATCACTGTGGCAGCATCTGCGGAGGACACTGTGGCAGCATCTACGAAGGGCACTGTGGCAACATCTACGGAGGGCACTGTGGCAGCATCTACGGAGGGCACTGTGGCAGCATCTACGGAGGGCACTGTGGCAGCATCTATGGAGGGCACTGTGTCAGCATCTACTGAGGGCACTGTGTCAGCATCTACAGAGGGCACTGTGTCAGCATCTACAGAGGGCACTGTGGCAGCATGTACACAGGAGACTGTGGCATTATCTAGGGGTGTGTTGCATTATCTACAGAGGGCACTGTGGCATTATCTACAGAGGGCACTGTGGCATTATCTAAGGGTGTGTTGCATTATCTACAGAGGGTACTGTGGCATTATCTACAGAGGGCACTGTGGCATTATCTACAGAGGGCACTGTACCATTATCTACAGAGGGCACTGTGGCAGCATCTACGGAGAGCACTGTGGCAGCATCTATGGAGGGCACTGTGTCAGCATCTACAGAGGGCACTGTGTCAGCATCTACAGAGGGCACTGTGTCAGCATCTACAGAGGGCACTGTGGCAGCATGTACACAGGAGACTGTGGCATTATCTAGGGGTGTGTTGCATTATCTACAGAGGGCACTGTGGCATTATCTACAGAGGGCACTGTGGCATTATCTAGGGGTGTGTTGCATTATCTACAGAGGGTACTGTGGCATTATCTACAGAGGGCACTGTGGCATTATCTACAGAGGGCACTGTGGCATTATCTACAGAGGGCACTGTGGCAGCATCTACAAAGGACTCTGTGGCAGCATCCGCAGAGGGCACTGCGGCAGCATCCGCAGAGAGCACAGCGGCAGCATCCACAGAGGGCACTGCGGCAGCATCCACAGAGGGCACTGCGGCAGCATCCACAGAGGGCACTGCGGCAGCATCCACAGAGGGTACTGCGGCAGCATACACAGAGGGCACTGTGGCACTATCTAAAAAGGGGCTGGCCAATCTTGACATGTGTGTCTGCCAAACGCTGCTAACTGAGCCGCCGGACTTAAACTGGAAAACTGGATTGTTGAAATAAGCATGTGGAGAAATATTTCACATTTTAAACCTAGCGGTATTATTATAGTAATGTAGTATTATACTTATAGTAATGTAGTATTATTATAGTAGTTCAAATAACTAATTGATTAACGATAATTTTGTATTGTATCAAATTTGAAAGTAATGCGGCCCGTCAACTTCACATTTTTTCTATATGTGGCCCACTTACCCCGCCGAGTTTGAGACCCCTGCATTAGAGTGTAGATGGTCTGCAGGACATGTCATTATTGCCAAATGGTTTCACTTAGCTAAAAAATGGAAATCAGTAGATGTAATGAACCTCTCTGAAATACTCAATAGCGTTTTCTTACATTTCCAATATGAACTACACTTTGCTACCTCTAGGGGACTTGGGCCCCCTGGACAGAACTGCCCCATGTCCGCTTGCTTCTCTGTAAACACTCTATTAGCTTGTAATACCCTGCTTTATCACACCACGCTATTTGTAAATGTCGTTATAGCTCTTCACGCAAGGAAATAATGATTTCATATCCAGTTTGCCTTTATTGGTATTTATTTCACCACCATCCTGTATGTTACATATATACATATATACATAGTTAGCATGGTTGAAAAAAGACACATGTCCATCAAGTTCAACCAAGGGATGGAAAAAGGGAAAAAATTTCTACACATAGTAGCTGATATTTTTTTGTTATAGGAAATTATCTAAGCCTTTTTTAAAGCCATCTACTGTCCCTGCTGTGGCCGGCTCCTGCGGTAGGCTATTCCATAGATTCACAGTTCTCACAGTAAAGAAGGCTGGTCGCCTCTGCAGGTTGAACCTTTTTTTCTCCAAACGGAGGGAGTGCCCCCTTGTTTTTTGAGGGGGTTTTACATGGAACAGGATTTCACAATATTTTTTGTATCTGCAATTAATATATTTATATAAGTTAATCATGTCCCCCCTTAGTCGTCTTTTTTCAAGGCTAAATAGGTTTAATTCTTTTAATCTTTCCTCATAACTTAGATTCTCCATGCCCCTTATTAGCTTTGTTGCTCTTCTTTGTATTTTTTCCAACTCAAGGGCATCCTTTCTATGAACTGGAGCCCAGAACTGAACTGCATATTCTAGATGAGGCCTCACTAATGCTTTGTAGAGTGGCAATATTATATCCCTGTCCCGTAAGTCCATGCCTCTATTAATACACAACAATATCTTGCTGCCCTTTGAAGCAGCTGATTGACATTGCATGCTGTTATTTCGTTTATGATCTATAAGTGCACCCAGATCCTTCTCAACAAGTGACTCTCCCAGTATAGCTCCCCCTAGGACATGTCTGTTTCTGTATTATTACTTTGTTTTACATTTTCATATCAAGCTTTCTATTTCTGTTTTTCTATGTACATGACTATGTGCCTTGTCACCAACGTGTATAAATATGTTATGTACTTTGCTATGCTGTTTTTTTTTGGACATTCTCAAATAAAAAACAATTGAATCTCAATTATGTATTGCAGTGTATTATGCCTGTCAGTGTAAAGCAGACAGTCATCCTATTAGGCCTTGTCTTCTTTAGGCCCCTCGGCTGCCATGGAAACCCATGGGCATTACGTGATTATCATTGGCCACTCAGTGGCATTCAGTAAAGAAAATATAGAAACTTTATATCCAACAATTTTAGTGCTCAGTTGTCACCAATAAGTTTATGCTGTATGGGAAAATATTTTCAGTCACTTTGCATTTTAATATTAAAAAATGCACGATAGAATAAATAGATAGACACACCAGTCAGCCATAACATTAAAGCCACCTGTTTAATATTGTGTAGGTCCCCCTCAAGCCACCAAAACAGCTCTGACCTGTCAAGGCATGGACTCCACAAGACCTCTGAAGGAGTCTATTGGTATCTGGCACAAAGACGTTAGCAGCAGATCCCTTAATGTGGACCTGTCATGTCTACGGATTTGTCTGTTTTAGTAAATACTTGTATTCACTATAATATAACAATTCCGGAGCGGTGCTATGCTGTTTCTCTGTTATTCCTCCTAAAAATGTATGAATAAATTGACAGCTGGGTGATCCAATTAGGTATGTGTTCCTACGTAGACTGACAATGTCCAAACAGTGCTGATAGCTCCAGACTGTGTAGAGACACGTCCATTTTACAAGGGGGATGGTAACACCCAGTTGTCGATTTATTCATAACTTTCCGGGATAAGTAACAGAGGAATGGCACAATGCAGTGTTCTTAGTAAAGGTGCTCCAGAATTGTTAGTATTCACTAAAACAGACATGTCAGGAGAGGTGACAGGTCATCTTTAAAGGAACAGTGTTACCACAAATTTTTTTTTAATATGTTAAAGATGTTAGTGCTTTATTAAAAACGTTTGGATTAATTTGTGTGTTTGTGTGTTACTTTTTCTTATTTTTACACTTTTTCTTCCCTATGGGGGCTGCCATTTTTTTTTCCATTTCTGTATGTGTCGATTAACGACACATACAGACATGGAATACGGCAGCTCCAGTCCCATAGGGACTGCGAACGGGGCCCGTTCCATCCACTAACATGTACGCCGCTGTGTGGGAACGGCGCATGCGCCGCTCCCACACAGTTCAATTTGAAATGCGCGCCGTCCGGCGCCATTTTCCTGTGGACCGGAAGTCGCGGCCGGATAGTAAGATTACTACTTCCGGTCACGGCTTCCGGACTTGTGCACATGGAGCAGCGGCAGCAGACGGAGCGGATGGACCGGAGGGAGCGGCGGCGACTGGAGCAGGTAAGGGATTTCTATGTATGTTTGTGTTCAGTGTGTGTTTACTACTGTATGTAAACCTTCTACACTGTGTGTTAGCTCAAAAAATGGGGACACACAGTGTAGGAGGATAGACCGTTCAAACCCCTCGTTTCTCCCGGCACTAGACAGGATAAAGGAGGGGGGGATGCTAAGAGCTCACTAGAGCGAGGGCTTTTTACCCAATTTTGCAGCATAAAGCAATGTGGTTGCTTTACCACATGCAATGCTGCAATTTTGGGAATGGCTCCATCTAGTGACCAGCAATGGGAAATATTATAAATTAGAATCCAATTGAATCCAATTTATAATATTTCCTGACTCGTGAAAAAAAATAAAAAATTAGAACAATGTAGAATCACCTATACACTAATTGTTTAACTAAAAAAAAAAAAATCATGTTTTGCTGGCAACACATTCCCTTTAAGTCCTGTAAGCTGAGACGTGAGGCCTCCATGGATTTGACTTTTTTTCCAGCACATCCCTCAGTGAATTGAAACCTGAGGCCAAGTCAACACATTAAACTCTTTGTTATGTTTCTCAAACCATTCCTAAAAAATATTGCCGCTATTCGGGAGTGCCGTTATCATGAAGAGGTGTACTTGATCTGAAACAATGTTTAGGTAGGTGGTCCGTGTCAAAGTAACATCCACATGAATGTCAGGACGCAATGTTTTCCAGCAGAACATTGCCCAGAGCATCACACTGACTCTGCCGGGTAGCCTTCCTCCCATAGTGCATTCTGGTGCCATCTCTTTATCACGCACACATACCCAACCATCGACATTATGTAAAAGAAAATGTGATTAATCAGTCCAGGCTGCCTTCTTCCAGTGTTCCATGGTCCAGTTCTAATGCTCAAGTGCCCATTATAGGCACTTTCAAGGTAAACAGTGGTCAACAAGGGCACTCAGACCGGTCTGCGGCTAAGCAGCCCCAATGCAGAACGCTACATTGCACTGTATGTTCTGACAACTGTCTATCATAGCCAGCATGAACTTTTTCAGCAATTTGTGCTATAGTAGTTCTTTGTGGGATTACTCGGATAGATCAAATCTTATATGCAGTCAGTAAAATCATTGGTTGTCGTCAGCACAACTACCTGAGTAATAATGAATGCCGACAATAATTAAACTGTATGTGCCCAAACAATCGCACTAACATTTGGGCACATACAGTATGGTACCGATGATTGCTTTATGTAAATGGGGATAACCGAGCTCTGATTGTCTTGCTATCGGCGATCGTTACAGGCAGAAAATCTTCCAGTGCATAAGGAACCGAACTCTAGTTGCAATACCACTTTTGTACAATCTATTAGCTATAAAATACATTGAACTACACTGCTGTGTATTTCCACTCAAATCCTCCCTTCTGCATGATCTGATGCCTCTTTCTACCTGGTTGTCATTGGTGTCCTGTATTTGTGACCACATTGTCTATACATGTAATAGAGACAATAGCTGTGGTCATCACTAGATATTCTGTGCAGCCCTAACAACTGCCAATAATAAAGAAAGGAAATAGCAAGATATGGCGGTCATGGCATATGCTGAAAGGACAGGTGCCAAAGGTAAGGAAAAGAAGGGTCAAAAAAAAAAAAATGCAGGTATGTTGTGTATGGTTAGAGGTTTTGTACTACTGGTAAAAACTGTGTCCAAGTGAAGATAGGGATTTGTCTAGTTTTGAAAACGTATTTCCAAATTGCCTATAAGGGCATTTTTAGTTAGTAGATGGGAGTCTGTCATTTGGGACCTCTATCATTTAGCTAGAACTTAGTGAGGCTACAAAAGAGCATCACTGTCTCTGGACAGCATCACTGTCTCATAGACAAGCCAATTATTTCAATTTGCACTGTGTAATGCTTTACTTCTCCTGTGGTGGCACTGTAGAAAATGTCAACACTTTTCGGCTCTCCAACAGCTACAACTTATTTTCAGGGTATCCTTCTAATAAAAAGATATTGTCCAAAGCAGACAACTTCCAAGTAAATGAGAAATTCATAACATATTTTACAGCCTCACATGGTCTATTGTAAAATATAGTAGCTCAAAATATCATTGATTATTTATAAATGTCAACTTGTGAAACAAATGATATTTCATTGTTTTCTGGTGGTGTGTTTCAGATGTTACAAAAACAAGCATTAAATATTCCTATTTGCAAGCTGTCACACATTCTTGCTAACACCATTTATTTGGCAATGAAGAAAATACTTACTAGATCTCATATAATTGTAGGAAAATAATCTTGATATATTGTAAAACTCTTGTTTGTCACATACACACACACACACATATATATATATATATATATATATATATATATATATATATATATATACTACCGTTCAAAAGTTTAGGGTCACTTCGAAATTTCCTTATTTTTGAAAGAAAAGCACAGTTTTTTTCAATGAAGATTGCATTAAATTAATCAGAAATACACTCTATACATTGTTAATGTGCTAAATTACTATTCTAGCTGCAAACGTCTGGTTTTTAATGCAATATCTACATAGGTGTATAGAGGCCCATTTCCAGCAACCATCACTCCAGTGTTCTAATGGTACATTGTGTTTGCTAACTGTGTTAGAAGGCTAATGGATGATTAGAAAACACTTGAAAACCCTTGTGCAATTATGTTAGCACCGCTGTAAACAGTTTTGCTGTTTAGAGGAGCTATAAAACTGACCTTCCTTTGAGCTAGTTGAGAATCTGGAGCATTACATTTGTGGGTTCGATTAAACTCTCAAAATAGCTAGAAAAAGAGAGCTTTCATGTGAAACTCGACAGTCTATTCTTGTTCTTAGAAATGAAAGCTATTCCATGCGAGAAATTGCCAAGAAACTGAAGATTTCCTATAACGGTGTGTACTACTCCCTTCAGAGGACAGCACACACAGACTCTAACCAGAGTAGAAAGAGAAGTGGGAGGCCCCGCTGCACAACTGAGCAACAAGACAAGTACATTAGAGTCTCTAGTTTGAGAAATAGACGCCTCACAGGTCCTCAACTGGCAGCTGCATTTAATAGTACCCGCAAAACGCCAGTGTCAACGTCTACAGTGAAGAGGCGACTCTGGGATGCTGGCCTTCAGGGCAGAGTGGCAAAGAAAAAGCTATATCTGAGACTGGCTAATATAAGGAAAAGATTAATATGGGCAAAAGCACACAGACATTGGACAGAGGAAGATTGGAAAAAAGTGTTATGGACAGGCGAATAGAAGTTTGAGGTGTTTGGATCACACAGAAGAACATTTGTGAGACGTAGAACAACTGAAAAGATGCTGGAAGAGTGCCTGACGCCATCTGTCAAGCATGGTGGAGATAATGTGATGGTCTGGGGTTGCTTTGGGGCTGGTAAAGTGGGAAATTTGTACAAGGTAAAAGGGATTTTGAATAAGGAAGGCTATCACTCCATTTTGCAACGCCATGCCATACCCTGTGGACAGCGCTTGATTGGAGCCAATTTCATCCTACAACAGGACAATGACCCAAAGCACACCTCCAAATTATGCAAGAACTATTTAGGGAAGAAGCAGGGAGCTGGTATTCTATCTGTAATGGAGTGGCCAGCGCAGTCACCAGATCTCAACCCCATAGAGCTGTTGTGGGAGCAGCTTGACCGTATGGTACGCAAGAAGTGCCCATCAAGCCAATCCAACTTGTGGGAGGGGCTTCTGGAAGCATGGGGTGAAATTTCTCCCGATTACCTCAGCAAATTAACAGCTAGAATGCCAAAGGTCTGCAATGCTGTAATTGCTGCAAATGGAGCATTCTTTGGCGAAAGCAAAGTTTTAAGGAGAAAATTATTATTTCAAATAAAAATTATTATTTCTAACCTTGTCAATGTCTTGACTATATTTTCTAGTCATTTTGCAACTCATTTGATAAATATAAGTGTGAGTTTTCATGGAAAACACAAAATTGTCTGGGTGACTCCAAACTTTTGAACGGTAGTGTATATATATATATATATATATATATATATATATATATATATATATATATATATATATATATATTGAGATTGATGCTGCTAGATTAAGTAAGGAGAGCCATATTTAGGTTTATTAGGCTGTTGGTAGCAGATTAAATTCCTGAAGTTAAATACCCATATATCAGTCTCATCATACAGAGCTGAGAAAGCTGCTGGAATAAAAAGCAGTATTATCTATTTTGTTTATTCATCCAAATAAATAAAGGGGATTATTGCAAAATAATCTTTCCGATGCTCCTTGGCAAATTCTACCTAAGTGCTTCCCTTCGTTTTCTGCCAGTTGAACAGCGTCACCTTTTACCTCAGCCATCTGAACCTTGGCAGATATAGATTTGCCAGAGATGACATATCAAAAATATAAAGGAGCTTAAAAAATTTAGCAGGAATTTCAGAAGACAAAAAGCTCAATAGCAACATCCAGTCAGTTCAAGTCAACCGACAATTGGTAAGATTTAGACAGCGCGAACCTAGACCAGGCAGTCAGAAGATGTGCCAAATTTATTACAGTGGTGCTCGCTGTATGATAAATTTGGTGCTTCTTGCATGACCTGTTAGACACTTCTCTCTTCCTTATACCACCTTGAATTTGTCTTATTCTGCAACATAATTTTGTCCTACATTTTTGGTGCAGTTTGGTGCACTTTGGTACTTTTAATCCTCACCGCCTCTTCGAGACCCTTTTTAAAAGTGTCTAGTGAGGCACAAACATCTGTTATTTTTGGTGGATTTGCTTAATAAATAGGTCTAAAACCTGATGCGACATTATGCACCAAAAATTTGCCAAATTTTTACACATTTAATGACATATTCTATGGGCAAACACATTAGTAAATCTGCCCCATTGTTTATTAACTGAAGTGAGGGATTACATCATATAGGATTATTTGATAAACTTTTTATTGTATAACTGTTCACATTTGATCTACTTATAATCTACTTAATGAGCTTTTGAAATGAAAGTCAATGGAAAAAAAAAGATTTATGAATCACAATAGATAGGATATGAACTTTTTTTTTTTTTTGTACAAGTAAAGGGTTCATTAAAGATTCAAGAAACCAAAATTTACTTGGCTGAAACTTCTCACATTCAAGATGTTTTTTTGAGCTACATCTACATCAACATTGAATTTTTTTTTAGCATACAGCATTAATGAAGTGTGGCTCTTTGGGGTTTGTACCCACAGGCAAAATATGCTGCTGATTCTCTGCAACAGAAAATCTCCAGCAGAATTAAAAAAAACCCTCAGGTAGTTCAGTAACAGAAATGTGCAGCAAATAGTGCTTTTTTGTTGCGCATATTACTGTGGAAATGCGTTTTTTGCAGTGATTTTACCTGTGGATTTTGTTTTTTAGCATTGATTATTGCAAACTTTATGTAAACTTTATGTAAACATTATACAAAACACAACAAACTGAACACTGAACTTGCGTATTTTAGTGTGGAACTTCCATTGAAGTCTACGGACCAAACACGCAGCATCTCCAAACAGAATACGCAGCATAAATTGACATGCTGGGGATTTGAAAGTCGCACCGCAGAACACTTTCCGCACGACTTTTCTGCATTCTATTTGCAAAATCTCACTCACTTTTCTGTAAATGCTGCGGAATTTCCGCACGGAATTCTGTTGCAGAAATTCTGCAGTATTTACGCTGTGTAGGAACCCAGCCTTAAAGTTTTAACTTCCGTAATATAATTGAGAAAGAAAATAATGCTGGGGGGGTGGTTACTACTTCAGGGAACAAACTCAAGGAATGAAGGGTTTATGGTGTCTTTAGCTCTGAGTTCTTCCACTAAAAAGCACATAAATGTCACAGTTTCATTAAACTTACTGGAACTTTTGTAAGTGGGACTGGTTTTGCCTGGTCTCCATTGAGACAGTCCTATTCTCAAACCTCCATTATTAGATGCAGTAGTTTTTGAGAGGGAGACCAAATGGAGGTTTCCTGTGGCACATATAGAGGATTAGTCTAATTTTCATCCTTTGGATTGCGATATAATCAACTATAATGTGGATATCATGTTAAGTATTGCCAGTATTTATATATGTAGTGTATAGATTTTAATTTGATGTCGGTCTTGGATAAAGTAAAATTTACTGGTATAAAAAATTGGCCAAATGTCTAAAATCTTAGTTATGATACATGAGCCTTGCTAACCAATTAGAGTTTACCTTTCAATGGAAAAAAGAAACGTGAACTTTAAATGGTTGCTATGAGCTACAAGACCATATTTTTGGTCACTTTTAATACACAAGGTTTTTTGTGTTATGACATCATATTCAGAAGTTCTTTACAAATGATCCTGATTATGTCGAGCTTTCTGGGATTATCACTAGGTATTGTAGACTTGTACTGTATCTCTGTTCAATTATTGGGTTAAAGTGGTTGCAGATAAAGACGTCTCACAGAAAAGTCTAATAATCTGGCATTTAAGGGAATAATATTGCTGCAATAGCTAAATAACATTTTGTTCATATCGTGCTCATAAAAAATAAATATCCACCAGAAAGAAAAAAATCTATAATACAAATAATTAAATATTTGATGTAGCACAGTATATCTTGGAGATTCGCTAATATTTTAGTCACAGTAAGGCCTTATTCACACAAACGTGTTACATGTCCGTGTGACAGCCGTCAAAACAACGGCCGTCACACGGACTTATATAATTCAAGGGGGCCGTTCACACGCCCGTTGTTTCAATGGACCGTGTGAAGGGTCCGTGAGAAAATAGGAAATTTTTTCAAGCTTCACGCATCCCTCCATACACTGTAGTCTATGGGGGATGCGTGATATCGCGTCCCACAGCACAGAGCATGGATGCATCTCGGACTTTAAAAAACGGCAGTTTTTCATGTCCGATATGCTCAACGCCCGTCTGAATCAGGCCTAAGGGATGACAAACAGTGGTATATCAAATCTGTATCCAAAAGTATTACATATATGATGATTAAATATATGGTAATTAGTTCATCTGTAGATGAACGGATATATTAAGTCAGAGTTTTCAATCCTTGTGTGCCACATACGATTGTAAAATTAGTTCTTCAAAGCAGAGAAATAAAGATAGATAATGCGTGTCTTACTCTGAGAAAGATCAAAATCAGAGTTATAGAAACAATTAGAGTCCTAGTTAAATAGCAATATAATGTCTCCAATACAGGCCGCTCAGGTTAGTTAGTTATCTTACATGGTATTTCTGCAAAACACACCGAGCTTATATATAGTATACAGCATATAGATTTTTAATATGTGGTATAGTAGTAGACTCACATGTCATGCAAGCCGGCTTAAAGAGGCTCTGTCCCCACATTATAAGTGCCCTATCTCCTACATAACGTGATCGGCGCTGTAATGTAGATTACAGCATTGGTTTTTATTTAGAAAAACGATCATTTTTGACGGAGTTATGACTTATTTTAGATTTATGCTAATGACTTTCTTAATAGACAACTGGGCGTGTTTTTACTTTTTGACCAAGTGGGTGTTGTGGAGAGAAGTGTATGACGCTGACCAATCAGTGACCAATCAGCGCCATACACTTCTCTCCATTCATTTACGCAGCACATCATGACCTTGCTAGATCACGATGTGCTGTCACTTGCTCACACATTAACGTTACTGAAGTGTCTTGAGAGTTAATAGACATCGCTTCTAGCCAGGACGCGATGTCTCTTCACAATCCCGACACTTCGGTAACGCTTGTGTGGGATTTACAGCACAGCAAGCGTGATCTCTCGAGATCACACTTGCTGTGCTGTAAGTTCCACACAAAGATAGGGCACTTATAATGTGGTGACAGAGCCTCTTTAAAGGCTATATACACCTTTGAATCTAATTTTTCTTTTCTGTAAATCAATATTTTAAGTTGAATTGACTTTTATTATAAAAATAGTTTTTACTTTATAAGACACAGCTTCTATGTATCCTGTATACATAGAAGCTTTATCTTTCCATCAAAGCCGAGTCCGTCAGGTCAGCTAGACGAACAGCTAATAATGATCACATCTAAGTTCATCAACCTAGATGTAATCAATATTATCTGGATCCGTGTCAGACACTTACAGGTCCATCTCTCACCAGACCCGTCAGTCCAGCTGACCTAACGGAATAGGCTTTGACGGAAGGATACAGCTTCTATGTATACAGGATAAGTAGTAGGTCTATCTAAAATGTAAAACAAAATGAATAAAAGTGAATTGAAAAGTTGTTTTAAACCTCTTAAAATATTGTTTTTTGTTTTTTTCAAAAAAACATTTGATTCAAAGGTGTACATATATTCACACAAGGCAGATTTGTTGCTGGAATTTCTATGATTGTTCAATATATGTGAATGGGGGATGTGACAATCCATGCACATGCTGCAGAAATAATGGCATTCAGATATACAGTATGTAACAGATTTTCAGTCGCAAAAATTTTGGTAACACATCTGCCGCATGTAGATATACCCTTACAATTTCAATACATTGAGTTAGATCAATTCCGGTGCTAATAATATAGGGTCTGGTTTTTAGTTAGAGTGATTGTCTGACTATACCTGTCCTAAAAGAATTACAGCTATAGTTTGATTGGATGCCTTGTCTTTAAAGTGTATCTCCTTTTCAACCAATATTTTATTGTTGTAATGCATATGGAAAATGAAGCAACTTTGCAAATCTTTTTATTCTGTTTTGTGGATACAGCTCTTATGCTGACCTATGCATCTCCGTGTTAACAACAGACTTTGTGTAGTCTGTTCTTGCAATCACACTCCCTTTTATCTGTCCCCTGGATCTTGCTAACATACATTCGTTAAGGCTTCGTTCACATCTGCGCCAGGGCTCCATTCCAATGGAACGTCGGAGCTTTCCGTCGGAATGGAGCCCTGACTGACACAAACGGAAACTATAGGTCAACTACGGTATTCATTGCGTCAAAACGATGGAACCCTTGCACAACTGAGACAAACGGAAACCATTAGCACCGGATCCATCACCATTGAAATCAATGGTGATGGAAATTGACACCTATGGTTTTCGTTTGTTTCAGTCACGGCTCCATTCCGACGGAAAGCTCTGATGTTCCGTTGGAACGGAGCCCTGGCGCAGATGTGAACGAAGCCTAAGCAAGCAAAAGGTAGGGAACAGATAAAAAAAAACTATGACTACAAGATCAGACTTTACAGGGGTTGTTTGTAGTCTGTTACCAAGGATGTACATAGGTCTGCATATGAGCTGTAAGCACAAAATGAAAGAAGATTTTTAATTAAGAATATTTGCAAAAAATTTTTTGTTTTTCATTTTAGATGAATTGGAAAAATAAAATAAAAAAATTGTTGAGAGGGTGTACATAGTCTTTACACATTTTATTTCATAATTGTCTACATTGTTCAAAGAATATACAGAACCTCCTATATAAGGTTTATATGCAGTTTCATATAAGAATAGTGCTATGTTAATATTTGAGCATATATATTTCCACTTCAATGTACAAATGAGAAAATTGACAAGCCCCCGGCAGTACCAATGTTCCCTATAATTTTTTACAATGTTATAGTTGCTAAATAAGAAATAATTATTGATTATATTTATATATTACATTTTCCTAAATTCATATTCACAAATCACATTAAAAAAAATTCACACTGTTCTCTAATTACTTTATTTATCTTTGGGAAAATAAATCGGTTTTACGTTATCTGCATCAGCCCTACAATCGAAATGTACAGTGAATAAACAGCTGCAAAAACAAAGAACAAATGGGTCACATCTGCACTGCGCTCTCTAAACCTTTTCATCTCCAGTAAATGTATTTGAATTTATTTTTTCCAGTCTTCAATTGTTTCTTTTTGTGGATTGTCTCTTTCATCAATACATTTTGTAAGCCTAATTTGTATGGCTTTCACAGAGCTTAGCCTAGTCTGTTAAATAGAAAAAAAACACAGTAAAGTAATTGGCAATAATGTTAGAATGTTCTCTAAACTGTATCTTTATTGATTTTGGTTCCTCTTAAAAGGATACTAATGTCTTATTAAACAATAAAACAAAATATTTTATTAATATTTGCTGCTTATTGAAAATGTGTCCTTTTATGGGTTTACCAATATTTCAGCCACAATATCCAAATAATTTCAGTATTAGGTCTCACACAGCTGCCGAGTCACTATGATTCCATACTATGGAGCTGTAGGCGTTCCATGTGCCGCCATATGGTACCTTAGTATGGCCTCATATTGTGGAGTTCTTACCCCACCAGCAATGCTTCTAAAGAACAATATCTCCTTAATGCAACATATGATGGAGCATGGCATTACTTATTTCGGCTGGATTCTGTATTCCTCTGTAAACCAGAGGCATATAATGAAATGGTGTGGGCCCATAGACTTCTATGTATGCCATATAATAGCTCTGTACAACTCAGAACTTGTAGAGATCGAAAATTCGGCCAAGTGCATGAGGCCTTAGGTAGTAAGGGATTATAAGTAACAGGTTACCTCACGTTTATACATGTACATGTGTTTCTACTAAGCCTTTAACATCGGCAGGGATTTTCCATCCTTTTTTCCCTTAGATTCTTTACTTTTCTCATTCCACATTAGCCAAATATCAAATTATAAGACGGTGGTACAATGCTACAATGCCTTTACTAAACATACCGTATATTTTGTGATGTCATCATTAGATACAGTGACATGTAAACATATTGGCAGTTAGGGGGAAGGCCAAGTATAGCTTTTACACCACAGTCCAGGACCTCCAAGCTACAACTCTTTCATGTACATCAAATATGTATTAAATCAGTCAACATAAAAAGAAAAATTTCTGGTAATGTAAGTGATAGAGACATCTACGAAATATTTAGATACAGATCAAAAAGGCTACTAAGATTATTATCCACATGTTAGGAGCCATATTACGGCTATAACACCTGGACCCCACATGATTCTACTGAATCAGACTTAGATGACAATAGAATCCTATAGTGATCTAAGTTCATTTTAATAGAACTGGTTGGATACTGCGTGCACCACCGTAATACAGACTCTAATATACGACTAAATTACAGCCACCTGAAATTTACCTATTTATAACCTGCAGTCTTTGCTTTTACCATCTATTTTCAATCTTTTTTAAGATTTAAACAATTATCTTAGTGTTCCAAAATGTTGTATACTATATAGTCAGATATTGGTTTTATGGCAAACTTATATTAAACTGATCAAAGATATTTTACCTATGAACATTTTATATGAGTCCTGATTATATTGTCTACATAGCCTACAGCACAGAACATGGCATTTGTAAAGTTACTGGCAATGTGAGATTTTGAAATGTGCAATTTCCCTTTGATCAATGTGTAATAATCTGACTTCAAGTTACTCAAAAACCGTAATTCACATGGTGAGCATGATGTAATGTATCTAATAAAGTAAATTTTTTTTAAATCTATCTAATTCACTACTATTATGCAATATTTTTTTCTACAAATTGTAAAAAAATCATTTTTATAGGTTTTATGATGTTTTTATTTTTGTTGCTTTTATAGCGCCACTACACCACGTTCCAAATTATTATGCAAATGTTATTTTTCGCTGATTTTCCTAAATAGTCGATGCAAATGACAGTCAGTATAATCTTCAAGCCATCAACCGTTGGAGTATAATGCAAATTTTATTGAACAAATCTCCTATTGATAATAATTTTTTTTAGAAGTAAAAAACTCAAAATGCACTGTTTCAAATTATTATGCACAACAGAGATCAAAACATTTTAAAGGTTGTAAAGGGAACTAAAATGGTAATTTGTTGAATTTGCAGCATCAGGAGGTCATATTTACAGAAATCAAAAGCTCTTTCAATAAAAAAAAAAACTTAACAGGCCAAGTTACATGTTAACATAGGACCCCTTCTTTGATATCACCTTCACAATTCTTGCATCCATTGAATTTGTGAGTAATTGGACAGTTTCTGCTTGAATATCTTTGCAGGATGTCAGAATAGCCTCCCAGAGCTTATGTTTTGATGTGAACTGCCTCCCACCCTCATAGATAATTTGCTTGAGGATGCTCCAAAGGTTCTCAATAGGGTTGAGGTTAGGGGAACATGGGGGCCACACCATGAGTTTCTCTCCTTTTATGCCCATAGCAGCCAATGACACAGAGGTATTCTTTGCAGAATGAGATGGTGCATTGTCATGCATGAAGACAATTTTGCTACGGAAGGCACGGTTCTTCTTTTTGTACCACGGAAGAAAGTGGTCAGTCATAAACTCTACGTACTTTGCAGAGGTCATTTTCACACCGTCAGGGGCCCTAAAGGGGCCTACTAGGTCTCTCCCCATGATTCCAGCCCAAAACATGACTCCGTCACCTCCTTGCTGACGTCGCAGCCTTGTTGGGACATGGTGGTCATTCACCAACCATCCACTACTGCATCCATCTGGACCATCCAGGGTTGCACGGCACTCATCAGTAAACAACACTGTTTGAAAATTAGTCTTCATGTATTTCTGAGCCCACTGCAACCGTTTCTGCTTGTGAGCATTGTTTAGGGGTGGCCGAATAATAGCTTTATGCACACTTGAAAACCTCTGGAGGATCCTACACCTTGAGGTTCGCGGGACTCCAGAGGCACCAGCGGCTTCAAATACCTGTTTGCTGCTTTGCAATGGCATTTTAGCAGCTGCTCTCCTAATCCTATTAATTTGTCTGGCAGAAACCTTCCTCATTATGCCTTTATCTGAACGAACCCGTCTTTGCTCTGAATCAGCCACAAATCTTTTCACAGTACGATGATCACGCTTAAGTTTTCTTGAAATATCCAATGTTTTCATACCTTGTCCAAGATATTTCACGCTTTTCGGCAGCAGAGAGATCCTTTTTCTTTCCCATATTGCTTGAAACCCGTGGCCTGCTTAATAATGTGGAACGTCCTTCTTAAGTAGTTTTCCTTTGCCACCTGGCAAACTAATTATCACAGGTGTCTGAGATTGAAGACAATGATCCAAAGAGCCCTAAGACACAATACCATCCATGAGTTTAATTGAAAAACTAATAATTAAATGTTTATGACACTTAAATCTAATGTGCATAATAATTTGGAACACGGTGTATATTTTCCACAGCACTGAACAGTGATTATCACTCACATCAGTCCCTGTTTATAATGGGGCTCGCAATCTAATTTCCTCTATCTCAAACATACTGTACACACTAGGGCCAATTTCATATGAAGCCAAATAACCTCTCAGTATATTTTTGGAGTGTGGGAGGAAACCGGAGTTTCCAAAGGAAACCCACCAAGCACAGGGAGATTTTGGGTTTAACAAGACTACAGTGCTACCCACTAAGCCGCCGTGTAACATCAATAGCGTTCAATACATGTCCTAAATTCATTAGGATTTTAATAAGACCATGAGTGGTCAAACAATGAGGTGAATTTATGTATATAATTCACTTATACATTTTCCAATTTCAATGTCTTCTGACATAATTTTCAGCGTTCCTTTCCGCTGAGGGGTTCCGTCTGAGGTTTCCATCGGGTTAACCCCCCAGCGGAAAGGCAAATTGAAACCTTAGCTTCCGTTTCCCCCACCATTGAACTCAATGGTGACGGAAACCTAGCTAATGGTTTCCGTTTGTCACCGTTGTGACAGGGTTCCGTCGTTTTGATGGAATCAATAGCGCAGTCGACTGAGCTGAGCATGTCACTTTGCAAACCTTATGTTAATATGTCACCTTTGAGGAAATATATATCAAGATGTCAACATGGGAGAAATATATGTCAAGTTGATATGTCAGCATGAGTCGAAATATATGTCACATTGATATGTCACCATAGGAGAAATATATGTCAAGTTGATATGTCAGCATGGGTCGAAATATATGTCACCATGGAAGACGTATATGCCACGTTGATATGTCACCATGGAAGAAGTATATGTCACGTTGAAATTCACGAAAAATTTGCCTTATAAAAATTCTAAATGTAGCGTGACAATGCTATGTCTTCATTTAGTGAATAATCTTTAAGAGGCTCTGTCACCACATTATAAGTGCCCTGTCTCCTACATAATGTGATCGGCGCTGTAATGTAGGTAACAGCAGTGTTTTTTTATTTAGAAAAACAATCATTTTTCACCAGGTTATGAGCAATTTTAGCTTTATGCTAATGACTTTCTTAATGCCCAACTGGGCGTGTTTTTACTATTGACCAAGTGGGCGTTGTGGAGAGAAGTGTATGTCGCTGACCAATCAGTGATCAATCAGCGTCCTACACTTCTCTCCATTCATGTACTCAGCACATAGTGATCCTGCATTGTTCACTATGTGCTGTCACATTCACCCACATTAACGTTACTGAAGTATCTTGACAGTGAATAGACATCACCTCCAGCCAGGACAGGATGTCTATTCACAATCCCAACACTTCGGTAACATTTGTGTGGGATTTACAGCACAGAACATCGAGATCACGTCATTGCGAGATTACGCTTGCTGTGCTATAAATCACACACAAACGTTACCGAAGTGTCGGGATTGTGAATAGACATCCCGTCCCGACTGGAGGTGATGTCTATTCACTGTAGAGGACACTTCAGTAACGTTAATGTGTGAGTTAGTGACATCACATAGTGAACAACGCAAGATCACTATGTACTGAGTACATGAATGGAGAGAAGTGTATGACGCTGATTGGTCACTGATTGGTCAGCATCATAAACTTCTCTTTACAACGCCCACTTGATCAAAAGTAAAAGCACGCGCAGTTGGGCATTAAGAAAGTCATTAGCATAAAGCTAAAATCGCTCATAACTTGATGAAAATAGATTGTTTTTCTAAATAAAAAACACTGCTGTTACCTATATTACAGCGCCGATCTCATTGTGTAGGAGATAGGGCACTTATAATGTGGTGACAGAGCCTCTTTAAGTCAGTACTATTATCTTAAGAGGAGGAATGAGTGCTTGTAGCAATTTTCACTTTTGCTGCCTTCTTCACATAATAAAAATAAAAGTGCTGCATACACTTGCATCTCACAAAAACACACATAATCAATAAATAATATATCAGAAAGTGAAGGTTCAGCTTTAACCTCCCAATTCTGAAACAATCTTGTTTTATTATAGAAAATGCCCATTGGCTATTACAGCTTATTGTGGCTTGTAAATTGCAACGGAATGACTTCTTTTCAAAGGGCGTGATATAAAAACAAAATTATTTTCCTTCCTTTTATAGTGCTGTGTTAATATATTCAGTTAATTAAGGATTACTCTGGCCCTGTGGCAATGTTTCCGACTGCTGAATATATTCTTCCCCCTTTCTCTGTTCCTTGCAGAGTAGAATATAATCATTTTCAGGTCACAGTCTGTTTATGTCAGCAGTGTTCATACTACAAATGGTTTCATAAATTTATCAAGCGAAAAGTATTGCAAACATTTCATTTCCTTTGATACGGACATGAAAAAAAACCTCTGCCTTCATGGCAAATTCTTCTTTATATGAATCACTAAGTAATATTTGCTTTAACTTTTATGCACTTTTTAAGTGACCTTTTTTGTGTCTGGTCTTCAAATTTCGTTGACACAGAGGTTAGAAATGATATAGTAGCTATTTAATATTAAATATTTAGAAATTGCTAAAATTGTTGGAAGGCGCACACAGATGTCTGCATCAGGCGAACGGCAATCTATCAATTTTTTTTCCCTTTTTGTTAACTCATTAAAAATCCATGCATATCCTATTACCAGCATGACTTGTGAGAAGATATGGTGTCAGTTTTCTGTTTATTTTACTTATTAAATAGATTTTAGCCTAAAGATTTACTGAAAGGTTCAAGTTACCAACTATGTTTATAGCAATGATTAATATATTGAATTACTATTTTCATAAAGTATCCATAGGTAAAAATTAAAATAATTTACATTATTAATATATGTTGATTAGTCTTAAGGTCCATATACATGGCATGTAAGGCAGGATATTGAATCCCCTAAAGGACTTAGCTATAGGTACTCTGTGTGCCGCTGTATGGTGCCTCCGTACACAAACATATTATGGACATATTCTTCCCTAGAAACATGCCTCCATAATACGAGACCGATTGAGCATACCACTTTTAATCTGTCTGATTCATATGAAAAATTAAATAAAATAAAAAAACACAACTTTTGTCTCCATAGGAAATTAGAGGCATATGGAGGTAAAGTTGGGCCCCAAGATAGGGGTGCCAAATTTCGGCTTTGTCAAATTTGGGGTTTGTACAGAGCCATAACACAGCAGTTCACATGAGGCCATACAATGAGTTTGAAAGAGACATAGTGAAAGTATATTTAAAATTATAGCAATGGCTAAATAATGCAAAAATGCAAAAACTTTTTTTTTTCAATTCGAAGAGAATGTATAATTAGAAAATCCATATAATTTAAATCAAGCTTATATTAAAAACCTTTGCTTTTTATGAGACTAAGAAACCTGAATTATTCCAGTTTTCACACAATAGACTGACATTTCCTTTTTTCTGCTGCTCTTCAGCTTTGCTATATAGACTGGGACAGTCTCAAAAGAGTCCTCTTAATATCGTTAGAGGGCGAAAGATTTTATAGCAGATGATAGCTCAAACTTTTTCTGAGCTTCACCAGCCAAACAATAGTGATGTCTGGACCTCACCAGCAGACAATATTCATGCTATAAGAGGGACATGTAGATGTGCTAACCATAATGCTCTCAGGGTGACTCCTTATAAAGCGATCTGTGTTAGAGCACCTCTGCTGGGACAGAAGCACCATGGGACTCAAAACCTGCCTGCTGAATAAGGGACATTTAGGAGGCACACCTCACAGTTTGAGAAGCACTCCTATACACTATGCACACATAAACGGCTCTCTACGCAGATCCTCTGCAACTCTCTGATCTCCGATGGAGGGGGCTGTACTTCATCTTCATCATATGGAGACCATATTGACCTACTGGCACTTTTCTGACCATTAATATTAGAGTGGGATGCAAGTTTGTGTCTGTTTATTGACTCACGATACATTTTTATAATACCGTTGAGAGTTAAAAAATAGGCACAAATCTTACACCAGATCTGACCTGTTATACATGTGACTCACTTTTTTAACAGTAAGTTCAGTTTTTAGTCAGTGATAAATACGTCTCAGAGCTCTGGCTAATAAGCCACCCCAATGCCATGCCCCTGTCATGCCCATTTAAAAAATAAAATAAAATAAAAATAAAAAGGCAAAGAAAAGACTAAATTCAAAGGTCATAAGCCAAAACCAGGAGTTTTTCCAAACAGGAAGATAAGTATGGCCCATGGTAGAGCAATGTGCAGTACGCTGTTCGGTGGCACCATCAATGTTCCATCAGCTTGCGATGGAACAAACTATGATTTATACTTTGTGGGATTTGGATGGAATCCAACAGCCAAACAACTCTATATATCTCGGTACAAAATCAGAGACATACAAAGCTACCGTAACGCCCCATGTACCTCTACAAAATGGACTTGTATTATGGCCTTGTACATGAGACCTAAGTCTTTCCGCTATACTTGTTTTCCCTTCAGTATCTAGTACTGGTTTAGGTATAAAAAAAATGACCCTGTGTGAACCAGGCATTAGGTGCCATTAGGCCTTAGTTGCAATGTTTATGATCAAATTAGGAGCAAGTCCCCTGTGACAGTTTTCAGGACTGTCTTAGACCTTATTTTGCTTATGACACATTGATTGTTTTGCCCTAAATTGTATTAAAAAGTCATCATTATTCTCTATTTATTTGCCTGAGTAGAAATCTATCTATAATATAAGTGTAGCTTTTCCTTCCACATAACCAAAAAAGGAAATGCAATCTACATTAATGTAATTTATCTTAGGCATCTGAGTGCCCTGAATTGTTTTTCTACCTTTTTTTTTTTGCAAGCAGATTATGACATCAGGAATGTTCCTCCAGGTACAATACATCAACAGCTGTAACTGAATCGCTAATGAGTTAGTTTTATCTTCAGCTCGTGTAGGAATAATTATTTCTGTGCTTTACAAACAGCCTTCTGAAACAGTTGGTGCTTATTTATTAAATGTGGCAACAGAAGAAATAGGAAGAAAAACTCCAAAAATCTAATTAAAGTCAATATCAACATATTTGTGGCAAATGTAAATGTAGGAAGCTTCTTTAATTATTAATTTAATGTTTTAAAAATGATTATGCTTGTGATACAGTCATGTGGATTGTATAATGTCTTCTATTTTGAGAATTTTTAATTCATGGTGAACTAATACACAGGGCTGTGAAAAAGTTTTATCCCTTCCAGATGCCCCATTATTTTTGTCAAATAAAATGGTTAAAATTTTTTTATTATTAAACAAAGACACAGCCACAGAGAGGGAGCTTAATAAAGAAGGATTTTTACAACTCCCATGAAACTCAATTATAAATCCGTCTGCAGTGGGCTATTAAGCTCCCCCTAGTGGTGGCTTCATTGAAAGGAGATTTGTGTATAGGTTCAGACAGCACCAGATACGTGGAAGGATGGGGTTTTGCACGGATAGGGGCCCCACCCAAATATGAGTATAAAAGAGTATCTGGCACACCAATTTTGAAACAAAGGTATTTTTATTTTGTTTTTGTTTTTAATGCCAGTGGCAGAGTGCGACGTTTCGGTCTAAGCGACCCTCATCAGGCACTGAGCCGTGCTGGAAAACTGCATAGACGAGCGCTAGTGGTGCTGATAGCGGCTGGTCAGAGCGCCATGACACAGCGGCCAGCTGCTATCAGCACCACTAGCGCTCGTCTATGCAGTTTTCCAACACGGCTCAGTCCCTGATGAAGGTTGCTTAGACCGAAACGTCGCACTCTGCCACTGGCATTAAAAGCAAAAACAAAATAAAAATACCTTTGTTTCAAAATTGGTGTGCCGGATACTCTTTTATATTCAATGACAGGAGATGCGGTCGAGTATGTGCGCTGCTGCTCCTTTCAAAGTCTACGGGAATGACGGAAACAACCAAGTACAACTCTTGGCTGTCTTCGTCAGTCCCATAGACATGGAATGGAGGGGCAGGCGCATGCTCGACTGCAACTTCATTCATTGCAGGAGGTGCACTGCGTAGGTGTTGGTGCCCCAGCAGAGGAGCCCCCAGCGATCAGATAATTATGAACTATCCTGTGGATAGGTGATAATTGTCAATTCTAGGACAACCTTTTTAAGGGAACGTTGGGGCAAATGAAAAGGGGAGTAAGAAAAATGTGTGCACAAATTAGGATTACTTTAAAATTGTACTTTCTCTGTAGTTTGGTTATAGTGCAGTTTTTAAATGTAGGAGGGTATGAAAATGTTCCTGGAGGGCTTACATAGAATCTTTGTATGGGGCTCACAGGTTTTAAAAATCGTTCTGCATCTCAGGGTAAAAATTGTATACATAAGTGCCTTAAATGCAAGGCGTTATCTTATGTCTATCCAATATATAAAATTAATTTGAAATAAGAAACTGCAAAACAAGTCAGCGCTAAATGTGGGGAAGTACTGTGTGTGTTTTTTGTGCTGAAAGATCTACACTTTACAGTCTATACAGTATTTGTATAAATGTAGCTTTCATAAATTCCTGCAGTTAGTAAGTGCCATGGAAAGGCACAAATAGCAGGTGGGCTACAACTGAAACCAGTAAATAATAGCTATTAAAATGTGATGCCAATTATTATATCTCTAACAACTTTCACTTAAAATAATGAAGTGTTTTCTTAGTTTTATAATTCGACAAAGCCAAATATATACTACAATAAATCAATAGCCTATATTCTCAAAGCTCAACAAAAGGTAGGCTTACGTTAAAGTGTCCTTATTTTTATTGTGTTTCTTTTATTTCAGAGGGTCTAATAAGTATGTTGGAGCTCTATTATTTGTAAAATATACAGCTTTAACTTTTATTTCATTCACCGCGATACACAGCAAAGTCATGTTTTGTCAAGCATACAATAGTGTCTGATGGACAAGTGTACAATACAAAGTAATGTAACGGCAAAACTGCTATCTGACAATAGTGGAACATACTGAATACTATGAGCTTTGTGTTTTCACTGAATTCCGCTTTCAGGACTTATTGATGTGAAACAGAGGAGGGACTAGGAGACTTTATAACCCAGGCAGTTTGTAAAAGTACCTCAGCCCCCTCTGCTCCCCACTTTTTGCCTCCATGGTTCCAACATCTGAACACAATAGACAGTTCTTTGATCTACAGTTATCTATTCTTTCCTGGATTTCCACTCAAAACGTAATACTGGCCATATATCAGTGAATCAGAAGTTAGTCAACATTTGGTAATTATGTTTTTTAATGACAACAGGAAGTACAGCCATATTGGTTGTTGCTTTTGAATTAGCCCAAAAACAAACCAATAGGGAATTTAGATTGCAAGTAAGTGAGGACCTCTGTACAGAGCTGCGGAATATGTTGCCGCTATATAAGTAACAGAAAAAAATAAATAAATAATAAATAGCTACTCAGAAACTGATAATCGATTCTTTGTCACCCTGTTCAATCTATATCACTAGTGACAGTCTTACCATCAGCTGCTGGGAAGCTAATTCAAAAGTCACAACTAATATGGCTGCACTTCCTGTTGTCACTTTTACAAGATTGTCCGCTGCAAATGAATAGAAAATTGCTAATATAGTATCTCTGTTTGTAAAATTATAATTACCAGAATTTGGCTCCTGTTCTTATTTTTACATTTTCAAATTTTGTGTGAAAATCATTTTTAAAACGAGTTGATAGGTAGCGTACCTAGACATAATAACTAATCAGGGCTTCACTTCCGGAACTGAAAAATATGCAAAATATATATATATATTATATGCATATTCATTACAGATCCACCATATATACACATATACTGTACATTATATGCGCCTGCACATCATATACAAATATGTAAAACACATATATAACGGTTGCCGCTTCAGTCCCTGTCTGTTTTTTACAGTGTTCCTCCACTCCCTCATGTATCTGGGACCATTTCTCCTACATTATAAGCAGCGGTATGTAAGGCATCTGCGAGAGGGTGAAGTGTGTGAGTGCTTTAGGGGGAGTTCACATGCCATTTTTTCTTTAATTTTGAATTGCCACTGAATTTTTAATGCTTTATTTGTGTTTTTTCCTGTTTCTTTCAGAGCCATTAGATCTAATACAAAAACTGTGGGCAAAAAAACGCTGCAAAAAATGCTCAAAACGAGCACCGCAGGCTTTTTCTGCCTTCCATTGATTTCAATTGGAGGTCAGAGGTGGAACCGCTCTAAGAAAGAGCATGTTGCTCTTTTTTTTCCGCGATCGGCCATAAGCCGCTCAGGAAATATGCCTCCCATTGAAATCAATGTGGGGCGATTTGGGTCGTTTCTTGGCGCTGATTCCGTCACAGTGTCCAAAAAACGCTGTGTGAACTACCTCTAAAAGTGTTGTACAGGATTAGAAAAACATGGCTGCTTTCTCCTAAATAAAAGCACCTCATCTGTCCATGCGTTGTGTCTGGTAAAGCATCTCAGCTCCATTAAAGTGAATGGGGCGGATTTACAATACCACACACAACCTGTGGACAGGTGTCGGGCAGTTTTGGGTAGATAGCAGCCATGTTTTTCTAATTCTGGACAACCTCTTTAATCTATGTACCTGAAAGGTGTGCAAAATCAGACGTGCCCCTTTCTACTCATTGGCCCTATAACATGGCGTATTCTAACATGACACATTAAGATAGCACAACAGCTTATGCCAGGCCTCAGTAGTAGTAGTAATAAATGTGATTATTAAAGTCTATTATTATTACTATTATTATTAATATTATAAATTGGAGATATATACAGATGGATATCTGGTATACAGACCACTCGTGTTTAGGTTGTTGTCCTTAATTATTGTATAATTAGTTTAGATTAATATAAATTAATAATGTTGTAGACCACTCTCTCTTTTCTATATCCATCCCATGTATATATTATTTTCGACCGATCTTATCACAAGACCTTATGGCCAGTGTTTTTAAAGGATGGCACTTGGCTGGGACATATTCAGGCATTTTAATTAATGTTTTCTTTACTGGTGGAGTTGAGGCACCACTGCTAATGATACTGTAATCTCTGTAAAATATGTTTTTGAAAGTCAAATATTACAAAATATAAATGTTTTATTTTATCTCTGCTGGAGAGTTTTTGCTCAAATAAGTAGAAATAGACTCAATATAGACAGAGGTGGCATGGAAATTGGATAAAATGAGCTTGAAAAAAATAAAATAAAAAAAAGGCACTCTCTTAGGATACTGTTTTATCACATATTCTGCTCTACTGGAATTAATCCGATTCTGGTCTAAAACAGTCTAAACAACAGTTATTGTAAATCTGCCAAGACTTCCCTTGATCAACATTTTCTGGTTTAAGAAGTATATGTGCTTGAAAGAGAAAAAGATTACATTAATTATGTAGGAGGCCATTGTAACAGATGAACATATCAGCATGCATTTGGAATATGCAACAACAATTGTGAAGGAATGATTTTAGACCTAGTTTATAGTAATAATAATTCAGAATATTGTAATGCATAACTATAAGGAATGTTATACAGTAGTTATGCATATCTTTCTACATCAGAAACAGGGGAGTTGGAACCAGCGCTGAGAGTGCAATTTCTGTTAAAACGGAAATCTATTTCCAAGTTTTATTTGGTCTTGGTTAAAATCGAAGCACAGAAGCTACGAACAAAAGGACCTAGCGAGGGTCTGAAACGCGTAGGCTACCGCCTATCCTCTCCTTCTCTCTGTACTTTGGACTATACCTACCCGTCACTAAACTTTTGTTCGTAGCTTCTGTGCTTCGATTTTAACCAAGACCAAATAAAACTTGGAAATAGATTTCCGTTTTAACAGAAATTGCACTCTCAGCGCTGGTTCCAACTCCCCTGTTTCTGATGTATCTTTTGCGTGCGCCGACACGAGGATCCGTGTGCTGATTCCCATACCCTTCTTGTGACAAGGTGAGCTGGAGGATTTCTTTCATATTTTTTCTGCATATCTTTCTACCACTGTCCCTAGTTTCTCCCCATATTATGTGCCATTGGGCATTAACATGCTAATATAACAATAGCCAATGCCATTTTATTTAGACAAGACAAGGTAACATTTCCAATTCTAGTGTCTATTAACCATACTGCACTATTTTTTACTGTACAACCTTAACATCAATATCATAGTTAAGTAAATTTTGAGGGGAAAAAAATAATAATTTAGAGCATTTATCTATGAGCTTTGTTCTTTCCCTCCCGCTTCTTTGTTTTATTTGCTGTCTTTATTTCCATACTTCTGTTTGATGATTAGGGTAAGGGCTCATGCACACAGCAGAGTTCACACAAAGGTTTTTGTCAGGCAGAAAAAATCTGCCTCAAAATTCTTTTTAGGCAGATTTTGAAGTTCAGCCATTTTTTTACACTCTTCTTACGCGTTTTTGTTAGCTTTTTTTGCAACAGGTTCTTTTGTTTTTTAATAAATCAAATGCAATAACCACTTCAAACTAGCAAAACTTTTTTCCCCCCGCTTCCCATTGGTTTTAATGGAGTTGCAGGGGCACAAACCACTCTAAACCACTCTAAAAGCCGCCTCGGTAGAAAATGTCTCGGCATTCCATTGAAATGAATGGGATAAGATCTGGGGCATTTTTTTGGCACGGATTCCGATGCACGTCAAAATCAGTGCCGAAAAACTCTGTGTGAACGTGGCCTTACAACAGTGTGCGGAGTCTATACGGCTCCTTAGTGTGGAGCCGCACAGTCTCCGTACACCGCCTTCAGTCACCGCCAAACTCTGTGTGTACACAGATATTTTTCCCTAGAACCAATGCTTCCAGGGGAAAATATTTGAATTTATAAGGAGTCTGAAGGAGCATGTCAGAAATGTAAGTTTAATTTATGAGTACAGAAGAGGGCTTTTGAACCTCTTTGACAGCTCCGAGCTAAGCGAAGCCATAGTACGGTCATGTGTGCATGAGCCCTTAGTCTTTAGATAGGTACCGTATCCTGTGTCATCAATCACGTGGTGGTCTCATTGTTTATATTGAACTCAAACATTCTAGATATGCTTTTAGTTAAATTGGAGAATTACTTAATTAATTAACAGTAAAAATATTGCCGTAGGGTTGTTGCAGTTTTCTTCTGCCACTGAAATGAAAGTCACCAAATGTTTTATTTATATATTTTTTAATTATATTCTACAGCTAATAACACTAAACTCGAAGTTGAAATTTAAGATACAGGAAAAGTTTAATTACAGGGTAAAGCAATTTAACATCAGGCAAATATGAAGAAAATAGATCGTGGCAGTAAGAAAGGCAGCTAGCTTCTAAATTAATGGCAGAAACATAAAAAGAAGATATTTTTTGCTTGCTAGAAACATTTATTAATCAAGAAATACAACACAGAATGTCATATGGTTGGACAATGCTAAAAATATATCTAAAAAATATCTTCACTATTCAATGCTGTGTCTATAATAATACAGATAATGATTGCCAAGACAGTATTGATGCCTTTGAGCTTTGATGTTGACAATGACTTTTAAGAATACTTTGGATGAGAAGCAAAACATCTGGACCCTTTACTAAATCAAGATAAAATTTCCACTCGAAGGACAAATTGCTTCTTTTTTAAACATTATGAGAACACACAATTCAGTGAAAAACAAAGTTATGCTTGAAAGAGTTTCAGGCAAAAGAGGAAGAAGATGCTACATGATCAAGGGATACAATTTTAAAAATCATAACACCTCTAACACAGAAGTCTGAAGACTCAAACAAAAGACAGAACATCCTAGAGAAAACACTATTTTTATGGCTGCCAAGAGTCAAAATGAGCTTAATGGTAATCATATTTGTGATGGGAGTAGGTGTAGAAAAAAGCTGCTCTCCCAGCAATCACAGATCAGTGGAGGGATTTAAAGGGGGCTTCCAGTTCCAGTAAATAAAACGCATCCACCGTTTACTGATAAGTTATGACATTTTCTGATATACTGTGCTCTGTGTTTCAATTATTCCCAATTTTCAAGATTTCTGTAGTCATTTAATGGGAACCGGGTTAGACTGGCCCCCCAGAGTACCAAAGCATACTACGTTGGGCTTTGACACTATAATTAGCCCTAAAGGTCCAGTAGAAGACCACCTCATTCGGAGCTTACTTTGGATACAATTGCCATCAATGTTTACTTTTTATCGTTTTATAATATTAACCTATTAGACCTTTTTGGATTGGTTTGAATTACTTTATTAATCCCCAAAGGAAAATTTATGCATCACAAAAGCTCTCCATAAAAACAATACTATTCGACAACACAAGTGATCATTGAATCTGTTTCCCATGTGCGCAATATAACAACAAAGTTTACATTGAAATTAACAGTTCACTTGCACAGGCTCTATATAAATGTAGGATGGGCTCACAGGCCCATTTCCACTGGTGGGCCCAAGGAAGCCCAGTCTGATACTGAATAGGGACCAACATTCTTAACTTCTATAGGTTTACAATCTGTCCTGGTCATGTTATAATCA
Organism: Rhinoderma darwinii; assembly: GCF_050947455.1. Classification (NCBI taxonomy): domain Eukaryota; kingdom Metazoa; phylum Chordata; class Amphibia; order Anura; family Rhinodermatidae; genus Rhinoderma; species Rhinoderma darwinii. Next base: position 40,573,684 of record NC_134697.1, on the reverse strand, counting down.
TGCAGGTGGCACAGCTCATTATAATACAGAGCTGTGATATCTGTAAGATAAAAAATGGTGCACCTGTGTAATCAACATATGTCAAGGGCACTATTTTTTCCCCTGGAAGTTAACAGTGAAGGTTTCCTTTCAATGGCGGGGAGCAGAGATCTCAAGAGATTTTAATAATTTTGGCGCATCTTGCGCCAAAAACTTTTCTCTTCCTTATACCACATTTGATTCGGCTTATTTTGTGCCAGTTTTGGCGCATATTGGTGCATTTTAAGCCACATACCCTTTTTCTGGCAAGCCACGCCTGTTCCCTTTAAAGGACATCAGTCATCTGAGGGCTTCATAAAGTAGTGCCAGAGACCCTGATTCCAACGCAGTATTACTCACTTGTCAGCGTTCATTAGTTTTTGTAAAAATCACGTTTTCTCCAGCAGCTCGTATTCACTAGCCCTGCCCACTGGCCTCCGATTGACAGCTTTCTCCCCATAGTGTACATGGGGAGAAAGCTGCAAATCAGTGGTGGATAGGGCGCTAGCCACAGCTCATGAATACCTAAGACTCCCCATCAAGTGCACATAATGGAGAGGACTCCTTAGGGCTTTCGAGTGCAAGGGCTTTAAATGATTACAGTGGGGGCTACAAAGTGAGTATACCATAAAGAAAGACACAATCGCATTAGGGATCTGCAACTATACATCATGGTTACATTGGTTAATGGTAGTAAAAGTTGGTGACAGATTCTCTTTAAAGAAGAGCTTTAGGACCACAATGATTACTCTATAAAATACAGATGTTCAATCCAACAAAAGATTCTTTCTAGCAAACGAGCATTCTGTCCCAGATGTCACACCATGGAAAGGTATTGGTCTCCTTCTACAAACAGGCTAAAAACCGAGAACGAAACATTTCATTTCATACAATTGAAGCCATCACTAACTATGGCTGTTCCAGTAAGCAGTCCATGTAAAACCAGGAGATTTGGGTATATCAAACTTCTAGAGTTGCATTGAAGATATATTTCTTATGTGGAATCATTTCTGTCTAATAGCCCCCAATCAATAGGCCATGTGAAGCAGGCTGTTCTTTTCTCAAAGCGGTTATTATTAGAAAATATATTCATAGATATGTGCAACGACTCAGGAATTTGCAGTTGGCTAATTATTCCTGCATATTTAATTATAAACACAAATAACATAAAATAATAACAATAACTCAATTCTTCTGTGAAATAGAAAAGCACAAAATATGTAAATATCACGATTTGATATGTTTAAAGCAGAACATGGAAACAATTTCTACAGATCGGTTGCCACTGCAGGAATTTTAATTGTTTAAATCTGTTCATGTAGTTTGGTAAGAGGAGGAAATCTGATTTGTATTATGCTCTACAGTGCATTGTAGCACTTTTTCCATGTACCAACGCAGATGAAAGAAATAATAATGTTCAGAGAGGAAATATTGTATACTTGGAAATCTTTATAGATCTGAAAAATAAGGGTAATTTGTCAGATACAGAACTGGATATTGTAAGGAAAGCATAAGAGTATTTACAGTCTGTACTTGGATAGTTTTTGTACTTGCACAGTACATTAGGGTAATTCCTATTGATGAAAACAAATTTCAGTTCACTTAAGTCAGCTTGATGGATAGAGAATGTGTTGTCACCAGTTTCAATATACAGCAGTGCTTGAGTATGATCATCTTACAGTATTTCAAGTCAAGAGAGAAAAATGCTACGTTTTTGGCAGATTGTGTTTCCCATAATGGACAGTACACAAATCATATTAAAAGAATATGAGTCATCTGCATATTTCCAGCTTGTTCCTCAATACTAAGAGTTTGTACTAATTATAGTGGAATAGTAGGAGAACCAACTCACACACCTCAGTATAGCACTGGTAGTCACAATCTGTCTGTGTGTTATCCACAAGTAGCTACTCACACAGGTAATGAATGCAGAAGGTTTCATTCACACAGCGCTTTTTAAAGGGGTTACCCAAAATTGCATGTATTAGATTTAATGGAGGATCTAGCTGTAAATAGAGATTTTAAAAAAATATCATTTGTGAAAATACTATTCTTAGCAAGGTTAACTATAGTTAGGCATTAGATTTGTTTAACAATGATTTGTATCTCACAATGGCATAACTCTGTATCGCAAGTCATGCTATACAAAGAATGGTAATTTTTTTTTTTTAAAACAAAAAAAACTATATATTGGAATATATGGAAACCATGGAAGGAATATTTAGATAAAGGAAGGATTTACGAAACTGATATTTTTTTCCTATTTTTTTTTCTTCTCTTTCTTTTATCGGTAGAGTGGGAGGTTGGATAGGATTTAAGCTTTGGAAGGTTTTCTGATATTTATTGCTGAATTTTTCATCATGTATTTGCAAAAATAAAAATCTACGGCTAAAATGAAAGAAAAAAAATTTAGTTATCTTATGAATCATTTTCATTCCAAAAGTTCAGAAATGCTGTTAATAGCTATTTTAAAGTAATATTTAGTGTCTTTAGCTTTGATTCCCTGTGTCCCCCTTGGTGCTGCTGCTAATCTGGACTGCTGGGGACAGGCTCTAAGCAGAATTAGTCTCCTTCCCCCTCTGGCAGCTGACAATATAGTTCCTTCTTACTTTTCTCTGAAGATAAGTAACATGGGATCCAGATGTAAAGGATCTGCCAGGCACTTCTGTGTATACGCCCATGGGTAATCAGTCTGCACCTGGTTCTATGTCTCTGAGACTGACTCCATCTTCCACCACTTAGGATGGCAGGCTTAGGAATGGGAGAGCCTATCGCAGCCTGGCCAGACGGAGCTAGTTCCGCCCTCTGTCTATTTATACCTGCCTTTCCTGTTCCTCCTTTGCTTGTGATTCTTCTCGTGTGGTTTCCTGGCCTTGCTGCAGCTCCTAGCTATTTGAGCTTGCTTCATACTGACCCCGGCTTTCTGACTACTCTCCTGCTCTGCATTTGGTACCTCGTACATTCCTGGTTTGACTCGGCTCGTTCACCTCTCTTGTTGCTCACGGTGTTGCCGTGGGCAACTGCCCCATTTCCCTTTGCTTGTGTCCCCTTGTCCGTTTGTCTGTCGTGCACCTACTGAGTGTAGGGATTGTCGCCCAGTTGTACCCCATCGCCTAGGGCGGGTCGTTGCAAGTAGGCAGGGACTGAGAGGTGGGTAGATTAGGGCTCACTGTCTGTTTCCCTACCCCCCTGTCATTACACCAGAGTAGTAAAGATATAACATATAATGTGTTACATCCACTTAGAAAGCAATAATAATAATAAAATAAGCAGAGCAGCAATACTAGATGCATCCTATGTACAAGTGTGGTGCTATTTCTAGAATAAAGCAGACCATTTATCCTAAATTTAGACAACCCCTTTACGTGTGTGTGTTTCAATAAAGTAGGGGAAATTGAGTAGCTGTGTAAATACAAACTGTTCTTTAAAACTTCCATGTAAAATAATTGCATTTTTGGATGAATAGTATGGGTAGTCTAAATTATATGGTTTTCTTTGCACGGCATTTGGCAACTTTTTTAGTGTAATAAATGTTGTAACCCGACCACTAGCTGACATATCTTATCATTGCTAGAGTACAAATCTATGCAGTAAATTCTGTTGTAAGAAAGAGGCTTTTAAAGTGGTTGTCTGCTCTGTTTTAATATGTTTGTGAAGACCAACTGATGATTGGGGCCTTTATATAGGGACCCCCAAAATCAGCTGTTATCAATTTCTTAAAGGGAAACGAATCATTACCCTTGTCCTATTGAAATCGGTAAATGACCACTGATCTCTATGAATGCTAGAGCTAAAGCCACTCTTTGCAGACCTGTCTTCTGGAGAGTAGAGGGGGTCCTTGACGGGGAAACCCTTCCCATCTGTTTCCTCAAAATGTCTTACTAGAAATAATATTTTATGAATGGTTGTTGAATTAGACAACGTCCATACCTTTCAGATGTGTTTGACTGATGAATGATCTTTCCAAAACAATTAAAATGTGTTCTTGCGGCAGTATGTATATAGCCTATTCCATATTTAACCAAGAATTTCACATCTATGGCTACCAGAATGGCATAATGTTGGCCATAGACACTCAGTTTTCTCAAAAAGACTGATGATCATGATGATTCATGAAACATCTCTTCATCCTTGGACCCATGAACAGTGAACACCACCCTTATATTTTCTATGGATAGTGTTTATTGAACAGAGATTCTCCAACATCCATTTTGGGTAGCTTAAAGAAGTTTTCCCACTTTAGACATGTTTGGCATATATATCATTTTGGCTTGCCAAACAAAGGTTAGGGGGACCCCCTGTTCTCTCAATTGCTGAGTGCCCTAGAGATAGGACTAAACCTATCTGACATGTATGACATATTCTGTGGAAATGCCATAAATTAATGCAGTGGAGAAACCTAAATATTAAATATGCATTTGATTCTTTAAAAGCTATCCAGTATGAGGACAGCAGGGGCACTTTTTTTGTGAACATAAAAGTCCAATATAACATGCTGTTTAAAGCTCTAAAATCTTTTCAGCTCATTTAAAAATGTGTAAAACTAGAACTCCAGGGATCTGATACTTTTATGTGTCGCTTATTAAACAGTGAAAAATAGAGCATTTCCTTTTTTAATCATCATTTTTTTTCTGCATCATTTTCCTTAAGGCGTTGTCTGAATTGGGTGCTATTCAATAATAATGTACTCACGATGTGAAAAATGCGTAAGTTTCCCAAAGGAGCTGAAAATTGCCAATTTTAAACAATGTAAGTGTTTTCAAAGTGTGGAATTTAAGAAGAAATGATGGAGCGTTTCATACATAAAAGAAAATTATTTTGCCTTGTAAAGACGTTACATTTCTAAGTGATTTACTTTTGATGTGTAAACTTATGTTGCAAGTCTGACAATTTATGCTTGAAAAATGGGAATACCAGTGACGTCTACAGCAGTGCTAATAGGTTCTTCATTTGTCAAAAGGGTTGAGTGAAAGCAATTGGAAAATTACATATTTTAATCAACTTTATTAAAACTTTTTCATTGGCATATTTGGCATCCGTACCTGTAAGCAGAATCTATGCAGGTTTGAAGGAACCATGGCAACGGGAAGTCGTAAACTGGACAATAGAAAGGGAAAGCAAAGTGAAAAGATACTTAAAGTGTAGCTAAATGTTTGACAAACTTCTGACATGTCATAGGGACATGTCAAAAGTTTGGATTGGTGGGGGTCCGAGCACCGAGACCCCCTCCAATTGATAGAACGAAGCAGCTGATGCACTCGTGTGAGCGCTCAGCCGCTTCGTGTCTTTTCTCCTTTTTCCGGAAAGCCGATGTATCGGAGTACGGGCTCATAGACTTTCTATTGAGTCCGTACTTTATACATTTATTTCCGGAAAAAGGCAAACAGACACGAAGCGGCTAAGCGCTCACACGAGCGCTTCAGCTGCTTCGTTCTAGCGATTGGTGGGGGTCTCAGTGCTCGGATCCCCACCAATCCAAACTTCTGACATGTCTCTATGACATGTCAGAAGTTTGTCAAACGTTTAGCTACACTTTAAACTCCAAATTAAAAAAATAATAGGTTCCTACCAGTTTGGTAAATAAAATATTGCAACACTGTTTACAAATAGTTGTTTTAGGCAGTATTATAGACTTGGCAGTGGCCAGATGTGGTGGGTAGCCATCAGATCCCAGCAGACTGTGATGGTGCAATGTAGCCAATTGCCTTGTAAACTGGTATCCCAAATTATATTTCTGTTTGGGTAAAGCGTTCCTTTTAGAAGGGTTTTCTTGACCTTTCTGTTTGGATCCTTTCCTATCTTTGATTAAAGGGAAAATGTAAACTAACTTTTAAATTGCCATTGTTGGCGAGCCTTAAAATGAATGTATTTACTCTGAGACATTGTTTCAGTCACTGTATATTTCCTTCCCAATTATGAATGACATACATCTGTTATATCAACTTCTGCTTCTATTCTGTAAAGACTCCCACAGAGCAATGCTCCAACAGCAAAGTAAGATATGATTATTTTCATCATTACAGGACTTTGTAACTGAGGCGGAAATTCCTCCAGTTTGCTAAAATTTTTACTTTAAAGTGTTTGTCCACCCTTGAACTCCATTTTACAGTTTACATATAGAATTGATCTATAGTGCTTAAAACTTTAAGCAACTTTGTGAATACATTTCATTACTTAGTAATTCTGACTTTAACCCTTTCACTGCCTCCCTGCAGCTGACAGGGACAAATGTGTTTAGGTAGGCGGTGAGAGGGTTAAACCTCCTGTCTTGTCTAGATGGCTTCTGTAAACACAGGACAGTAATGAGGAGATGTCCAATAAGTCCGCACAGCTTAGATGTTTCCTCTGCGTGTCCTGCAGGAACGGTTCTGCTCCTCCTGGCACCAGTCAATGTGACACCAAGCTCTACTGACTATTACATTGCATAAAATACACCGACAGACCTGTCATTTAAAATGAATCACAGCAGTAGAAGAAGGTGTCTTGTGAGTTACAGTGAAGATTTTTTTTTTGTCGGCAGGTTGCACATTTTTTTGTTTTTCTTTCCACGCAATATTTTTTACATTTTGGAGTCTGATGAAGGTAATGGTTTAAATATTTATCCAGTCGTTTTTAATGTAAAATTGTACCTTTGTATGCATTTTGCTATCTTCTGATATGTCATAGAGACAATAGAGCATCAGTAGAGGTCCCACCAATCGCCAGAACGAAGGGGCTGCAATGCTACTCCAAGCACCGTTTCTCTTTGTCTCTTGAATGTTCTTTGTTTAGCTTAACGGTATGTTCACACAGAGCGTTTTCAGCCATTTTTGGGGCCGTAAACGTCCCGAAAAACGGCTGAAAAATCTGAAGCAGAACGCCTCGAAACATCTGCCCATTAATTTCAATGGGAAAAACGGCGTTCTGTTTTGAAGGGGCATTTTTTTACACGACCGTTTTTAAAAAGTGAATGTCACTTCTTCAGCCATTTTTGGAGCCATTTTTCACTGACTCTATAGAAAAACAGCTCCAAAAACGGACGCTAAAAACGCCATGAAAAAAGCGACTTTGAATAAAAAACATCTGAAAATCAGGAGCTGTTTTCCTTTGAAAACAGCTCCGTATTTTCAGACACTTTTTATTTTGTGTATGCACATACCCTTACTCATGACTGAGGATTTTACAACAACTTTAATGCCTAAATGCAGTCGTTTCTCCTGGCTCTAATACCCACAGTATATATCTCAGACCGGAGGAGGTAAAATTCAATCGGGTATGATCCAAATACCCTAAATAGCATAAATAAAGTACAGCAATGTTTACCGCTCAGACGGCACTGGTAACAGTCCAATATAATTCAGTATGGACACTCTCTCCCAGAAAAATGCAGTGGACAGTCTAGCAATCCAGTCAGGGTGTAGATGGTAATTCTTATCCCTGTAGTCCCACAGAGCTCCGTATCGTCTCTCGGTGTTCAAAAGACTCCTGGTAGGAAAAAGATCCTATATCTCTAATAGATGGAAAAAAAGAGACAAAGTGCAACACCCTCTGAAAACTGATCGCTCCACGCTAAGTTTAATCCATACTCACAGAAGTAACAAGAAATAAAAGCATCAAAATAGGTAAAATCTTAAAAATTCCTAGGCAGCACGCCAAACACTCTCGCCCGACCGGGGCAGAGGAAGCCAGAAGGGCGAAACCCAGGGTCGGGCGAGAGTGTTTGGCGTGCTGCCTAGGAATTTTTACGATTTTACCTAATTTGATGATTTTATTTCTTGAACTGTGTTCGGTCCGGGAAAAACGACATATGGTCTGTATCTCACTGATCAGAAATGGCCGTGTGAAACAGGCCTTAAAGGGGTTATCCAACTTGTAAAAATTTTTACAAACAGCTGCAAATGTACGTGCCATACTTTTAACATCCACGCTCAGCGATAAAAGCCTTGATGCCAGGAGTATGGCACATGACCGCTGAGGCCCCTGATTGTTTGCAGCAATCACATGCTCGCTGCTTGTACACGAAGACTGGGAGCATCAGCGCTGGATCACAGTCGGGAAATAAATAGGTGAGTACTGATTCTTTTTTCATTTTCAAACATTTCAAGCTGTTTTAAAAAATGTTTTTAAAGTTGGATACCCCTTTAACCCATCTTAACATTAAACATGAGGAAAATGCATATGTGGGAATTTCCTAATATACTATTATGGATTGCTCAAGGAACAACAAAAAAAAATAAACCAGTTTGGGGAATTTCTGATTCTCTATAATTCTCCTGAGACCAATAGACTTTTTTTCTATTATTTGATAATGGGGTGAAGTCTATATCCTGCTGATGAACGGATGGTTGGCATGTGAGTGGGGCCCTGGCAAATAAAAATGATGGGACTTGGAATTAATGATGGCAGTCCTAGCTTAGATACATTAGCTCAGCATAAAGTTTCACACATGATAGGTTTAGATACAGTAGCTCAGCATAAAGTTTCACACATGATAGGTTTAGATACAGTAGCTCAGCATAAAGTTTCACACATGATAGGTTTAGATACAGTAGCTCAGCATAAAGTTTCACACATGATAGGTTCAGATACAGTAGCTCAGCAGACAGTATCACACATGATACTGTCTGCTAACAGTATCCACATGATAGGATTAGCAGGCAGTATCACACAAAAGGCTTAGATACAATGACTTAGCAGAAAGTATCACATAAGAGGCTTAGATGCAGCCGCTCAGCAGACAGTATCCATACATTTAACCTCCTCTGTCCTGAGTTAGGTCCTCTTCAGCTTCGGGCGGAGCACTGGGTCAGTGTCAGGACATTGTGTGCCCCGTGCATACAATGTCCTGACACTAAACGGAGTCAGGACTCTGCAATGTGCCAGGAGCCAAAGAGGACCCTGTCCTGCGCTCGGAGCCGAAGAAGGCCTGACACAGGAGTGAGGAGGGCAAGTATATGGAGGAGTTCCTGTAGTAATGGAAGCTTGTGTATTCCCACCTATTAGAAGCTACATAGTTATTACTGTTTCTACAGTAAGCGTTGATAGAGGTGCAGTGGAAGCCATGCCCCCCCCCCCCTGGCTTTAGGGCAACTTCGACCCCTTTAGCTAAGCCACTAAGCTCAGAGCTGCACTCACAATTCTGCTGGCTTCAGTGATGACATCTCCAAGCTTTCTTTTCTGGCTCATTACACAGAACACTAAGCAATAATTTCATATAGGAAAAACTAGCTCTTCCACTGCATTATAGGAATTCACCTAAGCTGTTAGGGATGTGTCTGACAACAAGCTTTTTGACTAATACCAATGACAACATGCAAAACTGTGAATGCAACTCTGGGATATAATACAGGATCCATGCGAAATTGGTAAGGCTATTTATTTACAAAGTTACACACGTTTTTATGCAGATTATATTTAAATATAAGAACGGACATACAAATCATAGAGGCAGACCATGCAGCTGCTATGGTGCCCTTGGAAAGAGGGATCTCAGCCCGGGTTGGTCCTGTCCCCTTTGCTACTGGGTGATTAAAACCTGTAGAGGACTCATCTCTCCAGAGGAACTGCATTGTTAACAAAGGAGCAGGTCATGGAAAGGATATGGAGGTGGAAAGAAACCCAGGTAGTTCTGGGTGACAAGACCTGGCACCATAATGGGGGGCCCACTATGGTTTTTCATTTTGCTACAGGGTTTTCTCATCTTCCTTGTACGCCACTGCACATAAGATGCTAAATAGAAATCAAACTTGGATATGTTCTATATCCAGAAAGCCCTCCATGTCCATGAAGAGCCTTGATTAATATCAACTATGTTCTGTGGATAGGAAAACACAGGGCACAGTATGGGGGAAATTTATCAAACTGTTTATGGCAATTTTCTGGTGTAAAAAGAAAAAATTTGTGGTGCACACCATATTTGCACTAAAACCTCCGACTTTTCATCCCTCTCGTGAAAAGTGAATGGGTTTAGGGGGAGTTCACACAGAGTTTTTTTACACTATTTTTGACGCGGAAACCGCGTCGGAAACCGCGTCAGAAAACAGTCAAAAACGCCTCCCATTGATTTCAACACAGGAAACAGAAACATCATGCCCCATCTTTGGGCATTTATGTCTCTGACATCAATGGGAGGCAGAGAAAGTATATTTATCAGCGTTATTTGCCCGCAGCCCTCAATGGGCGTGGGCAAAAAACGCAGCAAAAACATGACAAACGGCATGCAGGCAGGTCAAAATCTGCCTCAAAATTCCACACGGAATTATGAGGCAGATTTTTCTGCCTGCAAAAAAACTCAGTTGGAACAGGGCTTTAGGCAGGAGAAGCAAGGCAAGCAGATTTCATTTTCTGTCTTTAGGATTGTCACAAATACGCCAAATTTATTAAGAGGCGTGCATTTCACTATAAAGGTAACTCAGTTTAACACCGGCTTATGAAACACCAGTTATTAATAATTTTCCCTATGTTTTCTTCTAGTGTTAGGTGTTAACTGTATCAGCTATCACAGATCACAAACCACATGCTAATGGACTAAAAGATGGGGTATGAGTCCTTCATTCACAAGTATAAAGATTGCTTTACAGCAATGCTCAATTATCAAACATGGGTATGGACTATCACTATATTTCAATATTTTATCATCTAAGTCCAGAATTCAGACATCTTAGAGTTTTCATTAGCAAACGGCTTATACATTAAAAAAAAACAAAAAACTTTCCATATAATTATCTCCAATGTATATTGACTGCGCAAATTTAATTATTTCTCAGACTCATACAAGATTCTAGTCTCTATGGACTTTACAAAAGATTTTGTTACCTAAGCAGTAATATAATGAATGGTTTTAAGGACAGAGCCCCGTGCCAAGAAATATGTAATTAAACTGATGTGTTAATAATGCTGATATATAGGATAACGTACAATTGTTCAATTAAAAATAACTTAAACTGAGAAACTGAACAGTATGAAACATACTTACTATGGAATGAAATTGCAAGCAATCCCTATAAGAAGTAGACATATTGGGAAGACAATTACACCGCATAACAACGTTAGAGATGGCAAAAAAATAAATTGACAATGTAAATTGGGGAATTCAACGACATTTAATTTTTTCCATCTGTTTACCTTTTGCAAAGGTAAAGCTAACAGGAGTGGGAGGTCAAATAGCCTTCATGGTCCCTTTAGGGCTCATTCAGACGAGCGTTATACTCGTCCATGTGCTGTGCGTTGAAACAACACACAGCACACGGACCCATGCAATTCAATAAGGCCATTCACACATGCGTTGTTTTTCACACAGCGTGTGTCCATTGCGTTAAACTCACTGCATGTCTTATATTGGTGCGTTTTCATGCACCTAGTCGCCCATTGAAGTCTATGTGTGCGTGAAAACCACGGACAGCACAACTACAGAACACGGACGAGATCAAATAAAACATTTTTTAAAAGGAAGTGCTTGCACGGACGTGAAAAACGCATGCCACACGCAATGCACACGAACAAGCAATGTAGGAAAAACGCTGCGGTTTTTACCCGCACAAATTGTACACGCTCGCCTAAATGTAGCCTTAGGCCCCCTGTACACAGGATGAAAATGCTGTGGATTTTCCATGCGGATCTGTGCACAGAAAATCCACAACAAATTACAGTGCCAGCCATGTGGTTGATTTGAATAAATATTTTAAGCATGGAAATCAGAGCATGCTGCGGATATTGAAATCCGCAACATGCTCATTTTGTATGTTGACAGCGGATTTCTCCCTTTTCAATTTAGAAGGTGTGAAATCCATGGTGAATCGCTATGTACTGTAACACATGAAGATTTTTCTGTGGAACAATCCGCCACGTGAGTAGGTACCCTTAATTTTGGGGGTTCACAACAATGAGCTACACATTCTAGATCAAATATGATAGTTGTCAAGTATTCTGTGAACATTAAACAATTGGTCAATTATTTGATTGCTCCTTTGCTCTGATTGGTCAATGTGTATTTAAATATGTAGCATGCACAAATAGTCTTTAGAAAGGTCCATGCACTTGAGGACAAAGCATTAGGGCAGATTTACTAATACCGTCTAAGATTTAGAAAGCGTACATTTAGACAAGGCCATCTGAAGATGCACCAAGTAGTGCATGCTGTATGATAAATTTGGTGCATCTAGCTAGACATGTTAGACACTTTTCTCTTCCTTATACCGCCTCTTGGTTGGCTTAGTTGCGCAAACTTCTTAAGCCAAAATGTATGCAAATTTGCGTGTGGTTTTGCATTTTAAGCCCCTTTCAAAGAGACTAGATCTTCGTTTTTGTCTAGTCCACGCCCAAAGGCGGATCATCATTGGGCGTTTTGGCCGCCCCAAGTACAATGCATTTTTTCAGCGAATTTGTCGCGAGTCGCGGCAAAAACCACGACAGAATGGCATTGTGTATGTCCTGTAAAGGACCAGCAGACATAAAGGTCACATGACCTTATGTCTGCAGTTCTTGTTACTGATTAGAGACCTGCTGGTCACATGGCCACATGTCCTACAACAGCAGCAAGAGAGATGACCGTGAGGTGAAGTGAGCTGCGAGGTAAGTATAAGGGGATCATGGATTTGTTTAAGGGGTCTGGGGTCTGCATTTAGGTGGTCTGGTCTGGCATCTGTATTTAGGTGGTCTAGTGTCTGTATTAGTTTAAGGGTTCTGTATTTAGGGGGTCTGTTATAGTTTAAGGGTTCTGTATTTAGGAGGTCTTTATTTAGGGGGACTGTATTTAGGGGGTATGTATTCATTTAGTGGGTCTAGTCTGGGGTCTGTATTCAAGGGGTCTGGTCCAGGTCTGTATTTAGGAGGTCTGGGGTCTGTAATAGTTTAAAGGGTCTGTATTTAGGGGGTCTGTATTAGTTTAAGGGGTCTGGGGGTCTGTATTTAGGAGGTCTGGGTTCTTTATTTAGGGGGACTGTATTTAGGGGGTATGTATTAGTTTAGTGGGTCTAGTCTGGGGTCTGTTTTCAAGGGGTCTAGTCTGGGGTCTGTATTTATGAGGTCTGGGGTCTGTATTTAGGGGTCTATATTAGTTTAAAGGGTTTGAGGGTCTGTATTTAGGGGGTCTGATCTGGGGTCTGTTAGTTTAAGGGGTCTGTATTTAGGGAGTCTGGTCTGGGGTCTGTTAGTTTAAGGGGTCTGTATTTAGGGGGTCTGGGGTTCTGTATTAGTTTAAGGGGTCTGGGGTCTGAATTTAGGGGGTCTGGTGTTGATATTTAGGAGGTCTGGGGTCTGTATATTTAGGGGGTCTGGTCTGAGGGTCTGTATTTAGGGGTCTGGTCTGGGGTCTGTATTTAGGAAGTCTGGGTCTGTATATTTAGGGGGTCTGGTCTGGGGTTTGTATATTTAGGGGGTCTGGTCTGGGCTTTGTATTAGTTTATGGGGGTCTGTATTTAGGAGGTCTGGGTTTTGTATTAGTTTAGAGAGTCAGGTATGGGGTCTGTATTAGTTTATAGGGTCTGTATTTAGGAGGCCTTGTCTGGGGTCTGTATTAGTTTAGGGGGTCTGCTCTGGGGTCTGTATTAGTTTATGGGGTCTGTATTTAGGGGTCTGGTCTGGGGTCTGTATTAGTTTATGGGGTCTGTATATATGGGGCCTGGTCTGGGGTCTGTATTAGTTTAGGGGTCAGGTCTGGGGTCTGTATTTATTGGTCTGGTCTGAGATAGGTCTGTATTTAGGGTGCTTGTTCTGGGGTCTGTATTTGCTTAGGGGCGTCTGGTCTTGGGATGGCAATAGTTTAGAAGGTCTGGGGTCTGTATGCATTCTAATTTATTAGTCTGAGTAAAAGGGGTTGTCTGGGCACATCGAAAGGGCATCAGTATGAAAAACCAGTCAGTGCCCAGACAACCCCTTTAATGTATGGTGCTGGGCCTTGGTGTCTGAATTTTTGTGTTTCTAAAGAGGCTGGAAATGGCTGCAGAAGCGAGGAGCAAAGATGTCTCATCACGAGAAGTCGCCATAGCGATCTGTGTCAGATGGAGAAGAAAAGAGATTGACTCGCAGACGACACTGTGAGTCAATTGATCTACAGAGGATCTGTCCCCTCTCTTGACATGTCTGTTGTAGGAAATCCTTGTATTCCACATAAAGTCTTTGTGTACCCAGGACTAATAGACAAATGCATGTTACCATTCCCATTGTCAGGAGCATGTGTCACTATACAGTGTTATACTGTCAGCGATGGTTGGAGACTGTCAGTATGTAGGGACACAGCCCTTTGACAAGGGGAATCGTAACACCCATTTGTCAATGCTCACACAAAAAGGTGGTGTTCACTACAGACTCGGCAGAGTGGCGGTGGGGAAGGGTGGCCCAAGTTTGTGGAACAGCCCAGGGCCTATTGCCTACTTAATCTGCCACTGTCCACACCCCTTGTTGAACAAAGCGCAAAAAGTGCCTAAAACAAATAATGTGGTGCATGGCATGTGCACTAGAATTCTGGTGCTTTTTGAAAAGTGAATTTGCCCCAAAGTCTGTACATATGCATTTTCACGTTGAATAAATAGAATATTTTGCCTCACATGTTTTTATCCTATGTAATTATTGGTGCTCTGGAGGACTTGGTGCAACCATGTATTACTTGGTCGGCTATTTATTTGCATTTGAAACCCTGCCCCACAGCACAAAGCAGGGTTGCAGTAGCCAGATCCATGACGATTATCTGATCACTGTGACGGATGTATTTAGAAGGGAAGTCGCCCATATGGGACAAACACTAATTTAAATTTTGATTGTCATCAGCGGCTCCACTAGGGGAGAGTGCTGTTCACTACATTACATTGAAATACTTATTAATTGAGCTGAATAATTTTACCTTTGTTTTATTATTATTATGTATCATCTAAACAACTATTCTTTAATTATTTTTAGTGAGGCCTCATCTGTTCAGTTGTTTCTACCCTTTAGTCAAAAATAAAGAATAGGAAAAACTGACAGAAGAGGCACAAGTGAGTACCATTAGGCTTCAATTCTATGGAAACCTATGGTTTGCATTTTTTTTTAATTACATTTTTGTTTTACTTTTTGAGATACAGCTTCTATGTATCCTGTATACATAGAAGATGTATCTTGCACTGAAAGCCGAATCAGTCAGGTTAGCGGTACTGACAGCTTCGGCGACATATCTTAGAGGTGACATAACTTAGATGTGAACGAGAAATGACCAAATAATTTAAGGGAGTGTCTTTATGAGGGCCCTGTAGGGCCCTGTGTATAGGGCCCTGTATATAGTTTGGGGTCGCCCTTTTTAGGGCAAGTCCCCTGTCAGGGTTCGCATAGGTGTGACTATAGAGGATTAGGATGTGTCCCGTTTTTTTGTTTTTTTTTTCAGTTTTAACGTTTTAATCTGTTATTGTTTACTTAAGAATATGTTGTTCATTTTAACTAGGTTGTGTGTCTGTCATATGCCGTCTTTTTTCTTATCTTTGTATATAATTTAGATGTGAATATAGGGCTAGATGAGATATATCTCTTTGGCGTAACTGGTCACTACCTTCATGGCTACACTTGGTTATACCCTTCACCTTTGGCATGTACCATTGATGGGTTAAATTATTTCATTGGATTCATGTTCATCTTATTGCTATTTTTAATGGTGTTGTTAAAAGATATGTCTTAGAACTATAGTTTCTATGATATTTTATATGTACGACTACAAGACAACTAAGAAATTTCTCTTAGAAGAAATGACTAATATTTGGATATTTTATTGTACTTATTCAACAATAGTCAAAATTTTTTTACATTTCCTTGGGTAAAGATAAGATCATAAGAAGGCAGAGAAGAGTAAAATTTTCATATGTTGTCATAAAAATGCCTAGATGCCACTGAGTCAACTCTTGGCATTTCTCTGGAATAGATATTTAAAATAGAGTGAAATTCTATTTAAAATAAATGTCTTCTTGAGACTGATATTTATGTGAATTTGCCATCTGATTTATCTCTAGTTAAGAGAATAAACACACTAAAAATGAGAAATTGCCTTTTAAACATAACCCTATAAAACCAAAGAATCTGGTGATAATTATCAAAGTGAAATAACCTAAAATAGTATTGCTATTGGGTTTAAGAAGACTATCCTTGGAATGCAAACATTTGTATGCTATTAGTTAGATTGACTTATTATGGAGTTATTATGTAAATTTTATGTGAACAGTTTATATATTCTGGTAAACAATACAGAAATGCCAACCTCAAATTGTATACTTAATCTAAAACATGTGTTTAAAAACCTTATGCTTTCAATTATAAAGAAATATTTCCTTTTCCGATATCCTGTTCATGCAAAATGTTTAAAATATACATTTGTTCTAGAATTTAGCACGAGACATACATAAATAAAACCTCATATCACAGTTTTTGAGCATAGGAGCAGTACGAAAAGAAGTTTTGTTTTAAAATAAAATGACTACAAATTATTTGAATTCTCAAATATTGTAAGGAATATAGTAATGTTTCAAGTTTATAAATGTCCATTTTTCTCTGTCCTTATAAACTTCTTACCACAAGTCAAGTGATCATGCAATCCAACAGGTCATGTCTATGTTGGACGAAGTGGACCAAACCTTTTGTGCCAGTAAACAAAGCTTCCTGACAACTTTGAAGTCAAGAACTATTTATTCCAGAACCATCATTGATCTAGTACAATGAATCCCAGGCAATTGCCTAATGTGCTACCTGGGAATCTGATGAGAAGGGAAACAATCATTGAGGCTTTCTTGTAAAGCTTTGTTCTGCATTCTCCCAAGAAGGATGGCTCACACTAAGACAGCAATTCAGCCGGCCTGGTGATTTGCTGATCACCACGGGTCCAGTTTTAGAGACCACCAGCAATCAGCTACCGCTATGGGAAGCTGCCATTGGCCATATATTTCCACTACAGGAAAAATGTGTCATTATATGCCAGCCATTCATATTGGCTGACCATGTAACATATGGACTGGTTGAGTAGATCAGATTGTTCTCCACTCTGACTTATAGAGGTAGGTCCCGAGTGAAAGACCTACCTCTATGCCATCCATATGCCCTAATACACTGTGTTCCAAATTATTATGCACATTGGATTTTAAGTGTCATAAACATTTAATTATTCGTTTTTCAATTAAACTCATGGATGGTATTGTGTCTTAGGGCACTTTGGCTCATTGTAATCAATCTCAGACATCTGTGATAATTAGTTTGCCAGGTGTGCCCAATCAAAGGAAAACTACTTAAGAAGGACGTTCCACATTATTAAGCAGGCCACAGGTTTCAAGCAATATGGGAAAGAAAAAGGATCTCTCTGCTGCCGAAAAGCGTGAAATACCTTGGACAAGGTATGAAAACATTGGATATTTCAAGAAAACTTAAGTGTGATCATCGTACTGTGAAAAGATTTGTGGCTGATTCAGAGCAAAGACGGGTTTGTTCAGATAAAGGCATAATGAGGAAGGTTTCTGCCAGACACATTAATAGGATTAGGAGAGCAGCTGCTAAAATGCCATTGCAAAGCAGCAACAAGGTATTTGAAGCCGCTGGTGCCTCTGGAGTCCCGCGAACCTCAAGGTGTAGGATCCTCCAGAGGTTTGCAAGTGTGCATAAAGCTATTATTCGGCCACCCCTAAACAATGCTCACAAGCAGAAACGGTTGCAGTGGGCTCAGAAATACATGAAGACTAATTTTCAAACCATGTTGTTTACTGATGAGTGCCGTGCAACCCTTGATGGTCCAAATGGATGGAGTAGTGGATGGTTGGTGAATGACCACCATGTCCCAACAAGGCTGCGACATCAGCAAGGAGGTGGCGGAGTCATGTTTTGGGCTGGAATCATGGGGAGAGAGCTGGTAGGCCCCTTTAGGGTCCCTGACGGTGTGAAAATGACCTCTGCAAAGTACGCAGAGTTTATGACTGACCACTTTCTTCCGTGGTACAAAAAGAAGAACCGTGCCTTCCGTAGCAAAATTATCTTCATGCATGACAATGCACCATCTCATGCTGCAAAGAATACCTCTGTGTCATTGGCTGCTATGGGCATAAAAGGAGAGAAACTCATGGTGTGGCCCCCATATTCCCCTGACCCCTATTGAGAACCTTTGGAGCATCCTCAAGCAAAATATCTATGAGGGTGGGAGGCAGTTCACATCAAAACGGAAGCTCTGGGAGGCTATTCTGACATGCTGCAAAGATATTCAAGCAGAAACTGTCCAAATACTCACAAATTCAATGGATGCAAGAATTGTGAAGGTGATATCAAAGAAGGGGTCCTATGTTAACATGTAACTTGGCCTGTTAAGTTTTTTTATTGAAAGAGCTTTTGATTTCTGTAAATATGACCTCCTGGTGCTGAAAATTCAACAAATTACCATTTTAGTTCCCTTTACAACCTTTAAAATGTTTTGCTCTCTGTTGTGCATAATAATTTGAAACAGAGCATTTTGAGTTTTTTACTTCTAAAAAAAAATCTGTTATCATTAGGAGATTTGTTCAATAAAATTTGCATTATACTCCAACGGTTGATGGCTTGAAGATTATACTGACTGTCATTTGCATCGGCTATTTAGGAAAATCAGCGAAAAATAACATTTGCATAATAATTTGGAATGCGGTGTAGATCATATGGAAAGGGTTGTCAAGATGAGATAACCCCTTTAAGAAAACATTAGGGAAGGTGTTGAAAACAGTTGGTCAGTTGACACCTGACAAAGCATGGCTGGTTAGAAAGCAGGCATTACCATGTATCTATACCCCAAATGGATTGGTTACAGTGTATCTTATTGACACAAAACAATTGAGACATTACCTACTACAGGACTGCTCACTGTAAAATTATGTCAACATTTGCTGGGCTTTGTGCAGCACAGACATACATTTATGTCCCTTCTTCTTCTGGAGAATGGGTCCCCACAACAGCGCTAACACCCGGAATGGGCTGTTACTAACAGCCTCTGGTCCTAAGGACATCAAACTTTTGACATATCATAGTGATTTGTTAAAAGTTTTGATCGGTGGGGTCCGGGTGCTGAATCCCCTACCGATCGCTGAAAGAATGGGGCAGTAGCGCTCAGCCGTGCGCAGTACCCCATTGGCTGTAATGGGATTACTTAGGCTCTCCTCGGCTCTTCCCGGAGAGGTGGGGTTAGCTGAAGACGGTCTCATAGAAGTCTATGTGCATGTCTTCAGCTAAAGCTGACTCTCCAAGAAGACCCAAAGTAATCCCATTTGTATCCAGGAATCAAAGCAGCTGTATCTGAAAAATTATTAAAAATAATTTTGAATAAAAAGTAATTACAAAGTTGCACCAAACACGCTGATACACTGTATTGTTAAAAAAAAATAATAATGTTTTCAAAGATGTACATAGCCATTGCTATTGATTTTTGAGGAATTTATTATAAAACTGTACCCTTTTCTTTTTTTAATTATAGCTCTTTAGTTAAGGGTGTGGGAGGGATAAAGAGTTATGGGAATCATATGTATAAATAAATGGTCTATATTGGTTGAGTCTGACACACAGTAAGGTACAAACCTAAATCATAGCAGAATTATGACATCTGCAGTTTTGATTGGTTTGAACAAATTGAAGGACAATTGTACCATACATGAACTCTGTCATGTTTATTGTTGTCGGTCTAAAATCATGTTCTATTAGATCAGAATGCATTAGCTTGAGGAAGTGCTACGGAATTGTTCACATACCTAATTGGGTGGTATGAGTACATTATATAAATTCAGTGATAATGTAGGTGAAAATACACATATTCATTCAATATACTTCCATAAATTAATCTCACAATGTCGTACGGTTGGCCCAGTAACTGGACCGCCTTGTCTTCTACTGCATCTTCCACTGCCAACTGCACATTTTGGTGACAGTTTTATCTACAAACATCATAAGGAGGACACATTAGGCTGTCAAAACTAAATAAAAATTATGTGACAGCTGTCTTTGGCAAATATTCAATAAATTTTTTAAATAAAAACATTAAAATTCTAAAATACTGAATGCCAAAACAATACAAAACCTGTAGAATTAGACTTTTGTCTTTCAGATTCCATAATGTTTGCTAAAGGTGTGGGAGGTCTTGACCACAGAATACAATTTCTCTAAAAGCCCATGGGAGGCACTATACAACAAGAAAATCTCTCATGTATTAATACAGCCTTGCAAACACGTTTTTTTTATTCTAGCAGTAAAGCAAACAATAGTCTAAGCCTGGAAATCAGCAACTTTAGATTTCTCAGACATTGGGGGAAATTTACTAAGCAAAATAAGTAAGAATTTTGGCACAAATTGCACCAAAAAAGGGGTGTACATGCCGTGCACCAAATATATTATGTGTTATAGACACTTTTTACACCTTCTAGACTGTTTTGAAAGTGTGTACAAAAAGGGGCGTGTATACGAGGAGAATGTGCCAGAATAACACTGCGTGCCATTTTATGGTGCAAAATATTGGCATAAAGTACGCCAGCCAAGAGGTGGCATAAGGAACAGAAAAGTGTCTAACATGTCTAGCAAATGCATCAAAATAAACATACAGCTTAATTTGGTATAGTTTCTGCCTGTCTGGTCTAGGTTGACCTAGTCTAAATTTAGGGCAGAATTAATAAATCTCCCTCATTGTGTGAACGGTTTCCTTAAATAGGGTCAATGAGGAGCTGAGTTCACTTTTATTGAATAGACATAAAAAATGTGATTAGACATGTGCGCTTGAATTTATTGTGTATTCTCTTTACTTTACAGTGCATTATTATTATTATTATTATTATTATTATTATTATTATTATTATTATGTCTATTATGTCTATTGTCCTTTTTCAGTATTTATGTCTCCTTTGTAAGGACAATACTAGCATTAAAACTACATTACTATACTTGGATCGTCTTCAATTGTATCTTTTGTATCTGTATTTTTACACAATTTTAAAAAAGTTAAAAAAAATTGAATGAGGTAATATTATTGTTAATACATCTAGAGTGAAGCTTCATGTTAATAATGAGCAAGTATTTTATGTTAGTCTTGGGTATTAGTGACTCTATATAAAAAGTAATCCTACATTATACTGAACCATCATCGTCTACTATTGCCTGGGATAGCACCTTTTTTGGGCATGCCATTATGTGCAACTGATGTTTTTGCTCATTTATTTCGACTGCATTCTTGGCAGAACATGCAAAACAAAGAAAAATGAATGGTTGGGCTGCAACAAGATATGTTATAAGCAGCAATACTTTAAATATTCTGTATCTGGTTCAGACAGGTTTTGGATGCCCTTTATACACAGTATTGTTGATATAAATATTGCCTGATATCTTTGGCTGGGAAATAATGAAAGCAGAAAACAATAAAAAAAAATCATATGTTCCCTAAAGAATGTATTTTCACATCTGCTTTTATTATGCCAAGCAGAAACATTGTAGCCATGTTATACATTATTTACAAGGATACTAAAGTTAATCAAGAAAGTATAAACATTAAATGCCCTTAGTAATTCATTAAACATTAACCTCGCACCGGCTGGATAACACAGAATAATACTGAAAACTATTATCTCAGAGGAAATATATTCAACGCAATTAGGTAAAGTCTCAAGTTCACAGCAGTCTTTTTGTCAGCAGGAAATCACATTTGAAAATAGTTGTAAGGGCTATTTCTGGGCTGAGAACAATGTACTACTGTATACAACATTTTCTTTGACCTAGTATAAGCATTGATATCGAGATATTATTGCAAGACTTATGCAACTGATATACATTAATTAACTGACATGATGTATACAATAAAGTGTGCTTAAAATACAGGTCCGATTCCGTAAGGAGATGAGATCCTTTGTTGAAACACATTTCTATTGTGCAGTCTAAGCACATTGAGCAATCGGAAATAGGTTTTCTGATCTTTTATGATAAAGTGGCCTGTCCGCTCATGCAGTTCTGTTAATAATCGCATGTTAGAACGTCTATCGTTTTTACCTCACTGTACATCTAATTGTCATCTAATACAATTAGATAAGATTGGTGGTCGGTCACCTTTAAAACCTTTTTGGCAAGCGGAGGATTGGAGTCTTTGGACACACACAATAAAACACCATCCTGCATAAATATCATTGCCTTCTTGTACCACTGCTTGAAGTAATGTTGACAGTGGATTTTCAGTCCATCTGCAAGTCTAAATAGCTCAGTATTGAAGGGTAACTAAACGTTGAAAAACATTTTGACATGTCACAGTGACAAATAAGAAGTTTGATAGGTGGCGGTCCGAACGCAAAAATACTGATTGCTAAAACAAAGCGGCAGTAATTGCAGTAATTCTATTAAGCCCATAACATACACTGCTCGCCTGGCTTTCCGAGGAAAGCTGATAAGAAACTAAGCACCTTGAACTTTCAGAGGTTATCTGCTGGCCAACCCACTGCCAACTGGCAGATGAGGTCTAAACTGCTGGTGAGATTGCAGTAAGTATTGACCGCATTATTTGGCCAGTGGGTGGCTGCTTGTGATGCTGAGATGGAGACATTGGGATGGTAGACTGAATTCAATATCAGGACTAAGCAGAGTTAAGACTGAGAAATAGACCAGGAAAGCTTCATGAGGGTAGGACCCATGCCAGAGCTGAGAGACAAAGGAAGAGTATCACCAGAGGCTAGAACTACACATCAGGATCAGAGGAGCAAGCCGAATAAGAAACAAAGTACAAGCAGAAGGAAAAACAAAGAGAAATAAAGGACACATGGACCACTTTAAAAAGGGGCAAAAGTTTTTGGAAAAACAAGCTAAGAGACACAATACTACAGTAATCTCTTAAAGGAACAGTGTCACCAACATTTTTTTTTTTTATATCAGTTTTATGTTAGGGTTTTATTAAAAACGTTTATATTTATTTGTGTGTTTGTGTGTTACTTTTTTCTATTTTTACACTTTTTCTTCCCTATGGGGGCTGCCATTTTTTTTTCCATTTCTGTATGTGTCGATTAACGACACATACAGACATGGAATACAGCAGCTCCAGTCCCATAGGGACTGCGAACGGGGCCCGTTCCATCCACTTTGGTGTACGCCATGTGTGTGGGAACGGCGCATGCGCCGTTCCCACACAGTCCGATTTGAAATGCGCGCCGTCCGGCGCCATTTTCCTTTGGACCGGAAGTCGCGGCCGGGCAGTAAGATTACTACTTCCGGTCGCGGCTTCCGGACTTGTGCACATGGAGCAGCGGCAGCAGACGGAGCGGACGGAGCGGACGGACCGGCGGCGACTGGAGCAAGTAAGTGATTTCTATGTATGTTCGTGTTTCAGTGTGTTTTACTAGTGTATGTAAACCTTCTACACTGTGTGTTAGCTCAAAAAATGGCGACACACAGTGTAGGAGGTTAGACCGTTCAAACCCCTCGTTTCTCCCGGCACTAGCCAGGATAAAGGAGGGGGGGATTCTGAGAGCTCACTAGAGCGAGGGATTTTTTCCCAGTTTTGCAGCATAAAGCAATGTGGTTGCTTTACCACATGCAATGCTGCAATTTTGGGAAGTGCTCCATCTAGTGACCAGTGCTGGGAAATATTATAAATTGAATCCAATTTATAATATTTCCTGACTCGTGAAAAAAATAAAAAAAATTAGAACAATGTTTAATCACCTACACACTAATTGTTTAACTAAAAAAAAAAAAAACATGTTTTGCTGGCAACACATTCCCTTTAAGATACTATCTGGCTTATATAGGCAAGGGACTGTTAAGAATGAGGTAGGGTATATATATAGAACACAAGACATTAAGAGTCATTCTCCTTCCATCTGTCCATAAAACCACTGAGAGATCAATCTTAGGATTTTTCTAGGCCCAACCCTTCTGATTCTTATTAAAGCAGGGGTCATGTTTCAGCCTTCCTGGTTTTGTATTGACTCCAGACAGGAAAGTTGTAGATTATGGAAAATGGTGGCCCTAAATGTTTTCATGAGGGCTTATATTTTTTGGGTGTTTTTTTTGTTGTTTTTTAATTTATTAATAATAGATTGTATATTTTATCACAAGAAGCAAATGCCAGAAGAAATCCTGAAATATAGATAACACAGGAGAAAACTAAATGTTAGCACATGTTGGGTTCTACACACATGTGCTACCTCGTATAGAAAAACTCCATAAACTAAACTAAAACTTCCAAGAATTAAAGAGGGGGAGATATATGGTCTCAATAGAACAACCCCGCCTTACGGTCATAATTTCAACAAGCAATGGTGAATGATCCGACGGGCCTGTTGCTTCATATTCCACTCTTTTGACTAAGCCCATCATTTGTTTATTTGCCAGAGCTAAGTCAATTCTTGAAAGGGATTCCGAGGTCTCAGAATAGCAAGAGAACTCTAAATGTGTGTGGGTAAAAAATCCTGCATGTATCAAACCATCCCATCTCCTCCAAATAACACACAAAAGAGTGACTAATACTCCCAGGTTTTAAAGGGAACCTCCGATGCCGATCTTTTACTTTATCTGGAACCTTATTAAAGTCCCCATTAGGAGAAGAGGTACTTCAGGTTTATTAGCCAGAAAAAGGGTAATATTATCCAGGACCAAATAAGCAAAAGGCAGGGGAACATACACTGACCCCAATACCATGTCCACCCTGTCAAATCTCCCATTTAATAACACAAATCTTCTTCCTGCGTGAGGGCTTATGTTTAATTACACACAATTTTTTTGGCCATTACTCTGCACCTTTTCTTCTTATGTTTCTTGTTATCTAGGAGACTATTATTAGCAAAGCATTTGATGTATGCGGCGGTGAATAAATTTACAATTTGAAGAGTGTTGCATTTTACATTTAGCAGGGTTTGTAATTTCAGTGCCAGATCTATTATTTTTTTTTACCATTTTACCTGTAGCAAATGTTTGTCTAATAATTATACACATGTAAACATAACTTTAAAAAGAACCTGTCTCTATAGCATACTTATTCAAATAAGACATCAGTAAGATCCTAGTAGAGTGCACCTAGTGGGAAAAGCACTTCCTGGTGGAGTCACAGCATGTATCACATGATTTCTCTCAGTGTCCCTGATTGGTTGAGAAGTATCTTGTAGTACCCTCTATGAATCTACTGTGTTTGGAATTAGAGACTGCACCACATAATTCTTCTCAGCCAATCAGCAGCAGTGACAGAGAACATGTAACATCTGCTAGAACTTGATGGACATGTGTCTTTTTTCAACCGTACTAACTATGTAACTATGTAACTCCATAGAACCAGAAATTATTTGGGTTAGTCATTTTATCCCTCTTGCAGGCACTTTGGGGGACTTGTTAGGGGGTGTATCTATACTCAATAGTATAATAGCTCTGTTAGGATATCATACTAATGTCCTTGTTTATAAGTAATTCATTTTTAAATGCCCTATTAGGGAATTCTGAGTCAATAGAGACAGGTCTCCCATGCAGGACCCTCATCTATTAGCCGTTGTGAAGAGTGGGTACAAAGAGCACCTCTCACTCTGGATGACCTGGCATGTCTATGTGTTACACGGAAAGCCAATTGCTTACAATGGGAAATGTTGAATTTCCCCTGTGGTGGTGCTGCATGGAAATGTAACACTTTGTCAGGTTCTCTTACAGATTCCAGATCATTACTGATTGTCCCAGTATTAGTCCATCTTGTAATCAGCTTATTGGGGGACACTTCTACTGCAAAAATATTGTGCAAAACAGAAAATACCTTTAACCCCATCCTGCAAATGAACATAACTGTACATCCAAACTGCGGATGCATTTACATCCAGTTGAGTTGTGCCCTTACCATCAGCATGAGGTGCTGGCTGTAATATACAGCTGACAGCAGGCTGCAACAACTAGGATCTGAGATAACTTTGGTCCTAGCCATTCACCCCCTAAGAAGCCCAAGTCAATAGCCACCGCAGCCTCTAGGTGGTTAGACAGAGGCTTGGAGCTCCCTCTGTAACTTTATCAGTGCCCTGTGTTGCAATTAAGGGGAGTCAATGGGTTGTCAGGGCAGCTGGGGGCCTGATAAAGGTCTGCCATGGGTATATGCCTATTATAATAAATTGCCTGTCAGTATATTACTGAAATGCATAATGCTTTAGTATACTCTGTATACTAAAGCTTTAAATAATGATCAAACGTACGCATTGTGAAATCCCTTAGTGGGATTAAAAAAAAAAATGAAATAAATTGTAATAAAATTAATAAAAAAAATAAAAAAATGAAATAAATTGTAAAACAAATAATAATACACATATATGGTATCGCCGCAATCATAATGATCCTAGTAATAAAGCTAACATGTTATTTAAACCACATGGTGAACGACATACCACCACATTGATGTAAAAATAAAAACATCATGGTTTTTGGAATGCAGTGACTTATAAGCTTTTTTTAATACAATGTACTAATATTGTGCAAAAGTAATATTAAAAAAATATACATATTTGGTATTGCTGTATACATATCGATCCATAAAAAATACATTAAAACATTATTTGTGTCCCACAAAAAATGGCGCAAAATTTAAAATGCAAAAAAACAAATGACGGATTTGCTGTTCTTTTTATTCCTCATTCATTTAAAAAAAGTTAATAAAAGTTAATCAGTAAGTTTGGTCATTCAATGGTGCCATTGAAAAATACATCTCATCTCACAAAAAAAAACAACCCTCATACAGCCACATCGGCGGACAATTAAAAAATGATGGCTCTTGGAATGGTACAATGCAAAAATGAAAAAAAAATGTGGTCCTGAACACCAAAATAAGCTCTGTCCTAAAGGGATTGAATAGGTCTGTCACAGTCAGAGGTCTTCTTAAAGACACTCCCTTGAGGAGCAATTATACCCCTGAAAATGAATCTGTCCAGTAGTTGTTTAGGATGACATGAATTGGATTTAGAAAACTTGCTTAGAGGGAGAATATTTCACGATCAGAATACTCCGTAATAATTATGAATACATTATTTATATTTCTAGAGTCCAATATCTGGATAATTCATGGAAAAAAATGTGGTCATGTCATCCAAGGCAGAAAATATTGAATCTACTCTTATCTATAATGTGAAGGTTGAATGGCTGTTTGTACTGTAAAAATAAAAGCTAAGCATGAAGTGAGCTGTGAATTTAGCTCGGCCAGATGTTTTGTGGTGATGAGGAAAGAATTAAGTTGTTTACATTTCTGCTTTGAACATTCCAATACAATGAGATTTTTGCACAAATTCAGACAGGAGAAGAATAAGCCTGGATATGCTCGCTCTTACAACTGTGATGTCACAAAGTCAAATTATGAATTATTGTTAACAAAATACTTGGTTAATAGTTTAAGATTAAAGAACACTCAATAAAAGCTCCAAGTAGGAAGAAAGACTTCAAAGGCATTTAACTCATTTCTCATGAATACATATATAAAATATGTGAGGAATTTCACCCATATGATTATAAAAGTCAGATCCATATGATGTTTTTTTTACAAATCAAACAGACTATAATTGTAATACAACCATAAAGCTTCAAAAGGAAAAAGTATGCATAAAAATTGATAATAGGGGCTTACTCTAAATATTAAATCCTGTGATATTTCTAACAGAACTTTCCACAATATTTTATTTATAGAAGTGAAATAATGGGGCACCATGTTTTAAGGCTACAGTGAATTCGAAAATTCCTGAGACCCCTTCACTTTTTTCACATCTTGTGCTAAAATAAAAATAAAAACGTTTTTCCCCATCATTCTGCACTCAATACCCCATAATGACAAAGTGAAAACAGAATTTTTTAAATTTTTGGAAATTTATTAAGAATTTAAAACTCAAATTTCACATGGACATAAGTATTCAGACTCTTTGCTATAACAGAAAAAACCAGAGAAGATCCAGCGATTGTGATATCAATAGGAAAAGCTACGTTTCCACTTTATTTGGAATACAAGCTGTCAAAAAGCTTGAAATGGAACACCAGGAGGAAAAGACAAGGTGGTGATATGCGGCAATAGAAAAGCCTACGCGTTTCAAGCACTAGGCTGTGCTCTTAATCATGGCTGTGTTGAAACAGCTTGTATTCCAAATAAAGTGGAAACTTAGCTTTTCCTATTGATATCACAATCGCTGGATCTTGTCTGGTTTTTTCTACAATTGCTGCCGTGTGCCGTCGCGGCTGACCCGGGCGATTACTAACACAGGAGTGTCAGATTGGTGAGCTGGAGGTTTCCTCCCATTTCCCTCTTCCCTTTACATTATTACCTTTGCTATAACACTTAATGGAGCCTCCCATTTCTCTAGATCATCATTGAATTGTTTCTACACCTCAATTGGAGTCCACCTGTGGTAAATTCATTTGATTGGACATGATTTGGAAAGACACACACCTGTCTATATAAGGTCTTACAGCTGTCAATGCATATCAGAGCAAAAACCAAGCCATGGGGAGGAAAGAACTGCCTGTATAGCTCAGAGACAGGATTGCATGGAGACACAGATCTGGAGGAGGGTACAAAAAAAATTCTTGCTGCACTGAAAGTTCCTAAAAACACAGTGGTCTCCATAATTCTTAAATGGAAGAAGTTTGGAGCAACAAGGACTCTTCCTAGAGCTGGCCATCCCACCAAACTAAGTAATTGGGGTAGAAGGGCCTTGGTAAGAGAGGTGACCAGGAATCCAATGGTCACTCTGGCTTAGCTCCAAAGATTTTGTGTGCAAATGGGAGAAACTTCCAGAAGGTCAGAAAGAAGCCTCTCCTCAATAAAAGACACATGAAAGCCCACCTGGAGTTTGCAAAAAAGCACCTAAAGGACTCTCAGACTGTGAGAAACAAGATTCTGTGGTCTGATGAAACCAAGATTGAACTTTTTGGCCTCAAATCTAGGCATCATGACTGTAGGAAACCAGGCACTGCTCGTCACCTGCCCAATACCAACCCTTCAGTGAAGCATGGTGGTGGAAGCATAATGCTGTGGGGGTATTTTTTAGTGGCTGGGACAGGAAGACTGGTCAGGTTTGAGGGAAAGATGAATGGAGTAAAGTACTGTCACGCGTGTGGGGTATGTGGACCCCCTAGGCTGCTCCGCCGTCGCGGAGAAGCAGCTGGCCAAACATCATTCTCGAATAGGAGTACCTGGGGAGTTGATCTGGCAGTAGCAGACACGTAGCAGACACGTGGCACAGATTATGCTTGGCGTGGCAGACGACACCAGACGTTGCAGACGACACCAGACGTGGCAGATGACACCAGACGTGACAGATGAGGCACACACGACTCCAACAACAGGCTTAGGCTCAGGAACAAACACAGCAACAGGATACAGGAATCAGGATACGGGAACACTGGGAGCAGGATACAACTAAGGGGCTATTTGCATTGACAAACACAGGAATACAAACAACGCTCAGGCAAGGAGAGGAAGGGGCGAGCCCTTTTTAAAGTCCAGGATGTTACTGGGTTGATTGGCAAACTTTAAACGTCCCGACAGGACACAGGAGAGTACTGCAGCTGTATGTGTCGATGTCTACGGCTGCTGGTAAGTGGGACGTGCCAGCGGTCAGCGACCGTGGGCATAACAAGTACAGAGATATTCTTAATTAAATCCTATTCCAGAGTGCTATGGACCTCAGATTCAGCCAAAGGTTCACCTTCCAAGAAGACAATGACCCTAAGCACACAGCCAAGACAACACAGAAGTGGCTTAGGCACAACTCTGTGAATGTCCTTGAGTTGCCCAGCCAGAGCCCTGACTTGAACCCAATTGAATTTCTCTGGAGAGACCTGAAAATGGCTGCCCACTGATGGTCCCCATCCAACTTAACACAGCTTGAGAGGATCTGCAGAGAAGAATGGCAGGTAATCCCCAAATCCAGGTGTGCAAACCTTGTGGCATCATACCCAAGAAGACTGGAGGCTGTTATCGATGTCAAAGATGTCAAAGGTGCTTCAACTCTGTACTGAGTAAAGTGTCTGAATACTTATGTCAATGCAATATTTTTGTTTTTCCTTTCCAATTAATTAGCAAAGATTACTAACATTCTGTTTTCACTTTGTCTTTATGGAGTATTAAGTGCAGAATGATGGGGGAAAACTTGACTTTTTTTTTTATTTGAGCATAAGCACTGAAGACTTTCTGAATGTATTGTATATTCACACGACAGTGGAAAAAATGGGCACTAAAAACTGATCAACCTATCAGTTTTTCATTGCCATTTTGCATTAGTGTGTCTCCAAATTTTCATCCATTTCAATTATGTCTGTCCGTTTTTAATGGCCATTTGTCATCCGTTTGTCATCCGTTTTTTATAGCCGTTAAAAAGACGGATGCATTTAATTTGTCAGGGTTTTTTTTCTCAACCCCCTGAGAACACCAAAGTGGCCATGTAGAAAGTGCTGCAATGCCCCTGCAGATAGTGCCACAGTACCCACTGTAGATATTGCCGCAGTGCACACATAGTGCCACAGTGTCTACATATAAAGTGTCATATAAATAACCATACTGCCATAGTGCCCACAAATAAAGTGTCAGTGTCCACATACATAGTGCTGTCAGGTCCGTATATCAGGGAAGCTCCTTTCTCCCTGTCATTTCACACCGAATAACCACCTCTGTAAATTGAAAGCTGAAGGCATGCCTGGAAAGAAGTGAACCAGTCAGAAATGTTTGCTACACAACTTTCCCTTCATCAGAAAAGAGGAGAACTGAACTTTATTCAGAACAAAGAAACAGACAGAGGAGACACATGCCCCTCCCTCGAGATGTGGGATTTGCTTAAGTCCCATTGGCTCCTCTGCTGTAAGTTTTCCTGTACATTCTTCTGCACACTCCTCTTTGCATTCCAGGGGGCGGTGTCTTCCATAGGCGTGTTATGCAGGCTCTTTGTGCTCCATGAATCCAATCTCTTTGTGTAATATACTGAATATATATATATATATATATATATATATATATATATATATATATATATATATATATATCTATATATATATGTAAGGATAATATTTTTCAAACAATATACATAGTAATGATCCCTGACAGTGCCACAGTGCCTATGTAGATAGTGCCACACACAGTGCCCATGTAGATAGCGCCAGTTTCTCCTGTAGATAGTGCTAGTATAGTGCCACAGTGCCCATGTAGATATGGACAGAGATATTAAATACTTTCCCAAGACAGGGGTTCCCGGCCATAGAGCTTTCGATAGACTCCATAGTTGAAAGCCCTGACATCACTGTCCATATATGGACAGTGACGTCATGGGCTTCCCCGGGCTCAGTGCTTAAATAAGTGCTGTGCCCGGGAGTCCTCTTGTGAGGGCCAGGATCAGTTTTTAATGGCCATCACATTGATTGATATCTGAAAAATGTCAGTTAAAACCTAATCCATTAAAATAATTTTTTTTAACGGCCAGCATATCTAAAAAACGGCCGTTTGAATACACCTAGAACTCAACCATTCTGGAAACGGCCGTTAAAATTTTTTGCCATCTAACGGCTATTTTTCACTGTCATGTGAATATAGCCTTAGCCTAAACAGCAATAAAACTGTAAAAACTCTTCTCTGTAAGGGCTTATGCACACGCTTGTATTATGTTTCATATGGATCCATAATAGGGCTTCCATTCCTCTAATGTACACCCATATGCCTGTTTACATACAGAGCTTTTTTCAGATTACGTATGAAACCATTGGGCTGCTCCATCAGATGCTGTATGTACAGAGATAATCTCCCCTAGAAGCATTTCTTTTAAGGGAGAATATCTCTGTACACACGGAGTCCAACGGAGCCTGTATGGCAGTGCCAGGAGGCTGTACGGCTCTATACTAAAAGAGAAGTACAGCAGGTTCTGTGTATTGCCATACAGGCTCCACGTCAGTGTGCATGAGCCCTCCTCCCACAGAAGCCCAAAAAGCAGAGATATGGGGATATATCCTAGTGATATGCTATCCCTTCTAATGGGGAAAATAAAACCTATCCTATTACAGTTAAGTTTCTTCAATATGGGTTATATTTAATATCTGGATTATTATACAGTCAAAGCGAAGTAGATATAAATTATGTGTAATAAGAAAGGAACTCCTGGAAGAGATCCAAAAATAAAACACTGAAATAAAATATGCTACTATCACTATGTTTTCACATAAATCTCATTATATCTGTTAAGTCTTCTGCTTTTGCTCTTGTGAGATTTCAAATTATTATGCATTTCCCTACCAACAAGTGCCAGACTATCATATTTCCTGTGGATTAGTGATCGGTTAAAGTAGTTTTACCATGTTGGGATTTCTTCTCATCAAATATGCTCCCACGCAAAATGCTAAAAACAAATTTCTTAAAGGACATCATTCTGGGGTACATAAATTGATTAAAGAATTAAATAATACATTTATTAATTAACTTGTATTAACTTTTTTGGTTAGGTATTGGAAAAATTAAGTTCCACCACCTTTTTTGCATTTTAAAATTATGTCATTTATCGTGAGATATAAACAACATAATAACTTTATTCTGATGGTCGTTATGATTTTGGCGATACATATGACTTTTTGATCATTTTTTTGGAAGGCAGGATGAACAGAAAACAGCAATTCTGGCATTGGTTTTTTTTGTTTGTTTTTTACAGCATTCATTGTGGGAAATATCCTAATATTTTTATTGTTTGGGTCATTATGAACACAGTAATTTCAATTATGAGTAGCTTTTTTAACATTTTTTCATAATTAAGCATTTTGGTGTTTTTCCCTTTTTTTACTTGGGATTTTTCATTTCTTTATTAGTAACTTTATTAAACTATATTAAAAAAAAATTGAGTCCAACTATGGGACTTCACCATCGAATGTTTGATCACTTTTATAATACACTGCAATACTTCTGTACTGCAGTGTATTATGCCTGTCAGTGTACAGCTGACAGACATTCTAATAGGCCCTGCCTCTGGCAGGGCATAATAGATATACACTGTTGGCAGTCCTAGTGACTTTTGTTAGGACCCTGGTCGCCATGGAAACCACCGGCACCCTGCAATCGCATTGTGGGAGTGGTGATGTGTTGACAGAGGGAGGCCCCTCCCTCTAAAACCCACTTAGGTGCCGTGGTCGCTTTTGACAGCGGTATCTAAGGTGTTAAACTACTGAAATTGGAGATATCTCCAATCCCGGCCATTAGAGCAGGAGCACAGCTGTGCCGGCTTAAGTCAGCGCTGCGGCATAAGTACACTTAATGACCGCGGTGAAAAAGCATATGGGCAGTCATTAATAAACTAAGAAATTACATATTTATAGAAAATTATTAATTTCTTAAGGGGCTAAAGGGTTTAAAAAAATAAACAAATCAGGTCCCCCATTACAGGTGATATGTACTCTTTAAAGCCAGTTTCATACATTGCGTATTTGTTGTGGCATTTCGATTGTGGAATCCCCATCGAAAATTCTGCAAAAAAGTATAGTACAATGTAAGTGAATGGAGTTTTAACAGACCCTATTTTTAGTACTTACCGCATAAAAATCCACAGTGGATTCTAGACATGCTGAAGATTTTAAAATCCACAGCATCTGTTGCAGAAATTACACGGATTTTCACTGCAGATCTAACTCATTGCAATGCGATGAGTGAAATCTGTGGCTCTAGCCACACCAAAATCCGCAACAAAATTGCATGTTACAAATTAGGGACAAATTGGAAGACCAAAATGAATGATAAAGATGACAAGTGATATATGACTATAGCTCCGATTACTAATATGAACACTTTCGCATAATTTACTTTGAACTGTAACATAATGACAATTGCAATAACCTTGACAAACAACCGCAGCTAAAAGATGCATGTCTTTTTTACGGATACTAGCTAAAGTCTCACAGTTTTTGCATGTTGTACATTCACCACAGTCATATATGGTAATTGTGTTTACACTCAGCTATGTAGACAACGTAAAGAATCTTAGCACATAAAATAAATAAGATCTAGTATGATCATCACTACATAGCTGGAAGCAATGCATATCTCCTGTAGACACCTCCATCCTTTTAGAACACATATGGTATACAACCAACATTTTTTTATTGATCATGTCTGATCGTGTCATGTTTGCTTTTGAATCCACTGCTATTAATCATATATAAGCCGCATGGCTTTCTAGTAATTCTGTTTTTGATTATGCACATAAAACATACACATCACAAAAGCAAATCTATGATCTCAAATGCCACATGCCTCAAAGCCTAAACTGAGAATGTGAAACTTGAGTCTTCACTATACTACAGGTTTACAAATGTTAAAGTAGGGTTTGCTGACGGTTGTGACTTAGACTTTTTTTAAAAGGAATGTATCATCAAAAAATTACATATTATTTAAATCAGAATTTTATTATTAACAGATTTCTTTTTTTTCCCCTTTTTGGTATCGTTCTGTTTATATTTTTCCTTTATTTATTTATTGTTTTATTTATTTTTTGAATGTGACTATCCATATAAAAAATCCTAAGCTATTCTAGTTGTCACACTGGTCACTAGAGCAGTCAAAATAGGCTGACTAATTATTGTTAGGCTTCATTCA
Organism: Rhinoderma darwinii; assembly: GCF_050947455.1. Taxonomy (NCBI): domain Eukaryota; kingdom Metazoa; phylum Chordata; class Amphibia; order Anura; family Rhinodermatidae; genus Rhinoderma; species Rhinoderma darwinii. The sequence goes on along the minus strand of NC_134697.1, from coordinate 40,539,168 downwards.
GACAAGCGTAATGCGGTCACATTTAAGTGTCAGCATTATAGCCACAATACCCAGTCAGGGGACCCCTGAGTTTAAATGAACAGAACTAGCTCATAATAGGGTTCTACAGTAATCTACATTCGGTTATAATACAGATAATAAAATGCAGATGAATTACAACTGTATAAATGAGGCTTCACCATAAGGGTATGTTCACACACAAACTCAAAAACGTCTGAAAATATGGAGCTGTTTCAAGGGAAAACAGCTCCTGATTTTCAGATGTTTTTTAAACCACTCACGATTTTCGCTGCGTTTTTAATGGCCATTTTCCATAGAGTCAATGAAAAACGGCTCCAAAAACATCCCAAGAAGTGACCCGCGCTTCTTTTTTGCTGCCGTTTTTTTACGCAGCCGTTTTTCAAAACGGCCGCGTAAAAAAAAGGCCCGTCAGAACAGAACACTGTTTTTCCCATTGATATCAATGGGCAGATGTTTGGAGGCGTTCTTCTTCCGATTTTTTTGCAGTTTTTCGGGCGTTTATGGCCTGAAAAACGGCCGAAAATAGGTCGTGTGCACATACCCTAACTGTCATAATAAATTATTATGGGCATTTTCCTAATATATTGTACTTTATGCAATAGTGATCTATAAGTGATCTTAGTTACATGAGGATTGTTCCTGTTTTACACTTAATATACTTGTAAGAATCTCAGCTGCCTGTTGCCATCACTAGGGGGTAAGTATTTTTATGAGAATGTTTTGTAAAGAGGCAATTGAATAGTTTTGTAACGGCTGATTACCATTCAAGGTAGATAATAAAGATACAGAAATGAGCGTAGTTTAATGGTTTGTGTATGACATTTCATAACTATTACCAAAGTCAAGCAAGTTTTAAACGCCCTTGAAATATTTACTTTCAGTATGATGCTAAGGACATGGGATCTCTTGACATTTGCTTTCTGTATAGGATAGAGGTCATTTGTATGATTCTTCTCCCTGGCTTGTATCACAAGGTCGTTTGGTAACTTTAAGCACCAATACATTCAATGACTAGTCCTGAAATTTATAAGGCAATTTCAAATTCCATTTCTAATTTACTGTCATTTTTGGGACAAGGAAGAACATTTTGTTTTTTTTGTTTTTTTAGATATGATCTAACTTTGTTTGTACACTAGGATTTTCATTCCACTATCAGTTCTTTTGTTTTGTATTTTGTTTTGTTTTTTAAGTGTTAGCAAATAGAAAATCATTAATATGCCCTAGAACCTATTTATTTTATTTATTTATTAAAAACAGTACATGCAGATGTTGGATAAAAAAATTGCTAGTGAATAAACAACCAATTAATTATTTTAAGTAAAGTATAAAAAATTGCAATACAATTCTCTAGAGTTTTTATGTTAAACAAAATACAAGTGTGTCATGAACATTGAGACTGATTATAGACTTTTTCCAAAATAAAAATACGTCTTTTTCAGTGTTTCATTATGGTTCTTCATTTATGTCACAGATGGAATGAAAATATTAATTAGACTTTAGTGGCATTAGAGCCCTCAGTGGGCATTTTGTAAGGTTAAGATTTTATGAATTCTGACACATTTAACTACCTTGGTCAAGCTTTGAACAATTATGCAATGACCATAGGCCTTTAGGTCTAATTTTGATTGATTTCTGCCTTCTGTTTCAGATATTGAAATGGCAAATATTATTTTGGTTTACTAAAGCTATCAGTAAGATTTTTTTTATTTATTGTTGTTATCTGACATGTATTCTTTCTATGAATAATTTAATTGCGCATTTTACCTTTACAGATTTGAGCACAACCGGTGGCCCACATTACAGTTCTGTGCGGCCCCCAACCATCAGTCAGCAGGCATGCTTGTCTTTTTCCCAATAGTTCAAAAAGACATGGCTGTCAGAAGATAGTCATAGATAACCCTACACTAGGCATAATTCAGTGTGCCAGTTTAATCAGGGCAATCAGACATCTCTGGCATATTCCCAGTGTGGCACCCCAGAGATAAGGAAATGAGCTTGAAAGGGGACAATGCATGCATGTTGCTCTCTGCACTGTAGTTTATGGGAGTTGCAAGACACTACATTCTTTCTATATTTTCCCGGTAGGTGGGAATCCCAAAAGTGGAACTTATCCCCTAAGGGTATGTTCACACACTGAGACAAAAACGTCTCAAAATACGGAGCTGTTTTCAAGAGAAAACAGCTCCTGATTTTCAGACGTTTTTTTGTGCCACTTGCGATTTTTGCTGGGTTTTTCGCTGCATTTTTTACGGCCGTTTTTGGAGCTTTTTTCAATAAGTCTATGGAAAATGGCTCTAAAAACGTTCCCAAGAAGTGTCCTGCACTTCTTTTTTGCGGCCGTTTTTTTACGCGTAAAAAACGCTGCGAAAAACGCTCCGTCGGAACAGAAAACCGTTTTCCCATTGAAATCAATGGGTAGTTGTTTGGAGGCGTTCTGCTTCGCATTTTTCGGCCGTTTTTCGGGCGTTTACGTCTAAGTGTCCCAGATAGAGATACCGCTTCATGTTTTTTTGCAGCTCTTAGGAGAGCCCATGGATTAGACCTTGTATTATGGGTTTCCTGTAAAACTTTTCCACTATGGCCGGTTTCACACGGCTATTTTACAGCTGCATTTCAGAATCTATGTTAAGTCTTGATTTTCATGTATTTGGCCATACTCAGTGGATGTTTTACTGTCAAATATGGTTGTTGAGACATATTGCACTTCTCATACCCCCTCATATTCTAATTCTCAGACCCCCCTCAGGCATTTTCTATAATAGAAGGACATTTTCCAATAATCGCCAAAAGATCTTGAAAACTTGGACAGTGAGAAGTGCTTCGATATCTCCCAATAAACAATTCGATTCTGTGCCATAATTTAGACTATATATGGTTAACTTTTTAAGAAAACCTTCTGTCAATACTGTTTCCCATCAAGTGTATAGAATAACTGTCAGACTATGCATTGTTGCTGAGCTGCAGCACATTTTCTAGTATTTATCAGAGTATGGCTTTTTGCTATATATGGTATCATTTCTGGACTGAGTTGTACAATGAACAAAACAAACAGTCCATAAAGTATATAATTAAGTGATTATATTATATGACCGTTTCTATTGATTGGGATATAAAACACTGTGATGACTCATGTAATGTCATGTTGAAATATTGGCGTTAACAAATATATTCACCATAACAGGAAAGTGTAATCTGGGTTCTAAGGTGAAATGTAGTTAGTTATTATCTATAATGTTGAAATTCACAGTCACATGCAGTTCTTCATTTTTTTTTTTGTTTCAATTTAGTGTATTGCTCTCCAACAGCAGTGGAACTAGCATTAGTGACCGAAGGTATATTACTAAAATGTTAAGACGTTCCTGTCAGACAAAATTTATGTTAGCCCGAACATAAAATAATTACCCTCAGTCACCGTTTTTAGTCTGTTCTACCATGGCCCTATCTGCTTTTGTGTATTTACTTAAAAAAAATTGTTATCTGTGTTATAGCAATATCATAGGTTACACAATATATACATATATGGCAACGCCATGCACGGGAAAATTAGAGAATTACATTTTAGGGAAAATATTACTTATTGAACAAGCTACCGTAAAACAAAGCATGAAAAAATTAGCAAAACCTTATTTTTTTTCTGTTTCTGTCCATTTTTCCTTAAGAAAAGACCTTTAAAATTAATGGATAAATACGCTCCAATTTAAAAAAATAAGAAAGGATGTGTCCCATAAATAAAGGAATAACACATTTTGTGGTAGGCTAAGAAGGGTTAATTTTTCCCATTGTGGTTAATCCTTTTAAAAAAGAAAAACTGAAAACATTTGCTGTCAGCTTGCTCCTGCATCACTTCCCAGAATTTTTAAATCTTTGGCTTTTTCTCACAAAATTAGAAGATTAGAAACTTCACATCTGGCAGATCAGCTAAATCAGCTATAACAAGCAAAATATTTCCGTTAATAATAGATACAGTATATATTGCATTACTTAGAAGAATAAGGGAGAACAGCTGTATTTCAGCCTATGAAACTACTAAATGTATTCCTAGGTTACAAATAAAAAATACACAAAAAAGAGAAATGAACAGAACCCATCATGATAATTAAAGGCGTTATTCAAGATTAGAAAAACATGGCTGCTTTCTGACAAAAACAGTGCCACACCTGTCCATAGGTTGTATGAGGTATTGCATCTCAGCCCCATTCACTTCAGTGAAGCTGAGCTGCAACACTAGTCACAACCCTTTGACAGATGCAGCATCGTTTCTGAAAGAAAGGAACCATGTATTTCAAATCCAGACTTTAAAAGGATTTTGTTAAAGAGTAACTGTTATTTCATAAAACTTTTGTCATGTCATAGTAGCATATCAGACGTTTTGATAGGTGGGGGTCGAGGAGCGCAGTGCCCCTTCAACTGTAATGGTTGCCTGTTCATTTGCCGTAAATTCATATAGTGCAGATATACTGTACATTGCATGCTGTGCATAAATATCACTCATATCTGTCCCCGGTAGGGCTAGCAATGTAATTCACTATGTTGGATATGTTAGAACCCATTTCCTTTAAAACCAACCTAAAATGTTTTTGGAGTCTTGGATGAAACCAGAATAATAAGAGGAAACATGACTAAAACATACAAAATTACATGTAGATGGTCAGACTGAAACCCATAGCCTCAGGGCTGAAGATCGATCATCACCACTGAACCATTATATTCCTCACTGTTCCAAAAAGTTTATTTTTATTATTTACAAACATACAGTGAAATCTCTATGAGACAACCTCACAAAATTGCTATATTTTTGGTGCAAACGACTAATAGCTGTCAGACAATCTGTCAAAATTTTGATCTGCTGTGTGAGATTTTTTTGACCAGTAGTCAGTCGAATCTACAAATCGGCCTATTAGCGTAATTTTATAATAGGGGGTGTATTTTCTTTCTTCTTCTCCCCTTAGTCTCCTTTCTTGTTAATGTGTCTAATGCTGTCCACCAAAAGTAAAGTCAGATGATCAGTTTAAATTTCATATGTATGGCCAGTTTTAGACTCTTAGGGCCATAGGTGATATTTTTTATTGGTCTTTATCTGATGCTCTCAAAACTTAGTGGGAAAGAAAAAATATTTGTCCTACAGAAGAAACATCAAGTAAATATTTTAGGCACGATTTTGAATTCACGTGTATAAAATAGGATCTATTCAAAGTATAATAAGTGAGTAAAGCTGTTTTCCATTAAAATATGGAATGTACAGTATCTCTAAATACATCTATGGAAATAGTTCAATATTATTCTGCCAGCACAGATTTAGAAAAATGTTCTTTAACATCTTGAGAAAGTTCAGTTAAATATTTGTACAATGCAGTGTTATATTACTCATTTATTGCATGTAAACCAGTTACATGTTGGCTAAAGGTCAGGGAATAATCTAATGGTATATCTGCATTGCTGTTGTGTAAACATATCCATGCTTCTAAATTCTAGATATCAGTATCTAATCTGGTTCTCATCAATATCACTAGGCCTGGGCACTTGAAATCTATACCATCCCAGGCTTTATGTCTCTAACCCTCTAGCCTGGGGAATGGCAGCTACATGGTGAGTAGCTACATACCTTTATTGGGTTTTTCACCAGGAAAATTTGGTGCAGGAAGGAAGAGACCTAATGTGATTCCACTGTGATAAACTGCCTGTATTTAGCTCTTTCTGCAGGAAATCTGGAATTTTATTAGAACATAACACCTCCCCGTCGTATACAACTTTCAGATTATAATTTTAGTTTTTTCCTCCCCACTTTCCAAAAGCCATAACTTTTTTATTTTTCCGTTGATATAGTCCTATCAGGGCTTGATTTTTGCAGGACGAGTTGAAGTTTTTTGTAGCACCATTTATTGTGCCATATAATGTACTAGGAAATGGGAAAAAAAATATTTGTGGGGTAGAAATTGAAAAAAACAGCGATTCCAGTTTTTTGCACTTCGTTTTTACGTAATTCACTGTACAATTAAAACAACATGTTACATTTATTCTGCGGGTCAATACGATTATGGCGATACCAAATATATATAGTTTTTTCAAAATCGTACTACTTTTACAAGTAAAAAACAAAGTGTAAAAAATTTAATTTATTTTGTGTCGCCAAATTCCGAGAGCCATAACTTTTTTATTTTTCCATCGATTAAGTGGTATGAGGGCTTATTTTTGGTGGGATAAGGTGTCGTTTTTAATGATAACATTTTGGGGTATATGCAACCTTTTGATCACTTTTTATTACATTTTTTGAGGGAGATGATGTGACCACAAAATAGCGATTCTGGCGTTTACAATAAAAACATTTCTACAGCGTACACCGTGCGGGTTAAATAATGATATATTGTAATAGTTCAGACTTTCACGGATGCGGCAATACCAATTATGTTTATTTTTATTTTTTTACTATGCTCTAGGGGAAAATGGGAGAAAGGGGGATTTTTTGAACTTTTAATGAAATTTTTTTTTTTTACATTAAAAAAAAACCCCTTTATTTTACACATTTTTACTTTTTTTATTAGTTCCCGAAGGGGACTTCAACCAGCGATCGTTGGATCGCTTGCACGATATACTGCAATACTAACGTATTGCAGTATATCGTCTTTCTGAGGCAGGGCTTAGTAGGAGCACAAAGATGGCCTTCATAAGTCCCCAGGCAGCCATAGCAACCATCGCCACCCCACAATTGCATTGCGGGGGCGCAATGAGCTACCAGAGGTGGTCGCCCCCTCTTTCTAACGATTGAAATGCTGCAGTCGCTATTGACCGCAGCATTTAACGGGTTAAACGAGTGGGATCACGCTCAAGCACGATCCCGCTCATTACTGTGAAGTGTTGGCTGTAACATACAGCCGACACCCACATCGTATGGAGCGGGTTCACTCCGTGAGCCTGTTCCATACTTCCCCTACCTAGCTATGACGTATGGATACGTCAAATGTCGGGAAGGAGTTAAACAACAGAGATATTATTAATCACTAGGTTAAATGGGATGTTGTTAAATCACACAACTGAACCACCTGGAATAGCTACTGGCTTACCTGGGTTCAATTTTGGCAAAATCATTTGACCAACAGAGATGGACACTACATTAAGTACATTTTGGAAAATGGATGACCAGACATGGATACTAAATACCTAGCACACAAGGGACATAATACCTGGGTCTCCAATGACTCTGACTGGTTACCTGGCTCAAGCTTGCATATAGAGGAGACAAAATGCTGGAGGCATGCTGGTACCTGGTGGAGAAGGTAGTGTCTTCAACATAGTACCAGGCCCAGGCCCTGCCTTTTTTAAGAACCTAAGTAATGTCCTTGTCAAGGTCTGTAGCATATTTGGAGTTCAGTGGCTGTAACGATCAGGCAGGAGGGTGATAAAAGGAAGAGTAGGCAAGTAATATTCCAGGTTCAGTACACAGATAAGAGGCAACAACTTGTAGTATGAGGCAGAGACGTGGTCAGGAAAACAATCCAAGTTATGTACATAGATGAGTGGCAACGGTTTGTAGCGTAAGGCAGAGAAGTGGTCATGAAACAATCAAAGTTCGGTATACAAATGAGCAGCAACAAGTTGTAGAGAGGTATCAAGGAACTAGACTACAGGCATAAAGCTCAATATTCTGGCAAGGAGGAAGTGCAAGGTCCAGGCTTATATAGGAAGCCAAAAGGGTAAAACAAGTAAAGCATTTAAGACGAAGAACATCAAAAGTCAAGAATCAAGAGAAACTGGACAACAGTGGAGCAATCTAGCATTTCAGATGGCTCAATGAGAACAGCTGCTGCCTGGGACACAGGAGTTTCTGGGTTTGAATCCTGACAGTTCTTACAGTCCTTATCATTTTAGTGACCTGTAATCCTTGCTCATTATATGTATCTATCTAATTTTTTTGTCTTGATTTATCTAATTCACATTATTATTAATAATGTATTACAGGGATATCAACATTTACATAGGCCCTATGTACACAAGGATAAAATACACACAAACATAATGTTCCTGAAAACCAATTGTAGTATCATGGTAGTAGAGGCAGGAATCTAACAGATCCTCGATTATTCCCCAAGAATTCCAGCAAGGAAGAATCTGACTTTTCTGTACAGAGCCTGTAGGTTATGCCCCTTGAGACGGGCTGTTTTGGTTACAATATGTTTGAATGTAGAAGAGTAGTTATTGAAAAACTTGAAAAAGTGAGTAGTGCAGTGATGGTAGGCTTTTCTCCAGAAACAGCTCCATGCCAGTCAATGGATTGCATCTGGTATTGCAGCTTAGCTCCTTTCACTTAAATAGGGCTGGCATGCAATACCTGAAACAGTCCATGGACAAGATGGGCTCTGTTATTTTTAATACTGCACAGCCCCTTTATCTACTGCAGCTTTATTAGATTACTAGCATTATGATTTAAGATTGCAGAAGGAAGCCAAGGTTCTGAGCAGTCGTATACTGGCAATCTGCCATCCCTGTCAAATGCCAGATTGGAAGTAGGCAAATTGGCCCACTTTATCCCCATTTAGAGGGTGGGTATGCTGTGCTGCAATGGCAGTGTGGACCCGTGTCTCACACTGGATCCCCAGATGAGCAGCATTGTAAACTGTATCTGCGTCCTCAGGACCCACATAGTTGAATACTATGGTGGAGCAGGGAACTGACAGCTCTCTGCTCCATCATTTACTCTGCCGTCGGTGACTTGGTGTGGGCAGGCGTACTAATTCGGCACAAATATTGTGGGGTCACTAAATTGCCACCAATACTGTGAGGAGGTACTAAGGGGGCACTAATAATGTGGGAGGAACTAAGGGGACACTATTACTCTGGGTGGGACGCTAGAGGGGTAGTATTACGGTGTGAGGGACATAAAGGGGGCACTTTTTCTATGTGGGGCACTAAGGGGGCACTTAGGGGAGAACTAAGTAGGGAACTATTACATCTGGATTAATATCTTTTTATCGCTATAATTTTTTGGGGCTCTATCTGTGGGGCGCTAATTTTTCAGACGGAGGGCAATGTTAAAATGGGCAGCAGAATTTGCGTAGAGGTGGAAGATGTTGTGCTGGAAAAGTTAAGATATCATGGCAGCTAAGTCTGCTGAAACAAGTTGGGATTGCGTTGAAAAAAAAATGCAGGAAATTGTTGCCTATTGAAACCATTTAGAACCATTCATTTTTTTTTAGTTTGAACAATATAATACAGTAAACATCATTTTGTTAAAGGAACCAAATAACTGGAAAAACGGAAGCACTTGATCTATTGCATGACAGAAACCAATGGCTACCGACGGAACCAATTCACTTTAATGAGTCCTATCTAGCTTCCATCATTTTGCATGCTACGTTATTTTTGTCCAGCAAAAATGACGAGATCTGCAACAAAGGCCTCTAACGGAACCTCCTACGCAGATGTGAACAGGGCCTAAGTGCTAAAGAAAAGCACTCTTTTGAAAAGGTCCAGCAACAAGCTTTCATTTTCCAGTTGCTCCTACACTTATCTACAAAATACAGGTTTCTTTAGGATGCAGTTAGGACGGGTTCAAATACCATGGCGAAAATTGTGACAAAATAATCACGTGAACTCAGCCGTACTAATGGTTAAGCAGCCGGGATCTGAGTTTTCTCCTTTCCTGGCCGTTAGTGCAGGGTGTCAGCTGTAATGTACAGCTGACAACCGCAATGTATGTAGCGGACAGCCCGTGAGCTGCTATATACAACCCCTGTGACATATCTATCATGCTTGGTCAGCAACGTGTTAAACATTTCAATATCTTCAACACTTTAAGGGAATTAAAAAGCTTTCAGCAACATAATGGGCTCAAGGAACAAATTTATAGATTTTTTTTTCTAGCTTCTTCTGTTACCAATTATTGAGTTTTTCGTGTTGATCACACATGGAAAAACAGCAGGAGCATTGCAAATCTAAAGACTCTCTGAACTGTGGTCTCGCCAAATTATTTCGTGTTAAAATGAGATTAATGGGAGAATATAGGTCATAAATAAAAAAAAATCTATTGCAGATAAGCTGTGACTCTGATATTTTCATTGCTTTTGAAGCATTCGAACCTTGGTTGAATCTCAATGTCAGTCACTTATGTCCTTGGTAGACAGAGATTAGTAATGTGCCATAAACACAGAAATTAAATCGGCATTCATTTCTGTAAAACTTCAGTAATAGTTTCTATGCTAACGTAGATGGGAATGTAAACATACTTATGTCAGCTGAGTATGAAGAAGATGTACAATTTCAAAACATTAACTTTAGGGTTTGTTGACACGTAGCGTAAATACTGCGGAATTTCCGCAACGTACTTCACTCCGAAAAATCTGCAGCGTAATACAGTAGCAGCAGAGTGGATGAAATTTGAACAAATCTCATTCACATGCTGCGTAAAAAAATCTGCCGAAAAAACGTTTATAAATTGACTTTTTTTAAATCTGCTGCATGTCAATTTATGCTTCGGAATCGCGTCTTTTCTGTTGCAGGTTTTCCCCAGTGAATTCAATGGGGAAGTAAAACCTACAACAAATAGCAGATGTTGCGAGGAATGCGGCGCCTTGGCTAGGGGTAAGTATATCTGTTTAAGAAATAAAAACACGGCGCTCCATAGTGAAGAAACCTTTTGGTATGTTCAGAATGGACAGAGGGACATATAACTTCTGACCTGGGCGAGATGTGCTAATAACAGGCACAACTCTATACAGTAGCTTTGAGTAGTTTAGGACTAGCTTCAGCTCTTCTTCGGCTGGTTGTGCATAAAAGCCATCCGCAATAAGTAGCATAAATAAAGTTAGACGACACTTGCCTGAGAAACACACCTGTTTGGTGTTGAAACGCGTAAATCTATGAAATAAAACAACTCTTTTAAGCGGAATCCAGTCTATGTCCTTTATCCAGCAGCGCCCAGATATCCTTGTTTTTCTGACTTTATCTATGCTACGGGTAAGTATAGGCTTTTTTTTTTTTACCTGCTGTTCTGCGCAGCGTGCATTTCGCCCGAAAACTGCACCACAATTTGGTGCGTTTTTTAGGCCAGAATTCCCTGCGGGGTCCATGGCGGATACGCTGTGTAGTTTTACGCAACGTATCAGCCCTGTGTAAAAATGCTCTATAGTGAATATAAATTATCTTTAAATAACATATTATGAGTAAAATACTATATTATGGAATCAGAATTTCATAGTCTTAAAGGTCTTGTCAATGACTACAAATTTAGCAAAAAAATCCCTGTTAAAGGGGGTGCGGTAATAGCGGGATTCACTGGTTAGTGTCACCCACTATTACTACCTCCTTTATTATCAGGGTCACTAGGGTTATGCCTAGTTCCCCTACCTTTTCCTTATACTAACATCGATTTAATTGCTTTAGCGGCTACTCAAGGGAATAAGACCGTATAGTAAATAAAGGTAATATTTATTAACATACAGTAATCACTCTCATATATATAATACAGTAACTAATCACAGTACAGTATAAACACGGTATCACAATCCTAATTATACCGCCACCCACTTACCTAAACATACATATGAATACAGTTACGTTACAACACAATACACATAAGTTACTTGTGATTCTCACAAGCTCACTATCTCTATCCCACTCCCTCCTAATATAACTTTCCCTATACACTAAGGGTTAATACGGGATAAGGAGGAACAAGGGGAATGGGTTTCTGTGTACCTGGGGATGTGCAGGTCAAGGGTCACTGCAGGGTACTTAGGGCAGCAAGGGTGAACTTAGGGAACACAGGGTTACTCAGAGAAGCAAGGGTTAACTCTGGGACAGTAGGGACAGTACTCAGGGAGAGCAAGGGTTAACTCAGGGACTCAGAGAAGCAAGAGTTAACTTAGGGAGCGCAAAGGGGTTAACTCAGGGAAGCAAGGGTTAACTTACTCAGGGGGGAGTAGGGACAGTACTAAGGGAGAGCAAGGGGTTAACTCAGGGAAGCAAGGGTTAACTCTGGGACAGTAGGGATAGTACTCAGGGAGACTCAGAGAAGCAAGGGTTAACTTACTCAGGGGGAGTAGGGACAGTCAAGGGGTTAACTCAGGGACTCAGGGAAGCAAGGGTTAACTCTGGGACAGTAGGGACAGTACTCAGGGAGAGCAAGGGGTTAACTCAGGGAAGCAAGGATTATAGCAGGAGGAGACAGGGAGAGACAGGGTTAAGTGTAGCTGCTGCTACACTTGATACTTAGCGTGACTTTGGTGGAGCAGAAGCAGAGGCAGAAGCCCAGGTCTTTGGAGGAGAGAGAGGTGAGCCGGGTCGTGGTGGTGTGGGAGGCAGGCAGCTCTCAGCTGATCGTCTTCTGCTAGCTCCAGCTAGCTTCGGCTCCTGAGCATACCGACGCAGGGCTATTTAACCCTGTCGGTACGCTCGCAGCGGGGGATTTGGCGCTTGCCCCCAGCTAGCATACGTCGGCATGGTGATAATCTATCACCAGCCGACTCATGAGCGCCCGCACGAGACAGTCCGTGCGCGTGGGAGACTTGAAATGGAGACAGGGGATAGCTATCCCTTGTCTCCATGGTTTCCAAACAAAGCAGGGCAATGCTAATTGTCCTACTTCGCTTACAACCGCATTCATGACCAGGGCTGTTGTTGTTACAGCCCTGGCTGATGATACATTATATGTATTATACATACACATATATATTATATATATGTGTATATATATATATATACATATACACTGTATATATACACACATATACATACACACTATATATATATATATATATATATATATATATATATATATAGGGACACTTCCCTTCACAATCCCTGACATAATAAAGCTAATATCGGGTGCATAACATTAAGTCTGTGTTCATATCGGTGTTTCGGGTTCCGTGGTTCTGCTAAGTCATAGGAGCAGAACAACGATAATACCTGTAATGGCCGCCGCTCAGTACCACTGCCATATACTAACCTCCTCACAGCATCCCGTCTCCTGGTCAGTGTCGCATACCTCTCCCAGTTAGGTCTGCTCGCACCCTCCATAGCCGTTGCTGCCCTTCTGCACTTACTAGTGCGTGCACGCTCCCCTTTGCAGTCTTAAAGGCTCAGCACGCTCCAAATTCGCCACCCAGCTTTTCCTAGTCATAAAGGGACCTTCATTTCCTGGACAAATTACCTGAGCAATTAGGTTTATCATAGCTAGTTTAGTGATACCCTGTGTCATACTTTGTTTTCATTTCCGGTGATTGACCCCTGCCTGTACCTTTGACTATGCGTGCCTGCTGCCTGCCCTGACCTCTTACTAGTGACCCGTGATGAACATCTGCCGCCCGCCCTGACATTTGACTCAACCAACCATGAGTGACCATCTGCCGCCTGCCCTGTTTTTTGCTATACCTGACCTTGCATTCTGTCTACTGATTTTGTACTACGCCTATTTATGTTGGCCGTTGCCAAGGGAGACTACTCTGGTGGTAGAGACCTGGGATTCCCCAGCAGCGAAGTCCAGATCCCTGTGTAGGGGTTAAAGGGTGCATACCAGGGTTTCTCTTAGACTCTGCTCCTGGTTTAGCCCCATGTCAAATCTCTTGGTGACACAGTGGGTTAACACCTCTGCTGGCTATGTGACAATACCACAAGTGGCAAAACCATCACATGACAGAAACAAATGGCACTTTACTGTACCCATTGACTTTAATGGGTTCCGTCGGATTTTCGCCACGGTTTCCATCATTTTGTCCAGCAAAAACCAAGAAATCTGCAACATAGACCCCTAACGGAGCCTCCTATGCCGATGTGAACATGGCCTTAAGGGGTTGATCTAATTGGACAACCCTCTTTCAGAAGCAGCTTTCTGCTGAAACCCCTCTGGATCTGCTGATATATATGTGTAACGGACACTCAGCACGGTTTCTAGGGTAACCGGGCATCAGCATTCGCTAAAAGATGGGCTTTTTACAGTAAAGAAATGTCCAGTTGACACTGAGCTTAGGACTGAAGTCTCCTCGCGGCCCATATAAATAAAAAAAAGAATGTCACAGACACCAGTAGTCCGCCAACAGTTCTTTACTGAAGATAGCTGCAATAAATTTGCACGTTACAATGTAGAACAGTCTCTTTATAAAAGCAACTATATACATGGGCTGGTGATACTGACTTCTACTCCCCTTACTTGAATACCTGCTTCTATTCGGGCCTGTTCAAAGCGGCTTCTGCCCCGATTGGCAAATTAGGAAATAGCAGGCCTCAGCAGCTCCTGCCCCATTTGGCTTTTTGGCTTTTTCTAGCCCTCGACAGCATCAGGCAAATCTGGCTCTGCACAACCCCCTACTGATTGAAATCGGGGTGGTCATCTGTAGAAATCACTCCACTTGCATGTTGAGGAGAACAGGCCTTTCATGGCTTCTAAGGGGAGAAGTTGCGTCCTTGCTGATCACCGGTATGTACTCCCAACCAACTTGGCGCCAATACACACCTCCGTTTATAATGTTTGATGATGCTCCACCCCTTAACTTGAAATGTGCAACTAGGGCATCACAATTGCACTTTTTTAGAGGCCTTGGCAACAGGGAATAAGTACCTCCTCCAAAATGGTGCCGATACCATCTCTGCTCAGGGCCCAAATACCCTGGGTGCAATATAAACCTTGCAGTATAGACAGCCCTAGGTCCAGTGTGGTTCCACATAACTCCTATTACCGGACCGCACCCCCTTAATTAACGCACTAATCACCTACTACATGACTTTCCTGGTAGGCTATAATAGAGCTATTAACCCAAAAATACTTCTACACCCAGACGAAGTCACCGTCACCTTTTGCAAAACACACAAATTATTAGTCACATAATTTCCTCTAGTGTTTACCCCACCACCTTTAAAAGCAAGTGAGTTTAGGGTGTGTAACTCTTATGATTATAATACTTTGCTCTTTACTCCATTCTTGTCTTCCTTCCTTGATGTCACAATAAACTTTCTTCTTCCATTATTCACCAAAATCACTAAATGTACATTTCTTCGAATTGGAAACGGGTCTTCCTTTGCTACTGGGTCCCATGGCAGCTACCATACCTGCTATCCTGATAGATATGCCGGTAGCCATTGTATACTTTTAACAACTTTCTCATAGAGTTCAATAGACTTTTATCAAGTATTCAGTTACTTGTTCACCATGTGGTAAGCACTTAAGATGTAAGATATAATGGGTAACTTCAACTTCATTTTAACTATATGTGACAGTGTTAGATAGTGTGACAGTGCAGTGAGCTTTAGTTTTTATAAATTTGATTCAACTTCATTCTTGATCATTCAGATATCTTACCTGCAATAATGAAAAAATGCCATGGGTGTCATCAATAGGGAAACTGTATAAAAGTATTGACATCATGAATGCCACAATATGTAATTTAACAAGGAAAGGGGAAATTATTTTAAAAATATTTACCGCTAAAATAGTAATGATAAAAAGAATGTCGCCTGACAATAAAAGTCCTTGAGTTGTCCTTGGGAAATTGAGTCACTTCATTACAGACCACACAGGGGTTTTAAATAGTCTAAGGGTATGTTCACATAGGGCAGATACACTGCGTAAAAGCACACAGCATATCCGCCCTGTGCGCCTGAATTCTGTCTGAAAAACCACACCAAATTGTGGTGCAGTTTTTTGGCCGGAATATCCACTGTGGAAACAAAAAATGGATACTACCCATGGTGACGCATCCCTCCGATGTCCTGACGTCATGACGTTCTGCAGCCCTTGGATGACGTTTCATTCTATGTGACCACTTTTTTATTTCTGAGTTGTTGTTTTTTTGCGGGGGAATCGCTGCATTTCCGCTGCCAAAAAACGCCACATATGCTATTTGTTGCGGGTTTTACCTTCCCATTGAATTCAATGGGGAAAACCTGCAACATATAAGCATTGATTAAGCAAATACAATTGACATTCTGCGGACTAAAAAAACGCACTGCAGGTACTCAGCATTTATGCAGCGTGTGGATGAGATTTGTTCAAATCTCATCCACTTTGCTGCTACTGTATTATGCTGCGGATTTTCCGTAACAAAATCTTTTGGAAACTCCACAGTATTTACACTATGTGTGAACTTACCCTTATCTCGATAATAAAATGTCATGATTTTGCATCTTACATTTCTGAATGCCAAAATATTGCTTTAAAAAATATATAACTATATTTTTCACAACAGAATTGACTGTAAATATTTGCTTTCATCATATATCTGCTTGTTTTTCTGTCCATAGTCAGATTTAAAGCCTAAAGAGGTTTGTAAATACAGCTTGATTACTATCTAATGAAAGTTGTTTAACTTTCTATTACACTTAGAGGAAAAGTGTAAGAACAGCTGTACGCAAGTATTATGGCGTTAAAAGATACTAATTATTTGCATCTTACTCCTACGGGCTTCATACTAAGACTGGCGTTGGTCCAAGTAAATCTGCCCCATTATGTTTTCATTCAACGCTGTTATGAGATCTGTGTTTACTGACAGTGAATGAAAACCTACTTGTTTGCATCCAGAGGTTGAAAACCGACACAAACTCAGTCCTGCTCTCAAATGAGAGGGGAATACAATTGTATCCAGTCCAGGTCATGCCCTGTGAGCTAAACAGCCTGGACTCCAGACTGATACATTTTACCTACATTGTATGGCAAGTTTGGTTATGCTGCTCTTGATGTAGTTATCTCACAAAGGTTGAGTATTAGTAATCACTATATTGATGCATTGTATAAAATGAATCAATAAAAAATTCAAATTCACATTTTCAGAACTGTCAGAAAATCGGTGGAGGTCCATGATTTAGAACTGCTATGATTCAGATACTTCAGGTTACGGAAATATCCAACCATCATTGAAAGGGGTCTGTCACATACTGGGTGCCGTGGTCTTCTCATTCAAACTGATGTCCCAGGTCATGGAGAACTTTTTGTGATAAGTTATCGTCTTGATGAGACAACCCTTTTTTAAGTGTTACTAGTATTACTATGTCCCAAATGAATAAACCTCTTTTTGTTGTTAATATGTAGCCAGCCCCTGTCCTCCTCCACAGGCCATAAAACATAACCTGCCTCTATGTTATGTTCACCACTGGTAACAAAAGTAACTAATAAAATATCTCTTCTGCTGAAAACATTATTTTCTTGGTTAATTTATAACCTCATAAATATGGCAAGGACATGTAAAGGTTACTAAAAGTCCAAATTGAATCCACTAACAATATAATTATTCATGGGACAGGCCCCTTTCTATTTTCTTTGTATAAATAGAATAAACGACCAATTGATAAACAACAAAATTATTTCTGGTTTCATTGTATCATATTACTAGTATGATCAAACACACAAAAAAAAAATCATTCATGCACCATGCAATTGCAGTAAAGGTAAAAAAAAATCCAGCCTATAATAGTTATTATTATGGAAACCATGCACCTTAGCCATATATGTCAGAGAATATCCTAATGTATATGCCAAACATTTCCATAGCTTATAAAAGGCCCAACATATGAAAAAAGTGTCCTTTTGGAATATGTTTAGGTGGTAGAATTTTTTAGTTTTTTTTACTATATTGAAAAGTGTAGTCGACTATCATTTTTAATTTAAAAAAAGGGCTCCCGCAAAAAAATGTGTACCATGCAGTGTATGTTTTTTTTTAAAGTCAACGGGTGATGTATGCTACTGTATGCTGTATATGTCTGAAGATTTTTCTCAGCATAAATAGAAAATCTGGTGTGAATACAGCCTAATGCTAACCCCCTGTATAAAGAAAAAATGTAAATGTGAGATCATTGATCAGACCCATAAAAGATTATGGAAAAATTGTATAGAAAGTGTCCTCTTTATCAACTACAACAAGACAAGAAACATTGAAAACTTGAGAGCAGAGTTCAATATAATAACTGACAACTGTAGAAAAGAGAACTAGATCCACATACCTTTGCACTATATAATTTCAATGAAAAATGATAAAATCTTTTTAGGTTAATTATTAATAATTCCTAAGTATTAAACAGACTCGTACACATACTCAAGATAAAGACTAACAATACCAAATCTGATGGTGACTGCACGGTTAAATGTTTTATTTGTGCATTTTTTTGCTTGTTCTTTACTTTTTACTATTTTCATAACTAAGGCTTCGTGCACATCTGCGTTGGGGTCCCGTTCTGACGTTCCGTCAGAGGTTTCCATCAGAACGGCACCCTGAACAGACACAAACGGACACGGTTTCGGTTTCCATCACTATTGTGTGCCTGTGGTTTCCGTTTGTCTCTTTTGTGCACCGGACCCATCGAAGCAATAGAGAAGCAATAGCATAGTCGACTACGCTATTGCATCCAGCAAAACGACGGGTCCGGTGCACAACAGACACAAATGGAAACCACAGGCACCGGCTCCGTCACCATTGAAATGGTGATGGAAATGGAAACCTCTGGTTTCCGTCGGTGTCAGTTTGTGTCTGCTCAGGGTCCCGTTCTGACGAAAAGCTCAGACAGAACGCCAGAACGGGATCCAAACGCAGATGTGAATGAAGCCTAACTTTGTAAAATTCTTGTAAAGGGGTATGAATACTTTATCAGAATGACAGCATAGTAAATACATAATATTATACCAACAACTAAAAACATTACTGTAGCCAAAGTGTTGTAATTATAAAAGGTATCCGTAGTCTGCCTGTGGTTTTGATTGAGATATGAGACACATCAATATAAGAAAAAATAATAGGATTTTATGGTAAAGGTGGCCATATACATTAAAGGCTATTTACACCTTTGAAATTGTTTGGGTTTCTTTTAAAGAAAAAGATCAGTGTGTTTGGTTAACTTTATAATTCGTTTTTATTAAAAATTATTTTTACTTTTTGAGATACAGCTGCTCTGTATTCTGTATACAGAGCAGCTGTATCGTTTGCTAAGACCTGAATCCATTAGTCCCGCAGACCAGACGGGTTCAGGATCAGCAGGTCATGCGTGTCTCTGAACATAGATGTGATGGATAACAGGTGGATCTTGTGTGTCAGAGACACACAGGACCCGCTTCCACTGAACCCGTTAGTCCCGCAGACCTGACAGATGCAGGATTTAGTGTAAGATACTCCTGCAGTGTATACAGACTACAAAGCAGCTGTATCTCAAAAAGTAAAAATAATTTTTAATAAAAGCTGATTAAAAAGTTGCACTAAACACACTGATTGGCCTTTTTAGAAAAAAAAATGCCTTTCAAAGGTTTACATAGCCTTTAAATACCCACAGCCTAAATTTATTTCTCCAAAACTCCCCATCAACATACATGCTTGACTCAGCCGTGTGTGCATGCTTATTTCAATGGAAAAAGGGGTATAAGCCTCTGCCAGACTACTCCACCAGTGCTTATCTCCCGTAGAAACAAAGGATCAGTCTTCTTTGCCCCCGTTATCTGCCGGGAAGTAGTCGGGGGGACCCCATTCACATTAGCTCGACAAGAAATCCTGCCAAAATCAGCGGGTTAGGCCAAGTCCTGTCTAATCTGTATGAATACCTTAAGTGTTGCTAGTATTTATTTATTTTGGTACCCCTTTATAGGGAACCTGTTACAAAGATCTTACCCCCCCCCCCCCCAAACCATGTATATAGCCATAAATTGTTTCAAAAAGCAAGTCTCCCGAATACCCAATGTGTCAAGGAGCAATGTATGGCAATGAGGATAGATGAGTCCGGTGGGAGTTTTTTTTCTAGGGATGAGTGTGCCATTTTTCTTAAACTCTTAAATGATTGACAGAGAGCTTGCTAATTATCTCCAGTGAAATCCTGCGCATGCCCGTTCTGGTCCATTATCGGGTGTTGGCGTGTCGTCTCCTGACGTCATATCATTGGATCCCAGAAAGAAGATTAGACCACAAATTCCTCTCTCTGGACCCAAAAAGTTTTGCAAGACTGAGCAGAAAAGACTGAGCAGAACCAAGCTGGTACATATTATACACCATCCCATCCTTTGCAGGAGTAACATTTCTGGAACCAGGTACAGCACATCCTAGATTAGATGTGGCTCTTGTAACTGTATAATAAACTGAACAGGCATTCGTAGGAGTTGATGCAAGAATTGGAGGAATTGGGCGCAGAGCTATTGTCAATCATCAGTATAGAGGCAGTATTAAAACATGGAGAGAGCAGCTCTGATAACGTTGAAGACTTCCTTTACATAACAGGTGGGAACACTTCACCGGTGGATTAAACAGGTAAATAGGCGATTTGCAAAAATTACAATCACTGATATAGTATTTATGTCTACTACTACATAACTTTACTAGCGTTTGATGGGGTAAATGCTGGTGACAGATTCCCTTTAAAAGCATAGCCATCAGACATAGTAAGAAAACATGTTAACCTTTAGAATATCCAGTATGTTATCTAAGTAGAGGTACACATATAATGATTGATATCTGTTTGTAAAATGAGTGAATTTTATCACATTCTAAGTAATATAAACCCTACATCATCACATTTCTCTGTTGTGTTCTTCAGAATAAACTTTGCCCTTCTAAAGTAACATTTACAACCATTTGATTTTTATGAGGTAAATTTTCTCAGTCCGTGCAGATATTTTCTACACTATAAATAGCTTAGAGTCATTAGACTACATGAACCAACTTCTCTTTTAGTATGTGAGTACTGTATGAAGAATTAATTCCTTAAATAATCTGCCACTTGTGCTGAATTTAACATACTTCTAGGTCCACAATCCCTGTACTCAGGATAAAAGAGAAAAAAAATTGTGTAACGCTCATTTTCAATATTTAAATTTATTTACAGAAACAATCAAGAACATTAAATTTTAATATTGGAGCAGCATGTTGGCCTTTCCTAATTTCACAGCTAGCTGGGTATTTTTACCTATTACAAATATTTATTAAGCCAAAGTCCAAACCTCCATAAGGGCCTGTTCACATCGTTAGTTTCCGCTGAGGGGTTCCGTCAGAGGTTTCCGTTGGGTTAACCCCATAGCGAAAAGTCAAACAGATACCTCAGCTTCCGTTTCCCTCACCATTGAACTCAATGGTGACGGAAACCTAGCTAATAGTTTCCGTCTGTCACCATTGTGACAGGGTTCCGTCGTTTTGGACGGAATCAATAGCGCTGTCGACTACAAAACGGCAGAACCCTGTCGCAATGGTGAACGACGGAAACCATTAGCTAGGTTTCCGTCAACATTGAGTTCAATGGTGGGGGAAACGGAAGCTAAGGTTTCCGTTTGACTTTCCGCTGAGGGGTTAACCCAACGGAAACCTCAGACGGAACCCCTCAGCAGAAACGAACGCTGATGTGAACACACCCTAAAGAAGACAAAAACGATATACTGTACATTACATAATACTCTGTACAAATATAAAATAACAAATCAGCAAATAACAATGTGGTACATGTCGTGCATTAATATAAAGGGCTAGCAGGCTGATGATTTATGACAGCTCAGGAGGAGATAAGAATGGAAGGAGTCTGTAAACTGGTACCACCACTGGTATTCCCAGAACTAAAAGGTTAGTGACTGTGGTATACAGCCTAAACGCCTTACCTGGCCATGCACATGAGATATCAATTAGCCAAACACTCTGGCAGTATTTTATCTCTTATCTATTTAAATCCAATGTGCCCTGTTCCTCTTTACCCTAAAGACCCTTTTACATGGGCCAATGAGGTTGTGAACGAGCACTCATATGACGCTCATTCTCAATCATTGCCATGTCTAAACAGGAAAGCGAGCAGCCGACAAATGAGCAAATGCTCATTTGCCAGCTTATCGGACCTTTTATTGGCGCTCACTTACCGGGCAGAAAATCTGCCCTATTCAAGGGTCCTTAGAGCTGCCGTGGGAGGATAGTAGGAAGGGCCCAATACATGGGATCGTTGGTCAATACTGTTGATATCGGCAGGTTTGGCTGACTTAAGGGTATATGGATAGCTTCAGAAGGGCCAAACTTTGCATATTGTGTATACAAATATTTGTATACCACTAAATAGAGCTCAGGAGTTTACTGCAAATTAATGTATTATTGAGTTCAGCGGGAGCTGTATAAATCGGTTTGCAGTAAGTTCCCCCTAGTGGTGCTTTCTTCACAGCATAGTGATCAACTACTCCAATGGCATAAGTTTGAGTTTTTGGTAGTGACACATGGTGTTTTCAGCCAACAATGTTAGTCAGACATCTCATCCTTTCATTTTAGGTTGGTACGTTATTAAGAAATTCAGTATATATATATAGATATATAGATATATATATAGATATATATATAGATATATAGATATATAGATATATATATCTATCTATCTCTATATATATATATATATATATATATATGTGATAGTAAAATTACTTATCAGGCAAATTGATGTTTTATTATGCTAACAGTGTACTTTGAGCCTTAATATACTACAATACCAGGAAAAAAAGAGTGCAAACAACTACGATAGGAGCAGGAAGTAAATGATAACGAAAGAAAGGAAAATCAAGATGTAGAGCTTGCTGGAGACGCCAACAATTTACAGTATTTGTACTTTCTGAAATCTCCAATCACAGGTTAGAAGCTGTTAGATCTATAAAATGTAATGAGATTAAAGGAAAGCAAATATTGAATGTTTTCATCAGTTTTCTATGTATATAATAATTCCAATGAAAAGGTTAAGTGAGCTAAACATAAGAAACTGACAATTCCTGTGTTTAACAATACCTATCACTCAATAATCAAACATTTTTATAACTTAATGGTATGACTTATAGAGAAATAACACATCATTGCTCAATCACAAGAACTAAAACAAAGGACCAAACTTAACACACTATGCTTTTGAGATAAAGAAACACTGAACATTGGAAACAAAGGTTCCAAAAACATGATGACGTTGGTTAACAGTTGTCCAGCGAACGTGAGTCAAAAAATCAAGCCAAAACTACGCCTACCTCATATAATGTGGTGCTGCAAAGTAGGACTTGGGACATTGTGTGATATCTAACCCCATGTGGCCGGACCTGCTTCTCTATAGACCAATGTTTGTCATAAAGCTGAATGATTTTAGGTCCAAAGTTTGGCACAGTGATAGGCCTGCTAGAGTTTTTAAGGAGAATTTAGCTGAGGGCATCCTAAATCATCCTGGAATCGTCGTGGCTGCATGGTGGGCTAGGCTGGAGTTTGAGCTTTGGGTGCAAAGTCTTTGCAGCTACACCATAACAGGATTCAGGTCATTAGAGGTGATGTTGTGGGTTTAAGCGGCACGCTATACAGTTTACTTTAGAAACACATTGTCAGGAAGGTCAAAGCTAGGGCTCATGCACATGCCAGAGGAGAATATTGCCACAATACAGCATTCGATTGAATATGGCACAATTTCTTTCTGTTGAATACCTTTAGAATACTAAAGAAAAAACCTCTGTATGCCTCTGTATGAAATCGGAGGCATATAGAAGTGCCATATTAAAACTCAGAGCTTGTATGAAGCCATAATATTGCAGTAAAAATAAATAAGTTGAGGAAAATGGCAGAGCTTAGTGAGATGATTCTGGTTCTGGGTAAGACTAGTCATGCCCCCACCAAAAATAAGTAAAATGTTTTATGTGGCCTCTTCACACTCGCAATATTGACAGTAAAAATAATACATGTTGATTCTATTTTTAATTAACTAATTTGAGTGATCTAATTTTTTTTCAAGTTTGACTTCCAAATCACTTGTAGTCAGCACCCCATGACCTTACCCAAGTCAGTTCTATGTGTTATATAAAAATATTTGCGATACATTAAACAATGATGATATAACTCACCTCGCCCAGCTCCAGCAACAAGTCCCGACAAACAACCACGGCTCCTGCCATTGGCCGCTTCCAGTTTCTACACAACCAAATGCCTCTTCCTCTGTTGTCTCTCCTCTAGCAATGACATGGTGTCCTGCTCCTATTCAACGTCCATATCAGGTTGCCATGGTGAACGGTAGCCACTGATGACGTCAGACCTGGTGGCCTATTTAAAAAAGTGTCTTCCATTGATCCCTTGCCTGTAGATCAAGGTACATCCTGTGGTTTGCTATTGTGCCTATTGCTATTTGACTGTTCCTGACCTTGACGGTGGCTTTGTTTTGGACTATGCTCCTGCCTTGCCCTTTGGATTTGCCGCCTGGTTCTTATGGTTCTTCCGGTATCACTCCTGGCTTGACTCCTGATTATGATTTTGTATCATCCTCGGGCTTGTTGCATCCTGAGCATTTATCCGTTGATGATCCCTGGCTACGTTCCTGACTTCGCTACAAGTTCTTCACTATAGCGCATCCTCCGCTAATTGAGTATTATGGGGACCGCAACCTGGGAATCCGACCAGGAAAGACAATACCTTCTTGCGGGGGTTAAGGATGAAGAACGGTGAGATTCCTTAAACTCTGCACCCAGTCTATCCAGTGCCAAACCAACTTCGGCTTATTAGATCCACTTCTCCAGTGAGATGAGAAACGTTACAGATTAAACATTATTGGAACTGCCCATATATCTGCCTGTCACTCAATGAAGGTTTTAATTAGGCAATTGGTTTATATTTTTATGAACTACTCAATCAATGCTACCTTGTTAAGAAAATTATGTTGTTTTTATTAATTTTCCAGCTCTATTTTGTCTTTTCAGATTATTTTATTGTATACTCACATTGAGCAAGGTCAACGGGCATATATTTCTCAAACACAAATAACCATCAAGTACAGAATACATTTATATAAACATTAATTGTCCAGTGTTGACTGGATTCATTTCACAGTTTTACATGATTATTTGTATAGTAGAGAAAAATCAATTTGACACTGTCTCCGTAGAAATCAGAAAGGTTAATTATTTTTTACAATACTTAGTTGCGTAGTAAATGAAGTGGTATCATTGCCTCCCATTCTTATTCATTACAGCTTTCTTCAAATGCTTTCAAATTAGCATTTCCTCGCTGATAATCAGTCACTGAGTCAGAACCAGCTTATGGCATTGAAAACCTCTTCCTCACGCAGCTTAGTAAAATTTTCATTGCGGTAAGCGGTCTGTTAAATTGTTATATTACTTATTAATCCAATTTTTGTACCACTTTTATCAAGCACAATATTATGGCCTGAGATTTCGCCCTGTCAGATGATCAGAATGACCTAATGTTACAATAACAACCCTTTTCATATGTAAACATAAATGCAATATAAAGTAGACAATAAAATAATGCAAAATCATATTACTAATTGGAGCTGAAAATCATCAGAGGGCGAATGTAAAAACACTGCAGCCGTAGAGTGTTATTTTGATAAAAAATGATATAATAAAATGGGCTTATGTTGCAGATGTTTATGTAGAACCTTTAGTAGAATTCTAATTATTTCAATGGTTGAGTTTATTTATGCATTTATTCATTCATTCATTATTTAATGTGAAACAATGTTGAGAAGAGAAATTAGGAAAATAAATATTTCATATACCGCTGCATTATGTAGAAATCTTTGAAATGTGTTAAGAAATTGCTTTAAGTTAATGTCCACCCTTAGTCATATTTTTTTTAATCTTTATAGGCCCAAACTTCTGTTCAATCTCATAATATATCTTTATAGCAGTGGTAGTCCTATTTTCTGAAACAGTGCTTCAAATCCCATGCATAGAAATAGGGTGAAATTTATTAAAAGGGTTGTCCCAGAATCAACAATTACCACCTATCCACAGGATTGGTGATATTTGTTTGATCACTCTGATCGTAAAAACAGGGATCCCGAACCCCGGAACCTCTTCACTGAAACCCCGCAGTTAGGAAGACTTTGAATGGAGTAGAGGTCGAGCATGTGCCCACCACACCATACAATGTCTATGGGACTGACGGAAACACCAGAGCGCTGGTCTCGGCTATTTTGGTCATTCCAATATACTTTGAACGGAGCGGCGGTGTACATGCTCGACCGCAACTCCATTCAATGTCCTGCTCTCTGCGGTGATGTTAATGCCAAAGGAGTTTTGGAACTCTGCAGAGCGTTGGTGACTTTTATGCACTATGCGCCTCAGCACTCGGGGACACCTCTTCCACTTTACAATAAGATCTCTCACAGTTGATTGTGGAACATCTAGGAGGGAAGAAAATTCATGAACTAATTTTTTGCAACGGTGGGGTCCTATTACAGTACAATTCAGGAATTGCGTGAGCTCTTTAGAACGACCCATTCTTTTACAAATGTTTGTAAAGGCAGACTGCATGGCGAGGTGCTGGATTTTATACACCTGTGGCAATAGGACTAACTGAAACACCTGAATTCAATGATTAAGAGGTGTGTCCCAATACATTAGTCCATATAGTGTATATCTAATGGACTATTTGCATTGACATTGAAAGCATACATTTTGTTTAACTGTTTTCTATGACATTTTTGAAGTCCCATAGAGAAGTCTATGGTAAAAAAAAATCTGAAAAACAGCCATAACTAGAGCATGCTGCGTTTTGAAAATGATTGACAACAAAAAGACTATAAAAAGTCCACAAACAAAAATGCTGCGTATGTAGGCGCTCATATTTTACTATAGACTTTAAAATAACACCTGGATGCAGCTGGGTTTTTTTTCACCGAAAACGCTAGTAAATTCTGTGTGTGAATTCACAAAGGAAGAGCTGCTTTAGTTTTGCCTTTACCAACAAATGAAATGAAGAAAAGAATGCGCTCACCAATGATTTCTTCTTGCCCTTCCATTTTTTGGGTGTGCTTACATCAGAGTACGTATACCAGGCAAGGGCTGGCAAAGGACAAAAAGACAATTGCTTTGGGCCTCTTTCTTTTAACAGATTAATATCTGCACATATCAGAGGTGTCTTAAAGAGGCTCTGTCACCAGATTATAAGTGCCCTATCTCCTACATAATCTAATCGGCGCTGTAATGTAGATAACAGCAGTGGTTTTTATTTTGAAAAACGATCATTTTTGAGCAAGTTATGAGCAATTTTAGATTTAGTTTCTCAATAGATAACTGGACGTGTTTTTACTTTTGACCAAGTGGGCGTTGTAAAGAAGTGTATGAGGCTGACCAACCAGTGACCAATCAGCATCATACACTTCTCATTGTTCCAGCCCAGCTTCTTTCACTGCACAATCAAACTGTGCTGTGGATCATGCTGGCCTGGAGCAATGAGAAGAGTATGAAGCTGATTGGTCACTGATTGGTCAGTCTCATACACTTCTTTACAACACCCACTTGGTCAAAAGTAAAAACACGCCCAGTTGTCTATTGAGAAACTAAATCTAAAATTGCTCATAACTTGCTCAAAAATTTTCAAAATAAAAACCACTGCTGTTATTTACATTAAAGCGCCGATCAGATTATGTAGGAGATAGGGCACTTATAATCTGGTGACAGAGCCTCTTTAAGTAAATAGTCATCTTTGCACTTTAAACTCAAGAAATTTTCATAGTCATACAATATTGATACAGACAATATTTTATGAATACCTACCTGGAAAATAAATTCTGTTAGGGCAAATATGATGCTGGAATGATAGTATCATCTGCCTTCTGAAGTTCCATCTGTGCCTAGCCACTGCGACTGTCTGGACTATTCAGGAACCCTTGTGCTGACTTTGTATTGATTGGGTACTCTATTGCTTGGCCAGCTGCCTCCCTGCTATGTCGGTGCGGCCTAGTGGGTCCACATACCCACAGATCGTGACAGTACGCACAGGCCATGGACCCCGCTGGTCAATCCAAGAACGTGACGACGTTACAAGCCATGCAGGTAGACATGCGAGACCTTCAGTCACGACGAGACCAACTCCTCCTAACGGTGACCGCCATTGCACATTGGCTGAAAGCGCAAGCCGCAGTCGTTCCAACACCTGTTCCTACTGTTCCTCCTGCTACAACTCCTGTCAGTACCAGTGCCGACTCCCTATGCTCCCTGCCGCTACCTCCTCGCTATGACGGAGGGACAAGGTTCTGCAGGGGATTTCTGAACCAGTGCCAGATCCACTTCAGACTACATGCAAAGTCCTTCTCCTCTGATGACGCAAGGAGCGCCTTCATAATCTCTCTTCTTACTGGCAAGGCCCTAGCATGGGCGAACCCCATTTAGGAACGTCAAGGACCAGAGACTCGTGACTTACCGTGTTTTTTACAGACTTTCCGTTCTATAATTGAGGAACCTGGTAGAGTTTCTTCTGCTACTGCATCCCTGCTGACCCTACACCAGGGAGACATCTCCGTGGCCGAGTATGACATTCTGTTCCGTACCCTGGCTGCAGAACTAATCTGGAACAACGAGGCCTTGGTGGCTACATTCTGGCAGGGACTGTCTTCTGGGATTAAAGACGAGCTTGCCACTCGCGATCTGCCACCTACCCTGGATGATCTCATTCTACTAGCCATCCGGATTAACATTTGGATCCGGGAGCAATCCCAAGAGATTCGCTGGGAGAGAATATTTCCTAGGCTAGCCCCTACTTTCCAGCAATCCCTACTGTCCTCATCAGTTGTTCCACCAGAGGAGCCTATGCAGGTGGACCAGGTCAAATTGTCTACCCAGGAGAAAACAACTCAGACGCAATTCAGGACTTTGTTGGAGTCACTCATACTGAACTGATTACCTTTCTTGTCTTGCCTAAAGCCATCAATCCTGTTCTTCCGGGCCTGCCTTGGCTCCAGTTGCATGCTCCAGTCCTGGATTGAAATTCAGGAGAAGTTCTCCAGTGGGGCCCCAAATATTCCAACTGCTGACTTTAACAGATCCATCCCATTCACCCTCCTCTGCCTCAGTCATTAGCGGGATTACCTACTAATTTTTCCCAATTTGCAGACGTCTTCAGCAAAAAAAACAGGCTGAGATGCTTCCTCCACACTGGTCTTGCGACTGTCCGATTAAACTGGTTCCAAATGCTTCTCCTCCAAGTGGACGGGTATATCTTCTCTCCTTGCCAGAGACTCAGTCCATGTCGGCCTATATGAAGGAGAATATGGAGAGGGGTTTCATACGAAAGTCTTCCTCCCCGGCCGGGTCCGGGTTCTGCTTCGTTAAGAAGAAAGATGGATCTCTTCGACCCTGCATTGACTACCGTGGTCTCAACCAGATCACGGTCAAGAACAAATATCCGAATTGTTTGACCGTATACGAGGAGCCAGGATTTTCTCGAAACTAGACTTGCATGGGGCTTACAATTTGATCTGAATCCGTCAAGGTGACGAGTGGAAGATGGCATTCAATACTCGAGACGGGCACTACGAATACCTGGTGATGTCCTTCGGTCTATATAATGCTCCCACGGTCTTCCAGGAATTTGTCAATGATATCTTTCAAGATCTCCTCTATGTCTGTGTTGGGGTCTATCTCGATGATATTTTGATTTTCTCTCCAGATCCAACGACTTATCGGAAGCATGTCCGTCAAGTTCTACTACGTTTAAGGGAGAATCGTCTGTATGCCAAGCTTGAGAAGTACGTCTTTGAAAAAAATTCTCTGTCCTTCCTGGGCTATATCAACTCCGATCATGGTCTCAAGATGGAACCTGAGAAAGTAAGGTCCGTCCTGGAATGGCCACGTCCTCTGGGCCTGCGGTCCATACAGAGTTTTTTGGGATTGGCCAACTTCTACCAGCAGTTTATCCCAAACTTCTCATCACTGATGGCTCCCATCTCTACCCTTACCAAGAAGGGAGTGAACAACAAAGGTGTGGACTCCAGATGCAGAATCTGAATTTAATAGCCTCAAGAGTGCCTTTACCTCAATCCTCCATCATCCTGACGTCTCTCGACAGTTCTCGTTGGAGGTGGACGCTTCGTCTGTTGGTGCAGGGGCACTTCTGTTCCAGAGAAGCTTCAAAGGAAAGGCAGTGGTGTGTGGCTATTACTCAAGATTTTTTTACTCTGCTGTGCGCAATTACTCTATTGGGGATCGGGAGTTATTGGCCATCAAATTGGCTCGAAAGGAGTGGAGACATCTGCTAGGGGGATGCGGCTCATCCCATCCTGATATACACCGACCACAAGAACCTCACTTATCTCCAGTCGGCTCAACAGCTAAACCCCCGTCAAGCCAGGTGGTCGCTGTTCTTCACCCGGTTGGAATTTGTGCTCCACTACCGTCCTGCTGACAAATATGTGAGGGCCGATGCACTATCCAGGTCATTTGAAACAGAGGACATTGTGGAGTCCCCGCAATGTATCATAGACCCGTTCTGCATTATTATGGCTAATCCTCTGCAAGTTAGAGACTTCCATTTGGGGAGGACTTTTGTGCAGTTGGCAGACAGGAGGAGAATCCTTCGCTGGGGACACTGCTCCAAACTGGCTGGACACGCGGGTGTTCGTAAGACTTGAGACCTGATAACTCATCATTTCTGGTGGCCCACGCTGCCCAAGGATGTTGTGGACTTTGTCTCTTCCTGCACTGTGTGTGCTTCTAACAAGGTTGCTCACTCCAAGGTCTGCTCCAACCTCTGCCTGTGCCCAATGCCCCCTGGCAGCATATTGCAATGGACTTTGTCACTGACTTTCCTCCCTCAGCGGGAAGCAATACGGTCTGGGTGGTGGTGAATCGGTTCTCCAAGATGGCTTATTTTGTTCCGCTGACTGGCCTATCTTCTGCTCCTTGACTGGCTCATCTATTTATTCAGCACATATTTCGCTTGCATTGCTTGCCCCTTCACATTGTGTCTGATCGGGAGGTTCAATTCACCTCAAAATTCTGGAGTGCCCTCTGTAAACTCCTGGATGTGAGATTGGACTTTTCCTCAGCCTACCACCCCCAGTACAATGGTCAAGTCGAGAGGATTAACCAGATGATGGAGAATTATCATGGTTACTGGGTACAGCTTCTTCCATGGGCCAAATTCTCGTACAACAACCACACAAGTGAGTCCTCCACTGCCACACCATTCTACATTGTGTACGGTCAACATCCTAGAATCCCTCTTCCTGTGTCAACTACATCTCACACACCTGCAGCTGATTCTGCATTTGGGGACTTTCTGGAAAACTAGCAACAGACCCGATCTTCTATTCTGCTGGCAGTCGATCGCATGAAGCAAAAGGCAGATACTATAAGAAGAGGGCTGCCCCAGTATCTTCCGGGTACCAAAGTCTGGCAGTCCTCTAGGAAAATACGTCTGGAGGTGCCTCCATGCAAATTTGCTCCCAGGTTCCTCGGACCCTTTGAGATCCTGCAACAGATTAATCCTGTCTCCTATAAGCTTCGACTGCCACCCTTCCCTCAAAATCCCCAACTCCTTTCATGTGTACCTCCTGAAACCTGTGGTGCTGAACCGCTATAGTAAATCTCCTAGTCCTGCGGTTGCTCCCAGCGGTTCTTCCAATGTGTTTGAAGTAAAGGAGATCCTGAACTGCAAGAGGGTAGGAGGAAGGACTTTTTATTTAGTGGATTGTAGAGGGTTTGGTCCTGAGGAGAGGTCCTGGGAGCCAGAAGAAAATCTTAATGCCCCTACCCTCATGAAGAAATTCCCCTCTTGCTCTGGACCCAAGAAGAGTGGGTACTGTAACGGCCGCGGTCGCAGACCGCAGACCACTTTTATCCTGCCGACGTCTTCCACTCCGGAGATGCCAGCACATGTGGCCATCCTGTCCTGCAGTGACCATATTAAGAATGAACTAATTACTCCCAGATCCATGGACTATAAAAAGGGCCCCACTCTTTCACTCCTTGCCTGAG
Source organism: Rhinoderma darwinii (assembly GCF_050947455.1). Classification (NCBI taxonomy): domain Eukaryota; kingdom Metazoa; phylum Chordata; class Amphibia; order Anura; family Rhinodermatidae; genus Rhinoderma; species Rhinoderma darwinii. Next base: position 40,507,505 of record NC_134697.1, on the reverse strand, counting down.
CGTTGTTTGTATTCCTCTGTTAGTGTTGAAAATGGTCCCTTAGTCATTTCCTGTTCCCAGTGTTACCGTGCCCTGCTACCTGTATCCCGCGACCCGTGCTGTATTTGTTCCTATGCCCTCTATAGTGTTGGAGTCGTGTTGTGCCGTTTACCACGTCTGCTGTGTTACTCCACGTCTGGTGTCATCTGCCACGCTTTGAATCATCTGTCGTCTGAAGTTCCATCTGTGCCTAGCCACTGAGACTGTCTGGACTATTCAGGTACCCTTGTGCTGGACTTTGTATTGATTGGGTACTCTGTTGTTTGGCCAGCTGCCTCCCCGCTAGTGGATCCACATACCCACAGATCATGACAGTAATTCTCCATCTGTTCCCCAAATAATGTAAACACTCAGCCGCTCTTCTGTATTTTATATGTAGTAACGTTAAGAAAAAGACATTAAGAGGCATTTTGAAAATAAGTCACATTGAAAGACTAAAGCAGTAATGACCACTATGGGAATAATTGATAATTGTGTTTGCTCCCAGAGATACAGTAAGTGTTTTTCAAGTATATAGGAAATAGCTCAGAATACATATCTAATACGCCATCCATTTCCTAGACAAATTGTCTCAAATAAATAGATATAATTTGCTTATATGTTTGTTCGAAATGTTTAACTAAAAAACACAAACACAGCAAGAATACATCATAGAAAAATGCCATGTTCACATCACAAAAATACATTCTATTTATATGATATTTTGTGGGACAACAACCATCAAATCCTGACAGAATTTCATTAATTCCCTTCATTGAACAGATCTTTGCTAGATCATCTAGGACTGTCTAATGTGCCACAATATCACAGCATTGTTTTGTTCTCTTAATTGAATTTCAGTATCAAGATACAAAACATCTTTATAATATTGATTTTTAATCATGTTAAATCACAGTTCTACATGTCTGAATTAACAGTTTATCAATAGCCTTTCTTTTCTCTTTTCTTTAACCTCTAAAAACTGTTTAAAAAGCCATTATATGCAGTTTATATTTTTGTTTGGTCGTCATACTGTACATATCACCTTAACCTACTGTAAACAGCTTCTTTTATTTTCAAAAGTGACTCCAGTCAGACACAGCCTGACATGGGCCATGTAAACGAGCGCCAATCAACGAGACAGCACATTGATCGGCGCTTGTTTGTAACTTTCAGAAGAAGCTTTGTATGGAGACGAGCGCTCGTTACTCTGAACGCTCGTCCCCATACATTTCTATCATGTCGGCAGCATGTCTACCTGTTCACACAGGGAGATGTGCTGCTGACAACGATAATATTTTAGGCTGCATAAAGGATACAATCAGCCGATGAACGAGCGTTTGCTCGTTTATTGGCTGATCGTTGGCCTGTTTATGCATCCCTCCTGAAAGTCCCAGTGCAAGTCAACTGATAATTGTGGTGATGGATGTGGCCATGACCATCTGACTACCACTTCTCCCCAGTACCAATATGGGGGAAACAGTTAGCTGAGACTGTGTTGACACCTGTAATAAGACATCAGTACAGTCTACAATAAGTCAATAGGGTAGGTGGGAACTGGTGACGTCACTCCCCAGTGTCGACTCACACACTCCAATTTAGAAATTGAAAGATGGATGAATGATTTTTGTTAGATATATACTATATGGACAAAAGTATTAGGACACACCTTTAATCATTGAATTCAGGTGTTTCATGCAGTCCCATTGCCACAGTTGTATACAATCCAGCACCTCGCCATACAGTCGCTTTTACAAACATTTGTTAAAAAATTGGTCATTCAAAAGAGCTCACTGAATTCCATTGTGTTACTGTAATAGGACGCCACCGTTACAACAAGTCAGTTCACGAAATTTCTTTCCTCCTATATATTCTATGATCAATTGTGAGTGGTATTATTGCACAATGCCAAGCTTTGGATGGAGTGGTGTAAAGCACACCGCCACTGGAGCAGTGGAAACGTGTTTTGTGGAGTGATGAATCACACTTCTCTATCTGGCAGTCTCATGGACGAGTCTCGGTTTGGAACATGCCAGAAGAATGTTACCTGCCTGACTGCATTGTGCCAACTGTAAAGTTTGGTGGAGGACGGATAATGCTATGGGATTGTTTTTCAGGGGTTGGTCTAGGCCCTTAGTTGCAGGGAAGGGAAATCTTAATGCTTCAAGATAACAAGACATTTTCGACAATTGTATGTTCCAACTTTGTAGGAACAATTTGGGGTTTGGCCCTTTTCTGTTCCAGCATGACTGTGCCGCAGTGCACAAAGTAAGGTCCATAAAGACATGGTTGGGTGAGTTTGGTGTGGAAGAACTTGACTGACCTGCAAGGGACCCGACCTCAACTCCATCGAACACCTTTGGGATGAACTAGACCGGAGATTGCAAGGCAGGCCCACTCATCCAACATCAGTGTCTGACCTCACAAATGCTCTTCACAGACACACTCGTAGAACCATAGAACTCGTGAAGCTTTCAACCTTGTAGAAAGCCTTCCCAGAACAGTGGAAGCTGTTTTAGCAGCAAAGAGCGGACCAACTCCATATTAATGACTATGGATTTAGAATGGGATGTCATAAAAGCTTCTGTAGGAATAAAGTATGGATATCCCAATACTTTTGTCCATATAGTGTAGATATGTAGATAGTGTAGATACACTATACTGTGAAAATACAAGGAATATTGCCCATGGGCCCAGACTATTCTGAGACTTTGGCAAAGAAGGGTAGATACAGGCTAGCACATCCAAAAGAATAGGAACTTTATTCAGCCTTGCAACGTTTCAGCTCCTCTGAGCCTTTCTCAAGCATATTCTGAGACTGTGCCTGAAAGAAAGTTCCTTCTTCTGTTTGAACTTCTATAATAGAAAGAGAAAGTTATATGTAAGCAGTCATTGACAGTGGAGGAGGGCAAACAATGAGAAGAAATGTTTGTTATTAGGTGGCATTTTGACTGATTTTATTGGAGAGGCAGTGTAAATGGCGCTGGCTGGGGACACTATAGATGGCACTATATAGTGACTATGGATGCCACTATTATGGGGGCACTGTGGCTTGTAAGGTTATGAGGGCACTGTGGCATGCACTGTTTGGGAGCAATATAGCATCAAAAGAAAAAAATTTGCATTGCGCAATCTGTAGAACCTTAAGAAATTCATACAATCAAAACAAATTTACCATAGTATTAATGCAAAACAGCAAAAAAAACAAAAAACATATTGTAGTTTAAAGACAATTCTTCAAATATCAAACATCAAGAGATGTGATTGTGCTGGAATCTTTATGTCTATTGCTACCGAAGGGCAAAGTGGGTACAAAAACCTAACGCAGTCCAGGTATGGTCATCTAATAAATGAATTATAATACATTTCATTTGGAAATAATCTAGTCGGGAGAGATTACGTTACTAAGCAGAGGCATAGCTAGCAGGGGGGCGGGACAGTCGGTGGCCCCGGGCCCACTGTGAAGGTGGGGACCAGAGCCGAGCTGGGCTGCAGGGTCATGTCCCGGTTTCAACTGTATCTGCGTACTCAGGGCGCCGATACAGTTGAATCCACTGCTGGACCTAGCAACCATCAGCTCACTGCTCCAGAATTTACTGTCTAATGCCAGCCGTGAGAGGATTGGCACAGACAGGCACGATGCAGTGACATCATTGCGCCTGTCTGCGCCAAGCCACTCATAGTGCACACCAGAGGAGCAGAGGAATCTTCTCCACCTGTCATGGGAACAGGGATAGGTGAGTATTTATTTTAATATTTTTTTAGTAGGCGCTATGGTGGCATTATGCTGGGTATGGGGGGCAGCTATGAGAGCATTATACTGTATGGGGCAGCTATGGGGGCATTATACTGTATAGTTGTACTATACTGTATGAGGGCAGCTATGGGGGAATTATACTGTATGGAAGCAGCTATGGGGCATTATACTGTATTGGGGCAGCTATGGGGGCATTATATTGTATAGGGCAGCAAAGGGGGTATTATTCTGCATGGGGGTGCTAGGGGGGATTTATACTTTGTGGGGAGGCACTATACTGTGAATGGAAGTTCCGGAAGCAGTGTAGCAGTTACAAAAACAGCGCAGCTCACTATGCTACGCTGTTTCCATAACACTAATTCACTTCAGTGGAAGCTTACAGAATAGCTACAGAGTAGCACAGCAAACTACACTGTTTAAATAAGCCTTATCTTGCGCCTCTGCAGTAGTAAAAATGTGTTTGGGGGACCCACTGGATTGTGGCTCACTCAGATGTGTTTTGTCCCCGCCCCCCATGATAAGCCCTTATCTAAGCCTTTGTTACTGAGTATATCTATACCCAAAATATCAAAATAGAGAAACCGCAGCACAGATTTGAGGTATCAAAAGCTTTTTCAAGCTTGAAAAAGACCCACACTAAGGGTCGAAACGTCACTGTCTATTATGGTGGAATAAATACTTTTTAAACTCTTTTGATACCTCAAGAAACCTGTGCTACATTTTCTCTATTTCTATGTCTATATTTGGAGTCGACTTGGCTACGACCTAATACTGCGTGCACCGAACATATACCTGAATTTTGGAAAACTATCTTCCATAAAGCAACTGGGACTGTGATGTGCTGCTATTTTCTCTTTTTTTATACCCAAAATATGTCCTTGTTGATGTTGTGGTCTATGAATAAATTATATTGTGTTGTTGCTTGTATCGAATGGGGCATTGGCAACCAGTGTCTATGATATTGTTTTGAATTCAGACCGTGGCAGGTGGGGAGTTTGACCGTCAAACCATAACGTAGGTGTCCTAAGGCGAGCTCAGGGTTCATAAAGCGGGGCCCTGAGCTCAGAGCTTCCCCTCTATGATGTCAACATACCCTAGTAGGCGGGGCATAACTAGGAAAGACTGGGCCCCATAGCAAACTTTTGACTGGGGCCCCCCCTCCCCTGGGTGTCACACAACCCCCCCCTTGTAGATAGTGCCTTTTTTACAGCCCCCCCTGTAGATAATGCCATACAGCGCCCCCCCTGTAGATAACGCCATACAGCCCCCCTGTAGATAACACCATACAGCCCCCCCTGTAGACTGTATGGCGTTATCTACAGGGGGGACTGTATGGCGTTATCTACAGGGGGGACTGTGTGGCTTTATCTACAGGGGGGACTGTGTGGCGTTATCTACAGGGGGGGCTGTGTGGCGTTATCTACAGGGGGGACTGTATGGTGTTATCTACAGGGGGGACTGTATGGCGTTATCTACAGGGGGACTGTATGGCGTTAACGCCATACAGCCCCACTGTAGAGAACACCACACAGCCCCCCCTGTAGAGAACGCCATAAAGCCCCCCCTGTAGGGAACCCCATACAGCCCCCCCTGTAGGGAACGCCATACAGCCCCCCCCTGTAGGGAACGCCATACAGCGCCCCCCCTCTTGGGAACGCCATACAGCGCCCCCCCCTGCAGGGAACGCCATACAGCGCCCCCCCTGCAGGGAACGCCATACAGCGCCTCCCCCTGCAGGGAACGCCATACAGCGCCCCCCTGCAGGGAACGCCATACAGCCCCCCCCTGCAGGGGACGCCATACAGCCCCCCCTTCAAGGAACGCCATACAGCCCCCCCCTGCAGGGAACGCCATACAGCGCCCCCTCTGTAGGGAACGCCATACAGCCCACCCCAAAAAAAATGTGACCTATAGTGTGTCCTACAAATAACATGCATCCCCTATCCACAGGATATCCGCAGGATATCCACAGGATAGGGGATACATGTGTGATCGCTGGCATTGATAGGGAGAACGGGGGACTGAAAGTCCTCCAAGTTCTCCATGACTAACCTCTGACTTCCGGCGTCTGCGCAGCTCAATAAAAATGAAAGGAGCGCTGGTCACGCATGTGCACAAGCGCGACCGGCGCTCCATTCATTTCTACGGAGCTGCCGACGCAGACCCCGGAAGTCCGAGGTTTGTGATGGAGAACTTCAGGGGACTTTCAGTCCCCCGTTCTCCTTATTGCTGCCAGCGATCACACATGTATCCCCTATCCTGTGGATATCCTGTGGATATCCTGTGGATATCCTGTGGATAGGGGATACATGTCTTTTGTTTAATGGCAGAGCGGGGAGATACCTCCCTGCTCTGCCGTAGTGTTCAGTGGCGTCCCGCTGTAGCAGCCATAGCGGCTGCTAGCGGAGCCTGCGGCCATGGTGGGGGCCCGTGCTGGCGGGCGACATGGCCCCCTCATGCCGCGGGCCCCATAGCAGCCGCTACGGCTGCTACGGCGGTAGTTATGCCACTGCTAGTAGGGCATGTTGATAGGGGTTGTAGTAGTGAAACAACCCCAGATTACCTTAATAAATATCTGTTATCACAGGTATCTCCCACTAACAATAACCATAAAGCCCTATAGCAAAAACACATTATTTTCTTATTATAGACAGATAAATAGGCAAAAAGGTTACAATATCTTCAAAAACAATTGAACTAATCGTGTTCTTTTTCAAATGCGCAGCTCAAAAAGACAATATTTTAAATCTACCAAAGAAATCTTCCCTTTTTATGCCACATACTTGACAATCAAATTACAAATCAAGTGTTTTTCTTTCTGTAGTTTATTGTATGTGCTGCCAAATATGGTGCGTCAGCCAGAGCTGTTTTCTTCGTAGGTAGAGATAATATTTCTGCACTTTGAAGATAAAAAAATGTATGTAACATATTGCTGCTACATTATAGCTTGTAAATGCAAACAATATGCTCAAGATGAGCTGATTATTTTTAAAAAGAACTCAAGATGTTCTATTTTTTGGTTCTCGTTTCATCTCCATCAATAAGAATTAGGTACTTTTTAGCATGAGGCTTGTGTTGCCTTTATGCTTTTTTTTTCTCTTTATTCTAAGAAATTAAAAATGTGGTTTGTTTTCCCATGTTTCATAGAGAGAACAGATTGAATGAATTACTTTCAGCTGACAATGTTTAATATGCATTATTTCGGCCCGGTTCTCACATCATCTCAGTGTGCACTCTATATTCACAGTGATTGCCGTGCGGTTTAAAGGGACATAAACACCTAACAAAATGGTCTCATTTACCATTAAATGCTGTCACTCCTGGCACAGCATCAATAAAACAGATGCATTTGACACACATTCCATTTAATATTGTTTCTCTGTTTCTATGTGTGCTGTTTCCTGTTGCAGAAAGTGTTTTTCTTTTTAGGTTTTTTTGTATTAATTATTGTCTATTAACCCCTTTAATGACCATGAGTATTTTAGCCCTTATTGACTAAATACATATCTAAGGTTCGTTTTTTCTTTTAATGTTAGGTTATCTAAATTACTTTTGAGTCTTTTTTGTGACCCATAAGGCTATTTTTCATACTATTTCCAGTAAAAAACATACATATATATTTGCTAGTATTATGAAAGTAGGTACAGTCGGCAAAAATAAAAAAAATAACAATACTATTTTATTCAAATGTTTATTTCTTGAATTTTAAGTATTTCAAAGTATTTCAAAGTTGCACTACAATAAAATATTAAAGTATTAAAGTGGATCCTCCTTTTTATTTCATTTTGAGTGATTGGATCAGGCACCGTACATGGTATGGGTTGGTCATGGCAGTTTGTGTTTTGTTATATTTATTATATCAACATTATACATGGAAAAATAGCAGCACCTATCAATTCACACACACACACACACACACACACACACACACACACACACACACACACACACACACACACATATATATATATATATATATACAGTATATATATATATATATATATATATATACATATATATAAATATATATATATATATATATATATATATATATATATAAATATATATATATATATATATAAAATATAAAATTACATTGTCGGAGGTATATATTCTGCAGGATGCAAATACAAATGAATACTATAGGCTGCAGGCTACATTAGGCCTGTAGCCTATAAGGCGCTGGGAAGACTCACCAAACAGGCTGGTGTGATGACCACTGCATCACGCTGGTCTGCGCATGCATCCCGTCCTACGTCCATCGCGGGAACAGGGCAAAGTAGGTCAAATATTCTTTCTTTTATTTGTTTTTGGGGGGGTAGTGCTGTGTAGCACTATATACAAGGGGGGAAGCGCTGTGTGATACTATATACAAGAAGGGGGGAGTGCTGTGTAGCACTATAAACAAGAAGGGGGAAGTGCTGTGTGGTACTATATACAAGAAGGGGGGAAGCGCTTTGCAGCACTATACACAAGAGGGGTAGCACTGTGTCACACTATATACAAGGGGGGGGAAGCGCTGAGTAGCACTATATACAAGAAGGGGGAAGCGCTGTGTGGTACTATATACAAGAAGGGGGAAGCGCTGTGTAACACTATAAACAAGGGGGGAGCGCTGTGTGGTACTATATACAAGAAGTGGTGAAGCGCTGTGTAGCACTGTATACAAGAAGGGGGGAGCACTGTGTATTACTATATACCAGAAGGGGGAAGCGCTGTGCAGCACTATATACAAGTAGGAGAGCTGTGTGACACAATAAACAAGGGGGGAAGTGCTGTGTGGCACTATATACAAGGGGGAAGTGCTGTGTGGCACTATATACAATGGGGAGTGCAGTGTGGCACTATATACAAGTGGGGGTGGTGTGTGGCACTATATAAAAGGGAGACAGAGCTGTGTCAAACTATATACCAGGGGGAAAAAGCTGTGTGACACTATATACAATGGGAAAGTGCTTTGAGACACTATATACAAGGGGGAGGCACTGTGTGACACTATATACTAGGGGGAGCGCTGTTTAACACTATATACAAGGGGGGAGGCGCTGCGTGACACTATATACAAGGGAGGGAAGTGCTGTGTGACACTATATACAAGGGGGGAAGCGCTGTGTGACATAATATACAAGGGGGAGCGCTGTGTGGCACTACACCGCGTTCCAAATTATTATGCAAATGTTAATTTTCGCAGATTTTCCTAAATAGTCCATGCAAATGACAGTCAGTATAATCTTCAAGCCATCAACTGTTGGAGTATAATGCAAATTTTTTTGAACAAATCTCCTAATGATAACAGATTTTTTTTTAGAAGTAAAAAACTCAAAATGCACTGTTTCAAATTATTATGCACAACAGAGATCAAAATATTTTAAAGGTTGTAAAGAGAACTAAAATGGTAATTTGTTGAATTTGCAGCATCAGGAGGTCATATTTACAGAAATCAAAAGCTCTTTCAATAAAAAAAAAACTTAACCGGCCAAGTTACATGTTAACATAGGACCCCTTCTTTGATATCCCCTTCACAATTCTTGCATCCATTGGATTTGTGATTATTTGGACAGTTTCTGCTTGAATATCTTTGCAGGATGTCAGAATAGCCTACCAGAGCTTCTGTTTTGAGGTGAACTGCCTCCCACCCTCATAGATATTTTGCTTGAGGATGCTCCAAAGGTTCTCAATAGGGTTGAGGTCAGGGGAACATGGGGGCCACACCATGAGTTTCTCTCCTTTTATGACCATAGCAGCCAATGACACAGAGGCATTCTTTGCAGCATGAGATGGTGCATTGTCATGCATGAAGATAATTTTGCTACGGAAGGCACGGTTCTTCTTTTTGTACCACGGAAGAAAGTGGTCAGTCATAAACTCTGCGTACTTTGCAGAGGTCATTTTCACACCGTCAGGGTCCCTAAAAGGGCCTACCAGCTCTCTCCCCATGATTCCAGCCCAAAACATGACTCCGCCACCTCCTTGCTGACATCGAAGCCTTTTTGGGACATGGTGGCCATTCACCAACCATCCACTACTCCATCCATCTGGACCATCCAGGGTTGCACGGCACTCATCAGTAAACAACACGGTTTGAAAATTAGTCTTCATGTATTTCTGAGCCCACTGCAACCGTTTCTGCTTGTGAGCATTGTTTAGGGGTGGCCGAATAATAGCTTTATGCACACTTACAAACCTCTGGAGGATCCTACACCTTGAGGTTCGCGGGACTCCAGAGGCACCAGTGGCTTCAAATACCTGTTTGCTGCTTTGCAATGGCATTTTAGCAGCTGCTCTCCTAGCCTTATTAATTTGTCTGGCAGAAACCTTCCTCATTATTCCTTTATCTGAACGAACCCGTATGTGCTCTGAATCAGCCACAAATCTTTTCACAGTACAATGATCACGCTTAAGTTTTCTTGAAATATCCAATGTTTTCATACCTTGACCAAGGTATTACGCTATTTCATGCTTTTCGGCAGCAGAGAGATCCTTATTCTTTCCCATATTGCTTGAAACCTGTGGCCTGCTTAATAATGTGGAATGTCCTTCTTAAGTGGTTTTCCTTTGTTTTGGTATGCCTGGAAAACTAATTATCACAGGTGTTTGAGATTGATTACAATGATCCAAGAGCCCTAAGACACAATACCATCCATGAGTTTAATTGAAAAACAAATAATTAAATGTTTATGACACTTAAATCCAATGTGCATAATAATTTGGAACACGGTGTATATACAAGGGGGAGCGCTTTGTGGCACTATATACAAGGGTCAGTGCTGTGTAGCGCTATCTACATGGGGGGTCTGGCACTATCTATAGGGGGTGTGTGTGGCGCTAGCAACATGGGGGTGTGGCACTATCTATAGGGGGGGTGTGGTGCGATCTACATGGGGGGTGTGGCGCTATCTACAGGGGGCACTGTGTATGTGGTGCTTCACTTTACAGTCTGTGACACAATTATATTCAGGGGCACAGTGTTTTGTACTATTTTATTCAGGGGCACAGTGTGTGGCACCATGATAATTTTATCTTTGTTTATAGCTGTGGAAATGTTGGAAAAGTGAAGAGTCGAAGACATCTGAGTGGCAAATTCTGCAGAAATGGATCATGGCCGGGAGAAGAAGTCATGAAGTCTGGACCGGATGGAGAAGAAAAGAGGAAAAAAAAACTACTAGAATCTGAGACGTCATCACCTGTGAGTCACTAGATTTATAGAGAATCTGTCACCTCTCCCGACATGTTTATTATAGGAAATACTTGTATTTCACAAAAAGTCTTTGTGCAGTCCAGGACTGATAGACAAATGTGTGTTACCATTCCCATTGTCAGCAGGATGCGTCCCTACACAGTGTGATACTGTCAGTATGTAGGGACACAGCCCTTTGACAAGAGGAATCGTAACACCCATTTGTTAATGTTTACACAAAAAGGTAGTGTTAACAATAGTTATGGCTTGGCAGGGTGGGGGTGGAGAAGGGGGGCCCAAGTTCGGGTAACAGCCCAGGGCCTATGGTCTACATAATCCGCCACTGCCTCTGACAACCATTAATAACCTCACAGATAGCATGCCAAGGCATGTAAGTGCGTGGCACTCATACTCGATACTGAATAAAACAAGATGTTTGTTATATTTTGTTTCCATTTTTTTATCCTTTACATATCATTAACATGTCTATCGATTCTGTGATTTCCACATTTCCAAAACTTTTCCTTCTTGGTGTTTCAATTTCAATGTTGAGGAGTGTATATTAGGAATCTAGCCTTAGAAATGCTCCCTTTTACTATTTTTAAAGGGAAGGTGTCACGAAAAAAAAAAATGTATATGTTTTTGTGTTTTACTTTTTTCTGTCTTTTACTTCTCTATGGGGGCTGCCATTTTTTTTTCATCTCTGTATGTGTTGATTAATGACGACACATACAGAGATGGAATACGGCACATACATCCCCATAGTGAATGCGAACGGGAGCCGTTCCATTCACTATAGCGTACGCCGTCTGTGTGGGAACGGCGCATGCGCCGCTCCCACACAGTCCAAAAGGAAGGTCTTCGGCCGAGCGACATCCGGCGTCATTTTCTTGTGGACCGGAAGCCGCGGCCGGACAGTAAGATGACTACTTCCGGTCGCGGCTTCCGTCCATATGTTCAGAAGCAAGGACTAGGAGCGGAGGGAGCGGCGGCGGCAGGAGCAGGTAAGTTATGTTTGTGTATGTTCGTGTTATACTGTGTGATTACCACTGTATCTAAGCCTACTACACTGTGCATTTGCTCCAAAAATGGCGGCACACAGTGTAGGAGGTTTGAACATTCAACCCCCTCCTTTCTCCTGGCACTAGCCAGGAGAAAGGAGGGGGATTGTTTGAGCACACTAGAGCGAGTGTGTCTTCTCCAATTTTGCAGCATAAAGCAATGAGGTTGCTTTACCACATGCCAATGCTGCAATTTTGGGAATTGCTCCCTCTAGTGACCAGCACATGGAAATGTTATAAATTAGAATCTAATTTATAATATTTCCTGACTTGTGAAAAAATTAAAAAAATTAGAACAATGTGTAATCATGTATATACAGTTTAACTAAAAAAAAAAAAAAAACATTCCCTTTAAGCTTCTCAAGGAATTGCTAAAAATCCAATGAGTGCTCTGCAGACCCATAAGCAGACTATATACTATAGATACAGGATGTTATAAGACAGCCCGTGTCTGCTGAAGGGTCTGCAGGGCATGCTGTGTATGTCATTTTCTAATATATTATTTAAAGTTGTTCCTAGGTGGAGCTCCTCCCGAATCTATTAAGTTTCCTTGCCATCCTAGGCTATGAGCCCTTTGTCTTTACTAAATGTACAGAGACAGCTGTTTTCAAAGAGTTATCTATTACAGTTGCACAAATCTACTTGACAAGCATAAAGATTTGTAATGTATGCAACTGTTTGAACTGAATGGAGCTTTGTTTTGTTGAACATTACATACAGCATGTACTTAGTACTAATACTTATGACCTATAAGCACATTCTGTAATGGTTGATAAACTGCAATGTGACTTTTCAGCCTAACAATCTTCCTTCCTTTGGATTATACATCAACCTTTTACAAGTGTATACAGGAAATATGCTTTCACATGTGACAATACGAATGTTAAAACATTTTTTTTGTCTGCAAGAGCTACATTGCCAAAAGCAAAATGCAAAAATATTACAACATTTCTCAGATTTCTTTTGTGCAGATAAGGTTGCTAAACTTTCATATAAATAATACTATTTGACCCAGGGCCAAAATGCACAGCTATTATTAAACTGGAATTCAAATTCCAACCACACACAGAGTACAGTTGATTTTGAAAGCTATAATGTACTTTTTAGAGTCAGTTAGATTTATGCACCTGAAGATTGAAAACAAATGGCTTTTTGTTTATTCATATGATAAATGCCAGAATCCCATGCACAGAAAAGGGTTTTGTAAATTTAAGGTCACACTTATTGTCAATATACTGATGACAGATTTATTGGTTCCAAACCCCCAACATTAATCAGAGTTCGGGAGAGGGTTCATGTGAATACGTTTCTGGGCTTCTATGATTACACAAATATTGTTACATTGAATTTTTTTAATAAACTAATTTTTATTGAACCAAAATGCTTGCGTTGATTGCATACAAATAAGTCATTACAATTCACATCCAAGCAATGACAATTGGTTCAAAATTTTCATACAAACAACATAAAAACAGAACATATTAACATTGTCTATCAAAGGCATGCTGAAATGACCACAACATCGTAAGATCAGATCTTCAAGAGGGAGTTGTAACAAATAAATACATTTATATGGACCCTGGATAAAAGCACGTTCCACAATACAATTATTATTTACATGTTGTATAAGTTCCTGTAGGTTAGCCACTTTAGTAGATTTCCAATATTATGCAATCAGAATTTTAGCTGACAACAACATATGAAAAAGTATGATCCTATCACTGGGAGAGAAATCCACCAACCCCACATGTAAGAGAGCAAAAGCAGGAGTTAAATTGATAGTAACCCCTAGAATAGATTTTAATAAGCTTTCTATCTTTAATCAGAAGCTCGATAGAGCTGTACAATCCCAGAACATATGAAATATGGTACCTTTGTACGATAAACATCTCCAACATCTATCTGATGACGCTGGGTATACAAGGGATAGACGACTCGGAGTGTAATACCATCTATATATTTTTTTTTTTTATGCCTGTAAGTGTGTTGCACATTTAGAAAGAGAACTAGCTAATCTAAATGTAGATTCCAAATCTTGTATACTAATAGGGATTCCTAGATCTCTCTCCCAGTGACTCAAGCAAGAAAACGTATCATTAAGTTATTTTACAAAAAAGTACATTATACATTTTATAGATCCCCTAATTAGCTTGTCCAAAATGTTAAATAATTCAAAAGTAGATCTAGGGAAGCTGCTCCAGGTAGGTAGGGAAGTCAGCATATGCCGTATTCTGGAAAACTTATAAAAATCACTGCGAAGTATCTCAAACTTTGTACATATATCAGTGAACTCTGAAAGATGGTTCTGGTCCACGATATCAGAGGGAGAATCAATCCCTACTTTTATCCAATTATGGATATCAATATCAGGAATGAGAATAGGGATAAGTCTAAGGGGAAAGTCAGAAGGCTTGATAGGATCAGTAACACTAAATCATTTCCATACTTTAAGCCCTGCTTCGAAAGCCAGAAATGGAGATTTGGGTGGGTTAGCACCCGTATATAATTTACATTTACAGGAGAGGAGTACAAGGCCATAATACAATGTTGGGCTACTCCAGTAATACCAAATTTTGACAAAATTTCTCTCAAATATCCCCAATGGACCAGATCGAAAGCCTTCTCCGCGTCCAAGGAAAGAAGCAGAGAAGGCATCCGATCACGCTCCACCAAACCCAGCAGATTAACAAATCTCCTCGTCCCATCAGAAGAAAGCCTTCTTTTCAGGAATCCCACTTGATCTTGATGGATCAAATTGGGCAAAATCTTAGCAAGACGTTCAGCAATTATTTTAGAATATAATTTTAGGTCCATGTTCAATAGCCATATGGGTGTAAAATTACCTGGTCTATCAGAAGTTTTCCCAGGTTTTGGTATGTCAACTACTGTGGCACATAGCATCTCAGGAAATCTACCACAATTTTGTACAGAGTTAAATAAACAAAGCAAATGAGGAATTATAGTAATCAGTAGTGAGACCGTATGGACCCGGTGCTTTATGGGGTGTCAAGGATTTGATGGCCTGAAGAATCTCAGTTTCAGAAATTTGGGCAGAAAGTATTTCCAATTGTTGGGAAGATACTGAGGATAATTGCATATCTTGTAAAAAGGAGGAGATATTGGATACTACCCAAATTGTCCTTAAGATTATACAAATCAGCCATCACATTAGCTATTTCTTGAGGGTTGAATACCCTTTCATTCTTAGTATTATAAAGGAAAGTAATCCTAGATTGAATTGAATGTGCTTAAGATTTGAAGCTAATAAAGGACTAGCTTTGTCGGAATATCCATAGTACCTTGCTTTAACTTTTCTTAAAGATTGTTTGTATTTATATAAATCTAGTTGGTGAAGTTGATTTTGCAAGTTTCGTATCATATCTGCCCTTTGTGGACAGTAGAATTGTTTCTTAAGAACACTATGTTGAGTAATTGTAGAGCATAGGTGAAATCTTAGCTCATTTTTCTATAGTTTGTCTCTAGCTGCAGTGCTAATAAAGTGACCCCCTTATCCTTATATAGGCCTTGTGAGCACACCAAAGTGTAGAAGAGAAAATGTTATAGTGTTATTGTTTAAGAAAAATTCTTGTAGTAAATCTGCGGATGTAGTGACAAATTTAGGTATTTGTAGGAAATATCGCCATGGAGATGATGGAGGATTACTATACTTCTCCGCAATGGAAATATATATTGGTGCATGATCAGACCAATCTATAGTTCCTATTCAAAAAGACAATACCCATTGGACTAAAAGGCTATCTGCGAAAGACATGTCAATGCAAGAGTATTGTAAAGGATCTGCGAGGCACAGCTTCGGGGTTAACGCCCATAGATAATCAGTCTGCACCTGCTTCTAGGTCTGTGAGACTGACTCCATCTTCCACCACTCAGGGTGGCAGGCTTAGGAGTGGGAGAACCTATCACAGCCTGGCCAGACGGAGCTAGCTCCCGCCCTCTGTCTATTTATACCTGCCTTTCCTGTTCCTCCTTTGCTTGTGATTCTTCTCGTTTGGTTTCCTGGCCCTGCTGCAGCTTCTTGTACCATTGTCCTTGCTTCATATTGACCCCGGCTTGCTGACTACTCTCCTGCTCTGCGTTTGGTACCTCGTACACTCCTGGTTTGACTCGGCTTGTTTACTACTCTTCTGCTCTGCGTTTGGCACCTCGTACTCTCCTGGTTTGACTCGGCTTGTTCACTTCTCTTGTTGCTCACGGTGTTGCCGTGGGAAACTGCCCCTTACTCCCCCTAGCTCTGTGTACCCTTGTCTGTTTGTCTGTCGTGCACTTATTGAGCGTAGGGACCGTTGCCCAGTTGTACCCCGTCGTCTAGGGCGGGTCGTTGCAAGTAGGCAGGGACTGAGTGGTGGGTAGATTAGGGCTCACTTGTCTGTCTCCCCACCCCTGTCATTACAAGTATGTCTTATGTGGATGGGAGAAAAAAGTATAATCTCTCTCTGAGGGGTGTTGTAGTCACCAAACATCTAGAAAAGCTTCTTTTTGGGTGAGATTATGTAAGTCAGAAGGCTTATCCGTTCTTGAGTTAGCAGTAGTATCCAGAGAGGGCCACATTACTCTATTAAAATCTCCCATAAGTAATACCGATCCTGACTTATGACCATTAATTAGTTTAAATACCGACTAAAAAAACCTTGTTTTTTTTCGGTTAGGAGCATGTATTGATACCAAAGTATATGTTACATTATTAATATTGCATAGTAACAGTACATAGCGCCCATACGGATCAATGTGGGAAGATTTTAATGTAAAAGCTACAGATTTTTCAATGGCTATGGCTACTCCACGTTTTTTTATGTACTGCTGGGGATACAAAGCAATTCGCAAAATGCTTATAATGTAATCTAGATATATCTATTTGGTTTAAATGGGCTTCAAGTATGCATACAAAATCCGCTTGAGATTTTTGTGCTTCTCTCCACATCATAGAATATTTAAAAGGACTGTTTAGTCCCTTTGCATTAATTGAGACGACCTGCAGCACCATGGTGCTGTATTAAATGGATTTCTAAAGTAAACCACCCTCTCAGACATTATAACTAGAGATGAGCGAACTTATGAAAAGTTTGGTTCGGTTAGTTCGCCGAATTTCACGAAAAAGTTCGATTCGGACCGAACTAGTTCTGACCGAACCTGTAATTTCCGTGCGCCGAGCATGGTACTGTCCAGGGTGCTGAAAGAGTTAATGGGCTGCACTAACTCTTTCAGCAACCTTGACAGTACCATGCTCGGCGTGCGGAAAATACAATTTTAATGTAATAAAAAATAAAAAAAAATACGTTCATACTTACATTCCTCCTGTCCGGCCTCCAGCGATGAGGTTTCATCCATGTCGCCGCTGCAGCCAATCACAGGCTGTGGTGGCGGTCACGCACGTGAGGATGACGTCAGAAGGCCGGCCTCCAGGGATGACGCTTCATCCCACGTGACCGCCTCTGCAGCCAATCACAGGCTGCAGCGGCCTCTGCAGCCAATCACAGGCTGCAGCGGCCTCTGCAGCCAATCACACGCTCCTCTCCTGAAATACTCTGTGCTGCCTTAAACTCTGTGGACAGGTCAGGATCCTGTTTCTTTTAAATGCTGCTGGGGAACCCGCTCGATCCACTATATAAGGCTGCGCTACAGTGCAGCATTTAAAAGAAACAGGATCCTGACCTGTCCACAGAGTTTAAGGCAGCACAGAGTATTTCAGGAGATGAGCGTGCAGATTCAGTGCTGCTGTGAACTCTGCTCTTACCATTACGTAGCTCTCAGTCTGTAACCTCTCCTCCACTCCTGTCCTCAATAACACCTTCACATGATTGGCAAGTCACCACCCCGCACTAGATCCGCACGCTCATCTCCTGAAATACTCTGTGCTGCTGTGAACTCTGCTCTTACCATTACGTGGTGACTTGCCAATCATGTGAAGGTGTTATTGAGGACAGGAGTGGAGGAGAGGTAACAGACTGAGAGCTACGTAATGGTAAGAGCAGAGTTCACAGCAGCACTGAATCTGCACGCTCATCTACTGAAATACTCTGTGCTGCCTTAAACTCTGCGGACAGGTCAGGATCCTGTTTCTTTTAAATGCTGCACTGTAGCGCAGCCTTATATAGTGGATCGATCGGGTTACCCAGCAGCATTTAAAAGAAACAGGATCCTGACCTGTCCACAGAGTTTAAGGCAGCACAGAGTATTTCAAGAGATGAGCACGGCCTGCCAAGGGCAGCCGGTCGTTTTTCCGAGCCGTGCTCCCATTATAAAGTATAGGAGCATGGCCCGTAAAATAAAAAAATAGAACATGTTCTATCTTTTTAACGGCACGGGCACCTTCCCGTGAGAAAACGGGAAGGTACCCGTGGCTAACAGAAGTCTATGGGCCCGCTATTTCGGGTCGTAATTACGACCCGTAATAACGGGTGTATTTACGGTCGTGTGAATGAGGCCCCGTAATGACGGGTGGCTACATGTGTGCACCCGTCATTACGGCAGCGTTGCTAGGCGATGTCAGTCAATAGTCACTGTCCAGGGTGCTGAAAGAGTTAACTGATCGGCAGTAACTGTTTCAGCACCCTGGACAGTGAATTCCGATCAGAATATAGAGTAACCTGTAAAAAAAAAAAGACGTTCATACTTACCGAGAACTTTCTGCTTCCTCCAGTCCGGTCTCCTGGGCGTTGCCTTGGTGACGCGTCCCTCTCGACATCCGGCCCGACATTCCTGGATGACGTTACAGCCCATGTGACCGCTGCTGCCAATCACAGGCTGCCGCGTCAGAAAAGAAGGTCGGACTGGAGGAAGAAGAGGGACTCGTCACCAAGACAACAACCGGGTACGTATGAAATGCTTTTTATTTTATTTTTAATCAGCAGCCTCTTTTCTCTATCAGTGATTGATAGAGACAAGTGGCTGCCGATTTGTATAATATTTTTGACCGGGTTCGGTCAAAACGGGTTCAGCCGAACCCGGTGAAGTTCGGATTCGCTGCAAACTGAACTTTTCCCGATGTTCGGACCGAAACCGTGTTCGGTTGTCCCGGTTCGCTCATCTCTAATTATAACATCTAAAAAGACTTTGCAATATCTATAGTATTTTCCACATGCCTGAAATAGACCTAAATTAACAAAAATAAAGAACAAACAAGCAATAAACAATTTCCTGAATAAGGTGGCATCGCAACCTAAGGTAGAATGCTTGGGGGGAGAGTGAAACACATCACTTGCAGTGTATCACTGTGAACCGTACCTTGGCATAAGTAAGATATAATAAATACCTCTGTTAGAAAATATCTCTATAGTCTTTGCAAGACCTTGCGTATAGAAAGTCCATACCAATTGAACTTTTCGGTAGTCCCTGTTGAAAGAAATGAAAAAAAAGAGTATAATAAAGTCAGTCTGGAGCTTTAGTTACCCATTCTTCCTCCACTCGGTCTTGGGGAAGTAGGTGAGGCATTCGGTGATAAGCGCCATTCCTGAATAAGTTGCATTAATGTGGCTGGAGAATTTGCAATAACTTTCTAACCATCTTTTGTTATCACCAGTTTAACTGGGAACCTCCATTTGTACAGTATATTGTGCACTCTTAAAATCTTAGCAGCCTCTTGGAATTCCTGTCGTCTAGCGCATGTGGCTGCGGATGGATTTGTAAAAACCAACACATCTTGAAATCTTTCAGAAAGATCTGGTGGGTCTCTGGCAGCTTGCATCATCTTCTCTTTAAAATAAAGTGTAAGCGAGCAATCGCATCTCGTGGAGTAGTGGCAGGCAACTCCTTAGGTTTTGGAATACGATGCATTCTATCGATAAGCAAATCTGATTGAGGAGAATCAGGCAATTGTGTCACGAAAAAGTCAGTAAGAAACTCTCCAAGCTGTTCTGGTTTAACCTATTCAGAAATACATCTAAACATCACATTATTGTAGCTTGAGCAGTCCTCCAAATCCGCTATTTTCATATGCAATGCCGCCACTTCTTCCTCTAGAGAACTGTTAAGATCTACTAACTCATTGTGAGCTACAGAAAATTCCGCCATTTTATTTTCCATATGAGAGGTACGTTCCCATAGTGCAGAAAATTCCACCTGTACATTCATAAAGGCGACCTGAATATCTTTCTGGAGGGAGTTTTGAAGACATTCTAGCATAACATTCTAAGTGTCCTCAGATACAGGTTTAACGTTTAACGGTGAAATAGATATGGTGTGCAATACACATTGCATTGTGCCGTCCGTTTGCATCATAGGGAGATCAAGTAGGAAGAATGGCGTAATTACTCAGTTGACTCTGAGGAGTATCGGTTCTTTATTGGAGTGGGGAGCTGTGAGGAGATTGGAAGTGACTTGCTGAAGAAATAAGTGAGGAGGCTGGTGAAGGTTCTCTATCTGCCGCTCCGGCGTCTTGTCTGTTGCCAGCGCCATGTTGTGACCCCATGGATGGAAAGAACTCTCGCAGAGCTCTCTTTCTTTGTAGTTTTCCCCATGTTGCAGGGTAATGAGGCAGGTCTGGCAGTCTGTTTTGGACGGGATATCCATCCTATAAATCGCCGTTCAGAGCTGCTTCAATGCCTGGTGTTACAAGGCTGAGGCAAACACGTCTCATTCCATGCTCTTCTGGCGATGCCCCCATATTGTTACATTTTAAAGAAATATTCACACTTGGGTACATGCTATTTTAATCCAAGTCTTTAAAAAGTACAAAGTAAACTTTTGCAAATCTGACGTAGAATGGAAATATCATTATAAACTTTTTGCAAAATGAAGTTTTATGTTAAAAGAAAAACATTAAAGGGTTATTCCCATCATAGCATTTATGGCATATTCGCAAGATATGCCATAAAGGTCCGATAGATGCGGGTCCCACCTTTGGGACTCCCACCTATCTCCAGAATGGGTGTCCTTTGCATTATAAAGTTTTTTTTCATTATAAAGTTTTATGCTTAAGGAAAAAGTAAAAGTGTTATTCCCAGCATAGGCATTTATCACATATCCCTTGACCCCATCCCACCTGGTGAGGCATCTGTCGGAATGCTTGCTTAGCTATTTCCGTAACTCCCATACAAATTAATGGGGAGAGCTGTGCATATGTCAGAGGTTGGACCCTCACCTATAAAACATTTATGGTTTACTCTGCGTATAGCCGGGTGCATGGAGTCCTTTCAAAACTCTGATACGGATCCATAGGCACTCTGTGTTCCTGACAAATAGCGCATTCTTGAGCTACCATGTTTTTCCAAAGAAGTAATGCTTCTAATGGAAAATACCTTTGTAATCTTTTCTCCTTCTTTCTTCACCATACTCTTTTAGCAAATTCACATCCTTTTTTCCTCCTTTTTTTCTCTATTTTTCTTAATTATTATCATTATTATTATTATTATTATTATGATTTTAAAAATTCTTAATACTGCAGGCATGCACAAGCATTATAATATTTCAATATTTGGCTTAATTATTGTCTCTTTCAAATTTTGAAAGATTTTGTCATTGTGTCTATCAGTCTAAAAAATAATATAGCAATCTAGTCCTAGAAATTTCCTCTCAAACTCTGATAATAAAGGATCTCTACAGTTATACAAATGTACAATAAAATCAGATAATAGTGACCCCACACTGAATTTGTAATTAAACATAATTACGCAAAGGATGAGCATCTTATTTTCAGGATACACATTGACGCCTGATCACCTAAATCAGTTCTGAAATTAATTCTGATTTGTCATAAGGCATTTCATGTTTATGGTCTACTCTTTCATTTTATTATACTTCATTGTGTTTAATATTTAAAATATTACTCCACTGAAAGACAAAAAGTTAGAGGTATCAATTTCCCCAAATCATTCCTCTGGTTGGAAAAAAAAAAGCAAACAAGAATAGTCGGTATAGCATCCTTATAAGACTGAAAAGATTGGGTGGGGGGGGGGAGTTACCTCTACTGATAAAGAAATAGTGTTACCGGGTGAGGAAAAAAACTGAATATGCAAGAAGAGCAGAGAAGTAGTGAATAATGGGATACAGAGCATTGGGTGGCCAAGTAAGCGAGAGAAGGATACAGTGAAGAGAGTAAAAACTATCCTATTCATAACCTTTCCATTTCCTGAACTTTTTGCACATGCCCTGTTAATGAATATATTGTGACCTTAAAAACAACAGAAATGGAACGCCCCTTTCAAGGATATGGCGCAAGCTTAAAACAGAGCCAGGACGGACCTACTGTTGTTTTTTACATGATCCTATTTAGAAGAGTGGTGGGAAATGGTTAATAAATGCACCGCATAGAGTGCTACTCTGAAGCAGCTCCCACTTTTTTTATACAATTGGACGTGCCAGAAAAAGTGATGAAGAATTTGGCATTCAGCCAAATTAACATGGTTTTAATTTTTAACCTATCAAAAATGCATTGATTAATCTGTACAATAATTCCGGAGTTAACTGGTTCCAGAATTTCACTTATTGTTACCATAAAGGGGTTGTCCCCATAAGAGAGTGCATATAAGCCAGAGAGCCGCAGCTTCCCTTCTGGAAGACCCTGGCTCAACCTTGTATTTAAATTATCTGCGATGCAATGCTAAATGTATAACTACCCACAACTTCCCTCAGCGATAACAGGTGATCGCTGGGGGTTTCAGAAGCCAGATCCACGGCGTTCAATGGATTGTTTGGACAATTTCATTCCCATAAGGGGTTGTCATGATGAGACAACCCCTTTAAGTAAATATAAAATATTTCTAAACTGCTTAAGTCTTCGGGCCTGTTCACATCAGCGCTGGCTGCCGTTCATCTGTTCTTATCAACCTTTCGGTCAGAGGAACAGATGAACGGAAAAGTCAAATGGAAACTATCGCTTCCGTTTGCATTACCATTGATTTCAATGGTATTATGTATTTTCCAGTTGGTTTCAGTTTGCCTCTGTTCTGCTAGGCTTCCATTTTTATCACAAAAACAATACTGTTTCCATTAAAATAAGATAACCTAGCGGAACAAAGGCAAATTGGAACCAACTGAAAGAAAAAAATACCATTGAAAGCAATGGTAATGAAAATGGAAGTGATAGTTTCCATTTGGCTTTCCCTTCATCTGTTCCTCTGTTGGAAAGGTTAAACGGAACAGATGAATGTAAGCCAGCGCTGATGTGAACAGGCCCTTAGCTTTTAGGGTAAAGCTTGTCTAGTCAAAGGGCCTTGAGGAACAAAAATGCTGTTATCTTCTTTAATTCAACTGGTTCTTTCCAAAACTAAAGGCATTTTTAACCTGGCCTATTATTGGGCAAACAAGTGTTCACAGAACGCTCATTCCCGATTATTGCCCCGTGTAAACAGGACAACGATCAGCCGATGAAGGAGCAAACATCAGCTGATCTAATAGTTTTAAATACTGAAAATATTATCGTTGTCGGCAGCACATTTCCCTGTGTAAACTGGGAGATGCTCTGTCAACATCATAATAATGTCTGGGGACGAGCGATCGGAGTAACGAGAGCTCGTCCCCATACTAGCTCCTTGTGAAAGTAACAAACGAGCGCAGATCAACGAGCTGTCTCGTTGATCTCCACTAGTTCACACGGCCCAGCCAGTTTGGCCATGTAAAAGTACCTTAAATATTCTAATTTGAGTTGAGCCAACCTTAACTATTCTTAGAAATGACACAGTTTTGTGGACATAATATTGAGGATTTTATTCTCTTATTTATATGCAACATTGGACAACAGTTTTCCGATAAGCGACTTTTAAATATGCACTTAGTCAGTAAAATCCTACTGTTATATGTATGTTTTTCGATGAAAATAATTATAAATCTGATATTAGTTTTGCAATGTGATTTCAGGTTCTGTACCATAATGAACACCAATCAAATTCTAGTATATTTTTTCCCAGCCCTACATGAGAAGTTATTTTGTGCGAATCATACAATGATTATTATTTCTAGGCTTAGTTAATGTGTTCCTTCTTTTGTGACTAAATCACATCCATTATTTTGAATAATTGTAAGCTTGAGTACAATGCAAGGCCCCATTTCTCATATTAGATGGCCCAGCAGGGGGCATGGATTGTAAGTATGTGCTTTGTGGAATGGAATAATTTTATATATTAAGAAAAATGAAACTATAAAAGTAAGCAACATCAAGAATGTGATAATATTTCATTTATTGTTCAGATTTCTTTCTTGCATGAAGAAAAATTTAAAACATAAATTGTCTTATAATAAAGAGGGATTTATAAATAATCCTCAATATAATGTATTCTGCATTGCTATCACTATTACTAAAGTAATAATAATAATTATACATACATTCAGTACATACATACAGTACATACGGTAGATGATAGTGACGATGAAAATCTGTCCATCTTGCTGTATTGAAAATCAACACTTTGTGCCTGGTGAGCTTGTGGGCAGTATAGGAATAATATGTTTATACTTGAAACTTATTTACAGCCAATGTAAAGAAACAGAACTGCAGTGCAAAGAATGGGGGAACAGTAGTATGTGGCATCATCAGAAATAAGAAGGAAAGTAGGAAAGTATGTCACGGCTGTGGTGTATGTGGACTCACTAGTCCGCTCCGCCATAGCGGAGTAGCAGCTGGCCAAACAATGAAATTCTATAGCACAAGAGTACCTGTATGAAAGTTCTGACAGACAAGAGATGTAGCAGACGCTTTGGCACTGATGACACATGGCACAGTTGACACTTGGCATAGCAGATGACACTTGGCGTGGCAGAGAGGAAGAACTCGAATCCAACACTAGACGTCGCTTAGGAACAAACACAGTTACTGGATACGGGATACAGGAAACAGGATATGGGAACACTGGGAACAGGATACAACTAAGGGACCATTTGCTAAATGAACATGGGAAGACACAACAATGCTCAGGCACAGGAAGGAGGGCAGGATGGATTTAAGTAGGGAAGGGTGCACGGGGATAGGATAGGGAATGTAATAGTGGTGCGCGCTGGCCCTTTAAGAGACCAGGGCGCGCGTGCGCATCCTAAGGAAGTGAGCCGTGGGTGAAAGCAGTACATGCCAGCGTCCCTGGAGAGGAGAAGGAGGTCATCAGCAGAGAGGTAAATTATGCTGGCAGCCGCCAGGGGAAGCCAGACAGCGACAAATGGCTGGCACAGCACTACAGTACCCCCCCTCTTCTTAGGACCAGAGTGTAGAAGGAACCTCTTGATGATCGCAGGGGCATCAATGTTCTCTTCAGGTTCCCATCTCTCCTCAGGACCAAACCTCTTCCAATCAACCAGGTAGAAGATTTTTGCTCCTACCCTGTTATAGTCCAGAATCTCCTTAACTTCGAAGATGTCAGAAGCACCACTGGAAGAAGTTACAGGGCCAGGGGATTTGGTGTAGTGATTTAAAATCACAGGCTTTAGGAGGGACACATAGAAGGAGTTGGGAATTTTGAGAGTCGGAGGCAGCCGTGGCTTATATGACACATGATTGATCTGTTGGAAAACTTCTAAAGAAAGAAATCTGGGGGAAAATTTATAAGAGGGAATTTTCAAACTAATATTCTTCGATGATAACCAGACTTTGGCTCCGGGAGAAAACTGAGGAGGGCTTTTTCTTTTCCTATTAGCATTACTTTTCATGCGGTCCACCGCCTGTAGGACAGAGGACTTAGTTTGCTGCCAGATATGAAGAAAGTCTCCAAATGTTAGCTGCAGGTACTTGAGGAACACATGGATGTTGGATATATACAATGAACAATGGGGAAGAGGCAGTAGATTTCCTTGTGTGGTTGTTATAGTGGAACTCGGCCCAAGGAAGGAGCTGCACCCAGTTGTCATGTTGAACAGAAATAAAATTATGAAGATAATTTTCCAGTATTTGATTAATCGTTTCAACTTGGCCGTTAGATTGTGGGTGATACACAGAAGAAAAGTCTAATTTCACATCAAGAAGTTTACAGAGGGCTCTCCAGAATTTTTAAGTAAATTGTACATCCTGATCAGATATGATATGGAGGGGCAGTCCGTGCAGATGAAAGATATGTTGTAAGAATAGATTTCCCAGACGAGGAGAATAGGGAAGGCCAGTTAGTGGGATGAAATGTGCCATTTTAGAAAAGCGATCCACCGCGACCCAGACAGTAGTGCAACCCGCAGAAGGAGAAAGGTCATGATAAAATCCATAGCAATGTGTTGCCAAGGTCCATCAGGAACGGGCAGAGGCTGAAGCATACCAGAAGGCTTGGAATGAGAGGACTTGTCTTAGGCACAATTAGTACAAGAGGCAACATAGTCCAAAACATCTCTAGGCAGCGTGGGCCACCAGTAATGATGAGATATAAAGTCCCTAGTCTTATGGACACCAGAGTGATCAGTCAGTTTGGAATTGTGTCCCCAGAGGAGAATCTTTTTCCTGCCTGCAGGACGAACAAAAGTCTTTCCTGGGGGAATGTCTCTAATTTGCAGAGGGTTAACGGCAATAATCCTGGAAGGATCTATGATATCTTGGGGAGCCTCCTCAGAGTCATCCATCTCAAATGACCGAGATAGAGCATCGGCCCTCACATTTTTATCTGCAGGGCGGAAGTGGAGCAGGAACTGGAATCGGGTGAAAAACAGCAACCATCTGGCTTGACGAGGATTTAGTCATTGCGCAGACTGAAGGTACGTGAGATTCTTGTGATCCATATAGATGATAATGGGGTGAACAGCGCCCTACAGCAGATGTCTCCATTCCTCCAAGGCCGACTTGACGGCCAGTAACTACTGATCCCCAATAGAGTAGTTTGGCTCTGCAGCAGAAAACAGTTTGGAGAAGAAGCCACAAACTATTGCCTTACCCTTGGAGTTTTTTTGAAACAGAAGTTCTCCAGCACCAACGGAAGAAGCATCAACCTCTAGTGAGAACTGTCGAGACACGTCAGGATGGTGAAGAACTGAGACTGAAGGGAAGGCACTCTTGATACTGGTAAATGCTGACTCTGCCTCCGGAGTCCAAATCTTGGCGTTCACCCCCTTCTTACTAAGAGCAGAGATTGGAGCAGTCAGAGACGAGAAGTTTTGGCAAAACTGGCAGTATAAATTAGCGAACCCCAGAAATCGCTGTATAGCCCGAAGCCCCTTTGGACAAGACCATTCTAAGACGGACTTCACCTTCTCTTGATCCATCTTGAGTCCATGATCAGAGACAATGTATCCCAGGAAGGGCAGAGAGTTCCTCTCGAACATGTACTTTTCGAGTTTTGCGTATAGGCGATTCCCCCTTAACCGTGACAGGACTTGGCGAACATGCTTCCGATGTTTCACCAGATCTGGTGAGTAGATCAGGTTGTAGTCAAAATATACCACCACATTGACATACAGAAGACACCAGAAGATGTAATTCACAAATTCCTGAAATACAGCTGGAGCATTACACAGACCAAAGGGCATCACGAGATACTCATAATGACCGTCTAGGGTGTTGAATGCGGTCTTCCGTTCATCAACTTGACGGATCCGGATCAGGTTAAAAGTTCCGCGTAGATCCAGCCTTGTAAAAATCTTGGCTCCAAGAATATGATCAAAAAGCTCTGAGATTAACAGCAAGGGTTACTTGTTATTGACCGTGAATTGGTTTAAACCACGGTAATCGATACATGGTCGAGGTGATCCATCTTTTTTCTTGACGAAGAAGAATTCAGCTCTGGCCAGAGAAGATTTCCAGATAAACTCCGTCTCAAGCTTCTACTCGACATAAGCAGACATTGCCTGGGTTTCTGGCTAGGAGAAAGGATAGACCCGTTCGCGAGGGGGTGACATGTCAGTGAACAGTTCAATAGGACAATCGTAGAAACGATGGGGAGAAAGAACCTGTGCCTCCCTCTTGCTAAAGACGTCTGCAAAGCTGGCATTAAGTGTGGGTAGTCCTGAGAGTGACTGAGCCAGGGGAGGCAGGACAGGACGAACCTGTGGCAGGCAGCGGTGAAGAAACTTGGATCCCCATTGGAGAACCTCTCTGGAACTCCAGTCGAGAACCGGAGCATGTAGACGAAGCCAACTCACACCCAGCAGAATCGGGTTGATAGCTTTTGGCAAGATGAAGAAGGCAATCTGTTCTGAGTGGAGGATTCTGACTTGTAGTCTCAATGGTTCAGTGATGGACAAAAGAGGATCGGGCAGTGGTTGCCAATTCACAGAGGCGACTGCCAGGGGTCTCTCCAGAGGAATCGTGGCCAGAAGGAGACGATCAACTAGGTCCTGCTAAATAAAATTTGCAGCCGCTCCTGAGTCCAGATAAGCAGAGGCGGTGTGTGATTTCTCACCAGAAACAATGGTTACTGTAATGGATAGTTTGGGAGAGGATTTGGCATTTAGCATCATTCCACTTAGGATTGTCTCTCCAACCAACCCTAGGTGCTGGAGTTTCCCACCTTTTGTGGACATTGATGCACAAAATTAACTTTGGGACTACAATACAGACCTGAAGAGCGTCTGTGCTGTTTCTCCTGATCGGACAGTTTGAGTCTGTCCACCTGCATGGGCTCCTCAGGTGGAACAACTGAAGAAGGCAGTGGGGGTCCCTGAAACTTGGATGCCAGCCTATAGGGTCGTCTCTCCCGGCGAAGCTCCTGAGCACATTCCTGGAACCTCATGTCGATCTGGATTGCCAACAGGACAGGGGCATCCAGGATGGATGGGAGGTCACGAGCTACAAGCCCTATTATTCCAAGCCAGCTCCGCCGACAGCATACAAAAGGAGATGGCATACTCCCCTACAGTTGACTTCCCTTGATTGAGGGAAAGAAGTGAGGCAGTGAGGCAGCTGCAAAGGTTGTTCGGCCCGGTTGCTTGAACACTGTACGGAAAGTCTCTAGGAACAGTAAATCAGAGAATTCCGGACCTGCTTGTTTCAAGATAGGATTCACCCATGCCAGGGCTTTGCCAGCGAGAAGAGAAATAATAAAGGCTACTTTGGCCTCATCAGAGGGAAAGAGATGGGCACGTAACTTAAAGTGGATCGTGCATTGATTGATAAAGCATCCACAGGCCCTAGAATCCCCGTGGTAGTAAGGCGGTATAGGCAGCAAAATTGTAGATCCATGGCAGGAAGGAGGGTTAACAGGTAGTGAAACAGCGGAAGCAGCCAGAGGAGATGCAGTAGGATAATCCAAACAGGAGATGATCGAGTTTACTGCCTGTAGGAGCTGATCCTAGCGTGCCCAGAGGTCACGCATGTCCGTTTGAATCATCTGGACCACCGACTTGGGTTGGTCAGCAGGATCCATGGCCTGTCCTGTCACGGCTGTTGGCTTTGTGGACCTACAAGGCCACTCCGCCATAGCGAAGTAGCAGCTGGCCAAACTAAAGTCAATGAAAGTCTAGCGCACAAGAGTACCTGTATGAACGTTCTGACAGACACGAGATGTAGCAGACACTTTGGCACTGATGATACGTGGCACAGATTACACTTGGCATGGCAGATGACACTTGGCATAGCAGATGTAAATTGGCGTGGCAGATGACACTTGGCATAGTAGATGAAAATTTACGTGGCAGATGATACTAGGTGTGGCAGATGACACTTGGCGTGGCAGAGAGGAAGAACTAGACTGCAACACTAGACTTCGTTCAGTAACAAACAGTTACTGGATACGGGATACAGGAAACAGGATACAGGAACACTGGGAACACGATACAACTAAGGGACCATTTGCTAAACGAACATAGGAAAACACAACAATGCTCAGGGGCAGTAAGGAGAGCAGGACGGATTTAAGTAAGGCAGGGTGCACGGGGATAAAATAGGGAATGTAGTGGTGAATGCACAAGCACTTTAAGAGGAGACCAGGGCACACGCTCACCCTACAGGAGCGAGCAGCTGGTGGAAGCAGTACATGCCAGCGTCCCCGAGAAGGCATAGAGGTAAATGATGCTTGGAAACACTTGGAAAAGGAGTGTGGCCTTCTCATCATATAGATAGATATATTAAGTGGACAATCTTTTTTAATCCAATCTCCCCTCATGAAAGGTTGATCATGGGGTGTCCCACTACTGGAATACCCTAAAATTAGTTTTAAACTGTGGGGGAATTGGGCACTAAGGCCCACATTTACTAAGACTTGTGTTTGAATGATTTGCACTTAATTTATTAAAAGGTAAATGCTTCTTAATACATTTGGTGTATTTTATCCTGTATAACGATCAGGAAACCAAATCTATGACTGAATTTGAGACATTTCCACCTATTCTACTTAATTAATTTGGCATAAACATACTCTCCTTTGAAGACCATGCCTCCTTTTCTTACCACTTTCCATGTTTAGGGATTGAAAAGCCACAAATTCTATTGCTAAAATGTCATGTCATCACTTGCGACATGTGGCCTATATGTTCATTTCCCCTGCAGCGTCCCCACAGGAAATAAGCATTAGAGAGTTTCTATTAAAATCAATGGGCTGTCCATATAATGCACGGACATGCCAGGTCCTCCAGAACGAGGATTGCTCTTTGTAGCCACTCTAAGCTCTCTGGCTAATAGATGAGAATCCTAATTAATAATTATTAATTAATAATTAAAAATTCCCTAATAGGGTATGTGACCATGCCAGAAAACCCCTTTAACACCACTTTTCTCAAAACTGGAAAATTACAGGAGAGTGGGCCAGATTCCACCAAAATTCATGCTCGATAATGGACGCTATGTTTTACTCTAATCACTTCACACTGACATATCACTGGACAGAACACTAGTCTCGATAAATATATCCCAAGTGTTTCATTTGCAAGATTTTTGCTTCAAAATTCCCAATATTTTTTAATGTTTTCATAGTATTAAATAACATATGTACATAAATACATTTTGTATGAAGAAATAAGATATTATATCTGTAGTTAAACAAATGGGGAAATAAATTAATTACATGTAAAGCATGCGTCTAATGAACTCATTGATATGATTAAGGTGGATCTTGGCTTTAAGCTCCTCAGTGCCTCAGGGGCATGCAATGTATTACTAAACCATGCATCAGGGGCGGACATACCGCATGTGCAGCCGGTGCAGCTGCACAAGGGCCCCGCGTGGGAAGGGGGCCCGTTCCTCTGCTGGCCGACTCAGTTCTCAGCTGCGCGATGCTGAGGACTGAGACAGAGGCCCGTGGACCACTGGCGTAGCTATAGGGGTCGCAGCGGTCGCAATTGCGACCGGGCCCCGAAGCCAGGGGGGCCCACGGCCCCCCGCACCACATCAATAAAAAGTTACTATAGTAACTCGGGCCGCGGGCCCCTGTTACTATAGTAACATACTTTACTTACCTTCCTGGTTCCGGATCGCAGCGGAGGTCCTGACGTCAGGCGCTGTGCGCAGCGCATGACGTCACAGCGCTATGCCGCCGCGCACAGCATCGAGACTACAGAACTCCCGCCGCGGCCGAAGAGGAAGGTAAGATAGCCCTGACTGGCGGGGTCCGACTCCTGGGACCCGCCAATCAGCTGTTTTGAAGGGGCCGCAGCACTCGTACGAGAGCTGCTCCCCTTCATTCCTGTCACTTCATTCCGGTCACACTGTGAATCGGTTTCGGCGATTCACAGTGTGGGCGAGTAGTGAAATGAAGGGGAAGCAGCTCTCGTACGAGTGCTGCGGCCCCTTCAAAACAGCTGATTTGCGGGTCCCGGGCGACACATCAGCTATTGATGGCCTATCCTGAGGATAGGCCATCAATGTTTAGGGACTGCACAACCCCTAAGCCTACGATGTAGCAGGCTTAGGGGGCCCATGAGACAGGATCACAGGCTGTGTGATCTTGTCTGCTGGGCCCTGTATCTAAGCCAATCACATGGTAGGCTTAGATACATGGCCCATGCGTGATCCTGTCTGCTGGGCCCTGTATCTAAGCCTACCACACTGTAGGTTTAGATACAGGGCCCCAGCACACAGTAATCTTATACTGTATAAGATTACTGTCTGCTGGACCCTGTATCTAAGCCTACCTTGTGGTAGGCTTAGATACAGGGTCCCACAGACAGTATCACACATGGGCCCTGTATCTAAGCCTTAGGGTATGTGCACAGACACTAATTACGTCCGTAAGTGACGGATGTATTTCGGCCGCAAGTACCGGACCGAACACACTGCAGGGAGCCGGGCTCCTAGTGTCGTACTTATGTACGACGCTAGGAGTCCCTGCCTCGCTGTGGGACAACTGTCCTGTACTGTAATCATGTTTTCAGTACCGGACAGTTGTCCGGCAGCGAGGCAGGGACCCCTAGCGTCGTACATAACTATGATGCTAGGAGCCCGGCTCCCTGCAGTGTGTTCGGTCCGGTACTTGCGGCCGAAATACGTCCGTCAATTCCGGACGTAATTAGTGTGTGTGCACATACCCTAACACATGTGTTACTAATCATTTTTTGTGTGTTTTCTTACAGGTTCGGTCGTTGGACTACGGCGGATTCCAGGACTACTTCGATGACAGCTTTTTTTTTTATTAATAAAATGGTTAATGAGGGTTGTGTTTTTTTTTTTTATTTCAATAAAATATTTTTTCTATGTCTTTGTGGTTTTTTTTAAACTATATTACTACCGCCTTAGTAATGGCCGCCGGCTGATTGACAGCATCCATTGCTAAGGCAGGGCTTAGTGTTAGCCGGTGCAGAGGCTAACACTAACCCCCTTTATTACCCCGGTACCCACCGCCACCAGGGGTGCTGGGAAGAGCCGGGTACGATCCAGTACCTGACCATCTGTAGTGATGGTCGGCCACTGGGGTGGCCGCAGGCTGGTATTATCAGGAGGGGAAAGGCCAGATACAGTGGCCCTTCCTACCCTGGTGATGCTAGGCTGCTGCTGCTTTATTGTATCTGGCTGGTTATGAAAATGGGGGGGACGCCACGTCATTTAAAAAATAATTGGAAAGAACGATGTCGGGTCCCCCCCAATTTTCATAACCAGCCAGATACAACACAGCAGCAGCAGGCAGCATTACAAGGGTGGGAAGGGCCACTGTTTTTGGCCTTCCCCAGCCTAATACTACCAGCCTGCGGCCACCCCGGTGCCTGCCCGTCACTACAGCTGGTCGGGTACTGGTTTGTACCCGGCTCTTCCCAGTACCCCTGGTGGCGGTGGGTACCGGGGTAATAATGGGGGTTAGTGTAGACTCTGCACCGGCTAACATTAAGCCTCGCCTTAGTAATGGAGGTTGTCAATCAGCCAGCGGCCATTACTAAGGCGGTGATAATAAAGTTTAAAAAGATACAAGCACATAGAAATTTTTTTTATTGAAATAAAAACACAACCCTCATTAACCATTTTATTGAGAATAAAAAAAACGCCGTCATTGAAGTCCTCGTATCCGAAGTCCAACAACCGAACCTGTAAAAAAAACACAAACACACAAAAATAATCAGTAACACATAAAGAAGCAAAATTATTATTCTTACCTTTCCTGGGTCCAGCGCTGGAGCCGCAATGTCAGCGAGCTGGGCCCTGTATCTAATCCTATCATGTGTGATACAGTCTGCTGAGCTGTGTATCTAATCCAATCATGTATGATACTGTGCTGGGCCCTATATCTAATCCTATCATGTGTGATACTGTCTGCTGAGCCACTGTATCTAATCCTATAATGTGTGGTACTGTCTGCTGAGCCACTGTATCTAATCCTATCATGTGTGATACTGTCTGCTGAGCCACTGTATCTAATCCTATCATGTGTGGTACTGTCTGCTGAGCCACTGTATCTAATCCTATCATGTGTGGTACTGTCTGCTGAGCCACTGTATCTAATCCTATCATGTGTGATACTGTCTGCTGGGCCACTGTATCTAATCCTATCATGTGTGATACTGTCTGCTGAGCTGTGTATCTAATCCTATCATGTGTGATACTGCCTTCTGAGCCACTGTATCTAATCCTATCATGTGTGATACTGTCTGCTCAGCCACTGTATCTAATCCTATCCATAGTTTATAGGGTCGTAGTGCTATAGATATGCTATGCTGTCTCCTATACACACACTTTTTTTTGGGGCGGACACATATGTATTGGGGCTATTTCCCGGACATTTTAAGCCCTGAGGGTCTGTTCACACGGCAGCGTCTGTTACGGCTGAAATTACTGTGCTGTTTTCAGGAGAAAACAGCACCGTAATTTCAGCCGTAATGGCATGTGCAGGCGTCTTTTGCTGCGTCCACTACGGAAGTAATTGAAGCTGGTTTTCCATGGAGTCCATGGAAAACGGCTCCATTTACATCTGAAGAAGTGACAGGCAGTTTTTTACGCGCCGCCTTTCGACAGCGGCGCGTAAAAAAAAATGACCATCGGCACAGAACATCGTAAGACCCATTCAAATGAATGGGCAGATGTTTTCCGACGCTTTTGAGCCGCATTTTCGGATGTAATTCAATGCTAAAACGCCCAAATTACGTCCGTAAATAGTGTGTGTGTGAACCCAGCCTTAGTGACGCCCCGGCTGCTAGTGCTGCATTGTTGGGTCACTTAGGAGACCCAGCGATGCAGCTGAAAGCGGACCGTCGGCCATGAGAAGTTTGCGGGGTGGGGGGGGGGGGGCCCTGGCACATTATCTGCACAGGGGCCTTTTGCAGTCTGTGTCCGCCACTGCCATGCATTACAAGCCCATCTGTCACAGGATAAGAAAAATATTCATATGCAGAACCCAGCAGAAATAGGAGTAATCATTGCTTAAAAGAATAAACTGCTTCCCATTTCGTAAACTGCCTGAGGTTACTAGGCCTCTTTCATTTAATACTTTGGAAAATTGTATTGCAAAAACCAAAAAACTTTAAAAAATAATGTATAAGGATACTATGGTCAATGCTTATACCATAGATGCTAAGTAAGATAGCATTGATTAGGTTAAGTGGCTAAGTGATTAAGAGCACTTATGGAATAACAAAATGGAGTAACGGTAAGGCCTCTGAACTCCGAAACAGTGATGTCTACAGAGGAGTGTCTCTGGTTTGGCAGATATCCCTAATCATGTTTCCAGACTCTTTAATGGGTCAGACATTAACTTACAGAGTAGCTAGCTATAGGTGAATCTCCACAAGGAGAATTAGTACTTTCAAAAGAGTAAAGGCCCTTTTACACGTGCCAATTATTGTGCAAATGAGCGTTCACAGAATGCTCATTCCCGATCATTGCTCTGTGTAAAGAGGGCAATGATCAGCCGATTAATGAGCAAACGCGCATTCATCGGCTGATTTTTTGAAAGCCCGAGCCGTGCTTTCTATCACCCAAGTGCATAAAAAGTGCAGAGGTGCCACACAAAAAGTGCACAAGGATGCGGTCTATCGCAGCCCTTCTCTTAAAAGAGAGAGGCCCCGCATAACCATTCCTCGACCCTCCAAGCCATAGGCCTAGAGGATCAAGGATCGATGATCCCCCCTCGCCGGAGCTTAGGGAGACCCAGACACACTCCTAGGCTTCTACCTGGGCTTCCACCCCAGTGTCCACCTAGGAGCCTGCATCAAAGGTGCACCTCCCCTCCGAAGAAGGGAGGCCGGGTTGCAGGGGAAAATGGAACCAAATGGCCACACATTTTCCCCCTAGACCTCAGGAGGGTCCCAAAAGGGCACCGCATCCCAAAATCCTTGTGACAAACGTGACAAACACACAGTGAAAAACAAAATTAAATAAGTGGATGTGCGCTGTGATACAGCCTGGACATCCGCCAGGTATAAAAAAAATCCTCATCTCCCAGCCAGAAGGCCGGGAGAATAAAGGTGTGTGCTTAAAAGTGTGATAGAAGAGTGCGTGCAAATGTGCCTTCACTCAGTGGGATCCCACCCCCAGTGAGTTAGGGCACCCCAGGGTCACCAGCCCTGGGACACATAGCAACTCGGGCTTTCAAACTACCCGACCTCCTGACCTCGATCCGGCGGTCGCCTGGTCACCTACAAATGGTACCTTTAAACCAAATGCGTACACCAGAGCGATGACTGTTGTGGTTCCCTGCCCTCACCTCGGCGTTCTGTCATCCCCCTACGATGGCCCATCAACCACCGGCAGGGATGATTACTAACCTCAGCTTGAGCAGGTACTACACTTGATCATAGCCAAAATCTTTTCCAAGTGTAGTGCTGGCGGTTGCCGCTCGCCACTATCCGGCTTCCCCTAGCGGCCGCCAGCATCATTTACCTCTATGCCAGCGTCCCCCTTCTCGGGGACGCTGGCATGTACTGATTCCACCAGCTGCTCGCTCCTGTAGGGTGAGCGCGTGCCCTGGTCTCCTCTTAAAGTGGAGAGTGTAAATCAATGGAGAGGAGTGTATGATGCTGACTGGTCACTGATTGGTCAGCATCATACACGTAAACACGCCCAGTTAAAAACACAATACACGCCCAGTTGGACATAACGAAAAAAAAACGCCCAGTTGTCCATTTCAAACCTCATTTGCATATATATAAAATAGCTCATAACTTGGCCAAAAATGAACCTTTTTTTAAAAAAAAAACACGTTACTGTTATCTACATTGCAGCGCCGATCACATGCAATAGGAGATAGGGATTTGAGAATCTGGTGACAGAGCCTCTTTAACAAGATTTTTAATTGTTATTTCATTTCCATTTATTTACAGTCTACAGGGTGATTTGTAATGCGTGTGGGTTTTTCCCATTGAATTCAATGGGGAGGTAAAACCCACAACAAACAGCAGTTGTTGCATTTATTGCAGCGGAATCGCAGCAATTCCACCGCAAAAAAAGCAACTCAGAAAAAAAAATCTTATACTTACCCAGAAGTCTGTGTTTCTTCCTCCAGGCCGGCCTCCTGGTATGATGTTTCATCCCATGTGACCGCTGCAGCCAATCACAAGTTGCAGCGGCGGTCACATGGGATGAAACATCATTGTAGGATGGCCTGGATGACATCCCCGCAGGAGACCACTGCAGCCTGTGATTGGCTGCAGCGGAGGTCACATGGGATGAAACATCATTCAAGGAAGCCGACCTGCTAGCAGGCCGGCTAAATGGTGCAGTTTTCTGCAGCGGACATTCAGTACGAAAAACTGCATCACAGTTTGGTGCGTTTTTTCGGCCGGAATTCCCGGGGGCCACCGGGGATACCGGCTACTGCGGCCCGGTACCAAATGATCCGCGGCTCGGTGGTTGGGGACCACTGCTTTAGAGTATTGCTTCTAGTGTAAAATACAGTGGCATACAGGGCACCATGTGGTGGCACAAAGAATGTCTATGGCTCCGTAAAATACTAAACTATGGATACTCCGTGTGCTGCCATATAGGTTTTGGCTTGTTAAACCAAAGAAGAAATCTTGATATAATAATATTTAATCAAAATAATTTTATTTAATCAAAACAAATAATTTATTACACATAAATACAAAAATAATTAAATAAAGATACAAAAATTGAACCCCCCTCCCAAGTATATACTATAGACAATTAAAATAACATAAAATATATGCCAGGTATATAATAATGAATAAAGATGGTAGGTATGGTAAGTATAATGGTATCAAGTCCTCATGCAGAAAAGCATGTACCCTTAAGGAAGGATAGAAAAGCAGTTATATGTATATCTATATGCAAAAGCAGCATCAGTCAAAAAAGGGAAGGAATATCGACTACAATGAGTAGACTATACCTGCAGAGGACATGATGGAAGAAATGATACACCTGGACACCGAGCACCTCGACGCGCGTTTCGCAACCTTCGTCAGGAGGTGTGCTACTACACTGACAACTGGAGTTTAAATCCTATGAACACGGAGGCAAGTAACCAATGATGTGCGGCAGGGAAAAACCACTCCCAATGAAGTAACCAGCATCGCGCCGTCAATTCATGACGCACACCGATGCGTGTCAACCATGGGAGTGATGCGGTTCACCCATGAGAACGGAGCGGGTCACGCCCCTCAGCCCATTAGTGACCGTGCAGTTTATCCTGATAAACGGCGGGTAACTATGACAACGCCATACAGGGCCGCCATCAGGAATTTCAGGGCCCCCTACAGCTAAATTTTCGGGGCCCCCCTACCGTGGCACCGCCTGTTAACGGTACTCCGTCCAGCACTATATCATGGTACCCAGGGCCGCCATCAGGGGGGGTATTAGGAGTACTGATGTGAGAGGCCCGGCCAAACCTAATTGAAAGGGGGGCCCGGCAAACTGCCGCGACTTGCCTTTGGTAGAAAAAAAACAGACCCCTGCAATGGGGCCCGTTTTTTTCACCAAAAGAATGTCATGAGCTGCGGGCCCCCCTTTCAATTAGGTTTGGCCGGGCCTCTCACATCAGTACCCCTAATACCCCCCCTGATGGCGGCCCTGGGTAGCATGGGGGTCGTCATGGGGGCCGTCAAACACCGCCGCCCGTGCGACCGATCACGCGCACCCGCAAACTCCCGCGCATGCGCACCGGCGACCGCCTGGAACCGCGCACCGAATTTTGAGGCAGATTTTGACCTGCCCACACTATCTTGCCGCGTTTTTTGCCTGTGGCGATTGAGGACAGCAGACAGAAAACGCAGCGAAAAATGCATTTTCTGCCTCCCATTGATTTCGATGGCAGGTCAGAGGCGGAACCGCGGCAAGAAAGGACGTGCTGCTTTTTCTTTTTTCCGCGACTGGCTCCCATTGATTTCAGATTAAATCAATGGGAGGCAGTTTTGGAAGTTTTTTGGTGCTGATTCTGACGCAGTGTCCGAGTCAATATCAAGGCCCAAAAACTCTGTGAACTGGGCCTTATTGTTAGGGCTTATTCAGACGAACGTGTAATACATCCGTGCAACGCGCGTGATTTTCACGCGCCTCGCACGGACCTATGTTACTCTATGGGGCCGTTCAGACTGTCAGTGATTTTCACGCAGCATGTGTCCGTGTGTCCGCTGCGTAAAACTCACGACATGTCCTATATTTGTGCATTGTTCGCGCATCACGCACCCATTGACGTCAATGGGTGCGTGAAAATCCCGCCCATCACTGCCGCAGCCGTATAAACTATGAATGAAAACAGAAAAGCACCACGTGCTACAAACATACAAACAGAGTGTCATAATGATGGCGGCTGCGCGAAAATCACGCAGCCGCGCATCATACGCTGCTGACACACGGAGCTCTTATGGACCTTTTGCAAGCGCAAAACGCCACGTTTTTGCGCGTGCAAAAAGCACACGCTCGTGTAAATCCGGCCTTAGGGTAGGAACACACTAGGCATGAACGCTGCAGATTTTATGCAGCACATTTTATTGTGGATAATCCGCAGCGTATTACAGTCGCAGCAGAGGGGGTCAGATATGAACAAATCTCATCCACACGCTGCAAAAAAAATGGACCTGCAGTGTGACTTTTTAAGCCGCAGCGTGTCAATGTATTCTGTGGAATCGCCGCTCCTCTGATGCGGAAATGCCGCGGTTCTGCCGCAAAAATCACACATGAGAAAAAAAAAAAAGGCACTTTTTAAAATTTATAAAAAAGTTTAGACTTGCCCCGGCCGTAGTCCTGGTGACGCGATCCTCTATTCTTAGCGCAGCCCGGCCTCCTGTCATGACGTTTCATCCCATGTGACTGCTGCAGCGGTCACATGGTCTACAGCGTCATCCCAGGAGGCGGGGCTACGTTCAGAAGAGAGAGATGCGTCATCTAAACTACGGCCGGGGCAAGTCTAAACTTTTTTTTCCCTACAGGATTCCCGCAGCGGACACGCCTCACCAAACCTGCGCCACTATTTGGTGCGGTTTTGCTGGCAGAATTCCCTGCGGCTACCGGGGCGGATAAGCTGTGTAGTTTTACTCAGCATATCCGCCTAGTGTGTTCCTTATGATGTCGCTCCTGGAGCTGCTGCCGGTCTCTAAATAGGCAGTTGGTTCAGTAGAATTTGGAATTATTTTTTTTTGTGAACCATCTTAAAAAAATACAAAACTTTTGTGTTAGGGCCTGTTCACATCACCGTTCGCTTCCGTTCCGTCTGAGGTTTCTGTCGGGTGAACCCCGCAAAGGAAAGTGAAAGTGACAGCACAGCTTCCGTTTCAGTCACCATTGATCTCAATGGTGACGGAAACATCGCTAATGGTTTCCGTTCGTCACCATTCCGGCTGGTTTTCGGACGGAATCAATAGCGCAGTCGACTGCGCTAATGGTGATGGAAACGGAAGCTGTGCTGTCACTTTCACTTTCCGTTGCGGGGTTCACCCGACAGAAACCTCAGACGGAACCCCGGAACGGAAGCGAACGGTGATGTGAACAGGCCCTAACACAAAAGTTTTGTATTTTTTTAAGCTGGTTCCCAAAAAAAAATAATTCCAAATTCTACTGGACCAATTTCCTATTTAGAGACCGGCAGCAGCTCCAGGAGCGACATCATAAGGGACACACTAGGCGGATATGCTGAGTAAAACTCCACAGCTTATCCGCCCCGGTAGCCGCAGGGAATTCTGCCAGCAAAACCGCACCAAATAGTGGCGCAGGTTTGGTGAGGCGTGTCCGCTGCGGGAATCCTGCAGGGAAAAAAAAGTTTAGACTTGCCCCGGCCGTAGTCCTGGTGACGCGTCTCTCTCTTCTGAACGTAGCCCCGCCTCCTGGGATGACGCTGTAGACCATGTGACCGCTGCAGCAGTCACATGGGATGAAACGTCATGACAGGAGGCGGGGCTACGCTAAGAATAGAGGATCGCGTCACCAGGACTACGGCCGGGGC
The DNA here is from genome assembly GCF_050947455.1 of Rhinoderma darwinii. Lineage (NCBI taxonomy): Eukaryota > Metazoa > Chordata > Amphibia > Anura > Rhinodermatidae > Rhinoderma > Rhinoderma darwinii. The sequence goes on along the minus strand of NC_134697.1, from coordinate 40,466,897 downwards.
AAGTCTAAACTTTTTATCAATTTAAAAAAGTACCTTTTTTTCTTCTCATGTGTGATTTTTGCGGCAGAACCGCAGCATTTCCGCAACAGACGAGCAGCGATCCCACAGAATACATTGACACGCTGCGGCTTCAAAAGCCAAAAGTCACACTGCAGGTCCATTATTTTTGCAGCGTGTGGATGACATTTGTTCACATCTCATCCACTCGGCTGCGACTGTGATACGCTGCGGATTTTCCACAATAAAATGTGTTGCATATAATCCGCAGTGTTCATGCCTAATGTGTTCCTACCCTAAGGCCGGATTCACACGAGCATGTGCTTTTTGCACGCGCAAAAAACGTGGCGTTTTGTGCATGCAAAAGGTCATAACAGCTCCGTGTGTCAGCAGCGTATGATGCGCGGCTGCGTGATTTTCGCGCAGCCGCCATCATTATGACACTCTGTTTGTAGCACGTGGTGCTTTTCTGTTTTCATTCATAGTTTATACGGCTGCGGAAGTGCTGGGCGTGATTTTCACGCACCCATTGACTTCAATGGGTGCGTGATGCGCGAACAATGCACAAATATAGGACATGTCGTGAGTTTTACGCAGCGGACACACGGACACACGCTGTGTGAAAATCACTGACAGTCTGCACGGCCCCATAGACTAACACAGGTCCGTGCGAGGCGCGTGAAAATCACACACGTTGCACGGATGTATTAAACGTTCGTCTGAATAAGCCCTAACAATAAGGCCCAGTTCACAGAGTTTTTGGGCCTTGATATTGACTCGGACACTGCGTCAGAATCAGCACCAAACAACTTCCAAAACCGCCTCCCATTGATTTAATCTGAAATCAATGGGAGCCAGTCGCGGAAAAAAGAAAAAGCAGCACGTCCTTTCTTGCCGCGGTTCCGCCTCTGACCTCCCATCGAAATCAATGGGAGGCAGAAAATGCATTTTTCGCTGCGTTTTTTGTCTGCTGTCCTCAATCGCCGCGAGCAAAAAACGCAGCAAAAAAACGCGGCAAGATAGTGTGGGCAGGTCAAAATCTGCCTCAAAATTCTTTAAGGAATTTTGAGGCAGATTTTTTTTTGCCTGCAAAATACTGTGTGAACAGGGCCATACATGATCAGCACTTTGAGATAATTTACTCACCGTGTCAGAAGAGCTGCTCCCACTCAAGTCCTCTTCCGGCGATGTCTTCCAGGCGAGGTCTTCGGTCCAGACGTCCAGTCCTTCACCTCCAGCCAGGCTCCAGGTAAGTTTTGTCCATGTGTGTCCGCGGCTGCTCGCGCTTCGTTCGCGGGTGCGCGCGCGGCCGATCGCGGGTGCGCGCGCGGCCGATCGCGGGTGCGGGCGTTCGTGGGTGCGCGCTCGCGAGTGCGCACGCGCGGGAGTTTCCTTGTGCGCGCGATCGGGAGCGCGCTGCGGGCGGACTGTTTGACGGCCCCCCATGACGAGGGGAGGGGGCCCACAGCAGCAGCAGCAGCAGCAGCAGCTCACGACATTCTTTTGGTGAAAAAAACGGGCCCCATTACAGGGGCCCGTTTTTTCCTACCAAAAGAATGTTGCGGCAGTTGCCGGGCCCCCCTTTCAGTTAGGTTTGGCCGGGCCCCTCACACCACTACCCCTAATACCCCCCTGATGGCGGCCCTGACGCCATAGCACATCAACATGGCATGAATTAACATCTAGATTTAGTCAGTTAGACAAATCCTGGAATCAATCCGGAACCCCCATGTCATACATAGAATCAAAAAGAATCGCTACAAACAGAACATTAGTATATGTTAATCAATGCCTTTGAAAGAATGTTATAAAATAAATAAATAGCATTATTCATTCCAATAAGAATACACAAAAGAACAACAATCAAACAGGATATATGAGAGGATGGTACTAAATAACAATCAAAAATAGATTAAATTAATACCTATACTTATTACACCAACTCATAAAGTGATAATTCCATGACGAAACATAAATATAAATATGTGTAAAAACATAAATTATTTATATAATTATATTTCTATTATTATATATATATATAGAAAAATATACAAATGAACAATTATAATGCAAAATATATACATATATATATATACATACGTGTGTAATGAACAGTGTAAATAATAAGTGAATGTATATAAATAAATACAAGAAAAATTATAAAAATAAAAATAAAAACAAAAATAATACAAATTAGTATATAAAAGAATATATCTAGAAAATATATATCTAAAAAACATATAAACACACATATAAACATATATATGCATACACTGTACACTTATTGATAGTTCATCAAGACAAAAGAGTATATCTGTGTATTAAGAATAATAGATGTGTGTTAAATGTGTATTAAATGTGTATGGAAAATAATAATAACCAAGTGAATGTCAAGGACCAAGCCAGCAAAGACCAAACACGGGGCGGACACCGGATGCACCAAACGAGCGGGGGCCCTCCACTCAGGACAGTACATCGGGTCCAACCCACACACCAGACCAATCCTGCAATCGCCCAAACAATAACCCGCAAACACAAAAGTAGTACTAGGTGAAATTAATCGTGAATGGTGAATAATAAAAATAATAAAACACTATTAAGTAAGGATCAGTGAAATAACTTTATACTGTATCAGTTGTGTTATCAAATTATATTCCAATAAAAATAGAATATACAAAAATGAATAAATATCAACAAAACGTGAAAATAATATAAATAATCTCAAAACAAAAAATATATATAAAAATATTATTCAAATGTATATCCATAAACATCCACATATATGCATGATCAAACTAAAATATAAAACATACATAGATCATATAAATAATTACATAATCATAAAAATAAGTGGTTTATCAAATTATCACCAAAGCGGGTATTGGCCCACAATTAAACAATAATTAATATTACACATAAGAACTCATTATTGTAATTCTTCTCATTGGGAGTGGTTTTTCCCTGCCGCACATCATTGGTTACTTGCCTCCGTGTTCATAGGATTTAAACTCCAGTTGTCAGTGTAGTAGCACACCTCCTGACGAAGGTTGCGAAACGCGCCTCGAGGTGCTCGGTGTCCAGGTGTATCATTTCTTCCATCATGTCCTCTGCAGGTATAGTCTACTCATTGTAGTCGATATTCCTTCCCTTTTTTGACTCAGTGCTTTTTGCTTTACTTACATCATTTCATCATTGGCACTGGAGCGACTTGTTATTGCAGCACTATCCATATCAGTTCCCTGGTGCTCTGATGCTGCTTTTGCATATAGATATACATATAACTGCTTTTCTATCCTTCCTTAAGGGTACATGCTTTTCTGCATGAGGACTTGATACCATTATACTTACCATACCTACCATCTTTATTCATTATTATATACCTGGCATATATTTTATGTTATTTTAATTGTCTATAGTATATACTTGGGAGGGGGGTTCAATTTTTGTATCTTTATTTAATTATTTTTGTATTTATGTGTAATAAATTATTTGTTTTGATTAAATAAAATTATTTTGATTAAATATTATTATATCAAGATTTCTTCTTTGGTTTAATGAATATGGATATGTGATTTCTTGAGCATGATATTTTGGCTAAGCAAATATATATATAGGTTATAATAGGTTTTGGCTTGTGCCTGAGGCCCTATACTCATATAAAATACGCATATTACAATTAACTTATGGCTATATTGTTGACATATTTGTCTACTTGTCATATGTACATGTTTGGATATTAAAGAGGCTCTGTCACCACAATATATGTGGACTATATTGTACATGATGTGATTGGCGCTGTAATGTAGATTACTGCAGTGTTTTTTATTTAGAAAAACTATCATTTTCGACTGAGTTATGACCTATATTAGCTTTATGCTAATGAGTTTCCCAATGTGCAACTGGGCGTGTTTTACTATATGACCAAGTGGGCGTTGTGGAGAGAAGTGTATGACCCTGACCAATCAGCGTCATACACTTCTCTCCATTCATTTACTCTGCAGATAGCGATATAGCTATATCGCTATCTGCAGCCTCATACACAAACACTAACATTACTGCAGTGTCCTGATGATGAATATACATTACCTCCAGCCAGGATGTGATGTGTATTCAGAATCCTGACCACTTCTGTAGTGTCTCTGTGATTAACAGCATAGCAGGCGTAGTCTCGCGAGATTACGCTGTAAACTGTCATTCACAGCGAGATCTCGCTGTGATCTGCAGAGTAAATGAATGGAGAGAAGTGTATGATGCTGATTGGTCACTGATTGGTCAGCGTCATACATTTCTCTCCACAACGCCCACTTGGTCATATAGTAATACACGCCCAGTTGTCCCTTGAGAAACTGATTAGCATAAAGCTAATATAGGTCATAACTCAGTCAAAAATGATTGTTTTTCTAAATAAAAAACACTGCTGTAATCTACATTACAGCGCCGATCACATCATGTACAAGATAGGCCACTTATAATGTGGTGACAGAGCCTCTTTAAGGCATTATGTTATACTGATCTGGGTCTTTTCAGACTCACTACTTCCAGGTCAGCGGATCATCTGATAAACAGTGGGGGGCACCAGTTAGTCTGTTTTTCAATTTGTTACATCAAGTATAATCAAGTGTATTACATTATAATCTGGCAGGATGCAATGGTCAAGCTGTCCATCCACATTTTTATCTATTAATTAGCATAATAGTAATCCTAATACCAATGATAACAGTATTAGCCATAAATACAGTACAATAATAATCTTGTGATATATATGAAAGCAAAGCAAATTATTTTCTAAATTACTTTCTGGTGCTATACCAAAAATAATATCTGATTAATTCAAAAAGAAGGACAAGGTTAATCAGCACTGGAAAATAAATACATAAAGCATTTACTGAAGTTTAAAGACTAAATTTAAAAACCAAATTCCATAAAGTTTGAAAGCAAAATGTTGTAACTGAATACAGTATATATCAACAGAAAAATAGCCAATGTAATAAATACACGTCTAACCTCCAACCTGTATACTTGACGCAGAGACAACAATTCACTCATACCAAGGGAAAAGGCAAAAACAATCTAGTAAAAAGTTCTGTATTAAAATATCCAGTCTAAGGCCTCATGCACAGGACCGTAGGGATTTTTACTGCCCGCAAATACGGATTCACATCCGTAGCCTTCCGCAATTGCAGATATGTTTTATATTTTGCGGCTCATTTCTACAACCCGGACACACATCCGTAAATATACGGAAGTGTGTCCGTGGCATATAGAAATTAATGTGTCCACAGTTACATCCTTAATTACCTAATCCATAATTACAGATGAAAACTACGGTCATGTGCATGGGAGACCAAGGAGACCAAGAAATGTCCTTAAAACCAGTATGAATAATTCTGCATGTTTTATAAAGCTGGTGGTAATCCTCAGTTCTTTATAAGTAAACAAGATAAATTTGGTTAAACAAAAAATAAAAATATTTGTATCACTAAGGTATTATGAGTATGCAGAGTGAGTGGGGTCCCTCATTCAGGACCTGCATCAATTAGCAGGAAAATCGACTGACTACAAAGAGTGTCTCTCTCTCTGCAAGACCCTTCCTATCCATGCATTACATAAGCAAGCATCATGTAATGCTTCACTTCTACTGTGGTGGAGCTGCAGGGGAATAGAACATAGGATCATTGTTTGATTTGGTGGGGATCCGACCTTAGGACCATTGCCAATCAGCACAATAAAGGGTCAGCAGTGGTCATTGTTTACAGAGGCACAGCAGCTTGTCTGTATGAGCTGCTGTGTCTAGTACTCCAGCTCGTCCCATTCACTTGAGCATTGCATTGTGCCGATCTGCAGGGATTCTGGAGGTCAGACCCCCACCGATCAAATATTTATGGCCTATTCTAAGGATAGCCCATCATTGTTATAGTCCCAGAGAACCCCTTTAAATATCATTCATTATTTTAGTGAATATATGTAGTCAATTATTATTACACAAAAGAGTGTCACAGCTTGCAATTTCATTTAAAAACAATATAAAATATTGTATATACTGGAGGATAAAATTTCATTAAGACTAAGGTGAAAAGTAAATAAATTTTTGGGAAAAATAAAAATGCACAAAAACTATAATGGCACCTTATTTTCACCTTTTTATAAGTATGAATATATTAAATGACATAAAAAAGTTCATACATTCAGATGTAAATTATCCAGATAATGAACTGTAGACATACACATTTACATATAGAGCATTAGAATAAACCAGGCTTATTGTTACATATGCCCTTATTGGCTTGTCCAAACCAAACTAATTTTTTGAAAAAGTTCAGAATAATAACCCTATAATACTATAATACAGTCTAATATTGTTATATTACACGCTATTATCACAGCTAAATATAGTCCAGCATGTGATAATTAAAATCTATATTTCTTCACTTATAGGGAACCTTTAAGAGTTTGTGTACATTTTTCTATTTATATCTTTCATATTTCTCCAAGGATGTCAAGGTGAAAATATTGTATGTCAGCAGTTGTCAAAAACGAAGTAACAGTATCCAGTTTATCAAATACAATGTAATGGGAAAATAAATATATCAACAATGATAGGAATGCATGCATTTTATTTTTAGATGGTAAGAAAAAGCATTGTTTTTAATCTTGTAACTAATAGTGATAAACAGGATTTTAAGTATTATAATGAAGGAATAAATGAGATAAGGATGAGTTTTGCCTTTGTTCTTCCTGTGTTTTACAAACACATTTAAGCCACAATTAAACATAGCAATAATAATCCTAACATAATAAATGTTATTGCTTGCATGAGCACAATGTAATTTTGGTTTCATTAATAACACAGGCTCCCTGTACATGCATTGTGTATATGCAGATTATACAAAGATAATTGCTTCCAACGACAATGGTTTTTTAAAGCTGAAAACGTGTATAACTTATAAATACTGTACAACAGATAAAGCCTCTAGGACTGTACAGAGCTGAACGATATATTTGAAATAAGATATCTTTTAGACTAGTAATGTCAGCTGCCACTTGACCCTGAAACTAAAGAATAACATAAGGTTGGAATGATAAGACCTTGCTATATCCCCACTGTTATTAGAAAAGAAAATGTTGGGGAATTATTTGTTTCCCTTTATATATAGACTTAGGCCTGCATGGAGCTTGGACTGCGTCAAACGGAGTCCCTAGGGCTCCATATGATACTCCCTAATATTGCATTTTTCTATCAGATTCTGTATGAACCCAACACAAATGAAATAGAAAAAACCCAACAGAAAAAATGCCTATGAAGTTACAGACACACAGAGTTATAGTATGGTCCCGTAGGCTTCTATGACCATTGCATTATGGCTACTTACAACTCCTCCAAAAGTGGTCCATAGACATTAAATATTTGATGGGAGATCCACTGATAATCTAATATTGGATGTTGGGGGAAAATACATTGGACACATTGGATGTTTCCTATAAAATGCTATTGTTTGCACTGAGATAAATGTCACCAAGGGAATCCGGCAAACACTACTCTTCGCCTTGATAGAATTAAAATCTTTTAGACGACATTTAAGGCCCTATTACACAGGCTGATGGTCGGGCAAACAAGCGTTCATACAAATGTCATTCCCGATCATTGCCCTGTGTAAACAGGGCAACGATCAGCCGATGAATGAGCAAACGCTTGTTCATCAACTAATCTGCTCTTTTTTGCAGAATTAAAGATCATTGTTGTTGGCAGCAGATCTACCTGTATAATCAGGGAGATGCGCTGCTAGCATGATGAAAATGTCTGGGGACGAGTGTGGTGTTATAGGTAAGAGAATCAAAAGTAGGTTACTAGGAGGCAATTTCATAACTCCCTCTGACACAGAAGATACATCTGATTTGCATAGGAAATGCAGATCTTTGGCCATCAAAGGATGTCCACTGTCTGACAAATGTTTAATTGGCTCTTTCCTCACCAAGGTGCGAGATGTGCTGATTAAGGATTTGTCACTAGGGCTGACCAAACATCCTGACCAAACATCTAAAGCTATGCAAATGGATGCCTGTGGTGTGTCTGTCTGTGGACCAGGAGAAACATGGGAGAATGGCATGGTGTTCAAAGAAAGTATGATACATCAAGGCAAACCCCGTCATAATTTATATTTGTAATGACGCACATAGCTAGTTATGATCAGGGAAAATAGCCCTCATATATATGTCAAATTCAGATCCCTACACTCAGAGGAACTACCTGGGATTGGCTATTGGCTAAAAACATGGGCCTATTATAGTGGTGTTTGATATGCCCTGGTTGGTAAATGTCTGCACAGGTGAATGCAGGTAATATTATATTTCTAGGGGATTCCTGCAAGGACACATGATCACTTTTATGTTTCTCTATAGAAATACAACTGTGTAATGGGAGGAGTACCCTTCATTATCATATGAACAGCCTCCTCTCAGTGACATCACCAGCCAGTGAACTGGAGGGAAAAAACTGGGTTTAAAATGCCATGAGAAGTGAGGGTCAGTGTCAGTCGTTGGGGATCCATATCTCGGTTGGAGTGACTGCCCGTATTTTCAGCTGTCCCCACAGCCAGGATATCGCCGCTGTACATCAGTAAGGTTTTGTTCTGTTTCTTTTATCCCTTTTATTTTCATAAACTGTTTGATTGCATTGTAACTGTATGTATATTTTTTATCTTTTATTCTGACAACTATTTTATGTATTGCACTGCACTATTGTGTATTAAATCTGAAATATTTATAAGTCTCTTCCTTGTAGTCTTACAGAACTTAATCTTCCGAAGGTGAGGAACGTTACCTGTATTTTATGTTCAATTTAGATAACCTGTGTTATAGGAACTGGGGTTAAGGGAACATAGAGACTTAGGCCCCTATTGCCTAGATAAGTATAGGTGGTGGTAGCATACTGTGGTATAAATTATTGGGGTGTTGGAAACTACGGGAGTAATTTAGCATAATCCTGTCATCTAGAGTAGGTGGGCGTGGATTTATGAGGTAAATTAATAAACTCAGTAGTGTAGTTCACCCCTGTGACGTGACCTGAGATCGGCGATCGTCACAGAGTGGTGGCAGCGGTGGGATAGTGTTATTGTCATTTACACTGTTAAAGACGTTAAGTGTTTTGTTTAAGAAATTAACCTTTACACTTAAGGGCTGGAGTATCCTTGAAAAGAATACAACAGTCCACAAGGAAGAACTCAGTGCATACTATTTGTCAGCTAACATACACACGTGCAAAACAGTTTCCCTTCCCCTTCTTGTTTTTTTCTTTTCTTTCTTTTATTTTGAAAAACCGCTGATAAGATGGCAGAGGTGTATAGAAATAAGAGGAAAGATGAACTGCTAGTCCTCTGTGAGGAGAGAAGGCTGGACGGAACGAACAAAAGTAAAGTGGATCTGATCCTAGCCTTGGTGGCAGATGATACACAGCTCCACCATTCCGAGGGAACAGAGCAGGAAACTTCAGCCTCAGAGGAACGGACAGGAGACTCAAGTCAGGAACTGGCTGGGCATGGCAGTACCAGCAGTACCAGGTCTCAAAACGGTATGGAGTCTTCTCTTTCTTTAATCCTCCAGCAGATTGGCAACTGTGATCCGAATATGCGGATGCAACTGGTGATGCAAGAGCGCCAAGCAGAACGAGAAGCTGCACAACGCCAAGCAGAGCGAGAAGCTGCACAACGCCAAGCAGAGCGAGAAGCTGCACAACGCAAAGCAGAGTTTGCGGAACGTCAAGCGGAGCGAGAGTATGCCGAACGCCAGGCAGAGCGGGAGTACCAGCTCAAGTTGACCCAAATGCAGCTGCCAAGTGCTTCATCCTCACCTCAGGGTGAGCCCACGGACACAGTAAACCTTAAACCCCGTCTAGAGCGTTTCCCTGTCATGGAGAAAGACGGCGATCTGGATGTTTATCTAAAAGGTTTTGAAAAGGTCTGCCGACAATTCCAACTGCCACCTGCAGACTGGGCTAAGTATCTGACTCCAGGGCTGAAAGGCAAAGCTCTGGAGGTGTTTGCAGCCCTGCCCACAACTATCGATCAAGATTATGAGGCTATTAAAAAGGCCTTAATCCAACGATTTAACCTCACCCCAGAGGTATACAGGAAACGATTTCGGGCTTTGCAGCACACGGGTACTGACAGTTACTCAGACCTGGCCGATGGACTAAAGAACCACTTCAGGCAGTGGACGCAGGGATTAGCTGTCAACACCTTTGAAGATTTGGAGGATCTGATGATCCTGGACCAGTTTCTCCACACCTGTCCTATGGAAGTACGACAGTTTATTTTGGACCGTGAGCCCAAGACCCTGGATAAAGCTGCCCAGATAGCGGATGTATATGCCGCCAACAGAGCGCCAGAGGCGCGAAAGCCTGCTGTTCCAGGCTGGAAAGGGGGAAAGCCCCCTCTTAACACTTTTGCCCCTACTCGCAGATCACCAGGAGGTGTTGCCCCTGCCCCACTTCCCAGGCCTGCTGTTGATAATCGCAGGTGTTTTGGATGCAACCAAGTGGGGCATATCAGCACTGCTTGCCCAGAGAAGAGGAAAACTACCCCTTTGCCCAAACCATCTATTTTGTCCCCAGCAGTTTTGTTTGTGGGTGGGAGGGAGAGGGCATCTTGTGACAATTTACAAGCGGTCACTGTGGGCAAGACGGTTACCATGGGACTGAGGGACACTGGTGCCGAAATGACTCTTGTCCACCCAGAGCTTGTTTCTTCAGAAGACATTATCCCAGGAAAAACTCTAACTGTTTCTGGAGTTGGTGGTCTGATCCCGGCCTTACCCATGGCACGAGTTTACCTGGATTGGGGGGCGGGAAGAGGGATGATGGATGTGGGAGTGACGGATAAAATCCCCACTAATGTGTTACTAGGAACCGATCTGGGATGTTTAGTCTCCAGATATATTTCTTCAGACCATGAGGAGGACTCTAGCGTACTTGCTGCCCCATGTGTGTCACCGCAGGTAGTATATGATAATAATGAAACTGTCAATACTAAGGAATGTGATGACCCTGTGTCCAGCAATGTTATAGAATTACATAATGTTACTGTGCTTAGTGATAGCCTAGACTCATCTAACAATGCATTGGCTATAGACTGTATAACTAGCAATGATGTAGGTGATTGTAAAGCGTCAGATAATGATTTGTGTGTAGATTTAGTAGCGGAAAACGTCATAAACATGCATGAAATCCCTGTCACATCCACACACACACCAGTTCACCAAGACGGGGAGAAGGTTGTGTCCATTTCTCCTGTGACACGCAGTCAGAGTGCCTGTAACGCAAACCTGTGTCTGGGTTCTGGGCCCCCTACTGTGTCTGCTACAGAGGAAGTGGGGACAGCTGACAGCCCGCAGCCAGCGGCAGAAGTTAGTCAGAATGTGTTGCTATCAGCCAGTACAGACGCAGAATGTCAGTTGTTTCAGACGGCCCTACGCACTGACGATAGTCTGCAGAAGCTGCGACAGCTGGCTGATCGGACCCCAGAGGAGGGGGACACTGAAAAAATAACCTGGGACCAGGGGAGACTGTATAGACAAAGTATTTCCACTGACCCCCAGCAGGATGCATTAAAAGACAGGCAACTAGTGGTGCCACGTCAGTTCAGGGAACAACTCCTGCGGGTGGCTCATGAGATACCACTAGCTGGTCACCTAGGGATAAGTAAGACTAAGAGTCGTTTAAAACACAATTTTTACTGGCCTGGCCTGGGGAATGATGTGACAGATTACTGCCGTTCCTGTATTGTGTGCCAAAGGATGGGGAAGTCGGGACCTGTGCACCGGGCCCCCCTCATTCTTTTGCGCATAATTGATGAGCCTTTTCGACGGATTGCTGTGGATCTGGTAGGGCCCTTGGCCATACCCAGCAGTTCTGGAAAGCGCTTTATCCTGACGGTAGTGGATTATGCCACACGTTACCCAGAAGCCATAGCATTATCCTCCATCAGGGCTGATAAGGTAGCAGACGCCCTTCTGACCATATTTTCCCGTGTAGGATTTCCCAGGGAGATGCTCACAGATCAGGGGACCCAGTTTATGTCAAATTTGATGCAGTGCCTCTGTAAGAAAATACAGGTGCAACACCTGGTGGCCAGCCCTTACCATCCTCAGACTAATGGTCTGTGTGAAAGGTTTAACGGGACCCTCAAGCAGATGCTACGAATGCTTGTGGCGTCCCAAGGGCGAGACTGGGAGCGTTATCTCCCGCACCTGCTATTTGCTTACAGAGAGGTACCGCAGGCATCAACCGGTTTCTCACCCTTTGAGCTCCTGTATGGAAGGAGGGTACGGGGACCCCTAGATCTCATGAAAGAAGCATGGGAGGGAGAATTGGTTACACCAGAGGTCTCTGTGATAGATTATGTCTTGAAATTCAGAGAGAGGATGCAGGAACTGACAGGCCTAGTACATGAGAACATGGTGCAGGCACAGGCAAGTCAGAAGAGGTGGTATGATAGGAATGCCCGAGAGAGAGTGTATGCGGTGGGTCAGAAGGTATGGGTACTGGTCCCTATGACCCAAAACAAACTCCAGGCAGCATGGGAAGGCCCATATCCAATTCATCAACGCCTCAACGATGTGGACTACGTAGTCACGATCGATCATGTTCGCAAGAAACACAAAGTTTTTCATGTGAATATGATCAAGGCGCATTATGACCGGGATATGTGCGCTCTGCCAGTCTGCAGTTTGCCAGAGGAGGGAGAAAGTGAAACACTGCTGGATTTAGTGGCTTCCGCAAAGGAGATAGGATCCATTGAGGATGCCGTAGTCAATTCACAGCTGTCTGAGGGTCAGAAGTTCCAGCTGCAGGAGGTACTTAACCCCTTCCTTGCCACTTTTACAGGGAGACCTGGGAGAACTCCGCTAGCAACTCACCATGTAGACACGGGGCATCACCAACCTGTTAGGCAAGCAGCTTATAGAGTTTCCCTAGAAGTGAGGGCTGACATGAAGAAAGAAATAGAGGAAATGTTAGGGCTGGGCGTGATCCAGGAGTCTCAAAGTGCCTGGGCATCACCTGTAGTGCTTGTCCCCAAAAAGGACAAGACAACACGATTTTGCGTGGACTACAGGAAGTTGAATACCATCACTGTGTTTGATGCGTATCCAATGCCCCGCATAGATGAGCTTTTGGATCAGCTAGCCGGTGCCCGGTACCTAACAATTATGGATTTAAGTCGGGGGTATTGGCAAATCCCTATGTCCGTGGAAGCGCAGGAGAGGTCCGCTTTCATCACCCCCTTCGGACTCTATGAGTCCAAGGTAATGCCCTTTGGTATGAAAAATGCTCCTGCCACCTTCCAGCGCTTGGTGAACAAGCTGTTAGAGAAGTTTGAAGGGTTTGCTGTCGCTTACCTGGATGACATTGCTGTATTCAGTCAGACCTGGGAGGATCACCTGACCCACCTGTCACAGGTGCTCAGGCGTATCCAGGATGCAGGACTGACCATCAAGCCTGGAAAGTGTCAAATCGGCATGACCGAAGTGCAGTACCTCGGGCACAAGGTGGGTGGAGGGACACTAAAGCCAGAGCCAGGAAAGGTTGATGCAATTTCTGCCTGGCCCACTCCTAAGACCAAAAAACAGGTTATGTCCTTTTTGGGGACAGCAGGATACTATAGAAAGTTTGTTCCTAACTATAGTTCCCTAGCAAAACCTTTGACAGACCTCACAAGGAAGAAACAGCCGCAAATAGTGAATTGGACTGCCGACTGCGAGAGTTCTCTGTCAGCTTTAAAAGCTGCCCTTGCTAGCTCCCCAGTCTTGCAAAGCCCGGATTTCACTCGTAAGTTTGTGGTGCAGACTGACGCCAGCGCCTATGGGCTAGGCGCAGTGCTCAGCCAGGTAAATCCAGAAGGGCATGAACATCCAATAATGTATTTGAGCAGAAAGCTTCTACCGAGGGAGGTTGCGTATGCCACTGTAGAGAAGGAATGTTTGGCCATTGTATGGGCCTTGCAGAAATTACAGGCATACCTCTATGGGCGCAGATTTACCGTAGTGACCGACCACAACCCACTTAGTTGGTTGCACAGGGTAGCAGGTGATAACGGGAAGCTGCTGAGATGGAGTTTAGCCTTGCAACAATATGATTTCACTATCCAGCACAAAAAGGGCAGTGAGCATGGCAACGCAGATGGGTTATCGCGCCAGGGGGAAGCTGCGGAGATCGGCTTGGGATATTGATGGCTATATCAATGATCCCATGCCATGTCTTAAGGGGGGAGGTGTGGTGTTATAGGTAAGAGAATCAAAAGTAGGTTACTAGGAGGCAATTTCATAACTCCCTCTGACACAGAAGATACATCTGATTTGCATAGGAAATGCAGATCTTTGGCCATCAAAGGATGTCCACTGTCTGACAAATGTTTAATTGGCTCTTTCCTCACCAAGGTGCGAGATGTGCTGATTAAGGATTTGTCACTAGGGCTGACCAAACATCCTGACCAAACATCTAAAGCTATGCAAATGGATGCCTGTGGTGTGTCTGTCTGTGGACCAGGAGAAACATGGGAGAATGGCATGGTGTTCAAAGAAAGTATGATACATCAAGGCAAACCCCGTCATAATTTATATTTGTAATGACGCACATAGCTAGTTATGATCAGGGAAAATAGCCCTCATATATATGTCAAATTCAGATCCCTACACTCAGAGGAACTACCTGGGATTGGCTATTGGCTAAAAACATGGGCCTATTATAGTGGTGTTTGATATGCCCTGGTTGGTAAATGTCTGCACAGGTGAATGCAGGTAATATTATATTTCTAGGGGATTCCTGCAAGGACACATGATCACTTTTATGTTTCTCTATAGAAATACAACTGTGTAATGGGAGGAGTACCCTTCATTATCATATGAACAGCCTCCTCTCAGTGACATCACCAGCCAGTGAACTGGAGGGAAAAAACTGGGTTTAAAATGCCATGAGAAGTGAGGGTCAGTGTCAGTCGTTGGGGATCCATATCTCGGTTGGAGTGACTGCCCGTATTTTCAGCTGTCCCCACAGCCAGGATATCGCCGCTGTACATCAGTAAGGTTTTGTTCTGTTTCTTTTATCCCTTTTATTTTCATAAACTGTTTGATTGCATTGTAACTGTATGTATATTTTTTATCTTTTATTCTGACAACTATTTTATGTATTGCACTGCACTATTGTGTATTAAATCTGAAATATTTATAAGTCTCTTCCTTGTAGTCTTACAGAACTTAATCTTCCGAAGGTGAGGAACGTTACCTGTATTTTATGTTCAATTTAGATAACCTGTGTTATAGGAACTGGGGTTAAGGGAACATAGAGACTTAGGCCCCTATTGCCTAGATAAGTATAGGTGGTGGTAGCATACTGTGGTATAAATTATTGGGGTGTTGGAAACTACGGGAGTAATTTAGCATAATCCTGTCATCTAGAGTAGGTGGGCGTGGATTTATGAGGTAAATTAATAAACTCAGTAGTGTAGTTCACCCCTGTGACGTGACCTGAGATCGGCGATCGTCACAACGAGCAATGGGAGTAACGAGCGCTCGTCCCTACACATATCTAATCATTGCTCTGTGTGATAGGAGCAAACGAGCGCCGATCAACGAGCCCATGTCAGGCCGTGTAATAGTACAATTAGTACCTTTAGTTTATATCTATGGTCAGTTTTAAATTTGGAGTTGCTTTCCAGGAAAAAACACTAACTTATCCTTAAGATCGACCCATAGTGTGTGATCAGTGAGGGTTCGACCCAGGGATTCTCAAAGATCAGTAGAAAAAAGGCGGTTGAGTTGTAGTATCAGGCACTTTTGCACTGGAGATTTGTGCTGTTGCTTTTCCTGGAAAATCTCCTATAAATAAAATCGAGAAAATTAATAAAATGCATCCATAGGTTATAAATCATATTATATATTATTGATATGTATGCATTAAAAATAAATAAGGACAATTATACAACATTTAGTGTTGATTTACTGATGTCAAGGCAACAGTTATACAATGGTTTGCAAAATGTATACTTCTGCACTGAAACTTGTCAGGATTTACTGACCTTACATTCCTGAATTCAGGTTTTACAGAGAGAAAACAGAAGACATGCTACACATTCTAAAACACGTAGCAAATAATACCTCAGATCAGCAATTCTAAAGTGAGAAAAAGAATTCTAAGAAATGATAAATGACATTAGCTTTTTTTGAAGAGCTTGAATATAGAGAGCTCTGTATTGTTGGCTCTAAATCTTTGATGGCTTTTCATGAACACATATTTCTTTACTTGTAAAAATGAATTGCTGTGTGGGCACTTAAGGATTTCAGATGTTAAACAAATTGGATATGGACAAAGCAAGAAAAAATATAGCATCGCTATTCAAACTTTTTCATTCAGACAATACAGTTGTCTGCACAATATGTCACTTCTACTGAGAGCAGACATAAGACATATTTCTTTTGCTGATACTTTAAATGCTATTTTCGCTGAAAAACAAGGATCAATAATATTTTTGTTTGATTTAATAAAAAATAATTCTATAATAAACAACCACCTTCTTTGATTTTATTTTTGGGTGCCCTTCTTAAGCAGCAAGTAACAATGAAGATGGCCATGAACATTTATTAAGCTGACCATAGACATTAGAAGAGTGCCAGCTCGAAGATGATGATCAGCCAAATTGCCGAGTCCTACTTGAACCTCACACAAAAATGACAGTTGTTCTTCATCGGCTTGTAAGAGTAGTCTAAACTCAGCGTTCAAAATCCAACCTTGTCAATCTATTTTCTTCCAGATATCTGTTGGTTTTTGTACTTTAATATTTTTTTTTTATTAATTAATTTGTGATTATTTTTCACTAAAACTAAGGGCTCCTTGAGGCACTGTATTCTCCGCTAGAAACAGGGCTTCTAGAAGAGAACATCTCAGTTAGGCTTCCTTCACATATTTTTTCTATGGTGTAGGCACTTTTTATTGCAGCTTTTTCAAAATAGTGGGGTAGATTTACTATTCAAAACATGCCAGAATTCTGAATCAAATTGGGCAAGAACTCTGGCGTACATGCTCTACGATATATTTATTAACTGTTTTAGACACTGTCGGAAACTATGTCAGCCAGGAGGTGGATTAAGGAAGAGAAAAGTGTTTAGCATGTCGCATCAAATTTATCATACAGAATGCACCACTTTGATCAATTTGGCGCATTTTCTGACTACCTGTCAATGGCCGCCTTTAGCGTTGGTGTAGATATTTACCAACAGAAGTAAAATTGGCTCTTATCAAGTAGAAATAATAATGACCAAATATTACTCCTAGATCTAGATATAAGACCGTTTTCTAAAATGTTACCTTCTCCCTATACACGTCAGACATAACAGGAAAACCAATAGATATTTGTGGTTGACATGTGAACTATAGAA
The DNA here is from genome assembly GCF_050947455.1 of Rhinoderma darwinii. Lineage (NCBI taxonomy): Eukaryota > Metazoa > Chordata > Amphibia > Anura > Rhinodermatidae > Rhinoderma > Rhinoderma darwinii. The sequence continues at coordinate 40,449,479 of NC_134697.1, read as the reverse complement.
ATACAGTATCTAGTCACTTGGGATATATAGATTTTTTTATTAATTAAATATTCTATTTCTCCATACATACTATTCTATATATTCACTATTTTATTCTTTGTATTCAATGAACATGAACTTTCGATGTTTTGGTTCTGATCACTGATTATTTTGCTAATCTTGTTCTTGTCAGCCAAAAAACAACTTTGAAAACAAGCATAGGACGCCCTTCCCATAAGATGCCATGACTCTACCTCAATGGATGGTACAGTCTGTGATATTTCCTTATGGTTGTCAGCCGAACAATTATCTGAGAGCTTTAGATATTTGGATTTTCTTATATCTCATCTTCTTCATCTATATTCCAATTCTCTATATATAGTATTCTAGATTCTGTATATCCTCCAAATATAATATTTTATTCTCTATATTCAATGAATATAAACTCAGGTGAGCAACTTATCCTCAGTTTTCTTCCGGTGCCAGAATCAAACCACTTGATTCTGAGCAGTTACTCTAAGGCCTCAAGCACACCACCGTAGCCATGTGCACGGCCGTGATTTTCAATGAGCTCGGGCCGCAGAACTTGGCCGTAATAAGGTTTGCCCATTCTTTCTGCGGTCCAGGCTCCGGGGCCATGCACGGACCGTGAAAACCATAGGAATGAATGGGGCCGCAATTCTCCCGTGGATTTTCTGGGGAATTGCGGCCGCAAAAGCATGTTCGTGTGCATGGGGCCTAACCCTTTTTTTTTTTTTTTTTTTCATATAGTGTTACTTATGCTACTATCTTCACTAAAGGCCCTTTTACACTGGGCAATTATCGGGCAAACGCTCGTTCATAGAATGCTTGTTGCCGATAATTGCCCTGTGTAAACAGGGCAGCACTCAGCAGATGAACGATCAAACGCTCGTTCATCTGCTAATCATATCATTTAAAAAAAGTTAAATATTATAGTTGTCGGCATCACATCTCCGTGATAGACAGGGACACATGCTTCCGACGTGATAATAATGTATGGGGACGAGCGATCGGAGTAACGAGCACTCGTACCCATACTATCTCCCTGTGAATGGAGCAAACAAGCGCCGATCAACGAGCTGTCTTGTTGATCGGCACTCGTTTACACGGCCCAGGAGGGCCTTTAGATATGGGAATCTAGTATCATTCTTTAAAGTTACATTTTATTACCTTGATTAGACATTTACTTTTCCAATCATTTTATGGTCTGTAAGGATATTGTTGTTTAACGCAAACAAACAGAAAATGTTGCATGGTGATTGTTAAAAAAAGATTTCTAACACTGGTCATAAACATTAGAGGAGACCATTGAGGACAACACATATTATATGTAATGTTAGGGAATATGGACGTCATATAGGGTCATGTACATCTCTAGTACATTTCCTATGGATGTGCCAATAGCTTTCTTACACATTATCTGTGGACGAGCTGACAGCTTTCCCCGACAATAGAAGATTAAAAAGATGATCGCCAGGGTTATCCAAGGTAGACGCCCAACGGATATGTTTACTAATCAAATGACAAGATTGGATGTTTTGTTTTTATGTGATTAATAGCTAATCTTAGTCTTGTCAGCCAATTAACAACTTTGGCTAAACTTCCCATGATGTGCCATAAGTCAACCTCAATGGATGGTAAAGTTTCTGATATGTTCTTTGTGGGTGTCAGCTGAACAATTGGAAATCTGAGAGCTGCCAAGCATTCTTCTAAAATCTATGGTCAGATGTGTTTGACCAGGGTCCTGCTGACTTGATGAATTAGGGTATGTCCTATTTCAAACAAAAATTGTTTGGAATTCCATATGATGGTGTGTATATTACAACTTAATATTTCCCATTAAATAACTACAATAAATAGTTATTGACTTAAATTATTAATGAATTTCTGAAATTCTACAGCTGTAGAGTAATCAAGCAATAACAATTGGAGAACATCCATTAAAGATGCAGTTTGTGATATGGACCTTAAACTTCCTTCCTCTTAAACGCTGTTGCTTTTGTTATTTGTGTTTCTCCCTTGTGTTTTGTATGATTCATTTATTTTACCTCTTACAAAAGTGCTTTTTATTTGTTACACAATAGACATGTAATAATGCAATTCTCATAGTGGAAGATTTAGGACTGTGTGGGCGGCATCAGTGAATATTACTGGCACTCAACAACATGAACATGCCATGGATTACTGAACAAAGGTGTGTTCTGCTTGTTTTATCACATCAAGCCAATTGAGGTCACTAGTAGAAGTTAATGCATTATCATTTAACCTCTTCCTCTAAATGTATATTAGAATGACTTATACCTGAGTGTCATTGCTGTAACCTTGATGAGCAATAAATGTTATACTTTACAACATCATCATAATACTATCTCTAACTTTAATGTTACAAGCTTATTTTGGAATTGATTGCTGTCACGTTGGGTTCGTGGACCCACTGAACCGTACCGCCTTGGCGGTATGGCAGCTTGCCAACAGAGCGTAGGTTACAGTCTATAGTTTCTATAGGGTACCTGTGGCAGCTCGGACAGTAGAAAGCCAGGCTCGGCTGGGACTAGGCATCAGGTAGACGTCAGGCGTGGTGTAGCAGGACAGGCGTGGTATACAGCACAACACGACTTCAGCTCAGCATGGCACACGACCAGGATAGCATGGGATATAGGTAACAGTATAATGGAACAGGGTACACTGGGAACTGGGAAACACTAGGAGACCATTTGCATAGACAAACTTAGGGTACGACAACAATGCTCAAGCGTGGGAGGAAAGGACTGGCCCCTTCTTATAGTCCAGTGTGCTATGGGCTAATTAAACATAAAAGTCCGGTGCGTGCGCTGACCCTTTAAGAGCGGGCACGAGCGTGCGCGCGCACCCTACGGGACCCGGCTGAGATGAGCGGAAGTGAGCGCTGGCGTCTCCTGAGGAGGAGACTGGGGCCAGATCTCACAGATCCATGGCTGCGGGCATCAGGAGGTGAGTGAGCCTGACGGCCCGCAGCCATGGACATGACAACTGCTTTGTAAACCCTCCTACAAACTAGTATCCCTACTGCCATCCTTAGTGTCGTGGATTACAGAGCATCAGGCTACTTTGTGCTGAGCAATTATATGCTGATAATTAAGAAAAGCCACTCCTGTTTAACCCTTAAACGGGTTTTTCAGACAATAAAAATTGATGGCCTATCCTCATGTCATTATGACATTTCAAAAGATTCCTAAAACAACAGTTACTCTTTAATAAACAACATCTCCCTGGAGACCATGCCCATTTTTCTCATAATTTTTACATTTACAATAAAAAGTCAGAACTTTTTGTACAAATTTGTTATGCCTTACCGTTTGCAGCTTTATTGCCACAATTTACACCAAAAACTGGCATGAAGTTCTTAGTAAATGTGGATTATTAACTTTAAAAGTGCGTTTTATCTTAAAATGTGGTTCACATAAGCCTAATCCGTCTCTTAAATTAATACAAATTTAAGATGAGATAAAAAAGAAAAAGCTAAAAGTGAACAGTTTCGTCAAACTGGCACTATTAACATATTGCGCCACATTTACTAAAACTATTACCCCTTTAATGACCTGTACATAGAAATAGAAGTTTACACTGGAATAAAATAAAATACTAACTTCCAAAGGTGTTTAAAAAATGCAAATCTGTATCCAGAATGCAATCAGTCACTAACCAAAATGCCAGGTAAACATTTCCTTACGTTCAAGCAAATCACAGCTTGGAAAATGTAATATGAATTTTTATAGCTGAAAAGTATCTTTTATGTTTCAGGCAGTTCATTTAAAAGGCCATTTGCTGTAATGAAAAGTATAATGAAAACTATTCAAAGGAAGATTAAGTGTGTTTTTTCTATATTTTTTTCTTTTTTCTTTTTTTTTTTTACAAATGTCGGTCTTAGGAAAATGCAAGATATTAAAGTTATATAAACCACTTTACTTATTAAATGTTAATCAAGTCAGGTTCAATATATAAGGGCTTGTCATCCAGCTTAGGCACTCAAGCATGCAGAACCTTTACATTTTCACCTCTTACAATAATAGATTTTGGCATATTGTAATATGTATACGGCTGGGTGACTACAACAGTAGTGAACATGTAATACACAATATGAAGTAGGTAATTTCTCAACATTTCTTTCTTGATGTTCCATAAGAGAGATCAAATTATATCAACGTACTCATAGAACACTGACCAGCATTAACTTCTTTGTATTTGTCTTGCTTTATTGTCCATTTTTTACTTTTCATTAACATACATCAAATGGTTTAATTATTCTTTGATTAATACCATTCAATATACAGTAGATTTCCAAATATTCTACTACTATATACAAAACCGTGCTAGGTTGGAGCCATTGTAAACGCACTGAAGTGTTAAATGTGGATTTGATTGTAATTGGACCCTTTGGCCACCAAGGAGTTTTACATATAACAAGCAATTTATCATATTATCCTTATGAGGCAAGAAAGGAATTTTTTTATTTATCAGAGAGCATGGTTACCAAACAGTTTTGCCTGACCTTTCCTTTTTGCCAAAAACCTGGCACTATAGGGCTAGCCTTAAAGTGAATCTCCACATTTTAACACTATTTTGTTTTTAAGTCTATAATTTTGTATTGATTCATTTATTAGTATATATCATTACAGCGATCTGAGCTCCATAATCCTCATCATAGATCCATAGTCACATGTTAAAATTTTGGCTGCCTGTAGCTGTCACTAGGGAAAGCTTACTGCATACTAAATTGTTATTGATTTCAATATATAAACAGTATGCGGTCAGCTCCCCCTAGTGTTGGGTGCAGGTAGCCAGAATTGTAACATTTACCTCTGTGTATGGGATATGGAGCTGTGTTTTTAAAAAAAAAAAAATTATGCTAAGAAATAAATCAACACATCATTTTAGACCAATTTAGGTTAAAAACCAATATTCACTTTAAAAAAAGAGACAGGTGATGCAAGTTCACCTAGCCCCCAATTTAAATATTAGCAGTAAAAAAATGGATAGATAGAAAATTAAGTGTGCAAGTATGTGTCCAAATCTGTGTATATATGGCCATCTATACTGGAGGGACATTAAAAATTTGTTTGCACTGACAAAGTGTGACGTAGCAGGTCAAGAAGGAATAATGAGTGCCCTTTCCCTTTAATACACTGGCTTCTATCCCAGTCCAATTAAAAGGCTCCTGTCTATCTATCTATCTATCTATCTATCTATCTATCTATCTATCTATCTATCTATCTATCTATCTATCTATCTATCGTTCAGGAACACCCTAATATCATAAACTAGAAAAGTTATAACATTTATTATAATAGCAACCTTTATTAATGTAGTGCCAATGCATTTCACAGCTCTTTACATTTATAGAAAGCAGTAAAATATGATATTTTTTTATATGACTATTTACAGTGCAATACATGCAGATCGAGTTTCAATATAATAAGAACTATCTAGTTAAAAACTCAAATGCATTTGTCAGAAAACTAGAACAAAAAACAAATGTAAATACACTCAGATCTTCCACACTATTGCCTCTGTATGTGAATATTCCCTAAGCATTCAAGCTCTTCCTTTATCCGTTCATTCATTCTTTTATTTTTTTATTTATTTATATAACTGAATCCATAGAGGTTTCTAAACCAATTGTTTCAGGGTGACTTTTCTTGCCATACTTTTATCAGATAAGAAGCCATTTCATCTGACCGCATACACATCACATTTCAACCAAACTGGCCGACCTACACAGGAGAAATTCATATTGGCTCCTTGTGATTTACACAAAAAACCAACAGTATTAAAGGCATATTATTATTATTATTATTATTATTATTATTATTATTATTATTATTATTATATAGAGCATTTTATGGGGGTATCTCTATCCCTGACTAAAAGTACCATGTCATGGAAATAATACATAGGAGACTATCAATCACACCATATTTTATAAAAAGCTATCTTGCCATCAAATTGACAGGGACATCATCAATTGCATGTTGTGTCTCCTTAGCAGATCATTTATCAAAGTCTTTCAGCTGTAAATGCAGAAGGAAAAAAAATAGTGCAGAAACACAGCCCTGGATTTATCAAAGCAGAATATTCAGTGAGTTTCAGTACAAGTTATTTTCTTGTGATAAATCAATTTCAGTTTTCCTGCTCAGCTTTGCAAAAGGCCATTAGGGGTTCATTTACAAGAGTTTGGATATCTACGCGCACGCATATACATGTTATACAACAATTATTCTTTGCGATTCCACTCTAAAAAATTTGTCTTACATATTTATTTTTTTGCAAAAAAATTTTTCTCTCTCTTATAAAGAGTTGATACGTGTGTTGTGTGGACATAATTGACACCCTGTCACTAACATGCATATATTATACCAACAATGCTATACCAACTAGCTCAGTAGGTAGATCACAATTAAATGAGTACCTACATTAAAATTGTTTTTCATCATAAAACTGTCCAATTCTACGAAATTATAACCCATATAGCAAGGTTCTCGCAATGAATACGGGAGCCTCGGAGCGTGCAAGCTGTTGACAATGTCCAATATGGACATGAAGAAGCTTACAGAAAAAATACAGACAATTTACTAATAAATACTTCAAAAAGTATCTGTATATAAAAGTAGCCAAAACCCGGTAAATCACTTACGTCTTTCAAGGCAGGCTAAGTGTCTAATAGATGGCAGTTCTTTTACTGGGTGATTGAGTACAATGAGATGTTTTTATATCTTGTATTCTTCTGTGTTCCCCTGACTATGCAAGAAGAATTTTTGTTGCCTATTATTTGTAACAGCAGGAAGCTACTTAGACTTTTTGTCAATCAAAACATTATACAATTTCTTACATGCAGCAGCATAAAAAGTAATAAAACAAGTTTGCCTATCTACTCATTTTCTGTTGGAAAAATGCAACATTTATGGAAATTTCTCTTTATAAACATGAAAATGCAAATCTACGGTTTGCAGTTACAGCAGATCTTCAGGATTTGCCTTAGTATTTACATATAAGTTACCTGATAATATTTATCTCACTGATGGTTTAGTTGCTTGTAGTTACTATGTAGTGACTTCCTGGTGAGTTTGTATTTACTTGCAACAGATTATTGGAAGAAGCAGAGCTGCAGTGTAAAGCATGAAGGAGGAATAGAGCAGCAGTCTGAGCCTCTGATGAGATAGGAAACACATTTCAAACTACTTCAGACTCCTACTACATAATGTAGCCTAGCTGGAGTCACAGTAAATAACTCTAATGCCCTAATGGAGCAGAGCGAAAAAATTAGCCAAGCAAACAATACCGAAGAAAATATGTAGCAGATAAGCATTATTATTCCAATGTAATGACTCACGTATAATGTTTCAGGCAACAAATGAACATCTGCTTTTAGTACATTGTCATGCTACCGAGAAGTGTCCATTTCAATGCTGTAGAGACATCAGAGGTTGAAAACATCTTGAAAATGTTGTAGCAAGGTCCTTTTTAAAGATTAAGTGGAGATTTATTAAGACTGGCATTTCATACGCCAGTCTTAAAGAGAAACAAGCTGGAGTGAGATGCGACAGTTATTAGGAGATGCACGTTTTTTTAATAACTTTGTCGCATCTTAGACTTTCTGTGAATGAAATGTACACCAGTTTGTGGATTAAATTATAGTAAATACGGCCACCTGCGGGTGACCACACATCCTTCCGTTGAACTCCGCCCACTTTCTTAAAAAATGGCAAGAGCAGCTGAAACAGACCAAAAGTAGTATTTTTTGTGACTATTGGGCTGTTTGCAACTTTTCTACACTGGCGTAGAAATGTTGGCAAGGTCCCCCCTAAGTGCAGGAGTTCCTACTAGCAAGCACCCAAAGACACAAACTTGTAGCGCAGGCAAGAATCCCTTATACATGTAGCAGCTATTGATGGCAATCACAGGGAGGGTAGAGGGGATCATTTCTCACCACCTTTAGGGCACGACCAGACGTGGTGTCTTTTTTCCGCCACTCTCCGCATCAATGCCGCACATAATCTGCGTTGCAGATTCTGTTGCGGCTCTGCCTAAAATGGGCATTAAATTGATGCGGACTAGCCGTTGCGTATTGAGGTGAAAGTACTTCCCTTCTCTCTATCAGTGCAGGATAGAGAGAAGGGACAGCCCTTTCCCTAGTAAAAGTTAAAGAAATTCATACTTACCCGGCCGTTGCCTTGGTGACGCGTCCCTCTCTTGAAATCCAGCCCGACCTCCCTGGATGACGCGGCAGTCCATGTGACCGCTGCAGCCGTCACTTGGACTGAAACGTCATCCCGGGAGGCCAGACTGGAGAAAGAAGCAGGGAGTTCTTGGTAAGTAGGAACTTCTATTTTTTTTACAGGTTGATGTATATTGTGATCGGAAGTCACTGTCCAGGGTGCTGAAACAGTTACTGCCGATCGTTTAACTCTTTCAGCACCCTGGACAGTGACTATTTACTGATGTCGCCTAGCAACGCTCCCGTAATTACGGGTGCACACACGTAGTCACCCGTAATTACGGGAGCCTCATTGACTTCTATGGGCCTGCCCGTGCCATAATAACAGCCCGTGATTACGGGCGTTTTTACGTTACTGTGCATGGGGCTTCAGTCTGGCTGTAGACCTAGAAATACATAGGTCCAGCCAGAATGAAGAAAGATCATGTTCGTAAAACAAATACGCTATGCAGCACACATAACATCTGCGTAGTTCATTGCGGAATTTTGACTCTCCATTGAAGTCAATGGAGAAATTCCGCAATGAGTCCGCAACAAGTCCGCTACACGTCCGCAACAACCAGTGTATGCTGCGGACAACAATTCCGCACTGCAGCCTATGCTCCGCAGCGGAATTGTCCGCAACTTGTAAACGAACCTAACGAAAAAGGTGTGGAAAGCTATAGAGAAACGTGTACGCTGCTGATTTCCGCAGCGGACTGTCCGCAGCGGAATTGCAGATCAATTCCGCCACGTCTGGTCATGCCCTTAAGAAAAGCCCGGCTGGAAAGGAATAATATACCCATTTGTTCCTATCTGGTCATCTATTGAAATCATGACCAAAGCACCGAATGACCAGAAAAATGTTGCATGTAGAAAAACGTTCATTATTTATGATGGACACAAATTCGCCATTTTGATCACTTTTGATTCTAAACAAATTCTCATTGAAAACAATGGGATCCATTTAGATGGTAGTTTCCATCATACTTTTTAATGTAAAAGGTGAAGGGAACTGACAAGGAAGATGGAGCCATTTGGGAATTAAATCAGAATGCTATTCCTCTGAACTCAGTCTGGCTGCATAGTCATGGTTCACGCTCTAATCTTTTTGCGAGTCACTCGCGAAAAGGAGATAACATGTTTTTTACATGCAGTCGGTTACGGTATTGCTTCCATCAAAACGACGGAACCCTTGCACAACGGAGACAAACGAAAACCATTTGCACCGGATCCGTCACCATTGAAATCAATGGTGATGCAAACGGAAACCTATCGTTTCCGTTTGTTACAGTTAGGGCTCTGTTCTGACGGAAAGCTCAGACGGAACGTCAGAACGGAGCCCTGATGCAGATGTGAATGAAGCCTAAGACTGGTGTTTTTATATGCCAGACTTAGTCAGAAGCCTGTAGGAGTAAGATGTGCCTCTTAAAAAATGAGTCGCCTCTTGTGTTGACTGCGCGACTGAAAATGAAGTCTTTGAACTGACGTAAATTATGGTAAATCTGTTATAAAAAGTCACATATTTGTGCACAAAATAGTCATGCACCTATAACTGAAACATTTTTAAACCACTAAATTGGCGCAAATTGCATTATAAGTAAGGACCTAAGTGTTGTCAGGAGAGTGACAAATGATGCTTCAATAATTCACAATATTATAGTAGCTTTATCAGTACTGAGTAATGTTCTTTTTAACTATAGAAATTGCAAATGCCTAAAGGGAGAAAAAAAATCCTTTTCCTATGGGACGCTCAAAATTGATTCAAGTCAAGTTATTGATTGACAAGATTTGCATGTTAATCTGTGCTGATGTTGTGGACTACAGATTAATGGTGGGCTTTGGCAAGGCCAGAATACCACTCAGTAGGCGAGTAGAAAAAGCTTCACAACCACTTAGGTAAACAGGGATTTCCTTAGGCTTTGCCTTGCCTAAAGAAGCTAAAAGTGAATAGTGTTCTTTAAAGAGATTCTTAAGAATATATAAATAACGGAGTAGTAGACATGCTCTAGTTGTTTCATATTCTAGCTGCAATACTTTGGTCTACAAGCAATGGGAAGAAGGAAGGAGGCTGGCACTGCCAAAACCGCACAATCGGAATGGGAGTATAAAAGTATGGCTTACTTTCTATTTGGATAATTGCAGGTAAATTGCCACGGAGTTGCTCATCGAAAGAGTAGCACAATCGGCTGGATATATTTGTAGAAGAATGATCGAGGCACTCACCGAAGCTGGCAAACAATTTCTTTATTACAAAAAGATCTTGGTCAGGATGTGGAATTGCCTACGGCCGTTTCACGTGCGTACACGCTTTCTCAAGGCCCTGAAGAGAAAGCGTGTACGCACGTGAAACGGCCGTAGGCAATTCCACATCCTGACCAAGATCTTTTTGTAATAAAGAAATTGTTTGCCAGCTTCGGTGAGTGCCTCGATCATTCTTCTACAAATACTTTGGTCTACAAGGGTTGATCTTTTGGAGAAGTGATAAGATGTTTGTTCACATACACCTCATCCATACATACCTAAATCTCAATAGATATATCCCTCATCCATGTATGCAGGCACTAGGTGTAAACAAATAATCCAGACCCCAACAACCACTATCCCCAAAATCACTGCTCTAAGGTACAATTTTAGTGTGCTAGAAAACGAAGTAATGGTTAGTGCTCAGTTTTGTAAGTGGCATATATTTTCGAAAATACTTACTTTTATGTATCTTCCTAAGATGATAACTTGGGGACCACAGATGCATTTATCATGTCCAATTGAATGAACCATATTAACCCAGCAACTTTGAACCTCAACATCAGCCCTCGGAACCATTTCAACAGTAGAAAGTTAAAGCGTAACTGTCGTTTCAGCAAACTTTTAGCATGCCATAGTGACATGTCAAAAGTTTTGATCGGTGGCGGTCCAGGTGTCCAGGCCACTACTGATTGCTAAAATGAGCGAGTAGAGGAGCTCACACGAGCGCTTTGCCTCTTCGACTGCCATCTATGAGCCTATTTTTTACCCTGATGAAGAGTTGACACTGGGAGGTGGAGAGTGCCCAGTTGCAAATTTATTCATGAATTACCATATTATCCACCAAAAAGTGGCCTGAATGCAGGGAAACCACAGGCACGTACAGAGAAAAATTAAAAAAAAGCTTGCCGATCGGAGGGAGGCAGGAATTAAAAGGTATGGCGGCAATTTTGCAGGTCCTCTTTAGATATTCATTTAAATAGGGCACCACTGTTGAATTGCCCTTGCGCTGTAACCTGTATCGGTCAGGTCAGCGGCACTGACGGGTTCAGTGACAGCAGGTCCTGCGTGTCTCTGAGATGCAGAATCAAGCTGCTATCGATCACATTAAGTTCATAACCCCCTGTATCCCGCGGACCTGACAGATTCAGTTCTTAGCGCACGATACAGCTGCTCTGTATACAGGATACAAAGCAGCTGTATCTCAAAAAGTAAAAATAATTTTTTATAAAAAGTATTTTAAAAGTTGCACCAATCACACTAATAAACATTTTGACTAAAAAAAAAAAATATATTTCAAAGGTGTACATAGCCTTTAAGGTTTTCACAATTGGCTGTACAAAATATTTGACAGCTGTTTGCAATCTTTTTTCTATATATTAAAGCTTAGATGTATTCAAGGGCTGATATATTCCTTTAAATGTTATAATACTACAATTAATAATAGCGTTGCTTTCACTTTTAAACTAGAATAATGCTATTTTGTATTCTAATTAAAGGGGTTGTCTAAGATTAGAAATAAAGGTGGTCTGGTTTTATTTATTAAAAACAGCGCCACTTCTGTCTATTGGCGGCGTGTGGTATTGCAGTTCATCTGAACAGAAGATCTGTCAACTTAATATGCTTGTAGATTTGTTTAGAAAGGGCGTCGACCAATCATGTTGATCATCAGTGGATGCAAAGTCGTTCTCGCAAGCCAATCAGATACCAGCATGTTTACGGAAGCTTTTAAATTATGTATGCTAATAGGACTGGGCATGGAAAAAAAAACCTTTTAAATTAAATTCTGAAGACTTCCAAAATGTAAGCTCACGGAAGAAGCACCCTCACATAGTGCAAAATATATTCATTCAATCACCCTAAAATTATATTTGCAACAAATGTACAAAGTCAGCATTTTAAAGACCGAAGCAGCTAAAATCCATCATGTGTATGACAATATTTCTAGAAAAATAATATGCGTGTGTTACATTTACCAGACAGATCTATCTGATAGGCCAGTACTCAGAATTTATAAAAAGATTTAATTTCTAAGAGTCAAGCACTACAATGATATACATAGTTTGAGTGCAATGTTCCCTACACAGTTGTCTGTCCTTTGCTCAGCAATGTGAAGAGATTTATTAATCTTTTGTTGGAAATTTCACAGCGCTGGCAATATCTGCAGTGTTTGGTATTATTTAGATCAATAATAGAACAATGAAACGTGTGCTCAAAATGAAAATGTAATAATGAGGATCATTTATGAATGATATTCTGTATTTAGCCCAGCCATAATAAAGTATTTATCCCTGCAACACACAATATCCGGCAGAATGACACGTTGATTAATGCTTTACAGGACAATTTACCTCCTCTTTCTTAATCCATGTTGTTCTTTGTCTATAAAAAAAACAACTGGCTTTTAGCAGGAGAAAAAATAGCTTACATTCTGTCGTTATCAAGGATTTCAGTCACCAATAAAAGAAGGAGCCTGCAATTTCTGATTCAAGCCACATGCAGTATTCTGTAGCAATTAGCAGATAAACTGCTGACTACAAAAAACTAAAGCATGAAGTATATTGTAGTCAAGGTCAAAACGGCTTCTTATGGAATGATAAGGGATTTTATGTTTTCAAAATACATATCTGCGGTGTGCATTGTGCCCTAGTTGATAGAAATATTTGCTAGTTCCTGGTAATTATGAGGATGTTATAAATATGCTAGCTGTCAAGAATATCTGACAAAAATAAATGCTTTGAAAAATAGCAATAAAAAAAGCACATAAAGCACACACACACACACACACGCACACACACGCACACACACACGCACACCACACACGCACACCATACACACACACACTGGCCATTATTTAACAGCCTGAAGATGATAGCCGAAAGCGTCCATCAGTGTTGACCAATATTTGACCCAGGCTTGTCTGATCTGATTGGACACTTGCCCTTAAAGAGGACACATCGGCACCAGAGGCTACAGATGATTCTGCAGCAGCATCGGCGTTTGCAGGTAAGTCGCTGATGCTGCTGCAGAATCATCTGTAGCCTCTGGTGCCGATGTGTCCTCGCTCGTCTGACACGATGCAGGACCTGGGGAAGTGACGTCACAGCGTGATCTGCCAGAAGCTGGGCGTTCTGAAGAGAAGTGGATGATACTTCTCGTCAGAACGCCCAGCTAGTAAAAGTAGTAAAAACGCCCCGATGTACGCACATAATACACGCCCACTTGGACTTTTACTTTTCAACACGCCCAGTTGTACTTTTGCAAGCCTCATTTGCATAACTACAAAAATGGTCATAACTTGGCCAAAAATGCTTGTTTTTTAAAAATAAAAACGTTACTGTAATCTACATTGCAGCGCCGATCTGCTGCAATAGCAGATAGGGGTTGCAAAATCTGGTGACAGAGCCTCTTTAAAGGGTTCCTTAACAAAAAATATTACCATGATTTATCTTCCTCGATTCTGCTGTATATCATTTCAATTGTGGGGACACAGCAGTCAGAGCCCAGCCGATCGGACATCATAGTGCTATGCCACCAATGTCTCCCCTTAGGCAACGTCTTTAGTATTGTGTTTTCTATTTGAGGTACGTGTACACAATAAAAGGCACTACAACAGTGTGAGTGTGACCGGGTCCAAGTTGTTGACCTGGGTCCCAGATCACTGGCAACAATAGAGTAGATACGTTTTCCACTACACAGCCAAAGTTATTATAAGATTGCTCACTTGCCCTGGCCTATGTCCCTGGTTTATTCTGCTATCTCAAAAGAAGTGATACCATTGGTGTCCTACCTGGATAAAAAAAGGCTACATATATATATATATATATAGATATATATATATATGTATATATATATATATATATATATATATATATATATACACTCCATACACCACTAAACCATCTCGGATATACTAAAATATAAACGAATAAATGCATCCGGTAACCACAACCTATATGCCACTCAACTACCAGGAAACCTGGAGGGTACCACTGTCCGGAGTGGGCGTTGATTATTGAATTAACAATAAAGTACTAATTATAAATAGTTATATATTTACTGATAACTAAACAAAACATTCAAAAGTAAGGACTTTGGGGCAGATTTACATGCTGTGCACCATATTTATTAACTGTTTTAGACACTTTCTCTCGAAAAAAGGGCAAGGTCTAGCAAAAAGGGGATGTGACTTAAAATGCACTGCCGTGCACCAAAAATGTACCAAAATTTGGGTCTAAATCTTAGACTGTATTATTAAATCTACCCCATTATTTATACTACTAATCACAACCGACCAGATGGCAGAAATGAATATAAATTGGAAAATAAATTGGAAGTTCAACTATTAGTATTATGACCCATTTCTTGGGTGGTTCTTCATCTATGCCACTTCGACAAAATATATTAAAAAAAATAACCCTGTATTTAGTTCAACTATATATCAAACATGCCATGTCCTATGAGAGTCTGGCCACCAACGAACCAGCGTACTTATTATTAAGTACGCCAGAAATTGGCGCAAATCTTCGCCTGCACAGAGCAGGTGTAGATTTCAATTTCTGGAATAAGCACAGTCCTAGATGTGCCAAATTTAGTAAAAGATGTGCGCTTCTTTCTAAATTTGGCACATTTCACCCCAATGTACTTTAGTTTAAGATCGGCATATGGAAGGCCAATCTTAAAAAATTCCCCCCATATTCTGTACGGGACTGAAACATTATTTAGAGTTACGTAAGCAATGGGAATTAAATCATTTAAAATCTTCAACAATTTATGAAATTCTAAATACCTAAATATTAAAAGCTATGTATTCCTCTGACCATTTAAAGCTTTTAGGTGATTAAATGCAGTTGTTACAAGAGTTACATATAGCAACATACATGGATAGAACCGCAAACTGTGGGTTATATAGTCATATGAACATTAATACATTTCATTGTATCTCTTTACACCATTATATGCATGGAATTGAACCTAGATTTATAAGAACCTAAGAAGGAATTTTCCATTTTCCAGAAAGTATTTAGCCCGTAATGTAGAACGCAATATGCCATTGACTGCTTATACATTAGCCTATGCAATCATTTAGATACGTTAATAAACAATGCAGATCATTATTGTTGCACAGTCTTCTGTATACAGTAATGAGCTTTTATAGGCAAATGAAGCCGCTATTCTCAAGGACGTAACTTTCCTGAACTGATTGCCTTCCTTTCTCTATTCAATCTGTTTATGAGTATTTACTTTGCATTACTAGAGACCCTCTCTGCAGGAGTTGCCTCTTTTTCCCCTGGGTGTCAGCGTCTGATGTCTTACATCTGCTCAGTGATTGATGGAGCCTGAATACACGTTATTACTCTCTCACAAGCAGAAATCAAACAGGCTATTAACTACATTACTTCAAAGAACTGTTTCAATACAAGTACTTATCTTAATTGAAACTTTTTTTTGTAAAGATATTTGCTATGTACTGTAGATAAATTACAGGTGCTTAATCCCATGCAATAAAAGAAAAGTCCAATAAGATACTGAATTAAAAAAGGAGGGGTGCACATAGTATTCAATCTGATCTGTGATTTAAAAGAGAAATGGCTTATCCAGTAAAGGGTTGCTAGCTCAGGCCTGGATTTGTTTTTTCTGATCTGGAGACAGTAGTAGGATGTTTATAAAGGGAAAAAGTCACTGCAGTTTGACAACTAGCCACAGGGGGCAGCATTTGAAAAAAAGTCAATTGAATTAGGTGTTTCTTTAGTTGATATGGGTTGGCTAAACCGAAACGAATTTTTAACACAAATTTATGTATAAACTGAAGAAGACAAATATATGATAAATGGGAACAACAAATAACGCTAAACCTGCTAGTGTACAATAAAACTTGGACTTTCAACATATTTATGCCCTATTGCCCCATACTCCCTTTCAGTGGTGTAACTACTGCTGTAGCAGCCATAGCAGCTGCTACGAGGGCCGCGGCATGATGGGGCCCGTGCCGCCCACCGGTGGCGCCGCAAGCAGCCACTATGGCTGCTACAGCGGTAGCGATGCCACATTCAATATTATCTGCATCCTTAGGACGCAGATACTATTAAACACTATGGCAGAGCAGGAAGGTATCTCCCTGCTCTGCCATTGGCTACAGGCCGTTCGGCCTGCAGCCTATCAGGTGCAGGGACGGGATCCCTGCGCAGGCCAGCTGACATCACTGGATCACGCTGGCCTACACAAGCATCCAGTTGGCATTGGGGAGGCTGTATAGAAGCTTTGTTTGTTGCATGAATAGGGTCTAGGTGAGTATAAAGATTTTTTGTTTTATTCGTTTTATTAGTTTTGGGGGCGCTATCTACATGGGGGTGCTGTATTGCGCTATATACAGGGGGCTGTGTGTCACTTTCTACATGGGGGGACTATATGGCACTATCTACAATGAGGAGGTGGGGCGCTATCTACAGGGGGGCTGTATGGCACTATACAGGGGGGCTGTATGGTGCGTTCTACAGTGGGCCTGTATGGCAAAATCTACAGGGGGTAATATCTACAGGGGGGACTCTGTGTGGCACCCAGGGGAGAGGGGCCCAGTCAAAAGTTTGCTATGGGGCCCAGTCTTTCCTAGTTATGCCACTGCTCCCTTTCCTTTTTATGGGTAATGGGAAATTTAGGTAGCTAGTACAATTAAATTGTAATAAAAACCAGTAACAATGAAAAAATATATATTGACAAAAGTCCAAAATGCTTAAAAAAATTTAATACATAGTGTCATTTTCTTAGGCCCTATTTCAGCAGTTTTTAAAAGTGTCACAAGAAAGAGACGTAGCTAAAAGCAGCCATAACATGTGGCAAATGTATTAAAGACCAACAATAAAATAAAAAATATTTAAATTTATAGCACAACTTATTGATAGACATCAGCCATGAGTTGGCGCAAGAAAAATAAATGTTTAAGGCCTTGTTCACATCTGCGTTGGAGGCTCTGTTAGGGGCCTCTGTCGCAGATCCAGGCGAGAATACGGGAAACAATAGCGCAGCATACTGCGTTATTATTTCCGGTAAAACCACGGACACCCCAACGGAAACCATTAAAGCCAAAGGGTTCCATCGGCCGCTAGTGGAACTGTCGCTTACGGTTTTTCCATTGTAGTGCTTTTCTGACTGAGCAGAACAACAGAAAGACCTGACGCAAGTAAAAACCCAGCCTACCATGCTGAGCAAATTCTGCCAAATATATTATGCTTTGTGCGCCATATTGATAACTTTGCTCCATTTTTGCCAGCTCTTAAATTTCATGCATTTTATGATACAAATGATGAATCTTTCCCATTGCCTTTATCACATATGCCCAAAGAGGATTCACTAAAGTGAAGGGGCTTAACAATGTCAAATTTAATAAAGCATTCTAAAATGACATCATCATGCAGAGCCCTTGTGATATTTTACCTTGTGAAAAGCACTTATCAGTCATAAAGGTACTGAAGCTGTTCGGTTACAGCATAGCTGGATAATATTTTATTGAAAAGGGCCTAATAATTTGTATGCATATGAGCGTGCGTGCATAAGAAAACCTCAACAATCACCTTGAAATCCCATCTTGATACAGTTAATCAAAATGCATGTCATTTATCTTAGGTGCAAAATCTATGAATTTAATTGCTTTCTGCAGATGTCCAAATATATTAAGCAGTCATGCTACAATTGTTATCATCATGAAAAAAAGAACATTTTTTTAAAGGACCGATAACACAGCATGTAACTCTGTACATCTCAGCATAGCTTTCACTGACACAATGTTTCCAATTATACATAAAGTCTTTAAAAGACATTTTGAGACAAGAGCTTCAAATAAAAAGATTCCTGACTGCTGAAGAAAAAATGCTAAGCATTGAAAAAATGGTATAATACTGTATCTACTTATGGTGATACCCTGAGGCTTTCAATTGGGTTTTTCTGCATTAATGTTTCTGCATTTGCTGAACAGTAAACTGACTGATTAACTGTGGAATGTCATCTCTTTAGAATACACACATTCAAGTCCTTTAGTACACATCATTTAGAGCGCAGAATAAATGAGACACAAATCAATATGCATTAAGAGCAGAAACAACAGGGACATCTTGAAAATAATTAAAGGTCATGTATGCTGTAAAAAGGACTTGTATATCTATGTGCACAGTTTAGGTACCTACATTTATTGAATATTTGCAGCATTGTGTGTGGTTATGGAGATGGAATTATCTGTATTATCATCATTCTTTGCTATTCATTCTGGTTCACGGCTTTTCATTGTGCTTTGGTATTGTATGTTTAAAAGATGTCTTCATCCACATTATGTTGTTCTCCTTTGTATATCTCTGTAGCATGTGTTTAATAGAAAATAGGTATCGATGGCAAAGGAAGGAGGTAAGGACAATAGGTACCCACATAAAAAAGAAGTAATGGGATAATATGATGTGAATAAACCTTTGTGTATATAGCTTTTGTGGAAACAAGTAAATAAGATTTAAACTATCCTACTGTTTTGTGCTTCTAGACAGATCTGTGTCCCCATGGTTACAGACTACAAACAAACCATATGTAGTCTGATCTTACAGTCATACTCCCTTTCATCGGTTACCTTCTTCTTGCGAACTTACCAAATATATGTTAAAATGAATTATGTGTATGTATCCTTTGCTACAGTATCGTTTCTACATTGTAAGCTTGAGACAATTATATCTATTTCCTTCTTTCCAATGCCAGGAAATGTGTCAGCCATATTTTAGTTACCTTACTGTAAACAGGTGTCACTGAGCAGCTGCACACAGTCATGTCCAAGCCAAGCCCTGCTCAGGGTAGAACGCTTGTTTAAAAAACTGGCATCAAAGAAGCTAATCTAAATCTAAAATTTATATTTTCTATGGGAAATTATAATGGCAAACTGAACATATATACAGAGGTGTAAAATATAGGTGACCCCTGGCTTTTATCAGGTTGATTAACAATTGATATTTTAGGGGTTAGGGTGATTTTAAGACCACAGAGACAATGTAATGTTAAACAAATTGCTCTATTAAAGCAGGTAGTCAGGATTACAGTTCATTTTAATTGCAAATAACATGATAGAGTTTATCAGTGGGCTAATGTACTAATCAATATGATTCATTTTAGACGACAGGCATTTGTGACATCTACTAAAAAACATTTGCCTTCCATCTTCAATTACTGTAATGGCACAAAACAAGTTAGGAGCTGCTCATTTCAGTCATATGGATTATTCCTCTTAGTAATTTGAAGCTCTTTCATTTTCTTTTTTTATCACTTCATGATGGGAGAAACAAGCCTGATCTTGTTTCCTGCTCATTGAGAAAAGTGGTTCAGATGTCAAGTGTCTATAGTCCCTTAACAATCAAACTCAATGCAAACACCATAGAAATTACATTAAAAAATAAATATCCAGGCCAATTCTGCATTAGACTCCTCTATCGCCTCTTCTCTTAGAAGAACTTCAGTCATGAGAATATACATTTTCATTGAAGTAATCCTGTGTGTACTAGACCTTATGACTGGAGGTGAAACACTGCAAAAGTGTTAAAAATAGCTTGTGAGTAATAATTTCAACATCCTGTAATTTTATCACAGATCACATTTCAACTGTCATACATTGAAGAGCACATTCTCAATAGATATCACATATTTTCCTGAGATCATGCAAGATGTCTTATGCTAAAATGTACCATTGCAAAATATAGTTAGGAAATACATCCTTATCCTGCTAGATAAATTATTGGTATGATTGATATGTAAAGAAAAATCGCTTCTCTCTGATCTGCCCTTTTATTGCTTTGTTATTCATTTCCAATGTCCTAATGTTCTTAAGTTTCCTAGTGTTTGCATAATAACCCTACTTCATGCAAACCCCTCAATGCTCCAGGGCTCAGGAACAATAAATATACACATTTAAAAGCTTTTTTATTGTCTCACGGTTCATGCCCCTGCTTTTCAACTGCTGCATTTCAGGGTTTAACTACTTTCAAGAATAGATTTTTTCTATTTCAAACTATTATTGAGATGGTACTCCTCCAGAAAACCCCTAAACTAATTCCCTCCCATTACTGCAACATGATAATCCTTGATTTATTTAGAAAAGAGGGATTTCATCTGACAAGTATTTTGTTAAGAATGAATGACTACATTTTGGGCCTAATGCATCACACAGTCTCAGAGAAAATGTATCCTTGTTGCAAATAGTAATAAATCAGAGTCAATGTTTCATTTTTGTAGTGTAGTTTCTAAAATTAAAGATGAATTCTGATTGGTTTCTATGGATTACAAGGGCCCTTTATCTTTTTCTTATATGGTGTTGACATAATTTAGATATCCGCTCTTAAAAGGTTTATTGTAAGGAAGTCACATTTAACATCCATAGTACAGCCACACTGGCCCCGCATTTCTACTGACCGAACTTTAAGAGTCCTATGCAGTGTGTCCGGATGTTGCGGTTGTCATACATTTAGAGAGTGATCCAGCTGCATTTTCATAAGTGTTAACACTAGAAAATCCTAAAGCTTGATATTTAGATAGCACAACATTTTACACTTAGACTTATTTATCCTTATTTATATAGCGCCAACATAGTCTTTTAACAAAGTACATACACACACACACACACACACACACACATATATATACACATGTATAAATATATATATATATATATATATATATCCAAAAGAATAGGCAGCACAATACAGGTTCCAATTCAGTGAAAGAAGGTTTTATTCATCCATACGACAGTGCAACGTTTCAGCCCCCATGGGCCTTTCTCAAGCATCGGGGCTGAAACGTTGCACTGTCGTATGGGTGAATAAAACTTTCTTTCACTGAATTGGAACCTGTGTTGTGCTGTTCTTTTGGAAATACAAATGTGGGACTAGAATCTGAGGTCATAAGGCTTGTGCACACACAATTATATTTATTTCAATATCTTTTGTGCTGCTCTTAATTTTCTTTTATTTATATAAAAAAGGGACATATGAAAAGAATAGAATAATATACTAATGAAAAATAGTTCATAGTGTAAGAAAAATTGTGTTTTTGCACCGATCTAAAGCAAAGTAAATGATACGGTTATAAGGTTTACGATTAAAGAGAGATATCTGTTCGAAACTATGGAACAGACTTACAATGTTTTTAAACAAAATCTTTTAGTAGTATAGATAATTACAGAAATTGGGGTATGTGTTTACAGACTCCACTATACATAATAAATAATAAGTTCATTTTATCGTACGCGTTGTTACAGTTGTGCCGATACCAATTATGCAAACTGACGTAATAATACATCACAGGGTGGGAAGGGGTTGACATTGATAGCCTATCCTTAGGGCAGGTTATTAATGTTTGATCTGTGGAGTTCGACGTCTAAGACCCTCGTCAATCAGCACAAGGAAGGAGTCTAAGCACTGGCATTGTTTACATATAGCGACTTTTCAGTGTATGTGGCTGTGCTTGGTAATGCAGTTCGTCTAATTAAAATGAATTAGAAAATCTGCGAGAATCTTTACATTTCTGGCAGGATTTCGTTTCAACCAGAGTATCCATCAAAATTGCTGTGTCCAAGCAATTGCATCTGTTCAGTCTACAGTTGATCAAATTCCAAATGGTCTATAGGTGTATATTGGACATTCATTTATTTCCATTAGACTGGATTTACATGCCGTAATCAAAATTTGTTTTTTGGTGCCAATCGTGGCAAAAGCACGTCGTTTTGCCACAATTTTCACAAAAGCGCAGCAAAACAGTGCAGTTTTGTTGTGAATTGCAGAAAAAGTGCATTTTGACCGCATCATGAAAATTCAGCCTCAACCACACAACAGCTTGTGCTATATTCCAACCACATAATAGAGGGTGTCGCTGATTAGACATGATTTTCTCTTTTCCAAATGCAGACAAGGCATGTAAATAACACTATTAGACCTACTTTTGAACAAATTCAACATAAAGGGGAGATTTATCAAAACGAGTGCAAAGAAAAAGAGAAGTTGGCCATAGCAACTATTCAGATTCCAGCTCTTGTATTTTTCAAAGGCCCTATAAAAATTTAATTTACTTTATTGGTTGCTATGGGCAAGCTCATCTAATATTTCTTTTCACTCGTTTTAATAAATCTCCCCAAATGTGTGTAAATGTAGGTTAGGTTTAAAATTAAATCAGCAAATATTACCCAGAAAAACCTTTTGTTTACTTCATGAGGTTTCAAAGGTTGATCACAATGATGAAACATAATGTTACGTAGCATAATGTGAAGATCTGGCAAAAAATGCCAAACAGCTGCTCAATTAAACCACGGCAAAGAAGCAGATTGTTAGGGAAATTTGACTTTTTGGGTAGAAATGCCATTTATTTGCCGTAAAATAAATTTACTTTGAACGACAGGGATTTAGTAGTTAATAAAGAGCTTGAGAGGGTGCCATTCCAGAAGCATTTTGCTGTTGGGAAGGAGGTTGTATAGCCTTTCCTTAACAAACAATAATTTAATTCTCCAGCATTTTTGATTGAAGGATTGTCCCTCAACCAAGCATGTAGAGAAGCAAACATTGACTCCTTGCTGCTCCCCTAGACTATTTTAGTTCTAAAACCTCACCTCTTAAATGGGTTGTCTTATGTTTCCTATTAGGGCATATGGACATCATAATAGGGGGGCCCTAAAGACCCCCTGTTAACCAGAGCGGATAGTCACCAACAAAGAAAGATTGTATGGCCAGCATGTACATTTCCCCTCTAGCATCCGCTGCAGAGGACGGTGTGATTGACCGCAGCTTTCCTGGCAATAATATCGGATTGCACAGTGTTTCAGAAACTCTGTACTGCCTTCAATCTAAAGAGTGGTTGTCTGGATTAGAAAACGGTAATCTATGGATCATTTTCATACCAAGTCCAGAAATGCTGTTAATAGTTGTTTTAAAGTAATTTGCAATGTTTCTAGCATATAAAAATACATTTCTCATCTTTTCTTGCTTTCCTCTGTCTCGCTTGGTGCTGCTGGGGACGAGCTCTGAGCAGAATCTATCTCTTTCCCCCTCTGGCAGCTAAAAATAATGTCCCTTTCTTTTCCTGCAGATAGGTAACATGGGATCTAGAGTAGTAAAGATTTAAACTGTTTGACATCCACAGAATGCACTTTTAGAAACCAATAAAAATATAGTAAATTAAAAAAATAAAGACTGAGTGGGCATGTGCAGGGTTCATATCTGCTGTCAAGATGCTGAATGTACAGTCCTAACAGCTGAGAGAAAAATTCTCTTTAGCTATACTGCCATGCTACTGCAGAGGCTCTGTTCCTTCCCTGACAAGCAGGACAGAAAGCTCTTTCTATTGGCTGCTCTGCAGTAAACATAGGATCACTATGTAGAGAACTGAACAGCCCACAGCTCATTAGATGGACAAGCCCATTGCTACACAATTTGAACACTAGGTGGTGCCATACTATTTTCATCATCTACACAATGAAAATTATGTTTAATGGTGGGAGGTTCTTGCAGCTCTTCAATTCTGCTTCCATACACAAAACATCCACGCATTTAAAACTCAACTTGTTTCCTTTAGATTAGGGAGATTGTGGATGGACAAAAAACAGCACCATAATGGCTAAAGAAATTTTGAATTTAGGAGAATACATAACACACTAGTGACACTGACGTGAAAAGCCAGTCAAGGTGTAACAAAAAGGTTAAAATGGCATGTAGGTTTACTTGGAGGGTGTCTTGGGTTGAATTATTCTTTCATTATCACTTTCAGCCCACCAGTGAAGAGAGCTCTGCTCAAAAGAGAACACTTTATGGAGTCTCAGAGCCTCATCATTCTGTCCAAAACTGAAATTTCCGTTTCTGCTTGCCGTTTTTTCTTAAATAAATAAAGAGCACAGTGACCGGAGTCTGCTCGATTTACTGTGTTTTATATAATTTAGGAAGTATATACTGTATAAACTACAGTGTATTATTCATTGACAAGGTATTCTTTCTATTAAAGAGGTCACTTTGCAAACAAGAAGGTGCACCTGCCCGCCTACAGTGGCATAGCAGGTGCTGTAAAAATAATCCTTAGGATATTTAGTGCTGGATGTGTTCCACAACTGAGATCAAATTGGTCAAAGATTTGGAGCTTGGCAGAAGACTGGATGGAAATAATTGCCATTTGTGTCAGTAAATGAAGAGTTACAGCTAAAGAGATATGTGTCCTAAGGCACAGCAGTAATGACCAAACTACCAACTTCTTAATGTGACAGAGTCCATAACATTGTGTAGTTTGTTTGATACTTAGCAATAAATAGAGAACGACATAAAAACTAGAAATTAAAGTGAAGCTAAACATTTGACAAACTTCTGACATGTCATAGTGATATGTCAGAAGTTTGGATTGGCGGGGGTCCGAGCACTGAGACCCCCACCAATCGCTAGAATGAGGCAGCTGAAGCGCTTGTGTGAGCGCTCAGCCGCTTCGTGTCTATTCGGCTTTTTCCGGAAAGCCGATATATCAGAGTACGGGCTCATAGACTTTCTATTGAGTCCGTACACGATACATTTATTTCGGGAAAAAGATGAGCAGACACGAAGCGGCTCAGCGCCCACACGAGCACTTCAGCTGCTTCGTTCTAGCGATTGGTGGGGGTCTCAGTGCTCGGAACCTCACCAACCCAAACTTCTGACATGTGACTATGACATGTCAGAAGTTTGTCAAACGTTTAGCTACACTTTAAGCTTTGAATTATTATTATAGAAGCATTTCCTCAAAAACAAATTATTAAAGTCAATGGCCCACATTCATTTATGAAATTGGAAAGGGTAGTTGGTGAGAATTGTGCCTTATATCTTAAAAAGTAAATGTCTCTTAGTAAATCTGGTGATTCTGGAATCTGTTTGAGACCCGTGTTACACCTGCTATGAGCAACCGTACATTTGTGCCACTAATCTACTCCTTTTTTTAACCTTTGCCGTTGCTAAAGTATAAAATAAAAGTCTTTTACAACTTAACGACGCTCACTTTTCTCACCTGTTTTATTTTCTGGAGTTAAAACACAAATGTCGCAAGTTTTTGTGCAATGTGAGATGCGACTTTTTCAACCTGGTACATTTACGCCAGCTTTCCACATCTTAACCCCATTACATTTATAGGACAAATATTCTGTGCTGAATAATTTCTCCACATATCTTTATACTGATCAAAACTCTACATTTTTTTAGCCATAGCGTTAAATTATACAATCCTCGCAGCCGGTTGCCACCACTAGATGGAGCTTACTGCATACTGTTTTATTATTGAGTTCTATGCATAAACAGTATGTAGTAAGCTCCACCTATTGGTTGCTGCAGACAGCGCAAATGTTACCATTTGTCTCTATGGCTGTGAAGGGGATTTGGAGCTCTGACTTCTATAAGGATATATTATTAAAGTAATTAGTACAGATTGTTGGAGTTATTTGAATTGAAAAAAATACATTTAATTAATAAAAAGGATTGACAATGTAAAGAAGAGTGATATGTCCCTGTTAGCCATTATATTTTAAAATCCTCCAAACCACAGCTGCAAAATAAAAAAAATCCACAATCCAGAGTAGGGTCCTACTGCATTTCATCACAGCCAAAATGTCTACTCATTGTAGTTGATAATGCTGGATTAATAGAGTTGCCACCAGCAGGCCACATCCGTTGATAAGCAGTGGTTTGATTATAAATAGGCCATTGTTTAGCAATTAACATGTCTCCACTTTTTTCTTTTTTACCAGAGTTGCCCTTTAAAATAATGTTTTCTTTGTATGTATGACTCATGTGTATTGAATTACCTTATCGTTCATAATAGAAATGCTGACATTTGATGATAATTTCTTTAATGTTGCAGAATGGTTACTAATGTATATTTCTTATATTGAATTAATTACAAATTCTAATCAAATTGATACAAAAATATAGTCTCAAACTGTTTTGTTTACTGTTGTTACTAGGTTAAAATGTAACACTTTATATTAGACTATAAGCCCATAAGAGTATCTGGATGCCGATCCCCGACTAGGAGACAAGGACAGGTTCAGCCTAGAAGTCGATAAATGGATAAATCAAATAACACGTCGTCAATATAAAACCCGGGACAAACAAATGTAAATCACAGGGAACAGCAAAAAATGCTAGGAAACACACCACCAGGGCTGATAACCAAGCAAAGAATTCCAGGAGCAGTTCCCATTTAAAATACTCCACCTGATTACAGTATGTCACATGTCGTAGTCTTGTCCTGATCCTGAGGCTAGAGCCGCACATTACAAGCATAGAGGAGAGCCATAGCGTTCTGTTGTCATGGTGCTACACGGTTTTGGACGCCACGGCTCTGGACAGGCCAACATGACGCAGTTTATGTTGGCCCACGGCTGACATAAAACTTCCTGAAATTCTGGAAGTGCAGGAAGTGATGTCAGAGAAGGGGCATCACAAAGCCAGGTAACATGCAGCCATTTTGTTATTTCCTCTAGCACAATGGAACTTGCATCTGAGGGACCAGAGTAATAGAATTAACAAGCCTGGTATGTTACATGACCTTAGTAGCTCCATTTCACGAATTACAAAAATAGTACATCTCTTTTGATAGAGGATAAAATGTTTTATGGAAGGTAAAGTGCAGTACCAGAATGTGTGTGTGTGTGTGTGTGTGTATATTATGTGTATATATATATATATATATATATATATATATATATATATATATATATATGCACACACGTATATATTAGTACAATTTTTGTTTTATTATTGTTATTTTTTATTTAATTTTTTGCATTACCAAAAATAATGTACATTAGTAAAAGTTATATTTAACAAATCAAAAAAGCAGGAAAAATCTTTGAAGACTAGCAGTGACCAATCCTATAGCTGTAAATTCTAGTCGTTTATATGTGACCGGCCTCCCTTACTGTATGGACAGTGCTCTAATATTATTTAGTCCAGGTCCTTAAAATATTACTGTGGATATTAAAGTGCCTAATGCCACCAATCAGAATCCATTAATTGAAAACGACTCCTCATTGTGGTATCTGACGGTTTTGCTCTCATCAATGCGGCTGTGTCTGGGACTGCAGCTAAACAAAAAATAGGTCATCACTCCAATTTGCAGGTGCTTTCAAGTCATTTTATTTAATGAATCCAGTTGGACGTGACACCCCTGTGAAAATTTGTAGCAATGTTTCGGGAATACGCCCTTCATTAGACTCCAGACATAAGAATAAAAAAGTATATAAATAAGTTACATATATATCAGGTATTCACATTCATGTATAATACATTTTCAGGAAGTCAGACTAAAGTATAACATTTTGTCTATACACAATTGGGTACATGGCGGTATAAGTAGAGACATATCATCAATAAATGTGGTACATTAATCTTATCTCAATGAGACATATAGGAGTGGGTTACGTGGAACCGTATGCATGTTAGGTGTGCACATATGCACATCAGTAAGGTAAATCCAGTCCAGTATATGCAAACTATAAGTATACGAGGTGCGCCCCAAATTAATGAGAATTATTTCCAAAAAAAATCCTTTTATTCAAATAACATACAATTAGGCTCAATCCCCTTCAAGGTAAGTCCCCTGGGACTGAACACAACGATTCCAGCGACATTGCCATTCTTCATAGCAGTGCTAAAAGTCTTTATGTGAGAGCTTGTACAGAGCCCTCATCACAGCTGACTGGACGGTTTCAACAGTACCAAATGGGTGAGTTAGATTTTGGAGAACAAACACTGTGCCAAGTCAGGGCTATAGGGTGGGTGAGGACGGGTAGGGATTTTCTTTTTGCCAAAAACTCCCTCACAGCCAAAGATGTGTGACTCAGCGAATTGTCACGTTGGAGGATCCACGTTTTTGCAATATTAGGGCGGACTCGTAAAACGTCAGTCCTGATCCAGGGCAGCCTTGATAATAGCCACATTTTCATCAGTTCTTGATGTTGAAGGTCGCCCTGAGCGCTGTTCATCCTCAGCGGCTTCTCTTCCATCCCTGACGACCTTGTGCCATCTGAAAACTTGGGCTGACGATAAAGCAGCTTCCCCATACGCTGTATTCAGCATCTCTAAGGTTTCTGAAGCTGTTTTTCCAAGTTTCACGCAAAAATGTGATTGCGTAACGCTGCTCGATGCTCCTCTGCATTTTCATCCATGACAAGAGGGAAAAACAAGGGTGCACTTTTGCAACGTACCGACGCTTCAAACGGCTTGGGCTCAACTGAAGATGGTCTGGCCGTATAATTGAGATACCATCGCAACAACCTCCAACAGCCCCTTGTGGAGAGCGTAAAAAATCCTACTCGTTACTTTTGGGACACACCTCGTATGTTATATTTATGTACACTGGATAACCACATTAGATTTGAATATATGGTGTCCTCACTGGGTCATAGTGGTATATATTAGCATGCATAATCCCTGTTTGTATAAAGCAGGTTGCACGACAGCCTAATTGACCCCCATAGTCGCTCTAGAGGTGTCTGGTAGCTTTTTTTCTCCCTCCATAAGGCCTTATTCACATGGATGTGTCCGTTTTGCCCGCATAAAATGCTGCGTTTTGCGCGCGCAAAAGGTCCGTGTGTCATCAGCATATGGTGCGTGACTGCGTGATTTTTGCGCAGCCGGCATCATGACACTCTGGTTTTATGTTTACAAACAGAAAAGCACGTGGTGCTTTTCTGTTTTCATTCATAGTTTTTACTACTGTTGCGCGAATCACGCGCGGCACCCGGAAGTGCTTCCGTGTGCCGAGCGCGATTTGCACGCACCCATTGACTTCAATGGGTGCGTGCTGCGCGAAACATAGGCAAATATAGGACATGTCGTGGCATACGTCACATATAGCCACCCATTCTAAAAACAAACATATATCGCACAGTATAAGTTTTTTGCTGGATGCCTCTGTATTGACTGGCATAGTTGGCTACGATATTCAATACAGTTAAAAAAAAACGGTATCCCGACTGAAATGTCTGGTCAATAAGACCCCAGGTATACGTTCGGCATATGCACCAGGAACTTTCCCTGGCATATACGGCAAATGTACATTACAAATGCAACGTGAAATCATAGTGTATGGTCCCACCTAGACCTATCCTGCCCAATCTCAAAAAGAGGAGCATCTGGTATCATATATATGGGATTTGGGAGTTCCAATGTATTAAGTTTTTCTTGGAGATTGACTTTAAAGAGGCTCTGTCACCAGATTTTGCAACCCCTATCTGCTATCTGGTAAGATCGACTTACCTGCAAACGCTGATGCTGCTGCAGAATCAACTGTAGCCTCTGGTGCCGATGTGGCCGTCACGATGCAGGACCTGTGAGTGACGTCACAGATCTGCACTGTCACAAGCTGGGCGTTCTGAAGAGAAGAGGATGTTACTTCTCATCAGAGCGCCCAGCTAGTAAAAGTATTAAAAACGCCCCGATGTACGCACATAATACACGCCCACTTGGACTTTTACTTTTAAACACACCCACTTGGACTTTTGCAAGCCTCATTTGCATAACTACAAAAATGGTCATAACTTGGCCAAAAATGCTCGTTTTTTTTAAATAAAAACGTTACTGTAATCTACATTGCAGCGCCTATCTGCTGCAATAGCAGATAGGGGTTGCAAAATCTGGTGACAGAGCCTCTTTAAGGACAGTTGCCAGCTGTGCAGTTTATACAATTGGCCATATAGTTCAAGCATATAAGAAAGTTGTATTAATTGTTTCATATACTTATTAGCACGGGCATGTGGTAATGTAAGTCGATAGATAGCTGTAGAACATGTAGGTTATGTAACATGGATATCTAAAAAGAAAACAATAATATATTTTATTAACCTCTGCACATAATGCAAAAATTATGAAATGAAAAGATTGAGTCCACACGTAGTGAACTTTTTTTGCCACGGAATCGTGTTAAATAAAGATCTTGCGCCGGATTTGCTACAGATTTTACCCTATGTATTGCCAAGGATGAAATCCGCTGTGAAAATCTGTAGCAAAAGACTGAGCATGCTGCAGATTTGAAAATCCACAGGATACTCTGACATGCAGATGGGGTTTTGATACATTTTTCCACATGTATTGTACTGTAAATCACCGCAGATTTTCAGTGCAGAATCCGCAGCAATTCTACCACGTGTGAACAAAGTGAATAAAAGGTCCTTTAGAATGGATTACAAAATACTATACAGTATGAATTTTCATGTGAACTTTCTGCTCCCTGATGGGAGCGAAAGTCAAAAGTTGTACATTAACTATATGACTGTTTAAAAATATTACATTATGTTCCACACACCCAAACTCCTACATGTCACTTGTAAAGCAAAAATTATATTATACAGGTAATGAACCTGTAGCCTCTCAGTATTATAGCCATGCTGATCATTTACTTTTTATAAAATAGTAATATATTTAGTAGCAAACTACAAATAAAAAAGGCCAAATCCCTAAGAAACTGGTATAAAATAAACAAAACTGAAATAAAAACTGGGTCCTCCAAAGTAGGAGCCGCTATTATAGAGCGGTTTTCTGTTCAGGCAAATAGAGGGGAGTCTTCAGCTGGGAACCCCCTCTATTACATCCATTTGCCCTAATATGGCATATAAACATGGGTAGTCATGGTGAGACAAACCTGTTAAAGAACTCTCTTACTAATGGGCATGCTTACAATTTAAATACATTTAAACCGCTTCCACAAGACTATTTTAAACCCTCCCAAGCGGATTCCCATTAAAAATACTTAAAGAGGTTCTGTCACCACATTATAAGTGCCCTATCTCTTACATAATGTGATCGGCGCTGTAATGTAAATTACAGCACTGTTTTTTGCTTAGAAAAACGATCATTTTTGACGGAGTTATGACCTAGATTAGCTTTATGCTAATGAATTTCTTAATGGACAACTGGGAGTGTTTTTCTTTTTGACCAAGTGGGCGTTGTGGAGAGAAGTGTATGACGCTGACCAATCAGTATCATACACTTCTCCCCATTCATTTACACAGCACATAGTGATCTTACTAGATTAGATCACTATGTGCAGCCACATACAAACACACACTGAGGCTGGGTTCACACGACCTATTTTCAGGCGTAATGGAGGCATTTTATGCCTCGAATTACGCCTGAAAACACGGCTCCAATATGTCGGCAACCATCTCCCCATTCATTTCAATGGGTTTGCCGACGTACTGTGCCGACGACCTGTAATTTTACGCGTCGCTGTCAAAAGACGGCGCGTAAAATAACAGCCTCGTCAAAGAAGTGCAGGACACTTCTTGGGACGTAATAGGAGCCGTTTTTCATTGAATCCAATGAAGAACAGCTCCAAATTATGTCCGTAATGGACACCCCGCAAAACGCGAGTACATGCAATTACGTCTGAAATTCAGGAGCTGTTTTCTCCTGAAAACAGCTCTGTAATTTCAGACGTAAATGCAGTTATCGTGTGCACATACCCTTATGTTACTCAAGTGTCCTGACAGTGAATATACATTACCTCCAGCCAGGACGTGATGTCTATTCAGAATCCTGACACTTCTGTAGCGTCTGTGTGATATTTACAGCAAGGCAAGCGTAATCTCACGAGATTACGATGTAACCTGTCATTTAAAACGAGACGCTTGCCTTGCTGTAAATATCACACAAACACTACAGAAGTGTCAGGATTCTGAATAGACATCATGTCCTGGCTGGAGGTAATGTAGTAACTTTTACAATGAAGTAGTCTGGGAAAGCTGGGTAACGCAGAGAGATTGCGGCCATATTGATTGTCACCCAGCTTGCAACAAAAAAATGGCTGAATAGAACTCTTGAGAGATCATCACTTTCTGGCGATTTGTTCTTTAATTAGAAACAAAAGAATATACATGTGAACACATATAAAGTGTGCAGTAGTGTATGTGTATATGTATATACCTATGTTTCTAATTAAAAGACAAAGCACTAACAAGTTATCCAATTTAGCCATTTTTTACTTGCAAACTGGGTGGCAATCAATATGGCTGCCAGCTCATCTGCCACAATGGGTGTTACCTATTCAGGGGCACACGCAGGGCTGCTGTCTGAAACCCCCCTATCTGGGACCAAGGCCAGTTATCATTGGAGCTCCAGCTCGAGGCCTCACTATACCTGCTGGCTCGGGAAGCACTCACATACAAAATTGACTCAATTGTGCCGGAGTCCTTAGGACGTGGATAGGTAAGTGTGCTTGTTGTGCTGTTGGACACTACATCTAAGGCTTCATCTACAGGGGGCAGTGTGCAGCACTTTCACTTTCTACATGGGCCCTGTGGCACTATCTACACTGGTTTTTACGCTACAAGTAGAGGTTAGCACATATCCACGAGCCTAGCCCTTCACATTAGAGATTGTAATATAAGGGCTAGGCCGGTGGATACATGAAGACCACTAGTCGCAGCATAAAAAGAGGGTAGCGGGAGCGTGATGAATATAGCTTGATGTAAAAGGTATGCATTTTGAAGCCCCCCTTTGAAAGAAAAAAACTGCTTTTGCCCCTGCCATCTTTCCCAGACTATTGTATTGTAAATCTACCTCGTTGTGTATGGCGGGATGTATCACTACATAAGGCTACATTCACACGAGCGTATCAGATTCACATGCGTGAAAAAGGCGCGTCAATCTGGTCCGTTATGCATCCGTGTTCTTTGCGAGGGCCTGCGCTATCCACACACTCGCAAAGCACATCTTTTTCAATTGAATTGATGCGTAAATCACACACAGCACACGGATGTGCATCCATGTGCTGTGCGTGATTTTCATGCACCCATTGACTTCAATGGGCGATAGGTGCGGGAAAAACGCATCAATATAGGACATGAAGAGAGTTTTACGCAATGGACACATGCTGCGTGAAAACCCCTGTATGTGTGAACGGCCCCATTGAAATCAATGGGTCCGTGTGCTGCACGTGATTTTCCTGCGCAGCACATGGACGTTATTCACGTTCGTCTG
Source organism: Rhinoderma darwinii (assembly GCF_050947455.1). Lineage (NCBI taxonomy): Eukaryota > Metazoa > Chordata > Amphibia > Anura > Rhinodermatidae > Rhinoderma > Rhinoderma darwinii. The sequence goes on along the minus strand of NC_134697.1, from coordinate 40,416,017 downwards.
AATGAGCCCTTAACAGGCAGAAGTCTGGGAAAGTTGGGTGACAAACGTTAGGGGAGTAGATAGATAGATAGATAGATAGATAGATAGATAGATAGATAGATAGATAGATAGATAGATAGATAGATAGATAGATAGATAATATGAACATGATTTTTCAATTTGACAAAAGGAGGATATTTATAGCCAATTTTCTTTTCAATAGGATACAGCTGCTGCAACAACAAATAGAATTCATAGCAATCTATATACTACACAAACATATTATACTGTAAATGCAGCCATATACGTAGTACACTACACAACAGACTGTTTAGATTACAGGCATACTAATATACACACACAGGCATACTAACACACACACACACACACACACACACACACACACACACACACATATTCAAACCATCCATTTAGCAGTGACTGAATAATGATTATCTCGCAGCCATAACAATCCAGTCCCCAGCTTTTTACATTTGCAGGCAGATTCTCCTTTACTAACACGTATCGATTAATCGTGGGCATCGTTTATTGTCCTCCTCCCTTATAAAGGCTGCATCACCGTTCAATATTATTTGCAGATCTTGCGGAGTGTATTTTCCTGCCCTGAGAGCTGACAAACTGCATTAATATTTATATGTTTATATAATGAAAGCCTCCTCCCCTCCCTCCTCCTCCTCCTGTGCACACAAGCAGCTGACCGTTCATTTATTATATTATAAACCCAAATAAAAATAAACAAAAAGCATAAAAATAATCATCCGGGTGTCATCTAGCGCTCCCTCCGCCGTGCACGTCTAATACCAGCGCTCTGCTAAACAGCATTAGAAAGAAGAGCGCCCCTGAATCTCTGCAGGAAACCTTCTTTATATTATACATATACACGCAGGTCCTGGCAGCGCGGTAACAAGCCACAACGCCCTTTCCGTCTCTTAAAAAATATCCCCCTATATTAGTTCGCCCTCTACACCCCCAATATCATTCGTATGCCCATATATCACGCGTAGCACCGACATTTAATTTTTTTAATCGCGATTAAATACTATGTTTCCCTCAGCTTCCTCCTTGCCATTGACATGCGCGCCGTTCTTCTATTTTGATATTTGCGGGTTGCGCTCCGGTGCGCCTTATTCCACAAGCGGAATGAAATTGGGGTTCCCTAGAAATATTAGGGTGCCTTGCCTGTTATTTTTAACCCTTCGTTTACGAGGAGTGGCTGTTTTATATTGACAAGCCGCGGCGCTGTTGCTTTGCCCTGCCAGGACCTGATAGAATCCATTGAAGCCAACAAGTTTGGAGAGAATGTTGAGTTCAATCAATTCAGAACGTCGAGATGGAGCCCAACTCAGTGAAGGTATTATTATCTGCTGCCGTATCGGTGGCTGCAGGGGGGCAGGCTGGCAGCCCCTCACCCCGACAACGACACACAGCAACTTTTACACAAACTTTTACCCTATGGAGCTCGAAAATAAGAATAATATTTGGATTTGTTGTGTTGTTGTTACATTCCTGTACTGATACATTGTATCCTTTCTGGAGACGCTGATGTCTTATTTATTGCATTTACATGACACTGTTGTGTTTTTTTTCTCCTGCAGTGGGTCGGCTCACCCTGTGGTCTCCATGGACCTTATATCTTCTACAAGGCTTTTCAGTTCCACCTTGAAGACAGACCAAGAATTTTGTCCCTTGGCGACTTTTTCTTAGTCAGATGTAAGCCAGAGGATCCGATTTGCATAGCGGAGCTCCAGCTGTTATGGGAAGAGAGAACTAGCAAGCAACTTTTATCAAGCTCCAAACTTTATTTTCTCCCAGAAGATACTCCCTTGGGTAGGAATACCGACCATGGAGAGGTGATTAACCCTTTCTGTTAGCTGATCGTATTGATGTATGGGCAGCGATCAGCACTGGAGGCTGCAGTACTACTGTATGTTTTCTAAAGAGTTCTCCTAACATGATGGGGGCTTCCAGCTGTTGTGGTGGGATCATCTGCAGATGCAGTGATGTGATCCCGTCCATCGATGTGCTATTTTTCTATAGATTGTGATTAATTTCCGCTCCCTTTGATTGACAGCTCTATTAATAACCCAGCTCTGCATTTTGTGGCTTGCTTTATTATTCTGCCTGGCTATCAGTCCTATGGCTGTGTGTGTTTTATTGCTGATTGCATCCATTATAGTCCCACTGGCTTATTATTGCAGTGCATGATATTGTTCCCAGCTCAGTACTGTGTTTGATATGTTTTAAGAGGGAGGAAATTATGAAATGGAGGCTGAGTGAGATCAAAAGCTCTTTTGCTGGCAAAGATGTGTTGAATAAAGTGATAAATGACAGCTACCTGAATAAATACATTCAAAATAACTTGCAGATCTGCTTGGGCGGATAGAGAGACAGAGAGACAGGAAAAAGGGGGAAACATAAGAATCAGGCATGTAACCAGCACTAACACGTTAAGCATTAACCGCTTATGGAATCTGATGGCTTTAGACTATTTATTAATATGACGCTTCTACTGGAAGGTATTTGCAATTGTCATCAGAAAGTAACCCCTGATGTGCTGACCCTACAATACACAATGCAGTGTTTTATAATAATCAGCAAATGGACCCCCCCCCCCCCTTTCTTCACTCTCCCTCCCCTTCTCTTCTTCTTCTTCTTCCTCTTCTTCAACACTGGCAGAAAATAATGTTTGATCTACAGTTGACATTTTTTTTATTTTTTTTTTAGATAATAGCCCAAATCATTAAAGCATGATCGCTTTACTAGGTCTTTTTTTTTTTATTTCCAAATCTGTAATTTGAAGTAGCACTGCAATTCTACTGCTTTATTGTACTCCAATGGCTGCAATAGGTTACTGCTGAACTCTTTCTATAGTGTACATGTACTGCGCTGTGTTTAAGAGAATGCATTGCATGCTAAATCTTATAAACATCATTGTTCCCGGCACTCCAGCTTTTTTTTTTTTTTTTTGTCTAAAGGCGAAATAGAAGTCATCCTATTTTTATAGATTGCTGTGTGCTTTAGTCAACCTATCACCTAATGGGTTTAATTGCAGTTTTGTCTCGCCTTTATTTAAAGCTTGGGTTACATTGCAGTTTAATATTACATGTTTGAAATGGCTTCAGTATTCTTCGTTGCGCTTGGCTGCCCCCCTATGCTCAGATTTAATGGCTTTGTTTTTCATTTACTCAAGTTTTTTTTTTTTATGTGTCTATATTTTTTTTTTTTCTCATGGCAACAATATTGAGTTGACATTTTGCAACTTCTAAAAAAAAAACAAACACATTATCAGGTTGACCTCACTTCTGCGAAGATCCGAACATGTACCCTCCCCCTGTCTAACTTTCCTGTGCAGCTGTCTATACCCCCCCCCCCCTCTTATACCCAGGACTTATTATTTGCTTTTCAAATTTATTACTTCAACATGGTTTGCAATCTGGGAAAAGAAAAAAAAAAAGGGGGGGGGGGGAAGGATTAAATATCAAGAAAGGAGTATGAATATCATCCATGTTCTCTCGCCACTTAAAGGAAATGACTCAGCCATTTTATTAGTGCCTGAACAGCATCAATAACAAGCTGCATAACAGTTGTAGACAATGCAGTCCTCCTCGTACTAGTGGAACAATTGGCAGATTTAATTGTCTGCCGTAAATAGATTTTCATTGCGTTCTGTGACTTCAGGGCGGTGACATATGTTTATTTATTTTCTTAATTACATTTTAATATTTTATTTTTTTCGCGCTCGTTCCCGTAGTCATCATTTTATTCTATGAAGTGCATTGTATTAATGGTAGAGCTGTTAATTCCCTGGTAAATAGTTTTTTTTGTTGTTTCTGGAGGAGTAGGCAATGACACTGGGAGGGATTATGCAAAGCTCTGGCTCTTTTGTACAGGATAATATTGATAAATAATTGAAACAGGTAGAAAGTTTCCTAATGCAGTTGTGCTTTACACCCTGGTGATGTCATTTCCCCTCTGGCCTGAGTTAGTCATTCATTAGCAGGATCGCAGAAGCAACAGAATCCAGTGTTACTTCATTGGCAGCGAGCCTACAGAAACCAGCGCTGAGAGCCAGAGCCTAAAGAGGGCAACATAGCACTCCCATGTTCAAATACACTTTGTTTCCACTTGTTCCATTAGCATGTTTATATACATTCACGTCAATTTATTATTGATTTTCAAATCTTTCTGCAGCTTTTGACGTTTTTTTTTCCTCTTTTTATTTTCTTGGCAAAATGTAAATATTGACTTATTTGTACTAATCTTCCCCCTTGTGTCTATAATTAAGACGTAATCCCAGCCATTGGAATGGAGGTCATGTTTGCTTTGATAATGGAGTATTGTTGTTTTTTTTTCTTTCTGGCTTTTATTTTTCAGTTTTATTGTTTGGAAATACATGGTTATTACTTTATGGTGGCTATTATTTTTAATAAATAGGTTTATTATACTTTTGTACTACCTGGATGCATTTTTTAAATGAATATATCTACTGTGGCAGGTGAGCATGGATAAAATCTAAAAACTTTTGCCGATGGTAAACTGGACAATGATCTTTTTAAAGAGATTTGTTTCTCACCATTTCCGGCATCTCTGTTTGCTGTAAGTGAATGGGAACAATCTTGTTTACATCCGGAGGCTGAACAAATGTACAGTCCTCATATTTCTCGCAGTTGATGGCTTATTTTAATGTATTAGTATAGTTAAATTGTAGCTCCTAAGGCTATGTTCAGAAGTTGCAGATACGTTTTACAGTACAATACATATAAATGGGGTTTTAACAAGTCTTGTAAAGTGCACAGCAAAATCTGCATGTCTGAACATACCCTCGTAAGTGCTGTCCAGGATTAGAGAAACATGGCGGTTTTTTTTTTCTAAAAACAGCGCCACACCTGTCCACAGGTTGTATCTGGTACTGCAGCTCAGTTTCATTCACTTAAATAGAACTGAGCTGCAATTCCAGACACAACCTATGCACAGGTGTGGCGGTTTTCTAGAGGATAGCGTCCATGTTTTTCTAATCCTGGACAACCCCTTTCAGCACATGTAGCAGAAATTCTGCGGATTTTGCATCCAGGTTTGCAGACTTTTAAGACTCGAAGCCTCGCCCCTTTTTCTAGAAGCTTTTCAAATCTGTCTAGTGAAACGCAAAAAAATGCCTAAACACATAATAAATCTGGCGCAACGCATGTACGGCAGTTTTTTTTTTTTTTCGCAAATTGAGCCAGAATTGTGGTGTTTTTTTTTTTCATACCAAATCTCCCCATTGTACAGTAGAAAGTTATAGAACTTCTCATTATACAGTGGTTACGCTTTATTTATATAAGACTGGAAGACTCCTTTAAGGGGTACATATATGATATAGGGAGAACATATCCCTCATGAGTTTTATAACCAATAATTATTACTTTATTTTAACTTATATACCAGAATAATCAAACAATGTTTCCATAAGTCACTGTTGATATGTGATATACATTGTTTAATTAAGAGTGTAATAAAATATAATAAGTAACCTGGCATATGTTCCAGCCGCCTGCCAATTTTTGTTTCTACTAGTCACATTATAAGTGTTTATACTTGGCCACATATCAGTTTGATTTAGTTTGGCAGTATATGTTTCCTTGGGAACAATAATTACCTCATAAGCCATCAGCCTGAGTGATCGATGAGCTCACTCATGTCTAAGGCTCGTCGAGCATTGTGTTGAGCTGTCAACTGGTTTCTTATGTATGTAGTAGTCTCATTGTGTGATTACAGCTTTATAGGTAACAGAAGCATGAAGGATGTAAAACTTGCAATAGGAGATTTGGGGACAGTTGTTGGTGTCAGTTTGTCGCTATAAAGGCCTGCTCGTTAAGGAGAACATGACTATATAAGTGAGTGTATTTTTCTATATAGGTGTGTATATATATATACATATATTAGGGCAGATTTACTAATACTTTCTTAGATTTAGATGGCATAAGTTTAGATCAGGCCAAATTTATCAAAGTTGTGCACGCTGTATGAGAAATTTGGCACATCTTACTAGACACTTTCTCTGCCTTATCACCTATTAGTTGGTTTAGTTTATGCCAGTTTTTTCTCTAAAATTCTGCCGCATTTTTGGCGCACAGTGTCATATTTAAGCCACGCCCACTTACCATCAGACCATACACCTTTCTTGCTAAGTCACGCTTCTTGTCAAGTATGTCGAAAAAAGTGTCACAAACCGTTAATAAATGTGGTGCACAGCATGTATGTCTGAATTGTGGTGCATTTTGAATAGTAAGGCTGGGTTCACACACCCTATTTACTATAATTCGGGCGTTTTAACCTCAAATTACGTCCGAAAATACGGCTCCAATGCGCCGGCAAACATCTGCCCATTCATTTGAATAGGCTTTACGATGTTCTGTGCCGACGGCCATTTTTTTTACGCCCCGCTGTCAAAAGATGGCGCGTAACTTCTTGGGACGTAATTGGAGCCGTTTTCCATTGACTCCTTGGAAAAACCGCTCCAATTACGTCCGTAATGGACGCTGTGAAAAGCACCTGCACTTGCCATTACGTCAGAAATTCAGGAGCTGTTTTCTCCTGAAAACCGCTCCGTAATTTCAGGCGTATCAGACGTGCACGTGTGAACATACCCTAAGTGTGTGTGTGTGTGTGTGTGTGTCTGTCTGTGTGTGTGTGTGTGTGTGTGTGTGTGTGCGCGTGTGCATGCGCATATAGTAACGCTCTATAGGGAAGAACACGTGATTATTTTAAGAGACAAATGTTGATATTTTTATATGTTCTTCTGGGATGAAGTCCAGGTTGTGTGCCGTAGTGTTGGGTAATAAAACCTTATCTAGGGTAGTCTTGAACGCTGATGAACTTCCATTAAGCAAAATATTTTCTAGAAGTCTTTGTTCTTTTGTTTGTGGATACATGTTTTAACCAATTTGGCGCATTTTACTCCAATGAACTTCAGTTTAAGACTATAATATATTAATCCTAAAACTCTCCGTTTGTCTTTTAGAGTAAATCACATTGGGGGCAATTTAACAAGATTGGTGTCTTCAAATGCCAGTTTTAAACAGAAGCCCACTGAAGTAACATGCGCTACATTTTTTAAAAGGAACACGACTAATGAATTTGGCACATCTTGGGCTGTTCGTGTGTCTCAAACTAAAGTCTAGATTTCCGATAAAATGTAAGCCGATTTCTATACTATGTTGGCCCGCAGGTGGCCCCGCTCCTCCTAAGCCCCGAGCATTTATTCATTTTTTGACTATTTGAAACAGCGTAAAATAAATAAAATTGCGCCTTTTCCACATGAAACTGGCGCAAATTGCATGATAAAGCTCCCTAAATTTGTCCTTTCTCTGGAGCTGACTTTCAGCACTTCATCCATTCCTCCCCTCTGAAGTCTTGGCAGAGAAAAGCCATATCCTCTCTCCACCTTCCCATATCTTATAGGAGAGAAGGGTGCACTAAGCCTTGGGCCGCATCTCCCTTATTTTGTTTGCTAATGTTGCAGATCTGCACCGCTTCAGACCTCCTGTACCCTTTTAAAAAGTGTCAAGAAAAGGGGTTCGGCTTTTATCAGGGAAGGGGGGAAATATGCCAAAGTGAACCTAACGAAAGCTAAGACAACCAATGGTCGGCATAAAGAAGAGAAAAGGGTCAATGTCAACTTTATCATACATTGTGCACCACTGTGATAAATTTGGTGCATCTTCAGACGGCCTGGTTGAAGTTTTTGCTGTCTAAATCGTAGTCCGTTTAGTAAATCTGCCTTATTATCTGTAATGTGTTGAATTTTTTAAATATTTCTATAATTTGGTGAGTTTTCTCTTTTAATCTGAAACGATGTGCCTGACACTATAGAGACTTTACCACGAGACAAGATAAAAGAACAGAAGAACAGTTAGGGGAATTCAATCTACTTATAGTAAAAATTTATTTAAATTGTATCTGAGGAACTCCACACTACTTGACTTTTTCATACAAAATGTCCTCTAAGGCCTCCTGCCCACAGGTCGGAAATTTACAGTAGCAGCAAAGTGGATGAGATTTGATCAAAACCTCATCCACACTCTGCGGAAAGAAGATGCTGAAAACTAGTGCGGAAATTGACCTGCAATGCGCTTTATCAATCGGCAACATGTCCATTTATTTTGCGTAAACACTGCAGCATTTCTATACCGTGTGCAGGGAGCCCAACTTATTCTGCATCCACAATAGGTTCTCAGGCAGTTAGGAGGACAGCGAGTGTCAGATTACATTGCTAGTGTTGTTTTTGTGCATTTTATTTAATATTATTACTCTTTAATGCAGCAGGGTTTGCACAGTGTGGCCGAAAGTGAATGAGGAACTGTCAATATTGTCTACAGAGGGAAGCTGTAATCCTTAATGCAGATCACTGTATACTCTCACTCTGCTACTACTTTTACAAGTTGACGCTGAATTTTAAAACAAAAAAACATCCATACAGCTTTCAGTCAAAAATAAAATTATTTCACTTAGGCTCTATTCACATCTGCATTGAGTTCCCATTCTGATGGCCTTTCCGTCTGAGCTTTCCGTCAGAACGGGACCCTGAACAGACACAAACTGACACGAACGGAAACCAGAGGTTTCCGTTTCCATCACCGTTGATTTCAATTGATTTCATTGCTTCCGGCAAAACGACGGATCCGGTGCAAAACAGAGACAAATGGAAACCATGGGCACCGGATCCGTCACCTTTGAAATCAATGGTGATGGAAACGGAAACCTCTGGTTTCCATTCGTGTCAGTTTGTGTCTGTTCAGGGTCCCGTTTTGACGGAAAGCTCAGACGGAACGTCAGAGTGGGACCCCAACGCAGATGTGAGCAAAGCCTTACTTGTTCTTTAGTTCCACTATAAGTAAATTCAAGTTGATCAAGGAATAATCCTGCTTTTCTTTTTTTTTTTTTTTGCATTTTTGGGCTCTATTTTGTTTTTTGCTTTTTTTTTGTTTCCTTTTTTTTTTTTCCCGCTCCTTAGCGTTTTTTTTGCACCTCTAATTTTTATACTAGGTTTTATTACTGACAACTTAACTTGGGCCTGTGATTGTCAGCGTAAGGTTACATTTGTACAGACATATTTGTTATCCATGTAAACTCAGTTTTCTCAGCAGAATCTGCCAGTCACAACTTCTGACATGTCGTCTCTATGATGAGTGATTGCAACCGAAGACTGAAAGGGTCACTGTCTTTTTTTTAAAAAATCTACTGATCTATCATATAGTGGAAGAAGTAGCAGCACTTCAAAAAGCAAACATGTAATGGGTGCCAAGAGAATAAAACCCCGATCTCTCGTCAATGTATACAGAGTAGAAGAAATTGCAGCACTCCAAAATAGTGTTATATTCAAACCGTTGGTTTATTCATCCACATCAAATGCAACATTTCAGCCCCATCGCAGGGCCTTTCTCAAGCCTTGAGAAAGGCCCTGCAATGGGCCTGAAACGTTGCATTTGACGTGGCCCTGCAATGGGCCTGAAACGTTGCATTTGACATGGCCCTGCAATGGAGCTGAAACGTTGCATTTGACGTGGCTGAATAAACCACCGGTTTGAATTTAATACTATTTGGAGTGCTGTGTTCTCTTCTACTCTACTGATCTATCATAGAGATATGTCAGTAGTTGTGATTGGTAGGGTCCGGGCACTGAGGCACCACTGATTGCAAGAGTGAAGGTGCCATGGCGCTCTGCTGATCACCCTGTGTCATTGGCTTCTATTGTCTTTACTCAGAGAGCTTAGTATGGTCAATATATGGTCTATGACCGACACTCAGCTCTGCAAGGTTAGCCAAGGAAATCTGATGGGATTGGAAGGTGCATAGCACTCCGCATACTGCCGCAGCCCCTCCCAAACAAGTTTTTTAAAGTGACAGTGAAAGCTATGAAGGTAAACAAATAAATGGCAGTCAGAAAAATATCTTAAAATCATAAACTTTTAGACACAAAATAACAGAAATCATTCTACCCATTTATTTTACTTTCACAACTGTTACATTGAAACTGATGTCACAGAATCTCAGTTGTATGAGGAGGCCATGTTCACACATGTTTCACTGGATTTCAGCGCGGTTTCCTGTGCCAAAATTTGCATCAAATCTGAAGACAATCCGAATTCCATACATGTGAATAGCAATTCCGCAGCCCCGTTCACATCCAACTGAAATTTGTTGCAAATTTTTGTCCTACAAAAAAAACAGCCACGGCAATGAGTAACCTGGTTCTTACTTGCTCAGATTCCGCACAGAAAAGCCAAGGATTAGTTCCAATAAATGACAATTTGGCTAATACTTGACACATCCATGATAAAGATGGCTCGAATTTGTGCCACGGATCATGTAGTAATTATGTGCTGGATTTACATGGATTTTGCCACCCCAGGATATTAACATTTGTTGTTTTCAAGCCATTGCTGTGTGTAGCTTTTTCTAGAAAAAAAACCTCCCACGTTGAAGTTGTCTTGCAGACTGCTGCGGATTTTCCTCAAAGATTTTCTCAGTAATCTGCTGCATTCATTCTACTTTCTTCCTTCACAAGCCGCTAAAGTAGTTTATAAGTCATTTATTCTTTGCATATGAATGAACAAGAATTGTTTTTTTACAGTGTGAAATATCCCCATACATTACTGTGTAGATCTGAGAGAATACATAACACCTAAATGTGAATATGAAAAGAAGAAAATCACACTTTTCAGTCACTCAGCGTTGTTGCTTATAAGTATGACAAATAAGTTCTTAGACAGTTCTTTGACTCAAGGCGCAGTGAACTTTTACAGCTATGGGTATTTACAGCAGGTTCAGATACTTATTTAGCTTGTGTAATGGGTGTAACTTAGTACACATTGTTATATTTGTAGCGTTACATTGTAGAATATGTGAAGTGTGTAGAGTTAAATAGTATGACACTGTTATTACCATCAACTACAATTACGATAAGAAATCATCTCAAAGAAGAAGGGACGTTACCCAGAAACCTGCATTTCTACATTGGCTTTTACTTAATAGAGGTCCTTGGGACTGTACCGCGAACATCTCACAAGCACATTTTTTAATTGAGGTTTTTGCTTACGATTTGGCGAGCTGATGAATATATACAGTATGTTGTCAAGTTTCATATTTAATCAAGAGAATTTTGTGTATTTCATTTTTGGCAGTTTTTCATTTGTTTTTCATAACTTCTCTATGAATTTCAAGTCTTTTTATTACTAGAATTTACTCACCGTTTTAATATAATATCTGAGCTGTGATGTTGGGTCCATGGCAATTTAACACATCGTGATTATTGCACTTTGTGATATTGTGTGGTTGGGTCACCAATGTTAACCTATAAGTTTGCATGCTGGTTCATGGGCATGCAATTTTATACAACCCTAAAGGGTAACATTGACAGCGATTTTGCACTGTGCAAGAATCACGGTGCGTAAAATCGCCATGGAGCCCTGGCCTAACAGAGTTTATTAGGAAGTTAGAGCACATCTAGCACAAAGTTATTCAAGTCAGTGTGATTTCACATGACCAAGCTCAAAGTGTATATATGTATATTCTTTTTCCTTAGAGGTGTTGTCTTATGAAGATTACCTCTTTTTAAATAAAAGCTGGCGCAAAGTCTGACTTCCTTATACCTGGTGATCAGTTGTTTTTGCCTGGGGAAGCCACGTATGCCCAACCGTTTCCTTTGCGTCTGCTATATGGACAGGAGTTGGCATCATGTACGGTTTTATTAAGGGGGAAGTTAAATCATAAAATATGCTAGGATGCCATGTGAGATTTAGGGTTGTAGCCCATTTGGGTTTTTTTATGCCGGTAACCTGATAGAAACACTGTCTCGCATTAGGGCAGGCCCACACATACAACATTTCACACTCTTTTATTATATGTTTTTCGCACACATTGGGTACCGTTAAGGGGAAGACCAAAGGTTTCAAAAGTGGCAACTAAAGAGCCAGACTGACTGGTAAAGTGTAATGCTTACTAACAACTGATGTTCTGTTTCTTGGAAGCTGAGAACTTGATTGATAAGGTACAACAGGCAGGGGAGAGTCCCTGACATTTTCTGTAACTAAAATCGCCAGTGACACTTAACTAGTCTTTTAGAATAAATATTGTAATCTAAACCTATGTTATGCAGGCTGGAGACCAAAAATGTTCTAATTGTGTCTTTTAAATAAGCGTAAGAGTGAATTAATGAGAACATATTTTGCCTTCAGTTGCTTAGTTACAAAGTAGTATTTCTCAGCTCATGTGAGATAAATTGGCTCTTTTATGCGGCAAGTCCCCTAAACATAATGACTATATTGCTCTGGAGAGGGAAAATATGTAGATTGTACCTTTTTCAATAATTCACTTTCTGGAAAAAGTACATCATCATTCTGTCATGCCGATCCCCACTTATTGAAAAATCCATGCATTGTACTCCTGCAGTAGCTCTAACTTCTCGGGGTGACATAAGTAGAACAATGCTTTACATATTGTATATTTATTCGGCACATTGAATTTGAAAGACAATTCATTATTACCTTTACAGAACATAATGTTTATCCTATTGTGGATAGGAATTCTTAAAGGGAACTCATCATCTACTAATCATTGCGCAGGAAGCCCTTATGTCGATAAACTACTAGTAAATTGATTAGTTGAGAGGATTACATATTTTTAACATTAACATAGATTTTTATTTTAATCACATATATATTCTTATGATTTTTAACCCACGAGCCTTCCATGGCACTTGTGCGGTCCTTTCACCATGTAACAATGCAGATTAATGTCATTCTTAGAGTATCATTGTTTAAAATAGAGTGTGAGGAAATGGGCTTTTAAGAGATTTGAAGCAGTTACTGTATATATTAGTGTCCTCTGCAGCATCCTGTACACAGAGTGCATCTCATCTGTAGATATTTACAGTTTGTCCTCTCCATGACCATCCACTTTGGCAAGAGCTAATTTCTTTCTTAGGAATTTCTTGCTTTTTGTATTAGGCCTGTTTTGGGTGATGTTATATGGCTACATTTTAGCATCTGTATCGCAACCACCAGACCCAGATCCCTCCGCAGTTATATTGAATTTTATTAAAGCAGAGGTCAACATATTACACAGCGCTGTACAGAGGTCCTGTAATACTGTCCCCATTGGGGCTCACAATCTACGTTAGAGATATATGCTTTACAGAAGCCATATGGACCATAGGAATCCGTGAACAGGAGAAGATCCATTGACTACTATGTTCTAGGCATGCTCTGTGACCTGTGCAGAGGTCATTGTGCAGGATGGGATGGAGGGGAGCTGTGTCCATTACTTATTATCATTGGTGGATTCTGTGGTTTATTTTTAATATATATATATATATATACTAGTCCTTCTCAATTAATTAGAATATCATCAAAAAGTTCATTTATTTCAGTAATTTAATAAAAAAAAGTGACTCATATATTGTATAGATCCATTACACAAAGAGTGATCTATTTCCAGCATTTTTTTCGTTTTAATATCGATAATTATGGCTAATAGTTAATGAAAACCCAAAACTTTGTGTGTCAGAAAATTTGAATATATATATAAGCCCAATTTCAAAAATAATGTTTAATACCGAGATGTTGACCTATTGAAAAGTATGTACAGTATATGCCCTCAATACTTGGTTGGGGCTCTGGACTTGATATAACACAATGGACCAACACTGTTGCTAATTGGTCCAAAGTCCTGTTTTCAGATTAGGCTGGGTTCACACGACCATGTTACGTCCGTAATGTACGGAACATATTTCGGCCGGAAGACCCGGACCAAACAGTGCAGGGAGCCGGGCTCCTAGCATCATAGTGATGTACGATGCTAGGAGTCCCTGCCTCTGCGTGGAACTACTGTCCCGTACTGTAATCATGATCACTATGATGCTAGGAGCCCGGCTCCCTGCACTGTGTTCGGTCCGGGTCTTCCGGCCGAAATACGTTCCGTACATTTCGGACGTAACATGGTCGTGTGAACCCAGCCTGAAAGAAAATTTTGCATTTCATCTTGAAATGTCTCAGAGTCTGGAGGAAGAGTGGAGATGCATCAATTCAAGTTGTTTGCGGTCCAGTGTGAAGTTTCCATAGTCAGTGATGGTTTGGGGAGCCATGTCATCTGCTGGTGTTATATCAAGAACTGTTCTATATATTAGAACTGTGTTATATCAAGTCCAGAGTCAGCGCAGTCGTCTACGAGGACATTTTCGAGCACTTCATGATTCCCTCTGCTGACAAGCTTTATGGAGATGCTGATTTCATTTTCCAGCAGGACTTGGCACCTGCCCACACTGCCAAAAGTACCAATACCTGGTTTAATAACCACAGTATCACTGCGCTTGATTGGCCAGCAAACTCACCTGACCTAAAGCCCATAGAGAATCTATGGGGTATTGTCAAGAGGAAGATGAGAAACTCCAGACCCAACAATGCAGACGAGCTGAAGGCCGCTATCACAGCAACCTGGGCTTCCATAACACCTCAGCAGTGCCACAGGCTGATCGCCTCCATGCCACGCCGCATTGATACCACCTCAGCAGTGCCACAGGCGGATCGCCTCCATGCCACGCCGCATTGATGCAGTAATTCATGCAAAAGGAGCCGCGACCAAGTATTGAGGGCATATACTGTACATATTTTTCAGTAGGACAACATTTTGGTATTAAAAATCATTTTTGAAATTGGGCTTATTTAATATAATAATTCTCTGAGATACAAAATTTTAGGTTTGAATTAACTGTTACCATAATCATCAACATTACAAGAAAAAAAATGCTGGAAATAGATCACACTGTGTGTAATGAATCTATATAATGTATGAGTTTCACTTTTTGAATTGAATTACTGAAATAAATTAAATTTTTAATGATATTCTAATTCTTTTTCTCAAATCTGTTTTTATTTGAAACCAGAATTACAACATTGAATAAACAGGTGCACATTTTCCCGAAATTCAAAGACAATGAGTCGATGATATTCTAATTCATTGAGAAGGACTATGTGTGTGTGTATGTATGTGTATATAATATATATATATATATATATACACATTAAAAATAATATATATATATATATATATATGTGTGTGTGTGTGTGTGTGTTACTTGTCAGTGTGATCCTGCCTGTGATGATGATGAGGTGACTGCTGGGAAGTGATCTCTACAGAACAGGAAGTGTCAGTCTATTGTGAGGCTCAGTGACTAGAGTGAAAACTGCTAAATTTTATCATAATTTTTAATATATATAATGACAAAGAAAATAACCAAAAAAATCACCCAAAATTCTTAAAAAAATATGTTTAACATCAAAACATGATTTAGACAATAGGTCATTTTCTGACAACACATTCCCTTTAACCCCTTAGTGACCACCAATACGCCTTTTTACGTCGGTCACTAAGGGGCCTTAGGCTAGGCTGACGCCTTTTTACGTTCGCCTAGCCTAAGTCCTGCACGGGTCTCCCGTGCAGCCAGGAGCCGGGGCTCTGCTGTCTGATGACAGCTGAGCTCCTGCTCCAATGCCCGCGATCGAAGTTTACTTCGATCGCGCCCATTTAACCCGTTAAATGCCGCCGTCAATAGCGACCGCGGCATTTAACTTTGTTTACAGAGGGAGTGCGCTCCCTCTGTCAACCATCGGCGGCCCACGAATGCAATTGCGGGTCTCCGATGGGCTGTCATGGCAGCCGGGGGCTTGATAAAAGCCCCCAGGTCTGCCCTGGACATATGCCTGTTAGGACGTGCCGGAGGCACGTCCTAACAGATTGCCTGTCAGATTTACACTGACAGGCAATAATGCTCTGGTATACGAAGTATACCAAAGCATTATAGCAGCGATCGGATGATCGCACAGTAAAGTCCCCTAGTGGGACTAATAAAATAAGTCATCAAAGTGAAATAAAGATTATTAATAAAAAGTACAGTAAAAAAAACAAAAAAAAAACATTTTTTTCCATAAAAAGTGGTTTTATTTAGTAAAAGTGTAAAAAAAAAAGTACACATGTGGTATCGCCGCGACCATAATGACTCCATTAATAAAGTTAATATGTAATTTAAACCGCAAGGTGAACACCGTAAAAAAAAACGCAAAAAACTATGGCGAAATTGCAATCTTTTTCCATTGCCCCCCAAAAAAGTCATAATAAAAATGAATCAATAAGTCCCGTGCACCCCAAAACAGTACCATTCAAAACTACGTCTTGTCCCGCAGAAAACAAGCCCAAAAAAATTACTACATTGATGGAAAAATAATAAAATTACGGCTCTTGCAAAGCGATGATGCAAAAACAAATAATTTTAGTTCAAAAGTGTTTATATTGTGCAAAAGTCGTAAAACATAAAAAAAACCTCTACATATGTGGTATCGCCGTAATCGTACCGACCCATAGAATAAAGGTAACCTGTTATTTACGTTGCATAGTGAACGGCGTAAATTTAAAAACGCATAGAACAATGGCGGAATTTTCAGGTTTTTTTTATAATTCCCCCCCCCCCAAAAAGGTTAATAAAAGTTAATCTAAAAATTATATGTACCCTAAAATGGTGCTATTAAAAAGTACAACTAATCCCGCAAAAAACAAGTCCTCATACAGCTATGTAGACGAAAAAATAAAAACTTTATAACTCTTTGAATGCGACTATAGAAAAACGAATAAAATAGCTTGGTCATTAGGGCCTAAAATGGGCTGGTCACTAAGGGGTTAAGATCACTATAGAACCCTATGGTGATCTTCACGTTCAGTAGGACTATGGGGAAGGTATTACAGGCATAATATGGACCTTAGACGTGACACTATTATGGCCATCTTACTAACTTTAGTACTGAAGGCATGAGGATGGTGGTGGGACGACTCCGTCATTGGCTGTAAGGTCAATGTAAACTAGTGCAATTAGAAACCAGGATTTTGCCCTTTGCGAAAAACAAGTTTTAATATGAATGCAAATCCTACACTTTTAGTTTGCCCTAGTTTAAATAAATCTCTTGTGTATATAGCACACAGTTAATCTCAGGATGAAGGTTATGTTGTAGACTAGTGTCTTGGACTTACGTTGTGCATGTAACGATTCTTGGAAAAGACTCCCTGGAGGTGGTTTTTCTTTTAAAACTATTTTCCCCGGAGCTGTTAAAAAACTTTGGCTATTAAAAACAAAAGTAGATTTGCATAGAAGCGCCAGCACTCAATTCAGAGCCGGAGCAAGTACCCGTGTCAACGTCTTGTGAGAGTATAGGAATCTGAAGCACTTTTGCTTCTCATTTCCCACGTGACTTATGTTGTACTTTGTAACATCCATATCCCTGTATCCAAATTTAAATTAACCGAATGGTTTGTACTTAAAGGAATCTTCTTATAACAGCAGCGTCTATGATTTAACGAAAATGTTGTCATGAGGTCAGGGAAGCAATGACTGTGTATGGCACTGTTCCAGTGACCTTAATGTTTGGCAGACGTCCATATTTCTCCTCTGAGGTGCCAGAGTAGTAGATAACTGGAACATTTGTTTTCATTTCCAAAATAGTTGAGCTTTTTAAATGTCATATTTTTAATCTTTTAAGAAATAATTTGCTTAACTTCAGAAGGAGAACTTGTGCTGCTCTGCGTCTCGGGCTTCGTGTTGAATGGTTTTAATTTGGGTGGAAATGTAACATGCATTGCAAACAAAAGAGGGAAAGCTTACTCATTGTTCTTTTTCTCTCATGTGTATAATATTCCTGCCCTTATGTTCCTGTGTGTGAATGCTAGTCTGTCATGTAGAAATACTGGAACTAACAAATCTCTATATGAACAGAACATGTATACATTATTTAAACCGCTATAAATATGTATTCTCACTTGGGAAGAAAGTCATTACTGTATGGAGTTGTATTGTACATACAGCCTGAATTGGTATATTCTAGTAAATTGCTTCTCTGCTTGACACTAGCAATATTGGCTGCCGAGATCTGCACTATTTCTGATGGGAAAATCTTTTAGCTGAAACATTCTTCAAGGTTTGATCTTATGACTGTTACATTGATAACGTGGAAAATCCTGTGTGATCCGCAGCCTGGAAGAATGAAATCAAACGCAAGGATCTTAATGGTTGAAAAGCCGATATTCATAGATTTATATCCATTTAGACCATGTTAATGGTTGAATTGCAGGCATCAACGTGATTGAAGAGAATCCCCAAATTCTGTTTCTGACATCTTTGTAAAGGGCTGTCTTGCTTTGTACAGGAACACTATTGTGTAGTGTAAATGTACTGATGATTGAATACAGTGTCTCACACAATTCTCTGAAGACGGCTGTGGTATAACAAAAACTCTCCATTCCCCAGTTATATTTTTCTAGCGCTTATTATGAAATATTTATCGTTTTTTACACTCTGAATTTTTTTAAAAGATCTCCATCTAGAATTCTAGATGAATAAAAATTACCAATAAAAATAAGTCCTCGAGTTGTCCTCTTCTGTCAAGTTGTGGAAAATGTTATTCTATTTATTCATTTTATAGTTGTATCAGCTACAGGAAAAGCTGGATTACTACCAGTTGGCACTGTTATTGCGGTTATTGGGGCTGGATGATATACCTGCATAGTAAGCTCTCGTGCTCACGGCCACATTACGGTTCAATTTTTTACTGAGCGTAATAGGGCTCCCATAGAGGGACATTACTGTACCTCCATATGCTTTTGTACAAATCCAACAAAAAAAAACCTGTGATATGTTTCATCGGATGGCCTATGTATGGTGCATTTCTTCTAGAGTAGAATAGCTGGGTACATGAGGCACCCCATGGAGCTTCTTACAGTGGTACACGAGTCCTTGCAGTTCCACAGTATGGAGCGACATGGGGCAAGATGTACCCCCATACACCCTCCTGCACACAGCAGATCGACTGAAAGGACTTGGGCTATGATTGCATCACGTTATGTAATCACGTTTGGCGTATGCGGCAGGAAATCTTCCAATGCATACGCTGAACATAGCCAAAGGCCCCTATTTCCCCGACCGAGGCCAAAAATGTCCTTTTGGCCTCCGTCGGGGTGGTATATGCTGGCATACCTTTTTCATTCCTACTTTATAGAAAAGCGCAGCAGACTGGGGAGCCACCGCAAAAAAAATATACCACATTATATACGTTTTCTTTTAACATTGGGGCGTATGGGGGATTTATTCCGCTGTATGGCTATACAGAAGCATACGTCAGAGGTATAAGTTGGGGAATACTACAGATATATACCTCCGACCTATAGCCCCCGAATTATGTGAAAGAGCCTTACATGTACTGTTCTAGGTTTGTTTTTGTTTTTTATGCACTATATCCTTGTAGTGCGGGTACTATATATAAATTACACTTCTATATTATTAATGAATTAGGATATTTTTCTTTCGATCCATGCACTGTTCACTAAACTAGTCTTGTTGCTATAGATGTGTATGTATATTGGTATGTTTACGGATGTATATAAATAAATGATGTATAATATTTTTAGATTACGACATGTATTATATGTATGATTCAATAGTGAGGACGTCTCCTTATTTTTCTTCTCTTGACACATCTGTTCTGAATTCACACCATATAAATGTGAACATACGTTTGAGTAGAACAAAGGTTAAAGTACATGACCTTAATTATTTACTGTAAATGCGAGCCTTGTAAATGTTTAACAATAAGTGATTATGTGCTAGTTTTTTCTCCTGCTTATAAACACAAGTAAAATATTTACCAGGCTGTACTACATTTCAGTAATAGATTGTAATGTGACCTGTAGTATTTGTATGTGTAAGTGAGAGCTCAGTACAGATGAAAGATGAAGGTTGTTCCTGTTATTTTATTTGTGTTTTAGGAAGTTTTACACCAGATATAATGCATTATACTTTTTTGTTGTTGGAGTTCTAGTGTTCTAGGGCAGAATTTCATGTTGTTGTGTAATTTGTTTAATGGAAAAACAGGTGGACAGTTCTGACCTGACCTTAAAAATTCCTCATATGACCAGAGGATGCTGAGTAGTGGAAATACTGTGTACTGCTTATTAATCATAATGCGGCAATAGAATTTGTTCTCTGTTGTATGTGGGTAATATAAATGCATAACGAAACATAGAATATATATATATATATATATATATATATATATATATATCCTTTCATCTAGTTTTGACTGGACATAACATTGGCCGAGTTATCTAATATTCTATACTATTGGATGGCCAAGTATATACAACTTGCTAAGGGTAGAGAACCACCAAGAAGATTGGCCAAAATAAAACTGGCTTCATTTATGCCTCTTGCATTATTTGAAATTTCAAATTATTATGCAGTTTTGTGCATTGATTCTGGGTGATTAAGAATTTCTGCAATTTAGGATACCAGATTAATGGAATTTTAGGTATTTTTCCTGTACGAGATTGATGGATAAGTAGATATCACAGAAAAGGATGTTGAGGACTGGAAATGCACTGGTTAGCCATGGTGAGGGTACAACAGACGGGAGATGCATCAACATGATGCCATTCAAAATCGTCAGGAGTCTGGCATTGCTATTGGTTCTGAACTCGCCCAAACCATTTGAACCCAAGTACAGTTCTGAGACGTGTTGTTAGAAATGGCTGTTGTAGAAAAGTTGCTACCAAAACACCATACCTTTTATCACCTTATAACTAACGGTCAGCGCCCGGACAATCCGATTTTCTTTTCTTGACGGATTCCTTTGAAGACCGTGCAGATGGTAAAATCTATTCACAAGGGTCAAGAATTTCTGTGGTATGTCAGATGTTCTCTTTAGGGGTTTAATTTCTGGAAATGATATGTGATATGTTCAGAATGAATGTAAATCTAAAGCAGACCACTAGTACTCTGCATATTGAGGCACATTTTCCTCCGTGTATATATGTGTGACATCTACCTGATATTCTCCTTGTTCTCAGAGCTAGTTTACTTGTAGTCTAATAATCATTTTATCATTGATGTAATGGAAATCAGAACTGCATGTGCTGACTTCTTGGAGAGCTTGTGCTTGTACATCTGAACAACAGAACTGCAGTTTAAAGCATGGGGGTGGGGGACAATGGGCAGACTGAGCCTCTGATAAGATGGGAGCTGGATTCAGACTATAGAAGGAAGTATCATTTTTATGGCCACATTTTTTTACCCCAATATGTCTGGAATAACCTGCAGAGACAGTAGGAAGCAACAAGTCTGCAGAAGATCCTGTAATGAGTTTTCCAAGATGCTTAAAACATCCTACCTATGATTTCCTCATGACACTGCTCAATGGCTGTATATTATATGTAATATGGCAATAGGCCCTGCCTCGAAGAATAAAACTATTATTGTAACCAATATAGACTGAAGGCAAGCATCATTAGAACTGGAACTATATTTTAGGGCTGGGCAATTAATCGAAAAGTAATCTAAATCGGAATTCCGTGCAATTAATCGATGTCCTCTAGCGAATTTCGTTTTTATCAGTTATTTTTTTCCCGGTTTAAACTGTATCTGCGTCTTCAGGATGCAGATACAGTTGAATCCAGTGGTAGAGCAGGGGGCTGTAAGGTCCCTGCTCTACAATTCATTATGCATCGCTCGAGGCGAGTGACGTCATTGCGACCCAAGCTGCACAGACCTGAGGAGCGGAAGGATCTCCTCCACTCGTCATTGGACCATTGTTAGGTGAGTATATATTAATATTTTTATCAGGCACTATTGGGGGCAGCTGTGGGGGCATTATACAGCATGGAGGCAGCTATGGGGGACTTTATACTGTGTGGCGTGCAGCTATGGGGGCATTATACTGTGTGAGGGCAGCTATAGGGGCATTATACTGTGTGGAGAGTAGATATGGGGGGCATTATATGGTGTGGAGGACAGCTATGAGGGGCATTATACTCTGTGAGGGTAGTTATGGGGGCATTATACTGTGTCAGGGGGTATATTATATACAGTAGTATATATATAGGCTCAGGGGATAAATATTAATTCAATGGCGTAGCATGCAAATAGGGGGTGCGGCATGCAAATAGGGGGTGTGGCATGCAAATAGGGGGTGCGGCCTAAATAATTGTTCAATAATTGTAATTGAAGTTACATGTTCACTTAAACATGATTTTGATTTAGGTTTAATTGCCCAGCCCTACTATATTTATACAGATGTGGTCTTGTAATTGACTGGATGTCATTGATATTGCTGGAACAATTAATTCAGATCAATCTACGTTGATAGACCATGAATGATGTAGAGGTTCTGTGTAATGTAATTATACTACTGTGCTCAGTATTGGATGTGAAAATGGCTGCCTCCGTTGTAAATAGTAAAAGTTGCTTTATAAAATAATGAACATTTCTCTATGATCGAAATACTTGAATCCTCTTCTCACTCGGAGGATACTGTGTTCTGCACATTGCCAAGGTTTCTGGTTGCTTAGACAACAATGAGGCTGTGGAGTGCTTTTTATTTCAAATATCTCAAATTATAGATAATTTACCAATTTTATTAAGAAAATGAAAATAATGAATCCGGAATAAGGAACATGTAATGATTGAAATGCAACAGAACACAATGTCTCTGTTAATACAAGCACATTTTTAAAGAACAGTTAATTTAAACGAATACATTTTTTATTGAATGAAATAGGCCAAATTATTGCTTAAGGGAAATTTGGTTTATAGTCTAAATAATACCTCACTGTTTTTAAAAATCAGCGTTGCTGAGAGCTAGATTTCCTCCAATGTTCATTAATGGCACAATTTAAAACATGAGATGAATTTAGCTGGAAGCTCTTTAAATTCTTGAATTCTTGTTTCCATGATCTCTGTGTGATCTTGCAGAAATGTTTGGTGACTTAATTCTCATGGTAAGGTTCAATGCGTGGTGAGGTTCAGATTTGACAGGGCTGCCTGCCACTCAGCTAAATTTTATTTCTCTATTGAAACTGGTCAGGTGTTGGATTAACTAAGGGGGCAGAAACTTTTTTATAAATTGGAGAAACAGGTATTGGATACCGTTTTGTTCTTTTATATGCCGCAATAACGCAAAGCCACACCTCCGCTTCCTATTTAATGACAGATCAGAGAATCCTCTGATCTTCATTGTGATCCACCTTGGGTTGCACGATGCATCAAAATATTGATACTATTTGGATGCCGTGCACCCTCAAACAGTTCAATACCGTTAATTCGTGTATTTCGATACTAAGCTGTGTGGCCGCACAGCTTAGTATTGAACACATGAATTTAGTTAGAGCGGGAGTACAGCTGTGTAATACAACCATTGCCCCTTTCCTGACAAGTGCGCGCGCACGGTCAGCATGGTGTGATGTGATGTGGCACAGAAGATAGAGAACATTGAGGGCGCACTGCAAAACACTCCCATGTTCTGCCTTCAGTGCCGGCGCCGCCGCTCATTAGTGCTGCGCCAGCCACATCACATCATGCCGATCGCGCGCACTTGTTGTCAGGAGCGGGGCAATGACTGTATTACACAGCCACAGCCCCGCTCTAATGGCGGAGATCAAAGAAACCTCTCATCTCTGCTGCTATTTTCTTGAATGCTGCAATCAAAGATGATCGCATAATTCAAGGGGAAAATGAGAAGGGGGGTGCTCCTTGGATCGCGTCACAGGGAATCCCTGTGACGTGATCTAGGGACGTACCATATATGGGCAGACAGCTCAGGGTCCATTGAAGGACCCCAGGGCTGCCTGACCATATGTCCTAACAACTGCCTGAGTTCTATCAATACACAGGATGATGTACTGGCATATAGTTGTACACATACACATTTAAAAAAAAAAAAACTTTAAAATAAAAGTCTTAATATATAAAATATACACATTCGGTATCGTTGCGACCGTAATAACCTGCACAACAAATTTGTAGCGTCATTTATGATGTTTACGCTGTAAAAAAATAAAATAAAAACTGCTACTTATTAATGTGTGGCACGAGGTGTTATGAATTTAATACCTCCATGTGCTTCACATTAATAGTAATTAACACCATCATGTACCTCCCAATGTTGTCCATTATAACTGTGAGAAACATGATGGGGTCAATTACTATTGTGAGGCACATGGAGGTTCAAAATTCATCACACCACGTGCCTCACATCAGAAAATGGAAGAACTTTTTTTTAAATTATTGTTGGCAAAGTATTCTTTTGGTATTGAGAATCGCATTACTACACAAAGTATCAGTATCAAAGTCCAAATTCTGGCATCGTGACAACCCTAGATCCACCTCTGATCTCTAATCATGTCGGCAGCCCCTTTTTAAAAAGAAGCCACCCTTGGAAATCAGCTTTTACCACTGGGACAAACCACAGCCAACCATGCAATGTCTGGGTCCGCCATATTGAGAGCCACTTTTACTGTGACTCTCCGTTTTCCCTTATAGAGGGGGTCTATATGTCTTAGGCATCATGAACACAACCGTTTCAGTTTTGCGGACTGCAAAACACATCCTAGTGTCTTCTGTGTGCTGTCTGTTTTTTTTTTCTTCTGCGGACCCACACACTAGAGTGAGTTGAGTTGAACTGCAAATATAGACAAGAATAGGACCTGTTCTACAATTTGCGGATCCGCAGAAAAAAGTATGGATGTGTGCATGGCTCCATAGAAATGAATAGCTCAGTATGCTATTCGCAAAAAAAATCCAAAAACAGTTAGGACACTGAAGAAAACAATGGTTGTGTGGATGAGCCCCTATAAGGGTGTTTTCAATTCTAAACCATTTAAATGAATGGGGGTATGTGTATGCTTTAGTATCTTTCAGTATAAGTGGCTGTTGGACTGATAATTTATTGTGTCCTATTTTGTGTGTCCTGTACATATTTCGGAGATGACCTTGGCCTAGATTGTAAGATACCACAAAGTTTTATTATTGGTCTTGCCTAACGACTTGATTTCTTCAAGAAATAAGTCCAAATAGTAATTGTTTTTAGATAGGAAATTTTTAATCCACCAAAAGTGGCCTTATAAGATGTTCATTAATATTTACCATATATATTTATACTATTATTTGATGTTGCCCAGAAGTATTCCAGAAAAAAAAAAGGTCACTGAATAATTGCCCTTATCAGAAAAATTATACATCTGGCAAAAATAAATTCCAATATTTGTAACTGATGTTTCTTGCAATCTATAAGTGACTGATGTTCAGTTGGGTTTGCAGTAGTTCGGCTTCCCTTTATTTTTGTTCCTTCCTCTTCTTATCAAAGGCATTCTTGTGTGTTGCTTTGTCGTATTGCCTAAGATTTAATACATGTTGCATGCTGACTGCCTGGAGGTCTGTACACTAGTTTTGATATTTTGAGTAACCGTAATAGAAAACTTGCAATGTTTATTTGTGCATTAAAAGTTGTACGCATAAGCACAACAAAATAAAATTAAATGTATAGGACTTTTAACCCTTTGAGCACAAATGACATGTTACAGGACATTCATGTTAGAACTGCATCTATTTTAGATATATATTACTCCTGCCAGCACGTCTTTACAAAGCCACACCTTGTATGTGACAATCGTCCCAGTACTTCACAACAACTGTGTGTAGTAACTTTATTTTCTGGGCCAGTATTATTGCGGCAATGCCAAATTTATTTAATTTATTAATTTCTTCTTAAAGAGCCTCTGTCACCACATTATAAGTGCCCTATCTCCTATATAAGAAGATCGGCGCTATAAGGTAGGTGACTAATGCTTTTTATTTAGAAAAACAATCTATTTTAAACCACTTTATGAGCGATTTTTAGCTTTATGCTAATGAGTTTCTTAATGCCCAAGTGGGCATGTTTTACTTTAGACCAAGTGGGCGTTGTACAGAGTGTATGACGCTGACCAATCAGGGACCAATCGGCGTCATACACTTCCCTCCATTCATTTACACTGCACTAGCGATTTAGTTATATCGCTATGTGCAGCCACATACACAAACACTAACATTACTGCAGTGTCCTGATAATGAATATACATCACTACCAGCCTGGACGTGATGTTTATTCAGAATCCTAACACTTCTGAATCTTTTCTGTGAGATTCCAGCAAGGCAAGCATAATCTCGTTTGAAATGACAGGTTACATCGTAATCTCGCGAGATTAAGTTTTCCTTGCTGTAAATCTCACAGAGACACTACAGACATGTCAGGATTCTGAATAAACATCACGTCCAGGCTGGTAGTGATGTATATTCATTATCAGGACACTACAGTAATGTTAGTGTTTGGGTATGTAGCTGCACATAACGATATAACTAGATCGCTAGTGCAGTGTAAATGAATGGAGAGAAGTGTATGACGCTGATTGGTCACTGATTAGTCAGCGTCATACACTCCTCTGTACAACGCCCACTTCGGCATTAAGAAACTCATTAGCATAAAGCTAAATATCGCTCATAAAGTGGTTTAAAATAGATCGTTTTTCTAAATAAAAAGCATTACTGTCACCTACATTATAGCGCCGATCTCCTTATGTAGGAGATAGGGCACTTATAATGTGGTGACAGAGCCTCTTTAAGTCATCCTTTACTAAAACATCTTTATAGAAAACATTGCATCTAAAGTGGTAAAGCCCATGTTGCCAATTAAAAATCAGCAGTATTCTCATGTCTGACACATTGTTTTTTTTATCGCAGTCATGACAGCTGAAATTTTTCTTCAAGTGCTCCGATTTTTGTGTCTTTAGCCCGTAAGTGAATGATGTCTTTAAACCGATCGACATTTTGAAATTCTTATAGCAGCACAGTAGCGGGGCTTTTTAAATATGTTTTTAAACTCTCAATGGGTGTCTGGACTCATCCACTTTGAAATTCATGCAGCTAACCTAATTGTAATGTTCTGCAAGTCTGCTGGAAATCGCTGAAACGTGACCCTTTATTAAAGCTTTTTTTTATCTCCTTAATCAAAGCATCTGGACAGCTGAAAGTAAACATGTTCACATAAAACATTATAAACCCTACAAGATGGGAATTGTCTGTGATGAGCGGAGGTACTATCAATTTGCTCATGCCTGTATGAGCCTCTTGACTGATTATTGACTGACTTCACAGGTCGAATCTAAAACCCGGCACATAACATATTAGACTTCGAAAGCTCAAGACTGCAATAAACAAATGTTCTATTTCACACGGCTCAAAGGAAACTGTTTAAACCGATTTAGATCATTTTCCTTGTTTACCCAAACTTGCCCAAAAATATTTCTTCATGAACCTTTTTAAGATGGAATGTACAGAATCTTAACTTCCCAAATAGAGCATCCTAACATGGTCAAAAAGTGCTAGCTGCCAAAGTGTGAGCTTACCACTGACTGTTTTTTTTTTTTTAACGTATTTATATAAGGTGTTTAATAGTCAAGCTCTCAATAACAAAAAAACAACTAAATATGGCTGGCAGGGCCAGATTAAGGCTGCCAGCAATATGGAGCAGTTATTAATGATGGGGCCCTCCCCACACCCACAACTAGCGTCCTCCCCAGTGGGATAATGCCAGCACCGCATGAGCCACAAGCTGTCTGTGCCGTTCGGACCTTCACATGGCTCCACTCTTCGGCAATGGGGGGCGGCACAAGCGTCACGAAAGTGACTCAACTTGGGGCATGGCTTAAATCAAATGATCGCTTGTGGCCTGCAAATGGGCAGAGCTGTGATACTATAGGTGCATAATATGTATCTGTACCAGGGATATTGCTAGGGTGTTAAAATATCAGGGGCACAAACCAACAATTTGTACTCACCTAGTCCCATCCCTGTAACGAATGGAGCTTCACATCAGGCCACCTCGACAATGTTATGCCTACTGGCTATAAAATGCTGTATACATTTTTTTTTTTCTCTTTTTTTTTTTTTTTTTCATTTTTTTTTTTTCCGGCTTATGCTTTTTAATTGTGAACTGGATTGAGTTACTATTCGTCCTTTTTCTACTTGCTCCCATCCTTGATTTTATGATCATCTATGCTTTAGTCTTGTTTGAAGCCTGCAATTATGATTTTTATGACTTTTAGGTAAAGTTCAATGTAACTGTAAGTTGGCGACTTCTGTAAACCCAATATCCGAATGTGTTGTCTTTCTCCCATTTAAATGCTGTTCTTAAATTTGACCTTTTAAGACCCTTGCTGGAATTTAATTGGCGATCACACCGGTTGTTCCTGATCCAGATGTAGATAGGGATTTGTTGCAAAATGTAAATACCAAAAGATATAGCTTTGCAGTTCAGAGGAATGCTGAGTGTTCTCTGCGTGTTTTAGCTGCTACAGTAACTTCTTGGATTAAGAGTTTTTTTTTCTGTCTGAAGTATCGACAGTTATGGATTAACAAATAATTATCTTTGCTGATGCGCTAGACTAGACCTTAGACTTGATCTTCGCTCACTTTGTTAACATCTGGTTGGTCTAATTTATCCTATTTAAGTCTTTTTTTAGTGTTACAATCTTATGGCCCTAGCTTGTGTCCTGAAAAGTATGTTCATGCATCACTTTCTTGGCAACCTATGATGCCATTTTAATAGAAATGTCCACAGACCTTTTTTTCCTCTTCTTTTTTTTTTCTTATATAGAGAAACACTATATGGACAAATGTATTGGGACACACCTCATAATCATTGAATTCAGGTGTTTAATACAGTCCCATTTCCATAGGGGTATAATTGAACACCATGCAGACTGCCTTTACAAACATTTGTGAAAGAATAGGTCCAAAATCTTAGAGAAAGCCTTGCCATAACAGTTGAAGCTGTTTTAGCTGCAAAGAGGAACCAACTCCATATTCATGCCTATGGATTTATAATGGGATGTCATAAAAGGTCCTGTAGGTGTCCCAATACTTTTGTCCATATAGTGTATCTTTCTGGAGATCATAGAATTAAGGCTGGTTTACACAGGCAAATTTCTTGTTTGCTCTTTTGTGGGCTGATCGTTGTACTGTTTACTTGGGCCAATGATCAAAAACAACGGTCTTACAAGCGCTTGTTCGTCCGTTCATTGGCCCGTATAAATGGGCCACCAGTCTTTTTAACTAACTATTTTTAATGGCTAGGGATGTTTTTGTTGCCTTCCCTAGGTTACTAAACTTTTGTAATGCTAATGTCAATTTTAATGTTTACCTGTGCAGTTGCCGAATCAACTAGTAGTTCTGTCACTTTTATTATAGACATTTTATTTCCAATTTGCCTTTTTTTTTTCTTTTCTTTTTTTTTAAAATATGATTCTAAGCCTCTCTTTTTAAGCTAGTCATCTTTGGGGTACCAGTTGAGTTTTATAGTATTGTTTGGCAATTTATGGGTGTCTGATTTGCTTGCAGTATCTTTCTATTGTTATCTAACATTGTAACAGCACTGTGGTATGGACCATTTGGGCTTCTAATCTTCTTGTAGTACTAAACTGTTGCCTCGTGGTCTCTTGATAAGGCCTTATTCACATGAGTGTTGCATCGGTGTGGTTTCCGTGTGGCATCCGTTTTTCTCGTCCATGTTTCCCCTCTGCAAGCGCTTCCTGGTATTACTGTTTTTTTTTTGTTTTTTTTAACTGATACTGTTTTTTCCACGCACCCATAGACTTCAATGAGCCAGTCTGATCCTTAAAAACATACCAGGATAGGACATGAGGTGAGTTTCACGCACACACGCTCCGTGAAAAAATACGGATGTATGAATAGCCCCATTGAATTGCATTGGTCCGTGTCCTGTTCATTATTTAAACGGACACCGCACAGACGTGAAATAAGTTCTTGTGAATAAGGCTTAAAACGACTAGGTTTTTTTTTTAATGGTACTAGCAGTAATGCAAAAAAATAATAGTTTCCTTCTTTCAGAGGACCTATATTACTGCATATATGGTCAGTTGGTTAGATTATGGGGGAGTTGGGGAGAGATAACTGTTTGCCGACAGCTATGTAATATGTATGGTCATCATAGGGATATGTTTGCAGATGTTGCCCTGGTCACACTTTCAGCGCTGGCCACAGTGATGTAAGATCACAGTGCTGAACATTGAGCCACTATGCTGTCAGAATTGCAAAAAAAAGTCCTACGTTTGCTTAATTTTGTACTTCTTACAATTTCATGCATTATGTATATTTAAAGTGTTTACAAGAACATTCTGGAATTTTGTTTCATTTGCACAGTCTAATTAACATTTATTATGTTATTCATCCTAAGCAATTCGCTTTTTTATTTAATGTATTGTGACATTTTATGGTGTTAAATATAGTGCCTATGAATAATATATTGCACATCTAGCACATATGGTGGTTAATTCTTAATAGAAGTCTGTGCACAAACCACTTTGATACAAGTCAGTGCAGTGTATCTTGAAAGATATTAAGAGAAATTTTAATCTGATATGGAATATTGCAGACACATGGATAATTATACAAATTGCTGAAAGCAAGGTTAAAAAAGATTTGTGTATGCACTTGCAGCATATCTAAATCACATGTTTGTACGAAGGTGAAGTTTGCATAAAAGAGAATATTTTGGGTTATTTTCATAAAGCTTTTAACATAAGATGAATCACCTCCACCATTAGCCAGCTGAAGACAAATATGAATCAGTTATTTAAATGACTTTTTTTTTCCTTGATCCTGCTGAATATATGCATTATGCAAATCAGAACTGATTGCATTCCCCCCACTAAGCCTTATGTGCGGAGTGTGAGCATATATAGTGAAGCCTGGTAGAAAAGAATAAGTCTCATCTTTTGAGTGTTGGGAGAAAAAAAAAAGAGAATGGCTATTCGTAGACTTTATCACACTTTCTACATGAAAGGTTCACTCATTGGAGAGTAACACATTTAGATTTTGACATAACTGTTAAACTTTATAACACTTTAGATTGCAGTAACTTTTACTTGGGCTAGGGGTATACACAGACATTTATTGTCCATAGGAATACATCGATAAGCTTCAATAATGCTATGGCCAAGTGATTCACTAGAAATATAAAATCATACGCCGATACAAAATCGGGTCAGCAATATGGTAAATAATTGAACCTGACCGTATGTTTCTACACACTAGCAGGGAAACGTTAACAAACAGGGAAACGCTACAAATGTCACCTATATGGGAAAACATTATAGATAAAATAGTATTTGCCAATAGAATGTGTAACACATCTGGCTGTTCAAATATTTCAATAACCAACTCCGGGGGACCTAAAGACCTTGTGTGCCTGGTGAATGTCTTCTTGGCAACGACATAGATTGGGTTGTGCTAAAATCAAAAATGATCACCTATCCACAGGCACTTGGCTGTTTCCGTCATTCTCATAGACATTGAAGGTAGCGGCAGAGTGCAGTGAGGAAGAACTAGGGGTTGTGGATAGGAGAAAATTGTCGATTCTGGGATAAACCCTTTAAGCCAGAATGGAGAGCTGCTATGTAATGCTACAATAGCTAATCGCCAGAGGTTACAGAAGCCAGACCCCTTTTAAAAGGGGAGACATTTTCATACTATTTTCATACTATTGCAAACGACTTTGAGAATTTCTTAAACCCATCCTAAGACTTTTTGTGTATTAGACGTTTATTTAATTAAAAATCAGTCGGATAAAAAATGACCCGTTTTTTTTTTTAAAATCATAATGAACATCATAAAAGTGAAATATTAGACTGTAATGCCTTTCTCAGTACTAGTTCTATTATAAGGATTCTTATGGATTTCTTCAAAATTTCTTTCCTATGGAAAAGTAACATTTAATAAATGAGGCAGTAATTCCGTTTTGACTCTCTATATAGAATGTTACACCCACATAAATTAACAGACTGATGGCACTGTACCCCTGCCAGAAGCCCATTTAATTTACGGTTGATAGCACAGCGCACTCCTGCAGGTAGTGTCATTGGCAGGATTGGGTTGTCAAACAGACAGTCTGATCCTGTACTTTGACAGGGAACTGAAATAATCGGTTCCCTGTAACTAAAACGCCAAAACACAGTGTTTATATTGAGCGATGTGTCCCTGAATGCCGCTACTTCTGCATTCGGTAGTTGCTAGAAAACACCATTACTTCATTGAATGATGTCACAGAGATTCCCTGTTTAGAGAGGGCTCAGAGGCATGCAGAGATGACGTAATATGTGTCTTAATTTATTTATTTATTTTTGGACATTTTGATGTGGAAGTAGGTGCGGTTTTATGCTGCGGATTTTGGTGTAGCATTTTTTATAAACTTGTCAGATACACTTCTAAGGTGAAAACGCAACATAAATTGACATCCTGCAGATTTTAAAATACGCACTGGGTCAATTTACGTGCAGAAAACTTCTGCAATGTGTAGATGAGATTGCTTGAAATCTCATTTACTTTTCTGGTACTGTATTACGCTGCGGATTTGCCGCAAGAAAATACACGCGGTAAATCCGGAAATAATACGCATCGTGTGCAATTGGCCTTGGAACACAGTTATCAGGAAATCCATATATATGGTGCCAGCCGGAAACATGTGTCCCTGCTAACCTGTACCCTCACGGAAAAAAATATTAAATATGAAACAATACATTTTAGTATATTGTAAAAATAAAAATACACCCAAAAAAGTACACCGCTCTGACACCAACATTAGACACCCTGCAAGACACAAAAGCTTTTTTTGCATGGGCATCTGGTGCGCTTGAATGTATGTTACCCCAAATATACAAAAATGAACTTTTGCCATACATTTTTTTTATGTTGTTTTTTTCCTGGACCTTTCTACTTTTGCAGTTTTATTGAAAAATGTCTAGAGATACATTTTAAGCTAAAATGGTGTCTTTGATCTCGACGCTCTAGGGATGTCATACTTTTACACAATGTACACCTATTTAGCATCACCACACACAGGAGAAATAGAAGATTCGTTTTTAGGGTAAATTTCCATTGAACAAACAAACAAAACCCATAAAACAACATAGCACAATGAGGAAGATTTAGTTTTTCTGATTTTGACAGTTTTCTCCTAAGTAATTAAGACCTACAAAATTAATTGATATCGGCTCTAATTTAAAAAATAAGAAAGATCAATATGTAGCGTAAAACAAACAAACAAACCTTATGAGGTAGACTAAGAAATAATACATTTTAAAAGTCACCTTTGAAATGCAGCAAAAAATTTACTTTGGGCATAAAGGCCCAAAACACATTCATTTTAAAGAATATTTACTGTATATTTTGCTCTCATTCAATAGCTTACAAATGTGGGACTGTTGGATCAATTGATAAGGAAGGCAATACTCATCAGTTATTAATAATGTTACAGCTACTGTATTATCATGTAATACAAGGGCTAAGAGCGCAAATCGTGATATTTTACATGTTTGATTGGTTAAAGCCAGGCTGGGTGTAGATGGTGATCTTCAAGACAACACTACACCTGACAGAGGGACATATTGTCTTCAGAAATTCTCAGTAGTGCAGCCTAAGGGTATGTTCACACGACCACGCCAAATACGTCTGAAATTACGAAGCTGTTTTCAGGAGAAAACGGCTCCTGAATTTCAGACGTTTTTACAAGTGCTCGCATTTATCGCTGCGTCTTTTACGGACGTAATTGGAGCTGGTTTTCATTGGAGTCAATGAAAAACGGCTCCAATTACGTCCCAAGAAGTGTCCTGCACTTCTTTGACGCGGCCGTAATTTGACAGCGACGCGTAAAATTACACCTCGTCTGAACAGAACGTCGTAAGACCCATTGCAAGCAATGGGCAGATGTTTGCCGACGTATTGGAGCCGTCTTTTCAGGCGTAATTTGAGGCGTAAAACGCCTCCATTACGTCTGAAAAGAGGTCGTGTGCACATACCCTAAGGCTTTGAGCCTGTAAGATCAAGTGGTCATATCTCATCATAGAACTAAGTTATTGTCACATTTTTAATGTTCACTAAGGGACCTTTAAATTGTCGTAGCTGTCACCAGCAGTAAACGAGTGTTGAATAATAGTAAATGATCTAGTTTATCACCTATACGTTATGTGGAAATAACCTTGTGCAAGAACAACCATGTCAACTCTTTATTATTGCGAGATTAGTAGTTTGCCGTTACAAGTTAACTGATTTCGGATGATGGTGGTTATTGTACTACGAATTATTATTATTATTCTGATTGTGATGATGATTATTACTAGCAATAGCTTTTATTGTCTGGTTCTTTTATTTTCTCAGAAGCCACATTTATTAATTTGCAGAATGATATTTCTCTTACAATTTGATAACTTTCCCCTGGATAGCTGTACACTGCCACATGATGATAATTCTGTTCTCCTATAAATGTCAAAATACGGTTGTCACAGCAACCACTTACTAAGTTATAAGATACAAATAATAGTGTGCCTTCATGTAACATCTTATTAAAGCATAACATGGCCTTTCAATTCACCAAGACAAAGGACAATATTACCAACCCCAGATAATAATGCCGAGACTGCGTGTTTTCTCTTACGCAGTAGATGATGTTATTTAATGCTTTCCTCTAATGTCCTAGAAATAGTTTCCACTTATTTTCTAAAGTCTGTTTAAAGAACCCTGACAGATAATATCAGCAGTCACATACTTTTCATTCTTGCTGTCTGACAAAGCCATTCGTGCCTTTCGTGACCTTCCTCAACGTACGTTGTGTTACTGCCCTTAAGTCGACAATAAGGTAACAATTTTTCGTAAGATAAGACCAATAACATGGAGACCAATGAAGACCAATAACCTGCCCTCTAACAGATAATTGTTAAAATGTGTTACAATCAGAATTCAGAACGCGAAGTGTGAAATGTATTTGGCGAGGAGCTGTGATCAATAACTCATTATGAGGGACATTGAGCGTACTGGTAGGAGAAATAGGCAAAATTGTTTGTGTTTTTATGAATGCTTAATCATTTGTTTTTCGATCTATCCCCTTCATTTTATTTTAGAATCCTTAGGAAAATGTTTTCCTGTCTATGGGCATCTAAAAGATGTTTCAAGACAATCACTTTACATAGGAGGGAGTAGAGAGACGCTCACAGGGCATGCCTCTCACTCTGGCGGACCATGTGCCTCATGGATCCGCATTCATTTAAATGGCTGCCATGTAATATTACATTTTCCACGAATATGTCTTGCCGGCGGTTTCTAATGCCTGGCTAGTTTCATTTGCAAAAGGACGATATTTCTAGTATCGTAGCATGGCAGGACTGCCTTATTATTATTCGGACTATATGACACACTGTTGTGTTCAATAAATGTTGATTTAAAAAAAAAAAAATATTTACTCAGACTAAAATATTCCTTAGTCAAAATGAGCACAGTGACATTTTCTACACTATATGTGTATATTTGTTTGATTCTGCTGAAGCTGCAAGTGCAAGCTGTTCTAGGTCATAGTTCATGTGAATGGCATTTTTTTTTTTTGTCAAAGCCAAGTTCTTAATAAACATCATTCTCAAAGTATAAAATGTACAACAGCAGACCTAGAAAAATGGATTAGCCTCCATGCAGCACATACACAAAAAGGAAGGGCCTGGTTGTGCTGAGTGATGACGTGGTATTCTATTCACACAATGTTTTTTTTGCCTTTTAGCTCTTGCCACTTTTGACTTTTTTTCTTGTAGAATATCACTGCAAGCAAGTATTAGATTATGTGCTTGAGATTAATAGGGGATAGTGACCCATGTGAGTGTCCTGTCCTAGTGATGGTTCATCCCACCACAACCTCCATCCTCGGCCAGTTATTTTTTTGTAAGTCAGATAGGGCTAGCTTTTTGCCCCATCTTTTTACAGGTCCTATAGTAGCCTCAGTATAGATTCCATTAGTGCCCATTAAGGGAGAATAGTTCAAACATCATGAATAATAACGAACAAATAAAGCTTAGAATTATACGCTGTTATGATGACGCAAAACTAATTTTTCCGGTTGGCTTCATGTGGATTACTTGTGTACGGTTGGAAGTTATGGCTGTTATGTGTGTTGTAACAGCAGGAGATATGTAAAAGCAAAAAAAACAAAAACTGTTGTAAGAATCTTGCTTGATTTTCAAGTTGCATAAAGTAGATCTCACTGCTGGTTACCATAGTCCTTTTGAGAGTTAAACCCGGAACCTCCCACTCTCTGTGCCTCAATATAATAGAGTATTTTGTAGAAAAGGTTCAGCACATAGGAGTATTCTGCTGGAGAATAAATGCTTTATTTGTTCTTCTGATATCTTATAACCCTCCAGCTTTTAAGCGAATTCATATATGCATTTAGATACCATCACTTGAACAGGGCAGTGAACAATATAGCTTTATTGTTTCTTCATGTGGAAATGGGAACAGGATGCCAATAAAAATAGAGATATTATAATCCTGCCTGTAGAGTATTTCCAGCATGGGAGAAACTGAACCATTAGCTTGGTTGCCAAGTGACAAACCTTCATAAGAAACTATTCCATTCGCTGAGCCAGCTTGTAAGCCTGTCCATGTTCTCGCTAATGAAACATTGTAACAATATGGTGGCTGTATGTATGGCGGAGGAAACATTTCCACTACTTGCGATATTTTAAGACACACTTGGCACACAGATAGACTTGTCTGTAACTCGCTTTGGATATTAATATCGTTTAAGGATTAACTCGATGTGTTTTGTGGAACTCTAAATACTTTAAATTCTGTTTAGAGCAGTAAACGGTGTAACGCTGCAAACACCATCAATTACTTTACAGCAGAACTCATGTCTGCAATATTTTTACTTTCTTGCAAAAGATATTTCTTAATCGTGATATATAATGCTGGTATGACAGACATCAGGATACATTGTATAGGCATGAGTAACAGGAGTCGCTGCTTAATCTCAGTTTCGAAGGAAAATATTTTAGGAGTGCTAATGCTTTGAGGTATAAATATTTAGTATTCTTGGGCCTTGACTGGCAACTGTTAAAAATAGCAGTCTAAGGCCTTGTTCAGAAGGAGTTATTTGATGCGTTTTTTGCTGCGGAAACCGCGGCAAAATGCGTCTGAAATTGCCTCCTATTGGTTTCAATTAGAGCTGGATGTGGTTTTTTCCCACGGGACAAAGAAGCGTCATGCCCTATCTTGAGGCATTTTCCGCCTCAAAAACCCCATTGAAATCAATTGGAGACTGAAAAAAAACACTTTTTTTTGGCCTGTTGAAGAAAGAGGTAAAAAACTCGGCGAAATTTGCGGCAAAAAACGCTTGTGGTGCAAAACCACTTCAAAAAAACCGGAGCTGATATTTTACAGGCAGAATTTTCTAAGGCCCTGTTCAAGCTGAGTTTTTTTGCAGGTAGAGAAAATCTGCCTCAGAATTCCTGCAGGGATTTTGAGGCAGGTTTTGACCTGCCTGCGCTTGTTTGCCGCAGTTTTCTCTGCATTTTTGTTCACCCACGGCCATTGAAGCTAATGCAAGGATCGCTGGCAAAAACGTAACGAAAAGCACTCGGAAACGAGCGTCACAGGTTTTTTCTGCCACCCATTGATTTCAATGGGAGGTCAGAGACAGAATCGTGGCAAGAAAGGACATGCAGATTTTTTTTTTTTTCCGCGAGCGACTACAGCCTCCTGGGGGAAAAAAAACCTGCCTCTGCCTCCTATTGAAATCAATGGGGGGTGATTTTGGCTGTTTTTTACGCTGATTCCGACGCGGTTTCGGTATCAGAATCAGTGCCAAAGAAACTCTGTGTTAACATGGCCTAATACTTGATGAACAGCCAAAAATGAAAACAACTTAATACATTGCAGTGGCTGTTTAATTTTTTTTTTTTTTATGCTGCATCCAATATAATACAGTAGGTATTGTGGCATAGGAAGGGCTTCGATTTTTATTTTTATTTTTTTTGTATCAAACAATAAGCAGGGTTAAAAAAAAAAGTTAGAATCATGTTTTATTTATCCAATAAAATGAATACAGATTAACCCCTTAAGGAGCAGTCTTATTTTGGTTTTAAGAACGCCGGTATCTTTTTTTACAATCAACATGTTCCTAGTGAAAGCTTTTCTTTCACACCTATTTACTGGCATAAGGCCGGTGTGACTGTCCTGAAAATGAGTCATTTGAAATTGTCATTCACATTGTGTTAAATTGTAAAGCAATTAAGTGACATCAGTAGGTTGCAAGGTTATTGGTCAGTTAATCATTTTCAGAGCTCCAATAATTATTTGTTGGCTCCATTCTCTAAATCTGTAATGATGTCAAGATGACACTTATGTAGATTTGGTTGACTAACATTTTGTTTTTCATATACAGTTTTGCTTTCCTTAAATGAACGCTAACACAACTTATGCTAATCTAATAGTATACCTGATGTAGAACAACTTTGTAATTTACTTACAGTTGAAATGTAACTGTTTTATCCATGTCAATTCTATGTGAAGTTACTGCCACTAGGTGTCTCCCTTCCTGTAATCTGTTGTCCACCTCCTTTTGTTAAACAAAGCTTGTCCCTGGTTACAGAGTAGAATTGACAGACTGCAGAAGGTGGGGTGGGGGGGGGGGTCACTATGTAAAGGGGAGGGGAAGCAGGAGAAGGGAACCGAGGGAGAGTGTGCCCAACACAAATGCTGCATGTAAACCAATGGAGGATTGAGGGGTGAACAGGCAGAGGAAGCAGGAGCAGAGTGAGAAACACAGAGACCTGCTGAGAAGATTTTGTTTTATACCCCCAGTGCTGGATTCTCAGCTGCCCTGGTTTGTAGTGCTGTATAATGTCCTCCATGTTTCTGCAGATTTTATTTATTTATATATATATATATATATATATATATATATATATATATATATATATATATATATATATATATATATATATATATATAGTGAAGGAAATAAGTATTTGATCCCTTGCTGATTTTGTAAGTTGGTCCACTGTCAAAGACATGAACAGTCTAGAATTTTTAGGCTAGGTTAATTTTACCAGTGAGAGAGAGATTATATTTTTTTTAAAAAACTGAAAATCACATAGTCAGAATTATATATATTTATTTGCATTGTGCACAGAGAAATAAGTATTTGATCCCCTACCAACCATTGAGTTCAGCCTCCTCCAGACCAGTTACACGCTCCAAATCAACTTGGTGCTTGCATTAAAGACAGCTGACTTACATGGTCACCTGTATAAAAGACTCCTGTCCACAGACTCAATTAATCAGTCTGACTCTAACCTCTACAACATGGGCAAGACCAAAGAGCTTTCTAAGGATGTCAGGGACAAGATCATAGACCTGCACAAGGCTGGAATGGGCTACAAAACCATAAGTAAGACGCTGGGTGAGAAGGAGACAACTGTTGGTGCAATAGTAAGAAAATGGAAGACATACAAAATGACTGTCAATCGACATCGATCTGGGGCTCCATGCAAAATCTCACCTCGTGGGGTATCCTTGATCCCGAGGAAGGTGAGAGCTCAGCTGAAAACTACACGGGGGGAACTTGTTAATGATTTCAAGGCAGCTGGGACCACAGTCACCAAGAAAACCATTGGTAACACATTACGCCGTAATGGATTAAAATCCTGCAGTGCCCGCAAGGTCCCCCTGCTCAAGAAGGCACATGTACAGGCCCGTCTGAAGTTTGCAAATGAACATCTGGATGATTCTGAGAGTGATTGGGAGAAGGTGCTGTGGTCAGATGAGACTAAAATTGAGCTCTTTGGCATTAACTCAACTCGCCGTGTTTGGAGGAAGAGAAATGCTGCCTATGACCCAAAGAACACCGTCCCCACTGTCAAGCATGGAGGTGGAAACATTATGTTTTGGGGGTGTTTCTCTGCTAAGGGCACAGGACTACTTCACCGCATCAATGGGAGAATGGATGGAGCCATGTACCGTCAAATCCTGAGTGACAACCTCCTTCCCTCCACCAGGACATTAAAAATGGCTCGTGGCTGGGTCTTCCAGCATGACAATGACCCGAAACATACAGCCAAGGCAACAAAGGAGTGGCTCAAAAAGAAGCACATTAAGGTCATGGAGTGGCCTAGCCAGTCTCCAGACCTTAATCCCATCGAAAACTTATGGAGGGAGCTGAAGATCTGAGTTGCCAAGCGACAGCCTCGAAATCTTAATGATTTACAGATGACCTGCAAAGAGGAGTGGGCCAAAATTCCATCTAACATGTGTGCAAACCTCATCATCAACTACAAAAAACGGCTGACTGCTGTGCTTGCCAACAAGTGTTTTGCCACCAAGTATTAAGTCTTGTTTGCCAAAGGGATCAAATACTTATTTCTCTGTGCACAATGCAAATAAATATATATAATTTTGACAATGTGATTTTCTTTTTTTTTTTTTAGATAATCTATCTCTCACTGGTAAAATTAACCTAGCCTAAAAATTCTAGACTGTTCATGTCTTTGACAGTGGGCAAACTTACAAAATCAGCAAGGGATCAAATACTTATTTCCTTCACTGTATGTGTGTGTAATATATATATATATAATATACAATAGATAGATATACTAGGGCAGGATTCTCCTCTTCTCTGTATAGATAACATGATAGCCTGCAGAGGGGAAAACTTCAAAATGCCATATACAAGTCATATAATGGGCAGAATTATTGTTATTCCTCATGTACACACACATGACCTCTTATTCTGAAGGGTCCGCCAAAAAGTAAAGTTAGGTACGCTTTAAAGAGAACCTGTCACTAGGACGTCTAAGTTAAACTGGTTTACTGATCTGAATAGCGCTGGCTTCCTTTTTACAGTGCTGTTTTTAAAAAAATTTCCTAGACGCCCCCTCCCCTCCCCATTCAAGAGATATGGCCCACTGTTGTGTTGGCTCCCTATTTGCTAATTTGCTCTAGTTAGACAACAGGGTGTGAACTATCCTCAAGTTGCCTCACGCTGATTGGTCAGTATCAGAGGCAGGGAAGCTAGCTCCACCCTGTTGGCTAAACCGCATATAGAGAGCCAACACAACAGTGGGCAATATCTCTGGAATGGGGGGTCCAGGCTAAAAAGAAAAACAGAGCTAGAATCAGGGAGAGAGAGCTATTCAGGTCAGTTAACCAATTCAACTTATATGACCTAGTGACAGGTCCCTTTAACAGAGCTATTCCAGTAGCAGAAGTCGAACTATATCGTACTGTATAGGATATTAAAGTTGTGTTAAATATTAAACACTAGTTGTTTTTTCTTTACTACCCCCTTCAGCGTAACCCATAGCATAAACTAGAATAACCGAAAGGTGCAATCTATTACTGGAAGGTAGATCAACTTCCTCCATCTGCTACCTCACCAGTTCCTTGTTGAACTGGTTCTTAGGCAGTGCGAGAGCTAAATTTTATAGCCACCTGTGTTTTTCTGCTTGAGCGTCTGCGCACATCTCTTCAGAATAGAGAAAACCTGACAAAGCACAAGACAGTCAGGAGGAGAGACTCCATGATTACTCACTGTGCTGCTTTGCAAATTTGGCAACATCTTAGAAAGCTGTAATGGTTGTCTATGGTTGCTTCACCTTTCACTTCCTATCATAACCAGTAGACTATATTGCGAATTACAGGGCATGTATTCCATATGAAGAGTATCCATTAGCATCCATCTTGTGTTGCATAGTTTGTTTGGGTGGTGGTTGGGTGATGCCCTAGACATAACGTCCACTAAGGCTAAGTTCACACTACCGTTATTTTTCGTTTAGCTCTCTTGTGTCAGAGGAAGGGATGATCGAAAGCTAAAATGGAAAGCAACGCTTCCGTTAGAATTACCGTTTGATTTCAATGGTAATTATTTTGTTCCAGTTGCATTCCGTTTTCTTCGTTCGCAGGCTGCTGCGGTCTCCTGAGATGAAACGTCATATTGATATTGATGTGATCTAGGAATGCAATGAGTAGCTTAAAAATCTCTTCAAAGTCGCTCCAGACAAGTGAGTATCTCTAAAATCCCAGCATGTAGCGATTTAAAAAAAATCGCTAGCAAATCTCTTGACTGGAGTGATTTTGAAGAGATATTATACCCAATGCACTCCTATGGACAGCAATTTATCGCTCACAACAAAAAAAGGTCTAGCTTTGGCCCCAGCCTTAGCTATTCTGCTAAACAATTACATGATGATTTAGCAAGTTCAGCAACCGTATACTCTTGAATTGTTTACCAAGTACTTGAAAAGAATCAGATTTAAAAACATTATAATTATTATAACAAGGTTTCAGTTGTTGGCTCCAGTGCTGCAAGCCCTGATAACAATAGCTTCACGTAAAAAGATTACTTATCAAATATAAGGATGCCTACCATACCAATGACAACGTTGTTGTATAAGTTTCACCTCAGTGATCTTTCTTAAATGTCAGTGAAACTCATCATTGAGCAATATTGACATGAGCCAAGCAACCAATCCATCTAGAAACTTACATTTTTGGGTTGTTTTCTATTGATGGCTGTGAACATTTTTATTGCTGGCTATAAAAAAAACTTGCTTCTGAAGTCTACAATTATTTTGTCAAATTCAAGTAAGGCGTTTCCCTTTTAAAATGCATATTTAGCGTATTCTAATCATTGAAAGATAGGGAGAGATTTGATTAAAAAATAAATACTAAGTTACTAGGTTAATTTTGCCATCTAAGCATCAGTATTCAGTCCACGGCGCCCAATATATTGTGAATAGACGTGGTAATAAATAATTATTATACATGACACTTTATGCCATTGATCTTTATATAATATTGTAGGGACTCTTTAATGAGCCCCCCTAATTTTTAGTGTTTTATTATTTTTTTTAAATAATATATTGTATTAGCTTTTGAAGAAAAAAAAAGTTCAGAACCTCTACAAAGACAAAAGCACTGACAGAACTGCCTGTGTAACAAACACGCAATAATGAAGAAAGAATCCGACTTGTGCAGAGGTCCAATGTTTGTTGTCAAATTCAGGTAGTTCCTACAAAGTTATTGGTGCAATCAAGAGTTCATTCCCCAACCAAATTTAACCAACAAAAACAAGTACAAACAATATCAGAAATGATAATTTTCTGTTTTACCTAGTGTCAATCTTATGTCTTATTTCAGATACTATGTGGTGTTATAGAATGGTGACACTAAATGTTGAATACCTGGGAGTGAGTATTGTGAGACCATTAAAGGGATTGTCTCAAAATGTGTGGCGTGAGCTTTGTGGAATAGGTTTCTATGGCCGAACAGCGGCATGCAAGCCATACATCACCAAGCACAATGCCAAGCATCAGGCCTCATGCACACGGCCGTGCCCGCGTTTTCGCGCCGTTCTCCCATACTAAGTATGGGAGCACAGCCCGTAAGATACAAAAAGTAGGACATGCTCCATAATTCCCGGCACGGTTCTACGGCACTGACACCTATCCGTAGGGATACGGAAAGGTGTCTGCGCCCAATAGAACCGAACGGGTCTGTAATTGCAGTCCGTATTATGGTCCAAAATTACGTGGTTTTTTTTGCGGTCGTGTGCATGGGGCCTTAGATGGAGTGGAATAAAGCATGCCGCCACTAGACTCTGGAGCAGTGGAAACGTGTTCTGTGGAGTGACAAATCCCGCTTCTCTATGTGGCAGTCTGATAAAGTCTGTGTTTGGCAAATCCCAGGAGAACATTACCTGCCTGACTGCATTGTGCTAACTGCAAAGTTTGGTGGAGGAGAGATAATGCTATGGGTTGTTTTTCAGGGGTCGGCCTAGGCAACTTTGTTCCAATGAAGGGAAATCTTAATGATTCAGCATACTAAGACATTTTGGACAATTGCATGCCTCCGACTTTGTGGGAAAAGTTTTGGGAAGGCCCTTTTATGTTTCAGCATGACTTTGCCCAAGTACACAAAGCATGGTTGGATGAGTTTGATCTGGAAGTATTTGACTGGCCCACATTAAGCCCTGACCTTAAACCTATCGAACACCATTGGATGAACTAGAATGGGGATCGGAAGCCAGGCCCTCTCGTCCAACATCAGTGTCTGATCTCACAAATGCTCTGGATGAATAGGCAAAATTCCCACAGACACGCTGCAAAAGCTGTTTTAGCTGCAAAAAGGGGACCGACTCCATATTAATGCCTATGGATTTAAAATGGGATGTCATAAAAGCTCCTGTAGGTGTCCCAGTAATTTTGTCCATATAGTGTATCTCTATCAACTGTGTGTGTGTGTGTGTGTGTGTGTGTGTGTACGTGTATGTATATATATATATATATATATATATATATATATATATATATATATATACTAGTCCTCAATGAATTAGAATA
This sequence comes from Rhinoderma darwinii, assembly GCF_050947455.1. Lineage (NCBI taxonomy): Eukaryota > Metazoa > Chordata > Amphibia > Anura > Rhinodermatidae > Rhinoderma > Rhinoderma darwinii. The sequence continues at coordinate 40,371,902 of NC_134697.1, read as the reverse complement.
TCGTCAAAAACTTAACTTCAGTAATTCAATTCAAAATGGAAACGCATATATTATATAGATTCATGACACACAGAGTGATATATTTCCAGCATTCTTTTCTTTTAATGTTGATGATTATGGCTAACAGTTAATGAAAACCCAAAATTTAGTTTCCAAGAAAATTTGAAGATTGGGTAAAAGTTCAAGATTGTAGACTCATGGTGTGACACTCTAATCAGCTAATCAACACAAAGCACCAGCAAAGGTTTCCTAAGCCTTTAAATGTTCCAACAGTCTGGTTCAGTAGGCTACACAATCATGGGGAAGACTGCTGGCTTGACAGTTGTCCAGAAGATAGTCATTGACAACCTCTACAAGGAGGGTAAGCCACAAATGGACCTTGCTAAAGAAGCTGGCTGTTCACACGGTGCTGTATCCAAGCATATTAATGGAAAGTTGAGAGGAAGGAAAAAGTGTGGTAGAAAAAGGTGCACAAGCAACAGGGATAACCGCAGCATTGAAAGGATTGTCAAGAAAAGGCCTTTCAAGAATCTGAGGGAAATACACAAGGAGTGGACTGCGGCTTGAGTCAGTGCTTCAAGAGCCACCACACACCGACGTATCCAGGACATGGACTATAACTGTCGCATTCCTTGAGACAACATCAGAAGCGTCTTACCTGGGCTAAGGAGAAAAGGACCGGTCTGTTGCTCAATGGTCCAAAGTCCTGTTTTCAGATGAAAGTAAATTTAGCATTTAATTTTGAAATCACGGTCCCCGAGTCATTAGGAAGAGTGGAGATGCATCAATCCAAGTTGCTTGCGGTCCAGTGTGAAGTTTCCGCAGTCAGTGATGGTTTGGGGAGCCATGTCATCTGCTGGTGTTGGTCCACTGTGTTATATCAAGTCCAGAGTCAATGCAGCCGTCTACCAGGACATTTTAAAGCACTTCCTGATTCCCTCTGCTGACAAGCTTTATGGAGATGCTGATTTCATTTTCCAGCAGGACTTGGCACCTGCCCACACTGCCAAAAGTACCAATACCTGGTTTAATAACCACAGTATCAGTGCGCTTGATTGGCCAGCAAACTCGCCTGACCTAATACCCATGGAGAATCTATAGGGTATTGTCAAGAGGAAGATGAGACCCCAGACCCAACAATGCAGATGAGCTGAAGGCCACTATCAAAGCAATCTGGGCTTCCATAACACCTCAGCAGTGCCACAGGCTAATTGCCTCCATGCCACGCATTGAGTGCATATACTGAACATACTTTTCAGTTGGCCAACATTTCGGTTTTAAAATTAATTTTTGAAATTGCTTATTTAATATTCAAATTTTCTGAGATACTAAATTTTTGGTTCTCATTAACGTAACCATAATCATCAACATTAAAAGAAAAAATGCTGGAAATAGATCACTGTGTATAATGAATCTATATAATATGACATTCACAAATTGTATTAAACTCCTGAAATAAATTAACTTGTTGATGATATTCTAATTCTTTGAGAAGGACGTGTGTGTGTGTGTGTGTGTGTGTGCACGCGCCCCATAGACTTATTCGGTCAATTTGTCTGTGTCTTTCTCTACTTCCCCCTCCCCTCCTCATAGACCTGTATAAGCAAGCAGTGAATAGACACCCCCCCACTTCCTGTAGTCCGTCTCCTCTCTGCTGTAACTAGGGACGGATTTTGCGTGATAACTGGGTGGACGGTGGATTACAGGAAGAGACACACCTAGTGGCAGTAACTTCACACAGAATTTTCATGGATAAGATAACTACATTTTAACAGTTAGGGCCTGTTCGCTTCACCGTGGCCCTTCCATTGAGGGCTTCCATCGGAGGTTTCCATTGGGTTAACCCCTCAATGGAAAGGCAAATGGAAACCTAAGCTTCCGTTTCCCTCACCATTGATATGCTGAGGTTTCCGTTTGCCTCTCCGCTGAGGGTTTAACCCGATGGAAACCTCAGACTGAAAGCGACAGTGATGTGAACACAGCCTAAGTAAATTACAAAGTTGCTATATATCAGGTACACTATCAGATTCGCATAAGTTGTTTGAAAAGTTAGTGCCAATTTCAGTGATTGAGATTTCACACTAGTTATCTGCATTCATGAACGTCAAATTCAAATGAAAGGTCAACTACCAATTGTGGTGATTAGTTTTTGAGCTCTGCTCGAATTACAACAGGTGGCAGGAAATCTAAATAGACATTTCCTCTAAATGCTATAAATTCAATTTATTTTTTATAGAACTCACAGCAGAACGATTTTGATTTTAGCTCTGATTTTGACACAAACACTCTTACCTTTTGAGAGTTGGGTGGAATACAGTTATCCGCGTACTTCTACAATCTCTTTTCAAAATGACTTTTTTTCCAACATTGCACTGCTATCTTGAAAGTTGTAATCTAAAATGTCCAAATCAGCAGGACTGCACTACTTCTACTAGTTCTTGTGTCGCAGAAATGAATACCGGCAATGGCCAAGTAAAACCTGTAGATTGTGTTTGTAATGTATGTAAATCTTCTTTTTTAAAAGCTTGGAGCTCACTCATCAAATAGAAGTGTTGAAATTTGTGAAGTGTGCCGCTCCATTGAATGTAATGGAGTTTAGCTGCCATGTTTATATACTCTAGATTTGACTGCTCTTTATGTATATGCTTGATTTAGGCTGTTTAAGTTTACATTTACACATTCCTAGAATAAAGCCGTTCACCCTGGTGAATATCTGATCTTCTCTGCTCTGACATATGAAGAAAGGCTTTTCTGATGGGACAATCCTTTTAACTCTACGGGTAAGGCCACACGGTGCGTCGTTGACGCAGTTTTGTTGCGTTTGAAAACCGAATGCGGTCAACTGCATGCTTTTTTTGTCTCTGTAATGCTGCAGTTCTGTTGCGTTTTTAAAGGAAATAATTGATGGACATAGTTTTCACCCGTGTTGAAGTTTGTGAGGTGCTGCCTGTATATAGTTCATTACATTGCATTGCAGAACTGTTCGCAAAAACGCAAGCAGTTCAGCAACAACATTGGCAGCGCGGTCATTAACTGCATGAGGTCGGACATTGTGAAGATGCAGTTAACTGCACAAAGAACACACTGTAATATAATTATTTATTTATTTCAGTTACTTATATAGCGCCAACATATTACGCAGTGCTGTACAAAGGTCCTCTTCTTTTTACTGTCCCCATTGGGGCTCACAATCTAAATTCCCTATTGGTATGTTTTTGGGGTGTGGGAGGAAACCGGAGTATCCGGAGGAAACCCACGCAAACACGGGGAGAACATATGTTGTCCTTGGTTGAATTTGAACCCAGGACCCCAGCGCTGCAAGGCAACAGTGCTACTCACTGAGCCACCGTGGCAGCAGTCTGTCCATAACAAAAATGTCACCATTGACTTCTATTGAAAAATGACTTGCTGCTGTTTAAAAACGCAACATAAACGCACCGTGACCGCACCGTGTGGCCTTACCCTACCACCCCCAATTTATCCCATATCGTAAAGCATGTTTCCACCTAAAATAAGAAATTGCCAGTTATCCCGAACTGTTACATTTCAAACTTTTTATCCATTTATTTGTTATTTTTTTCCATAGTGATGGCCATTATTGCGTCGCCTATAGAGTATTTAACCCAGTTTTCCCGCATTTCTGAATGCTGAATCTGCCTAGTCATTAGACAGTATGGCGAGGAACAGATTTGTCATTCAGAAGCCTGGAAAAGCCACATAACAACCCCTGTGGGACCTGTAATGGCAGGCACATACAGCTTTCCTAAATGCAGATATAACTAACAAATGGAAGAATAGAATTTTTATCTCACATTTTCAGTGAAAATGACTCTTAACTAAGGCTTAGGAGGCTTTTCCACTAGTCCAACCACTGACCGGTGTACTAATTTATCCATTCACGTAAGTCTGTGAAAGGAAGAAATCAAAATTGTTTTCACGCAGAGACTTTTGGCACACGGTTTACTTTATGTAATCTACTACAGGAACATCCTTCAATTCCCAAAAATACAGAGCCACCAACAGAACTATTTTAAGAAGTTATTTATTTAGCTTCTGTGAGAGCTTCCAGTTGGCGGTTCTTCTTCAGAAAATGTGCCAGTGTCCTATATTTATACATCTGGAATAGAAAAATAAACTCCATTCACTTTATATCCTCAGTGTGTGTGTTGGGTGACTAGAACATTTGCATCAACCAACGAAGATGGTTTTTGAACAATTATTTCATGGTTTGTTTTATTTGGGTGGTTTTTTTTTCAGTAAAAGACTTAAATCAATATTTTGTGTACTAAACCCAGCAAAACACATTCTAAACAAGAGCCTGCGCTTAGATGAGTCAGAGTTTCAAGAATTTTTATTAACTTACTTCATTTCTGTAAAGATCAGCAAATCATTAGTCATCTCAGCGTGACAAGTTACATTTGCTTCTAAATGGACCTAAAAGTCTTCATTCACTGAGCAGCCCTTCTCTGCTGGTGATGTGAAATAGCTGAACTGTTACACTGCGGAATTTGTGTTTTTTCATGGATGCATTTTTTTTATTCAGCATCATCATTTCTTCAATTCCGTCTATTTCACTTAGTTTTTATTGCATTTCTTTCGCAGCAGATTGTAATGTTGGATAATTAATGTGCTCACAGGGAGGTATCCATTTATTGTGTGTGGTCTTATTGCTAAATATTGTATTTAGAATAAATGGTAGGAAGTGAACCTAGCAATAAAGCAAAGGTCTTTATGCCTTGTCTTGTCCCGAGCATTCACGTGAAGAAAAACCCCCATAGAATGGTGGGAAAATGGGGGTTTGTAGGGTTAGCTCTATGTCCGCCATCACAAAGTAGTTCTGATTATTTACTAGTGGAGAACAAATGAACAATGTGATATAGGACTATACGTGGTAATAACGGCTACATGACTACCTCTGTCTAGTGTCACTTTTGCGTAATTCAAGTTGTGAGACTTTTTCTCATTATTGAAGTAAATGAAAATTCTGAATGCAATTTACATTATTAACTATTTAACACAGTAAAATCACAGTTAGTACTCGAATTCCGGTGCTCTAGTAACTCGAAGACAGAATTGCTAGAAGTACTGGACCCACCATATTTGACCATCGGGAGCTTGCCCAGCCAAATCCTAATATTTAATTCAGTTCTGTATGTGAATATTCTCAAAATCTGATTCATATTGTTACGGGATATAGTGTTGGGATTCTTAGGTCCTGTTTTTGGAGACTTTGCTGTGCCTATTAGGCTGCATTCAGATGGGATCGGACCCCATAAGGACTAACCTAAAGGTTTGGAAAACCTGTTGATATTGGATCTGCTCCTGTTCTTGGCCCTCACATTGAGTCATATTATGGCTGTCTTTATGTGGCCATACTTGTTTGTCACCTAAGACACTTTATTTGAATCCTATATATCAAAAGGAGCTTTCCAAGCCAAGTGATGTGTCCTTCACTTGTTAGTTGTAGCTGTTTTGATACATTTATTCATGTCTTGTGACATAATCTTGCCATACAAAATTGGATTTACACTGACCTAGAATAGCTTGTCCTTGTTTTAAAATAGTCATTCGTTTCAGAGATATTTATCATAAATGATATGAAAAAAAATCTACCAAAATCTCTTCCTTATGACATGTGGTCTCCTGCATTTTATCATCTACTGTATGTCCCAGATGGGCAGATGGATGCACGTGTCCATTCGTTTGTCCATAAATCTTGCAACTTTGGCAGCTAGATCAGTCATTTTCATTATTATATTTGACTATGATTATTTCTCTGATTTTCTATGTGTGATAATTATCTCAATGAAGAAAAACTCTACGTGGAAGGATGTCTATGTGCAAATCCTTGATCCCCTGGGTTTTCCATCTAGCTTGAGCAACTAACAGAGTGACAATGAATCTTTTCCGATTGTGTTTGCGTTCTTTGTTCAGACATAAGAGAAAAAGATTTTATTTTCTAACATCACCTTTCCAGGTCAAGCTGAGACTGTTCAACAATATATTGCACACTACAAGCCTTCATCCATAAATGCAAAGACGTCTGTCTGCCTCTGCTGATTGTTACTTCTGGAAGGCTGACGTTGTATATTGTCTGATGGTGCGATGTTTAATATGTGCACAGCATTGTTGCTCATGTTTGTTTGTTAATTACATTTTGCTATCGTATATTAGGTCGAGGTGTTAAAAATTCTATTAAATTCTGCTAAAGTGACAACTTCTAATAGTAACCATTACTGTGCCCCACATGGGTTGTCACTTAGCCTTCCCGTACTCATAAATGGCAAATCTCGCTGACTAACTGGGCTGATTTTACCATTCCCAAGTTTTAAGAAAATGTCTCTTGTGAAAGCTATAATGGAATTCATATTGCTTTTCTAGTAACCGATATATATAAAATATATTGTACATAGTTATATGCTAACCTTGTATGAAATTGTCAGTTTCACCTTTTGTGTTTATCATGTTACAGGATGAAGTAATTGCAGTTTCAGAAAAAGTAATTGTCAAACTTGAAGATTTAACAAAATGGGCACAATCGGATTATTCCAAATGGAAGTGTGGACTGCGAGCTTTACCCCTAAAGCTAAAAGAACTAGGAAAAAATGGCCAAAAAGAATGTATTTTGAAAAACAGACAATCCACACTAAATAGCGGTCTCAACTTCAAGGATGTCTTCAAAGAAAAGGCAGAACTGGGTAAATATTGAATTCTGAAGCATTGCAAAGTTCTATACTTGTATCTTATATGTGTTCTACTAACAAGGTATTACCTGATATGATTTTTATTTTTTTTATCGGTCACCATGATTGCATCTACTTCATATAAAATGGAGGCAATTGTTTTCTTTTGTATCGGCTGAAAGTACAGACGATTTACAATGAAATGGTAGATCTATGTTTTTTTTTTTTACTTACTAAAGGAGTTAAGGAGGAAAAATCTAGCTCCTACTTTTTAAAATCACTCTTAAAACCCAGCGGGTAGTGATCTATAAAAACAAAAATCACAAACAAAAAGCTTGAGTGGAGCACTTTTTAAGATTTTCAGGCTACTCAATGCACTTCTATTTTTTTTTTTGTAGTGAACGATTGATAGTCTAGATGTATCTCTAGCCTTAATTGGACACAAATTTTTCAAACAACTTTTGGTAATCTAATCGTATATCTAATATAAATCAACTTTGTCATTTACTTACTGTTAAAATGTAGTTGTTATATCCATGCAAATTTTGGGTAAAGTTACTGCCACTAGGTGTCCCCCTTCCTATAATCTGCTGTCCACCCTCTATTGTCAAGCAAAATCCGTCCCTAGTTACAGAGTAGAGGAGATGGACTACTTGAAGTGGAGGTGTGTCTCTTGACTGACTGCCAGTAGAAGTCTATGTTGAGAGATGTGGGGGAAGGAGGAGGTAGAGACACAGACACGCTGCCCATAGACGTCTATGGAGAGGGAAGGGGTAGCAGTTGGCGGGAGCGTGCAGAGAAAGAGACACAGACATGATGCCGATACAATTCTTTGAGAAGCACACACGGACATGCTGCAGCTTCCTAGTAAGTGTTACGGTCGCACCCCAGTGCTGGATTCTCAGTTATACTGCTCATTGCCACTGTATAATCTCCTCCATGCTGCTGCAGTTATATATATATATATATATATATATATATATATATATATATATATATATATATATATATATGTGCAATACATAGATAGGAGAGCTGGATTCCCCTCTTCTATGTGTGCAGTGCATAGAAGGCATTCTGAGCTAGTGGGCGGAGCGTAACTGCTATAGACAAATTCAGAATTCAAGAGCCTGCAGAGGGGGAAACTGCTAAATAATGCAGAATACAAGATCTATATTGACCAAAAAAGGTGTTATTCATCATATACACACATATGACAGCGTCTTCTGAAAAGTCACCTGATAAGTTAGATACGCTTTAATGTATATGAGATACAGCGGAAAATTCCTCATTTTGCAGTTGGATGCTAATTTCAGAGGAAATACAATATTGCATGCGAACATTAAAATGAATGGCCAAGGTAATACCTGGACGGCTCGTGTCTGCCAGAGTGAGAAGCGCTGTTTGTTGGCTGCTCTCCAATCTGGCTCATGAGGGCTCCTGAGCAGGGGATGCCCCTCTGTGACGTTCATACACCCTTAAAGGTTATATGGACATGGTTGTATTTATAATGATTAGATTCTGTTCTTTGAAATGATGGATTAATTAATAAATAAAAAGCTATGTGCAATTGTGTATAATTATTATGTAGAAATGTCTCAGTTATGCAGATTTAAGAAATAGCATAAGCAATATTGTCTCCTCGTTACTATTCTACTATTTGAGAGCGACTAGCACTAGATTAAATGTATTATATCCTTTTTGTCCATGTTAAATCAGTTCTGTCCTAAATGACTGGGGCTGCAAGTGTATATATAGTTTTGCTACTTCTATAGAATCAGATATTAACAGCCAGAAGTGACTATTCTGCTGAATATAGCATCACCAGCTCAGAAATGATCATTCAACTGAATAATGCATCACTCAGCAAATGCGGAGAAGCGGTCTCTTAGAGGAACAGATTTTTATCTGTGTCTATGAGCGAACTGAACAGTTTTTTTTTGCAATTTCTTCATTCACTTAGTAATAATTTTTATTTTGGTCATGATTGTCCTGTGAATAGTTCTTGAATATGTTGGTTAATTGTTTTTATTAAAAGCAGGGGTCTCCGTGTAAGGCCTCCATGCACATGACCGTAGCCACGTGCACGGCCCGTGATTGCAGCACGGACAACCGCGGAGTGTCATTCGCAGGCCGCCCGCAAAGCACAGACCGTGCACACATTGATTTCAATGAGCCCGGACCGCAAATGCGTCTAATGACATGTCCTATCTTTTTGCGGTCTGGGCTCCCGGCCAATGCAATTGAAACCACGGTCGTGCATGGGCCCATAGAAATGAATGGGTCCACAATTCACCCGCAGATTTGCGGGTGAATTGCTGCTGCAAAAACACGCTCGTGTGCATGAGGCCTCAATGTCTACAAGTGTCACAATAGTTTCAACTTTAGCCGCCAAATGTAAATATTTAATTTTTGATCATTTGAAATCCGGACTTTGCCAATACACTGTAGACTGTTTTTTTCATGATCAAAAGAAGTCTATATAATCTGAATATTATTTTTTTAGTTAAAATGTAGACTTGCCTTTTGAGCATTATGTTCCAGTTTCTATTAAGAAATTATTTACATAGATAAGTAACTTTAAAAATAAATACATTTACTAATATAGGTGTTAGGCCCTGTTCACACTGAGTTTTTTGCAGGAGGAAAATTCTTCCTCAAAATTCAGTTTGGGATTTTGAGGCAGATTTTGACCTTCCTGCACACCGATTGCCACGATTTTTGCTGCGTTTTTCACTCGCGCCCATTGAGTGCTATGGGCAAAAAACGCTGCGAAATACGCTTTCTCTGCCTCCCATTGATGTCAATGGGATGTTAGAGGCGTAAATGCCCAAAAATAGGGCATGACGCTTCTTTTTACCGCGAGGCGGTTTTTCCGCTCGCGGTAAAAATGCCTCCGCCTCCCATTTGAAATCAATGGGAGGCATTTTCAGCCGTTTTTTGGTGCGGTTTCCGACGTGGTTTCCGCATCAAAAAACGTGTCTCAAAAAACTCAGGGCCTTAGGCTGTATTAACACTTCCTTTGCAGTACCTGTGCAAAACCTTGGTCGGCATTTCCATCAGATTTTTATGCATGCAAGACTTTTCATCCCATCAAAACAATGGAACCCAATGGTGTCCGTCGGGTGCAGTGAGGATCCATCGTGCGATGGTTCCGGCACCGCATAATGTCTTGCAACACAAACAGAAGCCACTAAGCAGATGTAAACATGGCCTTACAGACTGTGGTCCAGCCCATTTTATTTTTATGAGCTCAGATCCCCTGCAGCTCCTGCTTGTTCAGTATCTGCAGAGTTTACTGTGGTGACTTCTGGGAAGTGTTGTCTGTATACCAAGCACTGTGCTGTAATCTGATTTTGAAAAAAGCTGATTGTCCCACCACATAGGAGCTCCGCTTAACTGTTAGGGATGTGTCTGTCAACAAGCCATGGACTGCGTCCAATAACATCCAGTAAAAATCTGATTGCAGTTGTAGGCTATAATACAGGCTGATAAGTAATGCAATATATTTGCAACGTTACTAAACCTATTGTATAGATTATTTCTATATATGAACAGTAAAATGATGTTCAAATGGTTGTTCATTTTTTTTTAAATATATAATTTACTTGCAATAGAAAGCGAAGCATAATGTGTGTCAGCCTGATTAATGCTTTTGTTTCCCAGAAAGGTCTGTATATGCATGTTTTCTGTAGAACGAGGTAGCATCTGTGATCACAAAACATGCCTAGTTGGCAAATAGTAGGTAAAAAAGGCTGAATGAATAATATTGTGCGGAGAGCTGCAGCAGCAATGTAGTGTAAATATTATCTGCTTAACATTGTGTTGTAATTCATCTGGTAATAGTTTAAAAAAAAAAAATCTAATTATTTTCTCTACCAGCGTCTTTTACAATAACCCTTTAAGTGAAGCAAGAAGGAGCAGTGTAAGCTTTATTGCCCTATAAATATGTCATTACAGTCGGACTACATTTATATTCTTAGCATTGTTGTTTAAGCCAAGAAAATATGCTTCTACAGGTTGACTATTTTATTGAAAGCCTTCGAGGCATTGAGCGGGATATGTTCTAGGTTGAGGTTATTAAAACAGTACTTTCATTCTAGAATCTGATGCAGTGTCAATTATAGTTCTATAGATTTTTTTTTATGCAGTGCACACTTGACTTTTTTCGATTTTTAATATGATATTTGTAGTTCCCAAAATAAGAAAAAAAAATTGTACTTGTGAAATTTTAGATGCATGTAATGGATATTGAAATGTTACAATGGTGTTGGTGACTAGCAGTTGTGAACACATTTAGGACATTGTGCTGCTCACTACCATCGTGAACATGTAATTAAAGGTAAAATGCACCATAGTACGTGTCACGGAGATAGGTTTGATAGGTTTGCTCTTTAATGCACTGGAGCCACTTTAGATATTCTAGTCACTCGAGATCTCAGTTGGTGCCTTTTGCTCTGGGACTTTTGCCAGTGGCATATTTTGATGTCTGTGTTACAAGTATTTAAGTTTTTTTTTGCCTTTTTTAATTTAATGTATTGTATGTTATACATACTTAAAGGGAACGTGTCGCTAGAATTTTTATATATTTTTTTCAGTTAAACAATTAGTATATAAGTGATTACACATTGTTTTAATTTTTTCACAAGTCAGGAAATATTATAAATTAGATTCTAATTTATAACATTTCCATGTGCTGGCCACTAGAGGGAGCAGTTCTCCTCTAGTGTCCCCACAAAATCCTCCCTCCCTTCTTCTGGCTAGTGCCAGGAGAGGGAGGGGTTTCAATGTCTTCAAACCTCCTACACTGTGTGCTGCCATTTTCTGAGCGACTGCACAGTGGTAGGAGGTTCTACACATCATACACTAACATATATTACCAGCTCCTGCCGCCGCTTCCGCTCGTCTAGCAAGTTATTGCCGCCTACGCTCCTCTTCCTTGCTTCTTCGCTTCGTTGAACATATGGCCAGAAGTCGTCATCTTTCTGTCCGACAACGGCTTCCGTTCCAAATGAAAATGGCGCCGGATTTCGCTCTACGAACGAGCTTCGTTCTGGCCTGTGTGGGAACTGCGCATGCGCAGTTCACACACAGACGGTGCACACTTCTGAGAATGGAACGGCTCCCGTTCGCATTCTCTATGGGCTTGTATGTGCCGTATTCCAGCTCTGTATATGTCGTTAATCGACACATACAGAGATGAAAGAAAAAATGGCAGCCCCCATAGAGAAGTAAAAGTATGAATACATTAAAAAGTGGAAAGTGACAACACAAATAAATAATTTTTTTTGTTTACAAGCAGTATAATAAAAAAAAATCATGACACCTTCCCTTTAAGGTGGAGTTTATTTACCCTTTGATTCTGTACTCTTGACTTGCACTTTTCATTACATCAAATGTTGACATGGCAAATTGAACTATTTAAAAAAACAAAAACAAAAGGACCTGACATGTCTGCATTAGTAAATACTTGAATTCCCCACAAATAACAATTCTGTAGCGTCTTTTCTAAAGGTCCTATTACACGACCAGATTCCCTGGCCGGGAACAAGCACTGATTGACGATAATTACATGTTGATCGGCGCTCTGTATGCTTCATTTATATGGAGCAATGATCATGAGAGGAGGAGAGAGTTGCTTCCAACAAACGATCATTTCATCGCATAAAAGATTTGATCTGAAAAACTAGCTGATTGTGTTACACGGGCCAATGATCAGGAACGAGTGTTAGGAAGTGCGCTTGTTCGCCCAATTAATGGCTCATGAAAAAGAGCCTTAAGAAATCTGCATCGTGTCATTCCTCTACTTTTTCTCCTAGAAATGTAGGAATAAATTGTCAACAGGGCGTGGCATTACCCATTGTCAATAGGCCCTGTCCCTACACAGGCTGACACTGTTAACAATAATTGGGTAGTTTCAGATTGTGTAGCAACACAATAGTAGCACAGTTGTCAAATTATTCAGACATTTTCAGGAGGAATAACAGAGGAACCACACAATGTAGAGCTATAAGAAAAGATGCTCCAGAATTGCTATTTTATGGGGAATGCAAATATTGTATTTACTAAAACAGACATGACAGGATGGGTCCTCTTTATTTACAACTAAAACAATGGAGGGATTCTTTTATTGGTTGGTGACCTGGTAATGTCACTGTTTCCTAGTAAAGTGATGACCTGGATATTCCTACCATTTCATATAAATTAGCATCTCATTTCTAAGAAGTCTAAAAATAGCTTTTTAGGCATCTGACCAAGTAGACATAACCTATTTGGCTATAATTTGGCTAGAAAAGCCAAATTGAAGCCCATGAAAAAAAATCACAAAAATCACAAACAAATAAATCTCATAATCCAGAGCGAAAGGTTTGCGACGTAAATCTTAATTCCAATAACCATGTTTTCATGACTGCATTATGTTCACATGTCAAGAATATTTTATGAACAAGATGGTGAATAATTGTGTTTCTCTTAAGGCAAGGTTACCATGGTGAATGTGGGACTGTGGCTTCATAATTAAAGCTTAATAAGAGAAGAAAAGGCCTTTGGAAAATATCACAATGTTATTTGGAAAACTAGGCAGTGCTGAATTAGTGATACGGTGCTGGCTGTATTCTCGGTGGATGTGTACGTGGTCCTGATATTTTGAAGAAACAAAACACCCTTACCAGTATTGTCAATCCATTTGTTAGAACAAATTAGTATCAAAGCGATCCCATTCTGAAGGACGAATAATGCATGCCCAAGTGCCTGCTGTTTGACAGATGGTTAAGTGGCAGGACGGATACATCACTTGTAAAGGAGCACATTGTAGTATCTCATAAAATATAAAGGTGAATTAACACATCTGTGAGGTTTTGCGTATTTGAGAGACTTTAACAGTCGAGAAAATCACTTCTGCTCGACGGCACAATTGAATTCTTTGCTAACATTTATTTATGTGGATTTGCTTGACACGGAGATTATGAGATGTTTGTTAATGTCCTTCTGAGAACATCGCATTGCATGTGGTTTGAGTAAATGGGTCAGGATTTGCTTGGTAAGCAGTATTACTCGGACGGTGCACCAAAGGCCGTCTACAGTTTGCCGCGACTCTATTTTGTTTTGATGTGGAAGCGAGAAGATAAAGCATTGTCCTGTCAGCCGGAGACCAGGCTCTTAGAAATATTGATAGAGATGAAGTTAAGCCAGTAAATGGGCAACATCGTGTAATAACTAGCACACTCAATCCAAGAATTTGCACAACTTGTTGATTTAACCCACGCACTGCCATAGGCAATGGTATGACTAATGGTTGAAGGATTTGGAGTGAGCTCCTGTAAATTAAACTTCTTAAGGATCCTATGGCAGCTAATACTGAAATATTATATCTAGGAACAGATTGCTGTTCGCCAGTACATCTAGGCACATGAATAGTCGTATTGTCCCCGCGGACTTGAGGCATCACTGTTCTCATCATTGCATTAGCTGGTAAAATGACATAGGACATGTAGAAATGTCTGCAAATCACTTCGGACGCACTTGGTTGTTCTCTAAAAATCTACTGCTAGTATGTTCAATGGGCCTTACAGTGAGTTATCATCCATGGTGCTACAGAATGTAAAACGCGTGACCGTGATTACAGAATTATGATCAACTAATAACGTTTACATGGCAGTTATCATGACGGTAAGAATTATCTGTTGAGACCATGGAAATCTGCCCACATGGAAAAATACTTGTTGTCCATATGTGAGGAGATCTTTCGCCATACTATGCATCCCTGTTTAAGAGCAGCATAGCTCAGCGGATCTGTCCCCGTTACTAGTAGCCCAAAGGGCACAAAACAAATTCGATTTGGCCAATAGCATCTAGCAAAGAATACAGCGGACTCATAGTTATAAGTCCACTGCTGTCAAATGGCAATCGGAATTAGCGCCACTTTAGCCATGAGCGGTGTCTGGTATTGCAGCTCATCCGTAGTCATGTGAATGTGGCAGAGCTGCAATACCAGACACAGCCCATTGACAAGAGCAGCACTGTTTCTAGGGGGAGAAAAAAAGATCCTTTTTTTTTCTAAACTTAAGAAAGCCCCCTCTACGAAGTCCTATTTTCAATAATAAATAAATAAAACAAAATAACTGATACTGTTTTTTTATGTAATTTGGAATGCAGCTTTTTAGTCTACTGTACTCCACAATAACACGGCAATGTTTTCCCTTTTCTGCATATGAACTAAACATACTTTTAATACACAATCTTGGCAGGAAAACTGCATTCCTTTCCAGAAACACCTTAAAAGCTGTCTGATTTATTTCCCCCTTTCCTTTTCTTTTGTGAGTGATTGATCTTTTACCCTGGAATCTGTGCTGTTCCTGCAAGATTAGCATTTGTTACATCATGTGACCATGCTCTGAGTATTTAAAGGGGGCAAGGTGCTGTGCGGAAACTTCATGAGTATGCAAATGAGTCCACCTGAATTGTCACGTTTGTTGCAGTTCTTGTTCTGTGGCAGGAATACAAGCAATAATGAGGCTTCAGCTTGTGTGTGTCTACATCAATTATATTCATATAGTAAAATTCCTTATCGGGCATCCAGTAATCCAGAAATTCTGATAGTCTGGCACTTGTGTTCTCTTCCCAGAACTAAGAGATGATATTATAATAATTGATGTATCAGCTAGTCTCCGTTTTCCAAATCATTGCTTTAACCCTTTAATGACCAAGGCATTTTTTTAATTTTTATTTTTCCTTCTTTGCCTTCTAGGAGCCATAACTTTTTTTTACTTTTCTGTCAATATAGGCGTATGAGGACTTTTTAATGTACCATATAATATAATGAAAAACATAGAAAAATTATGTTGTGGGGTAAAATGGAAAAAAACAGCATTTTCTCCATTTTTGGGAGTGTTGTTTTTACGGTGTTCACCCCGCGGTAAAAATGACATGTTAACTTTATTCTGTGGGTCAATACGATTACGGCGGTACCAAACTTATATAGTTAATAGAACAAATTGGTTTTGTGTCGCCATATTCTGAGACCCAGAACTTTTTTTATGTTTTCTGAGACCCAGAACTTTTTTATGTTTTAGTCGATTGAGCTGTGTGAGGGCTTGTTTTTTTGTGGGTTGAGCTGTAGTTTCTATTGGTACCATTTGGGGGTACATTCAATTTCTTGATCATATTTTTTTCAATTTTTTTGTGGGAGACAAGGTGACCAAAAAGCATTTTGGCGTTTTTTATTTTATTCTTTTACAGCGCTCACCAAGCTGATCAAAGGGTAACTAAATGTTCAACAAACTTCTGACATGTCATAGTGACATCTCAGAAGTTTTGATTGGTGGGGTCCGAGCACAGAGACTCCCACCAATCTCTAGAACAAAGCGGCAGAAGTGCTCCTGTGAGCGCTGAGCCGCTTAGTTTCTGTTCGGCTTTTTCTGGAAATCAATGTATCGGAGTACGGGCTCAATAGAAAGTCTATGAGCCCATACTCCGATACATCGGCTTTCCAGAAAAAGCCGAACAGAGACAAAGCGGCTGAGGGAACAAGTGAGCACTTCTGTTGCTTCGTTTTAGTGATTAGTGGGGTCTCCGTGCTCGGACCCCCACCAATCAAAACTTCTGACCTGTCACTATGACATGTCAGAAGTTTGTTGAACATTTAGTTACCCTTTGATCCGCTTGGTGAGCGCTGTAATTGATACCAATTAAATTTTTGGTTTTTACATTACTTTTGGTGGAAATTTGGAAAAGGCTTTTTTTTTAACTTTTTTAATAAATTTTTTTTTTTTTGCAGGGCTTACTAGGAACACACAGCTGGCAGACCTAGGAGCCTATGTTAGGCCCCAGGTTGCCAGTCCCCCTCTTTCAACAGCTTAGATAGATGCAGTGGTCAATAGCGACCGCACTAAGTGGTTAAACAGCTGGGATCAGATCCCTAATCCCAGCAGTTAGAGCAGGGTGTCAGCTATAATATACAGCTGACACCAGCAGCATATGGAGCACAGCGCGTGAGCCCGCTCCATACAACCACCCTATGACGTACAAACACTAGTTGTGGTCTTGAAAGGAATAATAACCCTTTATTGTGTGTTTACTTCCAAATGATGAAAATTGGTACTGGTTATGTCCAGCTGACACGTCGCCGTCAAAGTGCATTCTTTTTCCTACAATTGTTGCAAAATCGCGGCTAAGAATGTAAATTGACTGCAACGTGTGAACACAGCCTGATAGCTGTACTGTAACGAGCCATACACCTGTGATCATTTCCTGACCAGGACAGATTTTTAGTCCTTGGAGGTAAACAATAAGGCTGTGTTCACACGGGACGGATACGCTGCGTAATAGCACGCAGCGTATCCGCCCTGTGCGCCGCAGGAAATTCCAGGCGAAAAAGCACACCAAACGGGTGCCGTTTTTTGCCCGCAATATCCACTGCGGAAAACTGCAGCACTTAGCCGGCCAGCTAGCATACTGGCCTCCTGGGGTGACGTCTCATCCCAGGAAACCGCTGCAGCGGTCACATGGGATGAAGCGTCATCCCAATAGGCTGCCCTTTGACGTCTTCTAGGCCGGCCTCCTGGGATGATTTTTCATCCCATTTGACCGCCGATACAGCCTGTAATTGGCTGCAGCAGTCACAAGGGGTGAAATGTCATCCCAGGAGGCCACGCTAGAGGGAGGTACACAGACTCCTGGGTAAGTATGAGATTTATTTATTTTTATTCTGAGTTGCGTTTTTTTGGGCGGAATCATTGCAAACTCTGCGCAAAAAATACAACTGCTATTTGTTGTGGGATTTACCTCCCCATTGAATTCAATAGGGAAATCCCTCAACAAATAAGCAGCGATTACACAAATACAATTGAGATTCTGCAGAATAAAATTCTGCACCGCCTTTTTTTCCGCACAGGATTTACGCAGCGTGTGGATGGGATTTGTTTTATCTCATCCACTTTGCTGCTACTGTATTTGCTGCGGATTTTCCGCAACACATTCCGTATTTAGGCAACATGTGAACTAACTCTAATGTTTACCATTGAATAAATACAAATCGAGATCTTGAAAGTAACTAATACATAAAATAGATTAGTAAATCATACAACTTTTCATTATACAATTAATTATTTGTTTAAAATGGAAAACCTCTTGTTATACTTTATTTTAGGATGACCTCCTAGAGTTTTTCTACCCTTAATGATATGTTTTGTATACCATGATTGTCCAGTAATCGGGAATGTTCTGTACTCAGCCATCTATTAGTTAATGCTGGATTGAATGGATATATTTGTACTATATCATGTTTAATTATTTTTATTATTAACTTAAATGTCACCTGAGCTAACATCACCCAGAACTTGCTGTTTTAGTCCGTATCCGAGAAACCATGAAAAGAATGTTTCCTTAATTCCCATGGGCCAAAATAATACCTTTATTGTTTTATTGTTTAGGCTTGTACAGGAGTATTTCACAATTAAGATTTTAGGTTTGAATGCCAAAAGAATGCAATGAAAGATGATCTGTCCGCTCCCCTGACATGTCTATTTTAGTAAATACTTGCAGTCCTCATAATATAATAATTCTGGAGAATCTCTTCTTCGAACCCTGTGTTGTGCTTTTCCTCTGTTATTCTTCCTAGAAATTTATGAATAAATTGACAACTGGGTGTTAACTAGTTAGTGGTATGTCCCTACACAGACTGACACTGTCCAATTGGTTTTGCCTGTATAGGGTTACACCAATTTCACAAGGGGAATGGTAACACCCAGTTGCCAATTTATTCATAAATTTCCAGGAGGAATATCAGAGGAATTGTACAGTGCAGAAAAGATGACCACAAATTGTTATTTCAGTGGGAGTATTTACTAAAACAGGAGAGATTGACAGGTCCTCTTTAACAAACCAACAAGACTCTTCTACTGCTCCCAAGTGACAGTCCAGTCCACACAAGCTGCACCTGTAATAGCCTTGTCATCAGCCTCCTCTTCCTTGCAGGCAAACATTAGCTTAAGTACAAGATAAATTGGTATTCTGTCTCCGTATTTTTATCCCTTGCATTGTAGAAACAAACCTCATATCAGAATAAAAAAAAAGTGATAACTCTATTTATCAACTTCAACTTTAGGCCTCTTCCATTAGAATATCTTTGCAAATCAGCCACCCATAAAAATTAAAATACAAATAAAAAATGTCACAATATTTTTTTCCCCTCTGTTTGTGGAAAGCATCAGAAGTGTCAATGAGATGCAGCTAGGAAAAATCCATATTTGAAGTTCAACATTGGAGCAGTGTAGTTTGTCAGGGATGTCAATATAAGGATATGTGCTGTGATTTCACTCAAAGCCTGGAGATGCACTGATACTTCATCTGTTTATCCATATTTTAGGCATTGTTTTCCCTGAGTACAGATACTCAAGATTAATAGTACATCCCATTTTTCCGAGACCTGTATCACTTGTATAGCTACAATTCTAGGAGAACTGGGTAATGAGACTTGTTGGAATTTGAATGGTGGATATATTGGTAGTAACTCCGCTTTCCCTGAAATAGATATTACAAATTGGCAGAAGATACTGGTGGTTTCCCCTTTCTGGCAGAGGTCCCTTTTGGCCCCTTCAGGTACTGAGGCCCAGGTGTGAGTGCTATCTCTGTCCCTTCTAGCTGTGGTGTTGGGATTGTGTGAGATTAGAAAAACATGGCTGTTTTCTTCCAGAAACATTCCACTTTTGTCCTTGGGCTAAGGCTTCATTCACATCTGCGCTAGGGCTCCGTTGACTGACACAAATGGAAACCATAGGCTTCCATTTCCATCACCATTGATTTCAATGGTAATGGATCCGGTGCCACCGGTTTCCGTTTTGTCTCAGTTGTGCAAGGGTTCCGCAGTTTTGACAGAATCAATTCCATAGTCGACTACACTATTGATTCCGTCAAAATAACTGAAACCTTGCACAACGGAGACAAACGGAAACCATTGGCACCGGATCCGTCACCATTTTTTTTGTTTGTCTGTCAGGGCTTCGCTACGTCGGAACGGAGCCCTAGCACAGGTGTGAACGAAGCCTTAGGGCAAAGCCCCACGTGGTGGAATTGCTCTGGAATTCTGCTGCGGACACTCCGCAGCGGACCCGTTTCTCCATTGCCTTCCACTTCTTTTTAGTAGGCTTCGTTTAGACAAGGAGGAAAATTCCGCTGCGGAGCATAGGCTGCGGTGCGGAATTTGGTGTCCGCAGCATACAATGGATGTTGCGGACCTGTGGCGGACTGGTTGCGGACTCATTGCGGAAGTTCTCCATTGACTTCAATGGAGATTCTCAATTCCGCAATGAAGTCCGCAGCTGTCATGTACATGTTATGTGTGCTGCGGAGCGTATTGGTTTTTTAACATGACATTTCTACATTCTGGCTGGACCTATGTATTTCTAGGTCTACAGCCAGACTGAGGAAGTCAATGGGGCTCCCGTATTTACGGGTGACTTCGTGTGTGCACCCGTAATTATGGGAGCGTTGCTAGGCGACGTCAGTAAATAGTCACTGTCCAGGGTGCTGAAAGAGTTAAGCGATCGGCAGTAACTGTTTCAGCACCCTGGACAGTGACTACCGATCACAATATACATCAACCTGTAAAAAAAAAAAAGAAGTTCATACTTACCGAGAACTCCCTGCTTCTTCCTCCAGTCCAGCTTCCCAGGATGACGTTTCAGTCTAAGTGACGGCTGCAGCCAATCACAGGCCAATCAGAGGCTGCAGCGGTCACATGGACTGCCGCGTCATCCAGGGAGGTCGGGCTGGATGCCGAAAGAGGGACGCGTCACCAAGACAACGGCCGGTAAGTATGAAATTCTTTTACTTTCACTAGGGAAAGTGCTGTTTCTTCTCTCTATCCTGCACTGATAGAGAGAAGGGAAGTACTTTCACCTCAATACGCAATGGCCAGTCAGCATCAATTTACTGCACATTTTGGGCAGATCCGCCACAGAATGGCCATGCCCTAAGGGTATGTGCACACACACTAATTACGTCCGTAATTGACGGACGTAATTCGGCCGCAAGTCCCGGACCGAACTCAGTGCAGGGAGCCGGGCTCCTAGCATCATACTTATGTACGATGCTAGGAGTCCCTGCCTCGCTGCAGGACAACTCTCCCGTACTGTAATCATGGTTTCAGTACGGGACAGCAGTTCCACGGAGAGGCAGGGACTCCTAGCATCGTACATAAGTATGATACTAGGAGCCCGGCTCCCTGCACTGAGTTCGGTCCGGGACTTGCGGCCGAAATACGTCCGTCAATTACGGACGTAATTAGTGTGTGTGCACATACCCTAAGTCTGGTTTTGCAGAACGGCAACGTTTTTGGAAGAAGGCAGCCTTGTTGTTCTAATCTCCTATAACCCCTTTATTTGTAGGGAGTTAAAAGATTAGTCTATATTAAGGGCTTGTCCACACGTAACTGTTTTGCCGCGGAAATTTTCCGCAGCATTTACACATCAGCAAGCAGACAATCCACTTCCGGAAATCCGCACCATTTCATGCGGTTTTTACTGCAGAATTAGGGCTGGATTTTAATTTTTAGGCCAGGCTCTCACGTAGCGCAAGCGCTGCGTAATTTCCGCAACGGAATTCTGTGCGGAAATTCTGCTGTGTTTACAGTAGCAGCAAAGTGGATGAGGTTTAGAAAATCTCATGCCCACACTGCAGAAAAAAAATGCAGCGGAAACGTTAATAAATTGACCTGTGGTGTGGAATTTAAATCTGCAGCATGTCAATTTATGCTGCGTTTTCTGTTACGGGTTTTCCCCATTGAATTTACTGGGGATGCAAAACCCGCAAAAACAGAAAGCAAAGTGTGAATTCATCTTAGGAGACCGGACTACGTGCAGAAAAGAGGGGGGGGGGGAGATGGAATGTTTTTTGGTTTTTTTTCCCGCGCTGCATTCCGCAGCGGAAATTCCGTTCGAAAAACCGCACCACAAAGTGGTGCGGTTTTTCGGATGGAATGTGCTGGGGGTTTTAGGTTGGATACGCTGCGCAGCATTTACGCAGCTTATTTGTCCCGTGGGAACCCGGCCTTACTTTAGAAAGTAGTGCAGATTTTTTGCTTCAGTTTTTTCAAGGACTGTTTATTATATGGTGATTATATTTCTTCTTCCTGTGATGTCATTTCCATCTCCTGTAAGAAATTCTGCAGCACTTCCAAAGCAAGTTATACAGTTTGCTGCAGAATTGTTGCTCCTCATTGATTTATACGGGGGGAAAAAACGCAGGAAATCGGTCCACTTTCCGCAGCAATAATTGACATGCTGGGGAAATAAATTTACGCACCGCCAGGGGAATTTCTGGATGGAATTTTCCCACAGTCGATGGATGACATTTGTTAAATCACACCCACTTTGCTGCTACTGTATTACACTGCGTATTTTCTGTCCGCAATACCGGACAGAAAATATGTAGCAATTCTGTCTGGAACAAGCCCTAAAGTGATTTCTAAATACACTCTCACCTTTCTCAGGGTGTATTCACACTAACAGACCTTGAGGGTTTTTTTATTTTATTTTTTTTAAATTCTGTGTTGCGGTGTTGGTAATAGTGCAGTGGTTTTGCTACAATGTGGCATAACCGCTGCATTTTGTTTTTGGTGTGATTTTGCAATAATTGCGGGAAAAAAGCGCCACAAGACCAGTTTGTGTGAATACACTCTTAGGCTGGGTTCACACAAACTATTTTCAGGCGTAAACGAGGCGTATTATGCCTCGATTTATGCCTGAAAATACGGCTCCAATACGTCGGCAAACATCTGCCCATTCATTTGAATGGGTTTGCCGACGTACTGTGCCGACGACCTGTCATTTATGCGTCGTCGTTTGACAGCTGTCAAACGACGACACGTAAATTGACTGCCTCGGCAAAGAAGTGCAGGACACTTCTTGAGACGTAATTTGAGCCGTTTTTCATTGAATTCAATGAAGAACAGCTCAAATTTACGGCCGTCAAAGACGCCTCGCATAATACGAGGAGGAGCAATTACGTCTGAAACGAGGCAGCTGTTTTCTCCTGAAAACAGTCTGTAATTTCAGATGTAACAGGCAGCTATCGTGTGCACATACCCTTAGGGTATGTTCACACGACCAATTTTCAGATGTAATTCAGGCGTTTTACGCCTCGAATTACACCTGAAAAGACGGCTCCATTACATCTGAAAAGATCTGCCCATTGCTTGTAATGGGTTTTACGATGTTCTGTTCAGACGAGGTGTAATTTTTTCGTGTCGCTGTCAAAAGACGACGCGTTATAATACGCCCACGTCAAAGAAGTGCAGGACACTTCTTGGGACGTT
Organism: Rhinoderma darwinii; assembly: GCF_050947455.1. Taxonomy (NCBI): domain Eukaryota; kingdom Metazoa; phylum Chordata; class Amphibia; order Anura; family Rhinodermatidae; genus Rhinoderma; species Rhinoderma darwinii. The sequence goes on along the minus strand of NC_134697.1, from coordinate 40,348,907 downwards.
TTTGGAGCTGTTTTTCATTGACTCCAATGAAAAACAGCTCCAATTACGTCCGTAATGAACGCCGCGAAAAATGCGAGCACTTGCAAAAATGTCTGAAATTCAGGAGCTGTTTTCGCCTGAAAACAGCTTCGTAATTTCAGACATTTTGCGTTTGCATGTGAACATCCCCTTATGGGTATGATGCAGCTCTATACATATCACCTTAAATGACTCTTTAGCTCAGCTGCGATAGTCCGGAAATCCTGATTTACAGAAGATTGAACAGAAAACCTAATTATAATGACAAAAAGAATGATATTAGAACAATTTATCTTCGCATCCAGACCATCTTCCCTCTCTACTCACAAATAGTTTTATATACTTTTTTTTATGACTGTCTGGTAATCCAGAACATTTGTTAATCCAGCAACTCTTTATGCCCAATTAAAGGAATTTTACTTTATTATTGCAAAGCAAACGCTGTTGAAATATTTATAGCTCTTTCTGGTTCTATTAATAAATTACGGCAATATTATATTAAGATACTTCGTGGTACAAAATTGGGCCTTAGCAGTCCTCGTGTAATCTTCTCTTTCTCACAATTTGGAATCTTTGTGTCGTCCTGCCCGAGCCATGGTAATTGCTTTGTGGTTGTGAACGCGTGGCATAAAACGCACATGGTTTACAGCGAATTGCGCTAGTTTTGCAGCAAGTATAGATACAGAATGTAAAAATCAATTACTGCGGCTTGGTCACCCCATGTGTGGGCACCCTAAGGGTTTATTTAGATAAATAATTTTATTGCATTTTATGTGGCATTTTTTGCTGAAATTTTTTGGGTTTCTCAGCAAAACCACACAGTTCTTTGTAAAAGCCACCATAGTTTTTGCCATGATTACGAAAAATATGCCACTAGAAAAGGACTCCTGTAAATACAACCTAATTTGTAGTGTTAACAGGTTAATAAAATAAAACTGCTTCACCGCCAGATATTATTGTGAAGAACAAAGTACAAATTTCACTGGAGAAAACGTATTAAAAGCAACAACTGTCTGCAGTATCGCTACAAACAATACAGTACCTGTTTCAAGAGTTTAACAATGAGGCTGCTATAAGGAAATGTCTCCTTTAATAAGTAACCTTGCAAATTGAAATCAATGCAATATGAAGCTTAATGTTTCTAACGAGCATGATTCAGTTGTGAATGTTTAATGCCATATTAATTATTTTCAAGTATGTGCCTGTTCATATAGGCATTTTTAATCTCTCGGCTCCTAATAGAGCAGGGATAAAGTCATTCTATGAACATGAATTGTTTTGTGTACAGTGGGTGGAAACGAATACCACCGCTAAGCAGCTGCAGGTGGAGCCGAATTTATTTCTAATAAAGTCAAGAATTTGTGTGGCCTTGTGTTACAGTACATGTGTAATTGGCGGAGCTGTTATCTGTGCTATTCTGTATCGCTTGCAGCAAGTAATTCTGCTTCTCCTGTAGATCTGGCCCAAGAATGCAGATGGTGACTTTTATATGAATGTGAGAACACAAATTAGCATAGAAATGTATATAGTGTATCTATGTATATGCACCCAATGACCTGGAATCCAGTAAAAAATACTCCAGAATTCCTTTAAGTTTTCAGCAGTTGCTCGGAAACAAAAAATATATATTGTATCATGTTAGCCATGAAAGTGTATGAAAATAGGTAAGAAGCGATAAGAAAAGACGCGAATGCCGGGCTCTAGATTGCCAGGTCCCTGATCTGGAAGATTGGTAAAAAGTCCGTAATCCTTGCATAAGCTGGTTAATACTCCAAAAATCTTGTATTTGAGCAAAAAAATTTAGCAATCCATTAAAAGGATACGTTGTTTTTTTTTTTTCTTTAGGGTGCAGCTAATCTTATTTAATAAGCAAATGTAATAAATCTTACTATACATGTTAATAAATTCATAAAATAGGATTACGGAAGAATTTGGTAGAGCAAATCTGACTTTTAACACCCTTCTTGGTAAAAGGAAAACCAGCTAGTCTTTTCTCAGCAGACCGTGTTTGTTTACCTTGAACAAGAAATGTCATTTGGTGAGTACAATTACGATTTCACAATGTGTCCCTATAATATGGAGTGGTAGCCAATTCTGTGATAATGAAGTCTATTGATTTCGCTCCCTCCTTTATACATATTTATATGAATGCCATGAGCCTCAGAAGCTTTGCCAAACATTGTGAAATGTGAATAGCGGTCTAATTTATTAAAACATAACTCTTGCGATTCAATAGCCAGGAAAAGCACATTTCTCCACTTAGACTGCTTTTTCCTTTCCAAAAAAGGAGTTTTAAAGTGAGTTTTATCATTTGTTATGCTTTATGCTTTAACAATGATTCCAGTGACGGGTAGGCTGAACATTTCCTGTTTGAGCATAATCTATAAAAGTCTTACTAAAACCATTGCAGTTAAGGCTTGGGCAATCATTTCACATTGAATGTACAGCTCAGACTATATTACAAAACAATGATATTTTAAATCCCCCAAGCGATGGCTTCACATTTTTCCCTTTTTTTTTTCTTGTCTACTCATTCTCAGAACAATCTTGTCTAGACTTAATAATGTTTAATATGTGCTGAGGTTGAAAGTGCCTCATAAATCTGGAGGCCAACATAAAATTCTATTGGCAAGTCGTTTTTTTTACAATCTCTTATTTGTATACCTATTTAATATTTTACCCTAAAGTGGATAGAATATAACCGCTTTTAAGGAATCTATGGAGGAAAGGAATACAAATGTTTTTGGAAAAAAAATAGCCATGTAATTTCCATAGGTTGCCAATTAAGTTAAATAATTTGTTCTATTACTGTATATGAGCAAAGGGATATATACCGGTCATACTGTATGTCCAGAAATCACACTGCTCTGGTCCCAAAGTAAATTTTAATCTGGAATTTCCTGATGGTCCTCAATTTTACAAGGCAAAACATTTATTAGTTGAAGCTCAAACCAACAAGATGGAAGATGCAATAAAAGTTCAATTTCGTTTTTTCAGACTAAGGCTCCATACACAAAACTGTATAAGAATATGGCACCAATATGGTGTTGTCCTATATGGATGTACATAAGAGATCTCCATGACTTCCCGTATAGGTTAGATTTTGCTCCAGAAAGAAGGACTTTGAGGCTAAGCTCACACAGCATTTTCTACAGGCTGAAAATACCAGGCTGATTTCAAGATAAAATTGCCTCTGAAATCCAGGCGTTTACTAGCCTATTTTGAAAGTGGTTTTTTTTTGTTTTTTTTAAATTTTGCAAGAATATCTGAAGCGTATTTTGAGGCGTGTTTCCAGAAAGTTTTTTTAAAGCGTCAGTGGGAAAGATTTCAATGGGAAGAAACAGCTCAAAAATGCTTCAAGAAGTAACATGTCACTTCTTCTTCTTCTCCTTCTTTTTTTAAGCATCTTTTTACGCTGCGTTTTTAATTCAACGGCGTAAAGATATGCCTCATATGAACTACACAGCGTATTTCCCATTGAAGTGTTTAAAGTGTATTTCGTCGCACAATTTGAGAATTTTACATTCTGAAATGTGCCTGAAAATATGCCATGTAAACAAGCCTTAGTTTTTTGTATGTAGGAACATTCATTGTTTAGTTCCAGTGGATAAAATTCTGTGCATGGTCATGTGATGGACACACAGGTGCCGGGATCGTTAGAAGACACAGATCTAATATACATACTGTAACTGTAACGAGCCGTGCACCTGTGTGTCCATCACATGCCCATGGACAAAACTTTATCTACTGGAAGTAAACAATGAATGTTCCTACTGTATAACAACAAGCAGAGATCTTGAAAACCTTCAGGAATTAATACAGAAAGAAAATTGTATACATTTTAACTATACAAAAAATAACAAATTTACTGAAAGTGGACAACCCCTTGAATATTGTATCTTTTCATCTTCTTGGTCTTCTGAAACACAATCGCATCCTCAGTGATCGTAACTTCACTAGGTAGAAGGCCTTCTCCGAGGAGAACCCATGTATCTTGCAGCAGACGTTTGGTCCTTTAATTACGACACTCTGCTGAGCTACAATAATCCCTGGCGCTCTCACAGATGCACGTGGTACGCCATCTACAACATCTATGTGGTTGTTGCTAGTGATCTTAGTGGATAGCAATGCGGACAAGACTAGACGAGTACAAAGCAGGACAGATCCTAGTGGGACAATACAAGCTGGAAATGTATCTGACGTTGGAAATGGCCAAAAATAAAGAAAACCTATGATTCATTCTTGTTTACAAACTCCCAGCTAGTTTTCAATGACCTTAGTGACACAACAATTACAAGTGAATTTATATTTAGTTTCTTATAATAGCTGTGTAGTGTACTAAGCGCTTCTTTGGATGGGAAGTTTAGATGGTACTAAAGTTTTAGTACAGTACATTAAGTCACTAGAGTGAGCATTTCACTGTGATGTATGAATATATTGACAGCGTGGCGTCGGTGCTGTTCTGTTTGCTTCTTATTAGTTTGTTGTCAGGCACAAAAAAAATGAAATGGAAACTGAGCTGATTTATGTGTGAACTGATTTTGGCATATTGCCTTTTTTGGCTTTTGTATTTTATGTGAAACATTTTAGTTTGCCCTCAAAGGCAAAGATGCTGCAATCATCATATTTATATATTAACCACTAGGAATTTCTATTCCAGCTCGCTTCATAGAGGAGTACCAATGACAAAAAGTTTCTTGGTGTTTTCGAATCTAAGCTTTAAATATGTCATGTATGCAAGCTAAGAATACTGTCCACATTGTAGATGGTTGTAAATTGTATATTTGGAAGTGAAACATTATAGTTGTGGATAATACAGTTAACAAAAATGTATGCATCACATAACCTTAGTAAATGTACAGTTTTCATCATAAACACTTATATCTACATCCGTGTAATAGTGGGCAAAAATGGGAAGATTTCTCAACAGACGACCTTATATTAATTCAATAGCGCAAAGTTTGGACAATAACACATGGAAAAGTCATTTGTTATCAAAAGAAACATTTTCCATGGACATCGATGTGACTCTGATTGTCTATTAAGCTCTGATTGGCTGAACACTTTTAAAGAGAACCTGGCATTTTTCCCGACTTGTCTGTTTTAACCCCTTCCTTTGACGTATCTATATGCCAAAGTCGGGTAGGGAAAGTATGGAACGGGCTCATGGAGAAAACCCACTCCATACGATGCCGGCACTTCAGAGTAACGAGCGGCATCGTGCTCGAGCTCAATCCCGCTTTTTTAACTCGTTAAATGCCGTGGTCAATAGCGACCGCAGCATTTAAATAGTTAGAAAGAGGGGGCGACCCACTCTAACAGCTCATCATGCCCCCCGCAACGCAATCACGGGGGGGGGGGGTGATGGTTGCTATAGCTGCCTGGGGGCCCCCTGGTCCGCCAACTTTGTGCTTAGTAGAAACCTGTTAGAATCACGATATACTGCAATACATTAGTATTGCAGTATATCGTGCAAGCGATCTAACGATCGCTGGTTGACTAATATAAAAAGTAAAAATGTGTAAAATAAAGTTGTTTTTTTATGTAAAAAAAAATTAAAAGTTAAAAAAAAAGCCTTTTCCCATTTTCCCCCTAGAGCATAGTAAAAAAAATAAAATAAATAAACATAATTGATACCACCGCATCCGTAAAAGTCAGAACTATTACAATATATCATTATTCAACCCGCACGGTGAACGTCGCAAAAAAAATTATGTAAACGCCAGAATCTCTATTTTTGGGTCACCTCATCTCCCGCAAAAATGAAATAAAAAGTGATCAAACTGTCGCATGTACACCAAAATACAGGGTGGGCCATTTATATGGATACACCTAAATAAAATGGGAATGGTTGGTGATATTAACTTCCTGTTTGTGGCACATTAGTATATGGGAGGGGGGAAACTTTTCAAGCTGGGTGTTGACCATGGCGGCCATTTTGAAGTCGGCCATTTTGTATCCAACTTTAGTTTTTTCAATGGGAAGAGGGTCATCTGACACATCAAACTTATTGAGAATTTCACAAGAAAAACAATGGTGTGCTTGGTTTTAATGTTACTTTATTCTTTCATGAGTTATTTACAAGTTTCTGACCACTTATAATATGTGTTCAAAGTGCTGCCCATTGTGTTGGATTGTCAATGCAACCCTCTTCTCCCACTCTTCACACACTGATAGCAACACCGCAGAAGAAATGCCTCCCGATCTGACCCCCTTAGACTTTTATCTTTGGGGTCATCTGAAGGCAATTGTCTATGCTGTGAAGATACGAGATGTGCAGCAACTGAAACTACGGACACTGGAAGCCTGTGCTAGCATTTCTTCTGCGGTGTTGCTATCAGTGTGTGAAGAGTGGGAGAAGAGGGTTGCAAGTGTTATATCTCACCCCAGTGCTGGATTATCAGCTACACTTCTCATTATGGTTGCAAAATCTCCTCCATGCTTCTTGAGCTTCTATATATACTGTATATGTGATAGATCTTGATAGAAGAGCAGGAAGCTTACTTTTTTATGTGTGGTGTATGGCAGACATGATGGCAGTTAGGCTCAACCCACTAGCTCAGAGAAGACTAAGAATTAGTCTACATGGTGGATAACTGCTAAGAAAATGACAAATACAAGTTATATAATTCCTAGAAATTGTGTTATTCCTCATGTACACACACATGACCGCTTATTCTGAAAAGTCACCTGAAAAATTAGGTACGCTTTAAGCTTTATTTATATAAAACCAGAAAACCCCTGTAATACCTTGAGAAAGGTCCCAAGGTGGGACGGAAACGTTGCATTTGCCATGTTGGCACAATAAACTTCACTTTTTTTCATCATCATCGGAGTGCTGCTGAATTTTCTTCTTGGATATATATATATATATATATATATATATATATGTATATGTACTTTTAATGTTATTCTCTTATTACAATGGTGCTTTGTTGATCCAGCTGCAGAATACAGGACAAAATTACAGTTAGGGCAGTTATGGCTGACATGTGTATGCTTTAATCTAATAACTAATGTATAATCTACAAACAAAATGCTGTGTTGATGGACAACACAGAAACAAAATTGTAACTAGGTCAAGCTGTTAGGTTAATTACATGTTAGAGTATTCTGAGTCTTTATTCTGATCCTTGTTATTGAATAAGGTTGCTCTAGTGGATAAGATACTCTCCAAAGGACGTATGTAAGAAGCTTGAAAACATTACTGTTGACTTGATTGTGTTAAAGGGGTTGTCCATGACTTAAAAAAATGTTTGTAAGAACAGGAAAGTGGATAAAATAAACAAAAAAAAACAACCTACCTGTTCAACCCCCTCCCCCCCCCCCCCACTACGCCAGTGCCGCTGCTCTTGTGGTCTCCTCCGGTATTTATTTAAAGACCGGCAAGGTAATGCATATAGAAGTTGGTTTATTAAAAAAAATTATACTTATCAAGAAGCTTTTCATATATTTCTATGTATAGCTAAGGACTGACTGTAACACTTTATGTGTATGTGCGCGTGTGTGTGTGTGTGTGTGTGTGTGTGTGTGTGTGTGTGTGTGTGTGTGTGTGTGTGTGTGTGTGTGTGTGTGTGTATATACTAGTCCTTCTCAATGAATTAGAATATCATCAACAAGTTTATTTACTTCAATTAAAAAAGTGAAACTCATATATTATATAGATTCATTACACACACTGATCTATTTCCATCATTTTTTTTTCCTTTTAATGTTGATGATTATAATAACAGTTAATAAAAACCCACAATTTAGTGTCGCAGAAAATTTGAATATTATATAAGCCCAATTTCAAAAATGATTTTTAATGCCGAAAGGTTGGCCTACTGAAAAGTATGTCCAGTATATGCCCTCAATACTTGGTCGGGGCTCCTTTTGCATGAATTTCTGCATCAATGCGGCGTGGCATGGAGGCGATCAGCCTGTGGTACTGCTGAGGTGTTATGGAAGCCCAGGTTGCTTTGATGGTGGACTTCAGCTCGTCTGCATTGTTGAGTCTGGTGTCTCTCATCTTCCTCTTGACAATACCCTATAGATTCTCTATGGGGTTTAGGTTAGGCGAGTTTGCTGGCCAATCAAGCGCAGTGATACTGTGGTTAATAAACCAGGTATTGGTACTTTTGGCAGTGTGGGCAGGTGCCAAGTCCTGCTGGAAAATGAAATCAGCATCTCCATAAAGCTTGTCAGCAGAGGGAATCATGAAGTGCTCTAAAATGTCCTGGTAGACGGCTGTGTTGACTCTGGACTTGATATAACACAGTGGACCAACACTAGCAGATGACACGGCCCCCAAACCATCACAGACTGTGGAAATATCACATTGGACCGCAAGAAACTTGGATTGATTCCTCTCCACTCTTCCTCCAGACTCTGAGACCTTGAATTCCCAATGAATGCAAAATTTACTTTCATCTGAAAACAGGACTTTGGACCACTGAGCAACAGTGTTGGTCCACTGTGTTATATCATGTCTATAGTCAGCGCAGCCGTCTACCAGAAAATTTTAGAGCACTTCATGCTTCCCTCTGCTGACAAGCTTTATGGAGATGCTGATTTCATTTTCCTGCAGGACTCGGCACCTGCCCACACTGCCAAAAGTGCCAATACCTGGTTTAATAGCCACAGTATCACTGCGCTTGATTAGCCAGCAAACTCGCCTGCCCTAAACCCCATAGAGAATCTATAGGGTATTGTCAAGAGGAAGATGAGACACCAGACCCAACAATGCAGACGAGCTGAAGGCCACTATCGAAGCAACCTGGGCTTCCATAACACCTCAGCAGTGCCACAGACTGATCGCCTCCATGCCACGCCGCATTGATGGAGTAATTCATGCAAAAGGAGCCCAGACCAAGTATTGAGGGCATATACTGTACATACTTTTCAGTAGGCCAACATTTTGGTATTCAAAATAATTTTTGAAATTAGTCTTATATAATATTCACATTTTCTGAGACACAAAATTTTGGGTTTTCATTAACTGTTACCATAATCATCATTAAAATAAAAAAATGCTGGAAATAGATCACTCTATGTAATGAATCTATATAATATAGGAGTTTCACTTTTTGAATTGAATTACTGAAATTAACTTTTTGATGATATTCTAATTTATTGAGGTGGACTTGTATGTATATTTTTATTTTTTGTGCATATATATATATATATATATATATATATATATGTATATATAGTGTGTGTATATTCTAAATTTCTCCTTTTGGCATGTATGTATTAAATGTATAGATATTTTCAACACTTAAAACTAAAATTTTCCAGAATCTAATATAAGAGTACACAGAAGAAATTGGTTTTATTACAGAGATTTTTTTTGTTACTTTGTAATGCCTAGTAAATGATTGAACGCCTTGTGATTGTGCTTTACATTAACCCCTTTATCCTATATGCAAACGATGCCCGGCTTAGTGTTTTATTTTCCTTCCCAGTAGCAATGTGATAACTTCTTAGTCGGTAAGCAACAAAATATTGTGCTTTCCAAGTGTGACCTTTAAGAGAAATTAATAGTTTTATTGTGTGTCCATTGCTTTCCGTGAAACTGCCTTCTGAGTTATGAATTTAACCTGCACTATAAATAAAGAATTTGAAATGCAGGGCAGCTGAAATACACACCCAATATTGTAGAAAACAAACTCCGAAAATGCAGCTTAGAGGCTGATGATTCACAGTACAAACCGTATTCACGTTTTATTCTTCGCAACGTTTTATATATCCCTTGGTGCTTGCAGATTAAGCCTTGAATGTCTCTGTGCTAAGTACATGATGACTTTAACAAAAGGAACAGCGGAAACAGAAGAGAGCGCTATGTGAGAAGTAAAGCTTCATGTTCGTATGTTTGTCCTATAATAAATGCGGCTCGTTTTCAGTTTTTTATCTATGAAATGGATTAATTAAGACATTTTCAAAATCTGAATTCTGTTTCATTAATTAAACCTGTGACCAGACAATTGTGATTATCAAATAACGTTTCTATGACCGTTTCTGTAAATCCTACCCCGGCCATAGCTCCGTTCTAATCTAATATTTGGAGCCATGCTTGGCAGAAGCAAGTGGTCAGTGGTGGAAACAGTAGTCATCCTTGGGATGCATTATAAAAAGATTTTGAGGCTCTGTTCACTTCTGGGTCGTGAATTCCGGACCATGAGGCAGTTCCGCACTCCTTTACACGACAGATACAAGCTGTGCCCAACGGTCCCCATTGGCTTAAATTGGGGTCCGTTGGGTTATGCTAAGGGATTTGTCTTTTTCACTGAAAAACATAGCATTGGATGCAGTGCTATTTGTTTCCCATCGAATTGGAAAGAATTTGTAATGGAGGCAGTGGAGCCTCCAATGCAGATATGAACACTGCCTTAGAGTTTCTTCATAGGAGCTACAACTGGCTAAGAACTTATGGGGGCCTTGACCATAGAAATCATGTCCACATACTATACAGTACTTAAAGTAGTACAATAAATTCTGCACAGATACAGCAACATACAGAATTTCTGCTAAATGGATTGATGTATATTGCTAGGATTTTATCAAAGATCGACTGTGTTTTGTATGTGTGTGTGTGTATATATATATATATATATATATATACACACGCATACATACATACATATATATATGTGTGTGTGTGTGTGTGTGTGTGTGTGTGTGTGTGTGTGTGTATATATATATATATGTGTGTGTGTGTGTGTGTATATATATATATATATATACACACACACACACACACACACACACACACACACACATAGGCCATGAACTATCCCCAGGAAAAAGTGACCTTACCAAGAGTTCAGCTTCAATTCTCTTATTGGACTGAGCAAGAAATTTTCCATAGACTTACTTTAAAGAGGATCTGTTACTAGTTTATTAATTCCCTATCTCCTAACTAAACTAATAGGCGCTATGATGCTGATAACCACAGTGTGATTTGTTTTAAAAAAATATATATTATTTGCAAAGTTCTGAGCATTTTTCTAAATATGCTAATGTGGCTATACTTGCAAAATAGGAGGTAACTCTTTTCACTCTGGGCAGGGTAATGTTTTCTGTATGACGCTGTCCAATCACACAGCTTCTCCTCTTCCCTGCCCAGCAATACAGTGTGATCATATAGTATACAGCTTCCATTCCCGACTGCTTTCCACCGGTAATATCTCCGGTTGTTTCACAGCTGGAACCACTGATCTAGGTGGTCCACAGCCAGAGATATGGCTGCTTTAAGTGATCCCCCTTCCTGCCAGCCTGAGTCTCTCACACTGTATGAAGCAGCTTCATGCTGATAGGACAGCGTCAGAGGCTGTGAGGAGGCTCCACCTCAGGAGAATCGCTGCTGTTGACGCCCATTTGTCAAGTATAGGCTCATTTGCATGTTTAGAAAAAAGTTCATTTCTTTGAAATTAATAAACGTTTTAGGACACAATTTTCACTAGCATTATCAGTGTGACAGCGCCTATTAGATTAGCTAGGGGATAGTGCATTACTAAACTAGTGACAGAGCCTCTTTAAGGGCTTCACGGAGTTCACATTTTAGGATTGAAACAAATAGTGAAGCTTTGCATATTTAAGTGAAACGGGTCTGAAACTATTTAACTTTTATCCATCATTTTACTTTATGCCACCATTTGTTATTTTCTGGGAGCACTTCACGTTCAGTAACTTGGCTGAATCCTAAGGATTTGGTACACCTCAATCTTCCATCAAGTAAAATAACTTTGTAGCTGGTAAAGTTAGGGCCCATTCACATTAGCGTTGTCTTTCCGTTCATCTGGTCCGTTTAACCTTCCCTTCAGAGGAACAGTTGAACGGAAAGCCAAACGGTAATAACTATCGCTTCAGTTTGCGTTACCATTGTTTTCAATGGTATTTCTTTTTAGTAAAAACTTTATTCAAATATTATTTTTTTTTAGATATGTTTTTTTTTAGTCCCACTAGGAACATGTTATTGTTAGACGTACAGTATTGTACTGTGCTTTTAGCATCCTACTATTAAGCCTCTGGCAGGGCATAATAGAAGGACCAAGATTACAGACCTTGGGGCTTTCATTAGTCGCCCAGGCTGCCATGACAACACTCTATCTACCGGTTTAGACGCCGCGGTCACTATTGAACGTGCCAGCTAAGTGGTTAAATGGCCTGGATTGGAGTTATCTCCAAACCTGGTCGTTAGTTTGAGGTGTTAGTTATAATATACAGCTGACACCCGTGGCGATTGGAGCAGGCTCAGCCCGTGAGCCCGCTCCATACACCCCCTCCTATGATGTACATGTACGTCAAATGTCGGGTAGAGGTTAAAGATTGCCATGTGTGTTAAACAATTGTCAGCTAGGTGTGCATGTTTATTCTAATGGGTAGAAGCTTATCTCCTGTGGGAACAAAGGAGGGGGTATGTTGAAATCCAACATGTGTGATCCTTCTTCTCCCAAATATCTGCTCTTGAGGGAGAGTAAGTTGGCCCCCATACACATTAGGTTGTTGGCTGTTTCAAGTTTTGTCTATGGGCACCATTAGTTAAAACCTATAGCAGCTACAAAATCGCTGAGCATTCCAGATAATATTGGTTTCGTTAAATTTCTGCAGTCATGGAATGCTTTTGTGGTATATTGAAGCATCATTTCCTCGGTACCTTACTCATTGTTAAAAAAAAATATAAAAATAACAGCAGCTGGGGATTTGACATTTTTTTTAGCAGCGCAATGTTAAATCAATTGCAAATGAGTTTTCTCTACGTTATAGCCACAGAAAAAATAGCTGCTGATCTCATGGGTTCATTTAAAATTCATGCTTACATACAAAGCCATGGAATGTTTAAATGCCCTTTGGTTAAAATCGAAATACAAGTTACACAATAAGTACTTTAAAATGCTATAGGTGAATCATAATTTATAAAAAAAAAATCCTATGAAAGCCTTCACGTGTATAATCACGTTTTTTCTTTTGTGTTTGCCAGGTTTCATTGCCTATTCATCAGATTAAATCTTCTGTTGTGCTATAGCTGGAAGGCAGAGTAATGTAATAATAGAAATGTTAGAGTATTATAGGGATTTTGTGGAACCTTATTGAATAGAAGCTGAAATATTTGGAGTATTTGTTTTCAGGATAAGTATCACATTTGTTTATAAGTGAGAAAAATTTACTGTAAATGAATACAGTTCTGTTGTGCACATATAAACATGCATTGTCTTTTATTACCACTACTCTCCTTCCATGTATACTGATACCTACCATATATATATTAGATGAAAAGTAAATGGTACTCAGGTGACCAGTTGTTTGACAGGTTGATCATAAGAAAAATCACAGAAAACAAATGCAAGATTATATTGGTCATCGGACAAGTGGCCCACACAAGCAAAGGGAGCTGTTCTATCGCAGGTGGGAAAACTCTCCCAGCCTAGGGAATGTTTAAATTTGTCACATTACCAAATTGGTACGTGGTTGCTGGACAAGGATTGGTTAAAGGGGTTGTCCCATTGGGACAACTCCTGTCTATATGCCCTATTAAGGCATATTGATGTAATAGAGGAGTCCCCTGCTCATAACACCCATCTATTAGTTATAGCTTTAGAGGACTTGACAAAATCATTTGAATGAGCACCATATAATATTACATTTCCCATACAGTGGTCACTGCAGGTTTCAGATGGTGATGAGTCAAAAGTATTTGTGTGTTTTTATTTGTTTTTTAAATCCATCCTAATACAGTGTTCATAGGTTGGAATTGTGCTATAATGTATCAACTGAACTAACTTTTAGCTCTATTGTCTAAAAGTAGGTTGCGCAAGCTCCCTAAGGAAATATAAGACAATTGCATTTTTATAATAAACCACGACAATAGTTTTTGACCTAAATAGTGAGCTTTTAGAATACTGCTGAGTAAAAGTTATAACATGTTAAGTCTGCAGTTTATAAATTACTGTGGTGAATTGGAAATGGGACATTCTGTGCGGGAATGATTACCTTCTACATATATGGTGAGGTATAATTACATTGCATTTACTTGTTCTGGAGCATATGACACATGTTCTATCATGCCTGGCACACATTATCTCGGTTTGCACCACAACTTATTCTGAAATCATTTGAATCATTCAGCATTGTATTCATGAACAGACTTGTTTAAAGTGTAACTGTTTCTTCGTGGACCAAAAAAATTAAAACTGTACTTTGCTGTCTGTAGGCCTGCAAGTAATGCCCCTTAGTAATCAGCCGCTCAGACCTCATCTCATATTTTTACTTGCCTATAGTAATACATTGTTTTAGCCATGCAAAAACACTGTGAAAAGAAGACGGAGGTGCACAACAGGTGTCTTCTGCCGTCTGCCAGCACCGAGAGTTACCCGACTTCCCACAATGCAGCGCGGCTCGCTCAGTAGTGCGCCTGTGCAGTCTTACAATTACAGCAGTTGGCCCAGAAATGCCCCGCTGGCACTAGAAGTGTTGCAACCTCATTGCCCTGAGATTTCCTGTAATGGCTGCAGCAATTGTAACTAATAAAGACTCCACACTGTCCCCACCACAATAAAATAAGTTGTATATGGAACACTGTGTATTTCAAAACTGTCTGTTACTCCTCGGCAGCGCAACAGATGGAATTGTGCCAGAGAATTTGAAGCGAATGCACTGGAAGCAAAGTACTACGCACAGAGTATAAGGTTTTTCTGTCAAGAGTGCTTATACTGCAGATAAGCCATCCCCTAGTGCAAGTATTCATATTAAACGTCTGCAGAGCTTAATACAAATTTTGCATAGCAACGGACATCCGCTGCAGATAGTGAAAGGGATAGGGGCATCGATTCCGGACTGATTTACTGATACAAGCTAGCAAAACAAGGTAATTAAAAGGGTTGTACAGAATTAGAAGATCCTGACTGCCTTCTTCCAAATGTAGTGCCACACCTGTCCACATGTTGTGTGTGGTATTACAGCTATACCCCATTCACTTCAATAGAGGGGATCTGTAATACCACATACAATCCGTGGACAGGTGTGACATTGTTTCTAGAAGAAAGCAGCCATGTATTTCTAATCCTGGACAACACCTTTAAATACATTGGAAAATGTTCATAAATTGCCTGATCCTGCAAAAAGTAAAAAAAAATTAAATGACCGTTCCACTTTAATTGGACACTAACTTTTCAAACAATTTATGCTAATCTAATAACATACCTGATATAGATCAACTTTGTTATTTACCTACTGTTAAAATGTTGTTTTTTTATCCATGCAAATTATGTGTGAAGTTACTACCACTAGGTTCCAAAAGAGAGACAAGGCTGCACTTCCAAAGAAAAAGGGAATTTATTCACCCAACAATACAATGCAACGTTTCAGTCCAACGGGACCTTTCTCAAGAGAAATGTCCCGTTGGAATGAAACGTTGCATTGTATTGTTGGGTGAATAAATTCCTTTTTATTTTTGGAAGTGCTGCCTTGTTTCTATTGTTTGGATTCTACTGTGGGACCCTGGATCAGGTTTCTGTGAGGCGTGCACCCATAATATTTTCAACATCTGCTACTCCGGTGCTGTGATGCCCTTTCTTTTTTTTTTTTATTAACACTTGGTGTTTCCCTTCCTATAATCTGCTGTCCATCCCCTGTTGTCAAACAAAATCTATCCTTAGTAAAGAGTAGAATAGACGGACTGCAGAAGGTGGGTGTGTCTCTTCCATGCCTGCCAATAGAAGTCTATGGAGAGGGGAGGGGGAAGCAGGAAGAGGCAGCAGGAGCAGATAAAGACGCAGATACGCTGCATACAAGTGTATGGAGAGGGGAGGTGGGAGCAGAGTGAGAAAGACAGATGTGCTACAGCTTCCTGGTAAATGTTACTTTCTCACCCCAGTACTGGATTCTCAGCTACACTGCTCAGTACTGCTGTATATTCTCCTCCATGCTTCAGCCTCTATATATGTGTTTGATAGATTTAGGAGGGCAGGATTCTCCTCTTCTCTGTGTATCTTGTATAGAAGACATGATAGGCGTTATGCTCTGCCCAATAGCTCAGAGACCACTGAGAATTAGAGAGAGAGCCTGCAGAGGGGAATACTGTTAAAAAATGTCATATATAGGTCATATGATGTCCAGAAACATTGTTTTCCCTCATGTAAACTCAAATGACATTCTGAAAAGTCATCTGAAAATGTAGGAACGCTTTAAGTGTAACAACTGTGCATCTACTTATCTTATGTATTTCCTAAATGAAATGGTCCTGCTGCATTTAACAGTAATATGTAATACAGGGATATATGGCTTTGTCAGGCTGGCTCTTTAAACATCACAATAATAATACTCAATCTTGTTAAATAGTCAACATTTACATACACAGAATAGCTTTGGGTCTTGTGAACCTAATTTTCCATGTTTTTTTTTTTTTTGTACATTGAGGTGTGAATTAGTAAGTAAATGAGTTGATGAAGCCCAAAATAGGGTATATGTGTGTCCGTGGAGTCTTATTCTGAATAGTGTTCTGAATTTTTATACAATTTTCATTCTGCTGATTTTTTTAAACTGTGTGTGTCATGAAGTCTGTTGATTGTCGTTGAGAGGTGGGGAATTAAGCAATTTTTATTTTCTCACTGTTCTTTCTTAAAGAAAGAATTTATTTTTATTTTAGTGAACAGGAAACAAAGAATAAGGAAGTGGCCTTTTTTTTGTTTATAGACTTAAAATTTATAATTACACAAGAGTGTAATTTCTACTTTGTCCATAGTGTGTATGTTATTATGTGTCGAGTTCAGGAATTACAGTCAATCCTATAGTGTTTTATAAATATATTTTCCTACTGCTGAGGTATCCAGGATATTCCATTATTGAGGTTAATTTACCTTGGTAATTACTGGTTTATAATTCTGATCCTTTTTGTAATGGAAATCTGCAGTTGATGCGCCTATTTCCTGCTGGACTTGTATACAACTTCAACAAACAGAACTGCAGTGTAAAGTAAGGGGATGAAAAGATCAACAGCCTGAGCCACTGATAAAACAGAATGTGAATATCAGACGTGACACTCTTATTAGATAATGCAGTTAAAGGCCATGTTCAGCTTTTTGTATGCATTGTTTTTAATAAATCTATGATTTAGGTGCTTACAAACGTTTTTTGAATTGACTTTTATTAAAACATTTTTTAATTTTTACGATACAGCTGCGATATATAGAGGATACTATCAGCCGATTCCGTCAGTACAGCTGAACTGACAGTTCGACTGATAGCGAACAATACAGCTTCTGTGTATAGAGGATATATAGATGCTGTAACGTAAAAACATTTTTAATAAAATTACATTTAAAAAAACTTTTGTAAGCTCCTAAACTAAAGATATAACAATAATAATAATAAAAAAAAAAATGCCTACAAAAGGAGTACATAGCCTTTAAAGTTTTCCCTCTACAGCAGGTAATGGCATAGTGCTAGGACTTGCTGAGTTTGACCGCTGGGAACCCGACATCGATCGCTAAATTGAAAGGGCCATGGCCGTCTCAGCATTTCTCTTCACAGTACCATTCAAGATCAGGCACTGTCCTGAGAACCACTGATCACTGACCATACTGTGTCCTAATGTAGCAGAGCTAAGAAGCAGCAAACTCTGAAGTACTGTAAATAATTATTACCCAATGGCTTATACACATTTTCTTTAGACTCTAATTGCACTTCCTTTTTAATTTAACCCTTTGAGCTAAAAGCATTTTAAATGGGTTATCTAATAAAAACATTACTGACTATGTTTGTTTATTTTCCCCTTTTTAATAACTCTTTCCTATTTTTTGCGTTCGAGTAGAAACCATTATTTCTACAAGTGCAAACATAAGAATTCTTAAAGTCACGGTTACCTATCCTTGTACATTATACGTGACATTTTGTCATGTCTTTTCAACAAGACTGGTCAAACCAATTGTCAAAGCTTATTATTGTATCTTAAGTCTGCTTATTCTCCAACCTCCTGTATTACCTTCAATATTTCAACAAGTATTGTAGAAATAATTTGTCTTTATATATGCAGCATGTTTTTATGTCTAAAAATGTATCATTGCCCTGCATAGGCTACCCTATGATTATTGACCGATGTTCCCACAACAATTTCATCTTATAATCTGCCAATGGCCCATATTATTTAGTAATTATACAATGTGATTATTTACCTAAAATCACTGGTTACACGGATCGCCTAGATTTTAAGAAAATAAAATAGTGTTAGTTTAAATTCTATGTACACCTTTGAAATCGTTTTGTTCTTTTTTTAATAAAAAAAAAAAATTTGTTTGGTGCAAATTTCTGAATACTTCTATTAAAAATAATTTTTACTTTTTGAGATACAGCTGCTTTGTATCCTATATACAGAGCAGCTGTATCTATTGCTGAAACCTGTATCCGTCATAGCAGTGGGACTGACGGGTTCAGTGTCAGCGGGTCTTGTGTGTCTCTGACACGCAAAATCGAGCTGTTACCGATCACATCTGAGTTCATAACTTAGGACCCACTGTCGCTGAACATGTCAGTGCCGCTGACCTGATGGATTCAGGTCTCAGCGCAAGATACAACTTCTCTGTATACAGGATACAAAGCAGCTGTATCTCAAAAAGTAGAAATAATTTTTAATAAAAGGTATTATAAGAGGTAAGTTCCACCAAACACACGGATACACACTTTTATTAAAAAAAAAAAAACACAATTTCAAAGGTGAACATAGCCTTTAAGCTAACAATATTTAATTTTTTTAAGATCTAGGTGATCCGTGTAACCAGATTTTTTATTAAAAAAAAACAAGATTTCAAAGGTGTACATAGTGTACATATTAATTCTCACAGGAATTTATTCAGGAGTAGGATTTGAAGCATCCTGTTTATTATTCCTGTTTATTTTACAGTGTAGTGACTCATTAATCCTTGTACGTTTTCATTGCCTTTTAACAGTATTCAGTCACATTTTTTTAAACACAGTCACCCTACAAGAATTACTTGGTGTCATTTGCCTTAATAACAATGTAATAACATCACTTCCCATATTCCTGTTACTCAGCGGACTAAAATTTGCGCTATAATTTACGCCAGTTTCTGGCATAAATTGTATTACATTTGTTGGGCCTTGGAAGGCCATGCCCCTTCCGCTAAGCCCTGTCCACTTTTTTGTAAAGTGGCGCGTGCGGCGCAAATGCCTCAAAAGCCGCAATTCTGTTGTTCAAACTGCGACTTTTGAGTCATTTGCAACTTTTCTATACCAGAAAACTGGCTTAATAGAATAATAAATGACCCCCGTTGTCTCCTTACAGTGTTGTTAAGAGACTGTTCTGAACATTGAACATCTGCAATATAACTTTCCAGCAGAGACATTAAATACCACAGATCTTAACTTGTTAATGTGTTTAAGAAATTTTCAATAGGAATGTGTGTAAAGTAAACATCTCTCTAGAACAGGACTGGTGTAACCTTTTTCATGTATACTTCTACATACTGAAAGCCCTGAAGGGATTATTTAATGTAATGTAGAAATGTGATTGTTGTAGCACATTCATCTGGCGAGTTATAGTGTTGGAGTAAGGCCAGGAAAAGATAGCTTTATTACACACACTGACATTTGGATTTATTTGTTTTTTCCTCTGTTTCGTTGATTTCACAGTGAAATTCTACTTTTTTTTTTCATTCGAGAGGCTGGTGGGGAGCGGTCTGTACCAGCTGACTTACAGTACTAACCATTTCTCAAAATAACCACAGCGGCACAATAATGTTGTGTCATTTACGTCACTGCATGTTTTTATTTGATGGTCTGTAGCGCGTTCAGTGAAGATCCTTCTTAGAAGATTGTGCACTGGGTCTTTCTCTTTCTTAAGTCTGTGGTTCCCACACCATCACCTCGTGTAAACTCAGAGCGAAACTACTTGGTCCGAAGTAGACATATCTTTCACTCTAGTTCGTTTGTATTTATTCTTGCAGAAAACCCTACAAGAGTGGTATCTTTGTTAAGTAAAAAGTTTTATGTTCCATATTTCCTGCTCAGATAACATAGATGAAGTGGTGTTCATTTTTATCCCCCCCCCCCCCCTTTCCTAATGATTAAAATTATGTTTAGCCGGTTATGAGCAATTTGTTTCAATTTTTTATTGAAGCATTGGCAGAAAATAATATTTAATAGTAAAATTTCCGCCCTGCTAGCGTACTATATCGTGGGTACCTAAAGTGTTACTCTAGGCAAAATCCCAAAAGAGACAACTTGATTTTAAAACAATTAAAGCCTTTCTCTACTTGCTAAAATAGGATGTACAGTTTATGTACAGGTACTGTATGTATGTATGTATGTATACGTTTGTCACACATATTTTCCTTTCTGGCTCATGGACTATGGGCCCAAAGTGTAAGTCTGCGTGCCTCTGATCTTTCACAGAGGTTTTCCGTCACAGATGTTGTAGTAATGCCTCATGGAGGAACCATACACCAGCATACAGAGTACCTATACGCCTGTGATATGTACCCATAGGGACTGATGACTTAGAGTTGGATCTTCACACTTAAAGAGGCTCTGTCACCACAATATAAGTGGCCTATATTGTACATAATCTGATCGGCGCTGTAATGTAGATTACAGCAGTGTTTTTTATTTAGAAAAATGATCATTTTTGACGGAGTTATGACCTATATTAGCTTTATCCTAATGAGTTTCTCAATGGACAACTGAGTGTGTTTTACTTTTTGGCCAAGTGGGCGTTGTACAGAGGAGTGTATGACACTGACCAATCAGTGACCAATCAGCGTCATACACTTCTCCCCATTCATTTACACAGCACATAGCGATATAGCTATATCGCTATGTGCAGCCACATCACACATCACGTCCTGGCTGGAGGTAATGTATATTCATTGTCAGGACACTGCAGTAATGTTAGTGTGTTTATGTGGCTGCACATAGTGATATAGCTATATCGCTATGTGCTGTGTAAATGAATGGAGAGAAGTGTATGACGCTGATTGGTCACTGATTGGTCAGCGTCATACACTCCTCTGTGCAACGCCCACTTGGCCAAAAAGTAAAACACGCCCAGTTGTCCATTGGGAAACTCATTAGCATAAAGCTAAAATAGGTCATAACTCCGTAAAAAATGATCGTTTTTCGAAATAAAAAACACTACTGTAATCTACATTACAGCGCCGATTACATCATGTACAATATAGGCCACTTATAATGTGGTGACAGACCATTTTTAAGAAGAAAATATATACCTACGTGTATAAAAGAGAAAAATAAAAATCTACATGCACCCCAAAAAAAAGCATTTTCAAGATGTGTATGAAAAATTGTGAAACCATTCTGCCACATTTTTCTTAGTAAATGTCCCACCTCTGGTGTTCGTCAGAGTCCTCAAGAGAAAAGAGGTCATCCAGGATGTCGTTGGCTAGTCCAAAAAAAATTAAGAAAAATATGAAATAACTTCTTTGCTTCCAGTCTTTTAATATTCTAAATGATCAACCTGTTTTATGCTGGAGATGTGATAGATTTAACTTTTAGAGAATTCTTATTTTTCACTTGCCGTTTACTGGAAAAAACTACTGTTCTTGTATGGAACTACACCTCCCTGCTGAAGTGGCTGCAGAATGTTTAGCTCTACCCATTTTTAGGAAATCACCCGTCTTTAAAGCCTGCAAATGCCCTTGACACACTAGGCAAGCCTGCTTCCCTTGGCAGAGTTGTGGTCACACTTTTAAAATATGTCCCAGCCTCTTTCCTGCAGTGCCTGTGACTTTCTGGGAACATTGTAACTCTGGGATCTGACATCATTTTGGAGGTGGGAAGAAAACCAGGATGGAAATTGAGATGGAAGTAAAAAAATACTTTCATAGTTTTAAATGAGTGATTCATTTTATAGCAAATATGTTTTCTGTGAAGAGCTTTGTGCTCTTTATAGAAGTCATTTCCTCCCTTTGTTATGATTAAACGTCTGTTTGCAGAAACTATTTCTTAAGAATTACATTGGCCGATCCTTGAATTAAAAAAATAAATAATAGACAGTGGGGGGGGGGGGGCTACATACATACATACATACATACATACATTTTTATTTTTTTTACTGATCTGTATTGTGGTTGGAATTCACATAGCGTGGAAAATGCAGTGACATTAACATCTTAGAGATAAGCATCAGCAAGCTAGATAAGTGAAGGTTTATTTTTGTTTCAGTAAAAGTTTTTGCAGTAAACCTGCTAATGGTACCTAAAATCGTTTTATTTTTTTCTCTACTTTTTGCAATTAAATCAGTTACCATTTGATTATTCTGATTATTTTTTTTAAAAAATTCCACATCTTTGACAATTGTACTTTATTAAGTGTCACATCAGCAATGTATCCACTCGAAATAATCTGTGTACCTAGTAGAGTTCACAATCTAATTTCCCTATCTCATATACATACACTATGGACAATTTCATAGAAAGCCAATAAATTAATATATATTTGAAGTGTACATTTTGGAAAGCTTTAGTATTTATTTAAACATGGCAGATTTTTTTTGCGAATGTCTCATTCATGTGAATAAGGTTTGCAGAATGTCAAGCACAAGCTGCAGGAACAAGACCATTTACATATATGGAATAGATTTTCAGTTGCAGAAATTTCTTTGAATGTGTTGCATGTGGCCATATTCTTATCATACTCTCCACTAATCCTTACCTACTTTCCTAATGAATTAATCACCGCAAAAAGCTTCAGAATGTAATCCTTCCCACTTAGTAAATTTTAAAAGGATAACTGGCAATATTTGACTTTGGCATATTTACCTATAGCCTCTAATACAACGCTGTCTCAAATGTCAAACCTGGCATAATATCAATGTACCTAACACATGCCATGCCATACGGTAAGGAGGGCAGAAGGCACAGATTGGTCTTGCCATTAGTGCATCAGTAGAAAGCCATATGTCACTAACTCTGTTTTATAATGGGTTGTCTAACAAATTCAACCTTTGTCTATATGCCCTGTTGGGGCATATGGGAGTCATAAAGGAGGGAAGGTCCCGCTTTCACCAGTGGTGGCTTTACATGGGAATGTATTTTGCTGCCAGGTTCCCCCATATCAGCATTTTTATAATCTGTGAGCATCATATTGTCATGGGACCCTTCTAATACCAGCAGATTCATAGCGGAATATCCCTTTAAGAATTGGATTTGATATTAAACCTTGATGTAAAATTCTCACATTCCTCTTTGTTGCATTTCCACTTTATATTGTCATCGACCAATGTAACTAATAAAGTCCTTAAAAATTGCAACAAACTTTCCTATATTTAAAATGTATATTTTGCTTATCTGCAATTGTTAAAACCGGTTTGTCACAGACTGTTTAAAGCGTCTTTTTCCCCCTCTGGTTGCTATGATCACAGAGAAAGCAAAAAGCTTGAGAGAATGGAATGTCTAATGCAAAAAACTAACTCTAGGCAACATAAATCACTTCATGAGAACTTTGTATTGACACCATATTGCTTAAATACACTTTAAACAAGGTGTTTAGTTTCCTAACTCAAGCAAATTAATTCTTGTTCCTACAAATACCTGGACGTTTCTTTGAAAAGAATGAAGACATATTGTTTCGTCCAGCGTTTCTAATGCATCTCAAGGATCTTTAGAGCTGAAATCATTAAATGTTTGTTTCAATTGGCATCCAAATGCATTCACACTAATACGATTAAGAGAACCAAAGGGCAAAATATTTGGCAGATTTTGAAGTTGAGGTAATTAGGTGCAGGAAGGAACATGCATAATTTTTCCATTTAGCTTCAAAGAATCTTTGTGTTCATGAACTACAGTATGTGAGGTTCTAACAGTGCATATGGATAAGCAAAGGTTTTTCACCATTTTTCCAAAATAGCCATTTCATAATATATTAATGTAAGGCTTTGTTCACATCTGCGTTGGAGGCTCCGTTAGGGGCCTCTGTCGCAGATCCGGCAGGAATTACAGGAGATTACCAGAGACTATACCGCAGCATGCTGCGCTATTGTGTCCGGTAAAATCACGGAAACCCCGGCGGAAAGCCGACAGAACCCATTGAAGTCAATGGGTTTCGTCGGCCGCCGGCGGTGTCGGTTGTGCCTCGGAACCATTGCGTCCATTATACCCTTGTTCTGCTCCTCTGACGGAGCAGAACAACGGAATGTCACAACGCAGGTGTAAACACAGAATCATTGTGATGCCTTATAGACCTATAATAGTGACTTTAATATGTGTTGACCAAACAAGGTGCCTGGGGGTTCAATGGAGTCACGCGCTTGATCACAGAATCCTCTTCAGAGCTGCTGATTGGCTGAGAAGAATTTTGTAATATAACTTGGGACTTTAAAGAACCAGGAAGTACTTTCATTTTAGCCCCCCCTATGGTAGTTTAGTGGTTGTAATTGTACCCACAACTGTTAGGGTACCATATGGATCTCATAGTGATAGGTTTATTTTAACAAAGGCAAAACTTTTTTGGGCCTTGAGGACACAGCGATTTTTTTGTTTTTGTTTTAACAAGATAAC
This sequence comes from Rhinoderma darwinii, assembly GCF_050947455.1. Classification (NCBI taxonomy): domain Eukaryota; kingdom Metazoa; phylum Chordata; class Amphibia; order Anura; family Rhinodermatidae; genus Rhinoderma; species Rhinoderma darwinii. The sequence goes on along the minus strand of NC_134697.1, from coordinate 40,324,383 downwards.
TTTTGAATTTTTTGTACATGTGCCATTATTTTAGGGTAAAGTATTGAAAAAAACAAACAAAAAAAAATCAGCAACTCCACCAGTGTTTTTTGTTTTGTTTTTACAGCGTGCGCTGTAAGTGAAATGTTACATTTATTCTGCGGGTCCGTACAATTAGGGCAATATTTTCCCATTAATGGAGCTTCATAAGGGCTTGTTTTTTTTTTGCTGGATGAGCTGCAGTTTTTTCAGTACCATTTTTAGGTACATAGGACTTATTGATTTACAAGGGATGAAAAAAAAAAAAAAGCCACTACGACGTTCCCTTTGTTCGGCGTTCACTGTGCAGGATACGTAATGCATTATTTTTATAGTATGGGCCATTATGGTTGCGGCGGTAACAGTTGTATGTACTTTTTAGTCATTTATTTTTTAAATTTTTTTAAATAGCGTTTTTCCCCCCTAAAAATTTTTTCCTTTCGTACTTTTTTCTTTGCATTTCTTTTATATTTCTGAACATTTTATTTGACTTTTGTTTTAAAAAAATGTCCTACCAGGAGATATGACCATTGGCTTGATCACTTTAAAAAATACACTTTAAGGCCTTGTTCACACGGTGCAGATTTGCTGCAGAAATTGCATGTATTTTTTCAGCCAGAACCTAGAATGGAACTTAAAGAAAGAAATATATAAAGCAAGAAGATTATAGGTCTGCATCTTGGATCCAATTCTGGTTTTGGCTTAAAAAATGCAAGCAAAATTTGCTGCAAATTTGCGCTGTGTGAACAAGGCCTAATACTTCTGTATTGCAGTGTATTATGCCTGTCAGTGTAAAACTGAGAGTCATTCTAAAAGAGCCAAATTAGCCCAACACAGATGGCAGATCTGGGGCCTTCATTAGGCCCTTGGCTGTCATGGAAAACCATCTGCACCCCGCTATTGTGTCGCTATTGACCGCGGAATCTGAGGGGTTAAACAGCCGGGACCTAAGTTCTCTCTGATCCTGGCAGTTGCAGCAGAGTGTCAACTGTAATATAAAGCTGACACTCACTGCGGATGGTACGGGCACAGCTTCTGAAGCCTGCACCCGTGCCATACATTAATGGTGTTTGCTGCTAAGTATACAGCGTCAACGCCTAATGTACAGCAGATGGCGCCAAGGAGTGAAAACAAAAAAGAAAAACAAATGTAATGATCGAGTACCAATAATAAATTTTTCATGACAAGAACACTATATATTAAATACCTTTAAAAAAAAATAAAAAATGCTTCTTCCCATGTGGAAATAAATAGATAAAGTTCAACCTTTTCTAAATTATAACTGTGTTTATCCCAGGGTTGGTGAGAATATTCTCTTCTGAAAACAGCACATTTATTTTTCTGGTTACTTCTGCAAGAAATACTAAATTACTTTGGCATCCTTTCCCCACTAATTACAACTTTTGGTTTAGAGTTATTTTTTTGTACATTTCGTTTTAGACTGTGTATAAACTGGACACCTGTTTTTCCCTGCAGATGCAAGTTCAGGAGCCTTCAGGCAATTGTAAGAGTCTGTCTGGAAAAATAATACCTTCCATACAACAGACTGGATCTGAATGTAAATAATTCATGGTTTTGTGTGCGTATGTAAACCCAGTGTGTGTGATAGATGGGCGGTGGAAGGTTCTTTAGAAAAGGTTTGAGCTTAAATATTTGCATCCAGGAAAAATGCTCTTGAAAACACTTATTTAAGGTGTACTTGTTGCTTAAATACACAATGGAGACTGGCTGAACGAATAATATTCATAAGAAAGTAGCCCAGGATCGAAAAATTTTTGGTTAATTATAAGGTTAAAGTTATTTAATATAATAATCATTGTCTTCATGACTTGAATTAACATGCTTCTGAATATTTAAAGGGGTTGATAAGAATAGGCCATCAATATCTGATTGTTAGGGTAAGGCCACACGGGGCGGCCACGTTGCGTTTATGTTGCGTTTTTAAACCGCAGCGAGTCATTTTTCAATAGAAGTCAATGGTGAAATGTTTGTTATGGACAGACGGCTGCTATTCTATTACAATGTGTTTTATGTGCAGTTAACTGCAACTTCATAATGTCCGACCGCATGCAGTTAATGACCGCGCTGCCAAGGTTGTTGCTGAACTGCTTGTGTTTTTGCGAACAGTTCTGCAATGTAATGAACTATATACAGGCAGCACCTCACAAACTTCAACACGGGTGGAAACTATGTCCATCAATTGTTCCCTTTAAAAACGCAACAGAAGTGCAGCATTACAGAGACAAAAAACGCATGCAGTTGACTGTATGCGGTTTTCAAATGCAACATAACCGCATCAACGACGCACCCTATGGCCTTACCCTTAGGGAACCGTCTCCAGGCACCCCCGCTAATCAGCTGTTTAAAGGAGCTGCGTCACTCCAGGAGAAAGCTGTAATACTGTGCCTCTCCGCCACGAATGTGTCGATGTTGTAGTGAACGCAATGAATGGGAAGCAGCGTTCGCAACAGTTGCGCGGCCCCTTCAAACAGCTGATCAATGGGGGTGGCGAAAGTCAGACCCCCACTGTTCAGGTGTCCTGAGGATTGGCCATCTGTTTTATTTAGCTTTTCAAACACTTTGATGTCAAACTATGTTGTTAGAGCTACTTTAAAAGGGCAACTGCTTAAATAGAAATCATGAGGCCTCGTGCACACGACCATGTTTGATCGGTGATATACGCGTTATGTATGATGCTAGGAGTCCCTGCCTCTCGGCGAAATACTGTCCCATACTTAAAACGTGATTACAGTACAGGAGGCAGTAATTCCTAGCATCCGTCTCCCTGAACTGTGTTTGGTAGGGGAAATGAGGCCGACATACGGTCCGTGTATCACAGACCAAACCCGGTCGTGTGTATGAACTCTTAATGCTATTGTTTAAATGTATCTTCTTGAAAATCAGGCAAATTTAAAGGAAAACTCCAGGAGAAACTGAAATCATTGGGAGAGACCAGGCAGGTAGAAGATGTGCCAAATTGATCTCATTGGTGCACTCTAGACGTCACCTCTTTTTTCGGCTTACTTTACTCCAGCATTTTGCACCCAAAATGTAGCACATGCCATCAATAAATCTGGCGCATTTTAGGAGTCCACTTACCCACGTCCCCTTTTCTAGACACACTTCGAAACTCTCCTAATGAGGCGCAAAAAGTATGTAAAATACATGATACGTTTTTGGCGCAATTTAAACCATAATTTTGCCACATTTGGCTTAGAAATTCTGCCCCATTGTCCTAATATGGAATACTTCTGTCTGCCACTTGCTCCTTAGCATCTATTGTCTGCTTATTACTAGCAAATTGCTAGTTTGAAATCTTTTGAAAATAAGAACTTTAAAGGAACCTTCCAGGAATAATGTATACACTGAGTCACACCTGCAGGACCTGAAAGGGGCAGTGCAAGACTTCTATTTTTGTTCTTTGAATCTCTAAGGCAGGAATCGCATACACAGTTTTTGTGACAGTTCTTGATGCAGTTTTTTGTGCCAAAGCCAGGAGTGGATCTAAAAAGAAGGAAAAGCATAAAGTTAAGTCTTAGGCACCCTTCAAACAGGTCAGTTTTTCTGTGGAAATCTAGGCAGAAAATCCGACCCCGATACCACAGGGATTCCAGCTGAAAGTCGGCACCAAATCGTGTTTGATTTGGTGCGGACTTTTGTCCAGAATTGCCGCTGTGGACACCAAATATGGGGAGAAAAAAAGTAAACGCTTCCTCCCCAATAGCGTTTCCATAGCGATACATCGCTCTTCCCAGGAGGTCAGCACTGTCGACCTCCTGCGATGAAGTTTTCTCCCATGTGACCATTGCAGCCTGTGAATGACTGCAGCGGTCACATGGGATGAAAGGTGATCCTACGAGGCTGGCAGCACGATGACCAGATGGGGAGGAGTGACGCGTCCCTTAGGGCATGCCAGGAGCAGTGAGTATCTATGACAATTTTTGCCTCAAATTTTCAGCTTTTCTGCAGCAAAAATTGCAATAATTGTATTTTACTGTCAAATATGGAAGAAAACTTTATTCTAATATTATGATATGTAAAAAATGTTTCTGGCTTGAATCGCAGTTCAGCAAATGCAGGACTATTGTACCAATTCATTTATTTGAAAATGACTGATCACTTGTCAATTTATATAAAGCTGACGGTGTCTTGGGGCTTGTAGTTTCATTCAGTTTTGATTTGTCGGTCAGTTTTAGATATCGTAAAGAGAGCTGATGAGCCTCCTGGGCTCTTCTGACTTATTGTCTAATAGCAGCAGAATTTACCCACTGTGGAATGAAACAAAATATTATTAGAAGTAATTACAAATTCTATTAATGCTCAGTTAAATGTTTGCATGTGACAGGTATACTATGTATTTGTGTACTATGTACTATGTATACATATGTCATTTGTTTTTTTGTATAATATATATATGTATGTGTGTGTATGTATATATATATATATATATATATATATATGTGTATATGTGTGTATATATATCGTTACATAGTTAGTGCGGTTGAAAAAAGACACATGTCCATCAAGTTCAACCAAGGAATGGGAAAAGGGAAGAGAAACATTTCTACACATAGGAGATATTTTTTTGTTCTAGGAAATTATCTTTGCCTTTTTTGCAGCATCTACTGTCCCTGCTGTGACCAGCTCCTGCGGTGACTATTCCATAGATTCACAGTTCTCACAGTAAAGAAGGCTTGTCGCCTCTGCAGGTTGAACCTTTCTTTTTCCAGACGGCGGGAGTGCCCCCTTGTTTTTTGAGGGGGTTTTACATGGAACAGGATTTCACCATAATTTTTGTATGTGCCATTAATATATTTATATAAATTAATCATGTCCCCCCTTAGTCATCCCTTTTCAAGACTAAATAGGTTTAGTTCTTTTAATCTTTCCTCATAACTTAGATTCTCCATGCCCCTTAGCTTCGTTGCTCTTCTTTGTATTTTTTCCAACTCCAGGGCATCCTTTCTATGAACTGGAGCCCAGAACTGGACTGCATATTCTAGATGAGGCCTCACTAATGCTTTGTAAAGTGGTAATATTACATCCCTGTCCTGCGAGTCCATTCCTCTTTTAATACACAACAATATCTTGCTTGCCTTTGAAGCAGCTGATTGACACTGCATGCTGTTATTGAGTTTATGATTTACAAGTACACCCAGATCCTTCTCAACAAGTGAATCCGCCAGTGTAGCTCCCCCTAGGACATATGATGCATTCAGGTTGTTGGTACCCAGATACATAACTTTACATTTATCTACATTAAACCTCATTTGCCAAGTGGACGCCCAAACACTTAGTGTGTTTTAAATCAGCTTGCAATTTACGAACATCTTCTATAGACTGAACATTACTACATAGCTTGTTGTCATCTGCAAAAATAGAAATAGTGCTATTAATCCCATCCTCTATATCATTAATAAATAAGTTGAATAATATAGTCTAGGGAGTAACCCATCTGGTCCCGGGGCCTTGTGTACATTTATTTTATTTAAGTTAGCTTGGTCCATATCTACATTCAGCCAGTTCAGTATATCAACTGATATATTAACAACACCGGCACCGGCTACATCAGTTGCTCTTACATTAAATCTCGTTTCCATTGACCTCAATGATGAAAAACAAAAAAAAATTATAGTTATGAGGGATCGCATGAATACTGATGCTAACTGAGGCTCTTTGAGATCAGTTTGAGTCCTAAAGAATTTTTTTTTTTTTAAAACATAATCCAAATAAAGGAACAACATACTGTAAAAATGTGAACCTGGTCTAAAGCCCCAATAACATTACGTTTTTAACCTATGTTTAGCGTATATGCTGGAAAAACAGTGGCATCCATTGCCCATAGACTATTATGGGATACATTTAACTGATACATTATGAATCTCAAGTCCTTTTCATTACGTATTCATTAAACAGATGCCATAATAGCCTATGGGAGACGGATGACTAACAGGCATCCGTCACCCATACGCTATTATGGCATCCGTTTAACATATCCGTCATTATAAGCTATTCAAGGGTTTATGACGTATATGTTTTAATGGATGCCAGTGACATATACCATAAAGTGGCATAAGTAACTCATAGGCCCCCATGTTAATATCGTGCAATATGTTTTTTATGGGATCCCATTGTATGGAATAACTTTGTTTGATACGCTACTTCATAACTTAGAAAAAAAAGGTAGCACAACAGAGACCAATTTTTCGGCCCCTGTCGCACTAATGGAGCCCTATGGACATGTTTAACATGTATGCCAGGGGCTTTCACACTAAATGTACATCACAAACCGAAAAGTGGCAGTATCTTTCAAATCACTTTCTCAATAAACTAGATTTTTGTTTGAACATGAATTTTGGCTAAGAGTATGCCCCTGGGGTGTAACTAGTGACTATTTTCTCCATCTTTGGACGACATTGCAAAATGATATATTGTTACTATATCTGAGGAAAAACATTACTGACCTTCCAGCCACAGTTCCATTTCATTTAACAATGCTACTATTAATGTAACTACTACTTTTAAAATTGTGGTGTTAAAGATGAACTACCAAGCCGTCGATGCATGCAATTCAGGCTCCGTGTATCCTTGACAGATGCTTTAAATTTCAAAGTTCTTGGGAAGTGGTGATAGGAGGAGCGGACAGAGCGGTTGCACTGGGGCACGTTAATTGAATGCTGTGCAACTTGTTTCGTTTTGTGTATCCTTGCTCTCCAACCTGTGGCTCTTCACCTGTTACCAAACTACAACTTCCTGCATGCTCTGACAGCCTGCTGGGAGTTGTAGTGGAGACCACTGCTGTAGATTATACTGTACGTAGTACTAGACATGGCTTATAGCAGCTATACAGTATGTACGATAACATTTTTGAGGTTCAACACTTGTATTTGTTATTGCAGGTTGCTTTTAGGGTGCTACACGGAAGTGTCACTCAGGATTTGCGATCAGTAATTGGAGGGGTTTGGCTTTTGTCTTTAGGGTTTTGGACTTACGTTTTTATGCTGTGTATAGAATGTATTTTTATATACATATCATGTCGCTAGTGGTCTTCGTTGTATTAGAAAAAAACTATTGATAAAACTATACATCTAAAATCCATTTACTATTTCATATAATAGACCTTTTATGAACCACTTGTTTAATAAATAGGAAACTGTTTATAAGCCGCAGTTTGGCAAATAATGAATAAATCATTGATTACATTCAGGACAGTCTAAATATATATCCTCTGAACACTGTACTGTTCTGTACATTTACGTCATGTTTTATTTCAGATTGTTGGATTGTTACTAGGAATTCTGGAAAAAAGAACATTCTGTTTTCAAGAATGAGCAATGTTTTTCAACCTCTTCAAACATTAAATGGCATTGCCAAGATGCAAAGTGAAATAAAAGACATTACTTCATTTCTTTCTGTTACCAGCATTCACGGCAAACTACTTACAAAATCTCAATTGACTTTGATCTGGAAAACAAATTATATTTACACTTTTGTATTCGCCTCTGACGCCTTCCCTCTCTATTCTTTATTCAACTTTACAAAATAAGTTTTTAGTTTTTTTTAGGGGCATTATATGGCTACATGACGGACTTTCAATAACAATATGGGGCGTATATAACGAACTACAGAGAAATCTTTCAGAAAAGTGATGCATTCTCTAAAATGTCATGTCTTTGATCTTGTTTTGATAAAGTCTCCTGGGGCTGTCTGACAACATGTAGTCAAAGGAGTCATCCCTTTGTACACCCCACTGTCTCTGCTCTTCAAGTGCTTTAGTAAATAGAGGTTTCCTTACTTCTATCCTTTGCTGGGTTAGAGATGAGCGAATATTTTCTACGCCAATAAAATTTGTTACGAATTTCCCAAATGTTTCTTGATTTTAGCGGATCCGAAGGATTCGTCCCGCACAAATCGCTTAAAATGAAGGCTGCCATGTTACAGATCAGAAGAATACAAGAGAAGGATCACATGACCTCAGTCGGCGGCCTGGCAGGCTCCCCCAAAATGCCATACAGGCAGCACTCCCTCTAGCACAGCCAATTATAAGGGATATAGGTGTGAGTCACCGATGAGTGGATGACAGTCGTATAAGTCATAGCCACAATAAACAGCCCAATGCGGAAATGTGAGTGAGAGATAGTAAAAGAACAAATCTAGATAGATAGTGGATTAATGTCAGTGAGTGTGTTTCATAGTGAGAAAAAGAGTAGATAGTTAGATGTACAATAATTTGATAGAGAGATATAGATTTTAGATAGAGATTCTAGTCAGTCAATGTCAGTGCGTTAGTTAGACAGGCACAGGCAGCCATTGCTGTAAGTAAGTGCTGCTGCAGCTATACAATACTTAGATTAATTTGTAATTTACAAATCTTGAATAATGTTAATCCCGGTGCTGATAGCATGCCGTTGCCTTATGAAACCAGCGTGACGTTACGTATTGTTTTGCATATATCTAATAGTGCTACAAAAATTAGACGTATTATTCTGCAGCAATCATTTAAACGGCGCCGTTATACATCAGTCTTTGTCCAAGTTACAGTACTTTCTCAAACCGATTTTAAATTTAAATCCTGGTGCTGATAGTGTTCCGCTGCCTGCTGATACAGATGTCATGGACTTGACGTCACTCAGTGTTTTGCATATATCTAATTGATAATAATAGAGCCAACCGTTTTTCAAATTTTAAAAGCATAAAAAATTCAAACAGTACATTGTGTTTTTAAACAGGTTGTTTGTTCACACTGGCTACCATCCATTTATCCATAGTCATATATGTGACTGTCACTTTAACATTATTAAGGCTTCGTTCACATCTGCACCATGGTCCTGTTCCGTCTGAGCTTTCTGTCGGAACAGTACACTGACTGACACAAATGAAAACCAAAGGTTTCCATTTCCATCACCTTTGATTTCAATGGTGACGGATCCGGTGCTAATGGTTTCCATTTGTCTCAGTTGTGCAAGGGTTCCGTCATTTTGACGGAATTAATAGCGTAGTCGACCTGTGGTTTCCGTTTGTGTTAGTCAGGGCTGCATTCTGACGGAAAGCTCAGACGGAACGAAGCCCTGGCGCAGATGTGAACGAAGCCTTATGCTGTCTTGGCGTTAAAGAGCTTGAAAGTGATTTGGATATAGTCCTAAAAGACCTAATCTCTAGCTGGGATCACTCTAAGGGAATTAACTTGTATGTTATTATCTGAACATCTTCCTTTTTCCTTTCTTTCAAATTTCACATGACTCCACTCGCTCGCTGTATATGGCAGGCTGTATTCTGCGCATGAGCTGCTTAGAAAGACCGTTGTTTATAACAACACTTCTGATTACTACATGAATAGTCACACCCAGCGATGATGATAGAAGGTGCATAAAAATGTTTCAGTCCATGTAAGGTTCTTACAAAAGTGAAAGAACAAAAAAAAAGCGGTGCAACTAAAACGACTGAAACGGACGATTATATAACATTTTATGAAAACTTGACAGTGAGTCTGAATACTTGTGTGCAATAACTGTGGGCTGCCTTTCTATTTATCCTTTATCTTGCCTTCAATTTCAGGGACATGAAGTGACTGATGACTGTTTCCTGTCAGCCATATTAGCTCTCATAGGGCTAATTACTTGGTCAGCGCTCACTGGCAGCATATGACAGTTAATCTGCCCATACACATTACATTAAGGTCAGAGAATCCCAACAATTTTGCCAGCATATGCCGATGATCTAATGTGTATGGGGTTCTCCTGGCTGTCCCTTGAGCAGATGTTAGGATGAGCACGGGGATGTCAGAAGTGTCTGTCAGTGGTTTGTTTTGCTCTCCCCTATTGATTAAACATGCATGCTCAGCTGATTAGTCGACAGCTATCTAATGTGTATGGCCAGCGTTGGGGAAACCTTCCACCTCTCTCGCGGACTGATAGCATACTTGTCTGTACAGAGTGAAAGATGATCTTTTATCGGACACTAAATGTTTGTCAGTCAAAGATTGACTGGCCATAACATTCATATCCACCTTGGGTTTCAATAGAAATAAACACATAGGATTTTTAACAAGGAGATTACTGAGACACAAACCCTGAGAAGTTTTTACCTAAATCTCCGGAAGTGAACATTATGTGTGATCTAATGTGCAGGAATGTCTTATTTAACAAGGAAGACACACATAATTTTACAGTGTCGTGAACAGGTGGCTCGAACAACCAGAGTCATTGATGGGAATAGAGTAATGTCATCCCTTATATTTAGCAAATATGTAAAAGATGTTGTAACTTCAGAAAGTACACTTGATAAGCATGTGATTCACAATAGAGTATAATAGTTGATGCATGACTAGTACAGCGGTTTTTTTTTTCTTGGGAGACGTTGCCAAAATATCATTGCTACTGTACAGTATGAGTGGTCGGGTTGTATCCTTTGAACATGAAGATGTTGCCTATTATATGCAATGACTGCTACTAGTATTGAATAATAAAATACAAATTTATGGTGCTGGAGTCGATAAGGTTTGATGGATCCAACATTTATTGCTTAGATCGGTTAGATTATTTAGATGTGGCAGTCACACCCAGATTACAATCCAGATTTGAGTTATGTAGGAGGATGATGATGACTTTGATTAGTGGTAGTACTAGGAGTAGAATGTGAGCGCAATAATGCATTTCCAATCTGACTTGGTTTCTAAAGATAAATTCTTACGCAGAATTTGTTTGCGTAATCCTAGAGAGTGCTGACAACATAGCGACTCAGATTCTGGAGTGGTGATGATGTTTTTGTATGCACAGTGTTTTTGGTAATTGACAAAAGATATAGGTTTCTAATAAACAATATTTGTAGAAAAAATGTTATATGTGAATTTCTAATCATTCAATTATCTAACATTATTTATGTCCTTTTTATTGCAGGAGAAGATGAAAATGAGGGCAACGTGATGGTTTTGAGTTACCCCCAATATTGCCGATATCGTTCCATTTTGAAACGTATCCAGGCCAAACCTTCCTCTGTCTTGGCTGATCAGTTTGTTCAAGCACTAGGTGGAATTCCCATCATCAACAAGAACACAAAGATCCTTTACTGTCGGGACACTTTTGACCACCCCACCCTTATAGATAATGAAAGTATATGTGATGAATTTGGTAAGTCACCTTACAATAAATCACATGTGGTATACTGTATACTTAGAAGATCTCCTGTACTGTGGTTGCTATTGGTGTTCAGTAATATTAATTAAAGTCATGGTGATATAGGGGCGGTAAAAGTTATATGTTGTTTTAAGACTAAAAGTCTTATTTTATGTAAATGTTTTTGATCATGATCAAACAATAGAAGATTTGTGAACTCTTTCAGCATAAAAGGCAATCCTAGTCCTTATAGTAAATGCTTATGGAGTTGGCTTGTATAGCTGACCACAACTGTGGATCTTTTGTGTGTCATGTTTTTAGGATTTTACAATGCCTATGTAGGATAATTTTGCATGTCTTTTCGCCCACTGAATATTGTATGCCTATACCCTTGTGAGGTTTCAGTACCCACCAGAAGAATGGCATTCACATAAGTGGCCAACCTGCAGCACCTACCTGAATTACAAGGGCAGTTTTGGTTTTTTATAATACTGTTCATTGCTTGAAACAAACTTTGGGACAGGTTTACTAACTTTTAGACAGTGTAGACCAGGCAATCAGAATATGCGGTCAATTATTTACAGTGGTGTACGCTGTATGATAAATTTGGTGCATCTAGCTGGACTTGCTAGACGCTTTTCTCCCCCTTATACCACTTTTGAGTTGGCTTAATATGTGACAGAATCTTAAGCCAGATCTTTGGCTCAATTCAGAGCATTTAATACACTCCGCCTTTTCATTACCCCCACTTTTTTTTTTTACGTGAAATGTGTCAAATTGTGCCAAAATGCACTTAATTGTTGAACTTAAATATAGAAATATAAGCAAAAAAAACATTGGTAAAGCTGCCCTATTCCTTCTCTGGGATAAAGGCATCTAAAGTCACAATATGGTTAGAACTGGTTGACAAAATTTAGTTCATTCATTTTTCTATTAATGTTCATTTTTACACAGTGTTTATCACAGTGTTTCCCAACCAGGGTTCCCTGGAGCCTGGTCTGGGGCTCCTAAGAACACAGCAGTAAGGGTATGTGCACACGTAGTGTTTTCAGGCGTATTTTGGGGCGTTTACGCCTCAAAACACGCCTGAAAATACGGAAGCAGAATGCCTACAAACATCTGCCCATTAATTTCAATGGGAAATACGGCGTTCTGTTCCGACGGGGCATTTTTTTTACGCCTCATTTTCAAAAAACAGCACGTAAAAAGAAGCCTGCAAAAATGAAGTGCAGTTTTTCATTGACTCTATAGAAAAACAGCTCCAAAAACGGCCGTGAAAAACGCGAGTGGCTTAAAAAACGGCTGAAAATACAGCTCCGTCTTTTCAGACATATTTGCTTTTGTGTGTGCACATACCCTTGGGCCCCATGCACATGAATGTATTTTTGCGGCCGCAATTCACCCGCAAATCTGCGGGTAAATTGCGGCCCCATTCATTTCAATAAGCCCATGCACACGACCATGGAAACCATGCATGGCCCAGGAGCCTGGACCGCAAAAAGAACGGACATGTCTTATTAAGACCGTGTTTTGCGGTCCAGGCTCATAGAAATTAATGCACGCGGCCATGTGCACGGCCCGCGATTTTCAGGCGGCTCGCGTTTGACACTCCGCGGCCATCCAAGCCGCAAATCACGGCCGTGCACACCACTACGGTCGTGTGCATGAGGCCTAAGACTTGTTATATTTGCAGTCAAAATGGCAAACTGATTTCAACCTGCAAAAATGCTTGACAAAGCATGCAAAAAATCTCAGCCGAAATTTAGCGCTAGTCAAGAATCATAGTGTTTCCCCCACCTCTACACCAAGCTTTCTTTTAGGTAGAAATTAGGGTTTCTCCAGGATTAAAAAAAATAGTTCTGGGTTTCTGCCATGGTAATAAGACAATATGCTCAAAGCAAGGGCAGACAAACTATACTGCCCCCTTAGGGTATGTTCACACGAGGTCATTACGTCCGTAATTCACGGACGTATTTCGGCCGCAAGTACCGGACCGAACACAGTGCAGGGAGCTGGGCTCCTAGCATCATAGTTATGTACGACACTAGGAGTCCCTGCCTCGCTGCCGGACAACTGACCCGTACTGAAAACATGATTACAGTACAGGACAGTTGTCTGGCAGCGAGGCAGGGACTCAGCATCGTACATAACTATGATGCTAGGAGCCCGGCTCCCTGCAGTGTGTTCGGTCCGGGACTTGCGGCCGAAATACGTCCGTCAATTACGGACGTAATGACCTCGTGTGAACATACCCTGAAAAGCATCTAGCAGCTACTCCTACAGTCTATTAGATTGCATTTAAGGGACTAAACTAATAATTTTTTTAGGTCACAATTACCGGTAGATATAAGTGGGTGTTCTATGATGAACTATTAAAGGTCAAAGGGCCCATATTCTGTTTTGTACGGGGGCCCTGGTCTGTGTCCATCCCTGGCACAAAGCTATTCTGATGATTCTATTTTTAATAGTTAGTATAGATCTAGAATAGGCCTGAGGATTAAGCCTGTAGGGTTATACAATGCCTTGATCATCTGTAGATGAGGAATGGTTTAAATATCTTTATCAGCACCTGGTTCCACAAAAACTTTATTAGCTGTGTAAACAATGCATAAGAATTAAAAAAAATTTCCTTGTTTTCTCGATGTCTCGTACAGTAACAGCGTTCCATATAATCCATCTTTTTCCAATAAATTTGAACACATGCTCAATGTAAGAATACAATCTGAACATATTGATTCCCCTGAGCATGAGCTAGTACATCATGCCCTTGCATAGCTGAAACACGATTATATCTAGCATGCTAATTCTCAAAATAATTAGTGAAGGCATCATGTATGAATGCCAAATGATATTATTAAAGCTATTTATAGATTTTTTTTTTACAGCTATATTACCTGTGATTAAAATATGATGGGATTTTGTGTTTTATAAATCTCATAGGTATCCTCATAATGAATTATAAAACTATATTGTATATTATTACTATTTAACATAGTCTGCAAAACTTACTTTCCAGTTATTATTCTCAGCTGCTTCTTTATAATGTTTGCTAATTAGTTTAATGTGCTAGATTTTTGCCTGATTCCTGTTTGATTAAATACTGTGTGTAAGCAAAATTGTGATTAAATATTTTTGTTTGTTATTATAGTCCTCATAATTATCTAGCACTGTGCTGTAAATGTGATGGGCCTATGTATATTTATAGTCTTTTAAAATGGGGGCATATACGTGCTATATATCTCTGAGAAATTTGAGACTTTTATTATGACATGATGATGTAAATATAAATGTCATGTTATAATATAGCTATATAGAAAATAATATAATGTGGTCCTGTGCAATATATTCCTTAGAGCTCATGCACACGACCGTGGTTTTCTTCAGTGTCCTATCTGGTTTTTTTGCGGATAGCACACTGGACCATTCATTTTCATGGGGCAATACAAACATTCTTTTTTTTTTTTGGGCAGATCCCCAAAATTATAGAATATGTCCTACTCTTGTCCATGTTTGCGGTTAGTCTCACCCATTCTATTGTATGTGTCCGCAATAAAAAAGGACAGCACGCAGAAGTCACTGGGATCCGTTTTTTTACCATCTGCTGTTCAGTAACGGTCCTGTGCATGTTGCCTTACACATTAGATACATATGTGTGACAGCGGTTACAATGGCCTCAGGTTACAGTGTTTTTAACACACTAGCCTTTTTGGGACAGTCGTAACGCAAAAACACATTCACGTCTGTGGCTCATGTGATAATTTTTTTTACGCTTTTTTTGTTATCTTATTTTAGACAGATATTTTGGGGGATTCCGAACCAATTACTAGTTTTCCTTATAGTTATGATCTCAAGTTACAGTAATCATCCTGGGATGAATTAATATCGCAGCTTGAGAGAGGTGCATGCATGCGTGTATGTATGTAAATGTGTTTGTGTATGTTTCATCTTATTTTGTTACTAGCACTTGGAATATTGCAACTATATTTATTACAATAGTTATTTCACAATATTTGTGAAGCACCTTCCTTAGTTTATGCTTCCTGTGACATTTAGTAAGTAAATGAGAATGTAATTTATTTCATAACGTTGTCAAGCATAGCTGTCGCATAAGGTCTAGGCCAACGCTAACAAATGTAAAGATCAGAGGGATTAGGAAAAAACTGTTGTATTCCGTTATTATTTTAGTACTCTTTTATAACTTTTTTGTATGTTTGGATTTCTTTGGCCATACTCGCTCTGCCTCAGTGCACAATATGGGCTGTTCGCTTATAATTGTGCATGTATAGGTACAAAATGATCCTGTTCACAATTTTCCTATAAGCCGTTATGGTGTTCAGTCATCCAAGAGTGAGAATGGATACATCCCAGACTATAGCAACCCACATCTAATGCTGTAGTTCTGGATGACGCATTTTGTCCATATGACCTATTGGGGCGTATGGATGTCATAGAGAGAGGCCTACTACTTGGGACACCCCTCCTTGAAACCAGAATAGAAAACACTCTATGCTAGCAATATTTAAACCTCTATATATTCATAGCGACAACCAATATTAATACGTTTGTTTTTACTCGGCTTTTGTAGACCCTTGAATGACAAATCTGCTTCGTTATGAAACATCCCACTTTCTCATATTGCAGCAGAAATAGGTTTTCCTATACTCCTGAAATGCATATCTGTCTGATAACAACCCCTATAGTAACAATGGGGGCGAGTCGGGCCGTTTTTTTTCAGCGAATTCCGACGCAGTTTCCCCGTCACAATCAGCGCCCGAAAACTTTGGGTGAACTGAGCCTTAACCCCTTAGTGACCACCAATACGCCTTTTCATGGCGGTCACTAAGGGGCCTTAGGCTAGGCCGCCGCCTTTTCACGACGGCCCAGTCTAAGTCCTGCACGGGTGTCCCGTGCATGCTGGAGCCAGGGCTCAGCTGTCTGATGACAGTTGAGCTCCTGCACCAATGCCCGCGATCGAAGTTTACTTAGATCGCGGCCGTTTTAACCCGTTAAATGCCGCCGTCAATAGCGACCGCGGCATTTAACTTGTTTACAGAGGGAGTGAGCTCCCTCTGTCACCCATCGGTGGTCTGCAAATGCAATCGCGGGTCTCCGATGGGGTGTGATGGCAGCCGGGGGCTTGATCAAGGCCCCCAGTTCTGCCCTGGGCATATGTCTATTAGGAAGAACGTCCTAATAGATTGCCTGTCAGATTTACACTGACCTGCAATAATGCTCTGGTATACTAAGTTATACCAAAGAATTATAGCAGCGATCTGAAGATTGCATAGTAAAGTCCCCTAGTGGGTTTAAAAAAATAAGTAAATAAGTAATTAATGTGAAATAGAAAAAGAAATCCATTTTTTTCCATAAAAAGTGGTTTTATTTAGTAAAAGTGTAAAAAAATAAATAAAAGTACACACATATGGTATCACCGCGACCGTAATGACTCCATTAATAAAGTTAATATGTAATTTAAACCTCAAGGTGAACACCGTAAAAAAAAACCTGCAAAAAAACAATGGTGAAATTGCAATTTTTTTCCATTGCCCCCCAAAAAATTCCTAATAAAAATGAATCAATAAGTCCGATGTACCCCAAAACAGTACCAATAAAAACTACGTCTCGTCCCGCAAAAACCAGCCCAAAAAATCACTATATTGACGGAAAAAGAAACGAGACAATGCAAAAACAAATAATTTTAGTTCAAAAGTGGTTTTATTGTGTAAAAATCATAAAACATAAAAAAACTCTACATATGTGGTATCGCCGTAATCGTACCGACCCATAGAATAAAGGTAATGTGTTATTTACACCGTACAGTGAACGGCGTCAATTTAAAACGCATGGAACAATGGTTTGAATTTCAGGGTTTTTTTCTAATCCCCCCCTAAAAAAAATTAACAAAAGTTAATTAAAAAATTATATGTACCCTAAAATTGTGCCATTAAAAAGTACAACTAATCCCGCAAAAAACAAGTCCTCATACAGCTATGTAGACGGAAAAATAAAAAAGTTATAGCTCTTTGAATGCGACTATAGAAAAATGAACAAAATAGCTTGGTCATTAGGGCCTAAAATAGGCTGGTCACTAAGGGGTTAAAAGGAAGACTTTCTTTTTAGAGGATTGTTAACAGTTTTGAATGAATTTATCCCCGCCTTATGCACGATCCCTTTCTTTATTTTCAGTCATCCTTCTGAAGCAATAACATGTTCTATATTCATGTAATATTAATTTCTACATTTCATTGCATGTAAAATGTGTTCCGTTATTGTTGTTCCTTTCCTAATCCATTTGTGCATGTTGTAACTCCAGCCCCGGACACATACTTTTTTTTATAGTCAAATAGGAAACATATTTACATCGTTTTTACTGGTAAGGAAATCTTATTCCACTGCCTTCACACCAATATTGCTGTTAATGGCAAAAATATTCTTTACAGTATTGTGCAATTTCTGTCTGAAGCTTTGAAATGCAAATATAAAAGTCTTCCTTTTTATTTACTGGTACATTACTTAGAATGACTGTTTCTGCATACTTTAGGCATGAATAATTCCCTTTACAAAATGACTGTTTCAAAAACCACATTTGCTTCTCATTCTGTTTCTCAACTCCCACTCATAATAATTGTCTTTTGTAGCTGTTTTTTGTCCTTGTGTTTAAGAATATTTGAGATTAAAAGACTGTAGATGGGATCACACAAAAAATAAACACATATTCTAAAATAAGTAATATAAGTAACTGAAATAATAATAATAAAATATTATTAGTTTACATCATTTTAATAGGCTGTAATGGATTCATTTGAACAAATTGTAAAAAAAAAAATAAACTTATTATTTTATACTATTATTCATTTGTATGACACATATTGCATAGTGCTTTAGGCTGGGTCAGTACCAGACTTGTATCTCAGGCAATGAATGTCTGTTGCCTTAGACTTTGCCCATCCAGTAGGCCACACCTTAACCCCTTAAGGACACAGACAATTTTGGCCTTGAGGACAGAGCAATTTTTTTACATTTCCCTCTGCATCCCGACGCTCATAACTCTTTTATTTTTTGTACGACGTAGTTGTATGAGACTTTGTTTTTTGCGGGACGAGTTGTACTTTATGTACGTACCATTTTTTTTTGCAAATACATTATCGTTTAATTTCTATACATTTTTATTTTGGCGAAAATGCCAAAAAAAAGCAGTTGCGCAGCAGTTTTAATATTTTTTTTTTTACACCATACACCGATCATCATAAATAATGTTATACATTGGTTGTACAGGTTGTTACGGTCGGGGCGATACCAAATATGTCTATACTATTTCATGTTTTGGGACGTATATTTTAAAAAGTTTATGTATTAGAAAAAATGTGTGTTTCTGTGTATTTTTGTACTTTTTATTTATTTATTTATCATTAATTTTTTTTTACATTCATTTAACTTTTTTTTTTTTAATCCCATAAAGGGATTTATCATTTTGATTTTGATTTTGTAACTGTAATGTACTGGCATAGATCTATATGCCAGTACATTAGTGGCTTTGATCGCGTCACAGTTATCTTCTGTGACGCGATCAATGTGCAGTCCCCCCTCTTTGAACGCCGTGATCTGCTTTCATCGCGGCGTTGAAAGGGTTAACAGTGGAGAGAAGATGTTTCTCTCCTCTCCGCTGTCAGAGCCGGGCTGTGGCTGTGTATTACAGCCGTTGCCCCGCTCTCGATCGCACGCAGAGACGGCTGTCACACAGGGCGAGTATGCTCGTCCTAATGCGCGAAGTGCTCGCCGCTCAGGACGAGCATACTCGTCCTGTGTCGGCAACCAGTTAAGCCATGTATTGATAGCACCTTCTGCAGCCTTTTTCTTGTCCCACCCTGGGTGTCCTCCTCTGATTCCCACAGCATCGGGAGTGTTTTATTAACATATAAATACACATTGTTTTAAAAATTTCTATTTAGCAGGCCCACTGTGCCAGTAGGTAAATCTGGCCCTGTTCCGGGTTCACAGGGTTGCAGCTTGATCTTCATGAATAGGTAACGTCTATCAGTGGTTTAAAAATAAATTGGAAAGTGCTCCATAGTGTAATATGCAAAAAACAATGGGTACAATAATTCTCTAAACGGAGGGAGCCGCACTCACCAAACCAATTTGTGCATCAAACATGCCCAACTCTGGAATGCACGAGTAGGTATAAAGCCGCTTCTCCGTTTAATGTGGTTACTGCTCCAGCTGAAGACCTCGTATCGGAGACCAAGAGTGATCATCCAATGAAAAAACGCGGAGGAGTAAAAACCAGGATCTAATGGGTGCCACAAGAGGATTAAAAAGAACGGAGGGATCATAAGATTATAAAAAACATTTATTCACATACAACACATTTAGAAATCGCTCCGACCTCTTCATCAAGGATATACAAGTGTTGTACCGGATGAAAAGGTCAGAACGACTTTGAAACTTGTATGTAATAAATGTTTTTTATGAACCCACCGGTGGCGCCCGTTAGATCTTTTACCCCTTCCCTTTTTTTCATTGTATCATCAGTTTACGTTTTGGTTGACAGGGATTCTGTCTGTCTTCTGATCAAGGAAGGGACCTCAGATGGAGAGCAAGAGATAAATATATCTATTGTATATCTACCTAGCTATCTGTCTGTCTGTTTGTCTCCCTCTCTCCCACTCTCTCTCTCTCCCTCCCGCTCTATCTATCTTCCACTACTGCATATATTGTTTTAATGAGTAGCTGCGGTTGTTATCAAGAGACTGTGTTTTCAGGCAGAAAGTAAAACCACCTAGTTTCCCAATAACCCCTATAAAATATCATCGCTCTTTGTTTTAAAAAAAAACAGGTTGTATAAGTATTGAGGCAGTTGCTTTCAAATGTATAAAGTGATGACAGATTAACCTTAGCTGCAGCAGAATGGAACAGGCAATGCCTGTATTATTAAAAGACTGATATTTATCCAAAGGATTTGTAAAGAGATCAGAAGAATTTAAGCATTTTGTAAATGCTTTGCAAAGAGCAAAGAAAATAATAAGGAAGCTGTTGGTATTTAACTCTACAAAGCCAGCTAACTTCATACACAAAACAAAATGTATGTGAAACGGGAGAAATGCGGGCGCAATACCGGAACTTCCGTGGTTCTACTGGACCAAACTTTGATTATTATAAAATTCTTATGAAAACATTGACATTTTCTACTGTGTTTTTCGGCAATTTTTTACAAGTGACAACAGGAAGTGCAGCCATATTGGTTATTGTTTTTTAAATGATCTCTGCAAACATTGTTATTGGCCTAACATGCTGACGAAATGACATCTGGACATCAGTTTTTCTTTCTATGAAAAGTGACAAACTATTTGTCTCCACTTCCTGCTGTCCTCCATGTAAAATAAAAATGCCAATATTTCTGCAATTAAAAAGAACCCACATAATTACCAATCTTTAGCAAACATTCTAGCTCCTAATTTCCTAATATATGGTCACTTTAACATTTTGCGTGTAAATCCTCTTTAAATTGGTAGATAACAAGACAATTTTGTTAAATCAGTTTTTAACTCTTTCATGACCAAGGGTCATTGATGTCCCTCCTGTGTGCAGGTCAATTTTTCCATTTTTGATGTGCACTTCTTTTAAGAATAATATCTTTGCAACGGCTTTTAATATCACAACTATTTTTAATTCATTTCATACAAGATTTATGAGGCTTTAATTTTCTAAATTAGTTTAATTCCATGTTTTTCATTTTTATTATGACCAGACAAATCGCCAAAAATTTTAAAAAGACACTTTCTTTGATAATTTTTTTTATATATATTGATCTATATTGTGTATATATACATACACCCACTTGCAGCTCTGTAACAATTAGTCGTCTTTTCTCTCAGTCAGCCTGGATCGCTGTGAGGGGAGAGTGAAGAGGGCTATAAGGCTATATTCACATGACGTGAAAAAAAGGCCAGTTAACGTATCAACGGTCAGTTTTTCATGGCTGTTTTGCATGTGTCTCAAAATTTGGATCAATTTTCCGGCCATCTGACCGGTTTTAACCGCCATTTGCCATTCGTTTTTCATGGACGTTAAAAAAAAAAAAAAAAAAAATGGATGATTTTTTTTATTTGAGTTTTTTTGTCCCAGACACCTTAAAACATGACAGTGCCCATGTAGATAGTGACACAATACCACTGTGGATAGAGCCACATTGCCCACTGTAGATAGTGCCATAGTTCCCACTGTAGATAGTGCCCACATAGTGCCACACAGTGCCCATCCAGATAGTGCCACACCCATTTATATGGAACCCCCTTCAGATAGCGCCACCCCCCTGCAGATAGCACCACCCCCATGTAGATGGCAACATTCCCCCTGCAGATAGCGCCACCCCCCGCAGATAGCACCACTCATGTAGATGGTACCACCGCCCCCGTAAATGGCACCCCCTTTCTATAGATAGCATCATTGTAGCTCCCTGTAGGAGCGGAATCCCTCTGGCCCCTGATGTCTCTGTCCATATATCGACAGTGATGTCAGGGGCTAACTCCAAAAGCGGAATTCCCTGCCAGAGCTTCGGCTGCGCTCTGGCCAGGGATTCCGCTCCAGGTGTATATATGGATAATGACGCCAGGGGATTCTCCAGTAGTGGAATCCCCGTCCTAGAGAGAGACCCTGACGTTACTTTCCAAATGGACAGTGACCTTGGGCTCACTCGATAAGCGGAATCCCCGGCCAGGGCGAACTGACACTGGGGATTCTGCTCCTAGAGGAAGTTGATGGTGCTATCTACAGTGGGGGGGTGTTCGATGCTATCTACAGCGGGGGGGGGGGGGGTTGATATATACAGGGGGTGGCACGATCTACAGCAGGGATGGAGAGACGTCAGGGGCTACCTCTAAGAGGGGAATCCCCATGCAGAGCGCTGGCCGGGGATTCCACTCTTAGAGGGAGCTTGGGTGGCGCAATCTACAGGGGGTTGTGTGTGGCACTATCTACAGTGGTGGGTGTATTCCAGGCCTCTCAAAGCCCCGGCAGACGAGTGCAGCACTGCTCACACTGAAGCAGCACTGCACTTATTATTCCCCGTTCCAGGCTGCCAAAATTTGTATACGTGACAATCGCGCGGGGCATCGGCAGGTGGAACGTATGTAGCCATATGGCAGTCGTGAAGGGGTTAAACATTCTTACTTCTATCATTCCTCTGGCTAGGTCGCAGATTTCAATTATCTTTACCTTGGAAAAGCACTTACTCCTGTCCTGATGGTCGATCCCTGCTGAGCAATGCTTTTTATGTGGCTTCCCAAGAGGGATAAGGGAAGAATGTGGCCACTACTCCGTGCATAATCTGATTCCTAAAAGTGGTTGTCACCTTTTGAAGCTCATTCAGTCACTGGTCTGATTTACTAGATTGAGTTTATTTATTTCACCAGCAGTATCTGCTATAATATTGCACCCTATGGGGAAGAATATGAATCTAGGGAGCAGTAGAATATTCAGATGTGACCGGAATTGTACTTTAACGATAACAAAGTGAAGGGTTCAATTATCAAAGAATCTATGTGACAGATTTGTGTATAACCCTTTGAGAATGCCCTTCTGGAGTAGATATTCTGCAAGATGACACTCAGTGATCGTTTTTATGCTGACCTTGTGATTGTCCTCTCTCTCTCCATGTGCCTCAGGCATTGCAGCTAGATGTCGTTGTTTCTAGCTCTGTGAAATGTAATATACTGTACTTCCGGCTTTGTTCACAATTTAGTAGAAAATGACTCCTAATGTAAAATTGCAAAATATTACACTGTGGCACAACTGCCGAGCAATAGATCATACTTTGTATTGTCCAAGTCTGTTTAGTTCTGCAATAGTTGAGTTTTTGTTGTTGCACATTTGAAAATGTTAAAAGCCTGTGTGCTTACCATAAGTGTATAGTCAGCTCTCTTAGCCCTTATCTGTGTAATGTAAGTTAGTGTGTTTGTTCAACTGTTCTAGACAAATACATCACTGGCTGGAAAAATAAAGTTGATTGAAGTAGATTTGTGAAAGCTCTTCATATATTGCACTGGATTGCTTGATTTGCAGAACTTAAATGTTCTTTTCCTCCTGAAACCGTTTTACTCCATATTTCTACTCAATGAATTTTATAATTTGGAAGGGAGAGGTGGGTGGGTTGTTCAATTAATGGAAGCATATTTAAAGTTATTTTTTGTTTACATTAAAGCAGATCTGTCAGCTTAACCCCTTAGTGACCACCAATACGCCTTGTCACTAAGAGGCCTTAGGCTAGGCCGCCACCTTTTCACGGTGGCCCAGTCTAAGTCCTGCACGGGTGTCCCATGCAGGCTGGAGCCAGGGCTTGACTGTCTGATTACAGCCCGGCTCCTGCTCCAACAGCCGCGGTTTACTTTGATAGCGGCCGTTTAACACGCTAAGAGCTGCGGTCAATAGTGACCGCAGCATTTAAATCCTTTACAGAGGGAGGGATCTTCCTCTCTCCCCATCGGCGGCCTGCAAATGCAATTGCGGGCCTCCGATGGGGTGCCATGGCAGCCAGGGGCCTGATAAAGACATATGACTATTCGGACGTTCCGGAGACACGTCCTAATAGATTGCCTGTCAGATTTACACTGACAGGCAATAATGCTCTGGTATACTAAGTATACGAAAGCATTATAGCAGAGATCTAAAGATCGCATAGTAAAGTCCCCTAGTGGGACTAAAAAAATAAGTAAGCAATGTGAAATAAAAATGACAGCAAAAAAATGTTTTCCATAAAAATTGGTTTTATTTAGTAAAAGTGTAAACAATAAATCAAACTACACATATGGTATTTCCGCGACCGTAATGAACCAAACAATAAAGTTATGTCATTTAAACCACAAGGTGAACACTGTAAAAACAAAACGCAAAAAACAATGGCGAAATTGCTATTTTTTCCATTGCCCCCCCCAAAAAGTCATGATAAAAGTTAATCAATAAGTCCCATGTACCCCAAAACAGTACCAATCAAAACTACGTCTCGTCCCACAAAAAACAAGCCCTCATTTCACTACATTGACGGAAAAATGAAAAAATTACGGCTCTTGGAAAAGGACAATGCAAAAAGCTAATAATTTTAGTTCAAATTAGTTTTTATTGTGTACAAGTCGTAAAACATAAAAAACCTCTACATATGTGGTATCGCCGTAATCGTACTGACCCATAGAATAAAGATAATGTGTTATTTATGCCGCACTGTGAACGGCTTGAATTTAAAACGCATAGAACAATGGCGGAATTTCAGGGTTTTTTTCTATTCCCCCCCCCCCCCCAAAAAAAAGTCTATAAAACTTAATAAAAAAATGATGTATACCCCAAATCCTGTTTTTATATATATATATATATATATATATATATATATATATATAAAAAGTGTTAATATATAATATATATAATATATAAAAAGTGATAATGAGATGACTTCTGAGGAGTGATCTCTACAGAACAGGAAGTGTCCGTCTATTGTGAGGCTCATGGGCCAAAGTGAAAACTGTAAGATTTTAGGATATTTTATTTATATATATATATATATATATATATATATATATATATATATATATATATATATATATAAAGAAAATAAAAAAACACCCACAATTCTTAAAAAAAAAAATGTTTAGCATAAAAACTTGATTTAAACGAACGGATATTTTCAGATGGCCTTTTTTTACCTGCTTTCAGGTGCACAGCAGCTGCCAGTTTCCCATTGTAAAGATTTTTATCTAGGCTGACAAAATGATGCATACTGTATCTGGTGACTGCAAAACAGCAAAAGACAAACCGCATGCAAGAGATTGTAGGTTTATGTTGAAATTGTGTCTCTTCATCAAACTCAATGATAGAAAGGAAATTTCACTTCCCAACAGCAGAACGGTTTTCCTCTTTGTTTAAAAACCATTTCCTTCTACAATATTCTGTTTTCGTTGTACTTTTATAATATGAAAACTTGTTGCTGTCATCATGATATTGATTGTTATCAAGTTTGCATTCTGGGGTTTTTTCTGTGATAATTTAATAAATGTAATTGCTAATGTCCACATATCTCCTTCTGTCAGTTTATAAAAATAGATGAGCTTGAGGCTTCCGCTTAATAGTTATATTAGAGACTTGCATAGCAAGCATCTTCCATATTTATTGTTATGGACCATAGCAGCTTCCCGGCAGACATGGTCAACGAGATAAAAACGTTGTTTATGCTAGCCAGTATTTTCTATACGCAGCCTTTTTTAAGTCCCACAGCACTGCTGGAGTTTTGTTGTAACATTCTACTTCATAAATGAGAGATTTGAGTAGTAGCATTATATTATGGAATTACTAGCCATGCAATTCTCTAATGTAATCTATAATGTAACATGGACCAGCTGCCTTCACACAACTGACACATATGGAAGTCCATATTTCCAATTGCAGGATATCACAATTCACTAAGAGCCATGTAGCGGTATTGGAGCAATTATACCTTCAAAATATTGCATAAAAAACTCTGCAATCGTTGCCTCTACCTTTAGTAGCATCTGATGAGGAGTAAGGTATGGGCTTTTTTTATTTCGGAAATTCCAATGCGGTGTTACATGCTGGACATAAAGGAGGGAATTTATGACGGATTTACGCCACTTTGTGGCGCTTAAATGTCACCATATTTGTGCATAAAGTTGTAACTTTTTACTCCTCCCGCCACTTTTCAAAAGTGGTGATAAAAATAGGCGGAATTAGCCAGGAGAAGGCCTTCCCTAACGCACCAGCAGATTTACTTTCACTTGGCTTAAATTTACTTTGAAATTGGCTTAAATTATAGCACAAATCTAAGCCTGCTCATCGCTTCTGGCGCAAGGATAGCCAAAAATATACCAGATTTATTAAGAAGCATGTGCCTCTTAATGAATTTGGCAAGTCTGGATCAAAACTAGAGTATAAAACACCAGTCTAAGTAATGCAAAGGAGAATGCATACTAGTCCTCCTGAATGAATTAGAATATCATCAAAAAGTTAATTTATTTCAGTAATTCAATTAAAAAAGTGAAACTCCTTTCGGACTACAAGACGCACCTGACCATAAGACGCACTCAGGTTTTAGGCAACAGAAAATAGGAAAAAAATTATTTCTTAACAAATAATTTATTCTGTTTCACCACATTCTGAGAGCCAAAACTTTTTTTATATTTTTTTCATCGATTTGAGCGGTGTGAGGGCTTATTTTTTGTGGGACGAGCTGTAGTTTTATTGCCACCATTTTTTGGTACATACGATTTTTTTGATCACTTTTTTATTTTATTTAATTTTTTAAGCGCTAAGGTAACCAAAAAACTATTTTGATGGTTTCAATTTTTAAACTCACTGTGCGAGTTACATAATTGTATATTGTAATAGATGGGATTTTTATGAATGCAGCGATACCAAATTATTTTATTTTTTACATTTTGCTTGAGGAAAAATGGGAAAAGGTTTTTTTTTGTTTGTTTTTTTACTTTTAAAAGGTATTTTTTTTTTACACTTCTGAAAATGTATCTAACATTTTATTTTTTTTACACATTTTATTAGTTCCCCTAGGGGACTTGAACCAGTGGCCACTTGGTTACATGTGGAGTTACTGAAACAGCATAACTCGCTGAGCTACGCTGTTTCCCTAACTCCCATAGTAGTGAATGGCAGTTACAGGAGCAGCATAGCATTCGAGCTACGCTGTTTCCGTAACTACTGTTCAGTTCTATGGGAGTTACGGAAACAGCGTAGCTCAACGAGTTACGCTGTTTCATGAACGCCACATGCAATCAAGTGGACGGGAGAGAACAGAAAGCTAGAATGGGGTTTAGGGGGCCCCGTTCTAGAGATTGGTGCGGGTCCCAGAGGTGGGACCTGCATCTATCTGACATTTATGACATATCCAAAGGATATGTCATAAATCTCCTTCATAGGAAAACCCCTTTAAACGCCGCGGTCGCTATTGACCGCGGCATTTAACTAGTTAAAGGGGTTTGCCATAAAACACATATATTCCCTATCCACAGTATAGGGGCTACATGTGAGATCGCTGGGGGTCCGACCGCTGGGACGCCAGTGATAAGGAGAACAGGGGAGCGAAAGTCACCCAGAGCACTACGTGAGAAGCCTGGACTTCCGGGTTCTGTGTCCGGCTTATCTGTTCTGCAGCTCCATAGAAATCAATGGAGAGCCGCTCGCGCATGCGCAGAAGAATCCCATTCATCTCTATGAAGCTGCCGGAAGTCACAGCATCTCATGCAGCGCTCTTGATAACGTTCAGTCCCCGTTCTCCTTATCGATCACACATGCATCCCCTATCCTGTGGATAGGGGATACATGTGTTTTATGGCACAACCCCTTTAAACTGCCAGGATCAGCAAAATTGCTGTTTCTGGCCATTAGAGCAGTGTGTCAGAAGCTGACACCTGCAGTGTATGGAGCGGGCTCAGCGTGTGAGCCCGCTCCATACATCATCCCCCTCGCTCCATGATGTTCCAGCACGTTATGGGTCGGGAAGGGGTTAAATAATGAAGCGGTCATGGCGCTCGGCGATGCCGGGTCCCTTTACTGCGGACTATAAGACGGAGGGACTTTTTAGCAAGATTTATTCTTGCTAAAAACTGCATCTTATAGTCCGAAAAATACGGTATATAGATTCATTACACACAGAGTGATTTATTTCCAGCATTTTTTTCTTTTAATGTTGAGGATTTGTGGTAACACTTAACAAAAACACAAAAATTAGTGCCTCAGAAAATGTGAATATTATATAAGCCCAATTTCAAAAATGATTTTTAATACCAAAATGTAGGCCTACTGAAAAGTATGTCCAGTATATGCCCTCAATACTTGGTCGGGGCTTCTTTTGCATGAATTACAGCATCAATGTGGCGTGGCGGCGATCAGCCTGTGGCATTGCTGAGGTGTTATCAATGCGGCGTGGCATGGAGGAGATCAGCCTGTGGCACTGCTGAGGTGTTATCAATGCGGCGTGGCATGGAGGTGATCAGCCTGTGGCACTGTTGAGGTGGTATGGAAGCCCAGGTTGCTTTGATAGAGGTTTTCAGCTCGTCTGCATTGTTGGGTCTGGTGTCTCATCTTCCGCTTGACAATACCCTATAGATTCTCTATGGGGTTTAGGTCAGGCGAGTTTGCTGGCCAATCAAGCGCAGTGATCCTGAGGTTATTAAACCATGTATTGGTACTTTTGGCAGTGGGGGCAGGTGCCAAGTCCTGCTGGAAAAGGAAATCAGCATCTACATAAAGCTTGTCAGCAGAGGGAAGCATGAAGTGCTCTAAAATTTCCTGGTACACGGCTGCGATGACTCTGGACTTGATATAATACAGTGGACCAACACCAGCAGATGACACGGCCCCCAAACCATCACTGACTGTGGAAACTTCACACTGGGCCACAAGTAACTTGGATTGACGCCTCTGCACTCTTCCTCCAGACTCCGGGACTTTGATTTCCAAATGAAATGCAAAATTTACTTTCATCTGAAAACAGGACTTTGGACACTGAGCAACAGACCAGTACTTTTAAGGCCTCGTGCATACTTCCATCGCCATTTTTGACGGATCCGTGTGCCCGTTTTAGTGACCGTGTGATTTCATGTGTGCACTCCGTGTTTCCGTTTCCGAGCGCCGAGCATGGTACTGTCCAGGGTGCTGAAGAGCAGGGTTGTTCAGTGCTAGTCACTGTACAGGTTGCTGAAAGAGTTAATGGGCTGCACTGATTGGCGGTAACTTTTTCAGCACCCTGGACAGTGACTAGCGCTGAAGAAAGACCATGCTCGGCGCTCGCAAAATACAATTTTAATGAAATAAAAAAAAAATAATCAGTTCATACTTTCCTCCTGTCCAGCCTCCTGGGATGACGTTTCATCCCATGTCACCGCTGCAGCCAATCACAGGCTGTAGTGGCGGTCACGCAAGTCTGGATGACGTCAGAAGGCCGGCCTCCAGGGATGACGCTTCATCCCACGTGACCGCCTCTGCAGCCAATCACAGGCTGCAGCGGCCACATGGTCTGCCGCGTCATACAGAAAGGTCGGACTGGAGGAAGAAGAGGGACTCGTCACCAAGACAACGACCGAGGTACATATGAACTGCTTTTTATTTTATTTTTATCAGCAGCCTCTTCTCTTTATCAGTGATGGATAGAGAGAAGTGGCTGCCGTTTAGTGTAATATATCTGTAATGTACTTCTGCCCGCCTGGCCGTTGCTAGGCAACGGCTCCGTCACACACGATGCCTTCCATGTGCCTTCAGTTTTTTGACGGCCCCATTGACTTGCATGGGCCTCACGGTCACGGAATCTCGGACCAAAATAGGACATGCTCTACTTTTGATCAGAACGGAGCAACGGGACCGTCAAAAAAACTGAAGTGTGCATGGCCCCATTGAAATGAATGGGTCAGGGTGCTAGCCGTCAGAAAAACAACTAGCACCCTGAAGAAAAAGACTGAAGTGTGCATGAGGCCTAAAGGCTTCGGAAACCTTTGCAGGTGTTTTGTGTTGATTCGCTGATTAGAGTGTGACACCATGAGTCTGCAATCTTCAACTTTTACCCAATATTGTAATTTTCTGAGGGACCACATTTTGGGTTTTCGTTAACTGTTAGCCATAATCATCAACATTAACAGAAAAAAATGCTGGAAATAGATCACTCTGTGTAATGAATCTATAGAATATGAGTTTCACTTTTTGAATTGAATTACTGAAATGAATTAACTTTTTGATATTCGAATTCATTGAGAAGGACTAGTATATGAGCTTTGATGTAAAGGTAGTGTGTGAGATGTGTTTTCTTGAACTCGTTTATCAATCGCTATCATTTACTGATGGCTCATGTCATTAGATATTTGAGAATGTTATTAGCAGGAAGGAAGTATGTTAAATAGGTGTTTTTAAATAGGCAAACATACATAGAGTCCTCTCCCATATACTGTATATGTCCGCAAAATATCTGCAGGCTGTGAGATACTAATGATACCTGTCAAGTTTTACGTTTTTTTTTTTAATCTCTCTATTTCTTAACACGTTGAAGACTTAATCCAGCAGAAAACAATATAGGTGAAGATTCTTTGAAAATAGAAAGACACTCACTTTTTTCATGTTGCCATGATATTTAAGGCCAATTTTCACTGGGATTTTCAGATTTATGTACTGGAATTTTCCACCACAAGAAAAGAATTTGCCAAGATTAGCAAATTAATTTTATATATATGTGTGTGTGTGTGTGTGTGTGTGTGTGTGTGTGTGTGTGTGTGTGTGTGTGTGTGTGTATATATATATATATATATATATATATATATAATGTGCATTCATAGATATATATGTGTGCGCGTGTGTATGTATGTGTTTATATGTGTGTGTGTGTATATATATATATGTGTGTGTGTGTGTGTGTGTATATATATATATATATATATATATATATATATATATGTGTGTGTGTATCCATGCCTGAGATAATTATACGTTTTGCTCATATATGTGCTGTTGGCAGGCAGGACAGTCTATTCTTATCACTGGTTACCCTAAAGAAAAATAAATATAAACAATTAAAAATGCCCCATTTTGTTATCTAAAATAAACCCACATTCGTGTATCTTTATTGGGAGTATGAGACCTCTTCAGAATTAGATATGCTTCTGTAAATGACTGGGGCAATGTGTTGTAGGTTATATTATAGTTGTATTTTACTTAAATCAAATGTAATTACTTAAGCCAAATAAAGTATAACAAGAGATCTAATAAAAACAGGATTGATGTTCAACACATAAACATAAACTTTGCGTGTTTATTTTATTATTACTCTTTTATGATGTTTTCAGTATAATAACACTATGATTGTGGTCCGGGGCCTATTATGTTTTATAAGTTGACATATGGGTGACATTACATCTTCTAATGTAATTAGAAGTTTGGGAACAGATCATGGAGTTGACCAGGGACAAATTAATAAAAGTCTGGTCATTGAGAGTTTCCACTAAAATCTGGTGTGTCCTCTTTTCTGTGATCATACCATGATTTATTATAAAGGTCAACAATTCATTCATACATGTCATGTGTACATGTCACGATTCTATACAGTTTTTTACATGTATAAAAACATATATTTATTTTTTTTAATCAAATATAAACATTTCCACTAGTGCGGTGAGAATCTGCTGCTTGTATATTATGTTTTAGCATTTTGCTAGGTTGTTGAGGGAAGAATTGTGCAGTGTTTTTGCCATTCTGTCAGGGTTTCTGGTATTTCTGACAAGAATACCAGAACCCTGCCGAAAACCTGAGGGACCGCATTTGGGGTCCGTCAGGATTCTGCAATGTTGAAAAGGGATCTGACATAATTGTCTTGGCAGTAAAAAATGGAATCTAGTTGGTATTTTGTATCAAACCACTGAGGCAAGGGATCTGCCATCTTTACGCACTAGACCTAAAAAGTTCTTAGAAAATTTCCAGTTTGCCTCCTTTATTGGTTTTGGTATTTTAACCCCTTAACCACCTTTTTACGTCCGCCGTTCAGGGAAGTTCTTCTGAAGCGCCGCTTTTTCACGTTGGCGCTTCAGAAGAATTTTTCCTGCATCGGGTGGAGTGCTCCTGAAGTCCGGGCTGTTGCTAACAGCCTCGGGCTTCAGGACATCAATTGGAGACCACTAGCAGTGTTCTCTGATCATGTGTAACCCCTCAAATGCGGCACTCAATAGCGAACGCCGCATCTAAATGGTTTTAGAGGGAGGGGGCTTCCTCTCTCACCCCACCGGCATCCCACGATGCAATCGCGGGCTGCGGATTGTTTCTTTGGCAGCCTGGGGGCCTAACAAAGGCCCCCAGGTCTGCCTTTAGTAGATGCCTGGCATGGCCTAACAGATGCCTGTTCGTTTTACACTGACAGGCATAATACACAGCAATACAGAAGTATTGCAGTGTATTATAAAAGCGATCAAAAGATTGCACGGTAAATTCCCATCGTGAGACTAAAAAAGTTGAATAAAGTTTGTAATAAAGTCCCACGTAAAAAAAATGAAAAACCCACTTTTTCTCCTTACAAAATACTTTATTATGAAAAAAAGTGAAAAGATACACATATTTGGTATCGCCGCGTCCGTAACAACCCCAACTATAAAATGATTGCATTATTTAAACCGCACGGTAAACACCGTAAAAAATCAAATTAACCCCTTAACGACCAAGGACGAAAATGTACGTCATGGTCGGCTGCTAGTTCCCGCACCATGACGTACATTTTCGTCCGCATTTCAAACTGTCACTCTGTGTAAACACAGAGTGACAGGCGCGCGCTGACAGTTGTCCCCGACAGCTGAGACATCAGTCTTGCCGGACAGCGGACCATCGCCGCTGATTTCGGCAGTTAACCCCTTAAGTGCGGCGACGGATTGCCGTCGCCGCATTTAAGTGGTTTGAAGCACATCAGCAGCCCCCACGAAGTGATCGTGGGGGCTACCGATGCTTGTCACGGCAATCGGAGGTCAGATAATGACCTCCGGGTTGCCATGCACGGAAGCCTCGGAGGAACAGCCTCCGGCCGTTCCTCCTCTGCTTCCTGTCAGTGTGACAGTCACGTCACAATGACAGTTGGAGTACATTACACTACGTGTGTAGTGTAATGTACTCTAGCAGCGATCAAAGCTGCAAGACTAAGTGTCCCCTAGTGGGACAAGTGAAAAAAGTAAAAAAAAGTAATAAAAATGTTTTAAAAAAAAGTGTAAAAATAAAAGTTATAAGTTCTATAAACACTAAATGCTTTTTTTCCTATAATAAGACTTTTATTATAGAAAAAAAATGAACACGTTAAAAAAGTACACATATTTGGTATCGCTGCGTTCGTAACGAACCCAACTATAAAACTATAATGTTGTTTTTCCCGCACGATGAACACCCCAAAAAAAATCAATAAAAAACTACGACAGAATCGCAATTTTTTGGGTCACCACCGCTCCCTAAATAAAGAATAAAAAGTGATCAAAAAGTCGCATGTACCCGAAAATAGTACCAATAAAAACTTCTATCCGTCCCGCAAAAAACAAGCCCTTACACAGCTTTTTTGACTAAAAAATTAAAAAATTATGGCTCTCAGAATATGGTGACACAGAATTTTTTTTTTTTATAAATAAGTCATTTTATTGCGCAAACGCTAAAAAAAAGGACCAAACCTATATACATATGGTATCGCTGTAATCGTACCAACCCGCAGAATAAAGTAAAAATGTCATTTATTGCGTACGGTGAGCGCCGCAAAAAAAACCCCTAAAAAAACGGTGTCAGAATTCCTGTTTTTTGCTCAGGATTGCAAAAAAATAGAATAAAAAGTGATAAAAAAAAATCGCATGTACCCCAAAATGGTACCAATGAAAACTACAGATTGTCCCGCAACAAATAAGCCTTCACACCACTCTATTGATGGAAAAATAAAAAAGTTATGGCTCTTGGAAAGCAGGGAGTGAAAATCTAAAATATGAAAGCAAAAAATGGATCAGTCCTGAAAGGGTTAATTCATTTCTAATGAAAAAACGTATGACCCCATGTGGGGTATTTCCGTACTCTGGAGAAATTGCTTTATAAAAAAATGGTTGTTTTTTTCCTCCTTTATCCCTTGTGAAAATGAGAAAATGCAAAATTTTAGTGGAAAAAATTTTGATATTAATTTTCGCGCCCTAATTCTAATAAACTCTGCAAAAGACCCGTGGGGTCTAAATGCTCACTATAGCCCTAGAAAAATTCCTTGAAGGTTTTTCCAAAATTGGGTCACTTTTGGTGGGTTTCCACTGTTTTGGTCCCTCCAGTGCATTGCAAATGCGACATGGCACCGAAAACCATTCCAGCAAAATCATAAATCCAAATGGCGCTCCTTCCATTCTGAGCCCTGCTGTGGGTCCAAACAGCAGTTTATTACCACATATGGGGTATTGTCGTAATCGGGAGACATTGCTTTACAAATGTTGGGGTGCATTTTCTTCGTTATTCCTTGTAAATAATAAAAATTTCTATGTTGTTTCAGAAAAAAAGTACATTTTAATTCTTACAAACTAATTTCAATATATTTAGCGAAAAACCTGTGTGGTCAAAATGCTAACTATACCCCTAGATAAATACCTTAAGGGGTCTAGTTTTCGAAATGGGGTCGTTCTGGCAGCTCAACGCCTCTCCAAATGTACATTGGGGCCTAAAACATTTTCAAGCAAAATATGAGTCCTGAAAGCCTCCGGGTGTTCCCTTCCTTTGGGGCCCTGCCGTGTGTCCAAACAACGCATTAGGGCCACAATGTGGGTATTTTTGAAAACAGGAGAAAGAGGGTGATAGATTTTGGGGTGTGTTTCTTCATTTTCATGGTCGCTTTACAAAGAAATCGGTCTTCAAACAAATACTTTTATGAAAAAAGTGAAATTATTATTTTTTTCACCTGATATGCATTAAATTTAGCAAAGAACTGTGGGGTCAAAATAATTACTATACCCCTAAATAAATACCTTATGGGGTCTAGTTTTCTAAATGGGGTCGTTTATGGGGAGTTTCTATCGTTCTGGCAGCTCAAAGCCTCTCCAAATGTACAGTGGGGCCTAAAACATTTTCAAGCAAAATATGAGTCCTGAAAGCCTCCGGGTGCTCCCTTCATTTTGGGTCCTGCCGTGTGTCCAGGCAGCGCATTAGGGCCACAATGTTGGTATTTTTGAAAACAGGAGAAACAGGGTGATAGATTTTGTGGTGTGTTTCTTCATTCTCATGGTCTCTTTACAAAGAAATTGGTCTTCAAACTGATACTTTTATGAAAAAAAGTGAAATTATTTTTTTTTTCACCTGCTATGTATTAAATTTAGCAAAAAACTGTGGGGTCAAAATACTTACTATACCCTTAGGTAAATACCTTAAGGGGTCTAGTTTTCTAAATGGGGTCATTTGTGGGGGTCTCCATCACTCTGAGACCTATGAGCCTCTGAAAACCTGGCTTGGTGCCGGAAAACAAAATGTACTTCAAAATTTATAAAATTATTATTCAATTTGTAAGTCCTCTAAATTGCTGAAAATTTATTTTTATTTTTTCAAAAGTGCTGCCAAAATGGAGTAAAGAGATAGAAATATATATTTAATTAAAAAAATTGTACAGTATGTGTGTACATATGTGACATATTGCAGTTAAAAATAGGGGAAAATGGTAATTTTTACAAAATTTCTTCCATTTTTCTATTTTTTTATTAATTTCCGCAAATCGTATCAGTCTACTTTTACCACTAAAATAAAGTACAACATGTGACGAAAAAACAATGTCAGAATTACTTGGATATTCAAAACTTTCACAGAGTTATTCTCTGATGAAGTCAGACATACCAGATTTGACAAATCTGGCTTGGTCATTAAGGTACAAACATGCCCGGTCATTAAGGGGTTAAAAAACAATGCCAAAATTGCTGTTTTCTATTTATCCTGCCTTTCAAAAAAATTTGATAAAAAGTGATCAAAAAGTCGCACGTACTCCAAAATGGTACCAATAAAAACGACAAGTTGTCCCACAAAAAAACCCTCATACAGCTATGTCAGCAGAAAAATAAAAAAGTTATGGTTTTTGAAAATATGGCGACACAAAAACAATTATTTAGAAACAAAAGTGTTTTTACTGCATAATAGTAGTAAAACATAAAAAAACAATAAATTTGGTATCGCCGCAATCATAACGACCCGCTGAATAAAGTTATTATGTTATTTATACCACATGGTAAACGGCATAAATTTAAGACTAAATAAAGTGGCGAAATTTCCGTTGTTTTTCCTATTACCCCACCAAAAACGTTAATAAAAGTTAATCAATGAATTATAAGTACACCAAAATGTTGCTATTAAAAAATACAACTTGTCCCACAAAAAACAAGTCCTTATACAGCTATGTCGACGGAGAACTAAAAAAGTTATAGCTCTTTGAATGCAACGAGGGAAAAACTTAAAAAATTACTTGGTCATTAAGGTTTAAAATACCTTCGGTATTAGGGGTTAATTACCCATTATTATTATTATTATAATTATTATTATTTTCTTATCTTATTGAGCAAAGTACCAGAAAAAAAAATTTAAGCTGAATTTCAAATATTAATGTGGATGACTCTTTCTGGAGAAAGCACTGATGTCCCCTGGGGACCAGAGGAAACCCTTTATTTCCAGACAGAGTTTAGATGTAACCCAGTGCATTTCAGCTTATCTCCAGTTTCTGATCTTTGCAATTACTCTGGTGCCCTCAGTACATATTCGTTCCTAACCTCTGATCTATAACTGGACAAACTACTAATTAAAGCAAAATACAGTTAAAGAAGCAATGGTTTACTAAAGCACTCACCCTGAAAATATGGAACTAATGATGAAATGATCAATAGAAAGGGCTCACCATTTATGTGCGTTTTTATTTTATTTTGACTGTTAGGGTATGTTCACACGGCTTAGCAAAAAACGTCTGAAAATACGGAGCGGTTTTCAAGCGAAAACCGCTCCTGATTTTCAGAAGTTTTTGTAACAACTCGCGTTTTTCACTGCGTATTTTACGGACGTTATTGGAGCTGTTTTTCAATGGAGTCAATAAAAACGGCTCCAAAAACGTCCCAAGAAGTGACATGCACTTCTTTTTTGCAGGCGTCTTTTTACGCGCCGTATTTTGACAGCGACGCGTAAAATGAAGCCTCGTGGGAACAGAACACCGTAAATCCCATTGCAAGCAATGGGCAGATGTTTGGAGGCGTAATTGTGCCGTTTTTTTCAGGCGTAATTCGAGGCGTAAACGTCCCGAATTACGTCTGAAACCACTGCGTGTGAACATACCCTAACAGAGTTATGGACACTATTACGTTGGTGGTTATGGAAGGACGTTTGGTATTGCTAGCAGTAAAGTGGTATTGCAAATAACAGTCTCATTTTCAAGCTTATAACACAAATTATTGGTACGTATAATGGAAGCTTCGAAATGTTAACATAAGTGCTTAATCTGAATATTGTGGCATGAACCAGGAAATTATCTGTTTACAGTATAGTGCAAATAATGTTCTCGACCCTTAGGCCCCATGCACACGAACGTGCTTTTGCCGCCGCAATTCCCCCAAAAATCTACGTGAGAATTGTGGCCCCTATGGGGCCAGGCACACGACCGTGGTTTCCACGGTCCGTGCATGGCCTAGGAGCCCGGACCGCAGAAAGAACGGGCATGTCTTATTACGGCCGTGTCCAGGCTCATAGGAAATAATGGCCGCGGCCATGTGCACGGCCCACGATTTGCAGGCGGCTTACGGGTAACACTCCGCCCCGGCCAACCCGAAAATCACAGCCATGCACATACGGTCATGTGCATGAGGCCTAACTGTTCAGGGGCATGATATATTACTTAGTTTTGTCTTCTGGAGTTGATTTTTGAAATTTGCAATGGATTGGCCAACACTCTTTTGGAAAGTTGTGTTTCCCCGATACAAGTGTGTATAGCCAGTTTGGTATACCTCTAGCGTATGGTCAGGTAGTGTGCCCTAGAAACACTACATATAGTATATAACAGTCTACACATCCCCTTACAGATATGCAAGCAGCACCTTATATAATACTGTGCATCACAGCAACAAAGCCCAATACAGGATGTTCATCTAAGTGGAAAAACGATGACCGAGAACTGTCAGTCTTATCATTAAAATTATAATATAACATTTATGTTGTGCATGTTCTATAATCGGAGTGAAAAGTGAAACAAAATTAATGTCTACAGTTAAATCTGTGGTTTTAATAACCTAAGAAAACAAAATCATACGCAATAATTGTATATCGCACATCGCTGGATGTAACCGGCAGTGTAATAAGCTTTGTATATAGATTGAGTAACGGGTTGACCTGATTTTAAAGATCACTTCGTTCTGGTTTCACAAGAACTTGGTAAATCAGTAAAGTAAACATATGAAGGACTAGGATACAGTTATGAAATAATGGAATTTAATTTGAAAGGTAAATATGTGAACTCTTTAAATGCACTTTGGGAAGTTGGACAGACTTCAATTGTGGGCATTTCTGTGTTTCACTTATTTCTGTTTCATTTTGCCTCTAAAAAAGTGTGTTTTACAATTCCATGGAGTGTTTGTAATATACAGCTTGTAATAACCTCACCTTGGCATGTTCTCAGAGCTACATATATGTTGGTGAAATATTCAGTTTAAGGGTATGTTCACACACTTACTAAAAAACGTCTGAAAATACGGAGCTTTTTTCAAGGGAAAACAGCTCCTGATTTTCAGATGTTTTTTGAGCCACTCGCGATTTTCGCTGCGTTTTTCGCTGCCTTTTTTACGGCCGTTTTTGGAGCTGTTTTCTATAGAGTCAATGAAAAATGGCTCCAAAAAACGTCCCAAGAAGTGACATGCAGTTCTTTTTCACGGTCGCTTTTTTACGCGGCCATTTTTCAAAACGGCCGCGCAAAAAAACGGCCCGTCGGAACAGAACGCCGTTTTTCCCATTGAAATCAATGAGCAGATGTTTGGAGGCCTTCTGCTTCAGATTTTTCGGGCGTTTACGGCCCGAAAAACGACCGAAAATAGGCCGTGTGAACATACACAAAGGGTTATTCTCATCTCCCTAGTACACATATGTATTAAAAAATAAACCTATTGAATTCCTCCAATCATTTTTCTTACCTAGATTTTATCATCTGCCTTATTCCCCCCCCCCCCCCGCTTCACTAGAATGGGACCGGTACTGCAATACCAGGCACAGCTACTATGGATGTGTACAGCGATGTGCCTGGCAAACTATGAAGAGGCACCGTGGCCCCTACAGGCAAGTGATTGTTGGTGGTCCTGGGGCACAGGACCGTTACCAATCTGATATTGATATCCTATCAAAGGGTAGGCCATCAATATAGAAGTACCGGGGGGGGGGGAC
The DNA here is from genome assembly GCF_050947455.1 of Rhinoderma darwinii. NCBI lineage: Eukaryota > Metazoa > Chordata > Amphibia > Anura > Rhinodermatidae > Rhinoderma > Rhinoderma darwinii. The sequence continues at coordinate 40,285,342 of NC_134697.1, read as the reverse complement.
CCTTTAACTAAGAAGTTAGAGCTGTTTATGAGACATTGGCTTTTGTTTGGCAGGACGTGCTGTCATACTGGTTGCTAGATTCTCAGGAACTCCTGACCAACAGTTTTTCTGTCGTCCTGATCTGTTAGTGTCAAAGTGAGAATTTTACCATCGCTTGCTGAGATGCCAATTCAAGTCACTTTTGCGCCTTTTTGACTTATGTCAAGTTTTCTTAAAAGATCCATAGACTCCATTTTTCCATCTTTGTTATGCAGTCTTTTCAGTTTGTTTCAACAAAGTTTATTGAGATTCTCTATCTATTTACATTTTAGTCCTACCAGGACATTTTTCAAGGTATCTGAGTAATTGAAAAGAAGCATTCGGTAAGTGCCAGCCACCGCTTTATTGGTACACAGCAGTTTGTACTTTTGGGATTCACTCAACGTCAGCCCGTTGGTAAGGGTTCCTAGAATATTGCATATGTAAAGTGGCACATATCAATATCACACAAATTACTTAAACGTTGCTGGATTTGTGAATTCTTTTGTTTGTAAAGTAGGACAATCCGATATGTACAAGCATGGCTTTCTACTGTCATGTAGCCAATATTTTATACCTTTGCCTTTCTTTAAATGCCACCATAAAACAGCATAATTCATCAGTTCAATTATTAGTATATATAGAACTCGATGAGCAGTTCACCCCTGCTTTTCTGTGTTTCCTTGTATCCAATACCAATTCCTTGGTATTAAATACCCAGAGAGCGCCTGTGTTCTTTAGGTCTCTCCATCTGTCAGTCAGAGGTCCGTTATTCAGTGCAAAAGCGTTAATATCGAGTTTATTGCGTTTCCATGCCAACTAGCCACCCTCATGGTGCATTTTTTACACCATTTATTTAATTTTCGTTTTAATATTGCTGTGAATACTTCTACTAGACACACTCAATTTACTTTGTATTCATTTGTTTTATCACTTTGTTATATTTTTGTATGTATTATTATGAAAGTGCATCTGACCCTGAAAATTGTTGGATATTGTATCCATATTTATCTTTCTTTGTTTGCACACTGGTCATACGTCTGTTTTAATCTGATGAAGGGGGTTTTACCCAGAAATTTGTTATCTAAGTACAATTGATTAATCTCCAGTAAAGTTTTGCTGCTTATTATATCCTTCTCTTCAATTCACATAATTCTTGCCAGCTGAAAGGGGTAGCGCAGTAAGCTAGATTTTTATTTTTTAGAAGATTTTTCCCATGCCTGTATCCAATACATCTCCTATCAAATAAAAAGCCTCATTATGTTGTATAGAGCATGTGTGCAATACAAGTTGTTCTCTACTTTTTTTTCCCATATACCATATGTGGTCGAGAATTCTTTGTGTTAAACGGACATGGTCTGGCCTCCGCTCTGTTTTACAAAACATAATAGGCATGCATATGGGGTCATATGTTCATAAATGGAATAGTTTAATGTGAAATTGGCTTGAACAAAAGAAAAGGATAGCAGGAAATGTCTGGAATTCCTGATGAGATATTTCCATGATGCCTTCTATTCCAGTGAAAAAAAAAGCCAATTATTAATGAATCCCATGTGTCATTCTTAACAATCAATTTCTCTTGCTGATAAATAATACTTTGTTTTCTTTAAATGTAAGTGGCATACTATACAGAACTTGAATAAGGTGGGGAAGAGAAAGCAGAACTGCCTTGTTTTGTATGACTAATATAATTGCTTCTGTTAAGTGTGCTCTTCAGTTTTACATTTCAGCTCTTAATTGCTTATTTTCCCATACAGCTAAAAATAAATATTTGCAAGTTTTGCATTCTGCCACACATTACAGTTCATGAAATATGTGTGCCCTTTGACAAAACAATTCAGAGACAACGTCAGCAATGTGTTTTTTTTACTTTACTGATCTAAATGTAACATTTTTTTGTGATATTTGTTAAAAATCTACATTGACACTTTAATCTTATATTATTATTAGAATATTATTATAACAGTGCTAATATTGTCACTTAAAGGGGCCTAAACATAAAATATTAATTGGACATTTTGGAACTGTTGTCTGTAACCTCGAATGTATGTACAGTGGATATAAAAAGTCTACACACCCCTGTTAAAATGACAGTTTTTGTCATGTTACAAAATCAGTACATCATTTCATTTCAGAACTTTTTCCACCATTAATGTGACCCATAATCCATACAATTCCATTGAAAAACAAACTGAAATCATTTATAGGGGAAAAATAAAAACCAAAAATAATGTGGTTGCAGAAGTGTGAACACCCTCTTATAATTGGGGATGTGGTTGTGTTCAGAATTAGCCAATCACATTTAAACTCATGTTAAATAGTAGTCAGTACACAGCATGTGACAACAATCTCCCGTATTCTTCATATATCTGGGCTGTGGTGTTAGGGTGGCAAGACGGAAGCCTTTTCTAACAAAGAAAAACATCCAAGCCCGGCTATGTTTTGCAAAGACCTACATCAAGTCTGCCAAAAGCATGTGGGAAAACGTGTTATGGTCTCCAGACCAAGGTTGAACTTTTTGGCCATAATTCCAAAAGGTATGTTTGTCGCAAAGCCAACACTGCACATCACCAAAAGAACACCATACCCCAGTGATGCATGGTGGGGGCAACATAATGCTTTGGGGCTGTTTTTCTGCAGCTGGAACTGGGACTTTAGTCAAGGTGAAGGGAATTATGAACCGTTCCAAATATCAGTCAATATTGGCACAAAACCTGCAGCCTCTGCTAAAAAACTGAACATGAAGAGGAATTTCACCTTTCAGCACGAGAACCACACAAAGCAGAACCTCCAAATCAACAAAGAATGGCTTCACTGGAAGAAGATCAAAGTTTTGGAATGGCCCAGCTAGAGTCCAGATCTGAACCCCATTGAAAATCTGTGGGGCGACCTGAAGAGGGCTGTACACAGGAGATGCCCTCGCGATCTGACAGATTTGGAGAGCTTTTGCAAGGAAGAGTGGGCAACAATTGCCAAGTCAAGATGTGCCATGCTGATAGACTTCTACCCAAAAAGACTGAATGCTGTCAAAGGATAATTCAACAAAGTATTAGTTAAAGGGTGTGCATATTTATGCATCCACATTATTTTTGTTTTTTATTTTTATTTTTTCACCCTAAAAGTTTGTTTCGCAATGAAATTGTACAGATTATGGGTCACATTAAAGGTGGGAAAATTTCTGAAATGATTCATCTTGTATTGATTTTGTAACATGACAAAACTGGCATTTTAACAGGGGTGTGTAGACTTTTATATCCAATGTATATAGCATACAGGTACAATTAACAAAAGGTGTTTCATTCACAACAATGTTTTCGCTAGTGAAAATATCACAGTATACAGAACTGGATAACCGGTAAAGGCAGAAACAATAAAATAATATACATTCAAGCGATAACATGTTAGGGTAATAATAGATATAAAATTCAAAATGAAATAATAAAAACAAAAAAGTGGGTGGGGCAAGATAGGCACGAGGAAGGGTCAGGTCTGGAGAAGTATCACAATTCGGCTACTTGACAATTCTTTAATAGTGATTGCTCAGTGTAAATGAACCTTTAGGAATAGATGTAAAGATTTACCATTTGACATTTGTTTTGATATTTTTTAGCTACTGTTACCTTGACATCTTTTTGCATGTATGTTCACCTATTTGCTTTAATAAATGTTCCTTTAAGTATATTAGATTATGAGTTAAAAATATTATCACCGATATTTATTTAAAATAAAATGTGAATTTTTTTGCGAGACTACATTTGTGGAATCCATCCCAACCCAGATAGCACCACACCTTACTCCAGGAGTGCACTCCATTTTTCTCTTTATGTACCCTAACTTTAACACATGAGTTATAGTACTGGACTATTCATATGGGGCAGGGGAGCCTTTTAGCCTTTCTTAGATCCAGGGTCTTGGTGCGACTGCTCCCTCTACACCCTCAGTAGTTACCCCTCTGTTAGCAACCACAGTCTGTTTCAGGGTAATTGTCATATAGCACATCTGAGTACTCAGTTGTTTAGTTTAGGATACAATTTCTATCACTCTCTTGCTGCTATATTAATCAGATTTTTGTAGATTTTAAATATAGGTGGAAAATCTATATGTCTCTGGCCAGCCTTGTATATGAACTATTTGAAAACTGCAAGTTTGTGTTCCTGTCAAATCCGCTCCCTGGCGGCCGCGGCCATGTACGAGTGAGTGCCGGGCGGCATCCCCCTCCTGAGAGACGCTGGCACTCACTTCTGCATCGCTGCATTGGTTCCCGTAGGGTGCACGCTCGCATCTGGCCTTAAAGGGCCAGTGCACACACATGAGTAAGATCTGTAATTAGCACATGATCACCCTGGACTATATAAAGGGCTCTGCCCTTTCGCTCATTGCCTGAGCATTGTTGTCTTTACCCATGTTAGTCTTAGCAAGTGGTCCCTTAGTGTTATCCTGTTCCCGTTGTTCCCATAACCTGCTACCTGTATCCTGTATCCCATGCTATATCTGTTCCTGTGCCTTAACCTGTTGTAGTCGTGTTGTGCCACCGGTCACGCCTGCTGATATACACCACATCTGGTGTCTAGAAGTTCATCTGTGCCGAGCCTCCATTACTGTCTGGACTATTAAAGGTACTATTGTACTAGGACTGTTGTTTGGCCAGCTGCTACTCTGCTATGGTGGTGTGGCCTAGTGGGCTCACACCCCGATGGATCGTGACATACAGTATGTTAAAAAATGTAAACATTTGTACTTTTTCCAATTTTTTAAAAGATTTTTCCTTTTAGAGTTCAAAAAAACCCTGATCTGTGTATTGTGAAGGTTGTTTGGAATGGAAATGTAATATGCACACATATAGATGGAATTGTTACAGAAGTCGAAGAGTTCAGGTAGAGTAGTAAAGAAATTCTTGAGATGCCTCCAACCCTCAATAGTGCATTAAAGTGTTTTTTCTGAACCAATTAATCCAGTCCTGCTTAACTAAACATGTTCAACCAAACATTTTTACAATGTACTTGCATTTGATCTGATGTTTGTAGCAGCGTATCTCATCTACAATCACTTGATGCCTCGCTAGCCAGAAATCCTAACTTCCTGCTCAGCCACGTATATGGTCTAACTTTCGGTTTTCAGAATGTACGGTCACGTCATAAATGACATGACTGTACTCAGTGGTAAGGGGTGTTACAATCTAGTCTTACTCCTCCTTCCTCCTATTCTGAGCATGCGTCATTGATACACACACAGGGTCCAACACGCATGCTCTATTCTATGTTTTCCCAGCGTCTTCCACTGACACAGCAGTTGACTTCACATCGCGCATGCGCCATTCCTTTTCCACCAATTGTAGTTTTAGTGCGCCTATACTAGCGCTCTGCCTGGGGCTCTGGCTCTAGGGAAGCCCCTGACATCAATGTCCATATATGGACAGTAATGTCAGGAGCTGGAACCCCAGGAAGAGCGCGAATAGTGCTCTGACCTGGACTCCAGCTCTGGGGCTGTCTGGGACCCCAGCTCTGGAGTACCTGAGGATGCAGTTCACACTGGGACATACTACCGGCCTCCCAGGACAGTTTTTTTGAGTATTGTTTGGTACAGCCCTGATATGTTGCACGTTTATTTTCAGCTCTTACTGATCTAATGAGAGCAGTAAAATGGCGACAGAGGTTAGAAAATGTTTATAGCTGGGTGTAGTAGGCGTGATGAGTCCCTGCTGCTGGCACATTGCATGCTGGGACACAAGCAGTGCATGGCGGGAACTTTATGACCGGAAGAGCAAGACAATGAACACACACAGGTAAACAAACTTCTCAATGTAATCACTAGAGCATAATGCTAAATTAAAAAAAAAAAAAAAGATAACAATATTCAGGGGGCATTAATAGATAAATTGATAAGGGTTGCAGTGACTGAAAAAAAAAGTATTGGAAAAACCCTTTAATGTTTCAGATAGAACAAAGTAAAGCAGAAGGGGATACATAACACCTTAAGCAAGAAGCTGCAAGTCATATATAGCATCATTCAAGATATATAATATACTGAACTGTGGCCGGCACTACTTAATAATTATTTATCTATAGGGGGTTCACCCCACATAACGTGACTAGGAATACAGATTACAGATGATTTCTACTTGTAAATGAGTGTGAGTGATGCCTTCATCTGATGCAGTTAATGTAACTTGTTTGCCTTTTATGTACTCTGGTTTCCACTAGGTATTTTTTGGTGGTTTAGTTCTGTGGTATGGTAGATGTGCAATTTTAGTGTACGAGAGTTTATAAATTTCCATTCAAACATTTAATCAGTCACAGCAGCAGTTTTGGTGCATTTAAGGTTTTGCAGTCCCAGCCATAGATGTGATATTTTTGTTTTTTTGTTTTATTTCTACCGTTTACTTCAATAGGAAGAAAAAAAAAAAAAAGTTTTGTATGTAATTTATGATTGCAGCTTTAGGCTCCTTGCACATGGCCATGTATTTTATGCCAAAGATGGAATCACTGTCATCCTAGGGTTCCCTGGCCCTCCCAGAGAAAATATTATCAATAATAGGTAACTTATTAATCAATCCATAGTATAAAAAAAAAAACAATCCAAGTGGTAAGTGATTGGCTTCAAAGTCAGCACAATGGGGTTGTCTTTTGTTTCTGGACCATGTTGTATTCGGTAGGATTCTGGTTTTCTGTTGGGCTAGCCCCAGCCTATACAGGATCAATACCCAAATTGTTAGATCAGGATAACCTTTCCCAAAAGCTTTCTGTGACAAAGGCTTTCCTGATCCCACAGGACGGGGCACCATTTTTTTGGGGATCCTGCAACAGCTGTAATACGGCCATGTCAAGGAACATTTCCCAGCACACTTTTTTGGAAGATACGTACCTTATCAAAGCTAAAAGAATATATAAATAATAATTTTCAAGAGTGAATTCACATGCTGCAGAATTGTTGCGGTTTCTCAGTGTGGATTCCGCACTGAAAATCCACAGCAATTCAGAGTACAATACATGTGGGTGGGGTTTTTAAATCACCATCCACATGTAGCAACAAAGATTTGTGCAGAATTTTGGGCATACTGCAAGTTTTCTAATCCGCACATGTCAATTCTGTTGTGGAATTGTTGCAGACTCCAATCCATCGGGTGAAATCCACACTAAAATCTGTGTCAAAATTTGCATGTAGCACATGCACATTTTGTAGTGGATTTGCTGCAAAATCCGCTCGGGAAATAGTTATTTTGAATACGAAATTTGGTTTATTCATTAACCTATTTTATTTTAACAAAACAACTAATTTTAAAAGACATAAACACATTTAAGGAACTTATAGATATGTAAATGGGAATCTTTTCAAAAACTTTGCATTTACTGTTGCATATGATATTTAGCAAACGAGAAACATGATTGAAAAAGAATGTTGATATGCCAAACTTCTCTTTTATATAGTCAAATGTAAATAATCTGAGGAAGTGGAAGTTCTGCATTTAGAATGACTTAATTTGTCCATATATCAAGTGTGCTGGTTAACATTACAAAGCATCGGGGATTATCCACATTTGAAAATAATTTCTCACAAGAAATACAGCACGGCTGAGTTTACACATTCGGATTTGCCTTCCCTCCCTCCCATCTTTAAAAACACAATCAGATGTACATCCAGATGATTATTACATGCAGAGATATTCTAAAAGGATCGGAGCGGGCAAAATGTCCCCATCCCAACAAAATTAACACCTGCTGTTCATTATAATAGGGAAAAGTAATTGTTACGGTATTGGTGATCGTCTCGAAAACATTTATATGCGGGTCAGATAATGACAAGTTCAGATGATTCAAATATTTTGACAATTTTTACAGAAGTTGATAATCACTAGATAGACGAACTTGGCAAAGAAAATCCCTAAAGTAAATCCAGCTCAAGTATGAGAACTAAACGACCATAATGGTTGATCAGCAGCTACTAACAATTAAAAAAATTAAAGGGGGGGGGCTATGAAAACTTCCCTTCTTGTTCATATGCAGGGTCGGATTGGCCCATCAGGGAAACCCGGAGGGCCCTGGATCTGACACAATAATGGACCCCAAAGATACAGCAGAAGACCACTCCATTTGGAACTAATCACTTGTCACTCGGGTATATATCTTATGGGATGTTTCATAAATAAGCTATTCGACTTTATTAACATGTCCTGTGAGTAGTGATGGCAATAAATATTACAATAAAAGTGGACGTGCACATGTTCTATAGAGATGGAGGACCCCAAATAACCTCTGTCCGACACTGTCCATATGAATAGTTATTGCTGTAAGCGTCTCATGAACAAAATTTGAAATTGCTACACAACATTATTTCTATTACAATCGGGTTGATTTAATCTGGTACATGTCATGAGCTGTAGTGGATTTTTCTTCGTAAATTTCCTCCATTGCATTGACCTCTACGTGGATAGATTAGCAAGTTTGATTACTAATAATGTGTTATGAAAAATTGTGTGACACTATAGAGCAGTGTTTCTCAGCACCAGTCCTTAAGTACTCCCAGCAGATCGGGGGCACAATTATTTTGAGTGCATCAGGCATTGCCACAGGTGTTTTCTCTATGGAATATCCTTAAATCATGACCCGTTGGAGTCCTTGAGGTCTGAAGTTAGGAAACACTGCTGTAGAGCAGATTATTAGTGCAGACTGTCAGTATAGCCAGTATACCTGGCGTAGATGTGGAGAGAATTCTGCTGAGCCGGTCGTAATATATTTTAGTTCAGGTCTATGCTGAAGATCCAATGGAAATTATTTTTAATGTAATCTGTCCCTAGTTGTTATTGATGTAATCGCCAAAAAAACAAAGGAAACTTACACATAGTTCAATGTAAAAATGTACTACTATTGCTAGTGTTTTGCCGGATATAGTCAAATATTTCCAATTATAGCATAATATGTCATTATTGCCCCAGCCTTTCAGTAGCATATCGTGCGTCTGATCCACAGGGACACTTTACGTCTATGACCACTATTGTGCTGGGCTATATTGTGTTATATAATTGGTGTAGAAACCCGGTAGTAATTGAATGCGGCTACATCAATAAGATGTTTGTCAGATTTGTGCAAAACCCTCATTTTATTGCTTATATGCCCTTACTTTGCTACTGTGTTGACACAGGCCTTTTCTCACAAGCACTAACTGGTAGGAGATAATTCCTAATGAATAAGGCTTTTGCTGATAAAAGTAGCTCTGAGCCTTTGTTTGAGCTGACTTATCAGTAAGTCCATAGGGGTATAGGCTGTATTTTTTAGCTTTGTTAAGGAGAAAAGTGAATTTAGTCATTCATTCTAAACAGCCTTTTATACTTTTTGTTTCTTTTCTTTAACTCCCCTATGTTATTTTTCAGCCATTGCTTTCATCCAGCCTTTTGAAGCAACCCTATTAAAATGTTTCTCAAATTTCTTTAGCTTTTATAGACCATAGTGAACGTTGACTAAAACATTATTATTTTTCTTCGTTCCTTTACTTGATTAGGTATTTATTTCTTTAATGTAGGCTGGACGCTCAGCACTGACGGTTATGCCCAAAGAAATTATAGCAATTCTGAATTTTTCCAATGCAGATTATATAGTGACAAATGTTTTACTGTTACCTTTTTGTAAATTTTAGATTTTTATTAATTGCTTTAATTATGGTATCCACAAACAGAGCTGTAATTCTATTGACTAGGAACTGAGCAACAGGATTACCATTCAGTTTGGCCATGTGTGCCTAAAGGGGATTTTACACTGGCCAATTATCGGGCAAACGATCGTTCATAGAACGCTCATTGCCGATAACTGCCCTGTGTAAACAGGGCAGCGATCAGCAGATGAACGAGCAGACGCTTGTTCATCTGCTGATCGTATCGTTTCAAAAAAATAAAATATTATCGTTATCGGCAGCACATCTCCCGGTATAAACAGGGAGACGCACTGCCGACATGATAATGTATGGGGACGAGCAAACAGAGTAACGACCTTGTGACAGGAGCAAATGAGCACCGATCAACAAGCTGTCTCGTTGATCGGTGCTCACTGTACCAGCCAAAATCTGCCAGTGTAATAGGGCCTTAAATTGGCTAGATCCAGTCATTTTATTTATTAAACTAGTGACCAAATCACATCTTCATTGGGGCTCATCAATGCAGGATTTTACTCTATAGTAACCCTAATTTAGTAGCTCTCGTGGGTTTAGATTTCTTAAACATTGAGATTGCAAAATGTTTGTTTACCATTGCCGTTGTTATTCTGTCAGTAAAGGAAGAAATAAAAAATGATTGATCTCAATATTTTTATGCCTACATAAGGAATAATTTTGCACAAAATACTTCCCAAACTACTCCCCTGTCTTTCCCCTGGTAGGGTCAGGGAGGTAGAATTCAGAAGTCTAACATATATTACCTTTTAATTATAACCTGATTTAGGCATTTTTTTTATAAAAATGTCTTTGCCTTTTTAAGTCTAAAGGGGTTGCATCACAGAGACAACCCCTTCACATTTGCCCTATTAGGGCATATGGATGTCATAGACTGGGTCTCCGCTCTATGAGCCAGTGGATCAGCATCTCCCGCTCTGGAGGACTTGGCCCGTCCATGCATTGCATTTAGCCTCAGCTGCAATGCAAATGTATGTTTTGCGGTAACTTCTCCAAGGAATAATAGCTAATCGCCAAGTCTTTTAGAAGCCTACCCATGGCTAGGTAGAAGGGTTTTCACAAATATAGCTTCTGGACTGCACATCCGTATCAAGGAGTTTTGTTACCTCCGTGCCTGCATAAACAATATAGTGTAGAATTTCTGCATTGGATAACCGTTACACTTCCGCATTTCACACCCTAAGAAGATGCAGATTTGTTTTTATAGGAGTTAACCCAGGGTGAACACAGGCTTACTGCGGCACGCAGGCATATTCTGGAGACAACACTTTAATTATTGATCAGTTTAATCATATTAGATATTTTTCCGACACAGTTTAACGTTATGGCCAAATTGTAGCATATGGGGTTAGTATTATTTTTCTTTTTGTAAACCACAAGAGTGCTGCTGAATTTATCTTCTATCTGATATCTATAGCACAACTGCTTAAGCATTAGAACATGTTAATTCCTGGTGACAGGTGCACTTTAAATGCTAAGAATGGTGTATTTATTCCTAAATAAAAGGTTATTCATATTTCCAAGAAGATTCCACACTCCAAGGCTTTGCATGTCATTTGTTAAAGCCTGAACCTCATGGCTCAACATCTGCCACTACTGTATATTAGTCAGGCTCCTATCAGCATTAAAGAGTAGAAATGGAATTTAAACATAGGTTGACATAACTCGTGATAAACAGTCACTGGAAAATATTACAATGTTTTTCTCTCTCTCTTTTGAGTGGAATTAAGAATAACTATGCAGCTATATTCTAAAATAAACCACTTCTCTTTTCCATTGTACTGACTTTAGGAATGTTGGCACTGGGAAGGCTAAAGTTCTTGCTCTGTTCATAAAAAATGTTTATCCATAGATAACTCTTTCTGTGCTTAAACCAAGATCCCTGTAACACACCCAATGCCAGAGGAAGTACATTTTAATTACAAGTACATGATACTTTCTGAAATTGTTGTTGAAACTTAATCTTTGGAGCTGCTTCAACTAAAATGTTGGTGATTTCATCATGAGAAATTAATTCTGCTATATCTTTCATTGTGATGGGGACTATTTGTATATTATACCAGCTCTTCAGAAGAAAAATCAAATACCCATGCTGCCCTCCAAGCGATATCAGCAGAATACAGACACCTCTTACAGCAGAATACAGCAGCTGATTGTAAAAGGACCTCTCGCCATTTGCAGAATACAGGCATAATAAACTTTTCTTGTATTCTGGTGTTGGTGCTTGGGTCTCTGATTGTCTTGCTGCTGCCCTTTATTAGTATTGATATCTTAGAAATTGCTTTTTTTTAATCTTTTTTAAAAATGTGTAATTTGTATTGCATTGTGCTTATTAATATCTGGTTTTGAACACATTTTCACAGGTTAAAATCAATATCTAACTTTATTTTATTTGGAATTTAAATTTGCATATAACTTTGCAAACCTTGCTTTACTTTTCTACTACTTGTCTAGTTACGTCAAGTACTGTCTTTTTATGTACCCAACCAAACCTGCAGTATAAATGTAATTGATTATATATTTGTTTAATTTTGAAATGTTTAGAAATTTATTTTTTGTTTGAATATCCTCAATGCAGGAAATGCGTGCAAAAAGTCAAAACAAAAATGACCCTACCCCCCCTACAAAAAAAATACAGTTTCATATAAATTTAAGTGTATCCTCTTTATTCAATAATTTTAAGAAGCTGCTTATAATGCAATCCTCTATATTAAAATAGCTCCAGATTTAGTGTCTAAGGGGAATTTATCACCTATATTTTTTCCTATTTTAAACCAGACAGTGAAACATCATCTTTTTTTATAATCTGTTTTTATTTTTTGATTGTAGGTTTTTTTCATGCTATCTTCTGTATATGATTATGGGGGCGGCCATCTTGTCTGAGATGCTGTGAACAGCATTTAGAGATATGCTTTACAGCAGCCTCATAGACCATAGGAACTTGTGAACAGGAGGGGACCCAATGACTTCTGTTGGAGAGTCTTCTAGGCATTCTCTGTGACCTGTGCAGAGGTCATCGTGCAGGAAGGGATAGGAGGGGAGCGATCACCATCATCTATTGTCAGTGGTGAATCCTGTGTTATTTTTTAAAGAGGTGTTACCTGCCATTGTAATCCTGCCTGTGATGATAGAGATGACTGCTGAGAAGTGATCTCTACAGAACAGGAAGTGTCAGTCTATTGTGAAGCTCAGTGGCCAGAGTGAAAACTGCAAGATGTTAGGATTATTTTTTTATTATAGATAATGACATTGAAAAAAATTCTGTAGAAATATGTTTTAACATAAAAACTTGATGTAAACAATAGGTAATTTTCTGATGAATCATTCCCTTTAAAGGGAACCTGTCACCAGCATTTCACCTATTAAACCAGCAATACCTGGTGGACGTGGGTGAAATGTTTTGTTTTTTTTAAATTTATGTAACCTATAATTATCTTCGAAGTAGGCTTTGTACCTTTTTTAGTATTACGTTTTTTAGTGTTCCCACACTATATGCTAATGAGCATAAAAGAGTCATATCTTCCTTTGAAAAGAGTCATATCTTCATTCCTCAAGCCTTTCCAAGTTAACCCCGCCTCCTTACTTTTGATTGACCGCTCCTCGCCTCCACCCAGCACACTCGAAATCCCACGCATGTGCTTCGATGGCCTGTTTTGGTGCGTGCACATAACGGGACACCATAGCAGCGCATGCGCAGTAACTAGATTTGAGGCCCAGATGAAGCAGGGAAGGGTGTCCGAAAATACATGACGAGCGCATGCACGCTATCTCAGACGAGATTTCAGCATTGAGTATAAGCTAGGTTTCGGCGGTGGGCGAGCATAAGAAGAGGAACAAATCAGACTGCCGGATTATTACCATAAAAGGCGAAAAATGTTTGCAGACCGTTATTTACGGTCAGAGAGTTTAGGAGAGGGGATAATGGCAATGAACTTTTGACAGCAGCGGCCATTGAGGGGTGAGTAGAGTTAAATAGGTGAAATGCTGGTGACCGGTTCCTTTTAAATATAATATTTTTGTGTTACTTACCCGAAAATCCAAAAATAATTCATTTTATGAAACTATCTAATTTGCTTTCCTTTCTCCACTTCAGAATTAAGATAATTGAGCCTCTGTTGTGTGTTAACAGCATTTGATACGCTGAGTTATTTTTATTTTTTTTATTTATTTTCCGAGTAGATTTAGAGAGAGGAACACCCTTAATGTAGTCACAAGGTACTTTATGCCTTCAGGGACCTGTCAGAACTGTTTTAAAAGCATTACCATATATACCAAGTCATGCAATGCATGTCAGCACTTGAGGCTGTCTGTCAATAAAAACAAATGTAATTTTACATAATGCTATCTTGTGCAGAGCGAGCATGTATTAAAGTCAACAGGTTTTGTATTGTTTTGGTACTTTATCAAGTATTTTATTTTGCAATATATTTTCTAGGTGCAAACTGAAATTTTTTCACCCGAGTTCTTGCTGTTTAGCAGCAGTTTATGCAGAAATACAAAATATTTATGCAAAAAAAGAAAATATTGAACATCCAGATGCTTTAAAATATGGAATTAACAGAATACAGGAATAGGGTGTGTTCATATTGCATCAGACAAATATTTATCTTTTATATAGCATTTCATCTATTTGCACAATATTTGAAAAGGGATTCATGTCCAAATAATCAATGGACAATGTTTATTTATATGTATGTAAATAATACCTGATATAATTTGATTTATAGGGATTTATTTTACCCCTTTCAGATTACTTTTGGGAGATCTCTACTCCCATATGTTTTTTTTTTTTTTTTTTGCTGTAAAGAAGAGTTCCTCAAATGCACTATTGTTGCTCTCCCAAATTTTCAAAAACCCAGTGACCCAAATCCCATTAAACAACCATGAACAAAGCCGTTAATATGGCAACAAATATTGTTGAAGGAAAATATTTATTATTTAGAATAAAATCAGAGCAATAAGGCCTAGTTTACACAGTTTTTTGGCGCTTTTTTGATGCGTCAAACTGCGTCATAAACCATCCGAAATCGCCTCCCATTGATTTCAATGGAAGGCAGAGGCGTTTTTTCCCACGAGCGGAAAAAAGCGCTCGCAGGAAAAAAAGGATTATGATCTTTCTTCCCGCGTTTCCGGTCTCTGACCTCCCATTGACAGCAATGGGAGGCAGAGAAAGCGTGTTTTGCCCTTGTGGCGCTCAATGGCCGCGGCTGAAAAATGCGGCAAAGAAAGTGCAGGCAGGTCAAAATCTGCAAAAACCTGTGTGAACATACCCTAAAAGTGTCAGAACTAATAATATTGTCAGAACTAATGATAATTTGTAGCAGATTCATTTTCTTCTTCATAAGTGTCCTATAGGAAGTCACCTTGTGCTTGCCTGAATGATTGACAGTCCTGCTTTGGAAAAGATCAGAATAAATGGACATTCATTTGATACAGGATTTGAAAAGCCACTATGAAATAGGAAAGAAACTTCGAGCTTGAGTGCAGTGTACATCATTATTCCCATCCACGGTTCATTAGGTCACTTCTTGCAATGATCCCTTTGTCAAGCTCAGTAAGCAGTGAACAATGGGTAGTGAGAACCCTGAATGAAGTTAAAGAGGCTCTGTCACCAGATTTTGCAACCCCTATCTGCTATTGCAGCAGATAGGTGCTGCAATGTAGATTACAGTAACGTTTTTATTTTTAAAAAACGAGCATTTTTGGCCAAGTTATGACCATTTTTGTAGTTATGCAAATGAGGCTTGCAAAAGTACAACTGGGCGTGTTGAAAAGTAAAAGTACAACTGGGCGTGTATTATGTGCGTACATCGGGGCGTGTTTACTACTTTTACTAGCTGGGCGCTCTGATGAGAAGTATCATCCACTTCTCTTCAGAACGCCCAGCTTCTGGCAGTGCAGATCTGTGACGTCACTCACAGGTCCTGCATCGTGTCGGCACCAGAGGCTACAGATGATTCTGCAGCAGCATCGGCGTTTGCAGGTAAGTCGATGTAGCTACTTACCTGCAAATGCTGATGCTGCTGCAGAATCAAGTGTAGCCTCTGGTGCCGACACGATGCAGGACCTGTGAGTGACGTCACAGTGCTGCACTGCCAGAAGCTGGGCGTTGTGAAGAGAAGTGGATGACACTTCTATACACAACGCCCAGCTAGTAATAGTAGTAAACACACCCCGATGTACGCACATAATACACGCCCAGTTGTACTTTTACTTTTCAACACGCCCAGTTGTACTTTTGCAAGCCTCATTTGCATAAATACGAAAATGGTCATAACTTGGCCAAAAATGCTCGTTTTTTAAAAATAAAAACGTTACTGTAATCTACATTGCAGCGCCGATCTGCTGCAATAGCAGATAGGGGTTGCAAAATCTGGTGACAGAGCCTCTTTAAATAATCTTGTTTGTCCAAGACCCTTTTAAGGAAATCGCATATATACCAACTGAACGAAAGCTGAGGCCTTGAAGTCATGAGTTCACGTCGTTATTTGTCTTTTAAAACCTAATAGCTTGTCTGGTCATTGGTAGCAGTATGTGAATGTCTACAGTATACCATTTATTGATGTTACCTAGCTAGCCTGTTTTTCTATTTTCTTATAAACTTCATATATGTATCGAAGGACCAAGCCCATGACATGTAAAATGAAGTTATTTGATTTTAATAAGTTTGAGTTTAAATTCATCAATCTAAGTCCTAACTATTTAGACTCGCCTGGTGCCGATGTGTCCTCGCTCATCCGACACGATGCAGGACCTGGGGCAGGAAGTGAGTAACGTCACAGCGGGATCTCTCGAGAACACGCTGTGTCTGCACTGCCAGAAGCTGGGTGGTAACGAAGAGAAGTGGATGATGCTGATTCGTCAGCATCATACACTTCTATTCACAACGCCCAGCTAGTAAAACAAGTAAAAACGCCCAGATGTACATACAGAATACACGCCCACTTGGACTTAACTTTAAACACGCCCAGTTGTACTTAAGAAAGGCTCATTTGCATAAATATAAAAATGCTCATAACGTGGCCAAAAATGCTCGTTTTTGAAAAAAAAAAAAGTTACTGTAATCTACATTGCAGCGCCGATCTGCTGCAATACGAGATAGGGGTTTGAAAATCTGGTGACAGAGCCTCTTTAAATGTCAGGGAGTCCAAAGTCTATTCCTATGGATTCTATTGGGGAAAACACTGCATGATTCTAACCAGGGTTTTAAGACGTTGGAAAATCTACATGAAACCCGAAGGCCTAATTCACATGAACATGAATGCGCACGTAAAAAATGCAGCATTTTGCGCACGTTGCAGTTCCGTGTGCCATCAGTGTTTGGTGCGTGTCTGCATTATTTTCGCGCGTATGCCATCCTTATGTCACGCGGTTTTGATGTTTACAAAATGAAATGAAGGAGGTGGTTTTCTTTTTCCCATCATTTCTTGAGCAACTGTTGAGCGAATCACGCACAGCACACGGATGTGCATCCGTGTGCTGTCTGTGATTTTCACGCACCCATTGACTTCAATGGGTGCGTGATGCGGAAAAAACGCTCAAGTATAGGACATGCAGTGAGTTTCACGCAGCGGACACGCTGCGTGAATTAACACGGAATGTCTGAATGGCCCCATTGACTTGCATAGGTCCGTGCGACGTGCGTGATTTTCACGTGCGTATCACGGACGTGAAATACACTTGTGTAAATAAGGCCTAATCCTTTTTATCATTAACAAGTGAAGGAAGGTGGATACTAGAGACATTTTTGAGACTCAACTGCCAGCGCATAGAGCAACTTGGTGGTTATTTGGAGACAACCATCTCATGATCAGACTGATTACTACTGCTTTATGTGTTGGCATTCATTTGTTTATTGTATATACAGGTACCTATTGATTTTGGAAATTTGTAACTGACAACTATGGTAAAATCATCAGGTTTGAAGAAGTCTTTATTTTAACCCTTTAATGACCAGCCTATTTTTGCCCTTAATGACCAGGCAATTTGTAAGTTTTTTTTTTCATCATCCCATCATCATCAAAGAGCTATAACTTTTTTAATTTTCTATCAATATAGCTGTATGGGAGCTTTTTTGGGATGAGTTGTATAACTCAATATGGTAATATGGGTCTCAAATATGTGAACGTTAATCAGCCCTTGAGTTTGTTTAGGAAAATACATTGTTTATATTGTTCAACCTTTATATTTTCAATCTTTAGCAAATATTTCTCAGGGAATTCCTTTATCAGTTATTAAAGTGTTTGAAACAACATGTTTGGCATTGACCAACTGTTTCATTTTTCATGCTCTCTTTGTGTTTGCATTATTTCAAGAAAAGAAAACATTTTGGCAGTGATCTCAGAATTATGATTCATTTGATTAAAGTAAAGATTGGCATTAGATTGGAAAAAAGTGGCGATGATGGCCATTTATCTTTATTTCTCACTGACGACCTCCTCTCTCCCACCCATTCCCACAGCACTGAAAAAAAATAAACATCCATTTGATTTACCATATGAGGAAGTAAGCACAAAGCATAAAACAACAGCGAATGTTACGAGTCTATGCCATTAATGTCTTGCAGTTCGTTGGTGTGTTTGTTTATGGTTCCAGAGAAGTGTCTGAAAGATAAACACTAAAAATGTGGAACTCCTGGCAGAAAATGAGTCATCCAAACCCTAGTCTATATATTGAACTAGCGTTATCCAGATGAATACTCTCAGAGCATAAGTTGAGTAACCATAAGGAAAATACATCAGGGAGACTGCCCATTTAAATGGATTATCAGCACTGGAGTGTATTTTATTGGAATAAATGTTACTGTCCAGCAATCAATATAGTACAATTTCCTTTAAAAAAAACCTTCATTACATAGCGATATGCCAGAATATATTGCATTGCATAAATACAAAGCATCTCATGAATGTAATCTTTATGTGACACACTAAAGCCGCTTTAAAGGCTTTGGCCACCGTAGCAACTAATGCATCTAAAATTAAGCGACTTGGCAGAAAGTTTTAATTAAAAAATCTATTGTTTTGTGTCTACAGCTCCTATGCAGAGCTATATGTTTCCATGGTAACAAACAAACTCTGTGTAGACTATTCCTGCAGTCAGTTTACCATTAATCTAACACCTACATATTTTTAGTAAGAAGTAGGGGACTGATGGAAGGTAGTACGATTACAGACTACAGAAGGTTTGTTTGTAGTCTGTTACCATGGTGATACATAGGTCTGCATAGGAGCTGTAAACACAAAACAATTGGATATTTTCAATTAAGGCTATTTCCAAAGTTGCTTTAGTTTTCATTTTAGATGCATTTAAGCCCAAAAAAACACAAAACATTGCTACGAAGGTGGACCTTCCATTTGAACCACCATAAAACCACTGTAAAACAGGCATAGTCTTGTAGGAAGAAGGTTTGATATAGCTGATCATGGCGAAGTTTAGGCATGGGGAGACATTTTTTTCTAAATGTCTTACCCTGAAAGGCTCACTAATACATGTTTTTTACTGACCACAGATGCATTTGAATGAAAATTCCTGATGTCAAAGTGGCAGTCTGCAGAGAATGGTCAATTGTCAGTCAAAACCTCCTCTGTCTGAATTATTATTACATATACCATTATATTTTATTCTAATATATTATTTTCAGAATGTTTCCAGATGAAATTCTGGATAGTTTGGGGCTTTTCAGTAAATTTGAATTTGAGTGCCTATATTACAGTAAACTGTAGCTGGCTCTGGTAATAGAATAAATGCAGATGGTTAGATCATTATTTGTGTTGTTCATCTAAATCCCATGAAGCCTTTATTAAAACAAAGTTATTTTCATGATGTTTAAAAAAAAAAAAAAAAAAAGTGTCTATGATATTTACACTGTTACAATATACTTTGGACATGTTTTACATAAACTATACAAATATGTTTACAGGCATAAATATATGTATAAGGCTTCGTTCACATCTGCATCAGGGCTCCGTTCCGACCGGTGCCCTGACAGACACAAACGGAAACCTTAGGTTACCGTTTCCATCACCATTGATTTCCATGGTGACGGATCCGGTGCCAATGGTTTCAGTTTGTCTCTGTTGTGCAAGGGTTCCGTCGTTTTGACGGAATCAATTGCGTAGTTGACTACGACTTGAAATCTATGATGATGGAAACCGAAACCTATGGTTTCCATTTGTGTCCATCAGGGCTCCATTCCTGCGGAAAGCTCAGACGGAACGTCGGAACGGAGACCTGACACAGATGTGAACAAAGCCTTATCTGCGCAAAAAGTTGCATAACTATGTACTTTGTACTAATCCTGAGTTACCGACGGAATTGTAGTCCAGAGCTACATTCACAAATCTGCTGTTAGAGAACAACCGCAAGCGTGTCAACAGACACATCCCTAACACCGTAGGCTGTGTTCAGCATATACAATGGGAGCACTTCCTGACGTATACAGTGATGTGCCTACAGTGTCCCTTGGCATACATTTTCCCAGTATATGTCAGCTGACATTTAAAAAAAACAAAAATACATGTGAAATACAAATGTGTCTTTTTTTTTTTTTTTCTTTTTTTTTTTTAACAATGGGATTCAATTTGCAGACATCTGGGGCATATGTTTGGTGGCACACTTAAAATGTGCATGTCGTTCGTATGTCCTGAACTTGATGTGAACAGATTCTTACCTGAGCTTTCATAATGCAATGAGAGAGTTAATCGTTTCTACACCATATTCATATGCCATGATTCCCAAAGTAAGGTTTGTGCAGACATTTAGCCAGCAAGGAATGGTGAGAAATTTCAGATCTAAAGCCTGCAAAATACAAATGGTAACTCCGCGTCAGCACTTGATCACATAATAGGGGTAAAGTTGGGACAATTCCTAATTTAAAACATTGTTTTTTTCATACTATTAAAGAGAACCTTTCACCTCCCCATACATGTGCAACGGAGTGCAGCATGTAATAGGCAGGGCTGCACAAACCCTTATGCACTTTAATTTATTTTACTATCCTCCTCCGTTATTTAGATATCGGTGCCGTTATATTTAAATAAGCCCCTAAACTGTCAATGGGGCGTGTACTGGCAAGGGGGTGTGTTACTATGGCTGTGACACTGTCCAATCAGCTAGAGCAAGAGCTGGAGAGAGGAGAGCGTGTGCGCGCGCACGCGCTCACTCGCTCTTGAGCTTTCGGCAGACAAGCTCCCATTATCTCACGAGAGATCACCCAGTCTTGTCGTCCTTTGTCTGCCGAGAGCTGAAGAGTGAGTAAGAGTGTGCACGCGCACACGCTCTCCTCTCTCCAGCTCTTGCTGTAACACTGTCCGTAGCTGATTGGACAGTGTCACAGCGATATTACACGCCCCCTTGCCAATTACACGCCCCATTGACAGTTAAGGGGGTTATTTAAATATTGGGGGCCAAATATAACAGCACCGATATCTAAATAACCGAGGAGGATAGGAAAAAATTTAATGTGCCCCAGGGTTTGTGCAGCATTGCCTATTACATGCTGCACATGTATGGGCAGGTGAAAGGTTCTCTTTAAGTGTGTGGATTTTATGAAAGTGATGAAGTGATGCATTTTTAATGTAGTTCTGTTTGAAGCATGCCAGCAGACGCAGAAGATTGCATGAAAACTTGCTTTTTAGGGCTTTAAAAATTGTAGTGATCTACAGGGCAGCAGTGCCCCCTTCAGTATTCTACTAGGGTTAAAGTACTCAGACTTGATACCCTGACCATTTAGCTTGACCCTTTTGAAATGATAATTTTTTGAGCTTATGCAAGTATGACAATCAGCGTGACAGAAGTATTTATGAGGGCGTTGACATTATTGTCAGCCCCTTAAATGTTGATTAGTGGCATTTGAGCTTTAAATGAAAGGTAAAGAAAGAGAACCGTAAAATGTCAGCCATTTAACTAAGACTGGCATGCGAAGCACAGAGGTCAGAGGGCAGTATGCTGAACCCAGCATGTTGGCAGCATTTCAAAGCTTTAATGTCTGGCTGAGATGTGTGCTAATGAGCAATGTGTGTCGCTTAACCAAGATCATGGGGTCTGTCACATGAATCTGTATAAATCTGTAACAATATGTGTTACAGTATTGCTCTTGTATTTTGGCTACAATGTAATTAAAAATCTCTTAGAAGGCCTTGCTACATTACTCAAGCATAAAGCCTTTTTAAGATAATTAACTGTAAGCTCTTTTCCACAGATAATGTGCTTAAATGTAGTTATTGAGGAATAGAAGGAACACATTTTGTTTTATTGCCGCAGATGTTATTCCATTTTGGGAAAAAAAAAATAATCTTTGGATAGATATTGGCCCCACTTCTTTGCCTTTCTGAACATGTTATTCATTTGTTGAGACATCCAAATGTGAAACATATGGGGAAATACTTAGTGTTCTAGAAGCGGCTCTAAGAATGTGAATCTTTCAGGCATCGCACTGGAGCATCTGTTTATTAAGAAGAGTGGTGCGTACTAGTTGACAAAGTTTTGTCAACATACTCCTATATTTGTGACTGAACAGAAGACTAGGCAGAAGCAGCCTTGTTGTAATACAACTTAGATTCTTACAATTGCAAGACTTGCACAAATGCGAACCATTTAGGGGGTAGGTATGTGAAATTGGTGGCTTTTTGCAGCCTCCACAAACCGAGATTTGGTATGTTGTTTGGAGTCGTTCTTGTTAAAGTACCAGTAGTACCTTGTTCTACAAAAACGACTAGATAATTGTATAATCCATCAGATTAACTAAAATACACTTATCATTACGTTCGAAAGTAACTGGGCTATTTTATTAGAGGTTTCATAGCTAAGGGTCTAAGGGTATGTGCACACGAGAACTGTCTTTTACGTCTGAAAAAACACTGTTTTCAGAAGAAAACGGCTCCGTCGTTTCAGACGTAAAAGCTCCTCCACGCATTATGCGAGGCGTCTTTGACGCCCGTAATCTTGAGCTGCTCTTCATTGACTTCAATGAAGAACGGCTCAAATTACGTTGCAAAGAAGTGCCCTGCACTTCTTTTCCGAGGCAGTCAATTTACGCGTCGTCGTTTGACAGCTGTCAAACGACGACGCGTAAATTACAGGTCGTCGGCACAGTACGTCGGCAAACCCATTCAAATGAATGGGCAGATGTTTGCCGACGTATTGGAGCCGTATTTTCAGGCGTAAATCAAGGCATAATACGCCTCGTTTACGCCTGAAAATAGGTTTGGTGAACCCAGCCTAACAGTTAGGAGCCCTGTCGAATTAGCATGTATGGATCCACACTTGAAGTTTTTCCAGCAGGTGCAACAAGTGCCCAACTTTTCCATTAGTTGTGCCAGGCTCCCGGGAAAAAGAAATGGCTAAATACAATGGATGGATATATATAAATAAAGTGAATTTTCAAATGCCTTCATAGAGGAGGTGAAACGTTGTGGTACCATGTTGGATGAATAAATTCACTTTATTTGAGTGCTGCTTCACGTTCTCTTTTTTGGATATCTAACACATAAGGAGAGGTCACTCCTTTTATTTTTGAAGCTCTGCACCAGCCAAGTCAGGCATTTGTTCACAGTGCTGCTCCAATCCTCTGCTTTTTATATATATATATATATATATATATATATATATATATATATATATATATATGCACCCTTAGTTAGTTATGCACTAGGTAGAGCGTCATAATAATCACTCATGTAAATTATCAATTCTCATTCACCTGGTACCAAACAGTTTGTATCAGAAATGTCAACTAACTCTCCTCAGTGCCAGGCACAATAAAATCTTATAGCCTTTAGTATTCTGTTCTGTAGCACCTACAGAAGTGGGAGGCAGATCAGATCTGTGTTCAAAACCACATAAAAAGAAAACAATAGCTAAAAATATTTAGACACATACAGTATATAAAGATTGATAGAGTTCACTGTAAAGATATATATGTGCACCTGTTGGATGTATGGAGATTGCACACATTCAAGTTTACAAATTACATTTTAAATTAGTCGCATGCCAATACAACTTGAAAAAACATTAATAGCTTTTTGCAATTTGCGAGCTCTGTTACATACACTTTTTCTTTTAATAATTTATACTTCAGCTCTAAATTAGATTTAGGATTGCAGCACTGTATCGATACAGCTCATCTAGGTCTATAATGCCACTTCAGCAGTATTTTCTCATTAAAGTTTGTTACAGGCCATAGATAACTGGCAGCCTTCATAACATTTAATTGAAGTCCCCATGTTTGTAACTGCTCTATGCTGATTTACATTTAAAGGAGATTCAAGTTTTCACATAATCAACCATTGACTCCATATTTTTTTTATTGTAGAATTGAAGTGTACAAAGTCCTTCATTTTTATTTAATCAAGCTCTATTTCCAACTAATTTTTTTTACGGACTGTGACACATATTTGCTAGTATGAGAAAGTTCACAGCCTGTAATTGCTGCAAGGCAGAAACCATACTGTAAGGGCTTGTCCACAAGTAGCGGAATTGCTGCGTTTTTTCCGTCCGGAATTTCGGACGGAAAAAACGCTGCAGAATACAGTAACAGCAAAGTGGATGAGATTGAAGAAATTTCATCCACACGCTGTGTAAATACAGAGCGGAAAAAAACGCTCAGAAATTGGAATTTCATTCAATGGGGAGGTAAAACCTGCAACAAATAGCAGTTTTTGCGGCGGGTTCGCAGCGAATCGGCCGTAAAAAAACGCAACTCTGAATTATTATTTTTTTGGACTACTATACTTACCTAGGAGTCTGTGTTTCTTCCTCCAGGCCGGCCTCCTGGGATGACGTTTCATCCCATGTGACCGCTGCAGCAGCGGTCACATGGTATGAAACGTCATCCCTAGAGGCCGGCCTGGATGACATCAAAGGGCCGGCCTCCTGGGATGACTCTTCATCCCATGTGACCGCTGCTGCAGCCAATCACAGGCTGCAGCGGTATCCTGGGAGGAAATGTCATCTCAGGAGGACAGTTAATGCAGCAGTTTTTCACCCGGAATTCCCTCCAGCGCACAGGGCGGATACGCTGCGTGCTTTTACGCAGAATATCCGCAACGTGTGAGCCAGGCCTAACAGTAAATCATGGGGCACTATAGAACGAAGTAAACACTATAAAAAAAGAGAACTTTCTGCCATTGGTTGGACTTCTTCTGTAATATTTGGTTTTTCAAGGATAAGAAATATAGTTGGTATATATTTACCAAGGTCACTTTGAACTTTTTAAGCTTTTACACCGCCTCCAGACCGTGTCTTTGCAAAAAAGGCGTGGCCACCCTCGCCTTCACAAACGTACATCCGAAACTGCGCATAAATTGTGGAGCAAATCTACACCATAGCATAGATTTCACATTGTAGCACACGGACAGCCAGAGATGCGCCTAATTTATTAAGAAGGGTGCATCTCTTAATAAATTAGGTACATTTTACTCAAAGTATATTAGAAAGTGTCGTATATTTCAATGTGTTAATTAAGCTTCATTTACATATGGCTGGAAATGCCTTTTAAGGGTTCCCACGGTAAAGGTTGCACTTGCTGTGTTTAATACACTTCTCTTTTATAATCCAAGTAAAACAATGTAATTCTATTGAGCGTTAGATGGAAGCCGTCTAGGAGGGCCAACTGCATTGGGCAGTGACTAAATAGCTCTGCACATTAGAGGATCCATTAAACTGCATAATTCATTAGCTGTTTGTTTTTGGTCTATATCAGCTGTTAAACTGTACAGCGCCCAACAATTGGCCAGTCTCATATTAATATGATCTCTGAGAACAAAAAGTTGTTTGGCAGCACTCAGGCATTGTCCTTCCCAGACTCAGCTGCTCCCATTATTTTATTTAAAAAATGTTTTTGTTAATATTATGATGTGAGCATTAAAATAACTTTAATAAATAATATTAATAACATCTCCTGTTATTGCACTGGAAGGTACGCAAGGCTTAATGAGAACACAAGCCTCAGGGAAAGATTAGCCACTTGTGTATTATTTTGCCACAAAGCTGCATTTGTGCTGGTGCCAAAACATCCTCTCGTGGTTTTGCCAAACGGTTCTCCTGCGATTTGACAAAATGCTATTAAAGTCAATGAAATTGCATAAAAACAAATCACATGTTAGTTGATATAGCTAATGAAATTGTAATTTACATGATGAAAATCTAAATGTTAATAACCAATAGGCAGGCTCGTTTTTCATTTGCAGAAATTGGACAACTAAAGCTCTTGCAGTGCCAGACTGCTCTTGGAAAAAGTTCTACAATAAATCCTCATTGCAGAATATTTACTCTTTACCACTGGAAATTATGGAACATTTCAGTTAAACAAAAAAAAGTCTGACGTAGCAGCAGATAATGGACATTTACCAGAATAACACCTGCCATAATTACTTTGACAAACGTCTTTACAATACAACACTGTACTTATTTCAATAACAAGCTGAGATGTAGAGCAAACTGACATTTAGGACTTCCCTCAGGCTGGGTTCATACAGAGTTTTTTTGCAGGAGGAAAATCTGCCTCAAAATTCTGTTTGGAATTTTGAGGCAGATTTTCCTCTGCCTGCACGCCGATTTTCGCGGCGTTTTTTGCACGCAGCCATTTAGCGCCGTGCGCATAAAACGCTGCAAAATACGCTTTCTCTGCCTCCCATTGATGTCAATGGGAGGTCAGAGGCGTAAACGGCCGAAGATAGGGCATGTCCCTTCTTTTTCCCGCGAGCCGTTTTTTCCGCTCGCGGGAATAAAACGCCTCCGCATCCCATTGAAATGAATGGGAGGCACTTTCGGACGTTTTTTGGCTCGTTTTGCGGCGCGTTGTCTGCGTCAAGAAACTTGTCAAAAAACTCAGTGTGAACTCCCCCTTAAAGGGATTGTATCATGTGTTTGATTTTAGTGTCACTATTTATATTTAGGGCTCATTCAGATGAGCATGGATCTCGTCCGTGTGACGGCCGTTAAAACAACGGACGTCACACGAACTCACGTATTTCCATGGGGCCGTTCACACGAACGTTGTTTTCAGGTCTGAAAACATAGGACATGTCCTATTTTCTTGCGTTTTCATGCATCCCTCCATAGACTCTAGTCTATGGGGGATGTGTGATAACGCCTCCCGCACAGGTGGACCTCAGACGTGAAAACCCTTCTGATTGCTGCCCTGTTTACACAGGGAAATTATTGGCAACGAGTGTTAAAATAAAATTCCTATTATTGTACGGGATAGTCAGAAAATCGACATTTACAGCATACCTGTCGGTTGTGATAGGTGAGGTTATATTTTTTTGGGACCCCCTTTGTACTACAAAGGACAGCTTGGCAGCTAGAACAGTGAGAAGCTGCCATTAATGTTGGTTATCAGATGCATCCATTTCCACCCCCTCTTCCTTCTTAAAGACCAAAGTGCAGGCCAATTTCTGTCTGAGAGGTCTAACCTGCTGCAATAGCAATCTTCTTGGGTCTGTAAAGAGACAATGAAAAACAGAAATATGGTTGATACAGTTGTCATGGCTATCTGAGAGGGTGTTGTGCGTTAGGCTTCGTTCACATCTGCGCCAGGGCTCCGTTCCGATGTTCCATCTGAGCTTTCCATCGGAACGAGACCCTGACTGACACAAACGGAAACCAAAGGTTTACCTTTCCATCACCATTGTTTTCAATGGTGACGGATCCGGTATTATGGTTTCCGTTTGTCTCAGTTGTGCAAGGGCTCCGTCGTTTTGACGGAATCAATAGTGTAGTCGACTACGCTATTAATTCCGTCAAAACGACGGAACCCTTGCACAACGGAGACAAACAGAACCCTTTGGCACTGGATCCGTCACCATAGAAATCATTGGTGAAGGAAACGGAAACATTTGGTTTCCGTTTGTGTCAGTCAGGGTCCCATTCTGACGGAAAGCGCAGATGGAATGTCGGAACGGGACTCTAGTGCAGATGTGAACGAAGCCTTACTCAGGAAGGGGCAATGATGAGCACTGGATAAGGAAAGCAGCTATAGGTTGAGGTGTGATGCAAGTCAGATTCGAAATTACAAAATATTTTAAGATTAGTTGTGTCTGTAGCTGCTCTTTAATTCACAGGTTTCAGGTTCACACTAAGCGGTCTGTTTGCAATTTTCAATTTCGTCTTCTTGCATGACAATTTTCAAACCTCCATTTTCTAAAGTTTTTCTCTCAAAGGGAGGAGCTTAGTTGTCATACAGTGAAGGAAATAAGTATTTGATCACTTGCTGATTTTGTAAGTTTGCCCACTGTCAAAGACATGAACAGTCTAGAATATTTAGGCTAGGTTAATTTTACCAGTGAGAGATCACATTGTCAAAATTATATATATTTATTTGCATTGTGCACAGAGAAATAAGTATTTGATCCCTTTGGCAAACAAGACTTAATACTTGGTGGCAAAACCCTTGTTGGCAAGCACAGCAGTCAGACGTTTTTTGTAGTTGATGATGAAGTTTGCACACATGTTAGATGGAATTTTGTCCCACTCCTCTTTGCAGATCATCTGTAAAGCATTAAGATTTTGAGGCTGTCGCTTGGCAACACGGATCTTCAGCTCCCTCCATAAGTTTTCGATGGGATTAAGGTCTGGAGACTTGCTAGGCCACTCCATGACCTTAATGTGCTTCTTTTTGAGCCACTCCTTTGTTGCCTTAGCTGTATGTTTCGGGTCATTGTCGTGCTGGAAGACCCAGCCACGAGCCATTTTTAATGTCCTGGTGGAGGGAAGGAGGTTGTCACTCAGGATTTGACGGTACATGGCTCCATCCATTCTCCCATTGATGCGGTGAAGTAGTCCTGTGCCCTTAGCAGAGAAACACCCCCAAAACATAATGTTTCCACCTCCATGCTTGACAGTGGGGATGGTGTTCTTTGGGTCATAGGCAGCATTTCTCTTCCTCCAAACACTGCGAGTAGAGTTAATGCCAAAGAGCTCAATTTTAGTCTCATCTGACCACAGCACCTTCTCCCAATCACTCTCAATCATCCAGATGTTCATTTGCAAACTTCAGACGGGCCTGTACATATGCCTTCTTGAGCAGGGGGACCTTGCGGGCACTGAAGGATTTTAATCCATTACGGCGTAATGTGTTACCAATGGTTTTCTTGGTGACTGTGGTCCCAGCTGCCTTGAGATCATTAACAAGTTCCCCCCGTGTAGTTTTCGGCTGAGCTCTCACCTTCCTCAGGAACAAGGATACCCCACGAGGTGAGATTTTGCATGGAGCCCCAGATCGATGTCAATTGACAGTCATTTTGTATGTCTTCCATTTTCTTACTATTGCACCAACAGTTGTCTCCTTCTCACCCAGCGTCTTACTTATGGTTTTGTAGCCCATTCCAGCCTTGTGCAGGTCTATGATCTTGTCCCTGACATCCTTAGAAAGCTCTTTGGTCTTGCACATGTTGTAGAGGTTAGAGTCAGACTGATTAATTGAGTCTGTGGACAGGAGTCTTTTATACAGCTGTCATTAAGACAGCTGTCTTTAATGCAGGCACCAAGATGATTTGGAGCGTGTAACTGGTCTTGAGGAGGCTGAACTCTTAATGGTTGGTAGGGGATCAAATATTTATTTCTCTGTGCACAATGCAAATAAATATATAAAATTTTGACAATGTGATGTTCTTTTTTTTTATATATATATAATCTAGCTCTCACTGGTAAAATTAACCTAGCCTAAAAATTCTAGACTGTTCATGTCTTTGACAGTGGGCAAACTTACAAAATCAGCAAGGGATCAAATACTTATTTCCTTCACTGTATGATGGAGTGCACCTTCTACCTGAAGCCCGCCTAGAGAAAGGGAAGAACATAAGTGGGTGGTCTCTGACATATTATAATTATATATATATATATATATATATATATATATACACTGTGCGTGTGTGTGTATGTGTATATATATGTGTGTGTATATATATATATATACACAATACTGTGTGTGTGTATATATATATATATATAAACAGAAAAAGAATGGCGACCGCACACTGCGACACTAATGCCACCTAAACCACTAAATATAAATAAATATGCACTAAAGCTAAATCTACTTATAATAGGGAGGTTCTTTGCGCACATTTTGATCAAAAAGTGTTTGCCCACCTGCCACGACAAGGCGACCTCTGTAAGGTGGGAACCTACGCTGCACATACACCCAGAACTGGGACTAAGCCTACATATATACCTGGGGATGGTAGGATCCAGCATTGAACTAATTAAAATCACCCAGTTTTTGTTGTTTATGTGATCTATATATATATATATATATAATATATATATATATATATATATATATATATATATATATATATATATATATATATATTTACATACATGCATACATACATACATACATTTAATTTGTTCTTGTGCTTCCTGTTTTTGCAAAAGAGAGAAAAGATCTTAGGGAAAGGAAATTAATATAGCTCTCCTTTATTGCTTTCCCCTATAACCCCCCCCCCCCCCTTCCTTAAAAAAAAAAAAAAAAATCAAGTTTTAATTGGAGTGGATGTAAGTGTGTGAATTGGGACAAATTTCTATTTGCATTTGTGCTTTTTCAATGTAAATGTTTATTTCTGCCATATGTCAGCTAGATTGTTTCCTCTCCTCTATTTGTATCCTACAAGGCTCTTCTATGCAGCAGAATATTTATGCCTTATACATGTCTTGTGTCTAGTAATAATAATGCAATATGTTTTAGAGCGCAATGAGGCAAGGAACTATTCAGATTCATTTACACCAAACATATCTGATTTCATTGGTAAAACATCCAGAACGTGCTGAATTGTACTTGTTTACAGACTGGGCTCTGAGAAGCCGTTTTGAAATATGTCAACATGCGGTACAGGACATAACTAGGCTGCACAAAGCAAACACTGGAAATATTCCTCCTGTGTTGCTGCATAATAGAAATGGCTGTACAGTAAAATAGTGAACTGAGACCAAAATGAGTGAGGTTAATAAAACAGTAGATGCCTTGTCCTTACATGTGGTGTCTGGGTGCAGAAGTCACAATAGCAGTAAAGCGGTATAAATGTATATAATCACTTGGGTTAAAAGTTACTAGTAAACAACTGTCTTCTGTCTCTCTATAAAGGGATCTAGCAATGGGGAGTGATTCGCTGTATATAAAGGAACAGCGGTGCCATAAGTGCGTTTTGCTGAGGCACATAGATATATAGATCTAGACATAAAGATATATATATATATAATATATATATCGATACTTGTACACCATTCTAATCACACTAAATTATCCTAAATACAATACAAGAAAATTCTTCTCTATTTTAGTGTGTAAAGATCCTATAGAGTCTGATGTTATATAAGGGGGCAGGTGACATCACAAAGTGTTTGGTGGTGTAGCTTCGGCACTGTGGCCCAGGACCTCTGCTTCCACAGTTTATTTAAAAGTTTCCAGTCTTTACTTAAAGAAACTCTGTAACCACATTATAAGTGCCCTATCTCCTATATAAGGAGATCGGCGCTGTAATGTAGGTGACAGTAATGCTTTTTATTTAGAAAAATGATCTATTTTAAACCACTTTATGAGCGATTTGTAGCTTTATGCTAATGACTTTCTTAATGCCCAAGTGGGTGTGTTTTACTTTAGACCAAGTGGGCGTTGTACAGAGGAGTGTATGACGCTGACCAATCAGTGACCAATCAGCGTCATGCACTTCTCTCCATTCATTTACACTGCACTAGCGATATAGTTATATCGTTATGTGCTGCTACATACACAAACACTAACATTACTGGAGTGTCCTGACAATGAATATACATCACTACCAGCCTGGACGTGATGTGTATTCAGAATCCTGACACTTCTGAATCTTTTCTGTGAGATTCCAGCAAGGCAAGTGTAATCTCGTTTGAAATGACAGGTTACATCGTAATCTCGCGAGATTACATTTGCCTTGCTGGAATCTCACAGAAAAGATTCAGAAGTGTCAGGATTCTGAATACACATCACGTCCAGGCTGGTAGTGATGTATATTCATTGTCAGGACACTGCAGTAACGTTAGTGTTTGTGTATGTAGCAGCACATAACGATATAACTATATCGCTAGTGCAATGTAAATGAATGGAGAGAAGTGCATGACGCTGATTGGTCAGCGTCATACACTCCTCTGTACAACGCCCACTTGGTCTAACGTAAAAACACGCCCACTTGGGCATTAAGAAACTCATTAGCATAAAGCTAAAAATCGCTCATAAAGGGGTTTAAAATAAATAGTTTTTCTAAATAAAAAGCATTACCGTCACCTACATTATAGTGCCCATCTCCTTATGTAGGAGATAGGGCACTTATAATGTGGTGACAGAGCCTTTTTAATGTTACTTTATAACATCATTAGGTACTAATTGTGCTTAATTTAGAAAATTATGGAATAAAATTATATAAATACATTGTTGTCATTCCATGAAACTGATATTTTGGCAATGCTTTCCTCAATGTGAGGTGCCTACTTGTTTCATGACTGAGTGAACTTGCTATCTGAAGCTTGTCTGAATGCAAAGGGGTACAAAGGTGGGTGCAGACCAAATGAGTGACCCCACAAAAACAAAGACTAAGGCCCCATGCACACGAACGTGCTTTTACGGCCGCAATTCCCCCGAAAATCCACGGGAGAATTGCGACCCCATTCATTCCTATGGGGCCATGCACATGACCGTGGTTTCTACGGTCCGTGCATGGCCCAGGAGCCCAGACCACAGAAAGAACGGGCATGTCTTCTTACGGCCGTGTTCTGCGGTCCAGGCTCATAGTAAATAATGGCCGCGGCCATGTGCACGGCCCGCAATTTGCGGGCAGCTCGCGGATGACACTCCGCCCGGCCGACCTGAAAATCACGGCCGTGCACATTGCTACAGTCGTGTGCATGAGGCCAAGGGTATGTTTACCCGCAGAGTTAAAAACGGCTGAGAATTAAGGAGCTGTTTTCAAGGGAAAATGGCCTCTGATTTCAAGGCGTTTTTGAAGCTGAAAATTAAAGCGGCTCTGTCACCACATTATAAGTGGCCTATCTTGTACATAATGTGATTGGCGCTGTAATGTAGATTACAGCGGTGTTTTTTTATTTAGAAAAACTATCATTTTTGACGGAGTTATGACCTATTTTAGCTTTATGCTAATGACTTTCTAAATAGACAACAGGGCGTGTTTTACTTTTTGACCAAGTGGCCATTGTGGAGAGAAGTGTATGACGCTGACCAATCAGCTTCATAGACTTCTTTCCATTCATTTACACAGCACATAGTGATCTTACTAGATCACTATGTGCAGCCACAGACACACACATTAACATTACTCAAGTGTCCTAACTGTGAATAGAGATCACAACCAGCAAGGACGCGATGTCTATTCACAATCCTGACACTTCGCTAACGTTTGTGTGTGATTTACAGCACAGGAAGTGTAGTCTCGCGAGATTACTCTGTAACCTGTAATTTACAGCGAGATTATGCTTCCTGTGCTGTAAATCCCACACAAACGTTACCGAAGTGTCAAGATTCTGAATAGACATCCCGTCCTGGCTGGAAGTGATGTCTATTAACTCTCAAGACACTTGAGTAATGTTAATGGGTGTGTATGTGGCTGCACATAGTAATCTAGTAAGATCACTATGTGCTGAGTAAATGAATGGAGAGAAGTGTATGAAGCTGATTGGTCAGCGTCATACACTTCTCTTTACAACGCCCACTTGGTCAAAAAGTATCGTGTCGTGATTGTGCATTACCATCGTGTCGGCAGGACATTTCCCTGTTTACACAGGATGATGTGCTACCAACAACGATAATATTTTCTGCTGCATAAACTATACGATTAGCCAATGAATGAGTGTTTGCTCGTTCATCGGCTGATCGTTGCCCTATTTACACAGTGCAATGATCGGAAAAGAGCGCTCATATTAACGCTCGTTTGTCTGATCATTGGCCCACCTAAAAGGGCCTTTAGGATTTATCAGAAATCACACATGAACACTCATGAATTTTGTCTGGTGTCTCTTCTTTAAAGGTGACCTGTCCGCTCTCCTGAAGTATCTGTAAGGGTATGTTCAGACGCAAACTCAAAAACGTCTGAAAATACGGAGCTGTTTTCAAAGGAAAACACCTCCTGATTTTCAGATGTTTTTTAAGCCACTCGCGATTTACGTGGCGTTTTTTACTGCCATTTTTGGAGCTGTATTCAATAGAGTCTATGAAAAATGGCTCCAAAAACAGCCCAAGAAGTGACGTAAAAAAAACGGCCCCATCTGAACAGAATGCCGTTTTTCCCTTTGAAATCAATGGGCAGATGTTTGGAGGCGTTCTGCTTCCGGTTTTTCCGGGCGTTTACGGCCTGAAAAACGGCCGAAAATAGGCAGTGTGAACATACCCTTATAGTGCGTCCTTGCATTCCCCTTCAAATTACATCTCTGGAGCAACTTTTCGTAAAATTCTTCGCTGTGCTTTTCCTCTGTTATTCCTCTTGGAAATGTATTAATAAATGTACAACTGGGTGTTACCATTCCCGTGCTCAACAGGGTGTGCCTCTGCATTTCCAGGAGGAATCATAGAGGAATGGTACAATTCAGATGTCTAAGTTTAGATGTTTTAACATTTTTATTTTAATGCAAATAAAATAAAGATGTCCGGAGAGCTGGCAGGTGCTATAAACTTTTTTTTCAGGGGGTGGTAACAATTGGTTTTCCATAACCTAAAATGTAAAAATAAAAAACACTCTAATGTACTCACCCATTCCATTTTATTCCCCTGATGTCACTACTCTGCTGATCCACGGTACTCTTTGTTTTAAAATGAGAGTGATCGTGTGATGAAACTATTATTTTTACATTTTCTGCTATTTTTACTTTTCCTGCTACCCTTTACCTTGTCATCCCCAGATTTAATATTTTTGCTGCCGGCACTCAATGCTTTCTAACGGAACGCCACATGTTTGCATTGGTGGAAGCAATATAAGGAGAGAGGGATCACTGATCCCTATGCCTGATTCTCTTGGAGTTAGCCGCTATGATAGTAATGTAAACCTGAAAAAACCCTGTTTTGCTCATGAAGTCCAGAAATGATTTTATGTTCACACGGAGTATTTTGGTGGAGGAATATCTGCCTCAAAGCTCCAAACGGAATTTTGAGGCAGATATTCCTCCCCCAAAATACTCCGTGTGAATAGCAATTATCGCGCCGTTTTTCGCCCGCGGCCATTGAGCGCCGCGGGCATAAAACACGCTTTCTCCTGCCTCCCATTGAAGTCAATGGGAGGTCGGAGGCGGAAGCGCCCGAAGATAGGGCATGTCGCTTCTTTTTCCCGCGAGGCAGTTTTACTGCTCGCGGGAAAAAGACGCCGACGCCTCCCATTGAAATCAATGGGAGGCGTTCTCGGGCCGTTTCTGCCGAGTTTTGCGACGCGGTTTCCGCGTCAAAAAACTCGGCAAAAGACCCCGTGTGAACATAGCTCTAATTCCTGGATGGCTTTATCCATTTAAAAACAATCTTAAAAGAGGATTTATATCTGTTGCCATAGTAAAGTGAAGTGGAGAAAAAATAGGCCGTTTTAATTATCTGTTAAACATAATGTTTGTTGGTTTGGTCACAGGAGAAGTTAAATGGGATCACACAATCAATCACAACCGTTCAGACAGCAGGGAACACCCCTTTTACTAATTTCTGTTTTCCTAGACCAGCTTTCCTGCACAGAAAAGACCTTTTGTCCTCGGCATAGTGTATTATAATGTGCTGTGCTAACAATGCCTTATTTGTACAGTAACTTTACGACTTCCAGTCATAATTCCGAGGAAGAGAAAGAAAAAAAAAAAAGAAAAAACTCCCTGTTAATGGACACAAAGGAGCACAAGCCAGAAGTAACATTAGTGTGAGCCTTATAATAAATTACCCCAAGTGCTGAACAAGTTTTGGGGATGGAAATACATGTATACCTGGTAATGTTTAATGTTAGGAAGGTGAGTTGTCTCTAGCAAAACGATCCGATGTAATATAATCTACAACCTTTTTCCATGCGTGGCTGCACAAAGCTTGTGTAACAGTTTATTATTGTAAAAATGAGTATAGCATAGCATGGAGCACACTGGGCCGGCAGCCAGGAGAAATAGACAATGAATAGTTATATAAGGTTCTAAAGTAGAACACAAGCTCTCTGTATTATCCGCCTGGATCTTCTGCTCTTTGTAATATTTTATTTTTCTTCATGGCTACTTCTCCGTGTAATAGCCATTCTAGGTGGTATTTTATTATTTCTCTCACTGCTGATTTTGTATAGTCTATTAGATTTGAGGGTTTCTATGGTATGTAGTATATAACGCACAGATAACTGCTGTTGGACAGTACAGATCAGACATCTTACAATTCACCACGGTGGCTCATGCTAGATGATGCGCCTTTAGACATCTGTCTAACTTTATACCACCTCTTGGTTGGTTTATTTGAGTCCACTTTTTTTAGCGCCAAAATGTTGGTGCAATTTGACACATTTTAGGCCATGACCGTTTCCCGCTAAGCCACGCCCCTTTGCCGGGCAAGTCTTAAACATCACATTTCATTGATGACTTTGTCTAAACGGATTTGTGCCAAAAAGAAGATGCAACTTATTCTAGAATTCTGGCGCAAGACCGATCGTAAATCTGCCCCAGTGTGATAAAAGCGTTTTTAAGGTTAACATTCGAATGTTTGGAACAAATGGAGATTTCTCAAAGGGTATGTTCACGCTTAATGTAAATACTGCAGAATTCCCGGACAGATTTTTTTTTTTTTTTTACCTGCTGCAGATTTAGAATCCCCACTGAAGATCAATTTCCACACTTCTGCAGATTTATTTACGTAGCGTGTGGGTGAAATTTGTTTAAGTCTTATCCACTTTGCTGTTACTGTATTATGCTGCTGTATTTACGCACAGAAAATCAGGTCGGAAATTCTGCAGTGTTTACAATACGTATGAACTTACCCAAATAGTTTTCCTGACCGTGTGTCACCATTCAGACACAGAGTCATCCAGGCTTCATAGAAATGCTTAGAGTCTGCTTTCTCCTCCTTTGGACTCTCACAGTGGCACCTAGTGTAAAGTTTATTGCATTTTATAATGTAGCAGTTTGAGTGACAAGCTAGTAAAAAATTGTGTTTTGCCATCTAAATGTATTTTTTTTTTTTTTAAATAGTATCCTGAGCAGGTTTTATAGGAATAACTGAAGATCTGCTTAAATCTTTTTATGCTTTGAGAGTTTTATATTATTATTATTAGTTTCCTTTTGTTTGCCTACTAATAAAGGCTATGAACACAATATGAAATTAGTTTTTTTCTTTCAGTGTGTTTTGTGCAACTTTCTAAATACTTTTTATTAAAAATTATTTTTACTTTTTGAGATACAGCTGCTTTGTATCTTGTATACAGGGCAGCTGTATCTAGCGCTGAGGTCCGTATCCATCAGGTCAGCAGGACTGGCGGGTTCATTGTCAGCGGGTCCTGCGCATCTCTGACACGCAAGATCCACCTGTTATTGATCACATCTAAGTTATGAACTTAGATGTGATCCTGCGTGTTAGAGACACACAGGACCCGCTGTCACTGAACCCATCAGTGCCGCTGATCTGATGGATTCGGATCTCAGTGTTAGATACAGCTGCCCTGTATACAGGATACAAAGCAGCTTTATCTCAAAAAGTAAAAATAATTTTTGATAAAAAGTATTTAGAAAGCTGCACCAAACACACAGATAGACAATTTAAAAAAAAAACAAAAAAAAAAACGAATTCAAAGATGTACATAGCTTTTAAGTAGGGGAAAAAATAGTTATTTTAATAAAAATCACACAAAATATGACTCTTTAGATGCTTAGAACTTCCTGTGACCACTTCTGTACATGGGGATATAGGAAACCTGAATTGATACACCTTGCAAAATACACTATGAGGGGGCTGCAAGAAGAAAATAAACATACATTCTGCGATAGTATGTAACATTACTTATACAGGGTGGGCCATTTATATGGATACACCTAAATAAAATGGGAATGGTTGGTGATATTAACTTCCTGTTTGCGGCACATTAGTATATGGGAGGGGGGAAACTTTTCAAGCTGGGTGTTGACCATGGCGGCCATTTTGAAGTCGGCCATTTTGTATCCAACTTTAGTTTTTTCAATGGGAAGAGGGTCATGTGACACATCAAACTTATCGAGAATTTCACAAGAAAAACAATGGCCCACCCTGTAGTATGTGTGTGACTTGACTGCGTTGGTGTTAGGTTATAAGGGTGTTCATTTGCTAGGAACCATGACGTGATAACTACATAAGACATGCTTTGAATGTGGATATAAAACATCAATAGGCCTTAAAACCAAGCAACCTTGATAAAAGAAGCTATTATCCTGACCAGAAAGGCAAATGTTAAGTCAAATTACAAAGGGGGCAAACAAAGAACATGTGTGTCCACCAACCGCTTCTATTAGATCATTGTAAAGAATTTAGGACTGACCACCAAAAACAGCAACCATGCCACTTGGGGCCTCCACTTGTAATCAAACCACTGTAGTACATCGGTGGTAGACTCCATTACTTTTTTTTATTTAAAAAAAAATCTTGTTTTTTATTACATTTTTCAAAACAAACAGTTGAAAAGGCAATTATTAGCAACCATGCGGGGTAGCAGAGAGGCATATGTAATCACAGACACCTATGAGAGACATTAATACATACAAAAGTATAAACAAATTTAGAACAAATGCAACTTGACAAAACAATAACTATCCCCATAATAAACATAAGCGGCAGGAATGAGATCTTGCTGCCCCCTATGCCTCCCACTCATTCCTGCCGCACTGTGCTCTACTTCTACTCTCTGTGCCCGTACTCTCTGTTTCACTCATGTGAAGTTCTGGTTGACCGCTATGACATCTCACACATGTTCTTGCATTGTTCTTACAGGGTTCACACTGATTTTCTGTTACAGACCAACATCTATATATTTATATGATATATATTTTATAAGACAACTGATATTTAGCTTCAAAGTGTAGGATTTTAGATTACAAAAATAGTAGGCTTTATTTGAACCAGGTATTCTGTTTTGAGTGTTTATTGAACGGTTTCTTTTCTTCTCTATATTATATTGAAAGTAAATTTTTTTGCAATCAATATAAAAGCATTGCTTTAAACTTCTAGAATGTCACTCGGAGGAGAATCTTTTGTAGCTACAGCTCAGTCCGGCTTTTTCTTCCAAACCTCATTTTTCATTGATCTTGCAAGAGTTATAGTCTATTCTCTCTTCTTTACTGGGCATCTTACACGTGATCTCATTAGCATTTTATTGATGTTATTTTTCCAGCCGGTAAGGTTACATAGATGTAAAATTGCTTCAGAGAAGAAAAAGTACATTTTGTGCAGTACATTCCGCTTACTCAACCATTACGTTAATTGTATGGCATGCAGAATCTTGTCCCTTTTTTTTTCTTTTGAGGGTCTTTGGCTGAGAAAAGAGTTTTTCTTTACCTAATGAAAAGATTTCACAGTGAATAATTTATTCTATAGAAAGCAAGGTACTGTGTATAAGGTACAATATTATATTAAAATAATGGGTTCTATTGCGAATAAACAGAGGTGCGCTTATGAGATGCAGCAAAGCCGAATTTGTAATTTGGCACAATTTAATTTTACATTTACAGTGTGTCATCTGTAGTTTTGCATAAGAATGTAGGTAATGCTATCTAAACTCGGTTATCCCATTTCCCTATGTAGACCCAAATACTTAAATGACAATCAGCTCTTCTGCATCTTTTGGGCTTTACACTACAGAAACTTGGCAACTAAGCAATGGTCGGAATAGAACAGTACCAGCGCGACATATAACATTTATTTATATAATACCAAAATATTCTGCAGTGCTTAACAATAGGAAAATACAAAATAAAGTCTAGGCATAATGGTGGCATCCCACACTGGCATTGAGATATCAGGCGTTGGTAGAAGCAAAAAAGACCAGCTTAGTTTTTGAAAGGTTTAGATTTAGGTAATGGGAGAATATCGCCGGAGACAGCCGACAGACACTTTCTAGTCTTCTCCAGGAAAGCAGGAGGGATATCCGTTGGTTCTGAAAAGTATATAGATTTGAGTGAAAACTAGGATTATGTAATGTCTGTGCTGGGGGCCAAGCACTAAACCGCAAAGATGCCCGACAGAAAGGACAGAGTGTGAGGCAAGGAAAACAGACAGTAATGAGAGGTAGCATTCAGATATTGGAGAAAACCAAACAGGATGGATGAAGAATTGGCTTCTTAAGTATGAGGAGATTTATGTTATATGGGGAATGTTGACCGGGGAGAGGTGTGTAGGAATGGAATCTGGAGGACCACAGTATCTGGGATACATAGAGGAACTATGGCGAGCTGGACTATTGAATGTTTTTAAAAGATCACATCATATTGTCTCATTCGCTGTGTATCTCCGCTCTATCCACGCCAAATATCTTATTAGGATGGTTCTAACACTGACCTGAATCTTCTGCTTTTTTTCTTATTAGTTCGATCATGAAAATGCCAAGCCATCAAGCCAATGGAAGTGATAATGATAGAAATGGCTTTATATATATGAAACACCCCCCCCCCCCCCCCCAAAAAAAGTATTGTATTTGGTGTGATATTTACTATGAAGAAATATTACCATATTAAAAGCAGTCTTTTTACTGTAAATAGAGGGGGGGGGACTTGTGATGAGTGATTCTCTTTGTTCCTGTAAAATTATTGTTACTACAGGCATCGTGTAAATTGGTTAGTGACCGAGAACCGTTACATCTATGATTGTGGTCAAGTTGCATTTAAAAACAAGGAATTACCCTTCCTTTATTTGGTGAATGCATATAAATGTAGTGTCACAACCATCAACGAGGAAGTTGAAACAAATGCATTTTATATTAGAATAAAGTTCTGCTGTAAAACAAAATAATGAACGTTATTATTCAGCACAACCAGATGCCTATATTTAATATGATTCTTGGCATACAATTCCACATTTTGGATATAAGTTGCCTTAAAGGGAATGTGTTGCCAGCAAAACATGTTTTGTTTTTTTAGTTAAACAATTAGTGTGTAGGTGATTAAACATTGTTTTAATTTTTTTTATTTTTTCCACGAGTAGGAAATATTATAAATTGGATTCAATTTATAATATTTCCCAGCACTGGTCACTAGATGGAGCAATTCCCAAAATTGCAGCATTGCATGTGGTAAAGTAACCACATTGCTTTATGCTGCAAAATTGGGAAAAAATCCTTCGCTCTAGTGAGCTCTCAGAATCCCCCCCTCCTTTATCCTGGCTAGTGCCGGGAGAAACGAGGGGTTTGAACGGTCTAACCTCCTACACTGTGTGTCGCCATTTTTTGAGCTAACACACAGTGTAGAAGGTTTACATACAGTAGTAAACACACACTTAAACACGAACATACATAGAAATAACTTACCTGCTCCGGTCGCCACCGCTCCCTCGGGTCCGTCTGCTGCCGCTGCTCCATGTGCACAAGTCTGGAAGCCGCGACCGGAAGTAGTAATCTTACTGTCCGGCCGCGACTTCCGGTCCACAGGAAAACG
This sequence comes from Rhinoderma darwinii, assembly GCF_050947455.1. Lineage (NCBI taxonomy): Eukaryota > Metazoa > Chordata > Amphibia > Anura > Rhinodermatidae > Rhinoderma > Rhinoderma darwinii. The sequence goes on along the minus strand of NC_134697.1, from coordinate 40,244,089 downwards.
GCGCCGGACGGCGCGCATTTCAAATTGGACTGTGTGGTAGCGGTGCATGCGCCATTCCCACACACACGGCGTACACCAAAGTGGATGGAACGGGCCCCGTTCGCATTCCCTATGGGACTGGAGCTGCCGTATTCCATGTCTGTATGTGTCGTTAATCGACACATACAGAAATGGAAAAAAAAATGGCAGCCCCCATAGGGAAGAAAAAGTGTAAAAATAGAAAAAAGTAACACACAAACACACAAATAAATATAAACGTTTTTAATAAAACCCTAACATACAACTGATATATAAAAAAAAAAATTGGTGACACTGTTCCTTTAAAGCATGCATAATTATTTGTGTGTGAGGATACATAAAAAATCACAAAGATTCTACAAAAAGTAGTGGCTAAAATAATCCAGGCATAGTTTACAGCCAAATAGACTCTTACCAGTCTTATAGTGTGATTTCTAGCTTTGACATGGTGATCTTAAAGCACCATTCTTACCAGATCCTCCTATAGGTTCCTAAGCACTCTCACTGATAATGGTAACGTGAAAGTAAAACTGGTTACACACAGATCAATCCTTCATTTGCTCAGTTTGCTACCACTTGAAGATGTTTATGTTGACAAACTGACTAGGCTGAAAAGGAATATTCAACCTTGAACAACATTGTTTTTTAATAAATTAAAAGATTCAACATTTTGTGCTGATAAATTTCTTAATAAAAAAATTATATTTATAGCAATTGGAGCTTTGTTTTTTTCATACAGAGCGCCAAATTTCCAGCATAGCAGCCCTACATTTAGATGCAGTCACCATTAAAGAGAGTTTAGAAGCAAACTAGTAATACATTGAATCCAGTAATAAAACCGTATGCAGCAAGCTCCTGAGCTCCATCTAGTGGTGTCTGCAGGCAGAGTGTTTTAAATTTAGGTATATATAGGATTTGGAGATCTGTATCAGAAATAAAATTGCTCCAGCTGCTGTCAAGATATCATGTATCAAGAAATTAATAAGTACAGAATTTTAAACCTAAAAACAACATGATGGTTGAGATTTACTTTGAGCATACCTACTCGGTTCCTCCTTATATTGAGGCCTCTTAGCACATATGTATAAACATCTGCAATCGCTGATCAAAGTAGTCCTCTACCCACCAATTATTTTTCTTTTTTAATGAATCCATTTTTTCGCATTATAAATAGATTTCATACTTGTATTGGTGTCCCTAGCAGAAATACTGAAGAATGTGTGACCAGCTTAACACTTAAAGATTCCCTTTTTAAAAGGCTTACACTTTGTGAAGATATAGTCTATTAATAAGCCATTGATATTTCAGAAATAAGCCAGTGTCATGTTACCAGCAGATGTGTCTTAACGTCTTTTCAAGTTAATACCCTAAGAAACGTGCTGCAGTAAGGCACAGTCTACTATAGTGTAATTGGGATTTTGCTGGGAATAAGTGGTTGGAATATTCCGCTATGTAAAATAACTCATGATTTTACGGCCGAGCCCTGATGAAGGAAATGATAAACTAAAACAAACCCTTTCCCAAGTGTTCTATGTGAATTCTCAGATTTAATAGTCACATATTGTCCTGGCCATTTGGGATTAGGGTAATAAGGAATCAGGCTTTCATTTATTCTGGTATGAAAAGAAACAGTTTTAAATGAATGATCTTCTTTAATGTGTTCAACAAATGTGTGCAATCAAAGCAATAAGACATACGGAGGCCTTTTTTTCCACACATAGTTTGGCCAGAGAAGCAAAACACTTAGAACCTGAGACACTTTTCTGTTACATTTGGAGAACATTTGCAGTTATCATTTGCTGTTATAACTATAATGACTCTCTTCAACAATCATGGAATACAAAGTTGTAAAACACGCTTCTGTACACGTATATATAGGGAGTCATTCAACTAAATTGGCCGTTCTGGTAGAGAAGCAAAACACTGTAGTATGTCACCGCTAGACCATGTCATGTCTACAAGTGTTTATACAGCAATTCCAGATGACTCCCATATATTACAGCATTGTTTATTGATGTTAATTACATTTATTTTAAAATATTCTTCTACATTCTCTTCAATTGTTCACAATTTTATTTACTGCAGCAGTCCCATCTCTGGGAGGGATGAAAATAGAATGACCGTATTATGAAGGGTCTGACCATGGATGGTGTCTGATTGGGGTACCTTGGGCCCTCCAGAGAATATGATTCTGAGGGGCCACCCTCCATCTATACAGAACATGTGCACGTTCTCTTAAATTTAGTGTAAGCTTTGTTGTCACACACTGGACGTATCAATAGGGTCAAATAGTTTATTTGTTTATCAGCCCATAGGAAATAGTCCCTAGTGGCTAGTAATTGCGCCAAAGTCAGCTGCAAATGGGTTTGTCTTCTGCTAGGGCTTTGAGGCCCATATTGTGTCAGAGCCAGGGCCCAATGGAAGATCTTCTGGTACTGTGGTAGGCTAGTTTGACCTTTAACACTGTGATACTTACACAGAGCAGTAAGAAAAAAGAAAGAGGAATATCACATATGCAGGAACTGTAAAAATTGACAACCCCTATAGGCACCGTGATAGATGGCGTTAGTAGCTGCCTAAATTGAAAATACTGAATTTGTTAAACTAAGATAAAAACTGAACATAAGATTAAGACTATACAGAAAAAACCTCAAGAACTTCCTCTTTAAGTTTTTTTTTATTACTCTTTTTGCTGATAAAATAGATTTGTTGCATGACATAGACCAAAGTAAGTAGTGTTTTGTATTTTGATATATACATAATAAAAAATAGCTTTCACAAATCAGTACGTTTTAAAAAATATTTATTTCTCTTTATCTTGTATTTCTTTGCATATACCAAATAAGAGATGTAGAGGATCGGCTGGCTGTGACACTGCTACACCAATGACTTTTCTGAACGTAGCTCCGGCAGCAGTGTCAATTTTCCAACATTTTGAGGTTCTAAATTCTCCATAGTGACAGGACAAGTTACTTATCCTGGATGTGAGGAACCAGCTTGGAGATTCAGCTTTCTGTAATATCCTAAATCCTTAGAAAAATGAGTAGGGAGTATGTATAAATAATGTTTCTGAGATGGGTTATGTAACCGTTATTTATTTCAGAGATGTGTTGTATTATATAAGCTGCGTACACATCGCCTAATGGGACTTGCAAGTATACACTGGGTCCTCCAAAGGGAGAGCGACTCTTTTCAGCAGCTCTTGACCCCCCTCTTTTACATCCATATGTTCTAACGGCCATGTAATGTAGTTGTCTAAAGCATACAATACCTCATGTCTCTCTAGCTCTGTCTCTCTTTCTCTTGATTGTTAATACCTAAGCCACTAACAAACACTATTTTTTAATTATATCCAGCAAAAAAGGGGAAGAGAAGTGTCACTTGGGCCCCATGCACACGACCATAAAGTTCGTCCGTAATTACGGACCCATTAATTTCTATGGCCGACGGACACCTTCCTGTTACGGGAAGGTGTCCATGCTGTAGAAAGGCTCCGCAAAAGATAGGACATGTCCTATTTTTTGCTTTTTACGGACCGTGCTCCCATACTTTATATGGGAGCACGGACCGAAAATGCGGGTGGCTGTCCGCAGCCGTCAGCGACCAGCCATGCCCGTAATCACGGACGGTGATTACGGGCACGGTCGTGTGCATGGGGCCTCAGTAGTAGTCTTTGAGTAATTGGTGACCATTATATGGAGCTGATGTTTCTCATAAATTAATACCACCTAAAATATTGTCAATATGGTCTTGCGTTGCCATCAAAGACTTAACTTGAAATTCTTGGGCACCAATGCAAATTCTGTAACAGAGCACCCCCCCCCCTCTGTTCCCCCTATAGCTGCCCCCTGATTGTCAGTGTTGAAACATATTGTGTGTGAAATCATCTGGTAGATGATACATGTCTACAAAATAGAAAGAGAAGATCAGTGCACATTAACCCCCAGCCCATGTCTTACTGCTAGGTTAAGTATTTTAATGGCAATCAAAAATGTTCTTATACGAGTTGTTATGCAAGCCTCCCATCTAAAATAAGTGGATCCGCGTACTTTCAACTCAATCTAAATATTAAAAACACATGGAACAATTTTTCAGTCCAATACTGTTCTCGTTCTGCAGGGTAACGCAATTCACCTTCTTGAATGTCACTAAGAGTCCTGATTGTTAAGCGATCCCACTTTTAACCCATATAGATCAATCAGTGTCACTCGGCTATTGATTCACTAGCCTGCAATAAATAACATAACTACTCTTATCTTATCTACCAACCATACTGCACTGTACACCTGTATTGAATTTTTTAGTTTTCTTTTTTGATAGGTGGGACTGGTAAATTTGTGAGGTGCTCCACCTAAAATTTTTTTTTTTACAAAAATATGGTTAATTTGGCAGTAGAGTTGTTCATAGACTGCTTGTTCGTCTAACTGCTGTTTCCACCAATTCTACTATAAACATGCCTCTTCAAGTTAGCCAAACGGGCATGGGATTTTGTATGGTGGGATAATTTCTAATGGCAAGGATAGGTAGACCCATTTGGCACCACCGATCAGCAGGGAAACAACAGGATGGCAGTCGTTATGGGAGGGGGTATGGGCGGTCTGACAGTCACCATATATTTGATAGGTAATGTATCTTTAGCAACCAGTCTGCTGTCAGGACAATGCCTGTCCAGCTTTGAGTTGAAAAGCAAAGTCATGTGAGACACAGAGAGCAGCATGGAGGGTTGCTTAAACAGAAATATCTACACAGCGCTTCATAGGGCAGCACCGTTTAAATCGAGAGAAAAATGTATTCGGTGCCGTTTCGTTCACCTATGGGTGTTGTGCTTGGAGGCACAACTCTCCAATGTGCATCAATTGTTATCTTAGGGCGTTGAAACAACACACATCACATAGTCCCATTGATTTCAAGGGGCCATTCACACATGCATTGTTTTTCACTCAGCGTGTGTCTGTTGCGTGAAACTCACTGCATGTCCTATATTGGTGCGTTTTCACACACCTAGTCGCCCATTGAAACCAATGGGTGCGTGAAAACCATAGACAGCACACGGATGCACATCTGTGTACTGTCCGTGTTTCACACATCAATTACATTGAAAAAAAGTGTTTGCAAGTGCATGAAAAACACATGCCACACGCAAAGCACACTGGTGCAAAAGTGCAACGCACATGGACAGATTTACGTGCGTTTTTTACACGTGTAATACTGTCACGCTACTGTGAATGTAGCCTTAGAAGCTGCAGCCAGTTTCTCCCTCCTGGGTCCTGCTCCGGAGTATGCTGATGATCGGTACAGCCCTGAGACACGAAGAGAGCACCCAATAAACTTCCGAATTTTAGTACAAAAATAAAGTTCACCGTTACCTTTTGAAGCTACCCATTATCGATCTTTACTACTGGTATACAAACAAAAAAAGCAGTCAGGCCATGAACTGGTCCCTTTTAGGAGAGTTACATAATTTGGGATTCCTGGCACATTGGTGTATTGCTATAGTCATTGATTTGAATTACTATCAGGGCATAAATAGGACAATTTATCATTTTCACCAGAACATTGAATGTTTGTGTACAACTATGAATAACCGCATCGATTATATCACCTTTACATGCATATGCCTTTTTACCTTGGTAATAAAACTTGTACACGTTTGAGTGTTGCTGTTCTTAGACTTCACAGTATTTGACTTGTAAATCGGTTTGAGCTCTTCCTACTGTCAATGGTGACTGAAAGTTGCAACCATAATCGGCCATTCAGGAGTTTTAGAGCCGACCTTTACTCAGGAATGCACCCTGGGTGACTGCAAGTATACACATGCATATATATATATATATATATATATATATATATATATATATATATATATATATATATAATCCTACTATACAAAGACACTAAGGTAGAATCTTCCACCCATATGACCACATTGGTGTCCTAGGATCTAGCAATGCAATTTGGTGTGGCCATTCACTTCAGTGTAAGGTGCGGTCGGGCACAGCCTGGCAGAAAGAAGCTCCTGTATAAAAATACAGGTCATACAATAACGTAATAGTGCATCCTGATGCCCAAATTTTAAAATATGAACAAATCTTTTTAATTGTTCATCATCCGTTTTTTTTTCTCTGTCTACAGAAAGGATGTAGTCAACATGCTTAAGATAAGCTTGTCATCCTGGATATGCTCTTCTCACCATCTCACAGTACAATTTAACTTTCAAGGTGATAAGAATAAATATCTTAATGGATTTTACATGCAGCATAGGATACTGAAAAACAGGCATTTCAAAGCACCACTGGGGTATTTCCATGAAATTATCATAATTTGGTTGTAATGCAAAAAAAAAAAAGAAAAATTCTAACGCGATAAAATCTATATAAGTTGAAAACGTGCATGTAAAACAAGAGGTAGACATGTAGATATGCATTTAAGTCCACCGTCTCTCAATGTCCCTTTCTAATTTAGTTTCTTTTGGAATTTAAAGCCATGTCCCACTCTGGGCTTCATCTTATTCACAGTATCGGTTACAGGACTTGGAATTCATGTCAATAAATCATTCTCCCAAACAGATGAACACTGTAACTGCATTGGTTTCTCAAGTACTAATGGCATTGCAGTGTACTAGGAAGGTTAGTAATTATAAGTTGCATCATTCGGCCGAGTCTTTTAAAAATAATAGCTGAAAGTCCTTTTTATTTTGAGGTACTTGTGAGCGAGCATGAATTGCAGATGGTCCTTTTAAAGACTTAATTTTCCTTTTTCGCAAAGTAGAGTAAACAAAACCTCATGATCGCCAAGACTGAAATAAGGACAATTATTTAATGCAGCTTGATTAGGAATAATAATGAAAATGTAATAATAATGATAAAAGTAATTATAATAATAAAAAGTAATAATAATAAAAAGTAATAATAATGATACAAGTAATAATAATGATGAGAATAATGCTAAAAGTAATAATAATGATACAAGCAATAATAATAATCATGATAATAATAATATGATACAAGTAATAATAATGATGATAATAATGCTAAAAGTAATGATAATAACAATGGTAAAATAGACTCTAGCGCTAAAGTTTTTCATTATTAGTACAGGACAGGGCTGCCAGCATTTGTATTATGTTTTATGCCAGTATTTGTATTTAGCCCCCAATAGACTTTGCATGGTTTCGTACTCCTCCCCACCGACCTAAGGTCAAAGCTGTGGACAGTACGTGCTTTTAAGTTTCTTTAGCATTGGTTATTTGGCTGATCAGTAACTTCAGTGTAGCTGCATTGTCTAATGGGAGTTTGAGGTAATCTGAAATCCACCCCCTGTATCTGCAGAGTCTTAGGCTGCACTGTCTCTTCCCTGTGCTTTACACTGCAGCTCTTTTTGTGCACATTTACTGCTGTATATAAAGCACTGTATATATGCTGTATATAAAGGTTAGTGCATAGGAGGATGATTTCCAGTAAAAATAGAATTATTATAAATTACTAGCAAGTAAACCACTAGTAAGGAAATAAGTTGGTTATCAGGGAGCCGGCTCTCGATATTGATTTTGCAACAATGAAAATGTAGTAGTACACGGCTGCCATTTAGATAAATGGCCGAGTACTTTACACAAGGATGGTTTAAGTCCGTCAGGGAGACAGTCGCTTCTCTCCTCTCTGGCTCATAGAAGAGGGTCCAGTGTATTGTCCCTAATAGGGCATGATGGGACAATGCTGATCGCACAACCACTTTTAATTGCAACACTCAAATGAGCCTCAATAAAGAAGGATCCTGGAGTTTTTCTCTAAATTTAAATATTTTTAATGCTAGTAAGCCATTATTATAGGCTGTAGCCCTATTGTGGGCTGAACCGGTTTTCTAGTTGTCTTACAAAATTGGTTAAGGTTTACTTTAAGAAGAATCAAATATCATTGCTAATGTGATAGTCCAGGACTCCAGAATAAACAGAAGAATACAACAGATGTTCTATATAACCCAGCCTTTGCTGCAGACACATCTGGCAGTTATGTATGCAATTCACATACTGTGGAAACTACCACTTGGTATTGAAAGGCCATTAGCTCATGTCTTTGTGGCTCCAGCAGATACAGTACAATAAACAGTAAAAGATGATGGGAAGGCGAGCACATCCCACCGCTGAGTCAGCTTCACTTTACAAGTACTTTGGATTGTCTAGAAATTGTTGTTGTTCTTTCATCTTCTCTAATATTGTCGTTTTGCATTGTCAAGGCATCCAGCAAAAGATTTATTGTGTTCTGGGTATTAAGCTCCCTGCTAATTTTATCTCTGGCTCTAAATATTGAGTAAACATTTTGCATACTCTGCATAATACTGTGTATTATAAATTGTGCTTTTAAGACACAGAGCTTTTTGTATGTAAATAATGTTCTTGTTTAGGTGGATTTTTTTTCCCTTAGACCTTTAACCAACTAGCTATTGCCTTGTTTAGGGTGCTCACAGCTACCCAAGGATACAGAGGGTGATATAATAAGCCCAACACCCAAGTATTGCCCCATAGTATATGAAATATAACCCCGAGCCTTTTCTCTCCATGAACAGGACGAGGTTCCTGCAGTCTGATGACAACACAAGGAGAGCAGTTGTGGGGATTTAGATTTCCCGGAGTCTGCCCCCACTAAAGCAGTAAAGGGAATACTTTCGCTTCTAGGTATTTATTATGGAATCACTATAAATGCTCTCTAATAAATTGGGGATAATTCGCAATAGGCAAACATTTTCTTTAAATTGCAGCTGCTAAATTTGTTCTGGAATTTTGTTGATTTTTCTAGATTTAAACAATCCTCCGAGCGGAGTTTATTTGTGTGACGTTTTAATGTAAATATCCCTATTTTGGTCTATTATGTGGCATTTCAAATATGTTACAAGAAAACACTTCAGAAAGACATTTTTAGTATCCAGTATTTGGCAACTTGGCTTTTTGTGTTACGTAATCGAGCGTATTGAAGATTGCTGACGCTTTACGAACACTTTGATGGATGGACCGTTTTGCACTCCTATCCGAAGAATGTTTACTGTGTAACTTCGCAGAACTGGGAATTTAATTGTGAAAACACAATAAGAAATGTAAAGTTTTATTTTTTTTGTGTACTTCTATCTGCAAACATCGCTATTTGCGCCTTTTTTATTTTTTGTTGTAGCAGTTTACGCCACAACCTGTCATACAAACTACATTGTTGGTTAACGTGTATTAAAAAGTGAGAGTGCTCTGTTGTATTCGCTTTATCTGTGAAAGTATAGAAACAATTTCACTTATAAGGCATTTAACCCTTTTGTGCATGGCTCTAAATTTGGAATGCATAATTTACTTGACTGCAATATGAAATACAAGTAAACAAAAAATAACCAGGCATCTAGTCTCACACTGTTATTGATATTAAGATACTTTTTCCACTTGAACACTAGAGGGCACCTGGGAGATTTCTGCTAAGCAAGCTGCAAATGGTTTTAAATCATCTAAAGGTTTATTTTTCACTGCCTGCAAATAACTTCTTAGGCTGTATTCAGTCGAGCGTTGTAAAACTCTTCTGTGTTTCATCAGGGGAAAACTGGCGATTTAACATCAGAGTTGCATCAGTATTGTGTCAGAGTACGTTCCGTGGGTCAGTCTTTAATGTCTGCGTAACATCATTGATCATCAGTTATTCACGTCCGTCTAAAACAACTTTCTGTTTTTTTTTTTTTTCCAGCATCTCCTAGAGATACTGGGAAAACCGATCACACGCAGTGTCCTGTCCAATTTTTTTTTTAGGTACCCATTGAGATGAATGGGAGAGTCTAAAGGGAGAATCGGACCAAAGTAGTGCGTGCTGCGATTTTCTCTGAAAATCGGAAATTGTTAAAATCGGACTTGTGAAATTGTTAAAATCTGACTTGTGAATGTCCGTGTTCCGTTTGCTGTCCGTTCTATACTCAAACAGCACACAGACGTGAACATTACTCATCTGAATAGGCCCTAAGAGGTCAAACTAAATTCATCCAAGGCAGAAAATATCGAAACTTTTGTAAAGAACAGCTTTTTTTATTTGTCTTTTCCCAGAGCGCCTGCGTGATAACAATCTAGTGACAGTTGTTCATGAGTTAATAACGCTGCAGTATTCATACCAGTAAAAGATTAGAAACTTGGAGCCCTACATAAATGACTTTACCCTGTAATTACCTTTCTTGAGTCATCAAGATTACAATAAAAGATTATTGTCTGAAAGGCAGAAACTGCAAGCGTATTGTTTCTAATGTACATATTGTGGGACAAGGAAAACATGAGAAATAGTTTGTGTTGAGACATGAAGGAGAGTTGTTGTATAACAGGATCAAATAGTTTTTCTCCTTCATGCGGCTCCCTGAATTTCCTGTATTTTCATTTGCAGTGTTTATTGTGATATCTGTAATCACTTGGACACTGTAAGAAAGACGGATTATGTTGTTGCTGTGTTCTGTTCTGCTCCCGGCTCACACTGATCACACGTGAGATTTATTTGAAAATCGGACTGTACATTATGAGGGTCATTTATCATGTGCAGCAATGTTATACGTATGACACGTTCGTGCCTGTTGCAGTGTTGCCAGTTTTAAAATGTTGTATTGCTTCTTTATAGAGGTTTTGCAATTTTAAAGGGAAACTCCAGGCAGAAAGTACAATTTTGCAAAATGCCCTCAACTTTGCTCAATAAACGTACAGTCCAGGGAGAGTGACAGCGATTGGCAAAACCTTACGCACCCAGTTCAGCTATTGGCGGGCAACTGCACTGGTGTCATTTCTGTTCGCCCTCTTCTGCAGCCATATGCGTATATCTTCAGAGAGCATTATACATCTTGTGTTCAGGTGCATTACAAATAAAAATTAAATTTGTGTTTTGTCGCCACATTCTGAGAGCAATAACTTTTTTATTTTTCCGTCCATTGAGCAGTATGAGGGCTTATTTTTTGCGGGGCGAGCTGTAGTTTCTATTGGTACATATTTGGGCTACATGAGACATCTTGATCACTTTTTTTGTCATTTTTTTCGGGATATGAAGTGACCAAAAAACAGCGATTCTGGCATTTTTAATTTTTGTATTTTTTACGACATTCACAGTGTGGGTTAAATAATGGTATATTGTAATAGTTCGGGCTTTTACGGACACGGTGATACCAATTTTTTTTATTTTTGACATTACTTTAGAGGAAATTTTTTTTTTTTTAAACTTTTAATATATATATATATATATATATATATATATATATATAAATTTTTTACACTACTAAAAACTTTATCCAATTTTTTGTTACACATTTTTTTAGTCCCACTAGGGGATTTGAACCAGCGATCGTTACTGGTACAAGACACCGGAATAATAATGTTTTGCAGTAGATTGTCATTTTTACAGGCTCCTGATAAGCCCTGCCAGAGGCACCCCCTGATCGCATTGCGCTGGGGCCGATGAGCTGTCAGAGGGTGGCGCCCCCTCTTTCTAATGTCTTAGATGCTGCGATCATGATTGATTACAGCATCCAAGGGGTTAAACGTCCAGGAACAGCACAATTGCTCTTCCTGGCCGTTAGTCCCGTGTGTTAGCTGTGACACACAGCTAACACCCACTGCGTACGGTGTGGGCTCAGTGGGTGAGCCCTCTCCAAACATCATGTCCCGCACCACGACGTGCTATTATGTCGTGGTGCGGGAACAGGTTAACGGGTTCCATTGGGTCTCCGTCATGGTTTCCGTCATTTTGCCAGGCAAAAGCAATGCTGCACTATTTTGTCTGGCAAAACCAACGGAATCTGTGACGAAAACCCCTAACGGAGCATCCGATGCAGATGTAAATAGCCCCTTATGAATACATTTAGTCATTCTTTTTTTCTGATACCAGCACTCCACCCATTTGGCACAGGTGTTTTTAAATAGCAGGAGACTGCATAAGGGTTTCTACCTTCTCAGTTTGGCCCCTGAGACTACGAGGAAAGGTGAGCTTTATCCATCTGTTCACTTTTTTTGTGGTGTTGTGTGGCGGTCTTTGTTGCTGTAGTGCTGTCTGTGGGGGGACGTGGCCCAGGGCCAAGGTGGCCTAGACTGGCAGCATGGGTGCATTTTTAACATTTTAAATTTTGCAGAGCAAAGTAGATGTGTGGTCCAGGTTTTCTTCCTTCCCCTTAGGGTATGTGCACACGTAAACTGTCTGCGAAGGAGAAAACAGCTGCGTAGTTTCAGCCGTAAAAGCTCCTCCTCGCATTATGCGAGGCGTCTGTGACACTCGTAAATCTTGAGCTGCTCTTCATTGACTTCAATGAAGAACGGCTCAAATTACGTTGCAAAGAAGTGCCCTGCACTTCTTTGCCGAGGCAGTCAATTTACGCGTCGTCGTTTGACAGCTGTCAAACGACGACACGTAAATGACAGGTCGTCGGCACAGTATGTCGGCAAACCCATTCAAATGAATGGGCAGATGTTTGCCGACGTATTGTAGCCCTATTTTCAGGCGTAAATCGAGGCATAATACGCCTCGTTTACACCTGAAAATAGGTTGTGTGAAACCAGCCTTATATGCACAGCCCCTTACCTATTATTTTTACACACATGGACCATTGTTATGGAAAGTCTATCAATATGTTTTGGTATTTTTTTTGGGAGGGGGGGGGATTACCAAAAAGTACATGCAAACTCCATGTAGGTGCTGCCCTACCAAGTTCAAACCCATGGCCCCATTTCTGCAAGGTAGCTGTACGAGCCATTGTGCGAGCCCCTGTGTGAACTGTGTCAGAGGGATTATTTCTGCAGATCATATAATGAGCTTACATATACGATCTAATCACACTTGCATTTATGGCCACTGTAAGACTTTAACCTGTCCTTTGTGGTGCTTTTATGCTATCTCTGGAATGTAATGTAAAACTTTGATATGTTCTGATGAAAGACCTTTTGATACACCTATTTAATCTCTGCATGATGAAAATGAATGTTAATTTGAATTTATTAGGACCTGTAATAACATCTGACTAACCTATTAGCTCTCACAGCTCTTTACCCTTTGATCTTGGATTGTTAACTCTAATAGTCAATGGCTCTTGCTATTTGACCAGCACTCAGACTTTCGAGGACTGCACTAAACTCAAATACAACCCCATAAACACACACACACTGCAAGCGAAATGGCCCTGTGAAAGGAGAAGGACTCAGATTGCACTGGCAGATAAATCCTTCATGGCAATGGGTAAAATATCTCTTGCAAAACATGTGGCACTTAGTCTAATGTTGATGGTCTCATATTTCTGTTTCTTGTTCGGGCGGTGAATGCCATTTCAACAATTGCTGCAGTAGACTTGTTCGCTATGAAATAATTACCTAATGTTGCAAGCAAATTAGATTTAACCAACTAAACACACCCAGGATACCAATATTTTTTTGTCAAAGTATCTTTCTGGGGTTTGCTGCTTGTAAATACCAGTTATGTAAAGAGATGTAAAAAGCTACAGAAAAAAAAAAAAGCTGCATTGTATAATAATCTATTAACAGAAATTAAAGTGAAACTCTGCCTTTATGAAATTGCTAATACAACTCCCTAATATACATGTATTACCCAAATCACTTCTGTGACCAGCAGGAGCAGTAAGAGGAGACATAATTCCCCCTGTGTCAGCAGAATACAGGCCCTGGGAGCACATTGCTGTTCTACCCTTCCCATCTAATTTTCGCACTGCTGATTTGTAAAAAGTGGGATTACACTGATTCCATGTACTTATTGGGTATTAATGATAATGCAGTCGATTAATATATTTATAAGGGGTTGTATACGATTCAAAAAAGTTTTTTTTATTTCTGTTTTATACTGGGCCATTCTTCTCTGGCCTATTTCTGGTATGGCAGATTAAGAATTTGCACCATAGGTCAATTTCCGCACGGAAAATCCAGACAGAAATTCTGCAATGTTTGCGCTACGTATTTAAAGTTGCAGCCAAGGTGTAGACTCATTTAAGGAATGTATCGCTTAACATATAAAATATTCAATATTATACTACTACTATTCAATTGCATACTTTTTGTTGTCTATTTTAAAGTAAGGTAGTCTCATAAAGATAACCCCTGCGTAGTGATCAGCTGATTGCCATGGGTCCAGCACCAGGAACCCCGGCAATTTAGCTATTATTTCACTCTGTCATACATTGACGTCCCCATGTTTTGTTTTGTTTTTACACATGGGCGTGCCGAGTCCTCCAGCGCAGGCCACTCTTAGGGGCTCCCCACTCTGGTTCATGGTGTGAGAGACCCACTGCTAGGACATCCACATGTGCTAATAAGGCATATGGGCAGGAATTGTCTTTTTAAGACAACCCCTATAATATTTGCAATGCTGCAGAGAAATAGGAACACGCATCGTTTACCGTATATCCAGGTATTTCACAAATGACTTCATTTATAAAATATTTGAAACCTGCTGTACTATTCTGGTGGTGGCAGGGTCGCCATTGTTAATGTTGAGTTATGCAATTTTGAAATCTATTGCAGTTTCATGGGTGAAACTAACTAACTATACCCTACAGAATTGGTAATAAAAAGAACACCTGGAGGGATATAATAGCTTTATTGTTCATTGTGTCTTGCTGTATAGCATCTCGGTGTAGTTAGAGAACATTGGCCCTGACTTAGGCTTCAGTAAGTAAATGCGAAAACAAATAATCTGTTTTTCTTTGGGCTATTTTTCAAGATCAGCAGTGAGCAGCCATCGATAGACTATTGCACAAGACAGCTGTACGCTAAAGCAAGCTTGCCATCTACTAATTGTTTTACAGAATTCATGAGTTCTCCTGGAAATTACAGGGTGGAAAATGAGTGAAAGTTAAGCAGTCGTAATTATGTGACACATGTTCTGTTTAATTAATATATAAGAACACTCTATTATTATTATTATTATTATTATTATTATTATTATTATTATTAGAATTATTCATAAGCTGAAAGGGGAAAGAAAGTTGTAGATGGGAACTATCAATATAAGTGTAAAATATTTTACTTGATTTTACATATCACAGTAAAGTTACATTATCTGTCAAATTTTCCATAATATCTGAATAATATTAATACACTCGATAAAAAAGATCTTCATCACTTCCCAAACGTTTGAAGACCAGATTGTCTCTCTGGGCAATGAAAAGGACAAGTCTTCCCGGACTCTGGCACTATATTTTACCCCATTTTGCTGTATACCTGGACTAGCTGGTACATGCCACTACATGCCACTCTTTGTTTTTCTTTGAATATTGAATTATATACCACTATGTTTCATATACTTCAGCTAATTCACATATATCTGTGGTTTGTAATTCACTTATATCTATGCTATATAATACCTTTCACATGGTACCTTGGATTGGAGTTGCATCTTCCTTCTAAATATTCTGCATTGTTTCATAGTGGCTATATGCCATAGTGTGCTGTATGGCAGATACAGATATGTTCACTCTTACTTTTTCTTGAATTGTGTTAAGTTATACAATTTGCCATGATAACAATTCAATACGATCTCGCGCCATCCAATAACAAATGTATACGCTAAACATGTTTTTTTACATGGGAGTCTATGGGTGACAGATGGCATCCGTCAGAGGTATACATATTTGTACATGTTTTGTCGGATTTAGAACGAAAATAAGGGAGGACACATCTGTAATTGCATGTATTCTAATGGGGTTTTAGAAGTTTTATAGAAATGCTTCCAATAGTTAAGTTTTTTTGTGTTTTCTGTCCATGGAATAACCTTGGAAGAAATTATGAAACATGGATAATGGGGGCTGTCCGTAGGTTTCAAGCTGTTTTTAAAGTGTACCTTTTTATTTCTATAAGCTTTAAAATCAAGTAGATTTTACTGCAGTAACTATTTTATGTGCATCATTAACTGTACCATTCAGAAAGAAGATCCTTTTGGTTCCTGCTGTTTTCTTTACTAATCTTCTCACAATGCCTACCAGAGATGTAACTTTAAGCTCCTGGACCTAAATGCTAAATATATAACCGGGCTACTCAACTATCTTCTGTAATTTATAGCCCTGGTCTCCTGATATGGGGCAGAGGAAACTTTTTTGTTCCCGTAGGCTCCAGGGCCTGCTTGCAGCCCTAACCTTTGCCCCCTCCGATAGTTACACCGTTGATACCAACTCTGTACCTATTGATTTGTGCTACCAATGAGTTCAGAAACCAAGTGGACAGATGGGTCATAGGGAGAACATCTCGGAGGATTGCAGCAGACCAGAAGGTTCTGTCTGCTGCAACTCAGCAACGGCGCATGAGGGATCAAATACATCTATCGTAGACTTACTGATGCATGTAAGGGTATGTTCACACGGCCTATTTACGGACGTAAATCGGGCGTTTTTGCCCCGAATTACGCCCGAAAATAGCGCCTCAATAGCGCTGACAAACATCTGCCCATTGAAAGCAATGGGCAGACGTTTGTCTGTTCACACGAGGCGTATATTTACGCGCCGCTGTCAAATGACGGCGCGTAAATAGACGCCCGCGTAGAAGAAGTGACCTGTCACTTCTTTGGCCGTAATTGGAGCCGCTATTCATTGACTCCAATGAATAGCAGCGCTAATTACGGCCGTAATTGACGCGGCGTTCAAGCGCCTGCACATGCCGGTACGGCTGAAATTACGGGGATGTTTTCAGGCTGAAACATCCCCGTAATTTCAGCCGTTACGGACCCCCGCCGTGTGAACATACCCTAAGATCTATAATTGTAAATGTAGCTTTTACACACTTATAAGAAAGCGCAAAAAAAATGTCAAGTTGGAAACCAGCCCAAATAAAAAATTAAAACTGAGCTGAATGCTGAGCAAAATGTAGTAACCACTAATGTATGCACAGGTTAGGGCTGGGCAATTAATCGAAAAAAACACCTAAACCAAAATTCAGCGCAATTAACAGAATTAATTCTGCACATTTTGCTTTTTTCCCCGATTTAAACTGTATCTGCATCTTCAGGACGCAGATACAGTAGAATCCAATAGTAGAGCATGGGGCCGTAATATCCCTGCTCTACCATTCACTATGTGCCGCCAGATGCGAGGCAGTGACGTAATTGCGCCCGTCTGTGCCGAGTCGCACAGACCAAAGGAGCAGAGGGATCTCCACTCATCGTTGGAACGGGGTTAGGTGAGTTCGTGTATTATTATTTTTATCAGTCCCTATTGGGGCAATGGGGGGCAGCTACAGAGGCAATATACAGCGAGGGGGCAGCTATGGGAGCATTATACTGTGGAGGGCAGTTATGGGGGCATTATACTGTGTGTGGGCAGCTATGGGGGCATTATGATGTGTGGATGTGAACTAAACAAAATGGACTACTAGCTATGTATAGTTATCTATATATCTCCAGTATGGTCCAAGTGGCTGCTCAAAATTAAGTTCCTGTTTCGTGGTGGAGAAAAGCGTGTTATAAGGGCAATTTGGCTGGCACATTTGTATGGGCACTGCAGTGTTTGACACATTTTGAATGGGCACTGTTGTAGCATTATCGACAATGTGGGCACTACTATGTAATTTGGACTATGATATCAACACTACTGGCTGGTGCAATAATATGGGAAATTCTGTTCGGCGGGCAGAATTATACAGGTAATTCTGTATGGATGTTATCAGTGTGCTGGCACTACTATTTGGTACTTCGTCGTGGGCACAAGAGTGGAGAGTTGATGCATTACTATATAGAGAGGTTCTGCTGTAAGCACTACTATTTGGAACTATTCAAGGGTGTCACTAGCACTGGAGCGTCTATGATTGAAGCTCCAGAATGGCAGCTGGTTATCATTGTGACTATCATAAAGACGTTATACAGCCACCTTTGGTAAATATAGTGTATGCCATATTTACTTATATTTATTTATAATACCTGTTGATTTTGGAATATTGAAGCTGCTGTGGTTTTCATCTTTAGTTTTCTCAATATGTTATCCATATTTATTTGGGCAATTTCCATCATGGGTTTTTCGATATAGCAGATCTTTTGTTCACCATAAGCTACATTCATGTTTCATTTCCCATTTGAATACAGCCTTGTGAAATCTGCTTCTCAGACTAAACGAGTTCTCTCTTCAATTGCATTATCATGCAACGGTGCACCGATCAGGAGTCAGTGGACCACATTCCTGCTCATCCAGTTTTAATAAAAAGCTGTATTAAGCTAAGCATTCATTGGTCTTTACAGGTTTGTAATCGAACATTGAATCGTACTATTTTAATACTATAGACTCGTGTAATCTGTGTGTTATGAGATATAGAATGAGACACCCTGAAAAAGTACACGGGCTCGATCTAATGCCAGACACAACATGGCACATTGTGATCAAAGTTGAAGTACCACAAGAGGTGCCTATTCACTATAACAAAAAGGTGCCTACATTTCTGTAAGTTTGTCGCTTATGTTCTACTGTTCACACCGTATAGAACTATTATGGCTTCTTGTGTACAGCGCCGTGGAGCATTGTTAGTATTAGATACTATATGACCGTATTATTTGGACACTGTATGGCAATATTATTTAGGTGGAGTATATTATTCAAATGCTATTATCCAGCTATTTATCTTTCACAGTTTACTGACTTGTATTTGTTGCTGTTGTTGAATAGGATCTATTCCATAATTGACCCCGTAGTAGTGTCACGTACACTATATGGACAAAAGTATTAGGACACGCCTCTTAATGATTGAATTGAGGTGTTTCATTCAGTCCCATTGCCACAGGTATATAAAATCCAGCACCTCGCCATGCAGTCTTCCTTAACAAACATTTGTAAAATAATGGGTCATTCAAAAAAGCTCATTGAATACGAGCGTGGTACTGTAATAGGATGCCACCATTGCAACAAGTCAGCTTGTGAATATTTTTTCCTCCGAGATATTCCACAGTCAATTGTGAGTGGTATTATTACAAAGTGGAAGCATTTAGTAACCACAGCAACTCAGCCATGAAGTAGAGACCACGTAAAGTTATAGAGCGTGATTGCTGATGCGAATAGTGCATAAAAGTCGCCAACGCTCTGCTGACTCAATTACTGCAGTTACAAACCTCCTTTGGCATTAACATTAGCACAAAAACTGTGCCCCGGTAGCTTCATGATATGGTTTTCCAAGGCCGAGCAGCTGCATGCAAGCCTTACATCCCCAAGCACAATGTCAAGTGTCAGATGGAGTGGTGTAAAGCACTGGACTCTGGAGAAGTTGTAACGTGTTTTGTGGAGTGATTAATCACGCTTCTCTATCTGGCAGTCTGATGGACGAGTGTGAGTTTGGCACATGCCAGGAGAATGTTACCTGCCTGACTGCATTGTGCCAACTGTAGAGTTTGATGGAGGAAGGATAATTATGTTGGGTTGTGTTTCAGCGGTTGCCCTAGTTTTCTTAGTTACAGTGAAGGGAAAGTTGAATGCTTCAGCATACCAAGACATTTTGGACAATTGTAGCTTCCAAATTAGTGGGAACAGTTTGGAGTTTGCCCCTTTTCTGTTCCAGCATGACTGTGCCCCAGTGCACAAAGCAAGGTCCATAAAGACATGGTTGGGTGAGTTTGGTGTAAAAGAACTTGACTGACCTGCACAGAGCCCTGACCTCAACTACATCCAACACCTTTGGGATGAACTAGGAGAATGTGAGCCAGGTCCTCTCGGCCAACATCAGTGTCTGGCCTCAGAACTGCTCTTCTAGATGAATGGTAAAAAATTTCCACAGACGCACTCCAAAATCTTGTGGACAGTCTTCCCAGAAGAGTGGAAGCTTTTTTAGCTGCAAGGGGAGGGGGGCAACTCCATATTAATGCCTATGGATTTAGAATGAGATGTTTTAAAAGCCCCTGTAGGTGTAATGTGTAGGTGTCCCAATACTTTTGGGCATAAAGTGGAAAAATGTATACTAAATGCATAAAACTACAAAGCTCGCAATGGGGGATGTTTACTGAATATTCACAAGAGATGGCATGGGATAATACTAATATAATAACTGTAAACTTAGTTTATGCACAGGGGAATCTCATATTTTGACTCCTTTTATGATTGAAGTAAAACACATTCCTACTGTCATTGTTTCCGGTTTTCCAAAGTGGTGTCATTTAACACTTATGGCTTCGTTCACATCTGCGTCAGGATTCTGTTCATGGGTCCTGTCGGAGCTTTCCGTCAGGGAAACCCATCAACGGAATCCAAACTGAAACAAAAGGAAACCATAGGTTTCAATGGTGACGGATCCGGTGCAAATGGTTTCCGTTTGTCACCGTTGTGTAAGGGCTCCGTCATTTTATAGAAATGAATAGCGCAGTCGACTATGGTATTGATTTAGTCAAAACGATGGAACCCTTGCACACCATTTGCACCGGATCTGTCACCATTGAAATCAATGGTGATGCAAACGGAAAACTATGGTTTCCGTTTGTTTCGGTTTGTATTCTGTTCATGGGTTTCACTGACGGAAAGCATGAACAGAGTCTCTATGCAGATGTGACGGAAGCCTCTGTCTTTTGTATACGAACATGAATGTCTGCTGGCTTACACATTATCACAAAAAACACAGCCTGAACATACTACAAAAGCCACAAGCTGCTAAACCACACAATAATATATCGAGCAGAAACCAATAATATATTCAGACATATATATTCTCAAGCAAATTAATTAATTAATGTATGCTGCTTTATACCAAAGACACAGAATTAAGGGGGGGGCACAGATAATAATAATAACAACAAAGTGTCATCATGTGATCAGTTGATGCTAAAACTATACCACAAAAGCAACAACTCATATAATAGCAAATCCCAATTATCACATGTGGAAATGTGCCCATAAAAACAAAAGACTAGAAGAGGGCCAATATCTTCGGAAGCAATAAAAATAGTAATAATTGGCAAACTTTGACTATTGTTCTAACTTTTCTAGAACTACGAATATGCGGCCATTGTTGGTGGAAATGCTCTGTAAGAGTGTGCCTATTCTGTTAATGTATTACTGACACAGGCTGTCACAATGACTGTCAGCTTTGCCTGTTTTCTGCTGGCAGCACTTGTAGAGCAGCAGTGGAGGATTTTTGTCCTCTGATTAAAGTATACCCCCGGAAAAGCTCCCAACGTCGACATTTGACGGAGGCTGTGACTGATGCAGTGGAGGCGTTTAATGGAGGCATTGTTAGCTTTTTCATGATGTATCTGTTAAATAGATGCCATTATAGCCTAGGGGTGACTGATGCCACTGTTAGACATCCGTTTAATGTATCCGTCACCCATAGGCTACAATAGGTTTAAAAGCCTATGACATATTCATTAAATGGATGCCTGTGACGGATGCCAAATGTTGGCATCTATCACCCATAGACTAATATGGTATCCATTTCACGGATAGGCTATTTACAGGGTACCACAGGATTGAATAGTGCAGTGTACTATGCTACTCCATACTTAATTTTTTGCAGTATACTAATGTGTACCGGGCAGACGAAGGCCAATATGACATTCTTTTGGCCTCTGTCTGACTAATAAACCCCTATGGCAATATTTAGCATGTACGTCGGGAGCTTTTTTGATGTACACACGAAGGCCGGATTTACACGAGCGTGTGCCTTTTGCGCACGCAAAAAAAGCAGTGTTTTGCGTGTGCAAAAGGTACTTAACAGCTCCGTTTGTCAGCTGCGTATGATGCGTGGCTGCGTGATTTTCGCGCAGCCGCCATCATTATGACACTCTGGTGTTTTTCTGTTTTCATTCATACTTTTTACTGCTGTTGCGCGAATCACGCGCGTCACACGGAAGTGCTTCCGTGTGCTGCGCGTGATTTTCACGCACCCATTGACTTCAATGGGTGCGTGACGCGCGAACAACGCACAAATAACGGACATGTCGTGAGTTTTACGCAGCGGACACACTGCGTGAAACTCACGGACAGTCTGCACGGCCCCATAGACTAACATAGGTCCATGCGAGGCGCATGAAAATCACGCGCGTTGCACGGATGGATTACACGTTCGTCTAAATAAGCCCTAAACATTAGTAATCGGCAATCTATTTCTATAGCTCCATCCGCTTCCGTAGCTCTTTACATGGTACAATATTGGAGTAATATATTTTATGAAATGTAATAAAACAGACAAATAAAACCAGTGATCACGAGATACATTGGGTAGGGGCCCTGTTCTTACAATCTATTAGTTATATAGTTATTATATTCTTCAGTCACTTCCTCAAGATGTCACTTTACTGTCACACGCTTTACATTGATGTTCCAGTAAATGCCTGATTCAGTTGTTTGTTGTGCTTTGAGGAAGCGAGTAATGTTCTCCGGCACATGCTGTTGTGAAACCCGTCCATCCTAGTGATCAAGTCTTCTTTTCATGTTGTCGAAGTGCAACATTCGTGCCAAGTACAGGAGGCAGCTTGTTGTCTGAGGCATCGATCTCGCCTGCAAACAGTTAACGCTTGGGTTCTGTTTCCACCTTGGGTTTGTTTTTAGCTCTGCTTTTTGTGATGTCAACTATATCAAGTGCAGAGGCCGGCAAGAGGGCACAGCCCAAAAAAAAAATAAAAAAAATAGAACAATTAAGGCAAAATGTCATAACCTACATTGAAAAGGTGGTGTAGTGCAGCCCCAACTGGCAGCCAGGAAAGTCATTCCACTCCTAGCCACTAATGTAATCTGTGTTTATACCAGTAATGTACTGTAGCTCAGGGGGAGGGGGAGTTGTAAGCACACAGCAGATACTCAAAGTGTTCATTTTGTGTTAAGCTCACATCCCCACCAAGTCGAGACTTCCAGGGATTTAATGGGCAGTCAGATGCAGTGTAGCATTCATGAGAACTGATATAAGTGAGACAGATGCTAGCCGACTGGAATGGGTAACGCCACCTTTATCTATTTTTTTGTAACCTGAATTTGCATGTTTTATGTCTTGTTAGTTTCAGAGGGCAAACTTTGGGCAGCTGACTGTTGTTGTTTATTATGTTGTTCTGTGTTTTTAGACAAGATGCTTGGACATAGCAATCTTTAGAAAATCTGCTTGACATGTTTCATTCTTACACGGGATAAGGGGGAAAAAAAAGCATCTTTGCAAATTTAGGATTTCAAGTGGGTACCAAATCGCACAGAATTTGCAGATTGATTAAAATATAAATGTAGCATGTCAAGAACGTTGCCAGTTCTCTGTGTGACACATTTAAAGTGAAAAACAATTAGGAGAGACGATGGATCTGCTGTGGATTCAATGGTGACAGCTCCTCTCTGCTTTTTTTTTTTTTGCAGGGTTGGTGGGGAAGTGGGGGGGGGGGGTAGTTGAACTATATGTACCAAGAGAATAGTTTAATCCTTTAAATCTGAATGTCATGCATTTAGCAGCCGGTGATTGATTTGTCATATAGATCTTTTTGCTGTTTTATGGTTTCTTGTATTAATATATACTATGTAATAGGATTTAATAGTGTGGACTTATACGGGGAGAGAAATTAGGACATTCAGGAAGGAGGTGCACATGGTACTGTTATGAACGTTTCTAGAGAACGTGATGGAATAATTTGTGATACGTCAGCGTTATAAAAATGATGAATAGACTGCAGGCTGCGCGCTCTACGTATGATAACTTTATCCCTCGTCAATTATTATGTCAATTATTGATAGTTGTGTCAATTATTCCAGTACTCTGCACTATTCCCTGTGTACTTTGTTAGTCAGGCATGTCTTTTAAAACAGGACACAATGTATTTCTACATTCAAGCAAAGTAACAATTAACAAAACATAATTAATGGGAGTGGGACGCAGAATAGGAGAATAATGTTTGCAGCAGAAATTGCGGTTAGTGTTTGTTAATTAGTAACACATCATAATCACTCAGTATTATTGAAGTCTGTCTGCGATGCAAACAATTAAAGGTGCTGAAATAATAGATAGTATATGAGATAGATAAAATATGATATAGATGGAAAGGAAAATGGATGGATAGATAGAATATCATATAGATTATGATATAGATAGATAATTACATAGATTATGATATAGATAGATAATTACATAAATTATGACAGATGGATATATATTCAAAAAATCTAGATAGATAAAATATAATATAGATGGAAAGGAAAATGGATGGATAGATAGAATATCATATAGATGATATATAATTACATAGATTATGATATAGATAGATGGCTATAGTATTTATTGGTAAATGAGCATATACAGTCTTGCTGCCTGTGCTATGTGATGCTTAGCCATGGCCCCTGTGGTTTTCATTCGCAATGTAAGCAATTTGCATGTACCGTAATTGCTGTGTTAGCATTGTAAAGTAAATGACAATAAAGTGTCAGTCATGTGTGCCCTGTAAAGACACGGAAACCATTATGTTGCTGCCAGTTAATTGGTTATCATCCTGGTCACCGGAAGAGTGGGCACATTAGGCTGATGATGTACAGATTCCATGCTTGCAAATGGGAAAGTGTCACAAATGGACCAATTTCTATCTCTATGTATACCATTTGGCTAATGTATACTATTGTAATTACTGGTTTGTTATCAGTGTGTTGTTTATGGATTATGTGTCAAGTGATTGGGCTACACAGCTAAATGGTGATGATCATATATTACTAAATGCAAGCATTACTACTTGTATGTATTTGTCTGTATGAACCTGTACATATATAAATATATGTATTGTGAGTTTACGAGCGTTCAGATCGCTCGTTCACGTTCATCGCCCTGTAAATAGGGCAACGATCAGCCGATGAACAAACAAATTCAGTGGCTGATTGTAGAATTTATGCCGCAGAAAATGTTATCATTGTTTGCAGCACATCTTGCTGTGTAAACAGGGAGATGTGCTTCCGACATGATGGTAATGCATGGGGACGAGCAATCGTAGTAACGAGCGCTCTTCCCCATACACAGCTCCTTGTGAAAGGAGCAAAAGAGCGCCGATCAACGAGCTGTGGCCGGGGATTCCGCTCCAGGAGAAGTCACTTAAGTCACTATCCATATACGGACAGTGACATCAGGGGCAACTCCTGAAGCGGAGATTCCCGGCCAGATGGATTCTGCTCCTACAGGGAGCTACAGTGGCGCTATCTACAGGGGGGTGCTATCTACAAGGGGGCTGTGGCACTACCTACAAGAGGGCTGTGCGGCACTACCTACAGGGGGGCTGTGTGGCACTACCTACAGGTGGGCTGTGTGGCACTACCTACAGGCGGGCTGTGTGGCACTCCATACAGGCGGGCTGTGTGGCACTCCCTACAGGCGGGCTGTGTGGCACTACCTACAGGCGGGCTGTGTGGCACTACCTACAGGCGGGCTGTGTGGCACTCCCTACAGGCAGGCTGTGTGGCACTACCTACAGGCAGGCTGTGTGGCACTACCTACAGGGGGGCTGTGTGGCATTATCTACAGAGGGTAGTGTGTGGCATTATCTACAGAGGGCAGTGTGTGACGCTTCATCCCATGTGACCGCTGCTGCAGCCAATCTCAGAATACAGTGGTCTCGGGGGATTAAACGTCATAACCAGGAGGCCGGCCTACAAGCATGCCGTTTAAGTGCTGCAGCTTTCCGCAGTGGACATTTCGGGTGAAAAACTGCACCACAGTTTGGTGATTTTTTCCGCCCGGAATTCTCGGCGGCGCACAGGGCGAATACGCTGCATGCTTTTACTTTTGGGTACTGTGAATGGGCACCATTATAAATGGAATATGTAGAATAAATGTGTAGAGCTACAATGGGCCTGTTAAGTTTCAGATCTGGTGTTTTTTTATTGTTTTGATTTAGTATTGTCTATGTTAACAATGCAGATTACATAAACACTGTACTGTGAGCACTGTATGTCAATCACATGTGAAGGAATATGGGCTTTCTTGGCATGGCCAACACATGGATGTCGTCTAGAATGTTGATATCTGCAGTTCTATGGGGCTGGAAATCGAATTATCTCGACACAATGCTTTGACTTGTGTTGGCCAGATATCTTGTTTTGTGATTACTTAGTAACAGGACCTGTTGAAACGCTACAAATGAGTGGCGAGATTTGGGAAATCCATCAATTAGTTATCTCCGCCAGCAGTTAACCTGAATAGTTTATTTATTGGTCTGCTTTATTGTTTTTCTTTTTCGTGTTTTTCTTGGGTATTATAGAATCAAATACATTCAGCAGTTTTTGCTTTGGTCTACGAGAGTTTCCAATTGGAGCGGTTGGCCATTTTTGGGTTTTATAAATTCAGTTCCAGTACAGTATATTAAAAGAAAAGTTGGTTACAAAAAGTCAACTTTACTCATAAGGCAATAAATCAACATCTTCAAAGAGAAAGTACAGTATTTCTAGTAAGTCATTAGTCATACGTGAAAATGTCACTGCTGTGAGTCAGCCTCTGTTATAAAGTCATATTTGTAAAACTGCTTCTGATAAAATCTTATTAGTTTGTCAGTTGCGTTTATTTGCAAAGTACTAGAAAGAACATTACTCATAATATGTTAATAGTTGCCATTCAAGTGACACATTGCTTGTTTGGATAATTTTTACATTTGACATACTTTTCATAAACTAACTTATATATGAAACAAAGTCCTGTGGAGAGCAGTTTGGTGATAATGAGAAGATGTTATGACAAAGCCAAAGTAATTTTTATAAAGTCCACCCATAATTGTAGTATGACATATAATATTTCTGAAATGAATGAAGATATGGGGTATAAGATTTGTTTCACCTACCCCTATTCTCCTACACACCTGTATCTGAAAATGAATGTCTATTAGGGCTCATGCATACTGGCACAGAGTCTGTACAGCGGAGTCTTTAAGGGGTTTTCCCACAAACACATGTATCCCCTATCCACAGGAAGGGGATACATGTGTTATCGCTGCAGGTCTGACCTCTGGGACCCCCGGCGATGAGGAGAACAGGAGACCGAAAGTCCCCCCGAATTGCTCCATGAGAATGGAGCGCTGGAGCGCATGCCTGACCAGCGCTCAATTTATTTCTATGAAGCTGCTGGAGACAGCAGTCCCAAAAGTCTCATAGAAATGAATGGAGTTCTGGCCGAGCATGCGCACCAGCCCTCCTTTCTCATGGAGCACTTCAGCGGACTTTAGGTCCCCCCGATCTCTTTTTTCACCTCCAAAGTGCACTCGTGGGGCAGGCGTGGTCGCAAATCCCCCATAGACTAGAGTCTATGGAGAGATGCGTGACACGCAGTAAAATAGGTCATGTCCTATTTTTTAACGGACCCTTCACACACGTTGAAACAGCGAACGCATGAACGGCCCCATTGAAATACATGAGTCTGTGTGACGGCCGTTGTTTTAACAGCCGTCACACGGACTACATATACGCTCGTCTGAATGAGCCTTAACTTACATTATGGTTCTACCTGTGGTATTATTTAGGCACTGTATAGCACTACAAGTTGGACGCTTTTATGTTTTTATTGTACTTTATGGTGTTATTACTGCATGTAGACATTGATTGGTACGGCCGCTAGTGTACAATAGTGTCTGGAGCTGCCAACAGCTGGGGACTCACATGAATGGGGCACAATGCCATAGAAGATGAACATTTAAATGTTTTATACATGTATCCCAAAATAATTTTATTGACTTGAATGCAAATATGTAAAGTATAGTGGAAGTGGAGATACACTTGTCTGGAAACACTCCTGTTACAATGTTTTTATGTGTGACATGACTAAAATTCTTCCAAGTCCTTCTTCTGATTTAACCACTAGGATTCTGTAATTAAGAATGTTTGTCCCTGGAATTCGTCTTAAGATGTTTCTAATTGTTCACTATTATTGCACAATAACGGATGTAGCTGAATTGTAACCAGTCCAAAATAGTTCAGAATGAGACAGTGAAGGGGAATTACAGTTAACAGATACGAAATAGAAATGGTGTCAGACTGAAATAGTAAAGTACCTTTCATCTCAACAGTCTTTTTCTTATTTTTAAAGCTAGTTTTAAGTGGAGCCCCACCTTCGCCTATTTTCTTTTGCCATGTTTTCAGGCGACCACAAGGCAGACTTTGATGATGACTAAATTGAGAACATCTTTTCTGGTTGACCTGGCAGTGAAGTCCCACAGTGAATAAACACAGTTTTTTGTTTTTTTTATCAAGAGTTGAGTCAGACCTAGGCTTTCCATTGTTTAAATCAGTTTGTCCAGTTTGGAATGCTCATCATCAGCTATTATTGTAGAGGTAACATCATTGCAAATAGATTGCCCTACATCTCCACTGCAAAGGAAACATTACCTACATCAGATAAACTAATGCTCCCTGTGTCCATTAAATTCCTCGAGTCTTCCAGATCTGGGAGTGGTACAATTTTCAGTATTTTGAGGAAGGTCTCCATCGAAGTTCCTGGAAGACACCCCCACCCCTCTATTTGCTGAATATGTCCTCATAGGTTATGCAGCAACAGTTGTCTAAAGTATACTGCCTCCTTTTAAATAGCATATACAAGCCACAGACAGGAATGGTGCTGTTTCGGGGGGGGGGGGGGGCAGGACTTTTTTTTTTCTAATCCTGGACTTCCCCTTTAAGTGATATTTTGTATCTTCTATGTATTTACTGGATAGATGGGATTAGTGACATTTGAGAACCATTCACCTGATGCTAAATAAATGTTTACTGAATTTTCCAGGTTCATCCGCAAGCCTGATAATCTTTTACGTTTGCTAGTTAGAACATTGATTTCTGATACCTGTTCTGTATTAATTGATTTCTTGCATTTCTTTCCAGCCCCAAACCTAAAAGGCCGACCACGCAAAAAGAAGCAATGCTCGCAGCGGAGAGATTCTGTTAATGGAGTGAAAGATGCCTCCAATATCTGTGATGGCAAAACTGTTGCCAAGGTAATCTTATAAAAGCTCACTTTCATTTCTGCTGCCTCTTGATTGTTTATTGTTCCAGTGTCTCCGATGGAGAGGACTATTTTTAGCACAAAGAAATTTTCTTTTTCCTTTGCTGTAAAAATGCAGTGTTATTTTGACACTGGACTGATTTTGTTCTAAGAATGTAGCAGAAAGTAGGACAACGTTCTTCCATTCATGTCATGTAGTGTTAGCTTAATCTTGGTGACATAATAACTTTCTTGAATGTTTTTGCAATCTCAAAGAATAAACAAGACAGCCTTGTGGGTAAATACTGGATTTGTGTGGGGGAGGGATGTCTGCTCTCACTTTCTCCAAAATTATTGTGCAAAACAAAAACAAAAATGTAAGATGCACCAGATACTTGTAGGTCTTTGAATGAGGCAGCCCTCTAATTACACACACACACACACACACACACACACACACACACACACACACACACATACATACATACATATACACACACACACACACACACACACACACATATACACACACACACGCATACATATACACACACACACACATACATATACACACACACACATACATATACACACACACGCATACATATACACACACACACACATATACACACACACACACATATACACACACACACACACATACACACACACACATATATACACGCACACATATATACACACACACATATATACACACACACGCATACATATACACACACACACACACACACACATATATACACGCACACATATATACACACACACATATATACACACACACGCATACATATACACACACACACATATACACACACACACATTATCACATACACATACATATATACACACACAAACACACACATACATACACACACACACATATACACACACACACACACACACATACATACATACATACATACATACATACATACATACATACACACACACACACACTACTTTAACTCAGTTGAAATTCTAAATAGTCCATGTGCGTTTCACACTTTGGAATATGTTTATAAGGCTTATTAAAAAACAAATCGAACCCCTTTACACATTGGCAGTGCCTTGACAGGCAAACCCTTACAGGCAATGTATATTTTGGTCATTTTAATTTGAGGAATATTTATGGTAAAATGTCCAATGAACCCGATCAAGAATATTAGAGACAGTAGAGAAGGATCGCCAGATTGTTTTATTTGTTGCAATGTGCACGAAGTTCCCCGGGATATTAATAATATGTATATTTAAGTTAAAATATGTGTTTTGTCTGTGAAATAAAACAAGTTGGCATTTAAGCTCACGCACTGTGCGCGATTCTTCTAGGTAAAGTGTGAAATTAAGGCAGCGCTGCCAAAAGCCAAGACTGCCAACGGCAACTGCAAGAAAATCTCAACTGAGGATAAACCAAAGGTGGCTGCAGCAGGTGAAGGATGTAAGACTGAAGAGTGCAAAGCCGATGAGCAGGCATTTCTTGTAGAACTGTATAAATATATGAAAGAGCGGAAAACACCCATTGAGAGGATACCGTATTTAGGTTTTAAGCAAAGTAAGTACATTATTTTTATTAGTTATATATGCTTAAATTAAGTACTAGGAAGCATTTCTGAAATGGGTTTGTGTGGTATGACGAATTGTTAAAAACTATTATCCTCCTGATTGACTGAGAAATCTCTAAGCCCCCAGTACTTTTCTCAAATAATTTGATATATTGTTTCTTTGCTGTAGATTATCTGCATGGATTAGCACTTGTATGTATGTATGTATGTATGTATGTATGTATGTATGTGTGTATATATATATATATATATAGTGGTGTTGTCCATAGCTACCAGTGAGATGTATGTTAACCTGTGCTGGAGATTATTTCAATTTTGGCTTGCTTTTTTTTTTTTTGCATATACAGTTTTTTTTGTATTTGCAAGCCTACTATAATGTTTAGACGCTTGAGTCATGTGATGAGCTCCAAGATTGTGTAACTATATTTTTGTTTTCTTTAACCTAATCAGTTTTCAGAATATTGTTTCAAAGCTAACGTTCAAACTACATTATTGGGCATGACAAATCTGACAATATTCATATTAAAAACAAATTTAAAATTTGTTAGAACATTTTTGGCCTGTTAAAGAGGTATTCCCATCTTAGACATTTGACTGCACCTGTATCGAGAACGGGCGTCACCTGAACCCGTTTTGCTTGGTGCGGTGGTTGCTGGATGCAGAATTTAGATAGGACTAGGAGAGAGAGGGCTGCGCATAAGCTGTTTAGTCGGAGTTACAGAAACAGCCGAGCAAGCATTGCTTGGCTGTTTCCGTAACAACCATACAACAGAATATGGAGAGAGCTCTCTCTCTTCTTGTCCTCGTCTGGATTTTGCGGCCAGCAACCACCGCACCAGACGAAACGAGGGTTGGGTGACCCCTGTTCTCGATATAGGTGAAAATCCAGGAGCTGGGTCCCGCATCTATCAGATATTTATGGCATATCCTGTGTATATTCCATAAATGCCTAAGATGGGAAAACGCCTTTAAGATTTTGACTATAAAAGGTGCTCAGTGTAATTTTGCATTTTAGTAAGCGATAGGGCAAATTCTACTAGGGAAATGTGTATATACTTTAGAATAAAACAATATTGACGTTAGCAAAACAATTCCATGCAAGGGCACCATACCATTGGGCTCCATACTTTTAATAACTTATTAGAGAGGTCATTATCAATAGATATTATTACAGTTATTATTATTATCTCATCAGGGGCATAGTAGGGCAAATATTGATGGGACGACCCCTTTAATCCAACGTCTCAAACTCCAGAACTTCTTATAGTCTGGCAATTGTTTCACACAGAACTGCAAAATAATAGTCAATCTTATTTGTCCAGAAGAAAAAGACTGCGCAAAGTTTACTACTTATGAAACAAAGTGCACTTATTGTAGTGATATCACTACTTGTTACATACTGGATATACTTCAGAATCAAAATGCACATAAATCTATTGGCTAATATTGAGAGAATAAAAACAAAAGCAGCATCTTTAAGCCAAGTTTATGGCTCAAAGTGGAAAAGTGGATCAGTCAGATCTTTAATGCTACACTATTGGCAGAGGATGGGGGGAGACTTAGATGGCAAATATGCAGATTTCTATGATTTGATCCTGGATTTTAATGTAAAAAGCTGTTGGTACGCTGCCAGGACAAAAAGAAAGAGTCCTGCTTCCCCCACCCACACACTGACAGAACTCCCTGTATTAAAACCCATACAAGAAAAGATTTAATTCTAGGCTTTCTTTATGAGTCCTGGCAGCATTTAAACAGCTTTTTTACATAAAAAAATAAACCTAATATACATATAATACATAATATCCACAAGCTCATTGTCATCTCCTCTATCCTATGCTGCAAGGTAGCATGGAGGACCTGACTAATCCGCTATAATTAGGCTGATGTCACACACTACTTTTTTTGGGAGGGTTAAATATGCTGCGGGTGCTAGTTAAAAGTCTATAGTGGAATATGATAACGTCTACATACACAGTTTTTGCTTGTATGGTGTATGTTTTATGCAGCATTTTGAGGTCAATGGAATTTAGCATGCTCCAGGTATGGTGGTTTTTCTGGCATTTTTCCCCATAGGCTTCTGTATAGAACAAAAATAATAGGAAAATACACATAAATAAACGTTTGAAACGCAGGGAGTTTTTTTTACTTGTGTTTTAAAAACGCAGAAAAATTTGCATGGAAGCCTTACTGTTGTGCATGAAATGATTGTATTATTTGGATATGCGGCTGTTTGATTTTGAATGATATTTCTATATAACAGTGGTAAGTGTGTGGCTTGTAATGGCATCAGGTAGTCGTTGAAAGTTCATTGAAGTGAAGTGGTACATAGGTCGAGTAGTAAGAACTGGTTCTATAGTGGTCATTGTGGATGAGAGAAAATGACCTACAATTGTAATGACAACCAAAGCACTACTTACTTCTCCAACTCTTGTCTTTTCCCCAAATGTGTAATATGTGCTTGGAGATATTTTCCTCCTTCATTGGAACCATGTGTTACTTTTATGAGGAATGTCACCCCTTGCATGTTTTACATAATAATTTACATACCTAATTGGCAGTGATTGCCGCCGAGCTCTGGCAGCCATGATAAACTTGAATAACTGCAGATGATTACAATGTTTGTCTCCAAACTGGCTGCTTGAAATAGAAGAGCAGTGAATGTTCTCTGAACAGCTTTGTTACATTATGCATTGATTTAGATTAAATCAAGACCTAAGAAAATCTGTTAATGGATTTGAAAAACATTGGAAGGTTCATCCAGGCTTTCCAAATTGTTTTGTGTTGAAGGGTGTGTTGTCTAATTTAAATTTTCTTGAACTTCCCATAAACAAGAGAGTATTAAACAAAGAGGGCTTAAGTCCCGTGCCGTGAAGCTGCTTCTAATTTGATGTTTTTTATTAAGAGGCGAGCAAGTCCAGTAATGTGCATTTAGGAAGTGGATAAGAACCCGTAATTGTAACTGGATTACTGTAACTGTTTCCTGCTCCTTTAGTAATACTTTGTTCAGAACTATTGAATTGGGTAGAAAATAATATCACATTTTTCGGGGAGAAATTGTAATCTTGTATCCATCATCGTTGAATTCCTTATGAATTATCGCATGACTAATGTTGGCTTAATCTGTTTGCAATTAGGAGAATAAGCCATTGTGTGCTCCTCATGTTAATAAATGAAATCTAAGGGCACAGTGGTCTCAGTTCTGGTTATACAAAGACATCTGGCCTTGTAGTCTGGTTTAAATAGTTAGATCTATGGCCAATGAAAAGATTATGTCACAGAGTCCCCATTTGTGGTCGCGGTACCAACACGATCCAAAGGGGTTGTCATGTGAATATACAGTGGATATAAAAAGTCTACACACCCCTGTTAAAATGCCAGGTTTTTGTCATTTTACGAAATCAGTCCAAGATGAATCATTTCAGAACTTTTTCCACCTTTAATGTCACCTATAATCTGTACAATTGTATTGAAAAACAAACTGAAATCTGCACCAGCATTCACTAAGGTCCCCCGACACTTCCCGTCATAGCAGAGTGATGACCTATTGTCCTTCTCCTCATGACCAGGGCAGTCAATCACAGTCCATAGCGATGCCACCACTAGCGTCTGTTACTGTCATATGGGGAAGGGCTACACATCATGACTAATGTCAACAGAAAGCAGTGGGGGACCCTGGTGACCAAAATGTTGAATTTGAGAGGTTTGTATCTTTCCCATAAAAATTTATTTTCAAATTTTAGTGTTTGAAATACACTTATAAAGTCAAAAACCCTATAACATGTATATATTTAATTATATTCAAAATAAAGTGTATCACAGTATTTGTGGCAGACACACTTCCTTTATTAGAGTATAATATTTTAGTATAAAACTGAATTTTCCAGTTCGTTGAGAACAGGATATGTGCTGGTATAAATTTGTTGTTTTTTTTATTTATAAAATTTGATTCCATAGATTGTTTTGGTGTTTTCAGGAAATGGACCTTAATTATGCAGCTATGTAGCCTTTCCATGTGCAATTTTCATAAATTTTTCATATTATAATACTTTTGCCTGTGAAGAAATAGAGTTATTTTCTCCACAATTGTGACTTCTACCTATGTAAATCTTTGTGTTTAATCAGATTCGTGTGAGTTTATTTTTTAGCTTTTATTATGTATTTGTTTGAAGTACTATGGTTAATGCAATGCTTATCTAAATACCTATTGTCCTTCTAACAGTTAACCTTTGGACTATGTTTCAAGCTGCTCAAAAACTGGGAGGATATGAAACCGTAAGTGTTCTGAATATTTTGTTGATTTTCTCATTGCTCCAATATTCCCATATATAGTGTTCTCATTTATTATTTATGTAATCATCTGTGGACACAACATGCATATTGAATAAACGGGTCTGGCTGTCAGTTTTAAAAGGTAGGGTTCACAACAAATACTGTGGGGCTGGGACCACAACCTGGATGAGGAGCTGTTGATGCACATTTGAAAGAAAATAAATAAATAAAATTAAAAATAAATAAATAAAAAAACAAAAAATCCAAATGCACTGCAATCAAGAATGTTCAAGCCTATGCTTACACGTCTCTTGAGATTTTTCCTGTCTAAATTGCACATGGCAGGTGGCGGCCCTGAAACAGATTTTGCATTGGGGTGCAGGAGCTTCAAGCTAAGTCTCTGAGCTCCCCTTTATGGTAGCTCCTGGCAGTGTCCCGTAAACCCTACTAATAGTTAATACAGGGTGCCCATTCTCCCCTCCAGTGACCATATAAGGCCCACCACTTTCTTAGTAGTCATAGCAGGCTCCCTAACTTCCTCAATAGTCACAACAGGGCCCCTTCTCCACCCCAGTAGTCACAGCAGGTCCTGACATCTGCTAGTAATCACAGCAGGGCTACATCTCCATTTTTTAGCAGTAGTAACAGCAGAGCCTCCATCTACTCACATCCCAAATGCTCCAGAGATGCATTTTCTGCTGGCAGGTACTACCTACGATGAGCAGCCTTTTGCTCACTGCTGTATGTATCTTCCGGTGTCTGATAGTGTATCTACGAACAGAGACTGATGCAAGGTGACCATACAGCACTGATATAATATGTCAGCCTCTGCGTGCTTTCTCTGCCCAGCAAGAGTGGTCTGTGATCACCTTCCTCTTTAACGATGGAGGTTCATGCGGTCAGCGACCGCATACAGCTCCATTAACTCGACACTGGGTTGGAGCACCTGGCCACCATATCCATGAAGGACAGTAAGCAAAACCTAGGCACCAAGGCGAAGTTTCTAGTTGCCATGAAGACCCGATGACACGGGTTTTGTCCAGCCCTAGAATAGAAGATAGATATCCGAACACATTCCATAAGGAATTGTTATTCAACTAAGAAAAGACCGGAAACGGAAATCTATAAAAATAGCTTTGGTATTTTTTTAATTTTAATACCCAAATACAATTGCAGCTTCCCTGAAATATGGATTCTATTGTCCATTTACAGTAATGTATATTGCACAATTACATTTTCTTGTTGGGATGACTCCGGATTTTACCAGTGAACACCTTTAAAAATAATGTATTAGCTCATTAGATTGTGATAGAAGAGTAAATTGTGAAATGTTACTTTTCTTTGTTTAACAAATTTGGAGTAAAAGTTTAAATAAACAATATTTTAGAATTGCAATTCACATAGGGGGTTTATTGAACTAGCCTGGGAGAGAGGCCTGATTAATTCCAGCTTTAGAAGTATTGTAAACTTGTCGTAAAAAAATGTACAAGTGGAAAACACATGTAACTCTTCCCCGTCAAGGAAATTAGTTGGGTCTGTAATTTTTTCCCATGTTAAGAAAGAGCTTATTATTGTATAATCAGCCAAGATTGTATAAAAAGAAAACTTCACTTGGCAGAATACCTGACATCTGCTCATGTCTAATAATGTGGAATGTATTTAAAAGCTTTAAAACATAATCAGCAGTGGCCATTAAGAAATTGGGTTTTGCACTTATCTGCTTTAATTGTAGTGTAAAATAGCTTAATGGGTAAAATGCCACGAGCGGATAAACAGGAAGTTATCAGTTATTCTGGAAATTCTCTCCACTCGTTTTTATTAACTAATGCTATCTGACATGAGAGCTCTATATTTAGCTCACAAATACATTTTGATGGTCACGGACTGAACATTATGTTCTTTGAACCAAGAAAACATTAGATAAGGCAGAAAAGATTAAGATCCTTTTTTTTTTTTTCTTCCCCTAATGTAAACCTTTCAGCTATAACACACACTCAACAGATGACAACTCCAATAGAGAAATGAAAGATGTCATCACTAATTGTTTCCAGATTTTGCTTTGATTAAATGGAATCTATTCCTGTTTAATTGTGAGATACTCTGATCATAGCTATGCTTTTCCTCTTTAACTTCACATACATGTAAACATAACATGTGAAGTAGACAGTTCTAGGACATGCGGTATGTGTTATGCAGCAGCATGTAAGATCTGCAAATAAAACCCTATAATCCATTACCCAAAACAGAGTCCATTGTAGCCAGTCTGACATCTGGACAAAACGGTGATCTGTGATGCCCAATACGTTTTTTTTAAAGGGGTATTCCTAAAATCATAAATGATAACCTATCCATAGGTGATACTCTTTTGATCACTGGGGGCCCCACCACTGGGACCCCGACCGATCGTGAGAACGGGGGTCTTGAACCCGCAGATCCCACTCACTTAAGGAGGAGCTTGAAAGGATCGGCGGTCGAGCATGTGCCCACCGATCCGTTTACGATCTATGAAAATTATGGCTGTTTCAGTCATTCCCGTAGACTTTGAATGAAGCGACTGCGCACATGCTCGACCGCCGCTTCATTCAATGTTCTCCTTACTGTAGTCAAGAAGTGAAGAGGATCTGGGGGTTCGGGAGCCCTGTTCTCACAAACTGATGGAGTTCCCAGTGATCAGAAAATTATCATGTATCCTGTGGATAGGTGATAATTTATGATTTAGGGAAACTCCTTTAATATACCAGTCCTTTTACTTTGGTAGTGATTGAAGAAAAAGTAATAAAATACTTAGGGTGTAACAACATACCTCCCAACTTTTTGTGTGAATGATCTATACAAAAATGTATTTGAATATAGATATTTTTTTAAGGTCCAAATTTCATCACATCATGAAATAATATACAAGCTGGAGTCTAATATACAGTTAGGAAGCAGACTAACACTTTCTGAACCAATATCAATAAATGTATTCATTCAACAGACAAGAGGGATTTGGCTCAAAAGTAAGGACTATTCCTCCAACAGAGGGACACTCGGGAGGTGGGCACCATTCATACGGGAAGCTGAGAACTTGGCTTGCACCCTTCCCTGACTGCTGTGAGCAGCATTACAGACTATCCTACAAATTCAGGAGGGGGGGGGGGCACAAATTCACTTTTCATACAGGCAGCAAGTATGTACCAATTTACCTTAGATGTATTGATATGTCAATTCTTTACTGTATAATAAATTCCAAGTAATGCAAATTATTAATGAGGATCACTGTAGGGAATGTCCTCCGTTAAATAGCAATGTAGAGAAAATCTGGTAGCTAAGGTCAGGACTGCACATCGACTTATGAATAAACTAACACAATTACGCAATATTACCAGCGCGATATCGTGCCTATAGAGAATGTGTACATGCAAATCACAAAGTTTTTCTGATTCATGTTCTTTTAATCATTCCTGGCATTATGATTTTTTTTCTTTTCCCCTCTTCCTTATTATACCATGCATTTTTTTGCAACAATTTATATACATATAAATGCGTTTTAGCCACAACTGTAAGCCAAAAAAAAAAACCCCAAAAAACATCCACCTAAAATTGTGATCAATAGTGCATTCTGTTCACTTATTAATTTCATATAAAAAGCAAGAATCTGAAGTGGATATGGTCTGTGCAGGCAGGAACAGGTTAAAGGTTGATATTTACCTTTGACATTTCACAACTGCTGCTGAAATGCTAAATTTATTTTTCCTGTTGCTGTTCTGGAATAAGTGTAAATCAGATTCTTTGTCTTGAAAACATATGAGAGTGAAGATGTAGTCAAGTGTAATAAACCCCCTCTGTGACTTACAGAAACTAGGGCAGGGTAATAACTCTTCTGCCAATAACTTGTTTGGAGAGTCTTGAATCTATGGATCATACAGTGTGCTCTGCTATATAAAATGTTCATGTAGATAATGTTACACTGTTGTTCTTGCCTGATGTGAAATGTCACTCTGCGGACCGTAATATAGAAAACCTTCATATTCAAATAAATACTCCCCTCGCTTTTGTGCAGATTACAGCTCGGAGGCAATGGAAACATATTTACGATGAATTGGGTGGAAATCCAGGGAGTACCAGTGCAGCCACCTGTACTCGGAGGCATTATGAAAGGTAAGTGTTGTGTTATTTGCCATGTGTCGAAACTAGAACCTGATGTTTATATATGAAAGCTGACAATAAATTTTACTATAAGTACAAATTCTAACAATCATCCAAGGAAAAGAGATGGTTTCATAAAGTGAAAATATTTATTAATATTTATGTATATGTTTATGGGAACGATAACTCAGCAGTTTCAAGTTTCAGTAGTTCCCACTTTCAATATGATCGACATGGGATCAGAGACTTGACGTGAACTCAAATGCAAAATTCTTGACCGGGCCCCCCACTTTCCATGTGGTCATACGCCATTTATAATACTGGAACGTTCTAATGTGTATTGGCCTACAAGTCCACTTGTATCTATCTACTTAGCATCTGAGTTGTTTGAGGTTGGTTTACGATAGCACTTAATGTAATTATTTTATCCATATTGTGGAAAAACTTTACGGCAAGTATGTAAATGCGTTGTGGTTGACCGACCGCATTATTGGGGCCTTCGATGTGGGCCTGGACTCTACCAGAGAGATGCATATTACATCTAATGTCCCCATTTGCAGCAAAGATGTGTCAAGGCATTCCTGGTCATAGTCCACTATTCTCCATAGAGGATACACAACCTATTTTCAGGCGTAAACGAGGCGTATTATGCCTCGTTTTACGCCTGAAAATAGGGCTACAATACGTCGGCAAACATCTGCCCATTCATTTGAATGGGTTTGCCGACGTATTGTGCAGACAACCTGTAATTTACTCAATTGAACTCAATGAAGCACGGCTCAAGATTTACGAGCGTCTCAGACGGCTCGCAAAATGCGAGGAGGAGCATTTACGTGTGAAACGAGGCAGCTGTTAACAGTCTGTCTATTCACACGTAAATGCCTCTCATCGTGTGAACATACCCTAAGGAAGTGAGCACGCTCAGCCCACCAATCAAACATTTATGGCAAATGTGCTGTAATTGTACATAGTGGATATGTAAACAGGGCAACTAGCAAACACTCTTTCATCGGCTAATCGTATTGTTTATGCAGCAATACATATTATTGTAGTCGGCAGCACAGGGAGATGTGCTGCTGACATGATGAAATGTGTGGGGACGAATGATCGTAGTAACCATCGCTCGTCTCCATACATAACCAATCATTGCTCCTTGTGAGTGCCGAGCTGACTCGTTGATCGGCGCTCGTTTTCACAGCCCACATCGGGCCGTGTAATAGGACCTTAAGAGCAGCAGTGGAGCTCCCAGGTCTCCAGCTGACCGCCACTGATAATAATGAAATGTATTAAAGGGGTGTTGCAGGATTTTAAACTGTTTATCTTAAGCACCTTATACACTTACACTCTCGGCCGGTGCATCGAGCGCCGATCAACGAGACATCGTTGATCGGCGTTCGCTTGCTCTTGTCACAGGGAGCTATGGATGGGGACGAGCGGTTGTTACTTTGATCGCTCATCCCCATACTTAATCATGTCGGCAGCGCGTCTCCCTGTTTACTCAGGGAGATGCGCTGCCGACAACGATAAACTTTTACTGTTTTAAAACGTTACGACCAGCAGATGATCGAGTTTGCTTGTTCATCTGCTGATCGCTGCCCTGTTTACACAGGGCAATTATCGGCAACATGCGTTATATCAACACTCGTCTGCCCGATAATCGCCCAGTGTAAAACCCCCCTTAGAATAGGCCATCAAAATATGATCAGCAGGACAAATGGGCAGCGGTGCGTGCTGAAATGTGGCGCCCCCCCCCCCCCCCTTAACTTCAGTGTCTTTCATAGCAAAGTCCATATGCATGTAGCTGTGTCTGGTACTGCACCAATGTAAAATCCCTAAAAACTTTTTTAAAGTACAGCTTGTATTAAATATTGTTCAATTTCTTTCACCAAAATGTGCAAATTTAGGAAACTTACATTTTGAGAGTGTATTCAACTTTAGAGTGGCATTTCCAATTCATGTGGGTACTATGATATTAAACACTATAAATCAGGTTTAGGCAACTTATTGTATGTACATCAATACACTAAATTATATCGCCATACGTAAATATAGCCAATTTACTTGTTTATTTGTTGGTAACAGACACTGGACATTGAAGTTTTTTTTGCCTGTTGTACATTTTATATCGTTTGTTAATTTATATCCATCTATATATCTATAGTATAAGGCGGAATGCAGACTTGCATATTACGTGATATTTTGACGCTCGTATTTGCGTACGGCAAATCCGCAGAGTAATACGGTACAATCAAAGTAAATGAGATTTCAAAAAATCTCATGTACACGCTGCGTTTTTTTCTGCATGTAAATTGACCTGCGGTGAGCATTTTAAATCCGCAGCATGTCAGTTTATCCTACATTTCTGTTTGCGAAATTGTATCTGACTAGTTCTAAAAAAAAACGCAAGAAAACCCGCAGCATGAAAATGCACCCATTTACGCATCAAAATATCAAAGCCGCACCTAAAAGCGTAATTTAAAAACACACGATTAGGTGCGGTTTTTACCTGCAAATTTCCTGTTTTCCTACGGTTTTGATGCGTATGTTCCGCAAATGACGCAATGTGTGCATGTAGCCTTATAGGAAATAATTGCATCTTTATGACGGATGAATTGTGCCCATTGCAGATGATGCTATGCAGGTAAACTGTTAGGACATTAACAAAACAGAAGCTTTTCGTAGCATTTATTTTGTTGAATTGGGACAACAGATTTTATGTTTACTGGATTGTAACCCCCCCCCCCCCCCTCCAGGCTTCAGATTCAAGACATTTGGCATTTGCTCTTATGAGGTCTTTTAATGTGCATTTTTAATGCACAATGACTATTAGATTTAATTACATACAGACCTAAAGGGTAATATTTCAGGATGTGAAAGGAAAAAATATAATGTAATGCAGGTACCTCCTAGTACTGAAGGGATCTAGTTTCACTGTTTGAATACAGCGCTACAATTCATTGCAAATGTTCTGTCCCTTTGAACACACATCTTCTGTTTTACACATTTTACACATCGTGTAACATACATTAATTTTTTTAAGTAGTAAAAAGTGTCTTTTCTATGAAAATCTCTGCAATTTTCTCAATTTCTCACCTCTTGTTGGAAGAATCATATGCCAAATGGTTTAACTTACTGGAATTATTCTTCAGACATGGAAAACAATGCCTTGGATGAGTAACTAAATGATTTCCTTAAATATGTTTGCGATTAAAGCATTTATGCAGCTTTACGTATTAAAATGACCCACTTTGTAATTAATTGTACAGAAAAAATGTAAGCACATTGTCTTCAATTTCCTAATTCTCTCATGATCCAGTAAAGTACATTACAGGACTGTAAAACAGCATTGCGGTGCCACGATGTAAACAGTCTGGTGCTTCTATCTGACATTTAAATCAATCGACAATTTCTTAATGAAAATATAATTGCTTTGAACGGGTCATTAAAAGTAAATTAATGCCTGACCACATCCTTAGGAATAATAAGCATGTGACTTCTAAACCTATAAAATTAGAATTTAAACAGATATCCATTTCTCCTTGAGTGAAAGCAGCTGGAACATTCAAGAATGTAATGAAGACATAAGACGCGTATTTATAGTATGAGATGGGCCAAAATGACAAAGGGCAAGCATGTACTGTAGGTTAAATAAGTATTTGCCCTGTGCAATGTTGCCTGCATCGGAAATGAGTGGTCGATGGTATGTCAAGCACTTATATACACCGGTCTAAATACCATACGGCACTAAGTCCAAATGTACAGTTATGGTGGATGCTTTTTATAAAATTGTAAATGTCTAAACTATATTAATAAATTCAAAGATGAATCCAAGCAGACATGTGAATTCATATTCCGCACCCGCCAACTTATCCC
The DNA here is from genome assembly GCF_050947455.1 of Rhinoderma darwinii. NCBI lineage: Eukaryota > Metazoa > Chordata > Amphibia > Anura > Rhinodermatidae > Rhinoderma > Rhinoderma darwinii. The sequence goes on along the minus strand of NC_134697.1, from coordinate 40,201,390 downwards.
ACATTATAAGGCCGGATTCACATGAGCGTGTTCAGTCCGTGATATACGGTCCGCAGGTCGGCCGCATTTCCCGGACTGAGCACACTGCAGGGAGCTGGGCTCTTATCGTCATCTATGACGCTAGGAGTCCCTCCCTCCCCGCGGAACTACTGCCCCGTACTGAAAACATGTTTTCAGTATGTGACAGTTTTCCCGCAGCGAGGCAGTGACTTCTAGCGTCATAGATGACGATGACGATAAGAGCCCAGCTCCCTGCAGTGTGCTCAGTCCGGGAAATGCGGCCGACCTGCGGACCGTATATCACGGACTGAACACGCTCGTGTGAATCCGGCCTAACAGTGTTCTTCAATCCCCAACCCCAAGCAACCTCTAGTGTGTGTGTTTTTTTTAATCCAGCTTTTCTCCGCCATTTTTACTGCAGAAATCAATACCTGCAGGCAGTACATCTGGTCACTATAAGCCCCACGATGTCTTGCCAAAGCATCATATAGATAGGTGTGACCTGACCATATCTAGCAGATATTACAAATTATGAGCAGGACATCTCTTAACCGTCCAATTTTTTTGTAGGATTGTCCCACGAAAGAGACCTCAAAGGGGGCTTATTCAACTATATCGTAAGTGGGTTTTTCTGGTATGTTATATGGGCATTTCTGAACAGGTTGGGTGCTTCTGGTAGGTTTTTTGGACATTACTGGACAGATCGGGGGTGGGATTTGAAGAGGTCTTCAAATGGGTATTCAAATTTTGGGAGGTACGCTCCCAGAAAATAGCCAACTACAGGTGGAAGACAGGACTGGGGCAATATAGAGAGTAACAGGGCAGTATCCTTACACCATAAACATGAAACATCTGGGAGATTCAGTGACAATAGCAAAATACACGTAGTTATACAGATTTGCAGTTGTTACCTAGCACATTTCTGGATTGTTGCTATGAAATAGCCCAGGCACAATCTGCCTAATATTTTCTTAATTAGAAACCTACAAGAGGCAGCAGTGGCATTAGACGACATCATGACAAGTGAGAAATTGTTTTCACCAGAGTTTCCCTTTAAAGAAGAATTCCACCTTTACTTATTTTCTGATATCTCATAGAATCATCTCAAGAACATCAATAAGGGTCTGCGGGCTGGGATTCCCACATCCAATGACCTGTCTGAAGATAACTTAAGGTGCAATTCTTCTTTTACTTAGGCTTTGTTTTGGGTTGTCCATCCTGCAATTCTTTCAACAAGTTACCATGAAGCATAAAGGCCCTTTTACACTGCCCGATAAGCGGCCGGTGCAGCGAGCGCCAATCAACGAAACATCGTTGATTGGCGCTCATTTGCTCCGGTCACACGGAGCTATGGATGGGGACGAGCGGTCGTTACTCCAATCGCTCGTCCCCATATATTATTATCGTGTTGGCAGCGCATCCCCCTGTTTACACCGGGAGATGTGCTGCCAACAACGATAATATTTCACTTTTTTAAAACGATACGACCAGCAGATGATCGAGCATTTGCTCGTTCATCTGCTGATCATTCCCCTGTTTACACTGGTCAATTATCGGCAACGAGAGTTCCTAGAACGCTCATCTGCCCGATAATCGTCCAGGGTAAAACCCCCTTAACAATGTGCAACTGCAGCTACTTGGTGACCAGAGCATATAACGCAATGCATTAGTAGGTGACCTTTAAGAAGTGCGCTGCTGTACTCTGCCCTGTTATTCTCTATATTGCCCCAGTCTAATGGTAGAGAGGTAAATGTATAAATGGTATCTCTACATTATATTTATATCATTCGCTTGCTTGCTTCGGTCCATTTTTACCAGTCTTTCTTTGCCAGCTATACTTATTTATGAGTTATAAGAGTTGGGGGTTGTTGGATATTGATGCGTAAGGATCTGTAGTTAATAATTAAGGGTATATTCACTGTCAGTTCCTAAGGCGGCATTGACTCTCCATAATGGCAGTACTGTACAAACTACTGATGGTTTGTGACAACCCCAGCAATATGCGTTCCAGGAGACGTGCAGACTGTGAGATATGTGTTAATTGTAATTGCTTCTTAATTCAGTGGGTTACACAGATACTTAAAGTCTGTAATTATAGAATTTTCATTGTCATACGGTCGTATACAACCTAATATTTTCATTAGAACAAGCTGCAGTGTAGATTTTAACACCTTTAAAAGATATGCATTTGCTTTTCAAACTGTGGCGGATGGGTTGATGTAAATGACATTTTCTATGAACAAGTCATTTCTACCCTGTGTGAGTGTTGTGGAGAAGATGTCAATTTAGTGCTTCACTGCCAGTAGGTATTGCAATTTGTATAGGCTTCTGTGTCCTGCTGTGAGTCTGAACATCTTTTGTCTATGAGATATTAAATCACCAATGCAACATTATGATTTATAGTTGCTATTACATTTTCTTTTGTTTGGTATGGTTCAAAAGGTATTTTAAAATAGTTTTAGGTTCTGCTTTTTGTCCCGTATATTGGTTTAGTAAAATGACCACATTTTGCCCTTTTAAGAGAATCCACAGTAAATTATCGATTTATGTTGCTGACTTATTGTTACATTTACACAAAATTGTATAGTGGAATTTAGCAACACGTTTCTAGAATAGGCAGGTGTTCCACTAGGGAAGCTACTCCTCCATATTTTGGTGCCATTTTTAAGCCTATGGATATGAAGTTTTTGTGTTTTGTGAGCGGACTTCCCTGGACATTGGTGGTGTTGTAATTGCTACTTAAAATTGGTATATGTAGGTCATTTCAAGGTGAGCGATTAGGGTGAGTGATTAATGCTATGTTTAACCAATAGGAGCTAGCAGGTTTGGATTGCTTGGGAATGTCGGGTCACGGTAACCTGCAGGTCGCAATGCGGCCACATTTACCTTAATTCTGTGTGATGCACGCAAGGGCGCACAGCGATCTTTGTCTGTGTGAACTGTGTATAATCACTGTCTTATTCATGCATTTCCAAGCCGAATAACAAAGCAGTGGGAAAGTTCTATGAAAAGATGCTCCAGAATTGTTACTTATTATTGAGGAGGTGACAGGATATAGGTTAGAACACATAGAACCAGTCCCATTATAGGACTTACCAAATCATCATAAACCTTATAGCCCTCAAAAGTCAATTTAATTATTATTTTAAATTGTATTTTCTTAAGAAAACATGGGAGTAAATTTAGTGTTCTTCACAATATCTGGAAGTATGAAGGCCATATTATATTTTGATACTTTACATTTGCTGGAATAGTGACCCTCCGTAGTCCAAGACGGACAGAAGGGAGAATTTAGGCAATACACGCCTTACAACAATAGAGACATTTTAGTTTACCTTAGTTTATCCTGTAAATAATAGCTAACTAAGCAAAATTAGTTGAATGGGAAGTGTTAATACATATGAATACATTCTGAGAAAAAACATTCAAGGCCGGAAGTGGTTAATGTCCAATTTGATTTTCTTTCTTGAGCTGTTAAATGATGTCATCATTCATGTCATCAACTTAATCATTCCATTATCTAAATATGTATTTTGTTGAGGCTTAAATAATGAGATTCTTATTCCACTTAACCAGCATGCATCAACCGAGTGTGTAAAACAAAAAAGTGCTTTATTGTAACCCAAGTACTTAAGCATCTGACCTTTCAGCCATAAAGCAGTCACACATTCTTAACCAAACTATCTAGTTATTAGGAAGTCCTTTGGAAAGGTCACTTTCAAGCATTAGATACTATTCAAGAGAGAATCAAAAACTGATAAAAATGCAGCTCACAATATTTTGCAGATCTTTGGATTTTTTTTAAATTAAATTAAGAGTTGTAATATTTTATTTTAAATGTCTAAATGTTGAAATCACCCATTAAATTATATTAAAGGCATGCATAGTAAGATACTGTAGAATTGTTTAAAGATAACATATCCTTAAAGGGGTTTTCAAAGAAAGACCTGCTATTAGGGTATATGGAAGTCACAGTGAGGGGTCCCCTTCAGACTCCAGCCATATGTTACACGGATGCCCGTTTCTTTGAAGAATTGCCATGTACTACATTAAAATGTGTGGCTGGACAGCTTCCTTTCAAAATGGAGTTGTCTTGTTGAGTTTGAGTCAACTTCCATTTTTTTCTTTATTTTTTTGTGCCCACCATTCATATAGACTGCTTATTGCTGATAATCAGTAGTTGTGCCCTGATGTTTGAGTGTTTGTATAATATGGAGTAATCTCCCAACTTTTACATATCTTGTTTGCCCGTGGTCGCACAGTGCAGAGGTCTCGAGGGTTATTCTAGTTACCTTTAGAGTGTGAAACTTAGACGGTTTTGTCATAATCCATTTGATCACATGTATAAATTACCAGGTTTAGTACCAGGCACTATTTAACTATTGCGTGATAAAAATGGCTAAACAGCTATAACTTTTTTTATTTGTTGTGCTAGCAGTGATTTTTGCAATTTTTTTTCGTGATTAATGCAGGTTTTGTTTCTTATTAATTTTTATACACCTACTTTTTTCTGTTTTACCATTTTTAGGCTTACATGCTTTTTTTTTATACTTTTTTACATTTTAGTTCATTTTTTTCTGATAATATAGTATTACCCTAACATAGTCTTCTTATTTGTGATTGTCATTGTCTACCGTAAATTTTGATATACTCCATGTCTATTTTAGGGTACTTGGGTCAGGGCTAGCGTTACAACAATGATTGGTGGGGGGAGTGTTTTTTTGGTGGGGTATTTAATGTGACAATTTTATTGAATTTCTTATTTTTTTTTAACTTTTGTTTTTTATTATTATGGACTGTCACTCAGAGGTCAGAAAAGACCTTTGGGGGACTTTATTATTTCATTCTTTTTTTTTCACACTATATACACTACCGTTCAAAAGTTTGGGGTCACCCAGACAATTTTGTGTTTTCCATGAAAACTCACACTTATATTTATCAAATGAGTTGCAAAATGACTAGAAAATATAGTCAAGACATTGACAAGGTTAGAAATAATGATTTTTATTTCAAATAATAATTTTCTCCTTCAAACTTTGCATTCGTCAAAGAATGCTCCATTTGCAGCAATTACAGAATTGCAGACCTTTGGCATTCTAGCTGTTAATTTGCTGAGGTAATCGGGAGAAATTTCACCCCATGCTTCCAGAAGGCCCTCCCACAAGTTGGATTGGCTTGATGGGCACTTCTTGCATACCATACGGTCAAGCTGCTCCCACAACAGCTCTATGGGGTTGAGATCTGGTGACTGCGCTGGCCACTCCATTACAGATAGAATACCAGCTGCCTGCTTCTTCCCTAAATAGTTCTTGCATAATTTGGAGGTGTGCTTTGGGTCATTGTCCTGTTGTAGGATGAAATTCGCTTCAATCAAGCGCTGTCCACAGGGTATGGCATGGCGTTGCAAAATGGAGTGATAGACTTCCTTATTCAAAATCCCTTTTACCTTGTACAAATCTCCCACTTTACCAGAACCAAAGCAACCCCAGACCATCACATTACCTCCCCCATGCTTGACAGATGGCGTCAGACACTCTTCCAGAATCTTTTCAGTTGTTCTGCGTCTCACAAATGTTCTTCTGTGTGATCCAAACACCTCAAACTTTGATTCCTCTGTCCATAACACTTTTTTCCAATCTTCCTCTGTCCAATGTCTGTGTGCTTTTGCCCATATTAATCTTTTCCTTTTATTAGCCAGTCTCAGATATTACTTTTTCTTTGCCACTCTGCCCTGAAGGCCAGCATCCCGGAGTCGCCTCTTCACTGTAGACATTGATACTGGCGTTTTGCGGGTACTATTTAATGAAGCTGCCAGTTGAGGACCTGTGAGGCGTCTATTTCTCAAACTAGAGACTCTAATGTACTTGTCTTGTTGCTCAGTTGTGCAGCGGGGCCTCCCACTTCTCTTTCTACTCTGGTTAGAGCCTGTGTGTGCTGTCCTCTGAAGGGAGTAGTACACACCGTTGTAGGAAATCTTCAGTTTCTTGGCAATTTCTCGCATGGAATAGCCTTCATTTCTAAGAACAAGAATAGACTGTCGAGTTTCACATTAAAGCTCTCTTTCTCTAGCCATTTTGAGAGTTTAATCGAACCCACAAATGTAATGCTCCAGATTCTCAAGTAGCTCAAAGGAAGGTCAGTTTTATAGCTCCTCTAAACAGCAAAACTGTTTACAGCGGTGCTAACATAATTGCACAAGGGTTTTCAAGTGTTTTCTAATCATCCATTAGCCTTCTAACACAGTTAGCAAACACAATGTACCATTAGAACACTGGAGTGATGGTTGCTGGAAATGGGCCACTATACACTTATATAGATATTGCATTAAAAACCAGACGTTTGCAGCTAGAATAGTCATTTAGCACATTAACAATGTATAGAGTGTATTTCTGATTAATTTAATGTTATCTTCATTGAAAAAAACTGTGCTTTTCTTGCAAAAATAAGGAAATTTCTAAGTGACCCTAAACTTTTGAACGGTAGTGTACTTTTTCACTGTAACTAGCGCCGCACAGTAGCCCCGGTTACAGAATAAATTGGCCCTGTTATAGTGACTATTGTCACTGTTTGGCCTGTGCTGGGTCTAGTTAGACCTAGCAGCAGCCTTCTTATACCAGCATTCCGGCGATCATGTGACCAATCACAGTACTGGGACCAATAGTTGCCGCTGCCTCTATTCTGTACATAGTCCTGATTGAGTGTTGTGTACGTGAGTACAGAGAAGACAAACGTGGTTAATACTGCTCCTGTCTTCTCTCCCGTGTCCCTGGCAGTCCCTGACTGCCGGGCACCCAACATTCAGCTGCCCATTCGCTCGGGCAGAAAGCTTAAACCCGTGTTGTGTGTGTGTGTGTATATATATATATATATATATATATATATATATATACTCAGTGGGCGGTCCTCAACTGGTTGAGGAGGTTGATATAATATAATGCTAATGCTTGACACAACCACATCTAATGAATTTAAACAACTTAAACAAGTTCCATTTGAAATAAATTTGCTAGTAGTGGATGGTTTGAGAAACATAGGTTTGGCCTAAACTCTACATTATATACCAAGCCCCGAATAATGACTTTGCTTACGTTTTATAAATCTTGAATAATATTTTAGGGGGTTTTTAAAAACAAAAAGGATGACTTCAGAATAGCATAATATAAAAAAGGTTAGCAACAGTCTATGTAGATTAAAGGGGTTGTTAAATACAGCATTAAAACAAATCGGTTTCAAAATCTACAACAGATGTTCATCCAAATTACTTTTATGGCAGAGACAAGGAAAAAGAATAAAGTGTGTGTTATTGACATTGAACTATGTTTACTAAGTCGAGCTCCATCCTGTAACACCACACATTGTCATGATACAGATAGGGACATTACAATGATTGCCACTTGTAATAAATCACATATAGATTGTTACAGCCACTGTTTTTAAAGAGATACTCAGCCTTTAATATGTCTTTATGTACTTTTGTTGGATGCAGTCTAGATTATTATCAGCCCATGATCACTACTTTATCTCACATATCTCCAGTTCAGATTTCTACTTTAGGCTAATTGCTCCTTTAAAATATATCATCTAGATACCACTAGATATATCATCTAGATACCACTCTCTATTGTCTAAGGCTACATTCAGATGAACGTAGCCAACCTCTGACATTAAAAACTACAGTTTTTCAAGTCCGAGGTGCACCGGTGTGGGACGCTTTATCACGCACTAGAGTCTATGGAAAGATGCATGAAGCACAAAAAAAATAGGACATGTCCTATTTTTTCACGGACCGTTCACACGCTCCGTTGAAACACCTGTCATGTGACCCACTGAGGTACATGAGTCCATGTGACAGATGTTGTTTTAACGGCCGTTACACAGACTACATATACACTCGTCTGAATGAGCCCTAAAGTTGTGGACAACCCATTAATCCATCTGAAAAGTTTTTGACAAATATTTGATACATAAAAAAATTAACAAAATTAATTTATTTTGCTACAATATAACAAGGTGACAATTCTTCTCCAATACTGTAGAGCAGACCTGTTAACATGAAATGGTTTTCGGACACAGCATCAAACCCCATGTGTTACCATTTAGGTTTATAGGAGCAATTCCCTTTGGATTTCAGTAGCAATGGTATCACATTTTATTTCTCAGAAACATCTGCAGATGAAACTCTTTGGCTACAGAATGTTTCTATACCATCCTATCATTGTTCAAAAATTAAACTGCATCAAGATTACGATTTACACACTCAACATATGCAATCTATTGACCTTATTATGTTGTTATTTTTCTACCTTCTTTTATAGTCTCTCCCTCCAATTACTGCTGCAATAGAAAAACATTACTTACCAGATCATCCAAAATTCAGACCGGGATTAGTTGGGACCAGAAGTGCTGGTGGTGCATATTAGGCTCTGTTCACACTAGTGTCATAGCTTCTGTTTACAATGGAAGCCATGACGCTGCGATGGATCAGAATAGATACTGACAGACCCCATTGACATTGGGGTTCTGGTATTTTTGATGGCAAGATTAGCGCTGTAGACTGCTGGCAAAAAGAAAGGAAAGCTTGGCAAAACCCTAATGTGCAGGTGAAGAGAGTCTTTATATGTTATGCCAGGCTTTTTACTTATTGTATGTGACAATTGAAGATCTTAACAAGAGTATGGTGTTGTTACTTGTGAGCCACATATTCTGCTAGTTAGCGGTGGCATGAACAGTTTCGGGCCACTGCATAGTGAACAACAAGGCCAAAAACATTTATGTATTAGGGAGGTTAAAAGCAGTGTTTCCCTTTATTAAATAAAGCAGGACTGGCCCCCACATATCTTTTCATATTAGACGTCATTGTTTTATTTCCTAAATACCACTGACTTGAACGTGCAAAACAAAAAATTATCTGTTTCGCAAGATTTTTGGGGATAAAAAAAATGCTTTATTCTAAACATGTCTGTTAGGAAACAGCGAGACATAAGAGCATAACAGTCTAAAAGCTTCTCTTCTGTATCAAAACAAGCAAAGCATGAAAGACTATCTTGACTGTTTGGAATTGCTCTCTAAACAGTGACCTCATATTTTAAGCATGTTCATCTGCTCACTTATGTAAAATATATCCGATATCATTCTCACACAAATGTTCACAACATTTTAAACACAATGAGACATATTTATCGATGCAATTACACGGGTATTTTGGTGTAATTGTACTGTAGAAAAAAAATAAAGGAAGCACAGGGTGAACGCCATATTTATGTAGCTACCCACCACTCTTCTGATACTTACGAATTTTCCATAAGTGTCTGAGAAAGGGGACGTAACCTGTGCAACTTGTTTACTAAAGATTTTAGAAAAGTATCAGTAAGTTACACCAGGTATAACTGTCATAGCTCGGTAACTGCGACTCTGTTCTCAATAGGCATACGTCATGTTGAGGAATCGGCATACACAAATTCCATACTAACAAAGTAAAGACTTTTGGTTTACATGTTTCTGATGGATTTATGATTTATGCCTCTCCAAAAAAATGTCCTTCAAATCTGTGCAGAAGAAAAATATTGTTTTAGAGGCTTGTTTTAAATCTCTGTTATTATAATTTCTAATACCAACTTCATAACTTAAGTGATGACTGAAATATTTATTTTTCATTTCGATTTTGTTGTCGCCCCTTATAAAACCATTACCTAATATATACCATACGATCTTCGTTTCTTATTTTAAACCAGTTGTTGCAATTTTCTGAAGTTTCACTTTTGAACTATTTCAATTCATTTGTAGAATTTTTGCCTTATTTTCTGTCCAATCCATTAAGTATAAATTATATTTAATTTAAATATTGAAATCCAAAAGTTAAAACTTCCACTTTTATAAACGTTTCACAGTTTAAATCTGCATAACAATTTGAATAACTTGCTTTGTTTTACAGTTTCTTTGTTTGCAAAGAGAATTAGTACATTTTGTGATACAAAATAATGCAGAAATCCAACTTGTAGAGTGTTTTTAGAGCAATGCTTCCTGGGAAAAAGTATGCAAAATAGCTTGCCTTGAAGAATGAAAAAAACGGTTTCTCTAGTGCCACCTATACGTGGCTATCCTGTTAGTCCATGTCCTGCCATTTAAAGAGCCTTTGAACTCAAACAACCAATCGGAACCCTACTCTGTAATAACGAGGAGCAGCATCTTTGAAACAGTGCGGTCTACAGATTGGTGTCTCTGGTTTGGCTGATAACCCAGGTTATGTTTCAAGGCACTTTAACTCCTTAATGACAAGTGACGGATATATATCCGTCACTCGAACCTTGTGGGTACTGCCACTGTACCCACGAGATCAGCAGCAGGTGCATGGCTCTTATACACAGCCAGGCTCCAGCCGCAACTGCGGGAATAAGAGAGTACTCAGATTGTGGCAGTTTAACCCGTTAGATGGCATGGTCCATAGCGACTACGGCATCTAAGTTGTTTGACACAGGACGGGAGCTCCCTCTGTCACCCCATCGGCATCCCCGCGACATAATCACCGGGTGCCGATAGGTTTCCATGGCAGCTGGGGCATAACAAAGGTCCTCAGGCCATCAGTAACTGCCTATTAGGTCATGCCATAGAATAAAGGAAACTTGTTATTTATCCCGCATAGTGAATGGCGTAAATTTAAAATGTGAAAAATAATACTGGCATAGCTGTTTATTTTCATTTCCCTACTAAAACAAAGTTAATAAAAGTTAATCAATCTATTATATGCATCCAAAAATGGGGCAACTGGAAAATACAACTCGCCCCGCAAAAAAAACAAGCCCTTATACGGCTATGTCAACCGAAAAATAAAAAAGTTATGACTCTTGGAATGCTGCATGGGAAAAACAAAAAATAATCCTTGGTCACAAAGGCCGAAAAATGTCTGGTCGTTAAGGGGTTAGAGATTGACTAACAGAGTAACAACCTATAGGTAACGCTAGAGATCGGAGGCGAGCTATTCTGTATACATTTTGTACATGTAGCAGTTTGCAAAATTCTGCTTGTGGCCTTTGGAAGCAGACACTGCTTTAGCTTCACACCATTGTCAGACATGTGACCTAAGTGTGTAACTTACCCTTATGCTCTTTCAATCCTCTGCTCTCTGGTAAGAGGAAATCAGTTGAATTCTGAATTAAATTTTCGAGTGAATGAAAAATAAAACAAAATCAGCCCACGATCAGTAAATTTACTTAATGTCATATACATTTCAGCTGTGGTATGTTTGTAAATGGCCCTTTAAAAGTGGAGTTAAAAGGAACACAAAACCTAGAAAAAAAATGCTAAAAGTAAACAGGAGATAAAGTTGTCCTTTCTGTTTGTCAGTATACAGGATCTTTAAGAAATCCTGCAGAGAACACAGAAGTAACTTTTCTGTTGATCTGTTCCATTTTTAGCTAATGAATGGCATAGGGGTGGAGCTTAGTAAAGGGGGTAGAGCTTAATGATCTCTGGGTCCTACTACAGACAGGGCAGAGGGGGGAAGCTCCTGCAACAGCCAGTTGCCTTACAGACAGACACAGGATTGGGAGGAGAAGGAGGGTGGATTGACTGATCTCCTGGAATACATATAGAAGATATTTTATGAATATTTTTTATGTTCAGCATCCTTTTAAATCGTAATATTTTTTAATGGTTCATTATAAAAGTGCAGCCTACTCAAATATATTCTGTGTTAAAAAGGAAATCCTGGTTTTTATTATGCATTCCAAAACTTCAAGCTGAAACAAGATTTAAATTATAGAAAAACATGGTTGTAATCTGTAACTTTCAAAATTACCATAAAGAAAAGGACAGGGAAGAAAAATACATCACCCAGACAGAAATGTGATGCTGTAGCCTGATATATTTTCCACACATCCTGAGTAGCTTGTCTCAGCAAAACATGCCTCTATAAGCTGCTGTAAGTGCACGTCATGGAACCCTGACTACATTCATGTCCTGGAACCTGTGGAAAGTTGTAGAATAGAAGATGCAAATGCAACAAATCTATTTACTCAATGGGTTTTACTGAAACATTCAATGACTCTGTTGTCTGGCAATGTTCAGACACAAGATTCGTAATATATTAACTCAGACATAACAGCGGTAATGCCATGACATAACACAAATTTTGTGTCACATTTAAAATGTTTCATCTAACTTTACTAGCACAAACCTGAGAATCCAAAAGGTGGTGTAGAGTGGGTGCACTACAGGTTGATCTTCACGTTGCCATCACACATGTGACCTACCAGCTTAGTTCTAATTGTGTAGAGCAACATGAGTAAAGCCAAATATTTACACAATTACTGATCTATTAATGTAGATTTGGATGTGGAATATTGTTGAAAATTTAGTTTAAAAAAATGGTTCCAAATGTAAACATCTTGTCTTAGGCTTTGTTCACATCTGCGCCATGGCTTCCATATTAACGGAGCCAAGACAGCTATGAAGAATCAGTTTTGAAAAATATTCTATTGAATCCTGACAGATCTCATTCACTGTCAGTGATGAGACTATGGAACCCCCTGCCACAGGATGTTATGATGGTTGATTCATTGAGCAAGTTCAAGAAGGGCCTGGAGGAGTTTCTTGAAAAATATAATATTACAAGTTATGAGTACTAGATTCTGGAGATTGGACATTGATCAACAGACTTATTCTGGTTGCCATATTTGGAGTCTGGGAAGAATTTTTTCCCTAATGGAGAAATTGGCATCAACCTCATGGGGGGGGGGGGGGGGTTACCTTACCCTGGATCAACACTGTAGGATTGTAGGTTGGACTTGATGGACCTGTGTCTTTTTTCAACCTTATCAACTACAGTGCATTCGGGATGTCTTCAGACCCTTTGTCTTTTTTTAACATTTTTGTTATTTTGAGGCCTTGTGCTAAAATATATTTTGTTTTTTACTTTTTCCCCACTATATAACTTATAAAGGGGGGATTTCCGGTTTCCCTTGAGGTTGAGTCTTTTATGGAAAGTACTGTATAGAGCTACTAACTGCACTATTCTTGCAGTCAAAAAGAAATGGTAAGCAGATGGTAAGGAGACTAGCGAATTTTTTTTGTTTGCTATGGATTACATAGTCTTCAGAAAGTCTTCCAAAATTGAATGGGAAGAAACGGCCCAAAATAAGCCTTCCATTTTTTTAGAATGTTCCAAATAAAATAAAATATTAAAAACAGTGTTAAAAAAAAAAAAAAAGTTAACATAACTGGTATAGCCGCGTAAAAAAAAAACAAAAAAAAAATAAACTTTTTGGGTCACCTTAGCTCTCCAAAAAATGTAATAAAAAGTGATCCAAAAGTCACATGTACCCCAAAATGGTATTGGTGAGAACTACAGCTCGCCCTGCTAAATTTAAAGAGGCTCTGTCACCAGATTTTGCAACCCCTATCTGCTATTGCAGCAGATCGGCGCTGCAATGTAGATTACAGTAACGTTTTTATTTTTAAAAAACGAGCATTTTTGGCCAAGTTATGACCATTTTTGTATTTATGTAAATGAGGCTTGCAAAAGTCCAAGTGGGTGTGTTTAAAAGTAAAAGTCCAAGTGGGCGTGTATTATGTGCGTACATCGGGGCGTTTTTAATACTTTTACTAGCTGGGCGTTCTGATGAGAAGTATCATCCACTTCTCTTCAGAACGCCCAGCTTCTGGCAGTGGAGACACAGCCGTGTTCTCGAGAGATCACGCTGTGTCGTCACTCACAGGTCCTGCATCGTGTCAGACGAGCGAGGACACATCGGCACCAGAGGCTACAGTTGATTCTGCAGCAGCATCGGCGTTAGCAGGTAAGTCGATGTAACTACTTACCTGCAAACGCTGATGCTGCTAAATTGATGGAAAAATAAAAAAAGTTTTGGCTCTCAGAATATGGCGACGCAAAACCTTTTTTTTTTTTTTTTTAGCAAATAGTTTTATTTTTTTAAAAGTTGTAAAACATAAAACAAAACATAATTTTGGTATAATCGTATCAACCTGTAGAATAAGGTGAATGGCGTTTTTACCACCGATGGACGTTGTAAAAACAAAACCCCCCAAAAAATGGCGTAATTGCGGTTTTTTTTCACCCCACAAATAATTTTTTGTCAGCTTCCCAGTACATTATGCGGTACAATAAATGGTGCCATGAAAACCTACAACTTGTCCCGCAAAAATCAAGCCCTCGTATGGCTATGTCGACGAAGACATAAAAAAGTTATGGCTTTTGGAAGGCGGGGTGGAAAAAACGAAAATGAAAAAACTCAAATTGGCCTGGTCTTCAATGGGTTAAGGTTTATTGTCCCTGAGTCTTCACCATTGACACGGAGTAACTTTACTCTCATGCATACCATTGCACAATCAGCTTTACAATTATGGGAGTAACAGATGCTAACAAAGCATCTATTGAAAAAGGGAAACAATTTGAAAAAAAAATACAAAACTCAGATGACAGGAGAATGGGATTAATATGCATTAAAAATCATGACATACGTTCAGAAGATACGATCAATTATGTTCTGGATTCTAAAGTTTCACACCCCCCCCCCCCTTCCATTTAACAAGTTGCCAGTGTATGGTGTATAGGATAAACACAGACATTTGATGCTTTAATCTTTCTGGATCAGTTTGAAAGGAGTCGCACTCCCCTCATAAATTACCCCATTCTACTGCAAATATTCTGATGACCTGATACAAGTTCTTATTGTCCTATGTGCAAATACAGGAGTCATGGCAATGAATACAATAGGTGCTCTATTCTCATTTAAAACGATAGAATTAGTCCATCCCGGTAGATGCTAGTACTTATAGGTTCAAGGTGACTTCTTATGGACTATTTGGATGATTTTATGAATGTATTCTTTAACCCCATAGTGACCATCCTATTTTAGGCATTAATCCCTTTAGGACGCAGCCTGTTTTGACCTTGTGGACACAGATGATTTTTTTCAAATCTGACGTGTCGCTTTATGTGGTAATAATTTTGGAATGTTTTTGCCTATCCAAGCGATTCTGAGATTGTTTTCTTGTGACATATTGTACTTTGTTACTGAAAAAAATTGTCGATATTTATTTGTGAAAAACTTGTAAAACAGATAATACCACACAAAATAGTTACTATTTCACATTTCCCATTTGTCTATTTTGTTTGCATAGTGTTTTTTCCCCACGTCTTTTTATTTTTCTAGGACCTTACAAGGCTTAGAACTTTAGCAGCAATTTCTCACATTTTCAAGAAAATTTCAAAAGGCTATTTTTTCAGGGACCAGTTCAGTTGTGAAGTGGCTTTAGGGACCTTATATATTAGAAAGTCCCCATAAATCAACCCATTTTGAAAACTGCACTCCTCAAAGTATTCAAAATAGCATTCAGAAAGTATTTTAACCTTTTAGGCGTTTCACAGGAATTAAGGCAAAGTAGAGGTGAAACGTACAAGTTATTAATTTTTTTGCCGAAATTCATTTGTAATAAAACATTTTCTGTAACAAAGAAGGTTTTACCAGAGAAACACAACTCAATATTTATTGCCCAGATTCTGCGGTTTTTAGAAATATCCCACATGTGGCCCTAGTGCCCTAATGGACCAAAGCAGCGGCCTCAGAACAAAGTAGCACCTAGTGGA
Source organism: Rhinoderma darwinii (assembly GCF_050947455.1). Lineage (NCBI taxonomy): Eukaryota > Metazoa > Chordata > Amphibia > Anura > Rhinodermatidae > Rhinoderma > Rhinoderma darwinii. Next base: position 40,185,786 of record NC_134697.1, on the reverse strand, counting down.
TTTTGGGGCCTCCTTTTTTTAGGAATATATTTTAGGCACCATGACAGGTTTGAAGAGGGCTTATGTCTAAACAGTCGAAACCCCCCAAAAGTGACCCCATTTTGGAAACTACACCCCTCAAGGCGTTTTTCTAGGGGTATAGTTTGCATTTTGAACCCACAGGTTTTTTTTGCAGAATTTAGTGGAATTAGTCTGTGAAGATGAAAATCTACTTTTTTTTTGCTAAAACATAGAATTTTGTCATTTTTACAAGGAATAAAGGAGAAAAAGCACCCCAACATTTGTAAAGCAATTTGTCCCGATTATGGCAATACCCCAAATGTGGTCATAAACTTATGTTTGAACCCACAGTAGAGTTTAGAAGGGAAGGAGCGCCTTTTGAATTTTGGAGCGCAGATTTTGCTGGAATGGTTTTCGATGCCATGTCTCGTTTTCAACGCCCAGTGGAAACCCCCCAAAAGTGACCCAATTTTGGAAACTACACCCCTCAAGGAATTTTTCTCGGGGTACAGTTAGCATTTTGACCCCACAAGTTTTTTGTGGAATTGGGCCGTGAAAATTAATATTAACTTTTTTGTCCACTAAAATGTTGAATTTTTAAATTTTTACAAGGGATAAAAGAGAAAGCATTTGTAAAGCAATTTCTCCCGAGTATGGCAATATGTGGTCATAAATGGGTTTTTATTAGAAATTAATTAACCCTTTCAGGACTGATCCTTTTCTGCTTTTTCATTTTCCACTCCCCGCCTTCCAAGGCCATAACTTTTTTAATTTTTCCATCAATAGAGTTGTGCGACGGCTTCTTTTTTGTGGGAGGAGTTGTGGCTTCTATTGACCCCATTTAAAGTACCATATAATGGGAAACTGAAAAAACAATTTTTTGCGGGCTGAAATTGGAAAAAACTGTGATTCCTCCATTGTTTTTTGGGTTTTGATTTTACGTCTTTCACCGTGCAGTAAAAATGATAACTCAACTTTATTCTGCGTCTCAATACAATTACAGTGATACCAAATTTATATATATATATTTTTTTATATTTGACTACTTTTACAATGAAAAGACTATTTGTTTTAAAAAAAGAAATAGTTTTGTATTAACACATTCTGAGAGCCATAACTTTTTAATTTGATCGCTTTAATAATACATTGCAATAATTCTGTATTGCAATGTATTATTGGCTCTCAGTGTAAGGGGAGATACAGACGAACGTTGCGTTTTTGCGCGCGCAAACAACGCGGCGTTTTGCGCGCGCAAAAACCATTTGACAGCTGCGTGCGTCATCCGTGTCTGATGCGCGGCTGCGTGATTTTCGCGCAGCCGCCATCATAGAGATGAGGCTAGTCGACGGCCGTCACTGTCCAAGGTGCTGAAAGAGCTAACTCTTTCAGCACCCTCGACAGTGAATGCCGAACACATCCTATCGAAAAACCTGTTGAAAAAAAAGAAAAAGTTTGTACTTACCGAGAACTTCCCGGCCGTTGCCTTGGTGACGCGTCCTTGTTGACGCGCCTCTCGACATCGGGCCCCACCTCCCTGGATGACGCGCCAGTCCATGTGACCGCTGCAGCCTGTGCTTGGCCTGTGATTGGCTGGAGCTGTCACTTGGACTGAATTGTCATCCCGGGAGGTCAGACTGGAGGAAGAAGCCGGGAGTTAGCAGTAAGTCAGAACTTCGTTTTTTTTTCTACAGGTTCATGTATATTGGGATCGGAAGTCACTGTCCATGGTGCTGAAACAGTTTAACTCTTTCAGCACCATGGACAGTGACTATCTCCTGACGTCGCGTACCGATAATTTTTTTGCCGGGTTCGGCCAAAACGAGTTCGGCCGAACCCGGTGAAGTTCGGTTCGCTTGTCCGGCTTCGCTCATCGCAAAGACACTCCGTTTGGATGGTCGGAAACAGAAAAGCACATTCATCCTTTTGACAGCTGGTGCGCTGTTTCAGTCGGTTCGCACGGAAGTGCTTCCGTGCAACCTGCGTGGTTTTCACGCACCCATTGACTTCAATTGGTGCGTGATGCGCGAAATACGCAGAGTTATTGAACCTGTCGCGCTTTTTGCGCAGCAGACAAACGTTGCGCAAAAAGCACGGACTGTCTGTACTGCCCCATAGACTTGTATTGGTCCATGCGTGCCGCGTGAAAACCACGCGGCCCGCACGGACCGAATACACGCTCGTGTGAATCCCCCCTAAAACTGACAGGCATCTGTTAGGTCATGCCTCTGGCATGGTCTAACAAGCATTAACTAGAGGCAGACCTGGGGGCCTTTGTTAGGCCCCCGACTGCCATAGAAGCCATCAGCACCCTGTGATTGCATCGTGGGGTGCCGGAGGGGTGAGAAAGGGAATCCCCTCCCTCCAAAACCAGTTAGATGCGGCGCTTGCTATTGAGCGCTGCATCTAAGGGGTTAAACGGGCAGCTTTCAATCCACCTGCTCGAGCAGCGCTGCTCCAAGCCTCCGGTAGCTGAGAGCAGGGAGATTTAACTGCTCCCGGTGGTGCTGTTTTATTCTGATGTAGCGCCGTGAAAAGGCGTATGCATCAGACTAAAGCCCGTTAGTGGCCACCGTGAAAAGGCGTATTGGCAGTGACTAACGGGTTAAAGGGTTTGTCCATTATTAGAAAATAATTATTAGAAAGCCACTTTTGTCCTCGGGCCGTGTATGGTATTAAAGCTCGTCCTCATTCTAGTGAATGAGGCCAAAGCAGCCTTTTTTTCTAATTACGATCAACGCCTTTGATACTGGATTTGTTTTCTTAAGATCTTCCTCACATTAAGAAACCTGTGTCAGTTATGCTTAAGCTACATGTTGAACCCTGCGACCCATGTGCACTTGCAAAGAGCTATCAAGGGGCCCAATTATTAATATGCATTTAGTCTATTCATTTATAAACCGCAGTGTTTCCCAATCAGGGTTACCAGGAATCCGACAGGAACCCCACCCCCCCCCCCTCCCTCCCTCCTACACAAAGCTTTTTTTGAGGTAGAAATGGCAGCAGTTGTTCCTCAGGGATGTAATCATTGTTCAGGGGTACTATTCTGGTCATATAATTGGGAATTGGTGATATGAAGTACAGAGCTAACCTATTCTATACCATCGTCCAGAGTATATATTCACATCAGTCCTTGTCTCTGGTGGGACCTACGATCTAATTTTCCCATATCATAGACTCGCACAATAAATAATGATAATAAATAAAGTGTTGGAGCAAATCAAATGACCAAAAGGAAAGCCATACAAGCGCTGGAAGAACCAGATGCATGCAGATGTCGCCCCATGTCAAAATAGACCAGTGGACCCAAGTGCTGCAAAGCAAGAATGGCAACTACTTTGCCAGCATGTACAGTGTATGTGCCTCAGTGTAGTCATAGTGTGAGGGCTCCGGAGAATTTCCACATGGAACAAATTAAATCAATGGACAGGCTGATCCCACCCATGTGCCCACAACTCCATGTAAATCATCAGTTTCTCCAGTACATGTATTTACTGGATGTAAAGTATGATAAAGTACATTATGTTTTATGGTAAGATATGACATATTTTCAAAAGTTTTACAGCTTGTTTAAGATTAGGATGTGAACCAGGATCTTAGAGACATTGCAAGCCAAAATTATATTTACAAATAGTAATCAATCATGCAGAACCAGGAGTTACCTTGATAGGTATAAAAACCTTAGGGATTGTCCAGTATTGGACAATGGGATATGCTTTTTTTTTTAGGAACCGTGCTACATCTGTATTTTGGCTGTTTCTTGTAATGCAGCTCATTCTCATTTAAGCGATTGCTACCATACCCGACCTCACGGGCAGACGTGGCACTGTCTCGGGTCCTTTTTACTAATCTTGGACAAACTATTTAAATCTATAAGGAGCGCACCTGCTAGTCCCCTCTCTTTGGCAAAAAATTGGCTATCAGCCAACTTTATTAATCAAAAACATGTACAGTGATAAGGGTAACCCGACCAATCGTGACACCACACTCAATGAGCCATGGTACGCCTGACCACAGCCCTCATACTGCCAGACCAACCAAGCTCGTCTGTCACCCGGGCAACCGCCAGCCACCCCAGCTGACCTTACCTGGGAATCTGCCATACAACTTGTGTTCCCCCACTAGCGAGGTCACTCTGCCTTTCAGCTTATGACTTGCTCGGTGTGGCCAACCAAACCAATCCACTCTTTTCAGAGTGTAGTGTTGCGATCCGCCTTACAACACATTGTAACAATAACTTTTATACAAGGAGGGAGGGTGGGCAACGAGATGCGAGTCTAACCAGCCCCTTACCTGGTTGCCCGTATCTACCCCTCCCTCCCTGCTCCCTTTACCTGGCTACCTAATTGCTTCACAGGTTTTTCCTGCCGAAACTCTTCTCACCTCAGCGCACCGCAGACTAGCCGGCGCCACTGACCATGTGGCCACCACCATTTTAGACCACTTATAACCCCTCACTAAAGGGAAACGCATGGTATCCCTTATGCCTCCTTGCTTGGATCCTGTTCAAGCTCGTCCCTCTTCCTATCCACTTATGTATGAACATAGAGATGTAGATAGAAGCCAAATAATGTTTTCAAGGTACCCAATTAGCTCCATCCTATAGTAGAACTACAAGTTCCAGCAATTTAACTTTTTGGCAAGTTAGATGTTATCTGAGCTTTTTTCCTGCAATCGGATGGCATTCTAGACTGTGTTACAAAAGACAAATAAAGTGACAATATCACATCTGATATCGGGGCTTAAAGGATTGCTTGGTGAATCATTTGGTAACATTTACTACATAAAAGCAGTGTTTACAGATACATGACCTCAAGATGACTCCTGTTTAATAAGATATAAAGGGCTTTCTTCTTAAGAGCCCTGCCCAACTGTTTCCCAGTTGTTTTGCAAAAATAACACAACATCTACTTACAGAAACCAGTCTAGCCAGTTGTCTGGATATATCAAAGGTTCAAACAGCCCATGCTCGACGTGGTCAGAAATAGAATTACACCATAATATAGTTATTCATGTGATCATTATGTGACTATGGGAGGACCACATTGCACAAGTCATTACCCATTAATACGACGCTGCAACCAAATTGCATGTTTCTATACCAAAGAAATTTTAAATATTGAGTTATGTTAAAAACATATAAAGGCCAAAAGGATCCCAGAAATTCAATAAGGATTGGTGAAGATGAATACATTGTTCCGGGTCTTTAGAAACATTTCTACAATCTTAGGTCTTATTTAAACCGCCATGTTTGGTCCGCGAGATACGGATTGAAGGTCGGCGGCATTTCCCGGGTCGAACACAGTTCAGCGAGCCGTACTTAAACCATCATAGTCATCCATGATGCTGTGAGTTACTTTCTCCCCACAGGAATACTGTCCCATACTAAAAACATGATTACAGTGCGGGACAGTATCCCGTGGGGAGGAAGGGAAACCTAGCATCATACATAACTATGATGCTAGGCATCCGGCTCCCTGAATTTTGTTCGTTCCGGGAAATGCAGCCGACATGCGGTCCCTATATCACGGACTGTATGCGGCCGTGTGAATAAGGACTTATAAGTAATGACATACAATGTGTATAACTTGTGGACGTGTAGCGAGTACATGGGCTGTGCCAGTTCATTGGCACCCCCTACTGTTTGGATAGTTATTGTTAAACATTAGCTGTATACAGCTATGACAGTGTATTATGTGCCTAAAGGGCTGCAGGTGTGTGGGCCCATGATCGCACAGGAGACAGGGCTTTGCAGTAGTTTGTTAGATTTACACCTTATTTTTAACTAGTTCTGTCAACATGAGGTTAATCTCTCAGCAGTGACAGCTCTTAGAAACCAAATATATATATATATATATATATATATATATATATATATATATGTGCAATATGAATACAGAATGCCTACAGGATAAAATAGTAGTGCCTATTTTCAGATAATTCTATCTGCTAGGTGGCAGTCTTCTGTAGGAAATATATACTTATGAAGGAGGCAGGATTACCCATGCAGCATAATATCTAAATTGATTTTTAAATGCACAAGAACTCAGCACTCAAGTTTGCGGTGAAATAATGAGAATTTTATTTTGCAATCCACTGTTTATAAACGTTTTCGGCCCACATAGGCCTTCATCAGATAATTCTATACAAAACAAAAAGCATATAATAGTACAATAGAACTCATTCTAAATTGATTTTTAACCACATTTTGAAGAAAATAAAATATTTCAAATACAAAATCCCTTCCAAAGCTGAATTTAAATTTCACAGATCTAATGAGATTGCACCAAAATTATTTACATTGACATCCAATCTTTGAGCCCTGCCTCTTGACCATGAAGCCATTCTGGATAAAAAGTAAATAAGGCAATTTATACAATTCTGTGAGCTTTCGGCCACCACTAGAGGGGGCTTACACATTTAATAACAAAATGGTGGCAGCAGGTAGCCAGAGTTGTATCTGTCTATGCAGTGGATGTGAAGGACTATATTATAAAAACAGAGCTACAATTTTATTCTTTAGTCTTTTATTCACCCATCATAATGTGACGTTTCAGCTCCAAACGTGGGCCTTTTTCAATATATATATATATATATATATATATAGTGTACGTGTGTGTGTGTGTGTGTGTGTGTGTGTTTTATACAGAAACTCCTGCTAGCATCTACAGTAAATATTTTTGCATAACCACTTTGAAGGACATGTGTATGATCTTGCCATGAAATAAAATTTCCAGAAAATAACCTTTTCTTAATACAGTGATTTTGATTGAGAAAGAAATGATGTCCCTTGAGAGTTTTACAATTTGCAAATGTAAAATTGTCCTCCTCCGTCTTTCCTAGACCCACTGGCAGGAGTCCAGATTACTTACTGTAATAGATGTGTGACCTTTGCTGAAGCCTTGCATTGGATTTTCATAAATTCTGCTGGAAAAACTAAAGCCTGTGTTCTCCCCACACCTTTATTTAATTTCAGAGCAGCGTCTGAATCGCGTTTCTGTGTAGATGAATTACAGCAGGAGCCGCCGTGGCTTCAGCAGGGGAAAATACATTTCCCAAGTATTAATATGAAAACATAACTATTTACATGTGAAATGACCAGGCGAATATTAGTTTGCTTTACTTTCATTGATTAAAACATGGCTCTGCTTTAAACCGGCTTCCGATGAAAAGCCGCATTCATTTAAGTAGAAGCTTTGTCGTCCGATAAGAAAGTTATGCCACCCGCTGTTTCCAGTTTTTTTTCTCCCTCCCCTCCCCCTTTTCTAATGTTAAATTTTAATTATAAAAGGAAATGGAGAGAATATTTAACAGAACAACAGTATGTCATATGTTAGTCACTTCATAAGTCGGATCTGCGATTTATGATTCTTAATACCAGCTTTTTGATACAAACTTCAAAAATGACATTATCCTTATCACTTTGCAGAACTCATTAGAGAACAGAGAATGCTTTATCAAGGCCGGCTTCTAATATATATTAAAGCTGATTGACATTTATTTTTAGTGGACGAAATATTGTATGAATTTCTTTGTGAGCAAAATTGTTAAAGAAATCTTTAGTGGATTCAATATGTAACAATTACCCAACAATCCAAAAGTTTTTCTTCTTTATGCTCCATAAACCGGTATCTTAAAAAGAAAGAAAAAAGTGGTGATCAAATATTTTCACAAGAATTGTCAATTTGTTGATGAAGAATGTGACATTTGTGATAATGCAGTAGCTGTCTGGTATTCCGGATGACCGATAAATTGTCACTATACTGTGGTATTGTTGGCAGTTTTCACAATTGCCAGGAATCGTGCCATGCGCGTAATATTAATACTTTTGCAGTCTATATTCATTTTGTTGTAGAATAATTGACAAATATAAAATACACTAAAGCTTTGTAAAATGGTTTGGTTCTCTGTCACCATCTGCTGGCCCTAAATGATACTGCAAGAGCTCAATGACACACACACACATATATATATATATATATATATATATATATATATATATATATATATATATACACATAAATAAAATAAAAAAGTAGTGAAACTAGTAAGATTATTGCTGCCAATTGGAGTCTGGGATGGAAAGAATCTATCCTTATGAGAATACTTCTAGTTTCATGTCTTGAACTGCTATAATGCAGCCAGACAAGGCAAGATAGGTGTGAATCAGAAAGGAACATTTTTCATATCACATTTGAATTTCTCTTTAGGTGTGAAATAAAATATTCTAAAGTATCACTTGTTAATTATGGGCAAGGTACAGTTACATGGTTGTCCGTGCCAGGATGGATTGATAAGCTGGTCCTGACCTCTGGAGCACAGAATAGAAGTTAGCCAATGACTGTTTCCTTTGCGATGTCGAGCAGGTAACAGAGGGAATTTAAAGACTCTTGGTGATGGATATGTATTTGGAACAATAATTTTGTTGCAACATCAACATTTGGAATTGTCGTCTTTTGGCAAAAAGTTAAGATGAACTAATTTATCTGAGGAAAAGGTTTGAGCCAGGAGTAATAATGTAGCAGTATTGCATTGCAGTATCTCACAGGGGACGTTCTAGCAGTGTGGAGTGAGTTTCTTCTGCTGTCCGGGTTTAGGGAGTAATTCTAATATGTCATCAGTTATCATCACCGCTGCTGATAGAGGCCATAAACCATTCTATAAGATTCTTTATTGTGACACTTCATCGGTTTCATGCTTGACATGTAGTCTGGCGGAACAGGTGTAGAGTAACAGGAGTAACAGGTGTGTGAACATAGTGAGTCTCATATAATGTGCGTCTCTGAACTTCCCACAAGAACTTTGAGGACAGGATTCTAAAATGTAATGTTCTAAAGTCTACAGTGCACAGCACTACGTTTTTGGGACTTGTATCGTATTCAGCCATGGCTATTCCTACCTCTCCTTCCTGCAGTCACATTGTACAGAGAACAACATTTGTGTCTATATAGATAAGGCTGCTCTAGTAATGAGTCAGGAAAGCTTAGGCTTGGTGACAAGGTGATGGCTGCATTGTGCATCTTGTAATTTACTCATAAAAACATGGCATGTAGCAGACAAGGGCCTCCTAAGGCCTTGTTCACACAGTGAAGATTTGCTGCTGATTTTGCATGCATTTTTTTAAAGGGTAACTAAACGTTCAACAAACTCCTGACATGTTATTGTGGCATGTCAGAAGTTTTCATTGGTGGGGGTCCGAGCACTGAAACCCCCACCAATCGCTAAAACGAAGCGGCAGAAGTGCTCATGTGAGTGCTCCACCACTTTGTTTCTGTTAGACTTTTTCCGGAACGATGATGTATCGGAGTACGGGTTCATAGACTTTCTATTGAGCCCATACTCCGATACATTGATTTCCAAAAAATGAAATGAAGCGGCTGAGCGCTCACACGAACACTTCTGCCGCTTTGTTTTAGCTATTGGTGAGGGTCTCAGTGCTCGGACCCCCAACAATCAAAACTTCTAAAATGTCACAAGTTTGTTGAACGTTTAGTTACCCTTTAAGTTAAAACCAGAATTGGATCCAGGAGAGCAGACCTATAAGGCCTTACTATATACATACATATATATATATATATATATATATATATATATTTCTTCTGTTAAGGTTCCGTTTCTGGTTTTGGCTTAAAAAAAAAATGCTAAATCGGCATTGTGAGAACAGGGCCTTAAAGTGATTCTATGATTTTAACATTTACCTTTAGTTATATCAAGTAATAGTGATGTGTGAGCAGGATGTGTTTTCCCTTACACTCGCTCACTCATACAGCTTTAACTCGACATATGACGCTCAATCTATGGACAAGCAGTGTACAAGGCGTTCAATGTATGCAGCTCTATGAGGCGATTGAGTTATTTACTATTTTTATTGTTATGTGCAGTGAACAGTACATGTTAAAATCATTGATCCCCTTTAAACTGCCTACAGCCTAATATCATCATATAAATGTATACAATGCACTGCAATGTCTTCGTATGTAACAGACCTCAATAGATATTCAATTTAGCCCTTTAATCTAGTGTTGATGACGCTCTTTATGTAATCAGTGGACATTATTGTATCGGGGTATATATAAAAAGCTGCTATACTGTATTCCCATCCCATTATTCTGCCTCTACAGTCACAACTTATTATTTCATGCATGGCTAGATAAATACAGCCCTCATTAGTGCGTGGATGGGGAGGGGGTTCAGTTTACTTTACAATGACCTCTGCTGATTCTTTAGTGTTGCAGCTTGAAAATACCAGAAATCCATTTAGAATCGCTCTTGTGCTGTTAAAAGCAAACAGAAAATACAACCTCTCTCATAATCAAATGATAAGATCACATCCTATGGGCATTTGTGTTGTACTATTACCAGGATGGCTGGGGGGGGGGGGGGCTACCAAAGGAAATTTCAGAGACCTTTTTAAAACAGCAATTGTTCAAATGGTTTTAGACTTCCATGTAATCCCTCGAGCAGTGCAGTAAATATGTACGTGCTTTATTATTGATGGAACAATAGTAGAAAGTGAGAAAAGTGGTCATATGACATTTAAAGGTGTAGTCCAACATAATTACAAAATGCTGTCCTAATACCTATAATTATAAGAAGGCTATATATATATATATATATATATATATATATATATATATATATATATATATATATATATATATATATTCCCTTTATATACATTTAACACATTGTAGACTTGTACCCTTGCTCCCTGGAGCAAGTTATAAGGGAATTTCCCACCACAGTAAGTGAAGGCATATCCCCAAGCAGTCCGGGTAGGCCCCCACCGAACCTTAGATTGAAGTGGCTGCTGCGCTGGTGCCTCAATCCCTTCATTCTCTTGGTCAGTAGGAGTCATAGAATTTGGACGCCTACCGATCAGAATGTTAACATACCCACCGTATAACTATTCTACTAATATAGTATTGCATTTTTTAAGCCTGTACAACACAAAAAAATTGCTGTACTCCGTTTTTTGAGATTTTTTCAATTTACACAAATTAGTTGACTGAATTGAAAAAAATAAATCCAAGGAAGCAGCCGTGTTTAAATGATACCTCTTACATTTTCAAATGTTGGGTGTAGAAAAACCGGAAAAAATTCACCGCTCATATGTCAATGGAGGCTACAATACTGGAATATACACCGATGAGCCATAACATTAAAACCGCTGACAGGTGAAGTGAATAACTTTGATTATATCGTTTCAATGGCGCCTGACAAGGGGTGGGATATATTAGGAAGCAAGTGAACAGTCAGTTCTTTAAGTTCATGTATTCGAAGCAGGAAAAATATGGAAGTGTAAGGATCTGAACGACTTTGACAATGGCTAAAATGTGATGGTTAGAAGACTGGGACATTGCATCTCCAAAACAGCAGTTCTTGTGGGGCGTTCCCAGTATGCAGTGGAACTACCAAAAGTGGACTGGTAAACCAGTCACAGGGTCATGGCCACCCAAGGCTCATTGATGCATGTGGCAAGTGCAGGCTAGCCTGGCTGGTCTGATCCCACACAAGAGATACTGTAGAACTAATTGCTGACAAAGTTCATGCTGGTTATTATAGAAAAATGTCAGAACACACAGTTGATCACAGCTTGCTGCATAGCCACGGACCGTTCAGAGTGCTCCTTCTTAGGGTATGTTCACACGGCCTATTTACGGACGTAAATCGGGCGTTTTTGCCCCGAATTACGGCCGAAAATAGCGCCGAAAATAGCGCTGACAAACATCTGCCCATTGAAAGCAATGGGCAGACGTTTGTCTGTTCACACGAGGCGTATATTTACGCGCCGCTGTCAAATGACGGCGCGTACATAGACGCACGCGTAGAAGAAGTGACCTGTCACTTCTTTGGCCGTAATTGGAGCCGCTATTCATTGACTCCAATGAATAGCAGCGCTAATTACGGCCGTAATTGACGCGGCGTTCAAGCGCCTGCACATGCCGGTACGGCTGAAATTACGGGGATGTTTTCAGGCTGAAACATTCCCGTAATTTCAGCCGTTACGGACCCCCGCCGTGTGAACATACCCTTACTGTTGTCTCCCGTCAAAAGGGCCTGCAATGGGCACACAAGCATCAGAACTAAACTATGAAGCAATAGAAGAAGGTGGCTTGGTCTGATGAATCAGACTTTCTTTTACATCATGTGGATGGCCAGGTGCGTATGCATCAACTACCTGGGGAAGAAATGGCACCAGGATGCATTATGGGAAGAAGAAAAGCCGGTAGAGGCAGTGTGATGATCTGGACAATGTTCTGCTGGGAAACCTTGGGTCCTGGCATTCATGTGGATGTTACTTTGACACGTAGCACCTACGTAAACATTGTTGCAGACCAGGTACACCCCCTCAGTGCAACGTTATTCCCTAACGGCAGTGACCTCTTTCAGCAGGATAATGCCCCTGCCACACTGCAAAAAATGTTCAGGAATAATTTGAGGAACATGACAAATAGTTCAAGGAGTCGACTTGGCCTCTAAATTCCCCAGATCTTAATCCGAACGAGCATCTGTGGGATGTCCTGGAAAAATAACTCTGATCCATGGAGACCCCACCTCGTAAGGTAAAGGATCTGCTGCTAACATCTTGGTGCCAGATACCACAGGACAGCTTTAGGTCGGGTTTCCACGTAGCGTAAACACTGCGGAATTTCCGCAACGGAATTGTGTGTGGAAATTCTGCATAAGTTATAATTGCAGTGCGGTGCGGAAATTAAATGAAATCCGCAGCTGGTCAATTTATGCTGGATTTTCATTGCGGGTTTTCCCCATTGAATTCAATGGGGATGCAAAACCCACCACATAAAGTCAAGTGTTCGACGTTGGCGGTGGAATCACAGCGGTTCCTCTTTAAAAAAAAAAAATCATACTTACCCAGAACTCTTTTTTTTCCTGCAGTCCAGCATCCTGGGAGGACGTTATATCCCGTGTGACCGCTGCAGCCAATCACAGGCTGCAGCAGTCACATGGCCTGCAACGTCATTTTAGGAGGCCAGTCTACACAAAGAAGAGAGGATGGGGGTAAGTATCAAAAAAATTTTCAGCAGCGGAAATTCCGCCCGAGAAAACACACCACAATATGGTGCGGTTTCAGTTGGAATGTCCTGCTGGTTTTTACGCAGCCTATCGGACCTGTGGGAACCCGGCATTAGAGGTCTTGTGGCGTCCATGCCTTTATGTGTCAGACCAGTTTTGGTGACACGAGGGAGACCTACACATTATTAGGCAGGTGCTTTTAATTTTATTGCTGATCAGTGTAAATCCATAATTTAACAAACGTGGTCTTATATGCGGAAAATTAGGCTCAATAACAAAAGTCAGCAGAGGATCTAAAACAGAAGAACCTGATATAGAGTGTATGTATGTATAATTAATATATTTAAATGAAAAATGGTCTATGTGAAGGACGAATATATTAAAAAAAGAGCTTGGAGCAACAGTGCCATGTGAGCCTGGCCTAAAAGTTATCTCCTATGACTAACTATATAATTTAACAAAGTACGTTGAATCAAACTTCTACAATATTTTTAGTTTAACTGAATATGAGCTTTAGCGAGGAAGCCTTGTGTTTTCATTCAGTTTTACCTTAGTCATGGCTCTTATTAGATTCCAGATTTTCAGCTCTTGGCTCTAGGCCTATGACCAGCTGTGTGAAATGTATTTCTGCTTCTGTCCCATTGCCAACTGCTGAGCACAGTGGAAAAAAAAAGAAACTTAACAAGAAAATGTTTCTCTACTTTATAAACTCTTCCATGTTCTTAAATATGCGTGGGGGGTGGGGGGGGGCGGCAAATTAGCCGTGAACTGAAGAACAAAGTGATGGAACAGTTATCTCAATGAGAAATTACTATAAAACATTTGTGGCTTAGTGTATCACAAGAACATAGAATCTGAAGCAACTTCCTCTCGGAATTGCAATACAATATGGTCAGGACACATTATCGCCGGGTCACTAACTGCTGTCACTATTTCATATAGAGGAGTTTGCAGCTGCTGAATACTTTTGTCTGATGAAATACACTTATTACAATATAGAAAATGAATTCCAGGAGGCAAAAAATCTAATTAGGTGGAGTTTTCCTATTAAAGTAATAATTAGTACTGCGGAATCCACTTGCATTACAATCGATTTTTTAATATTTAGAAAATTATGTACAGGGTGAAGCATTTCCTTGTGTGATGCCATAATTTAGAACTCTAATGAGCCCTAAAATATTCTGTGCTGCTCAGTATGCCAGTTATTGTGATTCTATAATTCGGTTTGATCACTATGTACATTCGCTCTGCTAGTTTGTTACTATAACATTTATTTTTGTGGGCTGCAATCAAATTGTACTTAAAATGTGTTTTTGGCCCAAGTCAGAAAATATGAGCTAACTTCTAGTTGAAGACAATATTGTGGCCTTTGGATCATCTTCAGAACCACTAAAGAATACAGTGGTGAATTGGAAAAGTAACAATCTCCTAATTTAAATAGGACCGGTCACTAGGTCATATAAGTTAAACTGGTTAACTGACCTGAATATCGCGGTCTCCCTTACTCCAGCGCTGTTTTCCTTTTTTCCTGGACCCCCTCGTTCCAGAGATATGGCCCACTGTTGTGTTGGCTCCCTATATGCTAATTTGCTGTAGTTGGAGCTAGCTTCCCTGCCTCTGATGCTGACCAATCAGCGCATTTTAGTTTGAGGGAAGGTCACGCCCTGTTGGCTAACTAGAGCAAATTAACATAAGGAGAGAACATAAGTGGGCCATATCTCTGGAATGAGGTGGTCCAGAAAAAAAAAAGAAAGCGAACTAGCTCAACTTATATGACTTTATTGACTGATCCGCTTTAAGGCTATTGTTGGAATTGCTCCTAAAGGGTACCGGTCAGTAATATTAAAAAGGAGGATGTCCAGCACTCTGCTAAATGAATGAACCTACAATCCTTTAGGTATTTCAACCGTTGAGTTGGGGACCTCAACTATCAGGACAGTTATGTGCAGGCGTATGTACTACTCTCTCTCTTAAAGTCTTTTGGAATTACGGGACTGAGCTCAGCCGAACGCTCAGACTACAATACAGGGAGCTATGCCCATGCCAAGCCTGATCTCTTCTACTTCTCTTTCCTTTCTTGGTTGCCATCAGCTGTTGTACTTGGCATGACAGGGATCTGGGGACTCCCATTCTCTAAATAGGTACATCATAAAAAGGAAATCCAGTCAAAAATATTTTTTTTTTATATGTCCTAGATAAATCTCTGATTTTCTCATGTGTCGCTGGGAATCTGACACCAAATTCTGAGAAAACGGACATTCAAACCAATTGCAAAAAAAAAACCTCTTTTATCAATGTTATGTTTTTTAAAGCTATTTTATGTTCATCTTCCCCTCTATAAGTGAGTCCACCACATTATGGGTTGTGGCCAAGAGTACCCAAATCCACAGATCGTATCACCATGTGGCAGTATAATATAGACATAGCACAGACACTAATGTGTCTGTGCCTAGAATGTGTCGAATTTGGCGCATTTAATTTTATAACAGATGTCTGCACCGCTCTAGACGCATAAAAAAAAAAAAAAGGTCTGAAATAAGTGGGGCTTATTGAAAAGGAGCATGGTTTAAAATGTGCCAAAGTGGTGCAAGGAGGAGAAAAGTATCTACCACGTCTAGCTGGATGCACCAAATTTATCATACAGCGAGCACCACTTTGATAAATTTGGTACATCTTCTGGCGACCTGGTCTAGGTTTATACTGTCCAATTTTTTTAATACTAAATATTTGCTATGTTCCTATAGGAGAGGACACTGCTCTGTGTGCACTCGTTTTTATATATGACCCCCCTTTATTATGTAAATATGAACTGTAATATTACAGCAGAAGGCCGGTATTTGGCAGCCATATATTATTTTGGTAAGTTTTCATAGAGGGAACAGTTTACAGTTTCAGCAGCTGTAACATGTTTAAACTCAGTTTGTAATGGGATCTGAGGATGAATATTCCCTATGGGCTCTATTTAGCCTCATTGGTTGACTGCCAATCCCCAGGCTGGAGAACATTATTCACGTTATTTTTTACACATATAATGTCGGAGTATGGGAATATAATTAATTAAGGGCGAAATGTTTCACTCTTACAAAGTTTGTGACAAGGAGTGCAATTGAAGCGTGGAGGTGTCTACAGTATCCAATCAGATTCCAGCTGCCATTTTTCTAGGGCCGATTAGAGCATTTTTAGGATTGGTTGCTATGGCTCGTTTCCATATATCTGCTCCACTGAATATAACAGAAGTTTTTGACTAATATTTGGGGTTAAAGCACCGCTCCTACAAAATAATGCAACCTAGGTTCTGCTCATATCACATTTTGCCTTTACATTCGGCGCATACATTGGGAGATTCTCCCAGCTTATACGCTGAACATAAAGCTCCAATGTAGAAAAAAACCTCACCGCACAGTATGTTTTTTGTGGTGGTCTACTGTGTAGGAAAGTACAGCACAGCAGACTACACCACTTTCCTACACAGTTTTTTTTTAAAGGGTATAGTGAGGTATACCTGCCTGCCAAATGGACACTTTTTTGGCATCCATCAGTTCTATAGGTAATATGCTCTATGTATGCACCAAACATGGTGTGAACAGAGCCTCACACTGCTCATGAAGGGTTCCTTTATGTGTGCACAGTGTTTCAGTTGCTTGAGTAGCATTTTGTACCTCAGAGGAGCTTTTTCCAGCATAACTAGCATCAGGAAGGTACAACAAAAGTCAGATATTTTGGAAGTTATTGGGGGAAGGGGCAGAGTCTTTGCCCTCCTGCAGGGAATACAACGGGTATACAAGGGAATTACCTGCAGGAGTACGGCTCTTTTAGCCATAGTTTTGAGGTAAGAACTGGTATTTGAGAAAGTTTAAAAAATGTTAATGTAAAAGTAGTGGAACAAAACAAAAAATGTAGTTAGAGTAAGAAAGTTTATTTACTTTTTGTTTATTTTATTTTTTTACCTTTTTTTCTTAAGCTGGTTTTATTAAATAAATTGTAAAACATTGACAGATTTCTTATACGAGTAGAGACCTGTACAATAAAGATAACTTTTATGATGCATGGAGAACGGGCATTTAAAATATATATTATATATATATATATATATATATATATATATATATATATATATATATATATACACACACATACACACACACACACACACACACACACTCCAAAATGGTCAGCCTAGAAAGTACAATTCATCCCACAAAAAAAAACTATGACTTAAACATTGGTCTCAACTTCAAAAAAAAATGCAAGGAAACAAAAAATACAAATGTCTTCTGGTCCTAAAGAATGAAAATGGGTTGGTCCTTAAGGGGTTAAGATTGTACCCTCAGACCTCATCCCTAAAATAAACTTGGTAAAACTATCTAAAAATATGATTTCATTCTGCTACATTTCTTTAACCTTCTCTATGTAAGTAAAATAGACTTCCACTAAAATGAATGCATGTGTTATAAACAAAGTTTTGGCTCCACTAAATGAATTTGTCTTTAAAACAACATAATGTTCTGGATAAGAGTCCTCATATTCTGAAGTCGCTGAGTTGTGCATTAATCCCACAGCGAGTCATAAATCATGCCAAATGCATTTGGAAGAAGAAATAAAAAGTTCATCATTGAAGTTGAAACGGAGATTGTAATATAATCCATCTCTTCTAATTATAACACAGTTATGTTCTCCTTTAAGATCAAAAACGCAGCTATGACTGGAAAACAGCTTTTAAAATAGTACATTGTTTGAGGAGTCTATTTTTCTATAATTGTGATTAAGGTTTTAATGTCATAAATCCCCCAGTAGTAGGTGTACGGCTTGAGAATGCTCATGTCTTGGCTCCAATGCAAGTGAACACATCGGTTGTCAAATGTTATTGTCTAAGTTTTCTTCTTCTTGGAATGATTTTTTTTTTTATTATTTGGTTGATGGGAGCAGCCAACAGGGTGTAAATCATATTCTGGGAGGTTGTTAACCAGTATACGAGTCTGAGCAGGTCTGTGAACTGGATTTACAGACAATGGTGGAGCTTCTGTGGTAGAGTATGGATTGGTGGAGCGATCATGGAATTCGGTTAACCGGTCGCAAATTAAAAGGTGTTTTTCCATAGATTTTAAAAACACATCAACCCTATTTTCCACTAGAGATAGGTCTTATGTACACAGCAGAGCCACGTGCAGGAAGCGAAACAGAGGCACATGGAGTCCCTGCAGCTCTGTACGATGAAGTCGTAGGCACTTTACTGATTATACGGCAGACATACAGAGGTATATACGAGGGCACATAATCCGTAATGCGGAATCCGATGGAGCGTGCCATAAGAATTTTGCATGAATATAACACGTAAAAAAAATAAAAAAATTAACGGTGTGTCTTTGTATGAAATTAGAGGCATGCGAAGGTGAAGTAAGTGTACAGAGCCGTACCACAATGTACAGAGCTTTCATACGGCCATATGCATGAGGTAGGGCCTGGCACTGATGTCGAGCAGAATCTGGTCCTGGCTCAATTGTGGAATAAAGTGAGCCCAAAGATAAAATTACCACTAAAGTGGAGGTGTAACGTGTTGATAGCAAAAAAAATTAACCTACCGCATTACTATTTTGTGGACTGGACCAATAGTAATTCAAAAGTCAGTGACTATTCTGGGGCGAGGCGTTTTTTGTGAACAAATGGGATGAGCAATTGGTGAACATGACCACATAAACAAGTGTTTGGCTACGGTCAAAAGAACATTTATAGTAATTAACTTCTTTTTTTTTTTCTGAAGGGGAATTTTTATTTTTAGTCTTCGTGAAAATTCTGGTTGAATGTTTGCATTGCCCCAAATAAAAATGATCAGCTTGTTGCTATTAAATATTGCTGGGGTAGTGATAAGAACTAGTGAGAAATCCCAGTGGTATCACGGATGCGCCCATTATCTCTATACCCAGGGTCACCTTTATTTCAGATTGAATACAATGTATTGGTTTGAATATTATTATATCATCTTACAAACTATCTGCCACTCTCTGTAGACAATAATGCAGAACTAAGTCACAGCTTGCAGCTGCAATTGTTATTGAATATAGTTCTCAGCAGACAATTATTACATTAAGAAAATAGCTTTCTTTATTCACAGAAACCGTAACAAAATTAATAATCCCACAAAATGACATCTGGATATGAAGATATTTTGAAGTGCATATTCAATAATTATTTTAAATGCATTCAAAATGAGGAGCTAATGTATTTTTCTTGGCTATTCAGGTTAATCCTGCCCTATGAAAGGTTTATCAAAGGAGAGGAGGACAAACCCCTACCTCCCGTCAAGCCTCGGAAACCAGAAGGCAATTCCCCAGAAGTGGAGACAAAAACAAAAATGTGCAGTACAAAGCGTATTAAACATGAAGGCCAAAAGACAAAGAAGGAAGCAGATGCAGCAGCAAAACCTGAAGATTCTGAGGTAATTAGTGATTCATTATAGACTCTCCCTCCCCCATTTCTTAAGGGTAGGTTCCTTTTTTTCAAGTTAATGCTTTAAATCTATATCATTGGCTTAGTTTTATACCAATTTTGAGTCATTTCATATATTGCCGCATTAAAATGCTGCTGGTTCCCCTATAAAATCTCATGCCTACCCTGCGGAAAAAAACCGCAGCGTAATAGTTAAATTCCGCACTGCAAGTCAATTTATTGTTTTAATTGACTTTCCGTTGCGAGTTTTCCGCATTGAATTCAATGGGGATGAAAATCCCGCAACAGAAAGCCAAGTGTTGCGACTTTTGCGGCGTATTTGCAGCGATTACACCGCAAAAATCGCAACCACGGAAAAAAAATAAAAAATCATACTTGCCCAGAACACCCTCCGTCTTCCTGCAGTTCGGCCTCCTGGGAAGACGTTGTATCTCGTGTGACCGCTGCAGCCTGTGATTGGCTGTGGATGTCACATTGGCTGTGGATGTCACATGGTCTGCAGTGTCATCGTAGGAGGCTGGACAATGCGCAGAAGAGAGGGAGAGGGTAAGTATTGTAGTTTTTTTTCCTTAAGCAATACTTTCCTCAGCGGAAATTCCGTTAAAAAAAATGCACCACAATGTGGTGCGATTTTTCGAAAGGAATGTACAGCCATTCCAGGTCGGATATGCTGCACAGTTCTTACGCAGCATATCCCACCCGTGGGAACCCAGCCTTACTGTGAGTAACAATGCTTGGAAAGACTTTATGCAATATGTAACTGGAATAATGCACATTTTTATGGTTGTATCCCAAGTTGAGTTACAAGACATCCGAGCATATTGGGTTGAGGGGGGGGGGGGGTAAATGATAAGCAGCGGAGGAGAAAATTATCATGATGACCACAACAACCATTCAGATGTTGACCTTTAATATTGGAAAACTGTGCTTCAAAAATTACTGATAGAATCGTATTGGATAGCACCATAGTTATTTGTGTTCGGTGTTAGTCTGTATAATAGTCTCATGATAAAATGTACAATATTGCATGAGAATCATAATATAGATTTTTCTCCATTTTAAGATGTGATTCTTAAGTTTGCTCATTATTAACTGTATGTTCAAGTTTCTTGTTGAGGACTCTGGGACCACTTTTTCCGGGATTTTAAAATTGGCCATAGGATATGCAATCAATATTAGACGGGAAGGAGTCGGACTCTCGGCACCCCCGCTGATCGGTTGTTTGAAGCACTACAGCCTTTCCGTGATTTAAATCGGTTTTAATCTAGTTTGTACTTGCACACGCCGATACTTTCTTAGTGGCTGTGCATGGCATTGCAGTGTTATCCCATTCACGATGCTGCAATACCATGCACAGTTTCTTCGAGTAATGGGGTTTGTAAGTATGATCTAGATCGAAAGCAATGTAAATAATCTAGATGCTGCAGCAGGAGCGCCGCCGTGGCCCCTTCAAACAGCTGATCAGCGGGGGGTGTAGAGAGTCGGACCCCCACCAATCTAATATTGATGCCGTATCCTAAGGATAGGCCATCAATTTTAAAATCATCGTTAATCCCTTTAAAGTTATATTTCTGAAGCTCAAAGGAAAATTGGAGCCCTATTAAGATATATTATGAAATCAATCTATAGAACTTAGGACCTAAAATGAAATTATAATGTTCATAATTGTAGATACTTAAGACTTATCACATGTAGCTGGTTTCCATGCACCAATTATTAGCAATGTGTCCCTGGAAATCATTTAAAAATGTTGGCAAGTGGGCTGTAAATACTTTGACACTGGAGCTCAAGTGTAAAAAATCCATGGCTATGAATCTGCTCACTGAATATGTAAAGCCAAGTGACTGAACATTTCTCATTTCTTTACATAAGAAAGGATTCTGATGACCGTTCTTACTTTGGTTTGAGTGGTCTTAGGCTCAATGACGTAGTGTCTGTCATTCTACACTGGATACAAGTATTATAGATTGGATCATACACGTATATGAAGTGGCCTTTAAATACAATGGTTAAGCCTCGAGTACAGACTGGTTAAAACACACACATACCGAACATTACTGTCACGGCAACACTGGAACGGCTCCAAGCTTTGTCCTAAATTTACCCAGAATTGTCCTAAAAAATCAGGACTGTGTTGCCGATGCTATAGTAAACTATAAGAAATTCTCAGGTGCAAATACAAAGAAAAGTTAAAATGTTGTCCAGCTCTGCCCCAAGCCAAACCAATTTTATACATGTCTAAGTTTAATAAAGAAAATTGAAATTTGAGCCATCACCTATCATTCCAGGCCAAACCGAAGGCTGTCTCACTACTTTTTCTAGAACAGTGCCATAAAAATATCACCAGTGGCATTACTATCAACACTGGAATGCACCAATAAGTGGATGAGACTAATCTCTGCAATACCAGATACAACTCATGGGCAAGAATGGCACTGTTTTTGTAAAAAAAACAAAAAAAACAACATACTTGGTCAGCAGGTTATTGGGTATCGAAACATTCCGAGAAAGGCTTGTAGATGAAGGAGGCTCAGTCTTCCATGTACTGTGTCACCGTCTTCTACTAGAAACAGTTAGGCCTCATGCACACGACCGTAGTGTTTTTCTGGTCCGCAAATTCCAGGACCGTGTTCCATGAAATGTCATCCGCAGTTCATCCGTATGTAATCCGCAGTTCATCCGTATGTAATCCGCAAAATGCGGATGAAAAAAAAAAAGCCTAGGTAAAACAGGATGACGACAGAACTCATTCCCGGTCGTCGCCTAGCAACACTTCCGCAAATCAGCAAAACTGCGGATGACACACGGAGGTGTATCCGCAATTTCCACGGGCCCATTGACTTCTATTGGCATGTCCGCATCGAATTTGCGGGCCGTAATAAGACATGTCCTGAGTTTCTGCGGCACGGATTTGCGGACCAGCGGAGACCCGTGAAAACACGGATAGTGTGTTTGGGCCCATAGAAATGAATGGGTCCGCAATTCTCCCGTGGATTTGCGGGGGAATTGCGGACGCAAAAACACGGTCGTGTGCATGGGGCCTTAGACAATGGATTTTGAGACACTGTTTTCAGTGGCAGCTGCTTATAGTGCAGATCACTGGTGGTAATGTAAGCACAAAAATATCCCGATAATAAAAACAGCGTTACATCAAACAGTTAAAGCATTAATTTTTTTAAAGCCATTATGTTTGATAGAAAATGACATTTCATTGTGATGTTTTTGTATGGAATATAATGCACCTTTCTGAATCATAGCATTTTATTGTAGCAGTGTTGCTAAGTACAGGTTGTACTATGGAGATAAATAAGAAAGGTTAAAATGGGAATGCAGAATAAAATTTGTATATGGGGCTGTGTTTAGTCTTGTTCATATCAATCTAAAGGAATGTCTACAACTGTAAAATAGCACAATGGACTAGTCACCATCCGGAATAACTACAGGCTGTGCACACGCAAACAGCTACTACATATATTGCATTGATAGATCAGTAACTGGAAATACATTTTGAATTTTTTTATCTGGTTTTGGTAATATGATCATTACATAGAGTGGAATTAAGTTGGTCACATTACGGAATAAACGTTTCATAGTATACTTGTAGGATAAGCTTATACTGCTTTCAGTTCTGCAGGAAATATAGTGAAATAACAATGTTAGGCTTTGTTCACATGTGCGTCAAGGCTCCGTTCCGACGTTCCGTCTAAGCTTTCCGTCGGAACAGAGCCCTGACTGAGGTTTCTGTTTCCATCACCATTGATATCAATGGTGACGGATCTGGTGCCAATGGTTTCCGTTTGTCTCAGTTGTGGAGGGGCTCAGTCTGGTTCAGTCGGAATCAATAGCGCAGTCGACTACGCTATTGATTTAGTCAAAACGACGGAACTCCTGCACAACTGAGACAATCGGAAACTATTGGCACTGGATCCGTCACCATTGATATCAATGGTGATGGAAACAGAAACCTCTGGTTTCCGTTTGTGTCACTTAGGGCTCCGTTCCGACGGAAAGCTCACAAGTAACGGAGCCCTGACGCACATGTGAACAAAGCCGTAGATGTATTTAATAGAGTGCTGATCTCGGGGACTGTAGCCTTTAGACCTAGTCTATGATCATAGAAATCAATGTATGTTTCCTGCCAATATGGACAAGCTGTATGTAAACCATCTCTCTTTAACCTGAGATCAGCCGCTGGGATCACATCATAGCAGACAATAGGACACGTGTGCTGATAATAAAACTCTAGTATAGCATGCAGTATATTCCACATCCACAAAATAGCACAAGCTGCCAAGTTGTTCTCTTTCACTACCACTTTTCTGGAGAAAAAGTTAAAGTCCAACTTAACAACGATTTTTTTGTTGTTGTTCCAATGCATTCAACTTTTAAATACGTTTTAATTAAAAATCTACGGTTTTGTTTTTACAGCGCGTATGCAGACCTGCGTGTCTCCATGGTAACAGACTATAAAGAAAACACTGTAGTCTGATCTTGCAGTCATACTCCCTTCCATCTCTCTCCTGCTTCTTACTAACATACATGTGGTAAACTAGCAAGACGTAGAGGACAGATGGATAGCAATAGGACTGCAGGATCAGACTACAAAGGGTTTGTTTATAGTCTGTTACCATGGAGATATGCAGTAGGTCTACATATTACCTGTAGAAACAAAAAAATAGGACATTTTGAATTAAGACTCTTTGGAAAGTTGCTTAATTTTTCTTTGCGAAGGTGGATCTTAGCTTTGAGTAAATCTGTAGAGTGCTGTGGAATATACTGGCGCTATCTAAATGATACTAATAATAATAATGGAACGTGAAATCTATTCCTCCATTTTCCAACATTAACAAAAATAATTGTACCCAGCGGGTCATCATAAATATTATTGTGCTGAACACCTTTTTGTTTTTTCCATACAAATGATAAATTACCTTCCAATATATTACGAAGATAGAGCATGTCTAGTGCTTTATTTTATCTATATTTATCTGACCTAAAACGCCATTAATGGCAACGAAAATAAATTATGATCCCTTTGTTTTATTTCAAGTAAATCTACAGTGCCTACCGCTATTCATGGTCATAAAATGTAGCGATAAGAAAAAAAAATAAAATAAAAAATAAAGAAGTGAACGGACATTCGACGACTTCTTTATTCTTTTGATAGATTAAAATTATTGTAGTTTCCATATGATGATTTCTTATCATGTGAACGCTGAAGAAGAGGTTTTATTTGTTTTGTAGTAAATGGAAAACAGAAGTAAAAGAGAAATCTACGTTTAGCCTTCTCTTTTCTGAAGTTCAGCTGTTCTTAAAATTCAGTTTTAACTAGACTATTTTCCAGTTCTAAAAGAAACATCTGAGAATTATTGTTGACGTATAGTAAATAATGACAGCACTGAGCAGCGGGGATACATATTCCCAGGTTAAGCAGCACAATACAGCAATATTCAGATTGTAGGAAGACAATTTACGCTGGGGGGGGGACACACACACGCTTTGCATTGTGCATCATTCTAAGTTGGGTTGTGAGCTTATTAAAATAGAAATGTAGCAATTCAATGCCAATGTGTATGGGGTTACACCACTTTATAACAAGTAAATTTTTTATTGTGATACTGGTAGATCTGTCAATCAAATAAATGCACCTTAATTGTCTTTAAAGAGTTAAAACTCTAGCAGCTATGTGCTCAATATCCCCCATACTGCAGATTGGGGAACTGCGCTGTTCTACTGTCAGCGGCGGTCTAGTATGGAGTGCGAGTAAGCATCATCTCCTTACTTCCCGTGAGATGGCTCAAGTAAACAAGGTGAAGAGATACTTAAGAAATTTGTCTAGTACTTTCTAGACTGCATGTCCTAGGGACTACAAATCGAGAGGGGGACTATGTGGTGGACACTTATTAGAGTCCCATAACTTAAAATGGATCAGACAGTTGAACACTTAGGTGTAGTTGGACATCAGAACTGCCATTGTAAATTGCGGAAAACATACAAACTCCTGCAGATATGGCCCTGGGTGGGATTCAGCTTCATGGTCCCAGTGTAGCAAGGTAAAAGTTTATTTTAACTTTAGTACAGTATTTCTTTATTCCTGGCTTCTTTCTGCAGATTTGTGTTAATAATTTCTTTAGTATTATTATCTGTGGGTTTATTTGTGTACTTTTCATATTGTAGTTTCCCCCCATTAAAGTCCCTTACAAAGGTGCCCTATGTGGTCACATGCTTTTAGCGTTCCTCTATATTATATTGCACTTGCTTCTTAGGGTATGTTCACACGGCCTATTTACGGACGTAATTCGGGCGTTTTGGCCCAGAATTACGTCTGAAAATAGCGCCTCAATAGCGCTGACAAACATCTGCCCATTGAAAGCAATGGGCAGACGTTTGTCTGTTCACACGAGGCGTATATTTACGCGCCGCTGTCAAATGACGGCGCGTAACTAGACGCCCGCGTCAAAGAAGTGACCTGTCACTTCTTTGGCCGTAACTGGAGCCGCTATTCATTGACTCCAATGAATAGCAGCGCTAATTACGGCCGTAATTGACGCGGCGTTCAAGCGCCTGCACATGCCGGTACGGCTGAAATTACGGGGATGTTTTCAGGCTGAAACATCCCCGTAATTTCAGCCGTTACGGACCCCCGCCGTGTGAACATACCCTTACCCTAATTCTATCCCACAGTCACAATTTAATCTTCACATACCGTAACTGCGCTAGCTGAAACTTTTTTTTCTTGTTTTCTGTGGATTCTGGTTTTAAAGTATTTAAGCACTGATCCCGATCATAAACCAGTGGTGGGATTTTCATTTTAATGATTTTAATTCCACTCCCTCTCTAAGTTTTCTCATCTGTTTGGTATTTTCATGTAATTGAATAAGCTCTGGAGACCACAGACAATGCAATACTTATTAAGCAGCTAATAATGGCATTTTGGGCTGAATTGAGAAAAGAAAATCTGAATAGGACTTAAAAGGCATAAATCTAACTGTAGAGATAGTAGAGGTTGCTGCATAGAAACGGGCAGCTGCAAAACAGTTGTGAATCACTAGTCTCTTTATATTCACCTTAAAATAATGACCAGCAGCTTGGCATTTAGATAATGCGCCTCTTTATATTGCTTCAGTGTCGGTTATCTTAACAAGACAGAAGAGAAAATAAGATTTCACACAAATGGTTTAAAAAGGCTTCTATGCAAAGCAATGACACTAACTATTGTTCACACCAATCAGTCTGCAGTATCATAGATCGAACACACCGCTGACCATAGCGTCTCAGGGTTATTAGACAGTAAACTGGAATGATTTGTGAACACTGATTTTATCATACACTGCATAAAACGGAGTCAGCTCAAAAGAGAAAGAAATATAGGCTGAAAACAAGCAAATCCGAAAATGTTTACTTGTTCCCCATATAACCAGGAGGTTGGTAATCATCTATATATCTTTCTTAGTGCCTTAATGGGAGTCTCCACCTTTTAACACTATTGTTTCTATGTCCAAAATCTGTGCTGATTAATTTCTTGATATATCTTTCCAGCAGTCTGAGGTCCATTGTTCTAAAACAGAGCTCCAAATGTCCTGCATTAACATTCTAACGCTATTAAATGCTGTCTGCCTGAAGTCACCACTAGAGGGAGCATATTGCATACTATTTTATTATGGAGTTCAATGTATAAACTGTATGCAGTAAGCGCCCTCTACTGGTAACTGCAGCTAGCCAAAATATCATCTTTAATCAATCAGCACAGAAATTTTAACCTATTTAGATTAGGAAAACAAAGTGTTATTCATGGCTGGACATTCACTTTAAGTCACTGAGTACCCTTAAGAATAATTGCACACTTTGAGGAACCAAAATGGCCCAATTACATTAGTTTAAAGGGAATGTATAATATTATTTCAATCATGTTTTTATTATAAACATATTTTTGGAAAAAGATGGTGTTTTTTTGAGACTATCCACATAAAAAGAAAAAAACGTTAAATATTCCAGTTCTCACACCGCTGCCTTCTGTAGCTACTTGACAGTTTTGCTGTGTGAATTGGGAAAGTCATCCCTTTATCATTAGAGGGTTGGCGAACTAATGCCCTATCGTACTGCTGGAGGCCTAGATAAGGCAGGATAGTAAGGGTCCTATTTAGCCGACGAGGGCCGTGCCGTGTAAACGAGCGGCAGTCAATGAGACCGCTCGTTTATTGGGGCTTGTTTGCTCCTTTCACAAGGAGCTATTATCAGTAATGTATGGGGATGAGCAATTGTTACTCTGATCGCTCGTCCCCATACATTTCGATCATGTCGGCAGCAGATGTGCTGCTGACAACGATAACATTTTAGGTTGCGTAAGCGACATAATCAGCCGATGGAAGAGCGTTTGCTCGTTCATCGCCTGATCGTTGCCCTGTTTACAGGGAAATTATCGGGAATGAGCGTTTTGTGAACGCTAGTTTGCCCGATAATTGGTCGGTGTAAAAGTGCCCTTAGGGAGCTCTTACATGGTCCGACATGTGCCTTGTAAACGAGCGTGAATCAACGAGACAGTTTGCTCCTTTCACAAGGAGCTATGTTTGGGGACACCTCTGGCTGCGACTTATCTCCCCTGAAAACAAAAGGATCGGACATGTTAAAATCCAACTGCCCACATTCGTCTATCCCCTGATATCTGCTGTCGGGATACCTCCATACATATTAGATGGTCGGATGATCCAGCTAGAATCGGCAGGTTCAGCGACATTAATCTAATGTGTATGGTCACCGTAACACTATACACAGATAAGCCTTTGTGTGCATCTCCTCTGTTACTCCTCGGTCTCTGCAAGATGTGATGTATAGCCCCCTCCCCAGACTGTAATAATCTATGATATTTCTTTGTCAATTGACTCCCTTTTTCAGCTGACATAAAGCGCACACACCCTGCTGTACTGTCTACACAAAGAACACAGGAAGGAATGGTCATCCAAGAAAAGTTTTTAAAAATAAATAGCTGCAATATTTAAAAAAAACAACAAACCTTAATTTTTCTATTTCCTTTGATATTTGTTACTGCTCAATTTGCTTGGGACAATAGTAATATGAAAGCCAATTTATTATTGTTTCGTTTCTGTATTGATTCACAGTCCTAGACATATTAATAGTAGGGATGGGACTGTCAACAAGTGATGTAAAAGGCATAACATTTATCTGCCAAGCTTTCTGACCTGGGACTAAAATATGTGTAGCAACCATGATAGTACTGCCAACAGACGGGGGTGAAACAGTTACAACCAAATACACCACGTATAATATTACTATATACAATTACTATATACAATTAATAGAATATGAACTTGATTCAGGTTGACTATTTAAGTTATTATTTTTAAAAATTACTAAAAAGGAGTTTGTATTTTTTCAGGCTTCACCACTGCAGGAAACTTATCCGGATGTAAATGAGAAAAACGTGTCTTTTACTTGTGAGTCCGAAGAGTTCAAGCCAAAGATGGACAACTCCGAATTGATAGAAGACAGCCAGTCCACACATCTGGATGAAGAAGAACTGGATGAGTCCATTCCTACAACATGCCATGTGAAAGATGATGATACAATGCATTTAGAACCTATTCCTATAGACTCATTCCCAGATGTCACAAAAGAGAATAATTCCAGTTTATTAGATGAAGAACCAGATACGCTCATAGAAAGTTCAACTCTACTAGCGGAGCACTGCAAGCAAGAACTGCCAGATCCATCAGAAAGGGAAGTACGGGAAGGACATTACAACATGTTTCCCTCAATTCAGGTCCAACTGCAGCATGAAATCCATGGGACTGATGAAAAATTGCCAGATATGCCGGATTATATTGCAAACTGTACAGTAAAGATGGACCCACTGGTCCCTGAGGATCTTCAAAATCCTCTGGACAGCAACATTTTACAGAATGCATTGAAGGAGAATCCCAAAGTGTACTTGGTTCAGACTCTGGACATGCTAAAAGAGAAGGATACTTCATCATCATCATCAAATGAAGAATCATCATTCAGTTACGCACCTCTGCTTTATTCAAGGGGTAACCCAGGAATAATGTCTCCATTAGCAAAAAAGAAGCTTTTGTCACAAGTCAGCGGGGCTTCACAAACTGGAAGTTACTCCTTTGGCTCACCGCCACCGCTAATCAGCAAAAAAAAATTAAATTCCAAAATAGAAGTATCTCAGCCTCTAGTGCAAACTCATCAGGTATCGAACTCTGAAACAGTGGCTGTAAACAGACCATCTGTGATACAACATGTTCAAAGTTTTAAGCAAAAAACAACAGATGACAAAAAGAGCATGAATGACCTGTACAAAAGCAGTACTCTAAATAAAACAGACTCTTACCGCTGTGAGTTTGCCAAGCAGCATCAGAGTGTGTTGGCAGAGTCCTACTCCTTGAAGTCCAGTATGCTTGAATGCAAAGAGCAAATGGCTGAGAAGAGGGCTGCACACAACTCCAATGTGCCAGCCTTTTTGGCGGAGTTTTATTCATCACCTCATCTGCATAGGCTTTACCGTCATACAGAGCACCATCTTCATAACGAACATTCATCAAAATATCACCCTCGGGAAATGTATAGAGAGAGTGAAAACGTGTCCTCCACACACAAACATCAAGAGAAATTTCACTACCACCAATCGCTACATCAACAAGAAAAACAGAATATCTCCGATAATATGGACGATCAGCCGACTGATTTGAGCCTTCCAAAATCTATGCACAAGCACACTGCAAAAATGCCAGGAACACACCTCTCTCATCATTTGATACACCAAGAAGGCAAAACCCATCAAAGTTCATTTCACGTTCCGAACAGTAAGGCACTTGGCATAGACTGTAACCCAAAAGCCTGTAGAGTTTCACCAATGCCGATACAAGTATCAAAAAGACATGCAGAATCGGTACACAGGCCAATTAAGGCTCATAGTATAAGACTTGATAATGTAAGAAAGATGGAAGCCACTGTCCATCCAATCACAATTGGTAAAGCCAGTCCTCAGAACTTCGGGACCTCGCGATCTTTGAAAAGACATTTAGATGATATGGACAGCCCTCTCTGTGAGAAAAAAATAAGAGCAGTGTCTCCTCTAAATGTACCAAAGGAGATGATATCAGGTCAAGAGGGTGAAAGCAGCAAATCACTGCATGACATTCATTCTGGAATGATGGAGAGCCACAAATATCCACTATCAACGCCAATCTTTACTGGGATCTATCCCGGAGGCTTATGTAGTGGGCTAAGCACGCGCATACCACCTGCCTATTCTCATCCACTGCAGTACTTGAAAAACCAGAGTGTGCTTTCACCACTAATGCAACCCTTAGCTCTCCATTCCTTAATGATGCAAAGACAATATCTAACCAACTCCACTAACTCTCAGCAGCTATATAGACATTTGGCTTCAGCCACCCCAGTAGGATCTTCATATGGTGACCTACTACACAACAACATTTATCCTTTAACTGCTATCAATCCGCAGTCCTCATTTCCTTCCTCCCAGCTATCATCTGTACACCCTAGCACAAAACTTTAAGCAATTTCCCTGTGGCAAAAATCAAATTGTTAATACCTTAGCTACATTCCTTGCCTAGCACAATATTCTGCATAAAAAAAAAAAATGCTCTCTACTGTGTGAGCCACACTATAACATCTTACGTATAGCGTTAGAGGTAATAACAATGGATTAGAGGTCACGATCTCTCTGGGTTGGTTCACTTTCATACTGTAAACCGCTTGCACAAAAAAACAACATCGAATGTAGAGAACCCGGTGTGTTCCACACATTTGTGACAGAAGGTAAAGAACAAAAAAAGCTCAGATGTCACAACATATTCTAGAGGCAACGCTTTTGCTTTTTTGTCTTTTTTTTTACTGTTAAAGGTTCAATCAATGCAATGTATAGTTACAAGTAAATTTTAACACTATTATGGCAGAAGTTAAACACTGTTTATTCGATGTACATATCTGCCAGTGTCACTGTCTGTTCTATTAATTTATATGGAATAAGCCTTCAGTTGATTTCTTTGCTTTTTTATCTTTTTGTTTTTTATTAAACAGTTGTGTGTTAACGGAAAGGTTATTTTGATTATTTTGAGAGGTTGATTTTGTATGTTGTCAGGATTATAACTTAAGGAGCAGCTTTTTATATTCATGCATGTTTACATATTCAAGGAAACAAATCATACCTATTATCTACACCCCAGAGGGCAGCATTTTATTGGCTGGACTAATACTATTGCGTACAGTTCAGCTGCTGTATAGAATTGGTACACTTCAAAGAAAACTCCAGTCAAAAATGAAACATTAGATATGACATTATTTAGGTGTTCCTTTCCTGCACATTGTCAAGTCCAATGTTACAGCATGGATTCTACATTGTTGCAGCTAGTGACCCATCTCTATTGTCTCACACCCGGAAATATGTTTTTTTATTTTGTATACCTCTCCCTACAAGGTCGTTTTACAGGAACACATAGTATAGTTGTCAACATTTGAAACCCAAATTGCAAGACATTTTAAGTCTTTCCCTCTTCTGCGCCCCAAACCACGAAAAGCAAATGAACAAACCCAGTCTATTCTGAACTAATTTACAAAAATAATAATGTGTTTATGGACTTCCATTCTGCAGTTTGCATGTCCCATCATCATTAGGGTCTTACAAGGATGTCATCAATGTACCACGTTGTGAAGACTTGGGGTATTTCTTCCAAATCTCAGATTTTTCTTGGGTGTGCCATTTTGTACATGGCCTCACTGTGATTCTATCCCCAACAATATGACGACCTGCTCAAGGGTTACAATGATTAAGTGTTATATGAATATTAAATGTTTAATTTTCTACTCAATATAAAGCATCTGTCTGGAAGAGTATTAAAATCAATAGTAGCGTTATTTAAAAAAATTTAGCACGTGTACCTTTTTGTAGGAAAACAAAGCCAAACTGAGCGAAAATTCAACAGTTCTATGTTCCTGCACTTCATCCCAAGCATCTAATATTTGTAAAAAAAAAAGGGGGTTTGATAAACAGGTTTAATTTCCGTAAGAGGTCATTAGAAGTACTTTGTGGTATTATGGTACCAGAGCACATCAGTAATCAAAGGGGTATTCCGGTCTTAGCAAATACATTTTATTCTTTGTATAATGATAATTAAAATGGTTGTCCCATCTAAAAAAAAGTGATGGCCTATCCTCAGGATTGACCATCAATATCTGATCGGTCGTGGTCTGACTCCCAGCACCCCCACCGATCAGTTGTTTTGAAGGGGCTGCAGTGCTCGTACGAGTGCTGCTTCCCCTTCATTTCGTTTGCTGCTCACACTGTGAATCGCCGACACACTTGTAGCGGCAGTTCACGTTATTTCAGCCTTCTCCCATTCACTTAATTGGAAGAAAGCTGTAATACCGTGAACCACCGCTGCAAATATGTCGGTAATTCACAGTGCGAGCAACAAAGGAAATGAAGGGGAATCCGTGCTCGTATGAGCTCAGTGGGAGTACTGGGAGTATAACCCGGACCAATCATATATTAATGGCCTGGCCGGAGTTTTTTTGGCACTGAACAAGCCCTTTAAACAATTTCCAATAAACTTTTTATATCAATTCCTCACAGCCCTCACTGTTTACTTCCAGTGGATAAAAATCTGTCCTGGTCATGTGATGGACACACAGGTGTGGCTCGTTACAGTATGTGCATCAGAGCTAGGTTTTCTAATCAGCCGAGCACCTGTGTGATCATCACATTACCATGTGGACAAATTATCATTACTGGAAGTGTAAACAATGAAGGTTACCAATGAATGAATGCAAGCAGAGGTCTTGAAAACTGATGAATTGAGGCATTAAGTATATTGGTAAATTGTATAACTTATCATCATACAGTAAGTTTTATATGCTGAAACTGAAATAGTTTGTGCCGAAAACATGTTTGGATTCTATCAGCAGAGAAACCTGTTCCAAAAACGAAATATATACATGATAGACAATGTTTTACTGTAACCAATAAGTTTGGGTTTGTTTATTATTTAACACTGCTTCTTCATTCCAGTATACATGAAAGTATTAGGGCTTCGCTATGTGACTTCTTTTAATCTTACTCACCACACAACTTTCACCTGTACCAGCCATAACATATTGCTGCTCACAAGAATTCCATTTTTGGCTTTTGCCACTATGTTTTCTCATTTTGATAAGAAAGATAAAATGATGAACTATTAAGAAAACAACCGGCCTTAGAAGTATTTGCACATGACATTGCTCTGTTTATCAGTGTGGATTAATGTAAATGTACAAATAATACAAAACTAGATAGACTACTAAGCAAACGACATTGTACATTCTCATCTATTTATTACGATCAAGTCCGTGATCAACTAAAATTTCTAGGAAGGGATGGGAGAAAGAAGCTTTTTATTTTCAGATACCCATACGTAGGGCCAAGCCTACTGCTTGTTCTGAACTTTTACTCACATTCAAGATAAAGTTCTTGTTTACTAGTGTAACTTAATGATTATATTGAATCATATTTTGGCTAATAATTTATAATGTTCACAATTCGCTTTGTAAGGTCAGGTTTACTCACCAGGTTATTTAGCCGTTTACACTTTTTTCATATCGAGGATCAGAAATGCACCCTTGTAATTGGGATGTATATGGGAAGGGCTGGCTTTCCTTTATTCCTCTTCTCTCTTTGGAATTTGCTGATGTTCCTGAAAAAAACCTCAAAAATATGCCCAATGTAAGGCTGGATACACACTGTGTTTAGATCAGGTTTTTGTGGTGTTCTTTTCAGTAATTTTTAGGTTTAGCCAGATATTTGCTGGTAGCAAGTAGGAAAATATGGAGTTTTCTACACACTG
The DNA here is from genome assembly GCF_050947455.1 of Rhinoderma darwinii. Lineage (NCBI taxonomy): Eukaryota > Metazoa > Chordata > Amphibia > Anura > Rhinodermatidae > Rhinoderma > Rhinoderma darwinii. Next base: position 40,151,440 of record NC_134697.1, on the reverse strand, counting down.
CGTCTTTGTTTGTCATCATATTGTCGGGGGTTGGTATGATTTCCAAAACGCAGCATGCATTGGTTTATAAAGAATATATACCATTTCATTTACCAGCTTTTTCTTTCTAGTACATTGATAAAAGTTATTTTTTTTATTATTTCTATCTAGTGTCAGCATATTCTGCAATGCTTTATAATCCCGTCGTCCTAATTTATTTATAAACAAAATTTTACATTGTGTACACATTATCAAGAAATAACCATATGAAAAGCTCAAGAAAAAAATAAATAAAAGCCATTTGCTCTCAATCTTTGAGGAACATCCAACTCTATAGAGCGTTTGTGTTGTCTAGAGACCGCATGCCTCCCGTACTCCCCCCTCAGTAATGCAGGAGGTTTCTGCTGCTATAAGCAACTTTGTAATTGCGGGAAATGTCAGTATTAAGACACAAAGTTCAATACATCTTACGTTCAAATGTTTAATTTGGTAAAACTGAAATTTCTATGTATTTTTTCTAGCAGTGGACAGTTCTTACCCTTTCAGCTATATGTAAAAGTTTCCAGATACCAGACATGATAGCCATGAATGGTAAATCTTTGATAGATTTCATTGGATTTGACATCAGTTTTATCATAAAAATGGGTTAACCTTTCATGCTATCCTCTGTTCCTTTCAAAATTATACGCAGTGGGCAGTGTTATACACAGCACTCAGGACATCCCAGATGAGCAGATGTAGTCACGCATCACATTTGTCCCCAAGTTGTGTTCATAACAAGGGGCAACTGCATCAGTCTTTAACACTTTGTCCAACAATTTTAGATTATTGGAGAACCCATAAAACACATGCTAAGGGGTGGCAACTATGTAGGAAAGGAATTTAATTGGAATTGGGGGGTCTTTCGGCTTTACCCAATGACTTTGCCAGAGAAAAAAAAATGTGATATCTACAAAACCGTATCAAATAAATGCAACAAATTTTTGTTAGGAACTTATTAGAACTATCCCATTGAATGCTGAAGGACCCCTTTTGACTTTAAATGGGGTCCATCATAAATCTGATATTTTGGATGGTAAGAATAGTGCTGCAGACTGCTTTATTCTCGCTGTCAAAAATAGCGTAACCCCTGCTAGAAACCTAAAAATGCAAATGTGAACCCCTAACTTGGGGCAATGATTGGTTTTGAAAGTTAAATATGGCCAGAAAACAAATGCCTGACCATTTCTGTAAGCCAACCAATATATGGTATTAACTCATTGGAGGACCCTGCTTAATCCGAATGGGAAGGGAGTGGGTTGTTTAGCTGGTCATGGCTGTTCTGTCCGATGCATGGACCCCCACCCCCCATATATTTATAATGTATCTTAAAAATGATCCTATATCTTGAAAAAAAAACAAAAACATTCTAAAGCCTTAAAGACAAACGTCTTTGTTTTCTTTAGAAAGAATTATCCGCAGCTAGGAGCCCAGTACATTTTTTATATATTTTAATCCTCTTGCTCAAATAGAACTGCTGACACAAGTTACTGGTCCCAAGGATAAAGCTATTAAAACAATACAAATTCGATGTTATTTCCTAAGCCTTTAAGAACAGCAGTGTGTATGAATTTCCGCATTTATCATCCGATAAGTTGACCGGTTCCACATGAGTTTCACTCGATGATTCAGAATCCCCTTTATGACATTCAGCCCTGTTCACCCATTTGCGGAAATTTTCTTCACCATTCTAAAATAGAGTAATATTAAACACACACCTGTTACCTTCACGCAGTCAAGGAGTCCGTATTCATGAGCTGGTAGCTGCTACACGGCGTCTCATGAATATTCATCAGGTCTGTGAATATTAATTGTAAAGAGCCTTAATGATGTCACTGCTCCTATTGAATAAGCGATGGTCTCATGAATATTGGCAGCATTGACAGGTGCTCTTTAAAACAGTAAAGATATACAGATCTGATTTATTTTAAGTGTGAATTAATCCAAAGATTTGAATTACATGGAGTATTTCTTTCTGATCGCTTGGTTAAACATAATTGTAAAAAAAAAAAAAACAGAGCCGTACTCAAGCTTTACTAAGCCATAAAGCTGTAATATATAAAATCGCTTGATTATCTTTCACAGTGGGCAAGCAAATTTAGCTGTGCACATAACATGAACTGCTATGAATTATTCTTTATTCAAATGAAAACAAAAGTAAATGTAAGTACTTCCATATCTGCGACGAGAATTGTATCAATAAACTGGATTCTTTGTTCTCTAATCATTTTGGTATAAACATTAAAGAAATTGAAGCTTTTTATATTCTACGTTCCAAGCAGACACCGTTCCATGGAAATGTTTATGCAAAAGGGGATTTGATATTTTAGGAAATTACATAGCGAAGAGAGGTAATTAGAGGCTGATTTAATGTTATGTATTGGGCTCTCTTGAGTGCTGTAAAATCTGCTTGTAGGTATGTTACGGTGGTACTCGCTTTTCTAAGTTTTTATGATTGTAAGTTATTACGGCGTCTAAAAAGAACATTACGGCGCACAATGGTAAGTGTTAAATATTAGGAAGGCTATTTTTACAGGTCACTTTGCAATATTTGACAAACTCATCTCCGTAGCATGTGTTTGAAGAGGTGTGTTAGCCGTTGGGAACAGAACGTCACAATTTCGCAGTGTGTTATCTGTTCTTTGCAATAGGACTGCAGGCAGTGGCATAACTACGGTATAGGGGGTGCGGAGGTTGCAGTCACATTTGAGCCCAACAGCCTCTCTGCCCTCTGCCACATAAGTGGACACTGGCATTTTACATGGTACATGACTGATATTTGGTGACCTAGTAACAGATTTTGCATGAGAGCCCAGGAACTTCAAGTCCTGCCTCTGACTGCAAGTAAAGCTACTACACCATACTTGACTCTAGGATCACTAGACTCAAACTATGGGGACCCAAAGAGTTAAATAATAATTTCAGTTCTGCTCCATCGGTATAGCTTTATAATTCTAACGGTTTATTTTTTTCATTGTACAGAGTTAAAGTGACACTGTCATGAGACCTGCACTTTAAACACGGACATCATTAAAGGTGCCTATGAGCGGCTTGGAAAGTGGACGCAGAACTCTGGTTCAGAGGGTGCCGTTTGTCACTTCTGAAGTTCCCGCGGAAAGAGTGTGGGTGGTGATTGAGGTGGAGTGCCCCGTTTGTCGGTGGTCCTCCTTCAATCAGTGGTACCGCTTAAATGATTGGGGAGGGCTATATTGTGGGGCTGTACAGCTATGCCGTTTTTCTGCCCTTATAGATGCCTGTATATAACGTGCCACTTTCTCAGGTATTGCAGTATCTGTTAACTTAATCCTAAGAAAACCACCCATAATGCATTAGATTGTGTTATCAACAAACGTCAGAAATGACAAACACAACACTGCGATATCGGTGTTCTCTTCTAATACCCGAGCCTTCTATTTTATCTAAATTATATATTTTACTATTAATTGACACAAGTATAAATAAAATAAGCTCTCAGTTGAATTTTTAACTTTCCTAGGAAGAGTAAATGATTATCATTGTCCTACGTGAGTAAGATAATTATGTACAAAGTAAACAGCTCAACAACCTTTTTTCCCCAGGTCCAATTGGTATTAAGCAAAGCCAACAAATCCACCTTAAAGGGTAACTAAGCTTTCAGAAAACTTCTGACATGTCAGAGAGACATGTCAGAAGTTTTTATCGGGGTCCGAGCACGGAGACCCACACCGATCGCTAAAACAAAGCTGCAGAAGTGCTTGGGTGAGTGTTGATCCACTTGGTTTCTGATCTGCTTTTCTTGGAAAGCCGAGGTAACGGTGTACGGACTCAATAGAAAGTCTATGTGTCCAAGCGCTTCTGCTGCTTTGCTTTAGGGATCGGTGGGGGTCTCAGTGTTCAGACCCCCAACCGATCAAAACTTCTGATATGTCACAATGACTGTATCGGCCTCTGTTTTCCAGTTGCAACATTGCTAATATTATTTTCTTATTATTATCTCTAAGTAAGATAAGCTGTTAATGTCGCACTTTGTGTTTCCGCTCCATTTACCGCAGTCTTGTGTGTCCTTAATACATTAACTGTCAGTCGGGAGGTAATGACGCTTGAGAAAATGGGTGACAGAAATGGTTGATTTTTAACTAATAGGAAAAGGGAAAACCAATGTAGTTAATGTGGTTACACAGCATGTAAACAGTGTCAGGGTTCATATGCCCGTAGTGAGGATGGGTAAGTGCCAGTGATAGCACACCTATATACTATGGCTTGTAGATGTGTTTATCAATGTCTATATGGCCAGATACAGTACTTAGCTAAATCACTGACAGACTACATACAGACTGTTGTAAATGCTATACATGTCTGCAGCATAAAGCCAGGGAATCTAAAAATGGCTGTAGATTATGATCAGATCCGTCCCTTGACTGTCTGGGAGAATTTCTTAGGGAATTACAAAGATGGAACTTTACTTTAAATGGAAACAAATCTTTTAAAAATAAAAAATTATCTTGTCCTTTAAGACTTAATCACATTCATTGATGTCATTTCTTACCTTATCTGTATTTCCAAAGTTTACTTTGTCCATGTAAATTCAAGAGAGATGCCGGAGCGAGAGTTACACGAGTCCATGCGCTGCACATCATCATCAAAATCTGTAGTAATTTAGGATAATCGCAGTCTGACTGGGCATGACAAGGCATGCATTAAAGGTGGTTTAATCCATTCCTGTAATAAACTCTGTCCATTTCTTATGCCAGTGTTCATGAGCCTCTAATGCTTCTGTACATGCGGCATCTGATGGAACATGCCACAATTTTTTTTGTCTGTTAGATTCATTGGAATCTGACAGAAAAAGCTTTTGTATGAAATCAGAGGCATTCAAAGCTCCATGTACCTCTATCGAAGTCCTAATATGGCTCCAAACAAAATGGAGCCATAATTCGGCCATGTGCTTTAACCCTAATGGGGTGATCTGACAACCCTATAGCTACCATCCTATTACATTGGTCCCATTGCCTGAAGACATTGTTCATGGATGTGCTGGTTTGACAGCACTTAAGGCCCTTTTATATGGGCTAATAATCGGGCAAACGAGTGCACTTTTAAATGCTCATTACGATCGTTGGCCCATGTAAACATGGCTGCGATCAGCCGGCAAATAAATCTGTCCATGACCATGTAATAGGACCCAAAGACCTGAGGTGTCCAGGAATAGGGATCATTGATCAAGCTTCCCATTGTTGAGCTTGTGCTGTTCTGTTTGAAACCCCACATGCGTCCTTTGCAAGCAATTTGTACCCATAGGACTCTAGCTAAACACAGAGGTCATAGTCATTCTGTCTTGGGGGCAGAAAAAAGTGGGTTTATTCGGCGGCATCTGATGTTTTTCAAAACTGATGTGAGTAAATACGAACCGTGTACAGCTCTGTGGAATATGTTGACACTATAAAGCAACAGGGGATAAAACAGAGCACAGCCTCAACAATACTATAAATCTCGCACTTAAAGCAAACGCCACCATTCACGCCAGTATTGGGTAGTGTCATACAGCATATCCTATTCACTATGACATCATTAGGATTTATATGCAGTACGTTACTTTACAAATGATTGATTTTACCTGAAAGTGTTTTCAAAGCAGGCAGCAGATCGGCTTCTAAATGAACACGATTGGCAGGAGCCCCCCCTTTGCTGGATTATTTGTTAAAAAAACTGCTTACAGGAATCTTGGATACAGTTCAAAAAGACGGTTGAATTCTCGCTCAGCTAAGAGCAGATTAGATTTTTTTTTTTTTTTTTTTAAGAAGGGGCTTTGTTTGCATTGTGTGAGTTCAAGAGGATTTAATAGCAACTTGCACAAGTCTTTTTTTTTATGCAATTAAACCATTGTTGTTTGAAGTTTAGGAAAAAAAAACACTGCAAATTCTAATTGGTAATACTCATAAATCTATGAAGTGCGTTCGCTTCCAAGAAATGTTGTAACACACGAATCTGCCGCGTTAGTCATTCATTAGGAGTTCTCAAGGTTGCGAGATAAAACATTCCTCTAACCTCTGGCAAGATTGGGAACAGTTTGTATTTCGTGAGCATAAAAATCACAACTAGGAGAGACCGGCTGATGTCCTGAGAAATCTCTCCACCCAGCAATGTGGTCACACAACCCAGTAAAAATATATTTAGCTAAAACAAGCATTTTATCATCACGAGAAAATATCAAGTTCCGTTCTAAAACAAACCAAATATATTTCAGTGGACTCTATTACAATGTGATGCATGACCTCTGAGAAGTACTGGAACTGATAGACTGAGCTATAGCCACCCACTCGTGTATTGTTGTGCCTTGCTGAGAATCTGAAATCACATGTCTGGAGCACAGTAAAAAAATACCCTATGCTCCCCCCCTCTCTGTGTTGTTTTTTTTAACCATATAAATGTGCGGTATACTAAGTCTGATTGAAGTTGTACGATCTGTATTTCGGCTTTTGCCATACCACCATATCTTTTGTAAAAGATGCGGTTTGTTTTGTATTCACTTATTCTATACAGTATGCGTGTGGGCACATGGTGATCAGTCTATGTGCTTGTACACACGTGTACAGGGTAAGGTTAGAGGCTGCACGGCCGTTGTGGATGCAGACATTTTTGGGGGAGCTTATCTTTTATTTACAAAAATTGAAATTGACAAAAACCGCTAGTAACCTGCAACAACCTGACTACTGATATATTTCATAGGCAACGTCTATAAACCACAAGATGTTATCAAGTATCTAGTGAACCTCTACATAGTCATGAATGTTGGATCGGTCTATACAGGTCAAGCCTGCACTTTAAATGGCATTTCCCATAAAATACAAGTCAGATCTGTGGGGGTTGTGCGGCCACTCACGCACGGTCCATTGAAATGAATAGGAGTTACAAGAGTGAGAGAGCGATTGTAGCGTTCTGTAACCCATTTATTTCAATGGAAAGGTTCTGTGCATATGAGACCACAGCTCCAATAAAAGCTGGAATGGGACTGGTTCATCCTCCTGGTTATGGTAATTCCAGCCGATAGACCCCCACCTATCTAGCAGGCTTTATAGGGAAGTTCCATTAAAAAGGTTTTCCAGGACTAGAAAAAAAAGGGTCTGATTTTTGTTTCCACAGAAAAAGTGCCACTCGTGTCCGATGGCTGTGTCTGGTTTTGGAGCTCTTTCCCATTCAAGTGAATGAGACTGCGCTTCAATACAAGACATACCCCAGAGAGAAGAGCAGGACAGTTTATGAAGAAAAAGAAGACCCTTTTTTCCAATCCTTACCAACCTCTTTAAATAGCTGGTGCCTATATTATCTCTAAGCAAGGGTGCATAATATAATATATTTTTTCATTTACCTTAAAATTCTTGTCAGAAACACACACAACATTATATATGAAGGGTGGCGGTTATAGGAAAAATGCCATGTTTTTTGTGGTGTTTTTCCTGGCGTACATATGTTGGCTTGAAATGGGGAAATATAAAAACGCACTACAAACATGGCGGTTTTTTGGTGTCGTGTTTTTTGTTTGGGTCAGTGGCATTTTTTAAAAATGGCAGCAAGGCTGGCTTTGGCATTTAAGAATTTAGTGGTATTTTCCTCCCATAGACCTTTTTATAGGTTTTTTTTTTCCTATTAAAAAAAACCACAAGTATCAATGTGTGTGGCATGTTTTATGGCCTTTTTTTTTCCAGAATAAATCATGTGCTCACCTGATCTTTGAATTACATGATTTGCAATGTGAAAAACGGCATCTTAAAAAAATGCCATAATAACGCATGGTCCATTTTACAGAAAAACTTATTTTTTAAGATGCGTTTTTTTGGCTCAATAAAAGCCAAACAATAGGTATGTCTGAGGGAAGTCTAAACCTTGAAAAACTTTCTTAATAAAAAAAAATGTATTATGGTGATTAATGCTTTTAAATTAATTCTTTTTTATTAAAAAAAAATATTTTACATTGAGCTAGAAGCGGTCTCTTGTGCTGAAACCCGAATCAGTAAGGTCAGCGGGACGGACTGCTTTGGGGACAGTGGGTCCTGGATACATAGAAGCTGCATCTGAAAAAGTAGTTGTTTTTTTTAACTAAAACCAATTCAAAAGTTGCTTTAAACACCATAATACATACACGTGTGTGTATATATATAGATTTATTTATTTTTCTAAATAAAAACGGTGTTTAAAGGTATGTATAGCCTTTAAGGTAATATTTAGGAAACCTGATTATTTCTGATGTTACAAATTCAATATCTATTACAAGACGGGCAATATCAGTCAGTATCACACATGATCAGCTCCGATATATATCGCCGCAGTGTCTCCCTGGAAATGATTGTAGGATGTTGGGGATTACGGTAATATATGGAGCTTACTATGAGTGGCTGGAAATGGACTACACGTTACATTTACCGTTCCTTTATCGGATTTTTCCTTTGCACCTCATAAATATGTGAATGGGAATCTCACAAGGACATTATCACTTTTATTAGCCACAAGCACTTACAAAGGAAACTTTGCTGTAAATGTATGAAATATTTTACTTAGAGTTGAAGACTTTTGTTCATATATTGCTGGCTGTGTATATTATTTTTTTTTAAAAGAAAAAACAATCTGCTGTAAATATTGTACAAACTTTGTGATTCAAGTCATGTAGCTTAAAAGCCGTGTAAGTGAATATTTGTATATAGTTGAAAGGCCAGCAATGTTCTAGCTCGGATTTCAATAGAATATAAAAGGTTATTGCGTAACCTTGTGTAAGTCTAAACTCTACCGCCAGAAAAAGCTGAGCCAAACACTGACACTTAATTTTTGTATGTTTTCCAAATTGTACCTATCCAATTGCTTTTGATACTGTATGATGTGCTAATAAAAAATTTCCCAAATCACATAGAAGACAAAAAGATATTTTGTACTTTTTGATCCACTGTAATATTTAATAAAACATTACTATGAACTCGTTTTCACTAGTTTTTTTTACTCTTTAGGCTGGATGTTAAAAATTAGATGTTAAATATTCATTCAAGTGGATATGTCAGGTCTACGAAAAGCTTTCAATCACTGTGTGTAGGTGGGGGAGGCAGGACTCACACGTTTTCTCTTGCAGTCTATTGTTAAAGGAACACTCCGGCCCAAACTAAATTTTCCCATGTGCACCATTCTGGTATTCCATGTGTCAGTCTCTCATCTGTTATTTCTCTTGCTGCTTCTATCTCTATATATCCGACTGGGATGGTTGCTTTGCAGCAGTGTGACCCAGGCCCGGTGACACGCTTTCTCTACTTGAGTCTATGGAGATCTATGTGTCACCCATCACAGGCTTCAGCAGTTCCTGTACCACACTAGTTGTGCATCATCCGCTAACATGGATACTTAGACAGGTTCCCATCACACAGGTATAATGTAGAAGAATAAAGTGCAGCCTCCCTGTCTGTATACTTGTGGTTTCTCAGCTTACACACTGTATAGTATAGTATGTATATATATATATATATATATATATATATATATATTTTTTTTTTTTTATAACACACACACACACACACACACACAGTATGTAGCACTCACATTTTGTAGTGGTTGAGTGTGGAGAGTTCTTTCAGGTTTGGGCACTTGATCACGTTGCTTCCAACAATAATGAGACGTGGTTGTCATGGTCCTTGACGTTTCTTGCTCAGAGGCAGCCATATCACATTCATGGTCATAAGTAGGCATAATAACCTACTTGTATTCACTAGGGGTGTAATTTGCCACTTATTTCTAAAAATGAATTTGAGCCTATTGCAAAGAATAACCTAATTCAAAACTGTACATTCGCTTTTGGCAGCCTTGCCCCCAAATCTTCAAAAATGCTAGTATTACAAAACTAGTTATGAGAAGCACTTTAACAGTCACTTGGCTCGGATTTTCACTTGCTTAGTGAGGACTGCTATTTACGATTTTCCTCAAAAGTACAAGTACAGATATGGCCAGAAGTATTCTTAAATTAGACAAAAAAAAACCCCATCAAATTACAGTGGTATCTCAAGTTACAATGGCCTTTCCTGGGCTATCATGGCTTGAAACCACACTCAACTTAAAGGGAACCTGTCACCAGCATTTCACCTATTGAACTTTACTTATCCCTCACTGGCCGCTGCTATCAAAAGTTCATTGCCGTTATCCCCTATCCTAAACTCCTCCTCCGACTGTAAGTAACGGTCTGCAAACATTTTGCGCCTTTTATTGTAATAATACGGTGTCCCATCATACGCACACACCAGAAGAGAACATCAATGTACAAGCGCAGGATTTTGTGTGCTGGGGGAAGGCGAGGAGCTGTCAATCAAAAGTAAGGAGGCGGGGTAAACTCGGAAAGACTTGAGGAGTGAAGATATGACTCTTTTCAAAAGAAGATTTGACTCTTTTCTGCTCATTAGCATACGGTGTGGGAACACTAAAAAGCTGAATACTACAGCTACAGAGCCGACTAAGAAGACAATTATAGGTTATATAGAAATGATTTTTCACCCACTACCACCTGGTATTGCTGGTTTAATAGGTGAAATTCTGGTGACAGGTTCCCTTTAAGGCCCTTTTACACTGGCTAATTATGGGGCGAATGAGCATTCACAGCACGGTCGTTCCCAATAATTGCCCTGTGTAAACAGGGCAACGATCAGCCGATGAACGAGCAAACACTCCTTCATCAGCTGGTTGCATCGTTTTAAAATGCTGAAAATGTTATCGTTGTCGGCAGCACCTCTCCCTGTGTAAACAGGGAGAGGTGCCACCGACATGATAGAAATGTATGGGGATGAGCGATCATAGTAAGGAGCGCTCGTCCTCATACATAGCTCCTTGTGAAAGGAGCAAACGAGTGCCGATCAACAAGCTGTCTCGTTGATGAGCACTCGCTTACACAACCCACGTCCAACCGTGTAAGGCTCGACTGCGCTATTGATTCCGTCAAAACAACGGAACCCTGTCACAACGGTGACAAACGGAAACCTTTGGCAACGTTTCCGTCACTATTGATATCAATGTTGAGGGAAACAGAAGCTTAGGTTTCCGTTTGCCTTTCCGTAGAGGGGTTACCCGACGGAAACCTCAGATGGAACCCCTCAACGGAAGGGCAACGTTGTTGTGAACAGGCGCTAATAGGACCCTTACAATGCCAGTGACAACAGGCTATCTACATGCAATTGAAGATGCAGATAATCAGCGTGGGCATTTCACTGGTAAAACACCTGTGAATTAGTGCACGATATTAGGGGTGAAGAGAGAAAATGCCCACACTGGTTGCCTGTCTAGTGGCATCTCTCTGAGGTACAGTACAGGGCTACATTTATTATACCGCTCTTTACATGTGCCAGGATGAGTAGATAGTGTGCAACTCTTTTTTTTTTTTTTTCTCTCGCTCCACTGCAAACCAGACAGAAGATATTGTCATCTATACATACTTTAAATGTTTTAAAGGATAAGTAGAGCATTCAAATACCAATAATTTCAACCACAGCTATTTACCATGGAATGTGATTGAGCACTGAATATTCTATTCTTCATTGCATTGCTCATCAAGCAGAGCTGAATGTAAATATTATAGGAATCCAAAACTAAATTTACAATAGACCCAACTCTCCACTGAGCGCGCCATGAAATGTACTACGCCTTTATTACTGTTAAAGTTTACCATGACATTTTCTGTGCTGTTAATTGCATGATATATCGGTATAGGGGAGTCCTGTCACACTCTTGTTTTCTAACTTGATAAATTATATAAAGCTAGCTGCATGCTGCCACCCTTAGGGGGTGCATATGAAATTATAAAGCTCCCCCTAGTGGTGGCTGTAGGTTGCTGCTACAACAGTGTAACAATGAGCAAAAGAAGCATTTAAGTGCTAGGTGGACAGTGTTGGCTCCAGGTTTATGTGGGCCCTTGGGCGACACAGACTTAGTAGGCCCCTTTGCGGAGAAACTCACTGCGGCAGTAAAATGCCAAAAATCGTCACTTTGTGCCCCATCTAGATGTTAGGCCCTGTTTATGCCCCCATATAAAAGTTAGGCCCCCAGTTTGTACCCCAATAAATTTAGTACCTTCTGTAGATAGTGCCACACGGCACCCTCCTCCCAGGTGGTGGCACACAGCTCCTGACGTCACTGTCTATATATAGATCCATAGTCCCGGGCAGAGCACTAGTCGCACTGGGAGTGGCGTAGCTAAAGGCTCATGGGCCCTGGTGCAAGAATTCAGCTTAGGCCCCCCTACCCAACACCACCAGACCCCTGCGCACACCTATGCCCAGCTGCCTTGCCCGACAGACCCCATGAATGCCCCCACAGTATGACCCCCCCATAGCTGCCCACCACACAGTATAGTGCCCCCCATAGCTGACCACCACAGTATAATGCTTCCCATAGCTGCCCCCACAAAGTATAATGCTCCCCATAGCTGCCCCACACAGCATAATGCCCCAGTAGCTGACCACCACAGTATAATGCCCCCATAGCTGCTCCCACAGTATAAATCCACCACACAGTATAATGCCCCCATAGCTGCTCCCCACCCAGTATAATGCCCCCATAGCTGCCTCCACACAGTATAATGCCCCCATAGCTGTCCCATACAGTATAATGCCCCCATAGCTGACCACCACAGTATAATGCTCCCCATAGCTGACCACCACAGTATAATGCTCCCCATAGCTGCCCCCCACAGTATAATGCTCCCCATAGCTGCCCCCACACAGTATAGTGCCCCCCATACAGTATAGTGCCCCCAATAGCTGCCCCCCACACAGTATAATGCCCCCCATAGCTGCCCCCCACACAGTATAATGACCCCTTAGCTGTCCCATACAGTATAATGCCCCCATAGCTGCCCCCCACACAGTATAGTGCCCCCCATAGCTTCCTCCGCACAGTATAATGCCCCCATATCTGCCCCCACACAGTATAATGCTCCCCATAGCTGACCACCACAGTATAATGCTCCCCGTAGCTGCCCCATACCGTATAATGCTCCCTGTAGCTGCTCCACACAGTATAATGCCCGTGATAGCTGCACCATACAGTATACGGCCCCCCCATAGCTGCCCCATACTGTATAATGCCCCCATAGCCGTCCCATACAGTATAATGCCCCCCATAGCTGCCTCCATACAGTATAATGCCCTCCATAGCTGCCACATACAGTATAATGCCCCCATACAGTATAATGCTCTCCATAGCTGCCACGTACAGTATAATGCCCCCCACAGACGTCCCATATAGTATAATGCCCCCTCAGCAGCTACAATAGGACCCTCCTCCCATACCCAGTATAATGCCCCCATATGTACCTAATAGAAAAAACAACATACTTACCTACCGACGTGTGGAGGATCCTTCTCCTCCTCTGCACTGTCCTGTGAGTGACTCGTCGCAGACAGGCGATAGGTAGTGATGTCACAACATCGCGCCCGCCTGTGCCGATCTGCTCACGGCACAGTGAATGCTGGAGCGAGGCTCCAGCATTCAACCCAAATGAATCGAGGTGGGACCAGCGTGGCCAGGCTGGGACACTGCTCTGGTCCTGGCATCGCTGTCCATATTCACTGTCCATATATGGACAGCGATGTCAGGGGCTTTCCCAGAGACGGAGTCCCGGAGCAGAGCCGCTAGCGCTCTGCCTGGGAATCCTCTCCTTCTTACATCACTGTCCATATATGGACAGTGATGCCTTAACGACGGCAGCGGCAGCACACGGTGGCCGAGTGGGGGCCCCCACAAGTGGAGTGGGCACCGGCACTTGCCCGAGTTTGCCGGGTGCGGACGCCGGCCCTGACCATGGACCCCATAACAATTGCCTGCCATGTCTCTACAGTACATATGCCATTATCATGAAGCAATGGAAAAAAATTGTGAAATAAGTGCAAATTAATATACAATAAAACCTCTACTATAACACCACCCCTTACCCAGAACAGATTTATTATGACAGATTTTCAGTTCTTTCATAGATTATGCATAATGGCCACCTTCTATGAGAAGCCGCCCCATAAAATAACACTTTTCAATGCAAGTTTGGGGGATCGTCTGAAAGAGGCTTCCCTTTAGTAGGTTTACCCTTAGATACCAATGAAATTTAAACTCTCATTATATGGCATATTGGAAAATAAATATGCAAACCTTTTAATTGTTATGAGCTATTCCACTATTTTTTCCTATTGTTCGGTCAATCATCACATGGATCAAAACTGCATACTAAACTGGAACAAGGAATATGAGATGGCACAGCAAAAGTAGGTAAGATGGAATTTAGGGTGCTGAGCTCGCAACTCCCTTTATTGGTTTAGCATTAAGACAGTGAGAGCATCACTACAGACCTGCAAAGTATATCTGGCATATATCAAAAGCACATAACATCGCAACTGTACAACCTATGAACAGCTTACAATGTGAGTAGGAGAGAGATACCGCTTTTCATTATATTCCAATTTTAGTTCTAACCTGTCATTTCTAGTCGTCATTTGGGGAGGTTTGATTTCCTGTGGCTTTTTAAAGGGTTGGTTTTCTCACATGCCGCTCAAAGAGAAGAAAAACAGACACGAAGGTAAATATAGCACCATGTATATTGAAGTCAGCAGAAAGTCACCACCTTAAAATACATAAATGTAAAACATTTGCTTTTCTTGTAACAAGAATCTATGCAAATAAACAGAAATTAAATGCAGACAAAACAGATAAAAACAAGGGGACATTTATACAAAAACACCGAAAAAGGCCATACTTACAAATGGACACAGCCAGGTCAGAAACGCTGATGAAGGCGAGTGAGCAGGTGCTTTAAATAATAATAGCCACTCCCACTAGTCTTGAGGGGAGTGGTGTGTGGTGCATGGGATGTGTAGTAAGAAATAATAAATGAATAGTGTGTGTGCAAGTGTAATAATGTAAGTGAAATATAGGGGGCAGTAATGAGTAAAGTGCCTAAAAAATAAATGAATAATGGGATGCAAGTGTGTGAAACATGGAGGGATAGTGTGTAAGTCATGAGGCGCAACGTGCGTAGCCAGGTAGAAGCCTATTTGTGACGCCTTGATAATTCATAAAGCGGGCTACCCTGCTTGCTAGGCCAAACAACAACACACCATGCTCTCCCAGCATCAAAGACCCGGCTGTGTCCAAAAGAAGCGAATATAAGTAATAATGAAAAATACCTGGGGTATTAGTGATCATTTTGGCCAAAAGGACGCAAGCTCGCAATCCCGAATCTATGCAAATAAACAGAAATTAAATGCAGTCTGAGAAAAAGGTTTAGAGTATCCATATTAATAAATATTATACTGTTGGTAAAAAAGTGTGTTTTACAATATAAAGACCTAGATAATCTGGCAGCATGGGCAAAAACACGGCAGATTAAATTTAATGTTAATAAATGTAAAGTAATGCACTTCAGATGAAATAATAGCATTAATTCACATATATAAAATGGAATAACGGAACAAGTGAAGGACCTGGGTATTCTGGTAACAAACAAGCGAAGCAGCAGAACTCAATGTCAAGCAGGAGCTGCAAAAGCAAATAGGATTTTAGGATGTAAAAAAAGAGAGATAAAAACCCGATTCAAATGTAATATTACCCCTCTATAAATCCCTTGTAAGGCCACATCTAGAATATGCAATTCAGTTTTGGGCTCCACATTGTAAAAAGGATATAGGAGAAATGGAGAAGGTTTAAAGGCGGGCAACAAGATTATTAAATGGCTAGAAAAATTGGTCTTGTTCAGCGTCGAAAAAAATACTTCTTATAGGTGATCTTATTAACCCCTTCCCACCGCAGCCCTTTTTCAGATTTTCATTTTCTTTTTTTCCTCCCCACATTCCAAAAGCCATAACGTCTTTATTTTTCTATTGATATAGTACTATGAGGGCTTGATTTTTGTGGGACGAGTTGGAGTCTTTCGTAGCACCATTTATTTGCAATTAAATCAACATGTTAACTTTCTTCTGTGGGTCAATACGATTACGGCGACACCAATATATATTGTTTTTTCTATATTTTACTACTTTTACAAGTAAAAACCTAGGTGTAAAAAAGAAAATTTATTTTGTGTCGCCAAATTCCGAGAGCCATAACTTTTTTATTTTTCAGTCGATTAAGTGGTATGAGGGCTTATTTTTTGTGGGATAAGCTGTAGTTTTTAATAAAACCATTTTTTTTTCTTTACGGTGTTCACCGTGTATGTTAAATAATGATATATTGTAATAGTTCAGTCTATTACGGACGCCGCGATACCAATTATGTTTAATATTTTTTTTTAAATATGATCTAGGGGGAAAATGGGAAAAGGGTTTTTGAACTTTCAATTTTTATCTTTTTTTACACAAAAAAAACAACTTTAACTCATTTTTACTTTTTTTTTTATTAGTCCCCCTAGGGGACTTCAACCAGCGATCGTTAGATCGCTTGCACGATATTCTGCAATACTAATGTATTGCAGTATATCGTGATTCTGACAGGCAACTATTAAGCCCTGCCGGAGGCAAGGCTTAATAGGTGTACAAAGATGGCGGACCTGAGGGCCGTCATTAGGCCCCCAGGCAGCCACAGCATCCATCACTCCCCCCCCCCTGCGATTGCGTTGCGGGGGGCGCGATGAGCTGTTAGAGGGGGTCGCCCCCCCTCTTTCTAACGATTTAAATGCTGTGGTCGCTATTGACCGCAGCATTTAACGAGTTAAACGAGCGGTATCGCGCTCGAGTGCGATGCCGCTCATTTCTCTGAAGTGTCGGCTGTAACAAACAGCTGACACCCGCATCTACGTGAGCCCGTTCCATACTTCCCCTACCCGACTTTGGCGTATGGATACGTCAAATGTCGGGAAGGGGTTAAGAACGGGAACCTGAACAGGCACAAACGGAAACCAGAGGTTTCCATTTCCATCACCATTGGATTTAGATGGTGACGGATCCGGTGCCAATGGTTTCCGTTTGTCTCTGTTGTGCAGCGTGTGGACAATATCAAACTCACAATTCATAATTTGCCAACAGATTTTTGTTGCCCTCGTGTTCCAATTTGCAAATAGAAAATAAACTGTATATATATATATATTATATATATATCCACACATACATACATACACACACACACACACACACACAGCAGCGCCTTGATTATCATGTAAATGTAAATCACTGCCATAGAAAATGATCATAGAAATATAATTACGCAGATAAAAATCAGCTTAACCAGAAAAAATCATCAACATTTTGACATCTGCTTCCCAGAGGTCTATGTTTTCATTGTGTAAGCAAAAGAATCAGCGTGTGGACAATATCAAGGGTGTAAGATGACATTAAACAAATCTGACTTCCATGAAAGGTCAAGGTTTCTAAACAATTGCATCCAATGTGATTTCTCTAATAAAACTAATGTAACTTCTACTTTCTAGCGGATATTAAAAGCTATGTTTGTAAAATGTAGTGTTACAATTTAATAATTTACATTCTATTAAAACTAGGCCCCCAAGTGTTGCTATGATGGAGGGTGCAGGCAGTATTTGCTAGCCAACCTCTGGACAATTTAGCCAAAAACGATGGACAGCCAAAATTGGAAAATTATTAAATAGTAGTAACAATGATATCAGGGCCAAGTCAATTCAGTCCTTGTTATTTAACTATGCAGTTATTGTGCCAGGTTTTGCCACCGAGGACAGATGGGCCTGGTGCGTGTTTCCCTCTCTCCCCTCTTTTTATAGGCCAAAGACCTCCCACTTGAGTTAACAATGCAGTTCCTCTGGACAGTTGAATCATGCTCAGATGGTTTCCTCCAGGGTTGAGCCCAGAGGTGGGATTAAAATTTATAACAACAGGTTCAGTTTTGCCGAAAAATATATAAGCGCCCGGGGGAGGGGGGTACGGGGCGCAGTGTATCGCGCCATGGAAAATGATTCTAATAATCAAATAAAACAATTACCATATTCCAAATACACCCTATATTAAAGTGAACTCGAAATAAATAAATTCCCTGCCCAGAATGTTTAACTGGAACGCCGCCTATGTATATAATTACATAGGCATACATACCCACCTACCCACACTCATTATATTAAACTCACCCATTACGTATAGACCTACATGTGCACATTCAATATCCTAAGCGTGCTCAGCCCATGTAGTTAGGCTGTGCACTGTGAGAAGGGTGGAGGACAGTGCAGTGTGCACAGTAAGCCGCAACAAGTCTCGCGGCTAATGCACAGATACGGTGCCAGGACCAAACTCAGTACACAAATACAACATCAGAACCAAGCTCAGTACATATATACAGCACCAGAACAAAGCTCAGTACATATATACAGCACAAGAACTAAGATTAGTACATACAAACGGCTCCAGAATATAGCTCAGTACATAAATACAGCACCAGAACCAAGCTCAGTACATATATACAGCACCAGAATCAAGAGTCCCTTGTAGATAGTGCCCCCCAGAGTTCCCTGTAGATAGTGCCCCCTGTAATAGAAAAAAAAAAACATTAAATACTCACCTATCTCGTTCCTGTGCCGGATGACGTAGTCGCGCAGACAGCATAATTACTGAAGCGCCGAATGCCTCGCCAGGCAGCGCTAGACAAATCAATTGTATCCGCATCCTAAGGACGCGGATACAATTGAGTGCAGGGGACTGGTTCCAGGTTCCCTCTTCACCTCGGTTCTCCAAACCGGCTGTAATTTTAACATCCGGTTAGTGAGAACTGGGGGGATCCGGCCGGATTCCACTCCTGGTTGCCCCACTCGCTCTAAGGGCCCCATAGCTGCAGCTGGTATCTATACCCATAGCTGGTATCTATACCCTTGTTATTTAAGATATTGCTATTAGCAGAGTCCATGAAACATAGCACCGGACATAGTTCCAAACATACGTAGTTCCCATAAAATTATAGCACAGTGAAATACAATTATTCTAGGCAAAATGGCAATTTAAAAATAAAAACAGAAAAATATCATGTTCATATGGAATCCATGAGAAAAAAAACAAAAGTGCTTACGTATAAAATTGGAGACACACCAAGGAAAAAGTATAGGCCCATTGAATTCTAGGGTCAAGTGCATAAGCCCTTAAAAATATTTTCCATTTTGGACTTAAAATGTAAAAAAAATATTCAAGACACTACCTAGGGGTAATGCCAATTTGTCACTTATTCAGCTTAGTTGCTTTATTTCTCATCCCTAATAGGGCACAGGTATGATCAGTGGGGTCTGAGGTAATCCAAAATGTACCTCAGAGTCTCAGGATGCAGCTCTGTCCCTCCCCCATGCTTTACACTGTTCCTATTTGTGGTCAGAATGGCTTCTATGTATAAAACACATGTATGGGAGCATGGCACGAAAATGCGGCGCGGTGCCCGCAATCGCGTGCTGTAATTACAGGCACGGCAGTGTGCATGAGGCTTTACACACAGAGTCTGCAAACCCCAGTCCCCTCACTGCTGCTCCTGTTCATGGTCGGCGTTCATTGAAATAGATGCGCTGTGCAGCGTGTCTGCTTGCTAATAAAGTTTTTTTTTCTCCTGCTATGGGGCCGGGCCTGTAACAATTTCACGATTCTAGGCAAATCCAGTATCGTGCCAACTTGAAATAGCGAATAAATCGAATTTGATTAATCGCCCAGCCCAACATGTGAGATTGAATATATTCAGTAAACCACATATGTCCTTCCCACAAACATTAAAGGAGAGTTATCAAAACGAGTTTAAATAGAAATATTGATACTGCACATAGAAAACTATTCGATGGCAGCTATCATTTCTTCAAAACTGGGATGAAAAATAAAAGCAGTGACTGAATTGTCACTCTACACTTTTCCATGGCTACAAAGAGTTACACTTATTCTGGAGGACCCAGATGACACAGATAGCCTAATGGTTTCAATAGAAACGGTGTAATGTTTAATTTCCCCTGTAGTTTATGGGTCATGTCATTTATACCACACGGTGAATGCCATAAAAGCAAATCCCAAAACAATGTAGAATGAATGACACGATGGAGACTGATCGGACATCTATGGGGTAATACCAGCCCCAAGTAGGTAGAACTCCTAAAAGATCACATAACAGACAACGCTACTTAAAAAAAAAATACATCAGAAAGAAGTCATTAAATAGGTAAATGCTATTAAAGGGGCCGTACTTTCAGGCTACAAAAAGGGCATTTATAAAAGCCTCTGGACATAGAGGGTATTTGCCAGAGCAGAGAGCTCCCGATATTGACAATGAATGGCCACCATATAATGCTACATTTCACCTGCAGTGTGATGTGACCTGGGACGGCCTTATATTGGATGATGTTATGTGTGATACCTTCTGTTAATGCCACCCCCCCCCCCCCCATATGGTGTACAGTCCTAAAGTGTACAGTTATAAGTGCCATGCAGTATGGCACCCGAATAACAATGCCATGTTCTGGCCAAATAATACTTCCATACAGTTGCCTAAATAACAATGCCATGCAGTACACCACGGTGCAAAAAGATTATACTGTACACTGCCAAAGTAGCCACTGTACAGTGCCAGAATAACTCATATCAATTAAACTGCAATACAATCAACATTAAGATTTGTAAAAAACAACAAATACAATTTGGCCACCATAACAGCTCCCACAGTGTTGGTACCCCAGCTTTCACAGACACCTGAATGGTAAACCGGCCTACCCTACTTAAAGGGAACCGGTCACCAGCATTTCACCTATTAAACCAGCAATACCTGGTGCTAGTGGGTGAAAAATCATTTCTATATAACCTATAATTGTCTTCTTAGTCGGCTCTGTAGCTTTAGTATTCAGTTTTTTAGTATTCCTGCACCGTATGCAAATGAGCATAAAAGAGTCAAATCTTCGTTCCAAAAGTCTTTCTGAGTTTACTCCGCCTCCTTACTTTTGATTGACAGCTCCTCGCCACACAAAATCCTGCGCTTGTGCATTGATTTCCTCTTCTGGTGTGTGCGTACAACGGGACACCAGATTATTACGATAAAAGGCGCAAAATGTTTGCAGACCGTTATTTACAGTCGGAGGAGGAGTTTAGGAGAGGGGATAACGGCAATTAACTTGATAGCAGCGGCCAGTGAGGGAGAGGTACAGTTCAATAGGTGAAATGCTGGTGACAGGTTCCCTTTAACCCCTTAAGGACACGGCCAATTTTGGCCTTGAGGACAGAGCAATTTTTTTTACATTTCCCTCTTTGCATCCCGACGCTCATAACGCTTTTATTTTTTGTACGACGTAGTTGTATGAGACTTTGTATGAGTTGTACTTTATGGACGTACCATTTTTTGGTACGAATACATTATCGTTTAATTTCTATACATTTTTAATTAGATTAAAATGCAGAAAAAAAGCAATTGCGCAGCAGTTTTAATATTTATTTTTTTACACCATACCCCGATCATCATAAATAATGTCATACATTTGTTGTACAGGTTGTTACGGTCGTGGCGATACCAAATATGTCTATATTATTTCATGTTTTGGGACTTATATTTTAAAAAGTTGATTTATTATAAAAAATGTGTGTTTCTGTGTATTTTATTAACTTTTTATTTACCATTATTTATTTTTTTACATTCATTTAACTTCATTTTTATTTTGTAACTGCAATGTACTGGCATAGATCTATATGCCAGTACATTAGCCTGTTACTGATCGTACACAGGCAGTTGTTAGGGCATACCTCAGTATGCCCTAACAACAGGAAATATGTTCAGACAGCCCTGGGGTCCTTCAATGGACCCTGGGCTGTCTGGCCATACGAGTTGTGGGCTTTGATCACGTCACAGTTATTTTCTGTGATGCGATCAATGTGCAGTCCCCTCTCTTTGAACGCCGCGATCAGCTTTCATCGCGGCGTTCAAAGGGTTAACAGCGGAGAGAAGATGTTTCTCTTCTCTCCGCTGTCAGAGCGGGGCCGTGGCTGTGTATTACAGCCGTTGCCCCGCTCTCGATCGCGCGCACAGACGCACGCAGGGACGGCTGTCACACAGGACGAGTATGCTCATCCTAATGCGCGAAGTGCTCGCCGCTCAGGACGAGCATACTCGTCCTGTGTCGGCAACCAGTTAAGCACTGAAACATCTTTCCTTCCAGTATTGTAAAAGATGGTTAATTCAGGGATTTAGATTTACTGGAAATATTTTGATTTTGGTGGAAATGTTCTTATTTGTTAGCACAGATGGGACCCTCGGGGTGAAATCAGTTGTCAGTGGCTAGTAATACGTTAAATATTTTCCAACTTTCAGTCATAAATTTAAATTTGTTAGCAGATAACTGTCTGCAGCCAGAGGCTCGAATACTTCAGTAGTCATATCAAGGCGGGAAGACATTTAGAAAGAGAAAGTAATGTCATGGCCTAAAGCAGGAATTCTCCCCGGCTAAATCTCAAATGAACCTGCAAAAATTCTTATATACATAAAGCCCGGGACTGTTATTATTTGTAACACACTTCTATGGTTATACACGGGGCCTAGCTACAGAGGATGGTAGCAGTTGTAGGCCATCGTGCCCTTCTGCCACAAAAGACACCAGTATTATAGAAGGCACATGGTAGGTGGGGGGGCCCTTTTACAGATTTTGTATTGGGGCCCAGGAGCTCCTATATGCATCCCACCAAAGCTGGTGTTCAGTAGCCTATGTGCACCCCCCTAAGCTGGTGTTCAGTAGCCGCGGTCTCTCCTATATATATTCATGCCACTGAAGCTGGTGTTCAGCAGCCATTGTCTCTCCTATGTGCACCCCCCAAGATGGTGTTGAGTAGTTGCGGTCTCTCCTATATGCATCCCACCGAAGCTGGTGTTCAGTAGCCGCTGTCTCTCCTATTTGCACCCCGCCCCCCCAGCTGGTGTTCAGTAGCCTCATATGCAGCACAGACGGATCATCTTCGCAACGAAAGTCAGTGACAAGGGTCACACTGAAATGTAAGTTTAATTAACCGATTAAATGGTTTAGGTCACGTAGGTGGTAACAGTTTGTGTTGACCCACCATATAACAAAGGTGGCCTACCCCTAGACTAGACAATGGCTGCACTATAAGAGCTGATGTAATGGCAGGGGGTAGGGAGACGGACAAGTGAGCCCTAATCTACCCGCCACTCTGTCCCTGCCTACTTGCAACGACCCGCCCTAGGCGACGGGGTACAACTGGGCGGCGGTCCCTGCGCTCAGTAAGTGCACGACAAACACACAAGGAACACAAGCAAGGAAAAGGGGCCGTTTGCCCACGGCAACACCGTGAGCAACCAGAGTGGTGAACGAGCCGAGTCAAGCCAGGAGTGTGCGAGGTACAAAACGAAAAGCAGAAGAGTAGTCGGTAAGCCAGGGTCTGTATGGAGCAGGATCAAAAATAGCAGGAGCTGTAGCTGGGCCAGGAAACCACAAGGAAAGAAACACTAGCAACCGTGAGCAAACACAAGCAATAACAAGCACCGAGGGACAGGAAGTGCAGGCTTAAATAGACCGAGGGCGGGAGCTAGCTGAGTCTGGCCAGGTTACGATAGGCTCTCCCACTCCTAAGCCTGCCAGCCTGAATGGTGGAAGCAGGAGTCAGTCTCAGGGAAGTATTCTCAGGTGCTGACTGATTAGTTCTGGGAGTTAACCCCGAAGCTGTGCCTGGCAGATCCTTTACAGTACCCCCCCTTTTATGAGGGGCCACCGGACCCTTTCTAAGTGGACCTGGCTTACTGGGGAAACGCAGGTGGAACCTCCTGACCAATACCCCAGCGTGAACATCCCGGGCGGGTACCCAAGTCCTCTCCTCGGGCCCGTATCCTCTCCAATGGACCAGGTACTGGAGGGAGCCTTGGACCATCTTGCTGTCCACAATCCTGGCCACCTCGAATTCCACCCCCTCCGGGGTGAGGATGGGAACAGGAGGTCTCCTCGAGGGAGCCAAGGACGGGGAGCAGCGTTTGAGGAGGGAGGCATGAAACACGTCGTGTATCCGAAAAGACGGGGGTAACTCCAGCCGGAAGGAGACAGGATTGAGGACCTCAATGACCTTATACGGCCCAATAAACCGGGGAGCAAACTTCTTGGATGGAACCTTGAGACGCAAGTTCCTAGACGACAACCACACCAGATCCCCGACCATAAACAGGGGGTTAGCAGAACGTTTTTTATCAGCCTGAGTTTTTTGTACGCTCTGGGACACCTCTAGGTTTTTCTGAACCTGGGCCCAGACTGTGCACAGTTCCCGATGAACGACCTCTACCTCAGGATTGTTGGAACTACCAGGTGAAACGGAGGAGAACCGTGGATTAAACCCAAAATTACAAAAAAAAGGAGAGACCCCTGACGAGTTACTGACCCGGTTATTAAGGGAAAATTTGGCGAGGGGAATGAAAGAGACCCAATCAAATTGACAGTCAGAGACAAAACACCTTAAGTATTGTTCTAGAGATTGATTAGTCCTCTCCGTTTGGCCATTGGTTTCAGGATGGAAGGCAGAGGAGAAGGACAGATCAATCCCCAACTTCATACAGAAGGCTCTCCAAAACAATGAAACAAATTGTACCCCTCTGTCCGAAACAATATTGACAGGGACCCCATGGAGACGCAGGATGTGTTTGACAAACAAGGTAGCCAACGTTTTGGCGTTGGGTAGTTTCTTGAGGGGCACAAAGTGGCACATCTTACTGAAGCGGTCCACCACCACCCACACCACCGACTTGCCTTGGGATGGAGGCAAATCGGTGATAAAATCCATGGAGATATGTGTCCAAGGTCTCTGGGGAATGGGCAACGAACGCAGTAAGCCCGCTGGTCGGGACCTGGGAGTCTTGGACCTAGCACAAACCTCACAAGCGGCGACGTAGGCCTTAACGTCTTTAGGCAACCCAGGCCACCAATAATTTCTGGTAATGAGGTGTTTGGTACCCAGGATGCCTGGATGGCCAGATAGTGCGGAGTCATGATTTTCCCTAAGTACCCTTAGCCGGAATTGCAGGGGACAAACAGCTTGTTCTCAGGAAGGTTCCCGGGAGCTGCACCTTGATCAGCAGCAATATCAGAGACTAAATCAGAATCGATCGAGGAAATTATTATACCTGGAGGCAAAATACAAGCAGGATCTTCCTCCGAAGGAGGGCTGGCCATGAAGCTACGTGACAGTGCATCAGCCTTAATATTTTTAGACCCAGCCCTATAGGTAACCAAAAAATTGAATCTGGTAAAAAATAACGCCCATCGAGCTTGTCTCGGGTTTAGCCTCCGGGCAGATTCTAGGAAAACCAGATTCTTGTGGTCGGTAAGGACCGTTACCTGGTGCCTAGCCCCCTCCAGGAAGTGGCGCCACTCTTCAAATGCCCATTTAATGGCTAAGAGTTTGCGGTTGCCAATATCATACTTACTTTCAGTTGGCGAAAACTTCCTGGAGAAGTAGGCACAGGGGCGGAGATGGGTGAGGGACCTGGTACCCTGGGACAAGACAGCCCCCACTCCCACCTCAGATGCGTCAACTTCCACGATAAATGGCTCCATTTGGTTGGGCTGAACCAGCACCGGGGCCGAGACACAGCACTTCTTAAGGACCTCAAAAGCCTGGACAGCCTCAGGAGGCCAGTGGAGGAGATCAGCACCTTTGCGAGTGAGGTCCGTAAGGGGCTTAGCGATGACCGAGAAGTTAGCAATAAATCTCCTGTAATAATTAGCGAACCCCAAAAAACACTGTAACGCCTTCAGGGAGGCAGGTTGGACCCATTCCGCCACAGCCTGAACCTTGGCGGGGTCCATGCGGAATTCATGAGGAGTGAGGATTTGACCCAAAAATGGAATCTCCTGTACCCCAAACACACATTTTTCGGTTTTGGCAAACAGTTTATTTTCCCGAAGGACCTGGAGCACCTTCCTGACATGCTCAATGTGGGAGGACCAGTCCTTGGAAAACACCAGTATGTCATCAAGGTACACTACCAGAAAAATCCCCAGGTAATTTCTCAAAATCTCATTTATGAAATTCTGGAAGACCGCAGGGGCATTACACAACCCAAAGGGCATGACGAGATATTCGAAATGGCCTTCGGGCGTGTTAAACGCAGTCTTCCACTCATCCCCCTCTTTGATGCGAATAAGGTTATACGCCCCCCGTAGATCCAATTTAGAAAACCATTGGGCCCCCTGAACCTGATTAAAGAGATCAGGAATCAAAGGAAGGGGATACTGGTTCCTTACCGTGACCTTATTCAGGCTACGGTAGTCAATGCATGGCCTAAGACCACCATCCTTCTTCCCCACGAAGAAGAAGCCAGCACCTACCGGAGAAGAAGAGGGACGAATGTAACCCTTGGCCAGGGATTCCTGGATATACACTCTCATAGCTTCACGTTCGGGACAAGAAAGATTAAATATCCTACCCTTAGGAAGCTTAGCTCCTGGTACCAATTCGATAGCGCAATCGTATTCTCTATGAGGAGGTAACACTTCGGAGGCCTCCCTAGAGAAAACATCAGCGAAGTCCTGAACAAACTCGGGTAGCGTATTCGCCTCCTTAGGGGGAGAAATAGAATTAACAGAAAAACATGACGTACAACATTCATTACCCCATTTGGTTAGCTCCCCAGTATTCCAGTCAAACGTAGGATTATGCAACTGCAACCAGGGAAGACCTAGAACCAAATCGTACGATAATCCCTGCATCAACGGTACAGAGCATTGCTCCAAATGCATGGAGCCAACAAGGAGTTCAAAAACAGGGGTATGCTGTGTAAAATAACCATTAGCAAGAGGAGTGGAGTCGATACCCACTACCGGGACAGGTTTAGGCAAATCAATAAGAGGCATAGCAAGGGACATAGCAAATTCCACAGACATGATATTAGTAGAGGACCCGGAATCCACGAAGGCACTGCCGGTAGCAGACCTACCACCAAAAGAGACCTGAAAGGGAAGCAAGATCTTAGTACGTTTCATATTTACGGGAAATACCTGTGCGCCCAAGTGACCTCCACGATGATCACTTAGACGCGGAAGTTCTCTGGCTGCAATCTTACGCTTAGGACAGTAGTTCACTTGATGCTTGTCGTCCCCACAGTAGAAGCAGAGATCATTCTTCCTGCGGAATTCTCTACGTTGTTGGGGGGACACGGAGGCCCCGAGTTGCATAGGTATCTCTGAACCTTTCGGGGAGGAACGAAGCAACGGAGCTCCGGGAGGCATCATGGGGGAGTCGGAGGAGAAAACACATAAACATTCACGTTGTCGTTCCCTGAGACGTCGGTCAAGTCGTATCGCTAAAGCCATAACCTGGTCTAGGGAGTCAGAAGAGGGATAGCTAACTAGCAGGTCTTTCAGGGCATTCGACAGACCCAACCTAAACTGGCACCTTAAGGCAGGGTCATTCCACCGAGAAGCTACGCACCACTTCCGAAAGTCAGAGCAATACTCCTCAACAGGTCTCTTACCCTGACTTAAGGTCACCTGCTGACTCTCGGCAAAGGCAGTCCTGTCAGTCTCGTCATAAATAAGTCCGAGAGCAGAAAAGAAACAATCAGCGGAGGAAAGTTCAGGGGCGTCAGGAGCCAAGGAGAAGGCCCACTCTTGGGGCCCTTCCTGGAGCCGGGACATAATTATACCCACCCGCTGGCTCTCAGAACCTGAGGAATGAGGCTTTAAACGAAAGTAAAGCCTACAACTCTCCCGAAAGGAGAGAAAAGCCCTCCGGTCCCCTGAGAACCGGTCGGGCAACTTGAGGTGGGGTTCAAGAGGTGCGGTGAGGGGAACTACCAGGGTAGCATCAGGCTGGTTGACCCTCTGAGCCAGGGCCTGGACCTGTAGGGAGAGACCCTGCATTTGCTGAGCCAGGGTCTCACGGGGATCCATAGTGGTGTCAGGGACCAGGGGTAGACTAGGTATGGGCTTGTTATTATGTATCCCACTCCTAAGCCTGCCAGCCTGAATGGTGGAAGCAGGAGTCAGTCTCAGGGAAGTATTCTCAGGTGCTGACTGATTAGTTCTGGGAGTTAACCCCGAAGCTGTGCCTGGCAGATCCTTTACAGCTGAAGTCTTTTCTTACAGTGTGGAGGCTGCGTAGAGCCTGCCAACTCCGGAAAACACGAACATCTATATCTGTAAATGGTAACAAACTGTTCTCCCTTGTCACATCAGCCTGTGTTTGAGCCATGATTTCCCTCTAATATCATCATTAAAATAGTTTCATTAGAGCATTAAAATGTATTGCAAACAACAGATGTGATCATATATTTTATTCTGTAGATTTGATTCTGCTAATACCATTTCTATATTATCTTGTTTATTTCTCCTCAGGGATTCTATTACACGCACTGAATCACTTGGCAGCCAAACTCCAGTTTATAATGGAAGGAACAGCAGTAGTTTATTTATTATTCACAAAACACAACCCATATCCCTACCATGTAGCAGCAGAAGACAAAGAGGGAGATAGATTACATCAGGCCGCCATTACCCCCGGTTACTACGTGTATATTAAATGTAGCCCAGTAATATACTTATATGTCATTAAATAACCTAGTAATGGACTCCTTCATCGTTTTCATTTGAAGATAAAGGCATTTTGCTTTTGGGAAAGCTGGGTGGCAACTAATATGGCTGAGCTTATAGCCCCACAGAGGTTGCCAGCCAAATGACAAAAATCCCTAAATAGCTTACCGTGGTTATGTGGGGGTACATGGTGTTGGGGTGCATTCAGATATACTGCATGCCTCATTATATACAGGTTTGTTCTGTCAGATTCCGTGTGTACAGAGGTATGTTTCCATATACAGCACCTGACCGAGCCATACAGCCTCCGCCCACTGCCATACAGCCTCCGCCCACTGCCACACAGACCCCACCCATTGCCATACAGGCCCTTCCCACTGCCATACAGCCCCCGCCCACAGGCATACAGGGCTCATACACACGGCTTTACGGTGTACATGGTGCCTTATAGTACTAATAATAATGTATTTTTTTCAAAAAAAAACGCCAACCCAACCCCTTGCTGTGATTTGAAAATTTGCTACCAAGCCAAAAGAAAATGCAAGACAAAAAAAAAATAAAAAAAAAGACTGCATGTAATTAATTACACATGAATGATGCTGAGATTTTTTGTGTAAAATAGTAATAGGAGAAACTAATGTTCTCCAGAATTTCACATTTTCCATATAGTGACAGAATGAAAGTTCACATAACACAGAGCAATATTCCTTTGTTTTACATCAAATATTGCATAGCGGACATGCTTTAAGGGTGAACACTCTGCTTTTATGAGAACAAACTGGAGGGACTTTACTCACACCCAGATGTTGGCTGCTGTTTCGCCACAAGATGGCGCTATACACACTGCCTTTACTGAGCCAACAAATATTTTGCACAAAACGGAATGAGGACAACAAACATCTCACCATTTCATGCTTTAACCCCAACATAATTTTTTTTAATATATACAAGTTTATACAAACCTGTATACAGTAACTACCAGCAAACAGCACTGAAAATGACAAACACTAATGTAGCTGCCTTTATATTCTGCATTGTGTACATTTGCGTTGCAATGGCGTTTCTTACAGAGACGTGATCACGCAGACTACAGTGATGATGTTCGTATAGATGGGGAACAGCACAGAATGACTAATATATTTTTATTATTTTTAGCAATCTGGAGCCTGCTAAGAGTTATTTTATATGCTCCTTTATTGAAGGTTTCATATTGGGTTATGAAGGACAATATCGAGACTTGTTAATGTATTTCTCACTATCAATAATTACCGTATACTCTATAATTGATTGTTACTCCCTGCAACTTAAAGAGGTTGAGGGCGTCACAATCCAGAAGCAGCAGGCCGGAGCCCCCAAATGAACTGCCTTAAGGAGCCCCAAGATATCTCTTTAAGCTTAGACAAATAAATTAACCCCTTAATGACCAAGAGTATTTAGGTCCAAAATGACCAGACGTTTCTGAACAATGCGCACATGTTGGTTGAACGTCCCTAACTTTTTATTTGTTGGACTATCATTAAAATTTTGTGACATATAGGGTACATTTTTTTTCTTTCATTCATAGTTCTTTATTTTTTACATTTGCAAATTCACACAAAATTAGTAAAAAATTGTTATAGAAAAAAAATTTGCTGCCGAAAAATAGCCTTTAAGCACTGTTTAAGCTGCAATAGACCCCTCTCTTCAGGGCACCCAGCTGCTCCTGCTAGAATGCAACAGCTTAAAACCTAAAATTGTGCATTTACCATTGCGGGGTGCAAATGGGACTCCATCGCAGCCAGGGGCCTGATGAAAGCCCCCAGGTCTGCCAGAGGTGTTCGCCTATTCAACGATGCCTGTCAGTATTATACGGACAGATAAAAATGCTATAAAATACTTAGGCTCCATGCACACGACTGTGCCCGTAATTACGGGCACGGACGGCCGCCCATTTTTACGGGCCGTGCTCTTATTATAGAGTATGGGAGCACGGTCCGTAAAATAAAAAAATAGGACACGTCTTATTTTTTTCAGATAGGTTCTACGACACGGACACCTTCCTGTAAATATACGGGAAGGTGTCCCTCGGCCATAGAAATGAATGGGCCCGTAATTACAAAAATGTACCCTTAAAAAAAAATTATTCTGTTTTTTTTTATTTTCTTTAAATAGCATGGTACTGCTGGAATCGTAATGACCTGAAAAAAAACATTAAAAAATCCAAACAATAAGTTATATTGATACTAAAATGGCGCCAAAAAACAAGCCCCTGAACAGCTGTATGGAAAGCAACATAAAAAGGTTATGGGTCTTGGAATGTGGGAAAACAAAAAAGACTGGTATTGCCGTAATCGTACCAACCCACAAAATAAACTTAAAATATTGTTTATACATGGACACGCTGCAGATTTTAAAATACGCACCACAGGTTAATTTACATGCAGAAAAAAATCTGCACTGTGTAGGTGAGATTTCTTGAAATCTCATTTACTTTGCTGGTACTGCATTACGCTGCGGATTTGCCGCATGAAAATATGCGCGGCAAGTCTGCACGTAATACCCTAAGGCTGAATCCTCAAGTTGTGTATGTTCACACGGCTTATTTTCGGCCGTAAACTAAAAAGTGCAGGTCACGCCGCGAAAAACGCGAGTTTCTCAAAAAGCTTCTAAAAATCAGGAGCTGTTTTCTCTTGAAAACAGCTCCATATTATCAGACGTTTTTGGTTAAGCGTGTGAACATACCCTAAGGGGTTTAAACAGACTGATTAGAGTTGCTCATGAAGTATGGATATACTGGTCAAGGATGGACACTTCAGGAACCCATTTAGCGGCCCAGCCCAACATGATATAGATATTACAGACAGAGATATTAGAAGGAAACAACTCAGGCTCCAGGCCCAGTTACAAATTTCTAGGTAGAAAGTCGTCCTGGCTCTAGGGATTTGTCCACACTGAGCATCATGGGAATGTATTAAGCATTTACATCCAGCAACATTTATACAAATTACTCCTTTACATTGGTTAAAGTGCACCTTCTGTTTAAAGGGACCGTTTACACCGAGTTTTTTTGGCGCTGATGAAGGAATTTCTGCTAATGGAATTTTGAGGCAGATTTTTTCTGCCTGCAAAAAATTCTGTGTGAACTAGGCCTAAAAGGTATGCCTGCTAATTTATTAAGGCAACCATGGCGAAAGTAAAATTCCTGTGGCTTCTCTGCAGTCATCAACAGACTGTTTATGACTGACTATAGCCTGAACTCTATAGGTTCCTATTGGCGTCCTCGGCTCCATTTTGATCAGATGACTCTTGCCTGCAGCAACAGAGA
Organism: Rhinoderma darwinii; assembly: GCF_050947455.1. Lineage (NCBI taxonomy): Eukaryota > Metazoa > Chordata > Amphibia > Anura > Rhinodermatidae > Rhinoderma > Rhinoderma darwinii. Next base: position 40,119,668 of record NC_134697.1, on the reverse strand, counting down.
TCCTGATGCAGACAAAATATTAGGGAATTGTATAAAATGTAAGGTTCCCTACTATATTAACAACTGTACCTCCAAACTAAGCCCACCTGCACACGGCACAGAAATGTTTCAGATTTTCTGTGCCAAAAATTAAGCAGTGCATAACAGTCAATGTTCCCTCTAAGTGTTGGCACCTCCTGAGCGGGGCAGTTAGGGAGCAGGGTGAGTCTCCATCAATGGTGGGTGATCTGATGACCAAAAGTAATACCCACAGTAAATGCTAATATAGCGTAGTAAATAAAAAAACTTATTTTACATTAGTTTGAATAACTTTTTTAAATACTAGAATATTAGAAGGCAGCAACCCAGAGGCCCAAAAGCACCCATGCCATCAGGCCTCATAAGTGTTTCTGCTCTTGCTTGTACTCTCAGTTGTCCACTGGGGGCGCATGGTAAGGTGAGCTTATTCCATCTGTTCACTTGTTGTGCTACTGTGGGGTGGTGTCTGTTGCTGTGGTGCTGCACTTGTGGGGGGACGTGGCCCAGAGCCAGGGAGGCTTGGCTTGGCCTGATGGCATGGGTGCTTTTGGGCCTCTGGGTTGCTCCCTCTGCAGGAGCGGTGATGCGGTGGTGGTGACCGCCACACGGTGCTGCAACCGATAGAGTAGGGACCCACTTTAAAGAGGTCGCCGTGCAGTGGCAAGTGGGCTTGCATACAATTTGATCATAATGTTAACAAAGAACCTCATGTTCATGTTTAGAAGTTTTGCCTAGCCGCAATTGATCATAGTATATAGTGGATGTGCGGTCCATGTCTAGTCTCCCTTATTGATAATATTACAAGTACACCAGTAAAATAAACCGTTATAAACACCAATTATAGGCATCAATGAAAGAATCCCTCTTACACACACAGCCCCCCTGTAGATAGCGCCACACACATCCCCCTGTAGAAAGCGCCACACCCACCCCACTGTGGATAGCGCCACACACACACTCCTGTGGATAGTGCCACACCCACCCCCTGTGGATAGCGCCACACACAGCCCTGTCTATAGATAACTCCACACGGCCCCCCTGTAGATACTGCCACACCCGGCCCCCCTGTAGATACTGCCACACACAGCCCCCCTTGTATATAGTGCCACAGCCCCCCTTGTATATAGTGCCAGTCCCCCTTGTATATAGTGCCACACAGCTCCCCCTTGTATATAGTGCCACACAGCTCCCCCTTGTATATAGTGCTACACAGCAATCTCCCCATGTATATAGTGCTACACAGCCATCCCCACCCCGTGTATATAGCCCCCCTATAGAAAATATATTCTACTTACCTTGCCCCTTGGCCTGCGCAGGCAGTCTTCCCAGTGCCTTATAGGCTGCAGGCCTAACGTGGGCCGCAGCCTATAGTATTCATTTGTATCTGCATCCTGAGGACGCAGATACAACTGAATGTGGCTGTCGCTAGAACCGGGGCCCCCTTCGGTGCTAGCGACGCCACTGCATCCACCTGCGACAGTGCGTGGGCTTTAAAGTTTACTGACCGTGGAAGGTGTGCGGCCGCGCAGCTTATAGGGAACACCGATTACAGTACCAGCTATGTGGATGATATTTGAACAAATCTCATTCACATGCTGCGGACATTTTCCACACGTATGTCGATGTTTCAAAACTGCAGCTCATTCTGTTGCAGATGTTTACAGCGGATTTCACCCTTTCCAAAGTAGAAGGGGTGAATTCCGCACAGATTTAGCTGTGGAAAGATTCACAACAAATCCGCCACATGTGTGGGTAACCTGAAGTTTCAAATGTGCAGTTTTTAATGCATTGCATAGGGTTAAAAGGTGATGTGGTTCTTAAGCTCAACACTATTGCAAAGTAAGAACAGAGCGTATATTAGTGATTTGCCGAGCAGATTTACCAATACTGACTACGTTTTAGACAGTGTAAATTTAGACAAGTCAGTCAGAAAATGTGCCAAATTTATCAAAGTGGTGCATGCTGTATGATAAATTTGGTGCATTTACCTAGATGTGGTAGACATTTTTCTCTTTCTTATACAACTTATAGGAAACTAGTAACTACGTAATTTAAAAATAATACTGCCATATAGTGCTCAGAAAGATACTAAAAGTCAAAATAATTCAGAAATATAGTACAATAATATTGTCATGCATTACCCAAATAACACCACTACGTCCCCAAATCTTAGCCTAACTGCATAAGAGATATTGCCATAAGGTGCTAAAATTGGCAGCAATCTTCCTACTAGTAAGACCACACAAGACGGCACGCTGAGTTCGCTTCTGCTACCTCAGTTATAGTCAGTGGTGTAGTAGAACCACTAAGTAACAGAAGGTCCCTGGTGTATGGGAAAAGAGAGCCGAGTAATGTAAAGGTTGGGCATTGTAGGGCACAGCAGCTTGGTATGGCATAGAAGAATAGTAGTAGTACTATCACAATTACTGTATTAAGTAGAAATACTACTATTCAATTACTAGACCAAACTTGGCTGACAAAATGTCACTGGGGCTATAGTGATAAAAGCTATATAAGCTTGGGCAGGAGAATAAGGGGAGTTGAGGGCTATGCGCCCCCATTTGCCCAGTGTTTTTGATTGGAGACACCCATTGGGAATTCATCAGAGCTGTGCAATCCCCACCAGAGTTATCAATGTACATTAAAAGAGTAATAAAAATCGGGAAAACCCTTTAAAATATACAGTATAAAGTTACAATGTTCCTTTAAAAGTCTCTTTATTCTTGTTCTTATGTATAAATTGTACAATTTCTTTAAAGAAATGTTTAGCAATCTTCAATAGATCCCATACAAGATAGGTAGAGAACTTGTGCTAACATGAAACACCTGCTTAGTGTCTTAAGTTTATCCCCAGGACATTTAGTAATAACTGGAATATTTATTTTGTATTTTTTTTTCCCTTTTGTAGCCAAAGAGGTAATATAGCTGATGAGGACTGTTGACAAAGTAATTTTAAAATTCTCCACTAAGAAAGATATGGCCGTATGTCAATGACAAAAGCCAAGAACAACTATGTAAAATACAACATGCCAACAATAATGTACCCTGTGAATATCAAAGTCCGTTTATTATTAGAGTTACGTTTGTAGTCCATTTTCCTGTGATGTGATATTGGCTGCATAGACTTAACTGGTTTTCTTTATATCTTAAGTGACCAGTTGGAATTTATTAGTATATTGTGTAATTCATCATTCGGCATATTACTGTGGTTCTAAAACATCACTCAAACTATATTATTTAGATAGAACGAGTCAAGATAATGGACGATTTTGATTTCCTTATGGAAACACACATTCGAAATTTGATAATTATTATGGGTTAATTCGCCCCTTTAAGTCAGCCATACGCATTCAATATAATTGTTGCATGAATGTGCATGTTAATGCTATGAAGGTTGAGGGTGAGTAGCTGTTCGATGCAACTCCATAAACATTGTCAGATCAAGAAAATAACCATCACTTAACTCCACCCAAAACAGTTTGGCTCCAAGTTGTTCGGTGGGTGCAATTGCACCCACTATTCTTGCTCTATCACCCACTGATGAATCTTGTAGTCCAACAATTGAGGCCAATTATATGCTTTTTTTTCCCCCAGACAACTTTCACTACTCCAAGTACAAGCAATATTTGGCGATTTTCCATGTTAAAAGATTGCTTGTTTAAAATCAAAATAATTGAGATAATCCTATTTAGGGATGCACGATGCATCGAAACCGTGCACCCTCAAATGGTTCGATACCGTTATTTCATGTATTTTGATAATAAGCTGTGTGGCCGCACAGCTAAATATAGTAACACATGAATGTATGAGCGCGGGGCTGCGGCTGTGTGATACAGCCATTGCCCTGCTCCTGAGTCCTGATAAGTGCGTGCGCGGTTAGACCTTATTCACACGAACGTGTGCGTTTTGCGCGTACAAAAAAACTCTGTGTTTTTTGCGCGTTGCAGTTGCGTGTGTCATCAGTATGTGCTGTGTGGCTGCGTGATTTTCACGCATATGCCATGCTTATGACATGCGGTTTTGAAGTTTAGAAAGAGAAATGAAGGAAGTGCTTTTATTTTTTATCTACTGTTGCACGAATCCCGCGCGTCACACAGAAGTGCTTCTGTGTGCCGTGCGCGATTTTCACGCACCCATTGACTACAATGGGTGCGTGATGCGCGAAAAACGGCAAAGTATAGGACATGTCGTGAGTTTTACGCAGCAGACATACGCTGCGTGAAAATCACGGACTGTCTGAACGGCCCCATTCACTAACATAGGTCCGTGCGACGCGCGTGATTTTCACACGCGTGTCACGGACGTAATACACGTTCGTGTGAATAAGTCCTTAGTGTGATGTGATGCGGCCGGCGCTGCACTAATGATCGCCGACACTGAAGACAGAACATGGCGGGCGCACAGAAAAACATCCCTATGTTCTGTCTTCAGTGCGTGCGCCGCCGCTCATTAGTGCAGCGCCGGCCGCATCACCTCATGCTGACCGTGCGCGCACTTCCTGTCAGGAGCGGGGCAATGACTGTATTACACAGCCACAGCCCCACTCTAGAACGGCGGAGATCAGAGAAACCTCTCATCTCCGCCGCTATTCCCCTGAATGCTACGATCAAAGTTGACTGCAGAATCCAGAGGTAAATGAGAAGGGGGATGCCCTTTGGATCGCGTCACAGGGAATTCCTGTGACGCGATCGAGGGCCATACCATATATGGGCAAACAGCCCAGGGTCCATTGAAGGACCCCAGGGCTGTCTGACCATATTTCCTGTTAGGGCATACTTAGGTATGTGCTAACAACTGCCTGTGTACTATCAGTATATAGATATATGCTAGTACATTGAAGTTTTAAAAAAAAATAGAAAACGTTAAAAAAATAAATGTCAAATCAAAAAAAACACACATTACAATAAACATAAGTCTCAATACATAAAATATACATTCGGTATCATCGCGACCGTAATAACACATGTATAGCGTCATTCATGTTTGCGCGGTTATAAAATAAAAAAACAGCTTTCTTTCACTTATTAATGTAAGGCACGAGGTATTATGAATTTTGAACCTCCATGTGCCTCACATTAATAGTAATTAACCACATCATGTACCTCACACATTAACCAGAAAAAAACAAAGGATTGGCGCAGCACTGTGAACTAATTCCTGACTTGGCTGGTGCAGAGCTTCAAAGATAAAGGAGTGACCTCTCCTTATGTGTTGGATATCCAAAAAAAGAGAACGTGAAGCAGCACTCAAATAAAGTGAATTTATTCATCCAGCATGGTTCCATGTTGGATGAATAAATTCACTTTATTTGAGTGCTGCTTCACGTTGCCTTTTTTGGATATCTCACACATTAACCATATGTTGTCCATTATGACATGAGGAACATGATGGAGTTAATTACTATTAATGTTTGGCACGTAGAGGTTCAAACATCATCAAACCTCGTCCCTCACATCAAAAAATGGAAGAACTTTTTTTTATTATTATTGGCAAAAGTATCGTTTTGGTATCGAGTATCGCACGAGGTATCGGTATCGAAGTCCAAATTCTGGTATCGTGACATCCCTAATCTTATTAACACCGAGTCTACCACTGCTTGAAACCCAAGCGATCAGCTATGATCTGTGGGAGAACCTGCAGTGTGTTTAATTTCTCTGCAGCACCGCCACAGGAGAAATAAAGCATTACACAATGCCTATTGACATCAATGGACTGTCCACGTAATGTTGAGTCCTCAAGAGACTCTCTGTTCTAGCTAATTGACAAAGGTGTCAAATATGAGACTTCACTATATTAACTTAGAATGCCCTAATAGTGTATTGGAAAATCAGTTTTATAAACCAGACAACCCCTTAAAAAGGGACACTAGACTTAAAAAAAAAAAACCATATATAAAATGTCCCCTACAGATAGGAATCTAAAGACTCAAACTGCAGAAAGAAGCAGTTTTGCAGAAACCTTGCTGGGTCCTCCATCTTTGGCCGCTATCAGCAGTGTGCACCAGAAAGTTTGAGTAGGAAAAAGTGGCACGGCTGAGCCCCCATTGGCTATAATGGATACAGTTGGCTGTAGAATGATGGACATAAAGGAGTGAATCAGTGCAGCCCCAAGACAAGGAATCACCAATTCCAGGTGTAATTTTTATGTTTGTTATTTTCATTTACTTTGCGCTGCGTCAGTGTGGAGAGACACTGTGGTTATAAACTTTTATCAGCATTTTTAGGAAAAAAAATTGTGTGAAAAAAAAATTCCTACCATTTTTACAAAACAAAAATCAGCACAAATCTGCAGAGGAAATGCCACTTATGAACATACCATTACATTGTGCAAGTTACACAACTTTCTCATGTACCTCAAAGGCTTATCTGCCGGGCTATAGTATCATTTGGGAGCAAGGAGGGGGGATTTAATTGTAGATTTAGTATTCAGCAGCCCCTATTACAGCTTCAAATCGTTGGTTTTCTGGGAACCTGAAAGGTAAATCTGCCTAGCTATGGCACAATTTGGAAGCGAGGAGGGGGGGGATTTATTTAGATAGAGTTAGCATTCAGCAGTCTATTCTGTTACAACTTCAGAAGAAAACTTACCCGGCTTTTCCTGGCTCCTGAATATCGTATCACACTAGTTCTGCTACAGTATGAGAGTTGGGGTTTTATCATTGGATAAGTACGCTTGATTTTTAATGCTTTAAATACACAGTGGCAAGATCTTTTAACTTGACTTTTTCAATGACTTTTCTTGTGGGATATCACGCTGCAGCAAGTTATCAGAGTCAAGATAATGATGGCTACATCCAGTGGCGGATTATCATATGGGCGTTTCGGGCGGCCGCCCGGGGCCCGAGGCTCCCAGGGGGCCCATGGCAGCCCAAAACGCACATTATCTCCTAAATCTATTCAGCGCGCTAGCGCTGCTAACGGCCGAAGATGGGAAGGAGCAGGGAATTCGCCGGGATCCAGGGGTAGGACACGCCTCCCTGACAGTGCGGGCCGTCGCCATTGAGTAACAGAACAGCGACGGACGGCTGTTCTGTTACTCCAAAGCAGCAAGAGAAGAGCCGGCGGGCGGTCACCTGCGCTGAGGTCAGTACAGGATTATCCTCCTGCCCAACTGGTTCCCGACCGCTGGCTGTATTTTTACGGCCAGCGGTCAGGGACGGGTGCTTAAAACCCGAGCCATAGACTTTCTACGGCTCGGGTTTTAACTTGCTGCCCGCGCGATCGGGCAGCTGAAAGTCGGGTCTCCGGCTGTCAGTGACTGCCGGGGACCCTGAGGAGAAGACAGAAGCAGCTTTTGCTGCTTCTGTCTTCTCCGATGTCTTCTTACACAGCGTTCAATGAACGCTGTGTACAGGAATAGAGACAGCAGCAGCGGCGCTGTCTCTATTCCTCCCGGTGATCATGTGACAGGTCACATGATCGCCGGGTGCCGTTAGTGGCAGACTGTTGCTGGGTCTTACTAGACCCAGCACAGCCCTATTAGTGACAATCGTCACTGTGAGAGGGCTGATTTCCCCTGTAACTGGGGCTGCTGTGCAGCTCCAGTTACAGTGGAAAAACATGGTGTAAAACAAAGAGAAAGTAGATATAAAGTTCCCCAAAGGTCTTTTTTGACCTTTGAGGATCAGAACATAGTAATAAAAAATAGTAAAGTGCAAAAAAAAAATATAATAATAAATACACATAAAATACCCACCCCAAAAAAAACGTTCCCCCCGCCAATCATTGTTGTAACGCTAGCGCTGACCCAATTACCCTAATATAGACATGTAATATATTAAAATTTACGGTAGACAATGACGATCACAAATAAAAGGTCTATTTTAGGGTAAAACAATGTTATTACCAAAAAAAAATAGCTGAAACGTAAAAAAGCTTATTTTTTTACTATTATTTTCAAACTTTATGAATAAAAATTCTAAAATGGCAAAAAATGTGTGTATAAAAACGATAAAAAACGAAACCTGCATTGTCTACGGAAAAAACGTCGCAAAAATAACGTCGGTTTTATTTTTTTTTAATAAAAATGTGTGTTTGGTGCAACTTTGTAATTACGTTTTATTAAAAAATATTTTCACTTTTTGAGATACAGCTGCTTTGTATCCTGTATCCGTCAGGTCAGCAGGACTGACGGGATCAGTGAAACGGGCCCTGCGCTAAATTATAATCTTAGATGTGATAGATTTGAGGTGGATCCTGCGTGTCACTGATCCCGTCAGTCCTGCTGACCTGACGGATACAGGATACAAAGCAGCCGTATCTCAAAAAGTAAAAATATTTTTTAATAAAATCAATCAATCACACTGATACACAGACATACTATATATATATATATATAATTATAATATAAAGTTTTTAAATGTGTACATAACCTTGTGGCACTATATACAAGGGGGAGCGCTGTGTGGCACTATATACAAGGGGGAGCTCTGTGTGGCACTATATACAAGGGGGAGCGCTGTGAGGCACTATATACAAGGGGGAGCGCTGTGAGGCACTATATACAAGGGGGAGCGCTGTGAGGCACTATATACAAGGGGGAGCGCTGTGAGGCACTATATACAAGGGGGAGCGCTGTGAGGCAAGGGGGGGCTGTGTAGTGCTATCCACCGTGGTATGTGTGTGGCGCTCTTTATAGGGGGGGCTTTTTGGTGCTATTTACAAGAGGGGGAGGGCTGTGTGGCGCTCTCTACAGGGGGCTGTATGGCACTATCTATATGGGGCTGTGTGTAACGCTCTCTACGGGGGGATGTGTGATATATAGAGGGGGCTGTGTATGGCGATATCTATGGGGGTGTGTAATATCTACAGGGGCTGTGTGTGGCACTATGTACAGGGGGCTGTGTGTATGTGGTGTTTTACAGTGTGTGGTATTATATTCAGGCGCGCAGTGTTTGGTGCTATTATATTTAGGGGTACACTATGTGGCACCATGATAACTTTATTTTCGTTTATAGGTGTGGAAATGTTGGAAAAGTGAGGAGACGTCTAAGTGGCAAATTCTGCAGAAATGAGTCATGGCCGGGAGAAGTCGTCATGAGCGCTGGACCGGATGGAGAAGAAAAGAGGAAAAAAACTACTAGAATCTGAGACGTCGTCACCTGTGAGTCACTAGATTTATAGAGAATCTGTCACCTCTCCTGACATGTTTATTATAGGAAATCCTTGTATTTCACAAAAAGTCTTTCTGCGGTCCAGGACTGATAGACAATTCCCCTTGTCAGGAGGTTGTGTCCCTGCACAGTGTGATCCTGTCAGTATGTAGGGACACCGCGCTGTGACAAGGGGAATCGTAACACTGTTAATGCTTGCCCAAAAAGGTAGTGTTAAAAATAGTTACGTGAGGAAGGGGGGCCCAAGTTTGGGTAACAGCCCAGGGCCCATGGTCTACTTAATCCGCCACTGGCTACATCCGTACATTGTTTGTATTTATCATATAGTAACAAGAGAACAGAGTATAGACTACAGACCCAATATGTACATACTAGTCCTTCTCAATGAATTAGAATATCAAAAAGTTAATTTCAGTAATTCAATTAAAAAAATGAAGCTCATATTATATAGATTCATTACACAGAGTGATCTATTTCCAGCATCTTTTTCTTTTAACCCCTTCCCACCGCAGCCCTTTTTCAGATTTTAATTTTTTCCTCCCCACATTCCAGAAGCCATAACGTCTTTATTTTTCCATCGATATAGTACTACGAAGGCTTGAATTTTGCGGGACGAGTTGTCGTTTTTCGTAAAACCATTTATTTTGCCGTATAATGTACTAGGAAACGGGAAAAAATAAATTGTGGGGTAGAAAATGAAAAAAACAGCGATTCCTCCATGGTTTTTGGGCGCCGTTTTTACGGAATTCAGTGTGCAATTAAAACAACATATTAACTTTATTCTGTGGGTCAATACGATTACGGCGATACCAAATATATATAGTTTTTTCTATATTTTACTACTTTTACATGTAAAAACCTAAGTGTAAAAAAGAACATTTATTTTGCATCGCCAAATTCCGAGAGCCATAAGTTTTTTATTTTTCCGTAAATTAAGTGGTATGAGGGCTTATTTTTTGCGGGATAAGCTGTAGTTTTTAATAATACCATTTTGGTGTACATGCGCCGGTTTGATCACTTTTTATTTAATTTTTTGTGGGAGATAAGGTGACCAAAAAATAGACGTTCTGGCGTTTATAATTTTATTTTTATTTTTTTTACGACGTTCACCGTGCGGGTTAAATAATGATATATTGTAATAGTTCAGACTTTTACAGACGCGGCGATACCAATTACGTTTATTTATTTACTATGCTCTAGGGGGAAAATGGGGGTTCTTTGAACTAGGAGCGGAGGCAGCGGCAGGAGCAGGTAAGTTATGTTTGTGTTCTACTGCGTGATTACCACACAGTATCTAATCCTCCTGCATTCGCTCAAAAAATGGCGGCACACAGTGTAGGAGGTTTGAACATTCAACCCCCTCCTTTCTCCTGGCACTAGCCAGGATAAAGGAGGGGGGGATTGTTTGAGGACGCTAGAGCGAGTGTGTCTACTCCAATTTTGCAGCATAAAGCAATGAGGTTGCTTTACCACATGCCAATGCTGCAATTTTGGGAATTGCTCCCTCTAGTGACCAGCACATGGAAATGTTATAAATTAGAATCTAATTTATAATATTTCCTGACTTGTGAAAGAAAAAATAAATAATTAGAACAATATGTAATCATTTATATACTAACTGTTTAACTAAAAAAAATAAAAATTTCTAGCGACACATTCCCTTTAAATGGTTTAACAGTCTGGTTCAGTAGATACACAATCCTGGGGAAGACTGCTGACTTGACCGTTGTCCAGAAGACAATCATTGACACCCTTCACGAGAAGGACTAGTATATAGTTTGGTCTCCACATTGGTTGTTACCCAGCTTTCCAAAGCTCCTAAAAGGCAAATCTGCCTAATTCTGCAGTGATATAGGAAAGGGGGAATTATTACTGCATAACTAGGCATATTTGCCATTTAGCATTCTAGAAAAGTTGTGTGACTTCCCCGTTAGAGCTGTAACGTAGGCTTCAATTGGTTGTGTAAACATTGCTGTCCTTATGCTAGTTGTGCGTATATAGTATTGAGGCAACGGTATTTGTATGGCTGTGTTTAGATCACAATTGAGCCCTAGGTTTGGTGTATTAACTGAAAAAGAACCATATATATATATATATATATTTTTTTTAAAAACACTGAACAGGCTGATACTTACTCATGAAGGCAGATAAACAACCTCCAAACAGGACGCAGGCAGACCAAATGCTACATGGAGGGAGATCGCCCAGGTGCAATATATACTAATGAACAGACACCAAACAACCCTCATTCATGAGGGGGTGGCTGCTTTGCATAAACACTGCACACAAATAGGCATTTGGTCTGCCTGCGTCCTGTTTGGAGGTTGTGGGTTTATCTGCCTTCATGACTAGGTTTGGTGTATACGCCAAATATACCCATTCACCCGACGAAGGCCTTTTTGCCACTGTTGGGATGGTATATGTTAAAGCGTACTCTGTCAACCTTTTTATATGCAGTAGAGTGTATATTCATGCCACATTATAACCATACAGTTGCATATGTCAGAGCCTTACGTTGGATAATACTCCCGACATGTACATCTAACGGAAGGCTCAGACATGATTTGAACAGAGCCTGTGCTGCTTATGCCTCTGTATAAGCAATCAGCAATTGCTTCTGCTACAAAACTGCCTTATACTGAGCCACTGTAAGTTAGTGAGGTACAGCTAGCCACTGTGCGTTGGTGCCACTATTTCTACTTCTTCTGCTGGCGCCTCTATGTGTACTACTACTGCTTGTACTGTTGCGGCTATTACTACTGCTCATACCACTATGTGTTGTGTTCTACAGGTTGTGCCACCATGTGTAATACTGCTGGTGCCACTATGTGAACGACTGCTGGTAATATTGATACTACTGCTGCTAATACCACTGTGGGTGTAACACTTCTGGTGCCACTACGCGTGTACTACTGCTCGTGCCACTATGTGTATAGTACTGCTGGTGCCACTGTGTGTGCTACAGCTGGTACTATTGGAAAGTGTGAACGCATCTATTTTACTACTACTGGTAACTTAGGAGATTCCTTAAAACATAATGGCCACGCTCACTGTGTAGATAAAGGGGCAGATTTACTACAATACAATCAGAAGGCGCACCACATTCTTTCCAGTGGTGCATGCTGAATGAAAAATTTGTCGCATCAAGCACGAGCCATTAGACACGGCACGCTCCTTTTCAACTAAGCCCCACCCCTTTTCAGGAAACATTATAAAAGCGTCTAGTGAGGTGCAAGCTTCAGGTCTAAAATGAAATGCACCATTGGTGCATTTTTTTTTTTAACTCATTCTAGACACAGTAGAAAAATTGGCCCCAAATAACATGCAGCCTAAACCCAACTCCCTCCACCTAAACGTCCTGGAGTACCTGCAGTGAATGGGGGTGCGGAGGGAGAAATAAACATGGCTGCCTGCTAAAAAAAATATATATATACACTGCTTTTCAATGTTATTTTTCAAGTTTTGAAATTGTGATACACGACAAAAAACAGGAGCAGGAAACATAAGGAGGTTTCGCTTGTGGTTTAGTGCTCCTTTAATGACCTCAACAAGTACCATGAGAGACAACAGATAAATAGAAACCTATCACTACAGCTTATCATATCCCATATAAATAAAATACTATAACAACGCAATATGTTCAAACTAAAAAGCCATAATCAACTCACAAACTGATTTAAAAAAGGTGGAAACGGAAAGTACAAAATCTCACTGTTAAGAGATACTTTCAAGGCATCATCTTAAACGATCAAGACGATCTTTCAACCGCTCTGACAGCTTGAAGTATACGTTTAACTGCAGTTTGCTGGAGGATACAGATGTTATTAATGATATAAAAACGCATCTTTGTAGTTGGGCTTGGCAGTGATGTGCTGCGATGATGTAGCCCATTTGTAACCTTAGATGGTTTTCTTTAGGAACTGAACAATGTGGAAGCGCCATATTATTCTTACAGTTAGACAGAAATAACTCTGGTTTAAATGTGCACATTACACTGGATGCTGGTAATTAGAAGACACTGAAGTATGGATGCATCTATTTTAATGGATGTATCTACAAGACTAATTGCATCTAAAAGGGAAAAAAAATCTTTAATCATGATATTTCACAGCTGCTTTTAAACAATGAAATAATAAAAAGATTGAGAGGCTGATTTACTCTCGGTTCTGATTATTAAGAGCGGAGAGAAGTATTACAAGCAATATGTGGAGGTTTTGTGTAGCTTCGGAAATCAATGCATTCTTATGGAAGGAGGACATAAGAACAAATGATTAATAATTAATGATTGTAGATCAAGGGTACAAGCCAGAACTATGACATTACGAGCTGGTTATCAAAGCATGCCGTAACAGCATTTAGAAATGTCTTGTACACTTTTGGACTATGGGAAAGAAACTGGAGTTTACCAAAAATGTTTGCTCCTGAAAGTAGATCAGAATTTATCAGACAGGTTGTAAATGAGAAAAAAAGCAATCACTAGGTAATAGACGTTCTATCAATGGCATCCACATAGAACAGGCAGGACATGATCCACGAGGTGCGTCCCAAAAGTAATGAGAATGATTTTTTTATGCTCCCCACGAGGGTTGCATGAGGAAAGTGGGTATGGAGGCTGTTGCGGCGGCTATCTCAAGTATACGGCCGGACCATTCTCAGAGCCCGAGCCTTTTGTATGTTACAAAAGTGCACCCTACTTTATCCCTCTCCTTACGGATGAAAATGCAGAGGGGCGTTGAGCAGTGTTACACAATCAAATTTTGCGTAAAACTTGGAAAAACAGCTTCAGAATCCTAAGGCCGGGTTCCCACGTAGAGTAAACGCTGCGGAATTTCTACAACGGAATTCTGTGCGGAAATTCTGCAGCATTTACAGTAGCAGCAAAGTGGATGAGATTTAGAAAATCTCATGCCCATGCTGCGGAAAAAAAACGCAACTTTAACGCTTATGAATTGACCCGCAGCATGTCAAGTTATGCTGCATTTTTGGGTTTTCCCCATTGAATTCAATGAGGTAAAAAACCTGCAAAAGAAAGCCACGTGTTGCGACTTCTGTGGCAGAATCGCATCGATTACACAGAAAAAAAAATCGCAAATCAGAAAAAAAAAACAACAAAACATACTTACCCAGAACTCTTTCTTCCTGAATTCCAGCCTTCTGGGAGACGTTACATCGAATGTGACCACTACAGCCAATCACAGGCTGCAGTTTCACATGGCCTGCAACGTCATCTTTTTTTTAACAGCGCTGCTTTCCGCAGCAGAAATTCCATTCGGTCTGATTTTAGTCTGGTTTTTCAGGTCGCATTACCGGCGCGTTTTTTACGCATTGTATCCAACTCGTGGGAACCCGGCCTTAGAGATGCTTAAAACAACGTATGGGGAAGCTACTTTGACATCTGCCCAAGTTTTCAGATGGCACAAGGCATTCAAGAATGGAAGGGAAAGCCGTTGAGGATAAGCAGCACCCAGGGCGACCTTCAACGTCAAGAACCGATAAAAATGTGGCTGTCAGCCACTCTGAACAACCTCTCACATGAAGAATTTTAGCACTGCTATGAAGAATGGCAGGTTCACTGGAATCGTTGCGTTCAGCCCCAGGGGACTTATTTTGAACGTGATCGAGTATGATTGTATGTTTTTTGAATAAAAGGATTTTTTGGAAATCATTCTCATTACATTTGGGACGCACCTTGTATATCCTTCCTGCATTTCTCTACATCACAAATCCACAACATTTTCTGGCTCATGAGCCACTTTTTAACTCGACAGGTAATGTTGAGCCACACTGGGTATTAATACAGATCAAGTTTATTAAAGATATGACAGTCTTGTTCTTACACTAGCATTAACTGAAAATGGTAATGTTTTGACCCTGGTGTCAAATTTCAGTAATGCTTTGACATCCCTGGTGTCACTAAGGCACAATAGTAGTTAGTGCTGCCCCCAGCTGGAGAGCCTCATGCAAGGGGCCAGAGAGCCACATGTATATGTAGATTGCTGCTAAGGCTAGGACTCAAAAGAACACCAGGGGGTGCCGCCATAACAAGTATGTAACACCAACATATTGATGCAGGCACATTTTTAAAAAATTATATAAATTGAATAATTGTTATGTTTTGCATGGTCTAACAGACGTGTAATATGTAATCACTTCTTAACATAGCCACTTAATAATAAAAATGCTGAATGTCTCAAAGTCTTCACCTAATACTGTGGGCTACATAGTTTTGTATGGAACAGTCAACACTTACAAAAAGGTGAAGGATGTTTGCTGAAAACTGCAGACAAAGCAAAAGAAACTTGTGTTTCATCAGTCTCAGGAATGTAAATAATCGAAGACAATATCCAATGCAATTTTCAACTTTAACCATTAAAGGGGTTTTCCCATCAGGAACTTTTATGACATCCACAGGATATGTCATAAATGTCAGATAGATGCGGGTCCCACCTCTGGGACCCACACCTATCTCTAGAATGGGGACCCCTAAACCCTGTTCTACCTCTCTGTGCTTCGGCTGGCGCGTGTGATTCCATGAAGCATCCAAGAAGAAAACAGCGTAGCTCACTGTCAAACTTTTTCCGTAAGTCCCATAGAACTGAATAGTAGTTACGGAAATGCTACGCTGCTTCTGTAACTGCCATTCACTACTATGGGAGTTACAGAAATAGCGTAGCCCAGCGAGATACGCGGTTTTCTTTTTGGATTCTAAATGGAATAACACGCATCAGCCGGAGCACAGAGAGGTAGAACGTGGTTTAGGGGGCCCTGTTCTAGAGATAGGTGTGGGTCCCAGAGGTGGAACCCGCATCTATCTGACATTTATGACATAAATGTCCCTAAGGGGAAAACCTCTTTAATGTTCATATTTTACTTTAGCTGGAGGGAGAAGGCTTCATATGCAAGATAACATACACAAGATATTGATACAGTGATCTATAATGTTCATAAACATGGTTACATGGGTAATACATAGAAATTTTATAAACATGGATTTGTAATGTTCTGATGGTAGCAGTCAAAACTAAAGAGTTACATTTTATAAAAGATTTTACATATTACAGAAAATATGTTTACACCATCTTTGCGCTTTACATCGGACCTTCATTTAAATTTTTTGGGGAGAAAAATGTGTTGCCAATGATTACGTTTTAATGGATCTGTAAAAAACATATCCATCAAAAAATTTATAAAGTTGGTATACATTAAAATATACTTTTTTGTGGTTTTGAAAACAATAGCCTGTGCTTATCAGTGAACTTACAGTATACGTATAGTTTTGGTATAAATAATGCCAAACTATAATAAGAATTAAAATAACGAAGAAGTTTGAGGAGACATGTAATTCAACAGAGAGTTATAAGATCCCATTCATAAAATGTGTACTGTGTGTACTTGACCCAGACGGATTCACTTTAGTCTGTGCTGCCCTTGGTGGTGTTGGTGCACTTTGGCATCAACAGGAGGAGAAAAAAAACCAGGACATTTGAAGTATTCGGTTTCTATAAATATAATAAAAATACACATGCAAATTGACTGCAACATACCCAATATATTCCATCATGTGCCAGCATGGGAAGCTGCAATAATAGGACCTGGGATACGGGCATCAGAATGATGAAATGTAATATAGGCCATATGGAAAATAAGTTACGTCATAATTCAGGACCTGCCCCTTTTCTTTTTTTTTTTGCAGGAAACAATAGCGCAGTTGACTGTGCTATTGATTGTGTCAAAAAATGTAAACTTTACGGAACAGAGACTAACGGAAACATTACCATTGAAATCAATGGTAATGCTAACAGGAAGCTATGGTTTCCATTTGCCTTTCCATTGATGGGTTGGTCCGGCAGAAAGGTCGGACAGAACCCATCAACAGAACCTAATGCGGATGTGAACACAACCTTAATCAGAAGTATAAGATAATACATTATAGTGCATTCAGCTTGAAGCATCAAAGTCATTATTGTCTGGATAACACAACATACATTTGGTCCTACCTGTCCCGGTTTGTCTTCTGACTGCTTTGCCAGTCTCTGGAAATTAAAGAAATATTAGATCAGAGCATTCAATTTTGGGTCAGATCTCAGCAGCCGTTGTGGTTGTCCCCTCATTTGTGTAGGTAGTGGCTCCTTTTGGGGTGTCAGTACCAATGCACTTATCTTTTCTTATCATTACAATATTGTCATGCCATTAGGTCCTGATGGTTGGGAAAAAGATGACAGTAACAAAAATAAAATGTAGTGAAGAATGTAACATCAAAGTCAGTTCAACACACAGAATACAATAGCTGTATGGAAAGAATACTAAAATATAGTGTGTGAGCAATAGCCACTGCAACAAACTTCTAGATTCTCCTTACTAATGAGAACCAGAATAGACTAAAAAAAGAATGCATTTACCTGTAGTCCTTTTTCAGATCTATAGCCCCAGTACCACTTGTGTCATGGCAGATATAGCAATTGGGTTTATGCCAAAGGTAAAATATGTATATAAATTCTAATGCTCCAAATTCTACTCATGATTAATGTCCCTTAGTAAATAATTTTTTTAATAAGTCAATTTAAAAGTTGTTTTAAAACACTTAAAACATTGATTTATTAAAAAAAATAATTTCTTCAAGTGTACATAGCCTTTAAAAAAACACACAAATGTACTTCAGCTGAGGAGTTATCTTTAGACACCACTTTACATATAGGATTAATCTACATAAAACGTTGAGTAACTTTGCAGATACATTGCATTATCTTGTAATAATTCCTGAGTTACAACCTGCATTATAGTCTAGCATTCACAGTTGCACTGGCTTCGGTGGTAAAATCTCCCAGCATTCTTTGTTTCGCTCAATGTCTCCCTGAAGCTTGGTGTTTGGTCTTCTAGGAAAAACAAACATTTCTAAAAAGGGGTTTTCCACGACCGAACAACTGATGACCTATCCACAGGATAGGTCATTAGTATATGATTAGTGGGGGTCCGACACCCGGACCCCGCACCGATCAGCTGCTCTGAATAGGTAGTCACTTGTCCAGTTCTTGGAAAATCCATTCAACAAGCTTGTTGTTGGTTTCGAATGAAAACCAGCAGAATTGTGAATGCAGCTATATAGGCCTATAATATAAGTTGTAACTCTGAATTAATGCATGATAAGTAAAGCAAAGAATATATAAAAATTTACTTAAGCTTTTATGCAGCTTTTATCTTTACATAACTTTATTTTATAAAAAGGTGGACATAAAAATGAATGATAGGTAATTAAAAGGTATTCTCTTACCAGTTTTTTTAGTTGTATCTATTTCTAGGAAAGGCTGTCATAACAGAAGTAAGAATACCACATTTTAACATCCGTATGACAGACAAGACCCATATCTTCGGCGGTTCTACGGAATCAATCTAATATCAGCAGAGATCCCAATGGAAATCCAAGGTTGGTTTAGCATAACTGCATAAAAGTAATGAAGTCGTTGCTTGCTACGGATGTAGACATCTTTAACTTAATTCTGTTAACTTGCTGCAGCGGGATATCACCATTGAGAAAGTCAAGATAAGAGATCTAGCCATTGTTTATTTAATGCGTTAAAAGTCAAGGTAAAGACAGCTACATTTGTATGTGTAAGTGCCCAATTTATCTCTCCTTAATCTATGCAGTAAGGCCAAATTCAGACAAGTGTGTTCGGTCCGTTATATACGTTCTTTGAGTCGGCCGCATTTCTCGGACCGAACACACTGCAGGGAGCTGGGCTCCTAGCATCATAGGTATGTAC
The DNA here is from genome assembly GCF_050947455.1 of Rhinoderma darwinii. Lineage (NCBI taxonomy): Eukaryota > Metazoa > Chordata > Amphibia > Anura > Rhinodermatidae > Rhinoderma > Rhinoderma darwinii. The sequence continues at coordinate 40,100,780 of NC_134697.1, read as the reverse complement.
GACGCTAGGTGTCACTGCCGGACAACTATCCAGTACCGTAATCATGTTTTCAGTGCGGGACAGTAGTTCCGCAGCGAGGCAGTGACACCTAGCGTCATAGATAACTATGATGCTAGGAGCCCGGCTCCCTGCAGTGTGTTCGGTCCGGAAAATGCGGCCGGCATGCGGATCGTATATCAAGGACTGAACACTCTTGTCTGAATTAGGCCTAAGCCAGTAATAAACCAATGTTATTTAGCGAAACTCACCTTTTTTTTTTTCGTCAAACAGTTTTTGCTAAATTTTTCCAATATAACAGGGGAGAAGATATGGAAGGAAGGAAAAAGGCCATGGGTGGGGTAGGAAAGAGTAAAAGGTGGTGCTATTAGACGGCCCAATACTGGCCGAAGAAAAACAAGCGCCGATCCATTCACAAGAAGTAACTATCGTTAATTTATGGGGAAAATCAATCGTTTACACGATCATTCGTCCCCATGCATTTAGATTATGTCGGCAGCACATCTCCCTGTTTACATGAGATGTGTTGCTGAATCCCGATCGGATCTTTTATCTGGCCAAAAACAATGATCTGCCAATAAATAAGCGCAATGTTTGGAAACGAGCATTCGTATGAACGCTCGTTTGTCCGATTATTGGCCCATGTAAAAGAGCCTTAAGGCGGGATTCACACGACCGGGTCGTTCCCGAGCCCGAGTGTCGGCCGGTAAAATCGCCCATTTTGCCCGGCCGGTTTGCATAAAGTTATGCATCCGTGCCGGGCCGGGCAGATCCGGACAGTGACATCAGCGGCAGCTCCTGAAGGGGAATCCCCATGTGTTCGGGGATTCCGCTTCAGGAGTTTCCCCTGATGTCACTGCCCAGATATGGACAGAGACATCAAGCGCTCTGTCCAGGAGCGGAATCCCCGAAAACACGGGGATTCCGCTCCTTCAAGGAGCTAAAGTGCGGCTAGCACATAGCAGAGCAGGGAGATACCTCCCCGCTCTGCTATAGTGGCGTCGCTACAGTAGTAGCAGCCGCAGCAGCTGCTGCTACTACTACTACTAGCTAGCGGCGCCATCGAAGGTGTCGCCGAGCCAGGGTGCTTTTAACAAGCAGGGGAAGGGAGCCAGCGCAGCGCTCCCTCCACATGCTGTACACCCCGGCCCTGCAACACAGTGTACAGCGATGCCATTCGTCAGAATGGCATCAACTCCTCCTCCTGACATGCACTCTGCGCTGTGAGGAGGAGATAGAGCGCAAGCGCCGGGAAACCCGGCCATCACTCGGAACACATTCCGGTGATGGCCGTGTAATACCCGGCCCCATAGACTTCTATGGGAGCCGGGCGGCCGGGTGTCCGGGCAAAGATAGAGCATATCCTATTTTTTGACGGCCGGATTTTCCGGCCGTCAAAAAATCGGTCGTGTGAATAGCCCCGTTAGGGGTCTATTATTCCTAATGCAGCCGGGTGCCGGCCGATTTATGAACGGCCGGCACCCGGCCGGGAAACCCTGCCGTGTGAATGAGGCCTAAGTCTCGCACTGTAGTTGTGGAAATTACATTCCGCATATTAAAACAAGAATATAAAACATCAATATGTTTATGGTAGTTATGACAGCTATAAAATGAGGTTTTGTAAGTTATTGCTACTGGTTGATAAACTTTCCTTCAATTGTGGAGTCTAGAAGGGGAGGAATCATGGGGAGTAATTTCGCATTGGTAAAACGTAGACTCTATTAGTCACTTTAAATGCCATGTCCCAATAAAAAGCGGATGGGAGAACTTGTGTTGTTTTGTGTAGGTTATCTATGAGGTCTTTACGTGGGACTTGGGAGGAGTTGTAACCAGGTCAATGCTTCTGTGGAGGGGTTAGTGTAATCAATTGGCGATATGAGGAAATTCTAATATGATATCTTCCGGGAAGTGTCTTTAACTTTTATCAGCAAGTTAACCACTAGGACTTGTGTGTTTGAATGCTAAAGGCCATGTAATGTTTCTCACATAACTGGAGGCCTGTAAGAAAAACAATGGGGATTGTGATAGGAAGTCAAATGTTTCCTGGAATTGAATAAATGTGAGCAGTCGAGAGGCATCTGTTGTTAGAACATTTAGTATGCGTCTCACTCCCCCCACCCCCTTCCCATCAAGTGAATAATTCTGTGGGTTTCAGTGTTTTTAATTGTGGGTTACCAGGGAATGGTAACAATTTTGAGTTCTGGGGGTTTCGATTTTCCCGACGGCGCAAAACTTGGGATGCTTTAATAGTCTTAGAATGAAGAGGGTTGAGACACATTTCATCTGGGAGTTTTTTTCTAGGGAGCATGGAGGATATATAATACGGAATAGGACACCTATGGAGGAGTCCGTTCATTGAGAGGGTTCTATGTGAACATTTCCATTGTAAGACATATTATCCATGCATGACAGCTTTAAATGGCCTTCAGAAGAGTCTAGCATCATCCATGTGCATTAAATTATCATCTATATAATTTGCTCATAATTTTCCAGCTAAGAAACTGTTGAAATTGTCTGAATTCGTCAGATATGCTGGAAAGTACTAGTTTCTGCTAAAGGTATATACAGTATTGGTCTATTGTGAAAGAAACGGGTGCATGGTCAGAGCTAATGAGGTTGTGTATTGAAGCATTTAAGTCAGGGAAAAGTACAGAGCAGATAAGAAAGTTATTTGTTTTGAAGTGGGAAAGTGTAGTCCCACGTGGTCGGGTTATGTAGCCTCCAGGGGTCGAATAGGCCCGGTTGTGTTAACATAGAAGTGTTTATCGATGTATTATAAATCACTACCCCATATAATTCTGTTTAGAGATTTAGAAAGTAAAAATTGGAGCAATAGGGAGAAAAAGTCTGCGATAGAGGTGTCGGGGGCATAAATATTGAGGCGTATCTATAAAAGTTTATTGTGATCCAGATAAATATATCCGGAATCAGGGACCACAGTGCATGCCGTGTATGATGTAATCAATATTTTTGTTTAATAATATGGCCAACCCTCTGAATTTGGTATAGAAGGAAGCGGATAGGAAGTCTCCTATCCAAAGGGCTTTTAGTATAGGAGGTCTGAATTTGTGTAATTCAGAAAAAGACAATATTAGAGCATACAGTCCAGCTACATTCCAGAAAACCACTTTTTCCAATGTTTGTGTTGTAGTTGTGTTTGCGTCAGTGCACGTTACAGTGGTTACCCTATACCTGTTTAGAGGTATAGATTAGTAAAATTGGTGCGTCTGGCCCGAGGTGCTTGTCCCAGTAAGCTGGCCTCTCTGACCACAAAGAATGAGAAGGTGACTTGTGCATCCTTCTAGGTAAAGAGGGGGGGGGGGGAGCGACAAAAAAAATAAAATGAGTTAACTGGTTAGGAGGAGTGGGAGAAGCCATTTGGGCTCATGAGGGATCAAGGAACATAGTAACATTGTGTTGAAGTGTGTAATTCACAAAGCTAGAGTTTGCTCTATTATCAATATAGTTAGTCTCCTAGGAGGAAGTGGTGTTTGGTTATTAGTGAGTCACCAAACCAGACGGTGCCGCAATCCACTGTGATACTTAAAGGGAATGTGTTGCCAGCAAAACATTTTTTTTTTTTTTTTAGTTAAACAATTAGTGTGTAGGTGATTAAACATTGTTCTAATTTTTTTTATTTTTTTCACGAGTCAGGAAATATTATAAATTGGATTCAATTTATAATATTTCCCAGCACTGGTCACTAGATGGAGCAATTCCCAAAATTGCAGCATTGCATGTGGTAAAGCAACCACATTGCTTTATGCTGCAAAATTGGGAAAAAATCCCTCGCTCTAGTGAACTCTCAGAATCCCCCCCTCCTTTATCCTGGCTAGTGCCGGGAGAAACGAGGGGTTTGAACGGTCTAACCTCCTACACTGTGTGTCGCCATTTTTTGAGCTAACACACAGTGTAGAAGGTTTACATACACTAGTAAACACACACTGAAACACGAACATACATAGAAATCACTTACCTGCTCCAGTCGCCGCCGCTCCCTCCGGTCCGTCTGCTGCCGCTGCTCCATGTGCACAAGTCCGGAAGCCGCGACCGGAAGTAGCCGCGACTTCCGGTCCACAGGAAAATGGCGCCGGACGGCGCGCATTTCAAATCGGACTGTGTGGGAGCGGCGCATGCGCCGTTCCCACACACTCGGCGTACACCATAGTGGATGGAACGGGCCCCGTTCGCAGTCCCTATGGGACTGTAGCTGCCGTATTCCATGTCTGTATGTGTCGTTAATCGACACATACAGAAATGGAAAAAAAAATGGCAGCCCCCATAGGGAAGAAAAAGTGTAAAAATAGAAAAAAAGTAACACACAAAACACACAAATAAATATAAACGTTTTTAATAAAACCCTAACATAAAACTGATATTAAAAAAAAAAATTTGGTGACACTGTTTCTTTAATGTGGCAGGATATTGTAGTTCGGATTTGATGTTGACTTCCACTAGGCGTTTGTAAACTCTCGAATAGACTCTTCGAATGAGAGCTTCTGATGGCGAAAAGATTTTGTTACCATCGACTTCCAAGGATCTTTTTTTCCCGGTAATTTCAGAGAACGCTTTCTTTTGTTAAATAGTGGAGAATCTTGGCAATTGTCGGTCGAAGTTGATTTTGAGATCGTTCTTTACCTAGACAATGAGCTCTTTCAATTGGATTCATAGGATAATCAGTTGGCAGGTCAGCGGCTTGCACGAGATCATAGGAGAGTAAAAGGAATAAATTGTGTTGGAAGTTATTAGACAATGCCTTGTTTATGGGCGTATGAAGAGCCTTCAGGGATTTATCAAAAGGTGGCATAAGCAGATGGGACACTACTTGAGTCATTACCGTGGTTTAAGCTTGAGCAGTAGATTCGTCATCAGGTGGACTTGAGGATGGGGAGAAAGAAGATGAAGGCATTTCTTCCTGGGTGGATGAGAGTTAGTTTTTGTCTGCTTATGCATTAGTCCATGATGTGGAGTTTGAGGAGTGCGTTTAGGTATTTGTCAATATCCAGAGGACTTGAGCATGAAAGAAGAAAAAAAGAGAGAGTACTCTATTGCACATACCATTCCAAAGTTGAGATCGTGGCTGTGGCCACATTGTTTGGGCCTTATCTGGTCCGATTGAGGACTAATGTAACCAGTTCTATACACCACGTCCAGTTCATGAGTGTCACAAATGATGTCAAGGCACTTTGTTATTGTGCTATATTGCAATGCACTTTATTGTGGCCTATTCTGCTTTAGGGTTATTTTGAATCCAAGTTTTTGGCGATCGTTGGTCTCACAGTGCACCCTGTTGCGGCTAGGTGTATGTTGTGTTGCGTCTGGATCAATGGCAGGACTTTAGTCCAGTCCTGGCTTAGACCAGTGTTGTAGGTCTCTCAGGTGGCACACCCGCCAGGATTTCAGCATTTCTGGCTTTACTCACTTGCTCATTAGCAAAGCAGCCCATTACAGCTCCCATTGAGCCGTTTAGCACCCAGATGTAGATTAGGCCGCGTGGCCAGTGTAATTTTCCTGGCTATCGCGAGGTACTTTGCATGCACCTGGGCTGGATTGCCAGCGGGTATTATGACATTTAGTTCAGTCCCGGCTTGGACGACATTGTAGGTCTATCGGGTAGCGTAAACACTGGGTGTTCAGCTATAATCTACTGCTGGGTGTGTAGCGTGGAGTCTGCTGGCGCCAAGGCTTCTCAGGGTCTAGTTTCTCTGGGTGTGGGGAAATTGTGCTTTTGTATTCTGTACAGCAACCTTTGGCACACCAGCTGTTGTGAAACTACAATTCCCAGCATGCCCATACAACTTCTGGCTGGAATAATAAAGCCTTTGGCTGTTACGGCATGCTGGGAGTTGTAGTTTCACAATAGCTGGAGTGCCAAAGGTTGCTGACCCTAGCTCTAAGATATTGTCCCCAACTGTAATGAGGGAAAAGACCAACTCGATTAGCTTTAGGACCGCTGTATTTACAGCTCAAGGACAGATAAGATGCAGCCACTATTTCAGGTACCACCCCCAGAAATTGCAACTTACTCATTTAACTACTTACTTTGGCTGATCCGTGAGTGGCCCAGCCAGAGCCTGGACAGAACCCAATCAAATATCTCTGGAGGGACCTTAACATAGTTAAGATGGGTCGGGTTTGAGGGCGAGTGTCAAAGTACGAGAGGATCTTTAGATAAGAATTGGGGAAGATCAAGATAAGTGTGCCAAGCTTTGTAGTGTAAAACCCACGAAGATTTGGGGCTATAAATCTCTGTAAAAGGGTCTGAATATTACTGTAAATGTGATATTTTTGTTTATTCTTTAAATAAAATTTACACAAATTTGATTTGCTTTGTCAATATAAGGTATTACGTGTAGATCGATGAGAAAAACAATATCCATTTTAGAATAAGGCTGTAATGAAACATGTAAAAAAAAAGTTAAGGGGTCGGAATGTACAGGTATGTTAAGGGTCACTTTCATTTTGGAAGGTCCACGTTTGGCTCAGCTTCAATCTTCTGACCGATGGTCTCACTTCATTCTCAAGTAACATAGTGGATACTATGATGGTGTGCTGCCCAGGCCTTAATGCAGCCAATAGTCTCCTAATCAGAACATTTCCACCTCCATGTTTTACAGTCGGTACCTTCCAGTACTGGGGCCAAATAATTTGTCTGGTCTGTCAAGAGCACATTGTTCCCAATGTGTTTGCCTAGGTGTTCATGGGCAAGTTTTGGTCTTGTCCTCATTCTTTCTAGACAGCAAAAATTTCCTCCTGGCACAACTCTCAAGTAGATCAAATTTGTGCAGACTTTTTCTAATAGTAGACTCATGGACTTTGACATCAATAGTGGAGAGACCTATCACTGGTTCCCACAATAGAATTCTAGGACTCCTGAAGACTTTTTTCAGAATCTTGGACAGAACTTGCTATAACAGCCTGGTCAAGTTGGCAGTTGTTTGAAATCTTATCCACTATTAGATGATCTTACGACAGTGGAATAATTGAGGTCCAATTGTTTGGGAATGGTTTTAAATCCATTTACGGCTCCTATAAAACTTTCTTTCTGAAGCCCTCAGAGAGCTTTTTGGATTTAAGCATGGGAATACCACACATTTCAACGAGGAGAAAATAAAATGTCTGAAGTGTAAATAAAACCGGTTTGTCCAAGATCCGTTATAACAATGTATTAATCATTTACACCTGGCAGTGATGCCACAGATTCTTATTTTGGGTCTTTAAAAGTAGGAAATGGCAGATCTGCAATTTTGTTTCCTAAAATATTGCACATTTGTTGCTGTTCTTTACTAGATTGCATCACCTTTACATACTGTTTGAATGAAAATCAAATATGGTTATTTCCACTTTTTGAAAAACATTTTCTCTTTCATGATTGTAAATAGTATAATTTGTTACTATTCTAAGGGTCTGTTCACACAGCGGATTTTGCTTGGCGGGTCCTGCCACAGAATTATTCCTGCCGTCGGAAGATCGGGCAGGACCATTCTTTTGTCAAACTAGCTGAAAAAAAATCAGTCAGCTGGAAAAAGAAGCGTCCGACTTTTATTAAAATGTATGGGAGGCGAAAAATGCCACAAAAATTTCACCATGTGAACAGGGTCTTAATGCAAGCCTACATTACGTTGTTAATCAAGTCTCCGGCGCGGTCAGCCATTTTTGTATTCATGGCTTTGACTACTGCAAAGACTTAATGTAAGACATTACCAGGAGAAACCGTGGATGGGAAATAAAATTCAGCACAATCTCAACAGATTTTTATGACATACGACGCTGCAGTTCTACAGTGGTTCTTGATTAAATATTATGGATCATATTCTATAGATAGAGTTCTATCTGGAGCCCTTCTGGAAATTAGATCAGTAAACTGGATCTAAACAAAAACTGACTTACCATTATTACAACTTTTTGGGTATATGGCATTAGTACATTAAGAAACTAGGGAACTAATAACGGCAGGATCAGACTGTACAGTTCCTGACTTCAAGCCTACATATTAACTGCCACACTAGTCATGGTTTAGAAAAGAAATGGAGGGGGGGGGGGGCGACAATCTCCCTGATCACCATTCTAAAATTCTACATCCATTTTTACTATATAAGTGAATGGCATTAGCGATTAACGAAGAGACCAGCTTATGGCTTAATTGTTTGCCTACATAGTCCAAAGATTAAAATTCCTTAAAAAAAAAACACCCACAAACAAAACCCAAGAAATACAGTTTTTTTTCTGGGCTTTTTCAGACTGTAGCAACCTTTATCATTTGCATTTTTTTGTGTAGTTTATGCAGTGTTTTGACATTCAAGAGGGACAACGTGGTATAAATAATGCACATGTACATATGGTTTTCCATAGATGCCAACATGGAAAGAAATATATTGCATGTCAATTTTTGGTTTGCAATGGCCACAAAATTGCGTGAAACACTGAAATCACGGCACGATTCATGGTAATGGCACGATTTTAACATAACTCGCAGATGACGCAGTGTCAGCCCCAACATCATTCTGAAGACTAAAGACTCCAAACAAATGGTCAGTCATAAAAACTCTCAATTCATCAAAACACTTGCTGCCTGGATCTCCAACCTATTACAGCGGATTGTGAAGGGCTCCAGCAGTGGGACACACTGTAATCAGCTTCTCATCGGGAGAACCTTCTAACAGCAAGACATATAAAGGAGAAAAATTGTGAACCAAAGTACAGCGCTGCTAACATCAAATGCAAGTCCAGACAAGGAGGTAATAAAAAGGATTTATTGGGTTTTTGATTAAAATAATGAAATAGGCAATTAAATAGGCTACGTGTTTTGACGCTGGACTAGCGTCATCAGGCCATGAGGAAGACGCTAGTCCAGCGTCGCAACGCGTAGCCTATTTATTTTAATCAAAAACCCAATAAATCCCTTTTATTACCTCATTGTGTGCACTTGCATTTGAAGTTAGCAGCGCTATACTTTGGTTCACAATTTTTCTCCTTACATGTCTCATTGAGCGCTTGTCTTTGTACCACCGGTTTGGACCTAGCTGCAGCTACATCACCCAATAACATTACCTGCCTACAGTAGAGTTGTGCCTACTACTCGCACAACTCCTAATGGTGAGCAAAATCTTCACCATTGTTCTTTTCCTGTATTTTCTCTTATGATCTGCACCATGTGGCGCTGTGGTATTTTCTCATTTTTCCTCTAGGTTTTAACAGAAAGGAATTGTCCAAAGCAGATAAAGTAAACTTATGGCTGGTCTTAATATTGTGACAAATATGAGGATGTTCATGTTTACCATGTGCCAAAGTGTAAAGCCAATGGGATATTATGAGGATTCAATGAAAGCAGTGCAGTCTACCTGTGGTTTGTGCCCTTTAGATGGAGTACGTCTGATCTAGAGAACACTAAACAATCCTGAGCATGTACCCCAAAAGACCACGCATTTTTTTGAAAAAAAACCAAAAACAAACAAAGCATTACAGCTACCACCCCTGACTTTTTTTTTTTTTTTTTTTAAAGTGTAACTAAACGTTTGACAAACTTCTGACATGTCATAAGTTTTGATTAGTGGTGGTCCGACCACAGTGACCCTCACCAATCTCTAAAACGAAGCTGCAGAAGTGCTTGTGTGGGCGCTCAGCCGCTTCGTTTGTTTGACTTTTTCTGGAAAGCCGATATATCGGAGTACGGGCACATAGACTTTCTATTCAGCCCATACGCCGATAAATTGATTTCAGGAAAAGGCCAAACAGAAACGAAGCGGCTGAGCGCTTACACGAGCGCTTCGTTTTAGCGATTGGTGGGGGTCACAGTGCTCGGACCCCACCAATCAAAACTTCTGAAATGTCCCTATGACATGTCAGAAGTTTGTCGACTGTTTAGTTACGCTTTAACGGTTGGAAACAATTAGAAAGTATTTTTCTTTTCATGCATCCTTGCCAGAACTAGAGTAGAATTACAATATTTAAAATAGCTTTAAGAGCAATTGAAAGCAAACAAATTCAACAATACAAATAAATGTAAAATTTTATGGCTTGTACAATTACATTTTTTTTTCAACATAAGAAAGCACCACCATCCCAATAAATGAACCACATTCACTTCCCATTTTTGTGCTTCCACCTTAAAAGCTCCTGCTCAGTGTCCACTCGAAGCTCAGAATTCTGTATCACTCAGAACATTGATCACTTAGTCAGGTTGTTCACAATAAATGAAATAATTGTACAATCAGCACTATAACAACTTGTATCACAACATTTTCTGCACAAAATAGTCCTAAAACAATATCGCTGTATAACATACATATACAGAAATCTACACTTACCCAACATGACATTAAAATTACACGTACCCCTACAATTGTATTCTAAATAATTAGTTTCAGGAAATATTAACTCGCATCGTACAAACCATAAGACAATGGATACATAATGCACTGTTAATAGTGTAATGTAGTATCAGGACAAAACTGCACTGATTAATTTAGTAAAGCTTTATAGTGGTCGGATCTCCTTTTTTGCTTATACAGAGCCCCGAATCTCCTTCATAGCCATAGAGTTAAATAATAAAACTCTGGCTAAGAGGATTTAAGGAGTTTACGGTCATTGTATAAAAAAAAAAAAACTATGCAGTATGCTCCCCCTAGTGGTGGCTGCACAGAGCCTGAATTTTATATTTGAAATATATGACTATAGAGGGAATGTGGAGCTCTGTATAAGACAAATGCAGCACCAAATCACTATAAAAAATATATTAAGAAATTTATCAGCAAAGAATTTTAGATCTATATAGGTAAATACAAAACGATCAAGGGTGCAATTTCACTTTAACATTTGAGGTAAAGTTACGTTTTTTTAATTTTTTTTATTTGTAAGTAAGACTTCATCAAGCATAATCTAAAAATTAAATCCAGTTTTTTGTACGCAATTACGAAAATATTCCAGTTTTCACACTGGCTATTGGAGAACATATAATAGGCTAACATTTCCAGCTTTCAGAAGCACACTTTTTTTTAAAAAAAAACAACCTTTGCTGTGTAGACTGGGACCGGATTAGCAGAGTCACCGGTCAATACACCCCAAGCACACTAATGAGATGACAGCCCTATTATACTGCTGAAGGACTAGACAAGGCCAGATCGTAACACTTAACACACAGATAAGACTCTGTATACAGTTCCCCTGCCAGTCCCTGGCCTCTGGGGGAGGGGCTGTATTTAATTTCTTAATGGAGATTGTATTGGTCTATATACAATTTTCTGTCCACTAACTCCCATTTACTGCAGCTGCCATAAAACACATAATAACAATACAGAAATTAAGTGTATGCCTACAATATAGCAGCAGCAAAGGAAGTTTTGAAAAACAAAAAATAAATAGCTACAACATAAAAAAAATAAGACATTGATGGTCAGATTTATCAAAACGGTCCTGGTTACCCATCGCAACCAATTCCAAACGCAGCTTTTATTTTTCCAAAGCAGTTAAAGTAAAAATCTGCACTCGTTTTTTTTTTTTACGGTTAGACAGTTTTAGTAAATCTGCTCAAATATTTCTTCTACACATTTACAATAATACTACTAAAATTAAATTCACTATAAATTATTTTTGATGGCGTTGCCCAGGATTAGGAAAGAAAAAAAAAAGTATCTCTTGTTTTCTTCAGAATCAGAGCAATGTTTCTTCACGGGCTGTGTCTGGTATTGCAACTCCTTAACTCAACAACAATACCAGATACCACCTATAGTTGCCGTGCTGTTTCTGGACAAAGATAGAAGACACTTTTTTCTAATCCTGGACAAACACGTACACGTGGTCCCTTAGTTGTTACATAAAACTATAAAAAAAACAATTAACATTTGAGAATAATGCATAGAAATCCTTGTTCAGGTCTTGCATTTTATAACCTGTTTTTTTTCTTTTTTAAAAATAGCCAATAGTCTAATAAAGTAAAACATTGTGTAGGGAGGTAATGTCAGCCATTCAATCTTAACTTGGTAAATATCTGTTAATAACTTAAAGAGGCTCTGTCACCAGATTTTGCAACCCCTATCTGCTATTGCAGCAGATAGGCGCTGCAATGTAGATTACAGTAACGTTTTTATTTTTAAAAAACGAGCATTTTTGGCCAAGTTATGACCATTTTTGTAGTTATGCAAATGAGGCTTGCAAAAGTCCAAGTGGGTGTGTTTAAAAGTAAAAGTCCAAGTGGGCGTGTATTATGTGCGTACATCGGGGCGTTTTTAATACTTTTACTAGCTGGGCGCTCTGATGAGAAGTATCATCCACTTCTCTTCAGAACGCCCAGCTTCTGCCAGATCACGCTGTGACGCCACTCACAGGTCCTGCATCGTGTCAGACGAGCGAGGACACATCGGCACCAGAGGCTACAGTTGATTCTGCAGCAGCATCAGCGTTTGCAGGTAAGTAGCTACATCGACTTACCTGCTAACGCCGATGCTGCTACAGAATCAACTGAAGCCTCTGGTGCCGATGTGTCCTGGCTCGTCTGACACGATGCAGGACCTGTGAGTGACGTCACAGCGTGATCTGGCAGAAGCTGGGCGTTCTGAAGAGAAGTGGATGATACTTCTCATCAGAGCGCCCAGCTAGTAAAAGTATTAAAAACGCCCCGATGTGCCTCCTCTCTTCTCCCTTTAACCTCTATCTGCCCCGAGGACGTGCTCTCTCCTCGCCGTATGTATGAATACGCCCAGTTGAAGCACTTTTATGGAGCAGTTAATCGACGCGCACATCTCCACCGGTTGTTAACTGACTTTGAACGCCTCTGTGTCTCCACCCAGCCCCCTACCCACGCCATCTCATTATACAAACTACTACTTGCACAGCGATCCCAACAACTCCCCTCCTTCTGCGGGGCTTGGGAGAGAGAATTACAGACTACATTTACAGAAGCACAGTGGAAGAGGTGTTTCACCCTTTCTCAAAAAGTCTCTATAGCCAGTAGGGCCCAGGAAACTAGTTACAAAATTGTCTCTAGATGGTATCGGGTCCCGGCGGCTCTGCATAAATGGTTTCCATCTGTGCCTGACAGTTGTTGGCGGTGTGGTGCTGCGGGAGGCTCCATGTTACATGTCTGGTGGAGTTGCCCCTTGTTGAGGAGTTTTTGGGATGCAGTACTTAGATTAATACTAGAAGTTACCGGAGTTTCTGTTCCCGATTCCCCAGAAGCTGCTCTGTTATTTATGTTCCCGATGCCAATACACGTTTATAAAAGTTCCCTAGCTAGACATCTCCTTCAGGCGGCAAAGTCAGTGATCCCGCGCAGGTGGAAAACTGCAATGCCTCCAACATTAGATGAGTGGTTTCGGGAGGTTGCCGTGATACAGCACATGGAACACCTGGTAGCTCACTCCCCGGCAGCTGTGGTAAAATATACGTCTACATGGTCGCCATGGATAGTGTTCCTTTCGTCTTCTTCATACCTCACGGCCGTGACCTGAGTTGGCCTATGCCCCTGTGAAGTGTACGGTGGTGCTTATTTTCTGTTGGCTGCATTCATAATACCCCGGAACAGGAGTCCAGGATCCTCTTGCCCTCGCCCTTCCCTCCTTTCCCTCCCTCTCTTGGGGCCTTTTCTATTCGTTCTTTTCCCCTGTCTAGGGTAATGTGCCTCTCCTTCTCTGCTTCAATTAAGTGGCCTCAACGTATGCTCTGCTGCTTTGCTCATGAACTCATTCATGCTACTGACGTATACTGAATAATGTTCTTGAATGGGGATGTGATGCACATTTCTGATTTTGTTTTAGTGGGTTTTTGCTTTGGTCTTTGACCTTGTTTGTTTGTTAATTTACTGTGTGGAGGCCTTCCCTCCACTATGTCTTGTAACTTTGTGTACTGAAACTTAATAAAACTTTGAATAAGAAAAACGCCCCGATGTACGCACATAATACACGCCCACTTGGACTTTTAAACACACCCACTTGGACTTTTGCAAGCCTCATTTGCATAACTACAAAAATGGTCATAACTTGGCCAAAAATGCTCGTTTAAAAAAAAATAAAAACGTTACTGTAATCTACATTGCAGCGCCGATCTGCTGCAATAGCAGATAGGGGTTGCAAAATCTGGTGACAGAGCCTCTTTAATTGTCAGGGTCCTGGCACAAAAGAAAAATCCTGTCACAGTCACAACATATGTTTTAAAAAAAACGAAAACATTTTTTTTCAGTATCTAATTCATTGGATATCAGCGGCACTAGATCAAAAGACATAAGTAGGTGGGTGCACGCCTTAGGGACACGGTCCAATGGCCCCTTGCGGAACAAAACATGCACTCAATACAGTATACGACTTGCATTCAGGATTTGCATAGTATTGCCTTATATTTAATGATTATGAACTGTAATAGTCCCGATTAGTAAAACGAGGGGTGAAGCCAGATGTGGTGGATTTGCGCTGCAGCTTCTGCGTTGCAAAATTTGCAGCAATTTGCAGTACAATACAAGTAGATGGGATTTTCCAAACCCCATCCACACGTAGCGGAAAAAAACTGCACTGAAAGCAGAGCCTGGTGTGGATTTTCAAATCTGAATCATGCTTTTTTTTCTGCGGAGAAGCAGCAGATTTTTACCACAGATATCACCCTTTGCAATGAATATGGTGAAACCCAAGGCAAATCCATGACAAAATCTGCATGTACCACAAGCGGATATTTCCGCAGGTTTGTTGCGGATTCACGGCGGATATTGTCCACGATTGGCCATGGTCTAATCACAGCAAAGTCTTGGCCCGGGACAGTAAGTAACAAAGAAAGGAATAAAATGTGCACTACTCAATATAAACTGGTATTTTACTTTTGTGTCCTGCGTGTAATTATGAGGCAGAACCAGACTGCGAGCCAGCGGATAATGATAAAAAAAAGAAAACTTTCTTTGAAGATTAGGCGCCCGGTTTTCTTTCAGAGTTTTCGATAAATTCTTCTACATAATCCGAGCACATAACAAATAACACGAGGATAGGATTGTGATTAAAATAATAAGCCAATTATGCTGTGCAACAGTTCAGAGGGAAGAAAAAAAAAAATAGGTCTTCTTTTCGACAAGTTCTTCATAGCAAATTACAGTTAATATGTATGTGAATTATTTACTTCCAGTTGACAATACATTTATACACGTACAGACAATTATATGAAGATCAAGTCATTCTTGTGATTGTAACCATGACTTCGGAACCAGCCTATCTTTTATGGACTTCTGTCTTGGAGCCGGAACTGGTTTTGATAGAACCTCCTCAGCAACTCTCTCAATCTGGTCATTGCCCTCGGTGGATATGGGCTTTCTCAAAGGGGCGATTGGTCTCTGGAACTGTTGCATGATAGAAGACAATTTGGCATCAAGAGACTTGCGAGAAAAGCTTGATCGTGGCCAGATATTCTCCTTTTCTGTAGGATCTGAGACCTTATGATCGGTACTATATGGAGTTTTGTTGGGGGGTGGGGGTGGAGCTCTTCTCTTCTTTCCTTTGCCATCCAGAAGGTTTGATTCATTATTTTTTGATGTTGGAGAGAGTGTGTTCTTTTCAATATGAAGTTGATGATTGCCATCAAATAAAACAGACCATGGAGGTGGAACAGAGTCTTGCTGACCAATGAGAAACTGCCCATCTGTCTCTTCAATCTTCCTGTGCACAATATCGGATAGACTTTCAAATTTTACAGGAGAGCCAATGCCTGAAAAAAAATAATTTTATAAAATGCAGAATGGAATCAAAACCAAGTCAAGTATTTGTACATCAATGGCTCCCTATGCTTCATATTTTTTTTCCTCGCCTCCATACATGTATACACATTTTAAGAAGATCAAGTTTTAGTAGTTTGGCAATTTAACTTTAAGGCTGTGTTCACATGCCACGGTCAATTAGCATTTTTTGATGTGATTTTGCGAAAATTGTGGCAAAAAAAACCAAACCCTGCAAATTGACCATGATGGGTGATCCCGGCCGAAAATTGTCTAGTGATTAGTTGATAATTAAATGGGATGTCTGAGATTTTCAATTCATGGCCTTTTCTTAGAATATAAAATCAATATAGGACTAGTGTGGGTCCGACCCCCGAGTCCTCCACCGATCAACAGAACTTGGTTATTCAGGCTCAGTGAGGTACATATTGGGTGTATCGGTGCCGGATAGGATACCACAGCTAAGACAACTTAATTGAATGGGGTTGAGCGGAAGTACCAGGCATAGCCACATCCTTACAAACGTCGCTGTGCCTGGATAACAACGTCCTGATCAGTCGGGGTCCCGGGGGTCGGACTCCCATCAAATAGACATTAATGGCATATTGTAAGGATAGGTCACTGAAAACCACAAACAACCGCTTTGAATGCAATCTGAAAAAATCAGTAGGGCTTTACTGGTGAACTGAATTGTTAAAAAGGAAAAAATTACTGTACTGAGAGTACAAACAAGTGCTACAGAACAAAGAAAGAATAAGTATTGGAAAATACAGGTTTACATAGATAAAGCAGATTTTTATTTTACAGCGTATATCATTCACAGATATGCAGGAAATGAATAGGAGTTACGGAAACCAGATAAATGATTTCACTCAGCAGGTTTCATAAGTCCAATTCTTTGTTTGTCCCTCGCCACCCCTCCTGAATGAATAGGAATAAACCTGGGCTATTCTCAGGATTTGTGATGGTCACAGCGGTCCATCCTCAACCAAGGTTTTATTATCTGTTTTTTGGATGGGATTGTGATGCAAATTCCCCTGAATTCTGAGTGACCAGTAGTCCTAGAGAACAAGAAGTAATGCACTGTGAAACCATAGCACATACTGCCAGTTGTCAAACCATACGGCTGCATTGACAAACTCAGCCCAGCTACATATATTTTATCCGTGCCAAATATATGACGCTACTACACGGTAATACAGTATATAAATAACACTCCCTATATTGTGTACAGTGTACAAATCAAACCCATCCATGTGCGCACGGGGCACAGTAAAGTCCAAGTCAGATTGGTGAGCGCTTGATGGACTCTGCTAGTTTGGGAGTAGGGAAGTAGTAACACATTTTCCCACAATGTATGTACATGGAAAAACATTCTTAGGCTCTGCTCACATAACGTCTACTTAAGAGGTATGTGTCGGGAGGATTTCCAAACGTATACCTTAGACAGAAGGGTATGACAAATCCCACTAAACAGGCAAACAATGGGAAAAGTCATTCATAGACCCCATTGAAAAAAGCAAAAAAATAAAATAAAATGTGGTCGACCACTAGACTTACTAGGCTATTCCATACTGGGAATTCAGTAAGCTGATGAATACCGGCACGGTGAATGCCAAAAGGACACACTTTTGGAAAAAAACGGGTGAATTGGGGCCTATAGATCCCTTCAAGATATGTGCCAGGAGCTTTCTCGACGCCTATGCCAAACATAAGAAATGTAGTGTAAACCGAGCCTTACACATAGATTAGTAATAATTAGATGACTAATTCTGGTATCTGTACGAGTTCCCTTTGTTAGGATTTATTTAAACCAATAATGTAAGATATGGCAAGAAAAAAACAAAATAACAACATAGAAATCAAACTGAGCTCAGTGCGGACAGTAGATCGTGTGCATAGACCATGAAATAAAATCCAGTGCCTTTTTTTTTTTACCTTCCACATCTACAAATTACACTTACTCATATCATGGTACACGGACGTTGCCTCTTTTGTAAGAAACAATGGTGGTTTCCGTGGCGACATAATCGCTATTTTCATGAGTTCTTCTGCACAATGCTTCCACTGACCTAAGAGAGGAACAACTGTGTTAGCAGGGAAGCATCATTTACACACAAAATATATTTTTCCTTTGATGGAGGTTCTGATTTTCCTTCATTAAGCTGATCAAGAAACATAACTATCTTGCGTGTGCACAAAGGACAACAGGGGAGGGAAGACAAACTCTTAGGTCTTCAGTGTCATATTTATGGTAACGTAAAGAAGCTAAAATGATATACAGTACACCGATCACCCAGTAAAACCAGTAACTAACCTTATATTGATCCGAATATAAAGCCTGTATTACATTTACATAGTGCATTCAGTCTGCAGGCTTCAGAGCGCAAATCTCCCAACATTCCCTGGTTACTCAATGGCTCCAAAGAGCTTGTGCGGGTGAGTTGCATTCTGAGGATTGCACAAAAATCGGATATTGGAAGAAAAGTAACTGTCTCACTGCATTACAGGAGCTCCGCTAACCTGTTACCGGTTTGTCTGTCCACAAACTTGTTGACTGGTTCCACCAGCGTAATGGCGAATGCAGTTCTGGCCTATCATGCAGGCTTAAACTCCAGGCTCTTAGAAGATAAATAATACTATTTACAAGCTATGAGCATTTTTATATTTATGCAAATGAGCCTTTATGTACAACTGGGCGTGTTTACTTGTTTTACTAGCTGGGCGTTGTGAATAGAAGTGTATGATGCTGACGAATCAGCATCATCCACTTCTCTTCGTTACCACCCAGCTTCTGGCAGTGCACAGACACACAGCGTCTATGCAGACATTAAATATATGGATTAATAAAAATTATATCACTGCTATATTTACTATAATTGGTCAAATTGCATGAACTCACTACGACAAAGCGACCACATACAGCCAGGTCCCTACACTAAACCGACTCACGTTTCTCTTGGACCTTGGCTCACAAACTAATTCCGGGTAGGTAGGAACTGGCTTTATTCTCTTGTAATTGACAGCTTTGTCAGATGGGAGGAGTGCTCGACCAAAACGCAGGCAGTCACCACCTCCAAATGTCCTGCTGCATCTTTGCGTTTGTTTGCATTGAAGTCACAGCAGATTAGAATCCTTCCAGTTAGTTTTTATTTGGAGATGCTGACTGACTGTTTTTTTTGCATTGCAAATATGGGGGTCGTGCATGGTTCTCATCTGGTTCCTTTCTTCCCAGAGTTTATTTTGTAGACCTAGACCCAAGCGAGAGGTGTCTCCTGTTGTAAAGTATAATGTTTTGTGCAGGGACCCATTTATATTAGGTCATCTTGTCGTGGCACGTGGGCTCATACTATTTGATCAAAATGTGCACGAAGTATAGTTAATATAGCAGCAATAAAATGTAAAATAACCCATATATTTAAAGGCTATGTGATTATTAGACTTTTAAATAGGTTTTTATTTTTTACTTTTTGTGATACAACATCTATGTAATCCTGTATTCATAGAAGCTGTATCTTGGTGTATAAGCCGAATCCGTCAGGTCTGGAGGACTGACGGCTGAGCAGAAAGCTGTAACTTTATGAACTTAGATGTGATCGATAACAGCTGGAGGACCTGCTCCAAATAAAATCAACTTAATAAAAACCTATTTAAAAGTTGTATAAAATCACATTATACACAGTTCTTTATAAAAATAAATAAAAAAATTTCCAATGGTTTACATAGACTTTAAATCGTTGCATATATCTTAGCGCCTACAGAACACTACCGGGTCTATGTTTGTTTGCTATTGCATTGCAGTCACAGCAGATTTGCACCTGTCAATTTATTATCTAACTCTGTTTTTTGCTAGGTCCTCAGAGTTAGTCTCCTCCTAATCAAGGTCACTCAAACATATTAAGCCCACTTAAACTTTGACCTTTATATCCTATAGGACCCTTGTTTTAATAGACGAGAGAAGAAATTACATTGACTGTTCAAGAGCAATTGCATAAATACAACTCACCTTGGTACCTGGACGAGGGAGCCCATGTATAGCAGATAAATATATAATCCCGTTATACCAGTACGCAGCATCACAAAAACCAAAGTGTTAAATCATTAGTGGATTTTGGATAAATATTTGTTTGGTGAATGATCCGATCTGTGAGCAGCTGTCATGCAATGTCAAGAACTTGTACAACAGCTGTTCCCAAGCAGTTCATACAGTGCTGTCAGCTGCTGATAACAGGGCAACAACTTGGCTCATTAACACAGTGCCGTTATCTTCCTAACCTGAACTATTGTTACACTACACAGCTAGAACAAAGAACGAATCAATAGATACTTTCTTTTGAATGATGGAGCGTTCCAATATTTCTTGTTTGACATTTGGATGGAGAACTTGCAGAAAAATACATAAACGTTATTAAAAGGTACAATTAACCTTGGCTATAGCTGCACGGCTGGACAAGGCTTCATGTAACATCAATCCCTGTGTATTTCAGTGTATGGCTAATCATCATTATGTAGCGGCACACATGAACAGAATGCTAATCGCATGAACAAGATACAAAAGTTCTCAGTGCCCTTGGAGGGAATTTCAGCGCAGACAAACAGAACCTGAATAGATTTAATATTCCAATCAACTCATCTTATAATCAGTCTAGAAATTCACTAGTCACATGAGAGGTATAAGGTTCTCTAAAGCTCACGGCTCAATGATAGCAATTAAAAGGTAAGTAAATGAACAGGATGTTTTCTCCTACTAGTGAACTGAAGAATGAAAGCCATGTCAGCAGCAGGACGCAGGAGCAGGACAGGGTCTTCCATTGAATAGACATAACTCAAGTTGCTCTGCAGTTATTTACATATGATTGATGACTAGGTAGACCGCCAGATGCATGTCACAAACGATCTATGATTAATACAAGTTTTAACACAGGACAGAAACATTTTTCGAGTAAATCAAAAGGATAGCCAATCATTTTGGCATCATAACAGTGGTAATTGTTCCAAAGACTAATTATTAATGATATTGGATTAAAAATCATTATGCTTACGGCTACTTGAGATTAGACTAATTGAAGAACAGAGCAAACTTTTCAAACGGCGTGTCTAGTGTGGTGGGGTAAGGAGTTAAGTGGACCATGTACATTAATTAGATGACAGCCTAATGTATTTCATTAGAGGGGGAGATCAATGGCTGCCTCTAACACCGCTGATCTCTTTATAAACAATGAGCTCAGACAGGAAAAATCCAACCTGTCTGATCCTTGTTCCCCTGGTGGCAGATTATGGGAGTCAAATTCAAAGAGTGTTGGTCAAAATACTATCTATCTAACTATCCACACACATAAATTCTATAGGAAGAACGTGTGTGTGTGTGTGTGTGTGTGTGTGTGTGTGTGTGTGTGTGTGTGTGTGTGTGTGTGTGTGTGTGTGTATATATATATATATATATGGAGAAAAAAAAAGGGTGATCAGGAGATTGTGATCAACTGCACAAAACAAAAACGAATATATTTATTATAGCTACGAATTTATTACACTATGGGCCAATGCTACATACAGAAGCTTGATGGGTACAAATAGGTTAAATGTTTATTTTTTTTATAGAAGAAAAAAAACCTAATAATAATCAGATGGCTTTGTTATTTTTTTTCTACCTCTGCCAAAATTAATGTTGCAAGAAAATGCCAGTTTGTAAAACACCAGAAACATGGTAATTAAATATAAAAGAAAACAGACAATATTTCATTGTCTATTCCTGAAGAAAAAAATGTAATTAGATTCATGCTTGGGGGAAATCTAATCTGAATGTGGCTGGTGGTAACTGCACTCACTGGAGACATTAGCACGAGAGATGAGGAAGTCAGAACAGGCAGGAGAAGGATTTCATGGCGGTTCATTATGTTAGGAGCGATTCACTAAAATACAACCTCGACTATAAACCATATCCTAAAACCATCCACAGAAACCTACCGATAACACCCAGCCACATGTATAAGGCTAAGTCTTCATGCACACGACACAAGCCTATAGCACAGCCAGACTGTGTGCCGCCATACAATGCAGCGTCAGGTGCTACTATATGAAGTGTTATTTTCCACTAAAAGCAATGCTTCTATGGGAGAAGAGCTATATAATATGGCATGTGATGGAGTGTGTCACAATTATTTTTTGTGCTGAATTCCTACAGAAAAGACTCTGCAGATTTAAAAAAAAAAAAGAAATTAGGAAAAAAAAAAGTTATATTACCACATCCTCACGTACGCGAGTCAAGCAGCGGGAGCAGAGGTTGCAATGATGCTTTAATATGCATCATTGACTACTGTAGAAGGACTAACATGGTTTTAAATCATATTTGAACGCATGATTTATAACTAAGAGTATTCTATCCAAAGAGTTTTATGGTATATCTTGAGGATTTGACAAATGCCTGAGAGGTGGTTCCTGTACCTTAGTTATGGCAATGCTTCCCTGCATAAATAGAGTTTTGGAGAACATACAGTTAGCGCCAGAATTATTTCAACAGTGACACAAGTTTTGGCATTTTAGCCGTTTACCAACACATATTGAATATACAGTTACATAATCAATATGGGCTTAAAGTGCAGACTCTCAGCTTTAATTTGAGGATATTCACATCCTAATTTGAGGAAGGGTTCAGGAATTACTGCTCTTTAATATGTTGCTGCCTCTTTTTCAAGGGACCAAAAGGTAATTGGACAATTATCTCAAAAACTATTTAATGGGTTGCATGGGGTATTCCCTAGTTAATCCATCAATTAATCAGGTAAAAGGTCTGAAGTGGATTCCAGGTGTGGCATTTCCATTTGGCAGCTGTTGCTGTGAACCCACAACATGAGGTCAAAAGAGCTCTCAATGCAAGTTAAACAGACCATCGTTAGGCTGAAAAAATCCATCAGAGAGATAGCACAAATGTTGGGAGAGCGGCCAAATCAACAGTTTTGTACATTCTTGAAAGAGGTAAGAAAAAAATTAAAAAAAATAAAAAAGAGCGCGCTGGTGATCTTGTGAACGCCAAAAGGCCTGGAAGTCCACGGAAACAGTGGTGGATGATCACAGAATCCTTTTTATGGTGAAGAAAAACCCCTTCACAACATCTACCCAAGTGAAAACACTCTCCTGGAAGAAGGTGTATCAGTATCTAAGTCTACCATAAAGAGAAGACTTCATGAGAGCAAATACAGAGGGTTCACCACAAGGTGCAAACCATTAATCAGCCTCAAAAATAGAAAGGCCAGATTAGACTTTGCCAAACAACATCTATAGAAGCCACCCAGTTCTGGAACAGCATGAAACTAAGATCAACCTGGACCAGAATGATGGTAGGAAGAAAGTATGGTGAAGTCCTCTGTAAAACATGGGCTGGAGGCGATGTCCTGTCATTCTCCTGTCGCTTGTGTGAAGGAACTACAGGAGTGACAGGACAGCGTGATCTCGCGAGATCACGCAGTGCTGTGAATTAAGCTGGACATGAATGAAGAGAAGAAGTGAATGACGCTGATTGGTCAGCATCATACACTTCTCTTTACTACGCCACTTGGTCAAGAGTAAAAAAAAAACGCCCACTTGGGCATTAAGGACAAATTTGCTTAACACTTAAAATGGTCATAACTGTTTTCGTGTTTTTTTTTATTTTTTAAAAACACATTTTTGACAAACATTCCTTATCTACATTAAAGCGCCTATTGGATTAGGTAGAAGATAGGGCAGTTAAACTGGTGACAGAGCCTCTTTAACTTTGAAATAAATAATTTTTTTAAACAAAGCCCATAAAAATAATAAAAGTATGGTATACTTTAACGTTTGATATAAATTAAAGTTAAGCGGTGAACAAATAAATGATAGCCGAGTTAAGCACTTTTTACACGGTGTCCAACAGAGCTATACAAATATATTCAGTGTATGCCATACGCTTTCACAGTAAAAAAAAAAAAAACACACCACATTTACCACACTATATACGTATTTCTAGTGGATACCTTAATAGAATAGTGCAGTGGACTAGAGGCTAAAACGACACTCTTTTGGCCTCCACCGGGTGAATAAGGGCCTTTGGATATGTCTAATACATACGCTGGTAGTTTCCCCCAATGCTTACAGTTAACTTACACTACAAATATCTTGAGAAAAGGGCCTTACTTTTTTATGCATTCTGCCATTAAAAAAAAATGATGTACCCCAAAATGATGTCTTAGACATTTGAAACTCATCCAATCAAAAATACGGCCTCAAATATGTGCTGATAATGGTGATGAGCCGTCCAACAGCGGATCAGAGTTTGAGGGTCAATCGGGGCGGGCTCATCACCATTCTTAGAACTTTTTATATTTGCACTTCATATTGCATGTAATATACTACGCAGATCTGCATGTACTGTTGCAGTTTTCTTTACAAACGTAGACTAGTGTTTCCGGGTTGATAAATGACTTTGTATCTACGATTTCATGTTTATATCATCTGCATGTGGGTTTGTGTATGGTATGGTGGGCTGCTTGGATTTTTCTTCCTGTATCTTGAATGTGGTGTGCCACATAACTGTGGTCCCTCCATTTTTTCAACTATTTGTAATGGCATATTTTTTGACATATGAATAAAATATTCTATTTTGCGATATTGCTCTGGGAATTGTGTTTGTTTTGGTTCTGCTAGTTGTTTTGAGGCGCCCCCTGTTGAGTACAGGTGAGGAACACTTTGTAGGTTGTACCCTTTAAATAGTAACTGGAAAAACAAGATTCTAATACTATAAGTAGCTTGTAGGCTTCTCATATGAATAAATATATGGGTTTTCGTTTTGAACGGCATTGAAAGGAGTTCTTATTTCCCACTTTGTTTGCAGATGAAACACTAAATCCTTCCTTCTGTAACCAAAACCCCACAGCCCCGAGATGTAGTCATAGCCCTGCTGTAACAGAATGAATGGTATTGGCAGAAGTGCTATACACCGTGTACACTAGCGCTAAAACATCCACTCCTGTTTATCAATTACAAAAAGAATGTTTTTAGTGGAGAATGTATTGAAAATATGAAATAAAAATAAAACTAGTTACACAGAGTATATTTATCCCACTTCATACCAGTATAAATAACAGGTAATAAATACTACAGGAAAAGTGTGTACAATGCCGTCCATTCAAACCTACAACAAACCAATGTTTATGGAATGACTTAAAGGTAGAGACTTTGGTACTAGCGCAAACAACCACCCAACTCTGCAAAAATGGCAAGATGAAAAATATTTTTACATGTAGCGCCCAGCAAGACCACACGGAAAGAAGCCCCATAAGAAAAATCTAGGTCCTGCATGCTGGTCAGGTATACTGGGATGTGTGGTTCAACAACAAGATAAGTTAAAGGGGTTGTCTGGTTTCAGCAAATTAAAGTTATTCTTTGTATATTTAAAAAAGTTAGACAATTTTCCAATGTACTTGGTTTTCAAGATCTCTGCTTGTTGTCACTTAGTAGAAAATCCATCGTTTTACTTCCAGTGGATGATTCTGTCCATGGTCATGTGATGTGATGACACAAAAGGTGCTGGGATCATTAGAAGACACAGCTCTGATACACATACTGTAACGAGTCAAGCACCTGTGTGTCCATCACATGACCATGGACAGAATTTTAACCACTGGAAGGAAACAATCAATTTCCTACTGAACAACAACAAGCAGAGATTTAGAAAACCTGTGAGCTACCAAAACAGAAAGGATATTGGAAAATTGAATAACTTTTAAATATGCAGAAAAAAATAAATACATATATATATATATATATTTATTTATTTATTTTTTAAACCGGACACCTTTAACCCCTTAACGCACCATGGCAACTGTACGTCATGGTTTGCACTGCATTGAGGCACCATGAAGTACAGTTACGTCATGGTGTTTTCTGTCACCATGTCAAAAGACATGGTGACAGAACAGTGACATCGGCTGTCACAGACAGCCTATTGTTCACCCGACGAGTCCCAGTGACTATCACGACGCGGTCTGAGATTGCGGTGATTGGTCAGTCAATAGTGACTGACCAATCACAGCATTGCAGCATGGTTACCTGGCTAAAAGAGAAGCATCAGCGTTTGCAGGTAAGTAGCTACATCGACTTACCTGCAAACGCCGATGCTGCTGCAGAATCAACTGAAGCCTCTGGTGCCGATGTGTCCTCGCTCGTCTGACACGATGCAGGACCTGTGAGTGACGTCACAGCGTGATCTCTCGAGAACACGGCTGTGTCTGCACTGTCAGAAGCTGGGCGTTCTGAAGAGAAGTGGATGATGCTTCTCATCAGAGCGCCCAGCTAGTAAAAGTATTAAAAACGCCCCGATGTACGCACATAATACACGCCCACTTGGACTTTTACTTTAAACACACCCACTTGAACTTTTGCAAGCCTCATTTGCATAACTACAAAAATGGTCATAACTTGGCCAAAAATGCTCGTTTTTTAAAAATAAAAACTTACTGTAATCTACATTGCAGCTCCTATCTGCTGCAATAGCAGATAGGGGTTGCAAAATCTGGTGACAGAGCCTCTTTAAGGCCAACCGGGAGTCGGGGCTTAAAAGGCTTCTGGCCGCAAATAAAAGATTGCGGCGGGCTCAGAAGTTGAGCCTGCGCCATCAGCCGAAGGGTGTCAGCTGTATGTTACAGCTGACATCTTGCTGTAACGGAGCTAGCTCCGTTCCCTGCCTTTAACCCCTTAGATGCCACCATCAAACGTGATCACGGCAACTTAGTGGTTTCCAGGAGATCGGCAGCGCTGCGATGTGGTCGCAGGGATGCCGATCGTTGCTATGGCAACCGGAGGCCAACAGTGGCCTCCTGGTCTGCCACGTAACGAAGCCTATTAGGCCCCGCCCGAAGGCGGAGCCTAATAGGCTTGCTGTCAGCGAATAGCGGACAGCTCTAATGCATTGCATTATGTAGGTAGTGCAACGTATTAGAATAAAGATGAAGTGTAGGTCTTCAAGTCCCCTAGTGGGAGACAAAAGAAGTTATAAAAATGTCCAGTAAAAGTGTTAAACTAAGTTAAAAAATTAAAAACTGCCTTTTCTCCTATAAGAAGTCTTATTATAGGAAAAAACTGAAAAATGCACACTGCAAAAAAAACAAAAAACAGGCAGCTATTTTTTTGGTCACCATCCTTTCTAAAGTATAGAATAAAGTGATCAAAACGTTGCACGTACCCCAAAATAGTACCAATAAAAACTACAACACGTCCCACAAAAAAACAAGCCCTTACACAGCCTTGTCAGCGTAAAAATTAAAAAAAAAGTTATGGCGCTCAGGATATGGTGACACAAAAAATGAAATATTTTTAAAAAAAAAGTGATTTTATTTTTTGTGCAAACGCTGCAAAACATAAAACTATATATATATATATATATATATATATATATATATATATATATATATATATATATATATATATATATATATATATATATATATATATGGTATCGCCGTAATCGTATCGTCCCGCAGAATAAAGAAAGATTTATTTTATTACTCCTGGGTGAACACTGAAAAAAAAAAAATGGAATAAAAAGTGATCAAAAAATTGGTACCAATGAAAACTAGAGATTGTCCCGCAACAAATAAGATCTGGTGGAGAAAAAATAAAAACGTTCTGGCTCTCAGAATATGGCGATGAAAAACGTGCAGAGCGTTCCAAAAGCGGATAAGATTGGGCACCATTCATCAGTGCGACACTGGCCACATATCTCTGAATTATTTATTTACCCCATTATTATACCCTGATGTACTCCGCACAGATTACATATGCCCCCACATTATAGACTGAAATACCAGCAAAACCCCAAATAGAACAACTACCAAGCTAAATCTGTGCTCCATAAGCCAAATGGTGCTCCCTCCCTTCTGAACCCTACAGCGTGCACGTCCACATATATGGCATTGTCATACCCGGGAGAACCCTGCTCAACAGTTTATGAGGTATTTGTCTTCAGTGGCACAAACTGGGAACAACATATTGTGCACTAAATTGGCATATCAGTGGGAAAATGGCAATTTTCACTTTGCACCATCCGCTGGGCACTAATTTCTAATGTAGAATCACATGTCGG
This sequence comes from Rhinoderma darwinii, assembly GCF_050947455.1. Lineage (NCBI taxonomy): Eukaryota > Metazoa > Chordata > Amphibia > Anura > Rhinodermatidae > Rhinoderma > Rhinoderma darwinii. The sequence goes on along the minus strand of NC_134697.1, from coordinate 40,073,007 downwards.
GTCAAAATACTCACTACACCCCTTAAATGCCCTAAGGGTGTAGTTTCCAATATAGGGATCACTACTTGGGGTTTTGTTTTACTATTTGACCTCAGAGCCCTGCAATTGTGGGCCAATGCTGTGAAAATCAACAAAATAGGCCTCAAACGCGCATGGTGCTCTTCACTTCTGAGCTCGGTCATATGTCCAGGCAAATGATAAATGCCTTGAGGGGTGTAATTTCCAAAAAGGGGTCACTTCTTGGGACTTCCACTGTACTCTGGTACCTCAGGGGTTTTGCATATGCGACATGGTGGCCAAAAACCAATCCAGCAAAAATCTGCATGCCAAATAGCGCTCCTGCCTTTCTGAGCCCTGCCGTGTATCCAAACAGAAGTTTATGACCCCGTATGGGGTATTGCCCTAATCAGGAGAAATTGCTTTACAAATGTTAGGGTGCTTTTTCTCCAGTATCCCCAGTGAAAATGAAGACATACTACAATTTAGTGGAACAAAATGTAGATTTTCATTTTCTCAACCTAATTCCAATACGTTCTGCAAAAGACCTGTGGGGGTCTAAATGCTCACTATACCCCTAAATAGATTTCTTGAGGGGTGTATCCCAAATGGGGTAACTTTTGGGGGTGTTTCCACGGTTTTGGCCTCTCATGGGCTTTGCAAATCAAACATGGCACCTGAAAGACAATCAAAATTTGAGCTCCAATAGCCAAAATGGCATAGGAGAGTATCAGTGTCACGATTACTGTAATATATTAGTATCTCTATGTGCCAGGTTAGGAAGTCCGTGCTTACTGTCAACACCAGAGATTTATTTTTTAACAAACTGAGCCATTTTTTTCTTTTTTTAAAACTGAAAAACACATAGCTGGTGAATAGCCACTATCCCACCTTGTAAATAAGGTATACATTCACAAATGGCAGGACTAATAACTTGTAACCAATTACAGTCACAGTATTGAAAACTGGTACATGTGTACACTCACTGAGGTTGTAAAAATGCTGCCAGAAGGCTTCCATCCACTTCTGAAGTTCTTCTTTGCTGTCAGCAGAAAATATTTTCGTTACTGCTTCTCCAGATACCAGGTTGATAACGGTAAAACTGTTGGTTCTTTTCTTGGAGTCTTTCTCCACAGCCCGGATTCTTGTTTCCTGAAAAGAAAAAAAGAAAACGATTTAAAAACAAATTCCTAAAAAGTATAGTGAAAGAGAAAAACACGTGTCATATCATATATAAGGCTCTGTTCACATCTGCGTCGGAGGTTCTATTGGAGATTCCGTCATGTTTGCTGGCTATAATGAAATGTAATGTAAAAGCACCTCTCGCCCTTATTCTCTCTTGTACATCCTATAAACCTGTATGAAAGTTCTAAGGTTGCGATCATTAAAAGTAGTGGATCGCACTGGACTCGCCTGAAATTTTTCCAAAACGAAAAGGTTTCCATAATTTTTTCAGATTGGATCTGCCCCAGTTTATGTAAAGGAGTATATATAATATTATGGCCATATAAATGGGCCTAAAATATTTACATATTTTTTTTTTTAAGGGGCAGCACGGTGATTCAGTAGTTAGCACTGTTGCCCTCTAGCACTTGGGGTCCTGGTTTCAAATCCAACCAAGGATAACATCTGCATAGAGTTTTTATGCGCTCCCTGTGTTTACACGGATTTCCTCTGGGTGCTCCTTTTGGAAGAATGGTGGTCCCTTGTTTGGCGATTCAGAGCCTGCCAGTTTTATCGATTTAATGGGAGTTACGGAAAGATCCAAGCACTGCTTGCTTAGCTCCTTCTATAATTCTCATAGACTTCACAAACGACTACCTGGCAGCTGCTTTGCATCGGCAAGGATGGAGTAAAGGGACCCCTGTTCTTCCGATAGGGGACCACCTATTCGTCCCAACTAGCAGGGATTTCTGCCACAAATGCTTCAGATAGGAATATCCCTTACGAAATTTCTGTAATAGAAACCTAATTACCTAATACGTTCAGAACCACTCAAATTGATTTGCCGATTAAGTGAGCCCACATCCGTGTATCCATTGATGTCACGGATAGTGATGTGCGTAAACTGCCCAAGGCCATGGGCTATGCAATAATGTGATTGTTACGCGACACCCATTGAATGGTGTAATATGAGCCGCTTGTTTCTAACTTCTGGTAATTTTTTATTTTTAAATCTAAATTAAAGTGGAGGTGAAACTTCAAAAAAAGCCTTTCTCAAGTAATTAAATGAAATGCTAGACATTCACCTATAGATACAGTTTACCTTGTTAATAGGAATTCTCATAGTCGGCTCGATTTTAGCCTCTATTTCTTCTGGTGTATAGTAGCAATGAAGGTTCCCACCTTTCAGCACACAGAAGAGTCTGATCCAACTACGAACGGCTCCAACCATTTCCTACATTAAAGCACGAGACAGAAATTAAAATATTGTTTGCACAAAAAAAACAAAAAAACACACACATTTTCATTTTGGTGCAAGCAAAGAGATCGTGTAATATCTCATATCAATAATGATAGATTCGTCAGACAATCACCGAAATCAACTGGCAACAGCTGAGAAAGGCAAGCCTGATTAACTATGGGGCACACATGGGAACGAAAGATGGATTTTTTTATGTTCCTTGTGCTATATTTAAAATGACAGGGAAGAGTAATTTATAGTCAATTATTTCACCTAGGAAATAAATTTCAATAATGTGAGATCAGGGGATGGTGGGGATGGTGGGGGCGCTATACATAAGAGATCTTGACAAATACACATGTGTAAAATCTGTAATGCAAAAAATAGGTTTGTTCTGTTTTTTTTTTAGACTAATTATTATTTTTTAAAATACAAATAGCGAATATCATGCATTATTATAAATTCCAGCAGAACGTAAGTGGGGGGTCACACTGGGTACTCCCACCCCCTAGTAGGCTGTGGAAAAGAAAAAAAGAAAAGTTGAAAATGGATATTTTTAAATACTCTTTTTAAGCCATATGCTACTAAATACCCAATTTTTTCAATTTTCCATCTGCGGAGACATCCAGTATTACCATTCTGGCCATCATAAGCAGCCTCAGGATCACTATTTTGTCATTTCCACGGACCTTAAAGCTGCTTAGATCTCCAAAATACACAATTTGAAATCCATAGATATTTTCAACTTGTATGTATACTTAATCTCATTCATGATCATATTCCAATAGCACCACAACTTTGGACATCTCCAGTGCAAGTGTATAAGATTAGCATTGCTAGAAAAACACTTCGGACATCCCGGGGACGATCTAAGACCCACTGATGCCAATCTATTAGGTGAAGATGTGTAGTCTGTTTTATATTAACCATTGAGGGGTCCTATGTGGAAAATTACAGGAACGAACTTTCACATTCTTATCAACCATCCCCCAATCTATTGAAATATCAGGAGCCAATTCTCTGTTCCGTTTTGATATACCTGGAAGCTCATTCCCATTAAGTCTATTTATCTTAGAGACGACCTTTGACCGTTCCTCCAGCATTAATGAACGCAAAGAAACTAAAGTCAGCAACAACCATATAGGAAAGATGGAAAGATTAGGGAGATTGATCACCAGAATCTCTAGATGAAGATTTAAAAAAAAATAAATAAAAAAATAGAGAAAATTTGATATATTTCAATAGCGAACGCATACTTTTTGTAGGGCGCTCTGATTAATTGAGCCGATTCCAAATGCTCAACCAACCCATCAAACGTAGGATATTTACGAAGATCAACTAGAAACTCACAGAACGGCTCTTAGACCCAATCCCAATAAGAAAGTTAATAACCCAGTGATTTTGCTGCTTTGGGTTATAACCAATCTTGTACCTGCTGGTTAAGAAATCCAGTAATCACATCATCAGTCATACACGTGGGTTGTGCCACCAAATGGCAGCATAAATTCCCATACAATGGAAGCCAGAAAGAGGAATCCTCTGCGAATGACAGGGGAAGAAAAAAAAAAAAGTGATAATTGGGTTATTATTGCTCCACTACAAATAAAAACCCCAAAACTGACTGACTGATATATACGTCACTCGTCGTTAAGGGGTTAAAGGCTACGTACACCTTTTCATTTTTACTTACAACGCCTTTCCAAAAAATAGGCGAAGCTTAGCGGAAGGGGTGGGGGTCATCAGCGGACCAACACATTTACATCAGAAAGTGGCATAAATTATAGCGCATTTCTACTTCAGTTCAAAGCTGAAGTATATGTGACTTTATGGTGCATGGACATCCAGAGATGCGCCTAGTTTATAAATTAGGCCTATTCAAAGCTTTTGGATAACATATCGGTGAGACTGGCACAGGGTATTTGGCTGGTTCCATGCCCATGCTATAGTCACGCTGGGGTTGAAAACCCGACGAGAAGGGGAGACCCTGCATTTGCTTGATATGTAGATCCCCTCACCTGACTTATTGGAATTATGGATATAATGAGCTTAATAGTAACGGTTATGACTGTTATGTTTTTGTCCCCCCCCCCTATTTTTGTTTACTTCTCTTTAATATATATATATATATATATATATATATATATATATATATATATATATTTTTTTTTTTATTATTTTTTTTTTCTCTCCCTTTTTTATTTATTGTTTTATCCCATTATTTGATCTTTTTCAATGTCTTGTATATTTCTCAGCCCCCATCCTCCCCTTTCTACTTTTTGTACCCCTTATTGGAAAATGTTAATAAAAACCATTTTGAAAAAAATGAGGCCTATTCTTACTTGAGAGCTTTTTAGATGAAGACTGGTGAGTGGAACCACAGTTTTAATTAATCCCAAGAGTATATTTATTGCTCCTAGTCTCCAGGAACTCCCTTTTTGGCTATGACCATTTACGGTTTCCCTGGAGTATAAATAAGAGGTAACCCAGATATAAAACCCATCATTGGTAAAACAATAAGGATATGTACACACAACCTCTTTTCAGACGTAATGGAGGCGTTTTACGCCTCGAATTACGCCTGAAAAGACGGCTCCAATACGTCGGCAAACATCTGCTCATTGCTTGCAATGGGTCTTACGATGTTCTGTGCAGACGAGCTGTCATTTTACGCGTCGCTGTCAAAATACTGCGCTTAAAATGACGGCTCGTCAAAGAAGTGCAGGACACTTCTTGGGACGTTTTTGGAGCCATTTTCTCATAGACTATTGAAAATGGCTCCAAAAACGGCCGTAAAAAACGCAGCGAAAAACGCAAGTTGCTCAAAAAACATCTGAAAAGCAGGAGCCATTTTCCCTTGAAAACAGCTCCGTATTTTCAGACGTATTTTGTTAATCGTGTGAACATACCCTTACTATAGTGGTCACATTTTTAAACGTGGCAAATTGTAGTTTATTTTTTTTCTCACAACGATAAATTGCTATTGCAGCTATTTTTCATAAACCGTACAGCTATTTTTCATAAACCGTAACGGTGCCTTAAAATTTGCATGCATATGCCTTACCATGTCCAGTTATAGTAAGAGTATGAGTTCTGAAGCCATCTTCCACACTATCCAGGGTGAATGTAATATGAGCCAGAAGGTTGTATTTTGCTCCCCTAAGAGGTAAAACAAAAGCGATAAAATATTATACTCTTTCCTCCACTGCTAATTCAGAAAGACCCGAAATCTGGCACAGCCTACAGTTCTTAGACAACACCTCTTCCCCTCCCCAAATTGCCAGCCCCGGAGGGTTGATTAACTAGAAGAATTAGGGTCATCAACTAATTAAATGGAATGTTTCATGTAATTAATTTTAGTTCCCTTAATAAAATGTAAGTACGTAAAAATATAAATAACACACACACACGCATATATATATATATATATATATATATATATATATATATATATATATATACACATACATACATATACATATATATATATATATATATATTTCACCTTGCAACGTTTCAGCTAACTTAATGGAGCCTTTCCCTGCTTGAGAAAGGCTCCATTGAGTGAGCTGAAATGTTGCAAGGTGAATAAAGTCCACACTTTTCACTGAATTCTACCAGAGTGCTGCAGTTTTTTGCTTTGTATTTACCATTTGGGTATTGGATTGATACCCAAGGGCTTGCACCCAGGTCATCTACTCCTGTCACAGTGCCGCTTTCCTGCTGTTATAGTCCCGCGGACCGGACGGGTACAGGATTCAGCGTAAGATAAAGCTGCTCTGTATACAAAGCAGCTGTATCTCAAAGAGCAAAAATTATTTTTAATAAAAAAGAATTATAAAGTTGCACAAAACTCACTGATTGACCTTTTTATAAAAATAAATAAAAATCCATTGCTTTCAAAGGTTTTCACAGCCTTTAAATAAGTTGTATGATATTAGAAAAATACAGCTGCTTTCTTCCAAGAACGTGCTAGAAACAGAATTTTTCCCTTCGACTGAGGGTGTGTAAATAAACAATTCTAGCAATAGCAAAACTCTGGTAAAGCAGAATTATATTACGGTGAAATATTCACAGAATTACCGATTACGATAATCCCCAGTCCTGCATAAAATTATTAAAATATAAATTTTGAATCAAGATTCCATACATTGTTTATACAATTAGACAGTGACCAGAATATTATACATAATGAATTATACGTAATAAATGTTTAAAGTACAACTCACGGCATGTGAGAATTTGACAACAAAAAGGCTTCTGGCTCAGATCCTTCAAGTTCTGAATTAAATTTCTTCCCTGCAGATTTCCCAATTGAGTTTCTAAGCTTCCGTGCAAGTTTCTTGGGAGTGTTTGCTATAGACGATTCCTCCATGCTGCAGCTATATACTTCCAGCTTTAATTGAAAGCCTGGCCTTGCTTCAGTGCTGTAAAAGCAAGTAAACATCTGTTGTGCTGTAAATTAATAACTCACAATAAAAAGCTGTGCACTTTACATTAAAGCATACGAACAGAAGAGATTGATTGTCCTGTGAAAACCAAACTAAGTGCATATTAATGAAGCCAAACATCAAGAAACATAAAAAGGTGAGTTCATAAACAATAAATGCATAAAGAGACTGGAAACTTGCAGGAAAACGGAAAATCCATATCCACAGATCTTTCCTCACAAACTTGCATCTAAATTGTGCCAGTTTTAGTTTCTTTACCTGAGGTCAGATTGAATGGAACTTACCAGCAATGTACAGGATGACTACAGATGTATAAACCTTTGTTGGATAAAAAAAAAAAAAAAAAAAAAAAAAATGAATAAAAAAGGTTGAGGGTATACAGTCTCCAGGATCCATCGCCTGCTACATTAAACAAATATACAACACACAGTTCTGTGTTCCTTAGGATTCAATGTTCAAAAATAAAATAAAACAACTAAATCGGACAGCTGCCAAGTAACATACCGGAGATCAATTCTTACTGCTTGCGTACCCCATTACTACTTTCACATTAATACCCCCAACATGAGAAAGAGAAAAGGGGTCTATGGTCACATTGGGGTAATTCATGTGCATAATTCTGTATACTATGCTTGTATGTTTGCACTCTACTGCAACAATTGTATGAAACAAACACTTTAAAATTTCATTTATTTTACAACTATCTTACAATATAAAAATGTCTAGAGTATTGTGAAATCAGTATGGTAAAGACAGCAGATAAATCTAAAATATTCTTAATATAGGAGCGCTTCTTAAAAATTAAACATAGGAAAAAAAAAAATGGCTGCTATTTGCTTATTTCTATTGCGGAGGCCTCCTTCACATATAGCCAGAGGTTTTGTTTTATTCCCGGCATGGAGCAGAAACGTCTGAGGGGAACTCATGCCAGAACTCATCCTAACAGAGTTGTTTTGGCATCCAATGCATGAGTTGTGATGCTGGACATCTCCCTGTTTCTATGTCGGATTCTGGACAGCAGGTTTTGGTGTTGGTGTGTAGCGTTCTTCTTCCCTCAAATATAGCATTGAGCATTTCTGCTAAAAAGTTCCACGGGTTTTTCTCATCTGTCCATTGAACATTTTCCTTGAAGTATCGTGAAAAATCCAAAACGGCAGTTTTGTAACGGCCAATTTACACCCGTGTGGGACCCGTATTCATAGATCCCTCATAGACTTACGTCTATTGAGGGATCCGGGAAAATGGGCCAAAATTTGACAGTCCTATATTTCATGGGCCGTTCACACATGGCCGATTAAATCTGTTGTGTGAATAAGCAGCAGGTGTTCTGGACGATGAGTCAAAATGTTAAATATTTGGCTGTAACAGAAGCCAGTTTGTTCGCCGAAGGACTGGCGAGTGGTACAATAATGAGTGTCTGCAGGCAACAGTGAAGTATAGTGGAAGTTCCTTGCAAGTTTGGGGCTGCATTTCAGCAATCGGAGTTGGGGGATTTGGTCAGGATTAATGGTGTCCTCAATGCAGAGAAATACAGGCAGATACTTATCCAGCATGCAATACAATCAGGAAGGTGTCTGATTGGCTCCAAATTTATTCAGCAGGACAACGACCCTAAACATACAGTCAATGTCATTAAGAACTATCTTCAGCGTAAAGAAGAACAAGGAACCCTGAAAGTGATTATATGGCCCCCACAGAGCCCTGATCTCATCATCATCTAGTCTGGGATTACATGAAGAGACAGAAGGATTTGAGGAAGCCTACATCCACAGAAGATTTGTGGTTAATTCTCCAAGATGTTTGGACCAACCTCCCTGCTGAGTTCTTTCAAAAACTGTGTGCTAGTGTACCTAGAAGAATTGATGCTGTTTTGAAGGCAAAGGGTGGTCACACCAAACATTGATTTTTTTTGATTTATGAAAAAAAAAAAAAAATAAAATAAAATAAAAATATTAACACTTCTATTTTTTAAATCATTCCTACCGTGCAGCATTTTTCCACAGCTGCCTTTTGCACAGCTCACACACACATTGTTTATATATATATATATATATATATATATATATATATATATATATAAACACACACGCACACACTAGCATTTTACCATATCAATGTAAACAAGTCCAGTTATTGTGAATAGGAGAAGGCCGAGATACTGTGAACTGCCGCTACAACGGTGTCAGCGATTCACAGTACGAGCAATAGGAATGAAGGGAAAGCAGTACTCACATGAGCAGCAAGCAACCACTTTAAAACGGCTGATCGGCAGGGGTGCTGAGAGTCAGACCCCCATCGATCAGATATTGTTGGCTCATCCAGAGGACAGGACATCAATTTCTTTTAACTGGAAAACCCCTTTAATTTTAATAGGGAGGAGGGGAACAAAGTATTTGAGTCCTACACGCCTAGACCCTTGTTCCTCAACAGCAGACATCTGGGGACAGATGGATTGCACCAATACACATTAATTCATCAGCCGAGCCATTCAAAGTCCATTTATTTAATATGTAAAACCAGCTTTACCTTGCAAAACAAGCCCTTCTATAGCAAAAAAACAGTGTATGCACAAGAGCACGCACCTGCAGCACAGTCTCCTCTGTAGGCTAGACGCTGCCTTATAAATTCTGAGTTTGCAGAAAAGATTCATTAGTAAGACTAAAAAATATTAGGATCGATGCCAAGGAAGGGGGTTTACTTCCTCCAAAAAGTGGAGTTTGTGCATTTGGGGGGCGTTCCCAAGTGGAACGGTTTTCATTGCGGTCAATTCATCATACGTCAAATCGTTCAGATGAACGATCCCCCCATCAATATACTACACTGAAGTGGCCAATCAGGGGACACATTTTCTCACAAATGGAGGGAAAATCCATAAAGCCCATGTGCAAAGTTTCAAATGATTTGTTGTGATTAGAGGACTACAGATTATATAAATATTACTTTGTGCAAACGTAAGTCAGTAATAAAGTCAGTGACCGATCATCTTTTCAGCAGACATCGGTTAGGTGTCATCTGAAAAGGTGTAAAAAAGATAAATATACATATTGGCCTATATTTTTTGTTATGTGTATGCGCAGCTTTAACTATAGATGAAACACACAACAGATATCAATCCAAACAGCTGTATATATTGGATACTTACAATACAATAGAGTTGTCAAAACAAATATCAGTCATAGTTTTGTCCACAATAACCATGTCTGTATCAAATATTTCCTGGTCAAGTCTCAACATGCAGAACACTGCATAGCGATCGGATTCTGTAGAGGAAGCAAAGGACGAGGTTATTGACGGTTCATTGCAATCTGCATGCTATGAGCGTATAGTTGTTCACATGAGTACAAGGGTATCTGACACCAATGAAGACGAGACGATTTTTTTTAGACACTTAGGCCTTGTTTGGATGAGCATATGCTAAAAAAAAGGGTTGCCCCACCATAACAGATCACCTATCCAGTAAATACTGAACATATCGATCAGACATTGGGTGAGAGTCGGATGTTCCACACAGAAATCAGATGATCGCTACCAGCTAACAAATATCTAATGTCTGTGGTCATGGCCGCTCCATTCAAACAGGGGACTCAGGACCCCTGTTCTGGTGATCAATGGGTGTCCCAATGGAGGGACCACCGGCGATTAAACACTAATGACCTATACTGTGGTTAGGTGAGAAGCTGTGGTGGGACAACCCCCTTTAAAAGGCAAGGAAAATCCATATGTCTTCGTATGAAATTGGAGGCATACAGGGATACAGCGGGGCGCCATAAAAGTATTTTGATGCCCTATTCCAGCTCTGTACAGAGACTTGTATGGAACTGTAATACATCCAAGTACATGAGTCCTAAGGACTATCTATAGACAAGAATAAGCTAAATATAAGGCAGCTTGCAAATTATTGGTTTCTCTTCGTGTCGGATAATGAGGAGATAAACTATTCGGTTAATAATTGCAAAGAATTAGAAAAAAGGTAACCGCAGACATAAGATATTTATTAGCAGGTACCGACTATCTAATTTCTGTGGGAGCAGCAGACACTCGCACGATGTCTGATCGATATGTTCAGCATTTATTTGATATGAAGCAACTATATCAAGAGATGAGTTTCAAAAGCATTCCTATCTGTTATTGGAAATATCTTCTTGCCAGTATTAAGGGATTAAGTCTGCTGGCAGCGAATAAAAGCCTATTACAAGTAAAAGCAGCTTATATTGCTATGAAAGGCTCTAAATTAAAAACTTTAAAATGAGGATATTAAATGTACAAAAAGTAACGTTTTTGGATACATGATTAATGAAAATTTATTTTGCATTTCTAAGCCAAATTAAAAGAATAAAAAAACGCGGATACAAAGCAATATTACGGATACATAAAATAATTATGTGCACAAGGTTAAAAAACAGCGGTCCACTTACCTGCTGTAGAATTGTCATTTTATACTATCTGTCACACTCACTGGGGACACTGCCAAACACAATATTGTTCACTGCAGCATCAAAAGAATTCTTGTCATTATTTCTCTATTTTACATTTCTTACCCATGGCAACATATTTTTTTATCTCTTTGCACTACTAATAAATTTCTCCCAATGTGCAGAATTTTGCAATATACTAGAGCTCAACGAGGAGCTGTAAAGAAAGTAGGTTATAAAGAAGCAGGGCCAGAGGGAAGATGGTAACACATGGCCGCAGGATCAGACGCACAGAATTTGACTAAAAACTGTAACCATGGAGACACACAGGTCTGCATAGGAACTGTAAACGCAAAGCAGTAAAATGTTTAAAAAGACTACACTGCAGGGGTGCGACTTGCCAATGGCGCGGTGAACACCACAGACTGAGCTCTGGCAACTCCTTCATTGAGTTAGGTGGTTTAAACGTACTGAGAGTTGAAGGGTGAGGAGAGATTCTTGACTCTGTATTTACTCTTGGGGGCTCATAACCCATTATAGCCAGAGCACTCCTTGATGCAATTCGATACCAAACCCAGTGTGGCGTTGCCAGTCATTTTGAATGAATTTGAAAGATTCGGGGCGCTAAGTAATTTCAAATTCAATGTGCAAGAATCTGAGATCCTCAATAGGACGTTGGCCCCTGAGACGGTCTCCCACTTACAACATTGCTTCCCGTTCCGTTGGAAACAGTTAGTGGTTAAAGAGGCTCTGTCACCAGATTATAAATTCCCTATCTTGTCATGTGATCGGCGCTGTAATGTAGGTAACAGCCGTGTTTTTTATGTATTTTAGCTTTAGGCTAATGAGTTTCTTAATAGACAACTGGGCGCGTTTTACTTTTTGACCAAGTGGGCGTTGCGGAGAGAAGTGTATGACGCTGACCCATTCATTTACACAGCAGATAGCGATATAGCTATATCGCTATGTGCAGCCACATAAACACACTATAACGTTACTGCAGTGTCCTGACAGTGAATATACGGGACGGGATGTGTATTCAGAATCCTGACACTTCGCTAACGTTTGTGTGAGATTTACAGCAGGGTAAGCGTAATCTCGTTTTAAATGACATTTTACATCGTAATCTCGCGAGATTACGCTTGCCTTGCTGTAAATCTCACAGAAACGTTAGCGAAGTGTCAGGATTCTGAATAGACATCACGTCCCGGCTGGAGATAATGTATATTCACGGTCAGGACACTGCAGTAACATTAGTGTTTGTGTATGTGGCTGCACATAGTGATATAGCTATATCGCTATGTGCTGTGTAAATTAATGGGGAGAAGTGTATGACGCCGATTGGTCAGCGACATACACTTCGCTCCGCAACGCCCACTTGGTCAAAAAGTAAAAAACGCCCAGTTGTCCATTAAGAAACTCATTAGCACAAAGCTAAAATAGGTCATAACTCTAGCTTCTAAACTATCTTGCTACACTGCCCAACAAGAACCTACGGACAATCACTTTAACTGTATTTGGGAGCTTGTGCACGCATGTTAAGAAACCCTTGTATGCCATTTTTGTGTTATATGTGTTGCTGCTTCTCGAGAGACAGAGTCGCTGTCATATCTGGGTGGAAGAGGGAACATGGGAGGACAATTTCATCTGCAAAACGGGGTAAAAGCTTTTATCTTTTGTTACAAGCTATCAGTTTCCTGTCGAGAACAGGAAAATAGTACTAAAATGATGAATAGATGGTATAACATGCCAGTCCGGTTACATAGAACCTTACCTACACACAGACATGTGCTGGAGATGCCTGGTGCTGAGGGAACCATGGAACATATTTGGAGGATTTGCCCTATTATTGTGGCAGGATATAATTTATCTTTTCAACTCTCTGTACTCCGCTCAGTTCCAGTTTACCCTCAAGATGATCCTCTTGCCTTAAATACTCAAATTACATTGATCAAAAGTAATGTCCTCCAATATTTCCTACTAGCCATTAGAATGGTTATTCAGATTAGGTTAGCCCACATCCCCCCCTATTGGCCGAGCCATACGGTTTTAAAAATAACTAAATATAAAATAAAGCATTTTACTAATATACTAACGCCACTAAACATGTGTTTTCGTCAATGGAAAAGCCCCTTAATACAAACCCGATTAGTAAGTTTAACATATAGCAGTAACGCCGGACCTGAAAAAAAACACAAAAAACCGATGTCCCCCATTGATGCCACGCTGCCTGGACCACTTGTTTACTAGAAACACACTGAGGGTCGTTTGAGAAAGTGCAGAAAAGAAGTTACTCAATCATCAGCTGGCTTTGATCAATACACTGCATGTAACAGGAGTAAATGTTAATGCGGCCTGTCCTTTTCATCATACAGCAAAGCAATGCAGGAATGTTTGACACTTGATACAGTACAAAAATATACAGAAAATATTACTTAACCCCTTAGTGACCAGCCCATTTTAGGCCCTAATGACCAAGCTATTTTATTCGTTTTTCTATAGTCGCATTCAAAGAGCTATAACGTTTTTATTTTTTCGTCTACATAGCTGTATGAGAACTTGTTTTTTGCGGGATTAGTTGTGCTTTTTAATGGCACCATTTTTGGTTACATATAATTTTTATATTAACTTTTATTAACCTTTTTGGGGGGGGGGGGGATTATAAAAAAAAACCTGAAATTCCGCCATTGTTCTATGCGTTTTTAAATTGACGCCGTTCACTATGCAACGTAAATAACATGTTACCTTTATTCTATGGGTCGGTACGATTACGGCGATACCACATATGTAGAGGTTTTTTTATGTTTTACGACTTTTTCACAATAAAAACACTTTTGAACTAAAATTATTTGTTTTTGCATCGTCGCTTTCCAAGAGCCGTAATTTTTTTATTTTTCCATCAATGTAGTGATTTTTTGGGCTTGTTTTCTGCGGGACAAGACGTAGTTTTGAATGATACTGTTTTGGGGTGCATGGGACTTATTGATTCATTTTTATTATGACTTTTTTGGGGGGCAATGGAAAAAAATTGCAATTTCGCCATGGTTTTTTGCGTTTTTTTTTTACGGTGTTCACTTTGCGGTTTCAATTACATATTAACTTTATTAATGGAGTCATTACGGTCGCGGCGATACCACACATGTGTACTTTTTTTTTTTTTACACTTTTACTAAATAAAACCACTTTTTATGGGAAAAAATGGATTTATTTTTTTACTGTACTTTTTATTAATAATCTTTATTTCACTTTGATGACTTATTTTATTAGTCCCACTGGCGGACTTTACTGTGCGATATTCCGATCGCTGCTATAATGCTCTGGTATACTTCGTATACCAGAGCATTATTGCCTGTCAGTGTAAATCTGACAGGCAATCTGTTAGGACGTGCCTCCGGCGCGTCCTAACAGGCATATGTCCAGGGCAGACCTGGGGGCTTTTATCAAGCCCCCGGCTGCCATGACACCCCATCGGAGACCCGCGATTTCATTCGCGGGCCGCCGATGGGTGACAGAGGGAGCGCACTCCCTCTGTAAACAAAGTTAAATGCCGCGGTCGCTATTGACGGCGGCATTTAACGGGAGACCCGTGCAGGACTTAGACTAGGCTGACGTGAAAAGGCATCAGCCTAGCCTAAAGCCCATTAGTGACCGACGTAAAAAGGCGTATTAGTGGTCACTAAGGGGGTTAAGATTCTAAATAATTCTAGCTTTCTATTTTAACAAAAGTAGAGATTTAGTGAGTTTTTCATGTATGTAAAGATGCTAGAATAAAAAATGGTTGAGCCCCAATACAACGCAGAGCTGTCAAAGCGCTCCTATTCATTAATTATACATGCAAGATTTTTTTCATGTGTTAGCCTTCATAGAACGGCTGTTACCATCAGTAGAGCACAGCCTGCAGAAAACATGAAAAATACAATAATTAGAAATGAAACTATTGTAGACTTCTAATTTCACTGTAGCGGACAAGATTTGAACCGTGAAACAAAGCTGAGAACCGAGTGTGAAAGTATAAAATGACAGACGCGGAGGATAAGATGCCTAATGCCGTGATATTACTGCAGTTAATAGGTCACGTTTAGAGAGATTTGCAGAACCTGAATAAAACCGTGATGGAGAGCTGGTATACAGGAGGAATGTTATGTAACCACCAAACAGACAGCATTAATCCGGTGTGAGACCGCCATGGAGAGGTCAGTAACGCAACGAGTACAACAACTAAGGCTAGTGACTGCAGTGACTGGCAAAGGGTAGCGAGGCGTTGGTGTAGCGGTTGGTCAGAAAGAGGACGCTGGCTGCTGCATTCAGGATAGATTGGAGAGGGGAGAGATTTTTTCAGGGAGGACAGATTAGTAATGGAGTTACAGTAGTCAGGACAAGAATGAATCAGAGTGACAACGAGAGTTTTGGCTGTTTCCATAGCATGAAAAGAGCGGATTCTGGAGAGATTTTTGAGGTGCAGGTGACAGTAGCGAGAGAGTGATTGAATGTAAGTAAAGAAAAGATCGGAGTCCAACATGACACCAAGACAGAGGGTGTCAGTGTTCTATAATATAGCTGGGGGGTGATGTCACAGGAAGAGGTCTATAATTGGATGTCACCAGCGTAAAGATGGTACTGGAAGTCAAATCTGCTGATAGTTTTCCAATAGGGGCTGTGTAGAGAGATAAGAGGAGAGGACCTGGGACTGAACCCTGACAGCAAGGGGAAAAGGAGAAGTAGAGCCAGCAAAATTATTCACTAAATGAACAGTCAGGCTTCATGCACACAACCGTGCCCGTAATTACAAGCCGTAATTGCTGGCGCGGCTGTCTGTTTTTATGGGCCGTGCTCCCATTATAAAAGTATAGGAGCACGGTCCATAAACTAAAAAAAATAGGATATGTCCTATTTTTTTCGGCAGGTTTCTACGGCACGGACACCCTCGCGTAGACATACGGGAAGGTGTCAGTCGGCCATAAAAATGAATGGGCCTGTAATTATGAACCGTAATTACGGTCGTGTGCATGGGGTCTCAGAAAGGAAGAAAGAAAACATATTGGATTTAACCCTTCAATCCTTTGATTTCCTAAAAGCCACTTATTTTTGCCCCAACTAAACAACATGCACATGCAGCTCAACTCAACAGAAATGTATTCGCATATGGAAAGCAGTAGTGATAGCAGTCGGCCAAATAATCAAATTCAACACACAGCCTTCATGTATAGGGACACCTTGACCAGGTCTCAGTCTATACAGCAGGCAGCTGACCAGGTCTCAGTCTATACAAAAGTCTAATGGCAGTTCATAACACACGGGTATCTGAACTATTCCAGACGGTGGCTGTGGCCTCAGTACAGATGGAGGTCGACGCAGCAGGTTGCGCCAGACGTGGCAGGCAGTACAAGATGTGGCAGAATACGCTAGATGTGGCAGAAGACACAGGACGTGGCAGAAGACACAGGACATGGCAAACAACAGCAGGTGCAGTAGGACACTACTCCAGCACTAGTAGGCACAGGAACAAGAACACAGCACGGGATACAGGAACAGGTAACAGGGCACGGGTAGCAACTGGAACGGGAAACACTAAGGGACCATTTGCAAGACAGACTTGGGATAAACGAACAACGCTCAGGCAAGGATCAGAAGGGCTGGGGCCTTCTTATAGGCCAGGAAATCATGTGGATTGATTAGGATTGTTCTCATGTGCGCGCACTGGCCCTTTAAGATCAGGCACGAACGTGCGCACCCTACGGGACACAGCGGATCGGAAGTGCGGGCGTCTCCTAGAAAGGAGATGGGGACCAGCGCTCACAGATCCATGGCTGGGGGCGTCGGGAGGGGAGTAAATCAGACGGCCCGTGGCCATGGACGCTACAAGGTGGATGCTTCCTCTGTTGGTGCAGGTGCACTTCTGTTCCAAAGAGGCCTCAAAGGAAAGGCAGTGATATGTGGACTGACAATTAAATTGGTTCTGGAGGAGTGGAGACATCTGCTAGAGGGCGCAGCCCACCCCATCCTGATATACACCGACCACAAGAACCTTACATATCTCCAGTCGGCTCAACGGCTAAACCCGAGTCAAGCCAGGTGGTCGCTGTTCTTCGCCCGGTTAGTTTGTGCTCCACTACCGGCACACGGCCAAAAATGTGAGGGCAGATGCCCTGTCCAGGTCATTTGAAGCAAAGCACACCGTGGAGCCTCCACAAAGTATCATTGACCCATCCTGTATTATTTCTGCTAATCCTCTGCAAGTTAGAGACATCCCTCCGGGAAGGACTTTTGAGCGGTTGGCAGACAGGAGGAGAATCCTTCGCTGGGGGCACAGCTCCAAACTGGCAGGGCACGTGGGTGTTCGTAAGACCAGAGATCTGATTGCCCATCATTTTTGGTGGCCCACGTTGTCCAAAGATATTGTGGACTTTGTCTCGTCCTGCACTGCGTTTCCCCAACAAAGTTGCTCACTCCAAGGCTGCTGGTCTGCTCCAACCGCTGCCTGTGCCCAATGCTCCCTGGCAGCATATAGCAATGGACTTTGTCAATGACCTTCCTTCCTCTGCAGGATGCAATACGGTCTGGGTGGTGGTGGACCGGTTCTCGAAGATGGCTAATTTTATCCCGCTGACCGGCCTACCTTCTGCTCCTCGGCTGGCGAATCTCTTCATCTAGCACATCTTTCGTTTGCATGGTTTGCCTCTTCATATCGTGTCTGATCAGGGGGTTCAGTTCACCTCAAAATTCTGTAGAACCCTCTGTAAACTCCTAGACGTGAAATCTGACTTTTCTTTAGCCTATCATCCCCAGTCTAATGGCCAAGTCGAGAGGACAGTTCTCATACAACAACCACACAAGTGAGTCCACCAGCTCCACACCATTCTACATGGTCTACGGTCAACATCCACAAATTCCTCTTCCTGTTCCGGCTACATCGATAGATAGATTTTCTACAGGTATGGCAGCAAACCCGGTCCTCTAATCTGCAGGCAGTCGACCACATTAAGTGAAAAGCAGATGCTAAGAGAAGAGAGCCACCTCTGTATCTTCCAGGTACCAAAGTCTGGCTATCCTCAAGGAATAACCGGCGGAGGGTACCGTCATACAAGTTTGCTTCCAGGTTCCTCAGACCCTTAGAGATCCTACAGAAAATCAAGCCTGTCTCTTACAAGCTTCGGCTGCCTCCTACCCTCAGGATCCCAAAATCCTTTCATGTGTCCCTCCTGGAACCTGTGGTTCTGAACCGCTACACAAAAACGCCTAGCCCTGCAGTTGCTCGCAACGGTCTTTCCGATGTATTCAAAGTTAAGGAGATCCGGGACTTCAAAAAAGTAGGAGGAAGAATGTTTTATTTGGTGGATTGGAAGATGTTTGGTCCAGAGGAGCGGTCCTGGGAGCCAGAAGAGAACCTCAATGCTCCTGCCCTCATTAAAAAGTTCCTCTCTCGCTCTGGTCCCAAGAAGAGGGGGGGATACTGTAGCGTCCACGGCCCCTCTGAATTACTCACCCCACGAGGGCCGCAGCCATGGATCTGTGAGTGCTGGCCCACATCTCCTCCCCAGGAGACGACAGCGCTCACTTCCGCTCCGTTCTGCGGTGTCCCGTAGGGTGCGAATGCACGATCGTGCCCGGCCTTAAAGGGCCAGCGCACGCACATGAAAATAATCAATTAACCCATGATCACCCTGGTCTATAAAAAGGGCTCTGCCCTTTCACTCATTGCCTGAACGTTGTTGTGTTTACCCGTGTTAGTCTTGCAAATAATCCTGTGTAAATAGTGTTATCCTGTTCCCAGTGTTCCTGTACCTGCCTCCTGTATCCCGCGCTACCGTTGTTCCTGTGCATTAGAAAGTTGCAGTCGTGTTGAGACATCGGTCACGCCAGCTGTGTTACACCACGCCTGGTGTCTGCTGCCAAGTTCCCATCTGAGCCTAGCCGTTACTACTGTCTGAACTGCTACAGGTACCCTTGTGCTTGGACTATATAGACATTGACTTGATACACTGTTTGACCAGCTGCTATCCCGCTACGGCCCAGTGGGTCCACATAACCACAGACCGTGACATGATGCATGTCATCTTTGTGAATAAGATTTAGTCCTGCTTGGATATGAAGGCCAAAATGTATCCAGCTCTGTGTCACATTTTCAGTGGTAATAATAGCATTTAAACTGTGTGTGAGATTTATTAACTAGATGTGCCAAAAAGAATCACCGTTTGCGTTGCGAGCGCCACTTTGCGATTCAGTCAAGCCAAATGGGTGTGGTTATGTGGTACTTTTTAGCAACAGTTATAAAATTAGCCTTTTTAAAAAAGAAATGACGCATCTGAGTGCCACAAACAGGCCGTCGTTCAATGTTCGTCGCAAAAAAACAAAATGTACCGAAACGTCTCCAATATGTGACAAAATTAACAAATAGCGCCTAATGCTTGATAAATTATCTCCTAAAATCTGCTACAAAACAAATAAATAAAATAAAGTCAATACTGATATATTTGGGTTATAGTATTCAGTTATGCAGCGTAGCATAATAAATTCGTCAACTTTGAGCTTATGTGGCACTTTATGTTAGGTCTCCACGGCATTATGGATACGCTCAGGAAAAAAAATAAAAATGAATGCATTTTCTTTTAGATGCAAGAGCAGTGCAACCTACTGTACCGCCACCGCCACCACGTGATGCCGGTCGTAAAGGAACTTTTCACTTTAAAATTAAAAAAGGTAGCTACTGTATGTAAACACCCACTGGCTCTCTCCTCAGCCAGTACAGATGTCAGATTTTCAGTGTGGATGCCACACAAGTAAATCCACAACAATTTACAGAACAAATGCGGATGGGCTTTTGTAAAAGATATTAAAAAATATATAAAACAAAAAATAAAATAAAAATCAATGTGGAAAAATATTACCATTTAAAAATTGTACGGTGGGGAGCACAGTGGCTCAGTGGTTAGCAGTATTACCTTACAGAACTGGGGGATCGGATATAAAACCAAACACCACGTGTATTGAGTTTACATGTTCTTCCAGTGCTTGTGGCTTTACTCTCGTTGCTCTCATTTCCTCCTACAACTGAAATGATCCTCAGATGAATAATCTAGTTGGCTGGATTAGTTGGTTGTCTTATTATAGACAACAGCGGCAATACTACTAATGTCCGTTCGCCAGGAGTCCGACAGCTGTGATCCAGCCGATTGCTAGAACGAAGACTCAGTATTGCTAGGAAAGCTCGGCTGTAATAACGGCCATTATAGTCAATGGATGACTACATGGCCAGCCAGAAAAAGCCAAGCGGAGACGACAGGAAACAAAGTGGCACTTCATTCGACCCCTGCCGATTGGCCATTGGTGTTATAGCGACATGAAACCAATGACTATAATAAGCAAAACAATGACAGTTTCCGTCAAGATTGCTATACGTACTTTCTTTGCTGCCGAAATGTTCAGTGTCCTTCCACATCAGGGGAATTCTTATCCCTGTAATAAGAAATGACAATCCATGACTATTATCATGTTAAGCATGTATAACAATTAGAGATCCAAAACATTTTGTATATTTGTATTATGTAAAAGTTACAGTTTAGCTCCAACTTGTAGTGACGATCCAAGAATTGCCTAAATAGCAGCACCTAGCATAGTATTATTAGAAGCCCTAGAAACCCGATAATGACAAGCAGGGCTGAGGACTATTTAAATAAGTCGGTCAGAAGTTTTGACCCGTTCAAATTGCCAACATCACTACATAGGTAACGGGGAAACCAGTTATAACATCACTTTGCCGATCTTATTGCTAATAGAACAGAGAGAAGAACGTTTTAATGACTCACACGGTTTATAGTGTATACACAACGCTTTATTATGGTTTGACCAATTACTAGTTGTAATGAAAAGGAATCATAACTGTGTGTAAATGGCCACAATATAGTTAATAGTAAAGCCAATAGATCCTTTGCAGTGGCCAGGAATTTTTATTGCAAGTCGTTTAGGGCAAAGTATCCTGAATAGCAGAACCGAAGCTGCGGGGTTATCAGTTGGGGAGGCATAGTGTGACTTTTGACATGTTAAACCTAGATTGTACAAGTTGCAAGACACGGGCAATACACATCTGTTCATCCAAACTAAAAAAAGAGGCATATTTAGGAGAATTGGGGGACAATTAACTATTTTTTGTTTCTTGTCTCCCCCCCCCCCTTATCAACTCACTGTCCAGTCTTCAACAATGAATATGTCTAATGAACGGCTTTGGAAAACTGGCCCAGAGACTGAAGGCATAAAATATATGATGTACACAACGAAAATTGGTCCACATAGTGGGGGTCAGATTTATGAGGAAATGTGTCGCGAATTAAACTTTTTTTTTTTTTTAAAAGTTACTTATTTCTATTATATCTTTTACGTTTTTAGCTGTATTTTTTTTTTTTCTTCCACATGGTGGAAAGTATTACAAATTTGACATTTTTTTCCGATGTGGTCCACCAGAGTGAGCACTTCCCAGAATTACTGCAAGGTGAATAAGGCAAAGCAACCTGACTCACAGCTGCCGTAAATGTGGGAGAGAAGCTCACCCTCCCCCCCCCCCCCCCTCCTACAAGCCAGGAAAAGGGGTCTTCAAATTGCTAAGCAGTGTTCGGCAGCCACTTTGGGTGTGATTGTTGAAATGCAGCTGGCATAAGCTGTAGGACACACCAAAAGGCTAAGGGTATGTTCACACGCTTACTAAACATTTTTTTAATCAAACTCGCGTTTCTGGCGTCAAAGGAAAAAACGTCCCAAGAAGGGATATGCACTTCTTTTTGGCGGGCGTCTTTTTACATGCCGTTTTTGGAAAATGGCCGTGTAAAAAAACGCCCCGTCGAAACAGACCGCCGTATTTCCCCAATGAAACAGGCAGATGTTTGTAGACGTTCTGCTTCCAATTTTTCAGCAGTTTTTCGGGACGTTTACGGCCTGAAAAACGGCTGAAAACTCTGCGCGTGAACATACCGTTAGAATGATGAAAGTGAAGTGAATTACTTTTCAGTTGACAGGTTCACACGGTGTGTATTTGACACTTTTTTTTGCACATTTTACATGCCTCTCCTGCTAAGTCTTTATCCCCCCATCCTGCTAACAGTCTCCTCCAGGATCACCACCAAATACTGCTGACAGTCTACTCCAGCGTCACCATCCAATCTTGCGAACAGTCTCCTCCTGCGTCCCCACCCAATCTTGCTGACAGTCTCCTCCAGCATCACCACCCAATCAGAAAGATTGGGTTGGGACGCATCACCATAGAATCTTGCTGACAGCCTCCTTCAGCATCCCCATACAATCCTGCTGACAGTCTCCTCCACCGTAGAGGAGACTGTCACACCACTCGTTGATAGAAATCACCATCTGCTGCTGACAGTCTCCTCCCCGACCTCCTGCTGACGGATACCTCACCTGATCACAGTCCACACACTGTCCACACTGACAATACATCTAGCGACAGGGGGGGGGGGCCCGCCAGGGGGTCACGAGAGCGGGGGTCTGTGAGCGAGAGGGACAGAGACACACACCTTATCTGCAGTGCAGCCGGTCTTCATAATGGCGCCTGCTATCTTCCTACAAACCAGCTTCTCTGCTGTGTGACTCTGAACTGCGTCTGCGCAGTACAGAGCCAGAAGGCAGAAGCAATGAACGGCTCACATTCATTGTGTCCTATGCCCTGTAGCTGCAGTATTCCATCTGTGTATGGGGAGATTCACACGAACGTTGCGTTTTTGCGCGCGCAAACAACGCAGCGTTTTGCGAGCGTGTCAGCAGCGTGGCCAATGCGTTTTTGAACGATGTATGCATGTAATACGCGCGTAAGACATGCGTTTTTCCCGCGCGTGGAAAAAACGCACTCAGCTGTTCTGTTTACGCCAGGCTTCAAAAGGGCCATTAATGCAATACCCCTGCTTCATCTGTGCACCTGTGTTAATTCATTTGTGTGCTTTGGATGCAACCCACTGTTTCTACCAGTATTTTAGTGAAGTTTGTCTGCCAGACTGCATTGATGCCACCTAGCTCTCTGGCCCGTGTGCTATTAGCATGGATGATATCCCGTAGGTTTGGGCAACGAGGTAGCCCTCTACGGCCACACCGGCGGAGATCAGGTAGGATGTGGGTTCACCCAATAGTGGCCCAACGCACCTCTAAAGGGCATTTTCATATCCTCTTTGCTGACCTCCGTCGTCACCCTGAGAAATTTCGGGCCTTTTGCCGCCTGTCTGTGCATGCCTTTGATATGCTGCTGGAGCTGGTTCGGCCTGGAATAACCTATCAGAACACAAACATGCGACGCTGTATTTCCCCCGAGGAGCGTCTCCTTCTGACGTTACGGTATGTGCAGTTTTGTGAGCCAGGTTACACCTTTTTTAATGTCCTTAATGTCCTAAACTAACATGTTTTCTTTGTGCTTTGCTTGTATGAATTTCTGTAGTTTTTTGGCGACCGGCATTAGCTACCATGCCCTTCATTTTGAATTCCTAATTGGAGTCTCCACTATTTGCGGCATTGTCCCAGCAACCTGTGTGGTCCTGTGGCAGAGATTGAAGAGCAGCGTGATCCCTCAGCCTACGGCCCAACACTGGCTTCGCATAGCGCAGCAGTTTGAACGCGACACCCAATTTCCTAACTGTATTGGTGCACTCGATGGGAAGCACATCCGTGTGCAGAAACCGCCCCACTCTGGCTCTCGCTACTTCAATTACAAGCAGTATTTTTCAATAGTTTTGCTTGCGTTGTCGGACTGTAATTTCTGCTTTACCATCGTGGACATCGGGTCCTATGGCAGCTCGGCGGATGCACGCATTTTTCGCTCATCTAGAATGGCACAGCGTCTAATGTCCAACCAACTTGATGTCCCCGAGCCTAGCATCCTCCCTGGCACCAGCGGGCCACCCCTTCCTTATGTTATGGTTGCAGATGAAGGTTTTGCCCTCAGCAAACACGTAATGCGGCCATTTGCGCGGAGGGGCATGGATAACCGTAGGCGCATTTTCAATCAGCGACTATGCAGAGCACGGAAAGTCGTGGAATGTGCCTTTGGCATCATGACCAGCAAGTGGAGGGTCCTGATGACATCAATGCAATTGTCGCCGTCAAATGTCACATGCGTGATCAAAGCCTGTGTTGTGCTGCACAACTTTACCCGCATCAATGATGCCGCTCATGATGTGGAATATATGGGAACATCTGCACCCACCACCAGCCTGAGCCAGGCTGCTCGGCCTGGCCGGCCACCGACATGTGGGCAGCGAGTGCGCCACCAATTTGCCGAGTATTTTGCCAGGCAGGCTTGAGAAGTGACCTGCCAGAACGCTGCCATTTGAGTTGTGGTGAAGTTAATCTTATTTGAGAGAACGTCTGTTTATCCCTCAAGGCCTTTTTTGGTGGGGGGGGGTGTGGGGGAGGGTTAGGGACTCGCAAAACTTGAGGCCCCTTGACGTGGGTTGCGAGCTTAAAGCTCGGTAGGCGCTTGGAATACCCTTTTTAGACGGCAGGAATGCATGGACATCACATCCTCTTGTGGAAACTATGTATTTCCTGCCCTATATGTATGTGAGCGTTTCGGGGGGAGTAAAGTTAGTTCTGGCCAAACACTAACTATACTAATTACAGCTGAGTTCCTGGTATTCCAAACCCCTTCCGAACAACGAAGACCTCAAAGATGTGGTGGAGAAATCTAATACCGTCACAACCTCTAAGGCAACAGCACCTCCTAGCGGTAGAGGCAGTAGAAAAGGTGTGCAAGGTAACAAAAGGATTGTCCACACAGAACTTCAAAATATCGAACTTTAGTAGTAGTCATGTTTGTGGCACATACTCGCCATATCAGCCAAATAAATACAGAGGCGGGAAAACATACCCGAACAAAAAGGTGCACCAACATGATGCATATACAACAAATTCCTAGCATGTCATCGATTTCTAACATGTGTCGGTAGAAAAAAAGAGCCCCTAAAGATTCTGATAGGCATGGGTCGGCGAGCTGTAACCCGACCGTTCCGCACCACTCTGCTGTACCCGGCCCTGAGGAGCCTGTTCCTGCACAGCATATTGGGGTTGATACTGCGGGTGGTAACCCTGAGGCTGCATGTGAGCCTGTAAACTTGGCCCAGGTATGGAGTATTGAGGAAAGTGATGGACTGGCCCAGGCATTGGGGCAGGGGAGAGGTATCTTGGGGCAGGAGGGTATTGCGCCATCTGCGAGAAGACGGGGGCAGGTTGGGAGGGCCTTGGCACATGGGCACGCGCTGAGGGCATATATACACTACGCCAGTGCTCCAGAGAAGTAAAGCACCGGCCTGGACTTAGCGGGGGTGTCGCACAGTCGATTAAAGACAGCATATTTATTTGCAGCCGCACCAACCTATCCTCTGGTACCCGCCGCATCAAAGGTGCCATGCTCCGGCAAAAAAAATCGTGCTGGTCCTCATCGGCTGCACGGCGCAGGTACTCCAGAACACGGGCGTCCACCTGTGCAGCTGCGGGTGGGTTACCAGGACGTCTGCGGCGGGGTGCTGCTTGTCTAGGTGCTACTTGGTCCGGTTGTCCTGCTTCAGGCGCTGAGGCGACTGGACCAGGATCCTCTCTAGTGGCCTCCGGGGTGAGGGCGACCAGGGGAGCAGCGGCTTCGGACGCCTGGCTACACTGGGGCCGTGCCTCCTCTTCTGAAGCATCCAGAGTGTCGCTAGTTCTATAATATAGGGGACACGTCAGTTGAGGAAACAAATGTCATGTGCAAACACCAAGGCGTTTTGGGGTATGTAACATGTTTGGAGGGTGACGTGGCCACAAAGGGACAACAACGAGTACTTACGGTCGCATGTCCATTATTTCCCGCAGGAACAACAGCTGGTCGTAGTACATGTAGCGCCGTTTTTGGGGACCACCATCTCCGCTACGGGCGCCGGATCCATGTTCTCGACGGAACTGGTCCCTCGAGCTGCGCCACCGTCTCTTTACATCGTCCACTGTATGATGAATAAGAACACATCATTGATTAAACTCAGCAGATGTGAGTGCGCACACAGACAGTGCATGTATAAACTGGTGTTATTAAACACACGTCTACACAAGAACAAGCCTAAGTTGATGATACTATATATAAAGATGGCACTGAACCGAAACGTTGGCAATGACAGGCAATTATTCAGCAGGGACGCAATATCCAATATGGATGTCATTATACACATCAATGGCGACACACAGATATCCACTCACCAATTTGTAGCCGGTCACGGGTGCGGCTGTCGGCCCACTCCTGCTCAAATAGCGCCTCTGCTATCTGCTCCCATGCTGCCTCCTTCAATGTGCGGTCATGGTACGACTCCGCATGGGTGTTCCAGACCTCCGGCCGCTCCTGAACTAACCGAATGAGCTTCCCAACATCCATCTGCCGAGGCATGCCTGCAAAGTGCTTGTGGTGCTTTTGCAAACGGTGTGGCCTCTTTTGCAAAACCTGCTGTCTAACCAACTTCCTGCTTTTCTGCTGGTTTCAACTAGTTAGTTCAAACTCATTTGCATTGAGACAACGTGTCCTGCGTGAAAAACGCGCGTTCGCAGCTGCTGCCAGCGTATGACATGCGTGATTTTCACGCACCCATTGACTTCAATGGGTGCGTGATGCGTGAAATACGCAGAGTTTTTGAACCTGTCGCGTATAGTACGCAGCGAACAAACGCTGCGCAAGAATCACGCACCGTTTGAACTGCCTCATTGACTTCTATAGTGCTGTGCGTGATGCGCAGAAAATACGCGGCCTGCACGCGCGCAAATCGCGCTCGTCTGAATCCCCCCTATGTCTGTGTCGTTGAGACACATACAAAAGATTAAATAAAACATGGCAGCCCCAGTACAATGTGTCAATAAAAAAAACTGTGTGCAAAATTAAATAAAAAGTCAATATAATATTTTAATAAAAAACACAAATTAATAAAAAAAATTAAAAAAAAAATCATGACACTGTTCCTTTAAGGAAGCAGGAAAGACTGCGGATTGTAAGTTTTATGCCCTTCTAGTATTTCTTTTTATTTTGTAACTTTTTTTGCATGTTTTCGTATATTATTTATTTTTGAATTACTTCTGGGGCACGCACGTGGGTGCATTGGCCCAAAACTTGGTAGGTGGTAGCAGAGCGTTGTGTATCTAAGCTGTGGATTGTGTTGGTGTGAGATTGATGCACAATTTGCAACCAGAGTTTAGGTTTAATGTAGATAAATTTACTTCTTGCAGTCGCACTCATGTCACATGCTGTCAAAGTGCAAAAGTGACAGTAGTTTACAGGTCTGAATAATTTTTTGGAGTCTTTTAATGATTAAATGATGCAAACTCCCTGCAGATTTTTCAATGGTCAGGGCCTGTGACTGAACATACCCCAATATCCACCTCACAAATCTCCAACAGCTGAATTATTTTATTCATGAAACCTTTTACAAATATATTCACAAGCAGCAGATTTGTTGCAGAAATGTAAAATTTTTTTTTTTTAGACTTGAATCATTAGAAAAAAAAAAGGGTCCTACCCCCCAGAAACAACGCCACCCGTGTCCATAGATTAGGTATGGTATTGCAACTCTGCTCCACTAAAGTTATTGTGGGTTAGCTGCAATACCAGACACAGCCCATGGACAAGTGGCTCCATTTTTTTCTAATCCCATACAACCTCTGTAATATGCACAAAGCTGGTCATAGAATCAAATCATCCTCTGAAATTATGTTCTCCAGACGTAGACAGAGCCTAAAGTGTATTTCTATCTGGTCATGTGCACAGGAGTATGTGCCAAGAAGCTCCCACCGCATACCCTGAACGTAGCCAAAAGGCTGGCATACTGTTTTTCTACTGTATTGGAAAAAAAAAAAAAAAAAAACACAGAAGACTGAGCTTTCCTATACAGTGGGCCAATGCAAAAAAATAAATAATTAAAAGTATAACGAGTGTTCTATATATTTTTTTAACATTGTTGCCAATAGGAGACCTATGCTGTTGAATGGTAATACAGTGGCATACATCACAGCCTTCCGTCTGAGGTGTACATCTGGAAAGGTTACCAAAGGTATACCTCAGACTGAACAGAGTCTAACCTGCATTTATACATACAGATTGGGATTCTTGTAGTGTGTTGATGTTGGTAGTCAGCCCCTATCATTTTGCTTATGTAGTTAATTATTATTTTAGCCTAAAACACAGTGAAGCAAGATTTACTTTTTCTTTTCTGGGAGGGGGACTAATATATATATATATATATATATATATATATATATATATATACACACACACACACACACACACACACACACACACACACACACACACTTGGGTCCATATTTGGACAGTGACACAATCTTCATGATTTGGGCTCTGCTGCCACCACATTGCATTTGAAATGAAACAACTGAGATGCAATTGAAGTGTAGACTTTCAGGTTTAATTCAAGGGGTTGAACAAAAATATCCTGTGAAACGTTTAGGAATTGCAACCATTTTTATACAAAGCCTCCTCATTCCAGGGGCTCAAAAGTAATTGAACAAATTAACGTTACCATAAATAAAATGTTTTTTTTAATACTTTGTAGAGAATCCTTTGCAGGTAATGACGGCCTGAAGTCTGGAACCCATGGACATCACCAAACGCTCGGTTTCCTCCTTTGTGATGCTTTGCCCGGCCTTTACTGCAGCGTCTTCACTTGTTGCTTGTTCGTGGGTCTTTCTGCTTTAAAGAGGCTCTGTCACCACATTATAAAAGTGTCCCATCTCCTACATAAGGAGATGGGTGCTATAATGTAGGTGACAGCAGTGCTTTTTATTTAAAAAAAGATCTATTTTTACCACTTTATTAGCGATTTTAGATTTATGCTAATGAGTTGCTTAATGCCCAAGTGGGCGTATTCTTACTTTAGACCAAGTGGGCGTTGTACAGGGGAGTGTATGATGCTGACCAATCAGCGTCATGCACTCCTCTCCATTCATTTACTCAGCGCATAGGGATCCTGCTAGATCCTTATGTGCTGTCTTATACTAAGGCCCCATGCACATGCCCGCAATCACGGGCCGTGATAAAGTACAGGAGCACGGCCCGCAAAACGCAAAAGAACGGACATGTTCCATAATTTTCTGAACATTTCCACGACACGGACACCCTTCCGTAGCGCTACGGAAACGTGTCCGCGTTCAATGAAAGTGAATGGGTACGTTTTTGCGGACCGCAAAAACTGAGGTTTTTTTATGGTCGTGTGCATGGGGCCTAACACATTAACAATACTGAAGTGTTTAGACAGTGAATAGACATTCTCAATCTCTGCACTTCGTTACTGTTTCTATGGTAGTTACAGCAGAGGAAGCGTAATCTCGTTGTAACTTGACATTTACTGTGTAATCTCGCGAGATCACGCTTCCTCTGCTGTAACTACCACAGACAGAGTAACGAAGTGCAGAGATTGTGAATAGACATCCCGTGGAATGTCTATTCACTGTCTAAACACTTCAGTATTGTTAACGTGTTAGTATAAGACAGCACATAAGGATCTAGCAGGATCCCTATGCGCTGAGTAAACGAATGGAGAGGAGTGCATGAGGCTGATAAGCCCAAGTGGGCATTGTACAGAGGAGTGTATGACGCTGAGCAAAGTTAAAAAAAAAACGCCCACTTGCGCATTAAGCAACTCATTATCATAAATCTAAAATCACTAATAAAGTGGTAAAAGTAGATCGCTTTTTTTAAATAAAAAGTACTGCTGTCATCTACATTATAGCGCTCATCTCCTTATGTAGGAGATAGGGCACTTATAATGTGGCGACAGAGCCTCTTTAAGTTTTGTCTTAAGTAAGTGAAATGCAGCTCGATCGGGTTGAGATCTGGTGATTGACTTGACCATTGCAGAATATTCCACTTCTTTGCCTTAAAAAACTCCTGGTTGCTTTCGCAGTATGCTTTGGGTCATTGTCCATCTTTACTGTGAAGCGACGACCAAATCAACCTTGCTGCATTTGGTTGAATCTGAGCAGAAAGTAAATCCCTGAACACGTCAGAATTCATCCGGCTGCTTCTGTCTTCAGTCACATCATCAATACACACTAGTGACCCAGTGCCTTTGGCAGCCATGCATGCCCATGCCATCACACTGCCTCCACCATGTTTTACAGAGGATGTGGTGTGCTTTGGATCATGAACCGTTCCAAGCCTTCTCCATACATTCTTCATCCTTCCATCATTCTGGTCCAGGTTGATCTTCGTTTCATGCTGTTCCAGAATTGGGCGGCTTCTTTAGATGTTGTTTGGCAAAGTCTAATCTGGCCTTTCTATTTTTGAGGCTGATTAATGGTTTGCACCTTGTGGTGAACACTCTGTATTTGCTCTCATGAAGTCTTCTCTTTATGGTAGACTTAGATACTGATACACCTACTTCCAGGAGAGTGTTCTTCACTTGGGTAGATGTTGTGAAGGGGTTTTTCTTCACCATGGAAAGGAAAGGATTCTGCGATCACCCACCACTGTTGTCTTCTGTGGACGCCCAGACCTTTTGGAGTTCACGAGATCACCAGTGTGCTATTTTTCTTCAAGAATGTACCAAACTGTTGATTTGGCCACTCCTAACATTTGCAATCTGTCTCTGATGGATTTCTTAATTTTTTTCAGCCTAACAATGGTCTGTTTCACTTGCATTGAGAGCTCCTTGGACTTCATGTTGTGGGTTCACAGCAACAGCTTCCAAAAGCAAATGCCACACCTGGAATCAACTCCAGACCATTTACCTGCTTAATTGATCATTGCTTAACGAGGGAATAGCCCATTAAATAGCTTTTGAGATAATTGTCCAATTACTTTTGGTCCCTTGAAAAAGAGGCAGCTACATATTAAAGAGCTGTAATTTCTAAACCCTTCCTCAAATTAGGATGTTAATACTGTCAAATTACAGCTGAGAGTCTGCACTTTAGGCCCATATTCAATGTGTTTTGTTAAACAGCTAACATGACAAAACTTGTGTCACTGTCCAAATAATTCTGGACCTAACTGTATGTGTGTGTGTATATATATATATATATACACATACACACACACACACACACACACTTTTGATAGATTTGTTATGTGCAAACCACTCATTTACAATAAAGTAATCCTGTGCAGAAGTTTAATTGTCCAATAAGAGAATATTGCAGGTGATACGGCCATACAGCACTTTTTCTTTTATGCTTTTTGCAAACCTTGTAGTCTTAAAATTTCACTGGGCAGGAAAACGTTCACAAAGCGTAATATATACTGCATAACCAGGTGCCAATGATTAAAAGATTACAGGCAGAACTTCAGTCCCAAGAATGCTGCCAGCAGTAAGATACCAACATTTAAAATGCTGTGGCAGGGTTTTCCCCAGAGATTTCGGTGAACAAGTGCAGCATAAAAAAAGATATACTCAATTTAAAAGCCCATAAAGCATTTTCACTACCTGTTGACTGCAGGAAACTAAATTACATCTGAGAGATTAAACTGGGACTGCAAAACAGGTCTTGCTTGGCATTTACCAAAAGGTGTGAATTAATGCCGATGTGTTTTTTTTATGACCATTAAGACAGAGCTGGTACTTCTATTGCAGATAAATCACAGGTGTGAAAAACTTGCCGGCTTGTATCGACTGCTAGGAAATTTGCTGGCAGAATTATGAATGATCTAATCCGACGTTGCTAACGCAACAGTAACGTGTTTCAGTTTTTTTTTCTACTTAGCCAGTACTTCAATCATTCCAGCCACAAAAAGGTAATTATGCAACGCGTCTCAGAGGATACATGTTGATATATTGCTAGCATAACCATCTCAGCCGGCACTTAGCTATTTTTATATAATCTTGCTATTCAATCCTTGACCCATTTGAGTCTTAAAAAAAAAAAAAAAGTTACTGCTTGTATCCCTGGAGACGGAAACATATATAATTGCTGTAATAACAGACTCAAAATTTTCCTGCTGCCCCCAAAACAAAGAAACAGTTGTTTGTAAGCAGGTTCTGCACATTTTCAGAACAAAAGATATGAAAAAACCAGGACGGAAACATGGACATACACTGCCAAATCATTTCCGTTACAATAAGGAACATATTCAGAAAACACACACAGATTTGAACCTCGACATGGTGCAGATAGCTGCACTCCTTTTCTTCGATAAATAGGTTATATTGGCATTCCGCTATGGTTACCATTCATATCAACTGCTTAAAGGCTATGTACACCTTTAAACTTTTTTTTCATTAAATCTATGTTTTTGTAATTTTGGAGTGTACCTATGCTTTCAAAAAAATTGACGTTAAAGTGACATGTCAGATGTTTTGATCAGTGGGGATCTCAGCGCTCGGACCCCACCAATCACTAAAACAAAGCGGCAGAAGCGCTTAGATCAGCGCTGTGACTCTTCATTTCTTTGGAAAGCCAAGCAGCACACAGCATAGAGCTCACCTGAGTGCTTCTGCTGCTTTGTTTTAGCGATCGGTGGGGGTCCTAGTGTTTGGACCCCCACAGATCAAAATTTCTGACAAGTCACTATAATGTCAAAAGTTTTTTGAAAGTATAGGTACACTTTAAAAATAGTTTTTTATTTAAAAATGTTATTACGATACAGTTTCTATGTATTCTGTATACATAGAAGCTGTATACTTCTCACTCAGCAGATTCCGTCAGTTCAGCAGAAATGACGGCTCGGCTGAGAGCAGGTCCCGTGTGTCTGACACACAGCTAATATAAATCACTTCTAAGGGGCTGTTCACATCTGCATTGGAGGCTCTGTTAGGGGCCTCGGTCGCAGATCCAGAAGAAATTAATGGAATCAATAGCGCAGTATGCTGCGCTATAGTTTCTGGCAAAACCACATACACACTGACGGAAAGCCGACGGAAACCATTAAAGTCAAATCTGTTCCATCTGCTGCCGCTGGTGTCAGTGTTACAATGGAAGTGTTGCGTCCGGCATTCCCTTGTTCGGCTCCTCTGATGGAACAGAACAACGGAATGCCCCGACGCAGATGTGAACAGGGCCTAAGTTGATCAACAGATTGAATAAGAGAACCATGCTCAGCAGAGCTGTCAGTTGAGCTGAACTGAACGGACATCAGCTGAGAGAACAATACAGCTTCTATGTATACAGGATGAATAGAAGCAGTACCTTAAAAATGAAAAACATTCTTTAATAAAAAAAAAAAAAAACAATTCAAGAAGTGCTAAAAAATAGCAATTAGACCTACCGCTAATTGTATTTCCAGGAATCCATCATGACAGCACTACAGGAGGTTGCCCTGTAGGGACAGGAAGACAGAGGAGGTTAAAAAGCCCCTCCCACCACCCACTTGCCAGTGTTTTTCAATTACTACACCAGGATGGATGCAACCCTATTTTATTTCTAGGGATAATAACTGACATGTTAAATGCACAAATCAGAATTCAATCAGGGAGGGATGTAATGGTGCTGTCATGATGGATTCCTGGAAATACAATTACCGGTAGGTCTAATTGCTATTTTCCAGTACATCCCTCATGACAGCACTACAGGAGCAATACCAGATTATAATGCTCAGGGCGGGACTGTGGATTGAAGGACTGTCCGTCCAAAACTTAAATCTGTATCGGACAGAACATCGAGCCTATAATGTTTGTAAAACGTATGATGGCTTGACCAAGTGGCAGCTCTGCAGATTTGGTCCATAGAGGCTTCTCTTCTTTCTGCCCAGGATGCCGAAACTGCCCTCGTTGAATGGGCTCTGATGCCTTGTGGGGTACATAGTCCTTGGGACTTGTAGGCTTCTTACCCATCTCGCTAGAGAGCCTTTTGAGGCTTTCTTTCCTCTATTCTTTCCCCCAAATAGGACAAATAGATTTTTATCTTGTCTCCAGGAGGAGGTTCTATCCAGATACTGAAGAATTGTTCGCCTGACATCCAGGCAATGGAATTTTTCTTCTTGTTGGTTTTTTGGATCTGGATAAAAGGAAGGTAGAATTATTTCTTGTTCTCTATGGAAAGCAATAGATACCTTTGGAATAAAGGAAGGGTCCAGCTTTAGGATGATCTTATCCTCTTGTACTTTTAGGTACGGTTCTATGACTGACAGAGATTGGATTTCTCCAATCCTTCTTGCTGAAGTAATAGCGACTAAGAATGCAGCTTTTAGAGTTAAAAAATGCATACTAATTTCGTCGAGCGGCTCAAAGGGGGGCTCACAAAGAGTCGTTAACACCACATTCAAATCCCAGATAGGAACGGATTTCTTTAGGGAAGGTTTCAGTTTAGAGACCGCTTGGGTGAATCTTCTGATCCACCGATGTTCAGCCAGAGGAGTGTTAAAAAAAATTACCTAAGGCTGAAATCTGTACTTTTAAGGTACTAGGGCTAAGTCCTTTTTTGAATCCCGATTGTAAGAAATCTAGGATTTTCGCAATGTTGGGAGAAAAGGGGTCTGGTCCTGGGTTTCCATGAAAAGGGGTCTGGTCCTGGGTTTCCATGCCAGGAACAGAATTTCTTCCAAATCTTTTGATAGATTTTAGAGGTAACTTCTTTATGACTTGATAAGATAGTTGAAATTACCTCGTCTGACAGACCGTGGTTCCTCAAGATCTGCCTTTCAGGATCCAGGCTGACAATTTCAGAGTTTCTATTACCTGGAAGAATAAGGGTATGTGCACACACACTATTTACGTCCGTAATTGACGGACGTATTTCGGCCGCAAGTCCCGGACCGAACACAGTGCAGGGAGTCGGGCTCCTAGCATCATAGTTATGTACGATGCTAGGAGTCCCTGCCTCTCTGCAGGACAACTGTAATCATGTTTTCAGTACGGGACAGCAGTTCCACGGAGTAGCAGGGACTCCTAGCATCGTACATAACTATGATGCTAGGAGCCCGGCCCCCTGCACTGTGTTCGGTCTGGGACTTGCGGCCGAAATACGTCCGTCAATTACGGACGTAAATAGTGTGTGTGCACATACCCTAAGGGACCCTGGGAGAGAAGATTCTCCCTGACTGGGAGCATGATAGGGTCTTCCAACGCTAGGTATTGTACGATTGGAAACCAACTTCTTTTTGGCCAATAGGGAAGAATAATGATGAGCTTTGTCAAATCTTCCTGGATTTCTCTTAATACCATTGGTATTAGAGGAAACGGAGGAAAGGCATAGGCCAGATCCATGTCCCAGGGTTGGGACAATGCATCTACTCCCAATGGGTTGTCTCTGAGATTTAGGGAGAAGAATGTCTCTACTTGAGTGTTCTTCCTCGTGGCAAACAGGTCTATTTGTGGATAACCCCAATTTCGGGTTAGGGACAGAAAGACTTCCCTGTTTAGGGACCATTCTCCAGGGTCTACTTTTTCCCGACTCAGGAAATCTGCTGATAGGTTCTTTGAGCCTTTTAGGTGGACTGCCGTGACTGATCGGACGTTTTCTTCTGCCCAACTGAAAATTTGTGCAGAGAGGGCATGAAGGAGTGTGTCTTGTTCCCCCTTGATGGCGAAGAAAGGACACTGCTGTCGTGTTGTCCGATAAAATTCTTATATGCTTCCCTTTTATGGTGGGTGAAGCTCTTATAAGTGTCTCCCATACGGCTCTTAGTTCTTTGAAGTTTGAGGACATCATCTTCATTTGAACAGTCAATGTGCCCTGAAAGTGTTGGTCTTGGATTACTGACCCCCAGCCGTGTTTGCTGGCATCTGTGGTAATCACTACATAAGGAGAAGTTCTCCAGGGGACTCCCTTGTCTATGTTGTTTGTGCAGAGCCACCACAGGAGGGATGATTTCACAGTCTCGGAAATTTGAATTTTTAAATTCAGGGAGTTTTGTTTTCGATCCCACCGGGACAAGATCAGATTCTGTAAGGGTCTGGAGTGAAATTGGCTCCATGGAATAGATTGGATGCAAGACGTCATCATTCCCAACATCCGCATACATTCCCTTATGGAACAGGCGTCTTTCCCCCAAAATTTTCTTACTTCTGCCAGTAGGAGTATTTGTTTCTCTCTTGGGAGGAAGGAATGCTGAAGGGAGGAGCCCAGCAGTACTCCTAAGAAGACCTTCTGTTTCTGGGGAGGAAGACTCGACTTCTGAAAGTTGATTATCCATCCCAATTCTTGTAGGAGGGAAAGAACCTGTGACCGATGACTGACTAAGATAGCCGGAGTATCTGCTGTCAACAAGAAGTCGTCTAGATATGGGATAATTACTATACCTTGATTTCTTATGAATGCCATGATCTCTGCCATAATTTTTGTAAAAATTCTGGGGGCGGAGGAAAGGCAGAAGGGGAGGCAGACAAACTGGAAGTGGAGAATGGAAGGACCGTCCTGAATTGCGAATCTGAGGAATCTCTGGTATGCGGGGTGGATAGGAACGTGATAATACACATCCTTTAAATCGATCGTACATATTGATGCCTCTTCCCTTATTAGAGGAATAGTCGATCTGATAGACTCCATCTTGAATTTCCGATAATTCACCCATTTGTTTAGGACCTTCAGGTTGATTATTGTCCTGTAGGAACCGTTTGGTTTTTTGACCAAGAAGATTTTTGAATAGTGGCCTTTGCATATTTCGTTGTGGGGAACTGGAGAAATGGCTCTCAATCTGAGTAGTTTCTGGACATCCTGGATAAGGATCTGATGCAGATCTTTTGCTTGGTACTGGGTTATTAGGAATTTCTCTGGAGGAAAATTCTATTTTGTATCCTTCTTCTATTATCTTTAGAACCCAGGGGTTCTGGCTTATTCTCGACCATTTGGGATAAAAATGTAGGAGTCTTCCCCCCACGCTCTTGGCGTCATTGCTTTGGAGGGCTGGAATGAATTATTTGGGTTAAGGAGATATCCTCGACCCCTTTTTCCTTTGGGGTAACTCCAGCGACCGGACTTCCCTTTCCCGCTGTAGTTCTGTGAGGTAGGATCCCTCTGTTGGCGAAATCTTCCAAACTGAGGGGGTTTTTTTGGTTTCTCTTCAGGAAACCCCTTTTTCCTATCTGTTGCACTCTCCAGCATGTTATCAAGGAGAGGACCGAACATCAGAGACCCTGTAAATGGGATAGAACACAACTTGTTTTTGGACTTCGTATCTCCTGACCACATTTTGAGCCATAATACTCTTCTAGCAGTATTTGAGAGAGCCCCATTCCTGGCAGCAAATCTAATAGATTCCGCTGAAGCGTCTACCAAGAATCCGGTTGCCATCTTTAGTAAGGGTAGAGATTCTAATAGATCTTGTCGTGATGTCTTCATCATCAAATGGGTCTCTAGCTGGTTTAGCAATATAAACATTGCTCTTGATACTGATGTGGCCGCGATATTAGTTGAGATCAAGGCAGAGGAAGATTCCCACGCTCTTTTCAGTAGTCCGTCTGCCTTTCGGTCCATGGCGTCCCTCAACTGAGAGGAATCTTCAAATGGGATTGCGTTTTTTTTAGCAACCCTGGCGACTGGGACATCTACTTTTGGGATCTCATCCCAAGGCTTAGTGTCCTCTGGATCAAAGAGAAGTCTGTTTTTAAAATCTCTTGAAATGAAGAGCCTTTTTTCTGAATCTTCCCATTCAGTTGTCACCATTCTTTTAAGATTTTCATTTACCGGAAAAACCCTTGTTTTCTTTTCCGTTAGACCTCCAAACATCTCATCCTGGATGGTATGTGGTTGGTCTTCTTCGGTAATATCCATAGTTTCCCGTATTGCTTGAATTAAGGTATCCGACATCTCGGAAGAGAAGAAAAAATTTTTCTCTTGAGTGGAAGAAGTTGAAGGCAAGAGTTCCTCTCTTTCTTCTAACTCATCCTCCGATAGGTAATAGCACTCCTGCTCAGAGTCCGACCCCTGAGAAGGAGGCCAATATTTTTGATCCACTTCAATCCGCGGTCTTTTTGCCCGGGAGTGTGAGGGAGTTTCTTGCGGAGGGGCGAGGGAGGCTACTAACTGACCCACTTCTTCACGAATCATAGTCCTAAGTTCGGACATGAACGTTGGTTGTTCCTCCTTTAGTATTTTTGCAATACAATCCTGACACAATTGTTTTCTATGGGACTCTGGCAATTTTTTTGCACAAGTCGCACATTTTTTAACCTTCTTTTTATCAGTTTGTCTCTGAGAGGAATCTTTTTCCTAGAGAAAACAGAAGGTAGGTAAAGTATGGTGTACATACATAAGGGGTCATACCCTTCCCCAAGGGTGAGACTCACGTGACCCTGGGACATATCTGGAGTTCCATCAGGACGAGGAAGTTCCATACCGCGACAGGTAACAGGCAATGCAATATGCAATCCACAAAAAATTAATCCAAGTTAGAGTTATCAGCTCTAACTACATACCTGTGCGTGTCCCTTTAAATGCGGGCGTTTTGAATTTCCCGCCTTCCAAGATGGCCGCGGACCGGAAGTAGTGCGACGTCATTTCCGGTCGGCTATTCGTCCAGCGTGTACCTGGAGTGCAGCCGCCATAGCCGGCGACTGAGGCTTGCTATGCGGTGCAGCGAGGATCCCTGCCGGTGCGTCCATGCCTATGGAGCTGCCGGTCCCCGCCTGGTCCGCGGCCCGGCCGAAGCCTGCTTGGGAAACCCCAACCCCCACACACTACCAGAACCCTGCCTAGGATTCCTCCGGTAGGTGTCTCAGGGAGGGAGCTAAGGGACCCGTCGTTTGAGGGGTGTTAGCCTGGGCTTTAGGGGGAAGAGAAGGGGGAGTGCACGGACCCCCCGATCTTGCCCCCTGCCCGAGTTTCTTTCCTGCTCTAATACAGGAGCGACGCTCTCTGCTCCTGACCCTTGTGGGTACAGGAAGAACACTGGCAAGTGGGTGGTGGGAGGGGCCTTTTAACCTCTCTGTCTTCCTGTCACTACAGAGGTCAAGAGGGCAACCTCCTGTAGTGCTGTCATGAGGGATGTACTGGAAATCAAATAACATGGTCTATAGAAAAAAAAACAAAAAAACCCAACCGAATTATGGAGGGGGTGTACAGTGTGTTAAATACAGGATTCAAATCTTACACTTTTGAAAACTAGAGAACTGCATAAACAGCACTTCCCTAAGGCCTCATGCACACGTCAGTATTCTGGTCAGTATTTTGCTTCAGTATTCGGAAGCCAAAACCAGGAGTGGGTCCAAAACACAGAAGAGGTGCAAATCCTTCCATTATAGGTTCTCTCTGTTTATGTTCCACTAATGGTTTTGGCTTCCAAATACTGAAGCAAAATACTGACGTGTGCATGAGGCCTAAACAGTGTTCGTTACAAGATCTTTTTTGTCAGCGGCAAGAGAAGAATAAAAAAATAAAATTAATTGCGGCTCTGGGAGATCTGGGAAGGGATCCTTGCACAGGAGAGCATGGAAACATTCGTAGTCGATAATGAAATGATCAAAATCTGTATTTACTGACTGATCTGCTCGGGTCGTCTCTTCTTTTTATTTCGTACATACTCTGTACACAGTATTTGTTCGTTTATAACAATTAACAGCTTTTTTTGTCCATTTTTGATCCTAGAATTTCCTTTCATAGAAGATAACGGGCCATCTCCAGCCTTTTTAAATCGGCGGTACTTTATTAAATGAAATTTGACGTCTTGTTCTTTGTGAGCTTGTCAGCAGTGGGGGTAGAACAACCAATGTTATAGGGGTTTGCAGGTTTTTATGCGATAAAATAACCATCGTCGCTAATCCCGTGGTCACCCACCGGTCTAGTTTGCATTGATTCAGCGAGGACTTGCAGCCATTAATGTCAGTATGTACGGCACATCATCACTGAAGCAATGTAAGCAGTGGGGGACCACAGAACCACCGGTGATACAATTGTGGGGGATTTAAGAGGACAGTATATGTTTATTTTCTTAGTAGCGGCCATAAAAGTAAATATTTTGTAAATAGATTTTTGTTTTCCGAAGCATTAAAAAAAACATTTTTTACAAGAAACACGTTGGTTGTGCCATTCATCGGTCTTTTGGTGTGCGGTACATACAGATATACACCTCAGTAGACAACAGAGTTCCTAGTAATCATCATTCTAATTGTCTTTGAAGAAATCTTATGGAGAAATAAAGTTCACCTTTAACCCCTTCCCGATCCTTGACGTACTATTACGTCATGGCAGCTGTATCGTTCGCGCTCCATGCCGTAATAGTACGTCTCGGGAGTAACGGCCGTTTCGGCCGTCCTCCCGACACATACAGGAGCTGTGACGCTGCTGTCTTGTTCAGCAGCTGTCACAGCTCCTACAGCGGGGACCGATCGCTGTGTCCCCGCTGATTAACCCCTTAAAAGCCGCGTTCTATAGAGATCGCGGCTTTTTAGGGGTTAAGCTGCCATCGCCGGCCTGCTACGCGATAGCGGCCAGCGATGGTGACTATGGCAACCGGACACCAAACAATGGCGTCCGGCTATGCCATAGACGGAAGCCTAGTGGGTCCTGACAACGTCAGGACCCACTATGCTTGCTGTCAGTGAGTAGCTGACAGTTCTAATACACTGCACTACGCATGTAGTGCAGTGTATTAGAATAGCGATCAGGGCCTCCTGCCCTCATGTCCCCTAGTGGGACAAAGTAATAAAGTAAAAAAAAAAAGTTAAAAAAAAGATGTGTAAAAATAAGAAAATAAAAGATTTAAAAGTATTAAAAGTAAAAATCCCCCCTTTTCCCTTATCAGTCCTTTATTATTAATAAAAATATATAAACAAACAAACTATACATAATTGGTATCGCCGCGTCCGTAACGGCCTGAACTACAAAATTATTTCATTATTTATCCCGCACGGTGAACGCCGTAAAATAAAATAATAATAAACCGTACCACAATCACAATTCTTTGGTCTCTTCACCTCCCAAAAAATGGAATAAAAAGAGATCAAAAAGTCGCATGTACCTAAAAATGGTACTGATCGAAACTACAGTTCGTTACGCAAAAAATAAGTCCTCGCACGGCTTTATTGATTGAAAAATAAAAAAGTTCTGGCTCTTAGAATAAGGGAACACAAAAAGTGAATGATTGTTTACAAAACGTATTTTATTGTGCAAACGCCATAAGACATAAAAAAAAAACTATAAACAATCGTATCGCCCCGCAGAATAAAGTGAATATGTCATTTATAGCGCATGGTGAATGCTGTAAAAAAAAAAAAACGAAAAAAAAAACAAAACAATCGTACAATTGCTGTTTTTTAGTCACTACGCCACCTAAAAATAGAATAAAAACTGATCAAAAAGCCGCATGCACCCCAAGAAAACTACAATGGATTCCTCAAGGGGTCTAGTTTCCAAATTGGGGTCACTTTTGGGGGGTTCCCAATGTTTTGGCACCACAAGACCTCTTCAAACCGGACATGGTGCCTAATAAAAAAAAGAGGCTTCAAAATCCACTAAGTGCTCCTTTGCTTCGGAGGCCGGCGCTTCAGTCCATTACCGCCCAAGGGCCACATGTGGGATATTTCTCAAAACTGCAGAATCTGGGCAATAAGTATTGAGTTGCGTTTCACTGATAAATCCTTTTGTGTTATAAAAAAAAATGGTATAAAGAGGATTTTCTGACAAAAAAAAAAAAATAAATGTAAATTTCACCTCTACATTGCTCTAAATTTTTGTGAAACACCTAAAGGGTTCATAAACTTTCTAAATGCTGTTGTGAATACTTTGAGGGGTCTAGTTTCTAAAATGGGGTGTTTGATAGGGGTTTCTAATATATGGGCCCCTCAAAGCAACTTCAGAACTGAACTGGAACCTAAAAAAATAAATAAATGAGGCAATACTTCGCTTCTTACATTATACTGATAATGAGCCGTGCCCACCCTGAGATGACCCCAGTTTTGACCGTTTGTATAAACGGAGACCCCTATTAGACCGTTCCAGTGCCCGGTTTTCCCAAGTATACACCCCCGAGAAGTGTATTTCTATTGATGAGTC
Organism: Rhinoderma darwinii; assembly: GCF_050947455.1. Taxonomy (NCBI): domain Eukaryota; kingdom Metazoa; phylum Chordata; class Amphibia; order Anura; family Rhinodermatidae; genus Rhinoderma; species Rhinoderma darwinii. The sequence continues at coordinate 40,030,879 of NC_134697.1, read as the reverse complement.
CCTGGTACATTTTAAAGGGAGGGTTCAATTCCGCGAGTACCTGCCGGGTAAGAGGGCAAGGTATGGCGTGAAGATGTATAAGCTGTGAGAGTGCATCAGAGTATACCTACAGGTTTAGGATATATGAAGGAAAGGCCACCCCCAAACCAGACTGCATCCTGGACTACAATAGGTACATGGGAGGGATGGACTTGTAAGATCAAGCCCTGAAGCCCTACAGCGCCATGCGGTGTGGTATAAGAAGCTGGCCGGGCACATCATACAGATGGCATTGTACAATGCGTACATGCTACGTCGATGTGCAGGCCAGACGGGAACTTTCCTGGAATTTCAAGAGGTGATTATCAAGAACCTAATCTTTAGGGACCAAGAAGGGGGGGGCACCCAGTACTTCTGGAAGCGAGCCCACACGCATCGTACCAGGGCAACACTTTCTAGGAGAAGTTCCCCAAACTGGCAAGAAGGGAAAAAGTCAAAAGAGGTGCAAAGTCTGCTATAAGAGGGCGATAATGGATGACACAATATATCAATGTGACACGTGTCCCGAATAACCAGAGCTCTGTATGAAAGTGTTTTAAAATTTATCATACATCCCTTGGTTTATAATTTACCCCAATTTTACTTACCCTGATGCACTCCACACAGCTTATCCCCCCTCGTCTTTCCCCTCTGGGCCCTGCTGTGTGTCCAGGCAGCTGATAACAGCCACATGTAGGGTATTGCCATACCCGGGAGAACCCACATTACAGTTTATGGGGTGTAGGGCTCCGGTCAAAATGCTCACTACACCTCTAGATGAATGCCTTAAGGGTGTAGTTTTTAAAACGGGGTCACTTCTTGCGGGTTTCAACTGTACTGGTACCTCAGGGGCTTCTGCATACATGACTTCGCACTAGAAAATCCCCAGTAGGCCAAATGGTGGTCCTTTCCTTCTGAGCCCTCCCATGGGCCCAAACGGCAGTTTATCACCACAAATGGGGTATTGCCGCACTCAGGACAAATTGGGCAACAAAATGGAGCATTTTATTTCTTGTGAAAATAAGAATTTTTGAGCTAAAATGACATATTATTGGAAAAAATATATATATTTTTTAAATCCCAGCCCAATTCAAATAAGTTCTGTGAAGAAACTATGGGGTCTAAAAGGTCACATTACCCATAAATGAATTCCTTGAGGGGTGTAGTTTCCAAAATGGGGTCACTTTTGGTGGGTTTCCATTGCTTTGATACCTCTGAGGCTCTGCAAATGCGACATGGCACCCGAAAACCAATCCAACAAAATCTGGACTCCAACAAACATATAGCGCTCCTTTCCTTCTGAGCCCTCCCATGGGCCCAAACGGCAGTTTATCACCACAAATGGGGTATTGCCACACTAAAGACAAATTGGGCAACAAAATGGGGTATTTTGTTCCCTGTGAAAATAAGAAATTTTGATCACAAATTACATTTTATTGGAAAAAATGTCATTTTTTTTCATTTCAGAGCCCAATTCAAATACGTGCTGTGAAAAAACTGTGCGGTCAAAATGGTAACAACAACCCTAAATGAATTCCTTGAGGGGTGTAGTTTCCAAAATGGGGTCACTATTGGGGGATTCCTACTGTTTTGACACCTCAACACCTCTTCAAACCTGGCATGCTGCCTAAAATATATTCTAATAAAAAAGAGGACTCAAAATGCACTAGGTGCTTCTTTGCTTCTAGGGCTTGTGTTTTAGTCCACGAGTGCAGTAGGGCCACATGTGGGACATTTCTAAAAACTGCAGAATCTGGACAATACATATTTAGTAGTGTTTCTCTGGTAAAACCTTCTGTGTTACAGAAAAAAAAATGAATACAATTGAAATTCAGCAAGAAAAATGAAATTTGCAAATTTCACCTCCACTTTGCTTTAATTCCTGTGAAATGCCTGAAGGGTTAAAAAACTTTCTAACTGCTGTTTTGAATACTTTGAGGGGTCTAGTTTTTAAAATGGGGTGTTTTATCAGGGTTTCTAATACATAGGCCCCACAAAGCCACTTCAGAACTCAAGAGGTACCTTAAAAAAAAGGCTTTTGAAATTTTCTTAAAAATATGAGAAATTGCTGTTTATGTTCTAAGCCTTGTAACGTCCAAGAAAAATAAAAGAATGTTCAAAAAACGATGCCAATCTAAAGTAGACATATGGGAAATGTGAACTAGTAACTATTTTGGGTGGTATAACCGTCTGTTTTACAAGCAGATGCATTTAAATTCTGAAAAATGCAATTTTTTCAAAATTTTCTCTACATTTTGCAATTTTTCACCAATAAACACTGAATATATCAACCAAATTTTACCACGAACATGAAGCCCAATGTGTCACGAGAAAACAATCTCAGAATCGCTTGGGTAGGTTTAAGCATTCCGACGTTATTACCACATAAAGTGAAATATGTCAGATTTGAAAAATGGGCTCTGAGCCTTAAGGCCAAAACTAGGCTGCGTCCTTAAGGGGTTAAGCTAATGAATAACTTTGTAGTTGAACAGCAGGAAAGATAATAATATGTAAAGAGATCACTAAAGTGTGGCAGAAATCTGCAGCTATATTCACGCAATTCCACGTAGTTTTCCATTAAGTCATTTTAACTGGAGAATTCATAAAACCGATGCAAAACACTGATGAGCGACAAAGCAAAGTTTAAACAATTTTCTGAATATTAAACATAATGACGCAATTATAAAATGTAAACAAATGCAATGTACTCAACCAGAGCCTGAGGGGGAGTTCACATCTGCGTCGGGGTTCCCTTGATGGATTCCGTCAGACCTTTCCGTCAGGGGAACCCATAGCTTTCCGTTAGCATTACGATTGATTTCAATGGTAATGCTTCCGTTAATAATGTTTTCCATTTGTCTCCGTTCCATAAGGTTTCAGTTTTTTGGTGGAAACAATGGCGCAGTCGACTGCGCTATTGTTTCCACCAAAAAACACAGAACCCTTACGGAACAGAGATAAATGGAAACCATTAGCAACGGAAGCATTACCAAGCTATGGATTCCGTTTGCCTTTCCGCTGATGGGTTCCCCTGACGGAAAGGTCTGACCGAACGCTGATGTGAACAGGCCCTAAAACTAGCACTGATTTATTAACAAAAAAAAAAAAAAAAGTCAAACCCTTTCCATACGTCCGATCATAAAGGAAAGTATCCCGACATGGACCCCCTCTACGAGCCAGAGTTGACTCAATGGCATCACTTGTTACATGGATGGCCATTGATTGAATAGGTGCAGCATAATACTGCATTTCCCTGTAGAAATGAGGCCACACGGAGCCTAAATCTTGCTTTACAGAGTTTTAGGCGAAGATAATCATTGCTTTCTGTATGTTGGCAAATAAACTACATATGATATACATTGACACAAATAACTGATCCCCGGATGTTAGAGAAGCTGGACCAGGAACCATCAGTAAAGCACAATGAGTAAATCCATTTAACAAAATACAAAAGATAGATTATTATAATTTTGAAGCCAGAGTTGCAGTCACTACATTTCTACCAACTTCACAGCCCTGGCGTTAAGCGCAGGTCATATGAAAAAAACATAAAATGGACACCGGTAGACAGACTGAAGTCGGTACGGGCAACTTTAGTTTGATGCATAAAGTGTAAGGGTATGTTCACACGGCCTATTTTTGCCCGTCTTTCAGACCGTAAACGCCCCAAAAATCGGAAGCAGAACGCTTCCAAACATCTGCCCATTGAAATCAATGGGAAAAAGGCATTCTGTTCCGATAGGCCATTTTTTTCAAAAAACGACTGCGTAAAAAAACAGCCGCGAAAAAGAAGTGCAGGACACTTCTTGAGACATTTTTGGAGTAGTTTTTCATAGACTATTGAAAAAAGCTCCAAAAACGGCCGTAAAAAACGCAGCGAAAATCGCGAGTGGCTTAGAAAACGTCTGAGATTCAGGAGCCGTTTTCCCTTGAAAACAGCTCCATATTTCAGACGTTTTTAGTCTAGTGTGTGAACATAGCCTGACATGTAACACCCAACAGATAACACTTATTCATGAGCCCTTGGAGGGTGTCGCAAATTCCATAGAATACTAGTACCTGTTATACAGAGCTTTCCAGGACAGGCCAGGCGTTCTTTCAGTCCAGCATCTGATGACCTACACAAATGTAAAATAAAAAACAAAAAGGACATAAAATTACCAGTGACAGCTTCATGAGGAATTATTTGTTGTGTTGTAGTTCATTGGTACTATCTGGGGTACATTGGACTTATTGATTAACTGGATAAAGTGAAGATGATGCCCCACCGCTTCCTCAGTGACATTGGGGGAGATTTATCACGCTGTCTTATAGTAAGAATGTCCTTTGTTGCCCTTAGCAACCCCACAGCTTTCAAATATTAATGAGCTCCGGTAAAACGAAAGCGGAGCTCTAATTGGTTGCTATGGGCAGCAAAGGACATTCTTACTGTAAGGCTCTGTTCACATGGAGTTTTTGCAGGCAGAAAAAAAATAAATCTGCCTTTTAGAATTTCTTCAGGAATTTTGACCTGTTGTGTTTTTTTGCCACGGTTTCATAGCGATTTTCACCAGCGGCCATGAAGCTAATGCAAGGACTGCAGGTAAAAGAAATGCCGCAAAAAAACGCTTGGAAATCAGCGTTGCAGGTTTTTTCTGCCTCCCATTGATTTCAACGGGAGGTCAGAGACGGAAACCGCGGCAAGAGGGGACAAGTTGCTTTTTTTTCCTGCTAGTGGCTAAAAGCTGTCCAGGAAAAAAACAAAATGCCTCTGTCTCCCATTGATGTCGGACGTTTTTTTTCGCGCAGACTCCGACATGGTTTCCGCGTCAAAAACTCTGAACAGCGCCTAAGACAGTTTGATAAACGTCCTCCATTAATTGCAATTTTTTGTTGCCCTTAAATTAAAATGCATGGACATTTCTTTGCGAGGACACTCCAGCCTATTACAGCTGGTACGAATAAAACCGATGTAATCGAATTGATGAAACAGCGCTATTTACTTGCAAACAATCTGGATTGCAAAAACTGCCATCAACCTCTGCGTTGGATCGCTCGTCGCCAATGTTCTGATAAGTATTCTTACAAGAACTGTGCGTCGTCATGGGGATACATCAGACCGGCCACTTTCATTGAATAGTCGCACATCTCTCTGATGTGTAGCCACTTTTTCACTTACCTCTGGTGTTTGGAAACCTCTGAAAAACAAGCGGCACAACTGACTGGCATAAAGGAACGCACCATCATATAGAGTCTTACTGGAATAAATGTAAGGCTCGTACCAAGACTAATAGGAGGGTTCTTGGGGATTTGCACATTGCAGAGCAGTTTCCAGTTTAGGATTACAGAGTATAATTATGTAGCAGTTTCCCATTTAGGATAAATAAATTGTTATCGCTAAAAAAGACATCGACACGGGACATAAACCTCACCTGATCCGATTAACTTTTTTATTTTATTTTTTTTTAGAGAGGGGAATGAAAAAAAAAACAAAAAAAACAAAAAACGCAATTTCGCCATTCTTCTTCTCTATTTTCACCATGCATGATAAACAACTCATCACATTTTGTACTTGTCATCATGATTGAAGAAATACCAATTACATGTACTATTTTAATATTTTTTTCCATAATGAAGCCTTTGGCCCCATGCACACGAATGTGCTTTTGCGGCCGCAATTCCCCCGAAAATCCACGGGATAATTGCGGCCCCATTCATTCCTATGGGGCCATGCACGCGACCGTGGTTTTCACGGTCCGTGCGTGGCCCAGGAGCCCCGACCGCAGAAAGAACGGGCAAGCCTTATTACAGCAGTGTTCTGTGGTCCGGGCTCATTGAAAATAATGGCCGCGGCCATGTGCACAGCCCGTGATTTGCGGCTGACACGCCAAGGCCGGCCGACACGAAAATCACGGCCGTGCACATAGCTACGGTCGTGTGCATGAGGCCTTAGCGTTAACAATTTGATTTATTTTTTTATAAAAAAGTTTAATGTAACAAAAAATTCACATCCACTAGGGGACTAGATTTGACCGCTTAAATAATACACTAATACGTCTGTATTGCAATGTATTATGACTGTCAGCATAAAACTAGCAGGCAGTCCATTAGACTCTGCCTCCATAACAGCCGGATAGGCAGATACACACGGCAGACCTGGAGGCAATCTTTAGGGTATGTTCACAGAGATTATTTTGCCGGCAAAATTCTGTCTGGAAAAATCAGCTCCGGTTTTTTGAAGAGGTTTTGCACCACAGGCGTTTTTTAAAGCGTCGGCCGTTCGCAGCGTGTTTTCCGTCTCCCATTGATTTCAATGGGGTTATCGAGGCGGAAAACGCCTCCAGGACATGTCTTCTTTTTCCCGCAAAGCGTTTTTTTTCTGCTCGCAAGAAAAAGACGCCTCCACCTCCCATTGAAAACAATAGGAGGTAATTTTGGCTGTTTTATGCCGCGGCAAAAAAAAATTATCTGTGTGAACAGGGCCTTATGCTCCCGGATGCCATGCAACCCATTGGTAATCCCCGATTGTGCCGATGGGGTGACAGCAGGAGGACCCTCCCTTTGTCTAACCACTTACATACCGCAGTCGCTATTGAGGCAGCATCTAAGGTATGGGAACGGAGTCATCTTCTATTCTGGCTGTTACAGCAGAGCGTCAGTTCTAATATACAGGTGATAACTGCCGCTGATGGTGCAGGCACAGCACCAAGGGGTTGTCATGTAGTAAAGGCTCTGTTCACACTTGCACTAAGGGGTTCTGTTGGAGTTTCTGTTACGTGGCAAGTGTAGTGCAGTTGCACCATTAAAGTCAATGGCCTTAGTCAGGATCACACGCTAATGAAAAGTTATGCGGCTTTCAGAATTTGTCTTTCAATCCCTCACCATATACTCTCTGATGTCGGACGTAAGTGAATGGAAACAGAACCAACCAAGTACTGCTCACACAGCGGTCTGCACCGACCCACCATAACACACAGCTGCGTGAGCAGAACATAGGACTGTTTCACAGCGTTGAATGTAAATGGTGCGGAACGGAAAAACAAAATGTCATTGAGTTTCTGCTTTTTATGGTAGTCTGGTATAAATAGCTTAGAAACCCACTTTAAAACAAGGCAGAACGTTTGAGACCACCACAAGATCACTAGGTGCACCATCTATCTGGCCCCTAAGATTTTATTTAAGCCAATTTGTGTACTTTAGAAAGCATAAAGTTCCATTTTAAAATAATAATTTTAATTTAATTTACATAAGACTCTTAGAAGGGGTTGTCTGATCATGGTGCAGTTTTTCATACTGATGACCTATCCACGGGATAGGTCATCAGTATATGACAGGTGGGGGTCCAACACCCAGACCCCGCACTGATCAGCTGTTCCTGCTGCCTCCAGACACCGCAAGTTATACAGTGGTCAGTGCCGGAAGCAGAAGGCGCCGACCACTGTATAGCGGCTGTGCTGCAGCACTCATCCTATTAGGAGCAGAGCTGAAGTACAGCCGCTGTACAGTAGTTGGCGCCTTCTGCTTCCGGATCCGAACCCTGTATAATACCCTGGGGTATTTCGTTGTGGGTTTGATGTTTTCACACAAAAAAAAAAGTCTAAGTATGAGCTGCGTTTTAATTTGCCAAGTACATTATCCAGCCAATCAACATAGATGTTGCTGTCAAAAGTCAAATATTAATCGGAGTCTAAACTAAAATTAGTCTTATTAAAATCCAGGGACCGGAAAACAACTCTGTATCCACAACCAAACCTGCAAAATTTTTCAAGTGTCAGGAAGTACTTTAGAAGGTCTGATACATTTATCAATAAATGAAATACTAAAAATACAATATGTACACAGCTGTAAAACGAGTGTAGGAGCACATTTCTACTACTGAAACCCAACTAAAGATTGGATGTTCTAATATAATGTGTAGTTACATGAAGTGACCAGCAGATGGTACCAAAAAACCATTTAATGAAATTATAGCACATATTAGTATCAAGATAAATAGATACCGTAGAAAAATAGATACCGTAGATCGATATTGTACAAGCCACAATAGTTAAAAAATGTCAGGTGACCTTACATATTTAGATATCAGACAATTGTACAGCAAACCTTGATGAACTTAAAAACTATATGGTAAGAGAAGGGCGAATGGCGGCCAAATCCCTCTCACGCTGCTTAACCAAAAAGAAAAACGAAAGATGATTGGGCCAAAAAGTCAGACAGATTCCAGCCTGATTTATCTTCAGAATAAATAGTCGGTGGAGTCTGCCAAGGACTATTAGGGCCAGTTCACACAGTTTTTTATTTTACACGTTTTTTGACACAGACAGAGTCGGAAAACGTGCCAAAAAACGGCCGAAAATCCCTCCCATTGATTTCAGGAAAAAGGGACATGCCCTATCTTCGGGCGTTTATGCCTCTGACCTCCCATTGACATCAATGGGAGGCAGAGAAAGCGTATTTCGCTGTGTTTTGTGCCCGTATCACTCAATGGCCGCTGGCGAAAAACGAAGCGAAAATCGGCATGCAGGCAGAGGAAAATCTGCATCAAAACTCCAAACTTTTGAGGCAGATTTTCCTCCTGCAAAAAACTGTGTGAACCCAGCCTTAGGCTATGTTCACACGGAGTATTTTGGGGGAGGAATATCTGCCTCAAAATTCCGTTTGGAACTTTGAGGCAGATATTCCTCTCCCTGCACGCCGATTTTCGCGGCAATTATCGCGACGTTTTTCATAAAACAGCGAGAAATATCGCGCCGTTTTTCATAAAACAGCGAGAAATACGCTTTCTCCTGCCTCCCATTGAAGTCAATGGGAGGTCGGAGGCGGAAGCTCCCGAAGATAGGGCATGTCGCTTCTTTTTCCCGCGAGGCAGTTTTACTGCTCGCGGGAAAAAGACGCCGACGCCTCCCATTGAAATCAATGGGAGGCGTTCTCGGGCCGTTTCTGCCGAGTTTTGCGACGCGGTTTCCGCGTCAAAAAACTCGGCAAAATACCCCGTGTGAACATAGCCTTAGAAAGCAAAGCAATAGTAATCTCTTCCATGGACGTACCTTCTCCCCGAATTCATGGCGGTACTTGCTTCCTGTGGGGAATGAAGCTGCGCTGTATAAACCTGGATGCGGGCACTGCAGGTCATAAGATTCTTCAATGCATTTAGTATTTGATCCTTCTGAGTGCTGACTAACAGCAGCTTACATATTCCCTCACGCATACGAATTTCAAAGCCGAGCTTCTCCTGGAAACAGCTGTCCTAAAATGTAAAGACATTAACAAAAATAAATTAGAAAAATAAAAAAAACACTAAGGCAATATCACTGGGTCATATCGCAAAGCAGTGTATTGACCTTTAGTCCTGGTGCATTGCGGGTGCCCGTCCCGTTAGTAGACCCAGTCAGGGCCGTAGCTTGGGGGGGGGGCACCGACCAGGGGAGTGGAGGCATGTGCCCTCCGGACCGGTACCCTCATAGACATTTAGTGCCATGGGCAGGGCAGGGAACAGGAGCGGGAGCTGTGTATGCAATGCCTGATTATATATATATATATATACATACACACAATATAAATATATATATATACACAGTGTGTGTGTGTGTGTGTGTGTGTGTGTGTGTGTGTGTGTGTGTGTGTGTGTGTGTGTGTATATTTATATATATATATATATATATATATATATATATATATACAGTGTGTGTGTATATACAGTGTGTGTGTATATACTAGGGATGCACGATGCATCAAAACTTCAATACTGTTTCGATACCGTTGTGTCATGTATTTCGATACTAAGCTGTGCGGCCGCACAGCTCAGTATTGTAACACATGAATGTATGAGAGCAGAGCTGCGGCTGTGTAATAAAGGCATTGCCGCGCTCCTGAGTCCTGACAACTGTGCGCGCCGTCAGCATGAGCATGAGGTGATGCGGCCAGCACTGCACTAATGATTGGCACTGAAGACCGAACATGGCGGGCGCACTACAAAACACCCCATGTTCTGTCCTCAGTGCCTGAACCGCCGCTCAGTAATGCAGCGCCGGTCGCATCATCTCATGCTGACCGCGAGCGCTCTTCCTGTCAGGAGCGGGGCTATGACTATTACACAGCCGCAGCACCCTGGTGGAGATCAGAGAAACCTCATCTCCGCCACTATTCCCCTGAATGCTGCGATCAAAGCTGAACGCAGCATTCAAGAGGAAGTGAGAAGGGGGGATGCCCCTGGATCGCCTCACAGGAATCCCTGAGACGTGATTGAGGGACATACCATATATGGGCAGACAGCCCAGGGTCCATTGAAGGACCCCAGGGCTGTCTTACCATATTTCCTGTTGTTAGGGCATACTTAGGTATGTCCTAACAACTGCCTGTGTACTATCCGTACACAAGCTAATGTTCTGGGATTTAGATACAGTGGAGGAAATAAGTATTTGATCCCTTGCTGATTTTGTAAGTTTGCCCACTCTCAAAGTCATGAACAGTCTAGAATTTTTAGGCTAGGTTAATTTTACCAGTGAGAGATAGATTATATAAAAATTAAAAAAAAGAAGAAAATCACATATATTTATTTGCATTGTGCACAGAGAAATAAGTATTTGATCCCTTTGGCAAACAAGACTTAATACTTGGTGGCAAAACCCTTGTTGGCAAGCACAGCAGTCAGACATTTTTAGTAGTTGATGATGAGGTTTGCACACATGTTAGATGGAATTTTGGCCCACTCCTCTTTGCAGATCATCTGTAAATCATTAAGATTTCGAGGCTGTCGCTTGGCAACTCAGATCTTCAGCTCCCTCCATAAGTTTTCGATGGGATTAAGGTCTGGAGACTGGCTAGGCCACTCCATGACCTTAATGTGCTTCTTTTTGAGCCACTCCTTTGTTGCCTTGGCTGTATGTTTTGGGTAATTGTCGTGCTGGAAGACCCAGCCACGAGCCATTTTTAATGTCTTGGTGGAGGGAAGGAGGTTGTCACTCAGGATTTGACGGTACATGGCTCCATCCATTCTCCCATTGATGCGGTGAAGTAGTCCTGTGCCTTTAGCAGAGAAACACCCCCAAAACATAATGTTTCCACCTCCATGCTTGACAGTGGGGACGGTGTTCTTTGGGTCATAGGCAGCATTTCTCTTCCTCCAAAAACAGCGAGTTGAGTTAATGCCAAAGAGCTCAATTTTAGTCTCATCTGACCACAGCACCTTCTCCCAATCACTCTCAGAATCATCCAGATGTTCATTTGCAAACATCAGACAGGCCTGTACATGTGCCTTCTTGAGCAGGGGGACCTTGCGTGCACTGCAGGATTTTAATCCATTACGGCGTAATGTTACCAATGGTTTTCTTGGTGACTGTGGTCCCAGCTGCCTTGAGATCATTAACAAGTTCCCCCCGTGTAGTTTTCGGCTGAGCTCTCACCTTCCTCAGGATCAAGGATACCCCACGAGGTGAGATTTTGCATGAAGCCCCAGATCGATGTCAATTGACAGTCATTTTGTATGTCTTCCATTTTCTTACTATTGCACCAACAGTTGTCTCCTTCTCACCCAGCGTCTTACTTATGGTTTTGTAGCCCATTCCAGCCTTGTGCAGGTCTATGATCTTGTCCCTGACATCCTTAGAAAGCTCTTTGGTCTTGCCCATGTTGTAGAGGTTAGAGTCAGACTGATTAATTGAGTCTGTGGACAGGAGTCTTTTATACAGGTGACCATGTAAGTCAGCTGTCTTTAATGCAGGCACCAAGTTGATTTGGAGCGTGTAACTGGTCTGGAGGAGGCTGAACTCTCTTAATGGTTGGTAGGGGATCAAATACTTATTTCTCTGTGCACAATGCAAATAAAAATATATAATTTTGACTATGTGATTTTCTTTTTTTTTTAAAATATAATCTATCTCTCACTGGTAAAATTAACCTAGCCTAAAAATTCTAGACTGTTCATGTCTTTGACAGTGGGCCAACTTACAAAATCAGCAAGGGATCAAATACTTATTTCCTTCACTGTATATGCCAGTACATTAAAGTTTAAAAATAAAGTAAAAACATAAAGTAATGTTAAATAAAAAATACACATACACCTTTTTTGCAATAAACATTCAAATAAGTCTCAATACACAAAATATACATATAATCGGTATTGGCGCGGCCGTAATAACCTGCGCAACAATTTTATTGCATCATTTATGATGTGTACGCTGTAAAAAAAGAAAGCAGTTTTTATTTTATATCACTTATTATGAGGCACGAGGTGCGATGAATTTAACCTCCATGTACCTCACATTAATAGTAACTAACCCCATCATGTACCTTACACATTAACCCATTATGACTGAGAAACATGATGGGGTTAATTACTAATAATATGAGGCACATTCAAAATTCATCACACGTTTCATCAGAAAATGGAAGAACTTTTTTTTTATTTATTATTACGGTTGGCAAAGTATCGTTTTGGTATAGAAATCACAATACTAAACAAAGTATCGGTATAGAAGTCCAAATTATGGTATCGTGACATCCCTAGTGTGTGTGTGTGATATAGACGGCTTCCATGTGAAGTCCGTTGTTTCACGGACCAAATCAATGCAAAGGCCGAGTCTGTTCCATCAAAAACGGGCAGGAGTAGGACTTGCCCTATTTTTGAGGGAACGGCGGCATGGTTCCGTTAAAACAACGGAAGTGTGCATGGACCCATTGAAATGAATGTGTCAGGGTGCTATCCGTTCAAACAACGGATAGCACCCTGATGAAAAAACTGAAGTGGGCATGAGGCCGAAGTCCTCAAGCACACATCCGTTGCCATTTATACGGCTGCATATCACGGATCCGCGAAACAAGGACAGCACATAGACTATACTGCTTGTAAAATGTACAAATGGCTAAATTAAAATAAAAAAATAAAGTTACACCTCATTGATTGGTTCAGAAAGCAAACCTGGTGAGTGGGAAGGAGATGTCGGGAAAGAGTTTGGTGGGGGGGCGCCAAGCTGAATCTTTGCCCCTGGTGCAGGAGAACCTAGCTACGCCTCTGGACCCCGTTATCAATAGACCTGGCTGCAGGTGAACGGTTTTGCGTGACATGGTCTGAAGACTGGTAGATAAAAATGCCCCTTTGAGCTGTAATGTTTAGCAAAGAAGAACATTAGGATTAAAGTCTTTCACAGCGCCGCCCCCCTCCTTATCACTGGATTGGACCATAAGTTTGCAAAGAATCGCATTCCAGAAGAAACATTTTATCCAAAGCCAGAATATCAGGCCAGCTGGTGATTCGTAAAGAAATGCAAATAATTTACAGGAGATCGATATAGTCATAGTGCATGTCATTTCTAATTTGTAAGAGAATGCTCTTTGTATATATATACATATGTATAAAAAAAAAAAAATACTAAAGTTTGGAAAACATTAGCAAACACCTCATCAACATAATGTCCCTATTTTTAAGTGCATGATACGGAGCAAATGTTAGGCCACATTCACACGGGCATATTTGTAAGACAAAAACCAGGAGTATGTCGCTAAGGGTTCGTTCACATCTCCGTCAGGGTTCCATTCATGGGTTCTTTCCGTCAGGGGAACCCATGAATGGAAACTATAGGTTTCCGTTTGCATCACCATTGATTTCAATGGTGACGGATCCGGTGCAAAAGGTTTCCGATTGTCACCGTTGTGTAAGGGTCCCGTTGTCTTGACGGCATGAATACCATAGTCGACTGCGCTATTGATGGCGTCAAAACAACGAAACCCTTACACAATGGTGACAAACGGAAATTTGTAACGGATCAGTCACCATTGAAACCAATAGTAATGCAAACCTATGGTTTCCGTTTGTTTCAGTTCAGTTTCCGTTCATGGGTTCCACTGACGGAAAGCTCAGACGGAACCCATGAACGGAGTCCCGACGCAGATGTGAACGAAGCCTTACACAGAAGAGGTAAAATCTCTTATATTTTTATGTTTATGTTCCACTCCTGGTTTTGGTTTACAAAATCTGAGGAAAAACACAGACACCAACGCCCATGTAAATGTGGCTTTACGGCTACAGATTGACCCAAAGGAAATAAAAAATATAAACAAAACCACAATAACATCACAATGTATATTCACATATAGCTTTCCTGGACCGTGTGACTCTAAGGGTATGTTCACACGGCAGCGTCCGTTACGGCTGAAATTACGGGGCTGTTTTCAGGAGAAAACAGCTTCGTAATTTCAGCCGTAATGGCATGTTGAGGCGCTTTTTCGATGCGTCAATTACGGATGTAAATGGAGCGGTTTTTCCATGGAGTCAATGGAAAATGGCTCCATTTACGTCTGAAGAAGTGACAGGCACTTCTTTGACGCGGGTGTCTTTTTTACGCCCCGCCTTTTGACAGCGGGGCATAAAAAAAATGACCGTCGGAACAGAACATCGTAAGACCCATTCAAATGAATGGGCAGATGTTTGCCGACGCTATCGAGCCGCATTTTTGGACGTTATTCGGGGCTAAAACGCCCGTAAATAGTGCCCTAGTGTGGGGGAGGCAGGGGGAGTTGAATAAAAGTGTGAACATTTTTTTTAATGTTGATAAAAACAAACACTGCCTTTTTTCCTATAAGTCTTTTATTATATGAAAAAAATTAAACCGTTAAGAAAGTATATTTGGTATAAATAAAAAGGGATCAAAAAGTCGCATATCCCCCAAAACAGTGCCAATAAAAACTACAACCGGTCCCGCAAAAAAACAAGCCCTTAGGTCTCATGCACTCGAACGTAAAAATTACGTAATTACGGGCCCATAGACTTCTATTGGCCACGGGTACCTCCCCGTATGCTTACAGGAAGGTGCCCGTGCCTTTGAAAAAGATAGAACATGTCCTATTTCAGGCCGTAATAACGGCACGGGCAGCCCATAGAAGTCTAAGGGGCTCCCATAATTACTGGTGGCTACGTGTGTGCACCCGTAATTACGGGAGCGTTGCTAGGCGACGTCAGGGGATAGTCACTGTCCATCCAGGGTGCTGAAAGAGTTAAACGATCGGCAGTAACTCTCAGCACCATGGACCGTGATTACCGCTCGAGTTAATAGTATTAAAAGTTAACTTACCCAGAACTCTTCTTCTTCCTCCAGTCTGGCCTCCCGGGATGACGTTTCATCCCATGTGACCGCTGCAGCCAATCACAGGTCAATCACAGGCTGCAGCGGTCACATGGACTGCCGCGTCATCCAGGGAGGTCAGACTGGATGTCAAGAGAGGGACGCGTCACCAAGACAACGGCGGGGTAAGTATGAATTTATTTTACTTTTACTGCGGAAAGGGCTGTCCCTTCTCTCTATCCTGCACTGATGGAGAGAAGGGGCTGCCGATTAGTGCAGTGCAATTTTGCAGCGAAGACGGGCCCGTAAATACGGGTGTAATACTGGTGACACTGGACCCGTATTTACAGGCACGGGTCTGTAAATACTGGTGCAATACAGGTCGAATACGTGTGACCAAGGACCCGTATTTACGGGAGGACAAAAATAAGTTTGTGTGCATGAGGCCTTACACAGCTTTTTTGACTGAAAAATAAAAAGTTCTGCCTCTCAGAATAGAGAAAATTGCAGGAGAAAAGAGGATCATTCCAGGGGCGCTGCTGTGTGGTAGGAATAGTAGGAACGAAATCCGGAGGTATTAATAACATCTGGGTTCAAAAATGACACGAGTGAGAAAATTTTTGAACCCAGATGTTATATAATACGTGTCCAATGTAATGTGCACATGGCCTGATGAAGACGATTGTTCATCAATGAAACGCGTAGCCACTCATTCGAATAAATTGAATTTATTAATACCTCCGGATTTCGTTCCTACTATTGCTACCAGACAGCAACGCCCCTGGAATGATCCTCTTTTCTCCTGCAATTTTCTCTACCTAAGCGGTCCATTCGGATTTGGTACCTAGGTGAGCACATTACTTGCACTCTTGTCTCACCTTTTACCGACTGATCTGCACAAGGTGGCGCCGTGTTTTTTTCTCTCTTTATGCCTCTCAGAATAGGACACAAAAAATAAGTGATTTTATTGTGTAAACACTACAAAACATTAAAAAAAAAAAAAAAAAACTATATACATTTGGTATTGCTGTAAACGTATCGTCCTGCAGAATATAGTAAAATTGACATTTATAGCACACAATGAACACCGTAAAACAAAAAAAAAAAAAAAATATTGTCAAAATTGCTGGTTTTTATTCACCTTGCTTGCCAAACAATGGAATATAAAAAGTGATTACAAAGTTGCATGTACCCAAAAATGAAAACCCACAACAGTCGCGCAACAAATAAGCCCACACTGGCTCTCAGAATATGGCGATGCAAAATGTGCAGAGCGTTAAAAAAGCGGATAAGATTGGGCACCATTTATCAGTGCGACACCGGCCACACATCTGCAGATTATTATTTATTTACTGCATTATTATACCCTCTTATTATGCTCTGATGTTCTCCGCACAGATTATATGCTCCCACATTATAAAGTGAAATACCAGCAAAAAAACAAAACAGAACTACAAACAAGCAAAATCTGCACTCCAAAAGCCAAATGGCACTCGCTCCCTTCTGAACCCTACAGCGTGCCCAAACAGCAGTTTACGTTCACATATATGGCATTGCCATAACCGGGAGTTCGCGCTTAACAGTTTGAGGTATTTGTCTTCAGTGGCACAAACCGGGCACAACATATTGTGCACTAAAGTGGCATATCAGTGGGAAATTGCAATTTTTGTCGTTTCCAAAATGGGGTCACTTCTTGGGGGCTTCCACTGTATTCTGGTACCTCAGGGTTTTGCAAATGCGACATGGTGGCCAAAAACCAAATCAGCTAAATCTGCATGCCAAATAGCGCTCCTGCCTTTCTGAGCCCTGCCGTGTGTCCAAACAGCAATTTATGACCCCATATGGAGTATTGCCGTGATCGGGAGAAATTGCTTTTCCAATTTTGGGGTGCTTTTTCTCCTTTATTCCTAATAAAAATGTGACATTTCCAATTGCCCTAATTTTAGACATGGGGATGCGTAATAACGTATCTTGCAGGGGTGCAGCATGGATGCACCTCGGACGTGAAAAACTGCAGATTTTCACGTCCGAGGTTTCATACGCTTGTGTGAATCTAGCCTAAGGGTCAGTTCACACGTTGCGTAAATACTGCAGAATCTCAGCAACATAATTAGTTGCGGAAAATCCACAGCAAATGCAGTAGCAGCAAATGGATGAGATAGAACAAATCTCATCCTCACGCTGCATAAATACCGAGCGAAAAAAACCACTCAGAAATTGACCTGCGGTGTAGAGTTTTATTCCACAGTATGTTATTTGTATTTGCGTAAACGCTGCTTATTTGTTGTTAGTTTCCCCCATTGAATTGTGAGGTAAAACTAGCAACAAACAGCAGTAGTTGCGTGTTTTTGGTGGGTTCACAGCGATTCCGCCGAAAAAACGCAACTCAGAAATAAAAAAAAATCTTATACTTACCCAGGAGTTTGCAGCCAATCACAGGCTGCAGCGGCGGTCACATGGAATGAAATGTCCTCCCAAGAGGCCGGCCTGGCTGACGAGTCATCTCATGTGACCGCCACCGCAGCCAATCACAGGCAGATATCCGCAGTGGACATTCCGGCCCAAAAAAACTGCATCAGTTTGGTGCAGTTTTTCATCCGGTATACCCTGCGGCGCACAGGGCGGATACACTGCGTGCTTTTACACAGCATATCCGCCCCGCGTGAACTCAATGTACAGCAACAACAGCCAAATGACTGGAGTTTATGTATTGCACGGAACTGTCCATATAAACATTGGGACTCATTGCATACAATTCCTTTGCGTTAACCCATTCATGCCCAGAGTCCGCCTGCTGCAGACAACACAATCAGATCCTGTACACTCTATGTACAATCACTTCCAGTACAGGCTCAGGCTGCAATAGATAACGCAGATTTCAATCACAACTCACTTCCGGGGACGGGAAGATAGCGCTCTCACGGATCTTCTTGCGTTTGATTTCCATTCCCAGCGCCGAGCACTTGGACACGGTGGCCCGGTACCGATCTCCACGGTGAAACATTTGAATTTCGCGCTGAATTGCGCAGTTGTCCAGCAGGAGTCTAACCAGTGACGTCACGCCCCGAGACTTCCACCGCTCCCTGGATACAGCTGATCTGTAGAGGAGCCGTCTCCGATTCGCTGACCCGTACCATTATATTACACCCCCAGGCAGTTTACTAAAGTAATGAGGTATTCCCTCGGAGATACGATTTTACAGTATGGATTCAAATACAGTAATCTTATTATTTCTGTAAGAATAATTACCGGCCTGGTTAATAGCGCACCCCTCCCGCCTCCTTGTATATGGTATCGCCCTTTGGCATTGATAAAGGCAGCACGGAGCAGGTGTCTTGTTCGCGTGTTAATTGTGGCCCGATGTAGTACACAGAAACAAGACAAAAATGTGCAGAAAAATATAACCAATAAGTGCAGAATGAGGGCATTATATATGATTATATATCCCTTATGTATATCTAAAGAATGTAGTAAAAAAGGCATTCCAAAAAATGTAATTATACAGTAGCTAATAAAAAGAAGAGTAACAATAAAGATGGGGCTACACTGTGATTTTGTCCGCGACACACGTCAAGTGGCTATAGATTTCTGTATCACGCTGCATGCAAGCTGCTGCGACCGCGACAACAGTCGCAAGAAATCCAAGCCTGGGCCTCATTCACTTTCATTACTTATGATCATGCAGACAAGCGGCCTGTGTCACGGCCAAAGTCACCGTGTAGCCCAGCCTAAGGGTATGTTCACACGGCACCCTCCGTTACGGCTGAAATTACGGGGCTGTTTTCAGGAGAAAAGAGCTCCGTAATTTCAGCCGTAATGGCATGTTGAGGTGCTTTTTCAATGCGTGCAATACGGACGTAAATGGAGCTGTTTTTCCATGGAGTCAATGGAAAACGGCTCCATTTACGTCTGAAGAAGTGACAGGTACTTTGACACGGGCGTCTTTTTTACGCCCCGCCTTTTGACAGCGGGGCATTAAAAAAATGACCGTCGGAACAGAACATCGTACGACCCATTCAAATGAATGGGCAGATGTTTGCCGACGCTATTGAGCCGCATTTTCGGACGTAATTCGGGGCTAAAACGCCCGAATTATGTCCGTAAATAGTGTGTGTGAACCCAGCCTTAGGCTTCGCGACAGCCAAAAGACTCAAATACAGAAAAATTGCTGACTAGTCGCAAATGAGTCACACACAACTTGCATTAAAGTCTATACAGGCAGCAGGTTTGAATTTTTTGCGTTAAGTCGCATTTTGAACGCTACCACATTCACTATAATTACTTGCGATGTCACATTGTGACATTGCGATCTTTATGTTGCATGACCTAAGTGTGGCCCTAGACTTAACAGTGGCTCGCATTGTGGCCCTAACCTTAACAGTGGCTCGCAGTGTGGCCCCAGCCTTAACAGTGGCTCGCAGTGTGGCCCCAGCCTTAACAGTGGCTCGCAGTGTGGCCCCAGCCTTAACAGTGGCTCGCAGTGTGGCCCCAGCCTTAACAGTGGCTCACAGTGTGGCCCTAGACTGAACAGTGGCTCGCAGTGTGGCCCCAGCCTTAACAGTGGCTCGCAGTGTGGCCCTAGACTGAACAGTGGCTCGCAGTGTGGCCCCAGCCTTAACAGTGGCTGGCAGTGTGGCCCTAGACTGAACAGTGGCTCGCAGTGTGGCCCCAGCCTTAACAGTGGCTCGCAGTGTGGCCCTAGACTGAACAGTGGCTCGCAGTGTGGCCCCAGCCTTAACAGTGGCTCGCAGTGTGGCCCTAGCCTTAACAGTGGCTAGCAGTGTGGCCCTAGCCTTAACAGTGGCTCGCGATGTGGCCCCAGCCTTAACAGTGGCTCGCGGTGTGGCCCTAGCCTTAACAGTGGCTCGCAGTGTGGCCCCAGCCTTAACAGTGGCTCGCAGTGTGGCCCTAGCCTTAACAGTGGCTCGCAGTGTGGCCCTAGCTTTAACAGTGTTTCGCAGTGCGGCCCTAGCCTTAACAGTGGCCCTAGCCTTAACAGTGGCTCGCGGTGTGGCCCCAGCCTTAACAGTGGCTCGCAGTGTGGCCCTAGCCTTAACAGTGGCTCGCGGTGTGGCCCCAGCCTTAACAGTGGCTCGCAGTGTGGCCCTAGCCTTAACAGTGGCTCGCGGTGTGGCCCCAGCCTTAACAGTGGCTCGCAGTGTGGCCCTAGCCTTAACAAAACCCCAACAAGAATGTGCAAAACAAATGTATGAATAAATGAATAAAAGAAACTAGCCATGGACATAAAAAAGGATGCTGGGGAGGAAAGGTAGTCACTAGTGTGGAAAAAAAACTCACGCGTATCGCCGCTGACAATGACGGCTTCCTCAGGGGTGATTTATTATTTATGTATTATTAATTATTAAGGCCAAGGCTCGACAGCGACTTATCATGGCCGTTCCTCACATAAGCCTATTAAAGCTAGAACACAGTGCGCTATCACGTGTCATGTACGTCTATGAGGGCACATGACATCACACGTGTACATGCACTGTCATGGGTCTACAATCGCTGTTGTTTTTTTTACGATTATTGCAAGTCACACGTGATTTGTTTGTCCATAGGCTTGTAAAATTGTAATGTACATATCGCATCACGTGAGATCGCATCTTTTTTTTAACCCCATAATGACTGAAATATTTTGGAGATCAACTAACAACAAAGTCAGTGGGGCATAATTACTAATGCCCTGACATCGGTTTTTTGGCATAAATATTGCAGATTGTTGTATTTATCTAGTCCCCCAACTATTTTTCTGAAACGTACGAAATTTTCTGTGTCAGAAGGGGGGGGTCACACTTATTTACAAAAGATTCCGGATGCACAAGCAGCTTCAAATACATAATGGATACGTTTTTTTTCTCTTTTTTTACAGACACTGGTAAAACAGATGAGTATCACCCCTGCATACTTGTGGCTACTTATGCAGCGATATGTTCCGCTTTGCTTATATCCCTGCACAGTTAGGCTGGGTCCAGATGTGGCAGATAATTTCCGCCATGAATTTTGTCACGAATCCGTAGCAAAGTCATACGCTACATTCAGATTTTCTTCAGATTTCACCCTACGCATTTCAAAGGGGGAAAATCAGTAGCATTTCCACAACAGTTTGAGCATGTGTCGGATTTGAACATCGGCAACATGCTCTGATTTCTGTGCAGAATTTTTCCAGTACATATGAATGGAGTTTTGAAAACCCATCCACTTGTATTGTGCCGCAAATCCGATGAAAATCCACCGCATCTGGGCCCAGCCTTAGCCTCCATGAAATGCCCGTGTTATGGCTCTGTGCAGGAACAATATAACAATGTATTTTTTGCCAGTGACTGGAAAAGATCCTTTCCTGTTAGATCAGGAAAGCTTACTTTGGAAAATCAAATTCTGATCTCATTTGCACTAAATGAATGGATCATGAGGAGTCAGTCCACGCAGCGTTTTTTGGCGCTGATTTTGACGCAGGAACTGCATCGGAATCAGCGGCAAGAAATGCCCCAATTTGCCCCCATTGATTTCAATGGGAGGCAGAGCCTTTTCTTTTCCCCGGCGGATTGTGCCCGCTTGCGGAAAAAGCGACATGTTCTTTCTTTGAGTGGTTCCCCCCTCTGACCTCCCATTGAAATCAATGGGAGACAAAAAAATCCTGCATCGTTTGAAAGTGTTTTTGCCGTGGTTTTTGCATTCGATTCAGCAACTAAAGAGGCAAAAACGCAATAAAAAAAGGCTGGCAATTCAAAATTTGCCTCAAATTTCTTGAAGGAATTTTGAGGCAGATTTTTGCCGTGACAAAAATCGCTGTGTGAACTACCCCGAACAGAGCCATAAGGGAATATTCACACACTACAGATTTGTTGCAGACATTTTTACGACAGAAAATCCGTTTCATTCATCTGAATGGGGTTGTTTCTGCATCAAGCACATGGATTTGTGCAAGCCTCATTCAGATGAATGGTAGAGTCTCAGAAATTTCTGCAACAAAATGTGCGAGTGTAAATTCACCCTAATGCTGCCAACTATTCTAGCCAGTAGGGTTCACGCTCACGACAGAGACACCTGCATGGCAGTGCATGGAGCCGTTCAGGCTTCGTGCACTACCATGTACGCTCCGATGGACTCGGTGTGTACGGTGATGCTGTTAGTTTGTGCAGAAATGCGCAGGCATTACGCTCATATGAAACTGACCATATGCAGATTTGCCATTCAGGAAATTTGGAAAGCTGGATGACAGCCTCTCTTGGGGCTTTAAAGACTTGTGTGTCCGTTTTTCAAGAAACTGCTAAAACTTATTTTCACACAGAATTTTTAAAACCCGACAGACAAAGACAACTCAAGGACTTCATTTTATTTATTTATTTATTTATTCATTCATTTGTTTGTTTGTTTCTTTGTTTGTTTGTTTTTTAAGGTAAATGCCACAGTTTACAAAGTATCTGTAATTTCTGTAGTGTATAGTAGGTTTCTGAAGACAACCTATTAAACCCTTTAAGGGCCTGTTCACATCAGCGATCGGGTTCCGTTCAACCTTTCAGATAAACGGAAAGCCGAACGGAAACCATAGCTTTAGTTTGCAATACCATTGATTTCAATGGCAATGCTTCAGTTTCAGTTGGTTTCATTTCGTTTCCGTTCTGTAAACAATAAGTAATAGTTTCCATTCAGCTCTTACGACCATCGGTTCCTCTGATGGAAAGGTTGAACGGAACCCGAACGCTGATGTGAACAGGCCCTTACTCTCTAAATTCCCCAATACAGGTAGAAACTATTTTGCCATGGGGATGGAATGTAAATGTAGAGAACTTTTTTAAAGGTCCACCACAATCAAGATTTTATGTTTGGCTTGAAATTCAATTAAAGGACCAAATAAAACAGTGTGGGCATTATATATGAGGGTTGTATGTCCGTTGCATCTCAATATGTTTTCTTTGTACTGTATGCATTTATTGCATGTAGCAGACTGGCATTATTTGCTGATTTACTGAAGTTAACTGAGTTCACACAAGATTGTATTTCTTTTTTCCATGTTTAGAAAAAGGTCTATTGCTTATGACGGTATTTTGACTGGGACGGACACTTGGTGGTTTATACTTTGTAAAACAACGTCATTTTTCCAGTTTCCTGGTGACGGTCAGTCTTATTCCTTTAACCACTTCACAACCTGTATATTCCCTTTCTAACTGCCTACGACCCATGCAAGCCAAAATAAATGTCCTCTTCTTTAATGGTGGATCGCGCCATTTTTTTATATAATGAGCTCTCTGTCATAAAAAGTGAGGGTCCAAATGCAGGAAGGGGAACAATGAAGCCCAAAACACCCCTCCTCCTGAAAGCGCTGGAGAAATGAAAAATATGACTCTTTTCGAGTGAAGATATGACTCTTTTCTGCTCATTAGCATACAGAGAGGAAACACTAAAAAACTGAATACTAAGGCTGGGTTCACACGACCTATTTTCAGGCGTAATGGAGGCGTTTTACGCCTGGAATTACGCCTGAAAACACGGCTCCAATACGTCGGCAAACATCTGCCCATTCATTTCAATGGGTTTGCCGATGTACTGTGCCGACGACCTGTCATTTTACGCGTCACTGTCAAAAGACGGCGCGTAAAATAACAGCGTCGTCAAAGAAGTGCAGGACACTTCTTGGGACGTAATCGGAGCCGTTTTTCATTGAATCCGATGAAGAACAGCCTTAAATTATGTCCATAATGGACGCCCCGCAAAACGCGAGTACGAGCAATTACGTCTGAAATTCAGGAGCTGTTTTGTCCTGAAAATAGCTCTATAATTTCAGACGTAAATGCAGTTATCGTGTGCACATACCTTTATGGTACGGAGCCTGCTTAGAAGATTAATTATAGGTTACATAACACTGCTTTTTCACCCACTTCTACCAGGTATTGCTGGTTTGATAGGTAAAATGCTGGTGACGGGTTCCCTTTAAATAACATTATATGGTATTAGTTTGGACTTTTATCAGTTATGTTAACTTTTATTTTTTTTTACTTTTAGTGGAAAAATGGGAAATGTTTTTTTTTTTAACATTAATATATATATTTTTTTTTGAACATTAAAAAGAAACAAGCATTGGTACCATGTGATCGGATCGCGGGGGGCCGATGGCATGTTGGAGGGGGCCACCCACTCGTTCTAAAGCTTTAGATGCCGCGGTCGTGATTGACCACGGCATCTGAGTGGTTAAGTGGGTTGAATCAAAGTGATCTTGTAGTGAAGTATCAGCTGTATTACACAGCCGTCACCCACTAAGTATGAAGCGAGCTCAGCCCGTGAGCTCACTCCATACTTCTCCTTAAAGGGGTTGTCCACTACCGGACAACTGATGACCTATCCACTGGGTAGGTCATCAGTATATCATCGGTGCGGGTCCAATACCTGGACCCCACACCGATCAGCTGCTCCGTCTGCCTGCGGGCACCGTATGTCATTGCACAGTATGCAATGTACGGAGCCGGAAGCAGATGGCTCCGTACATTGCATAGCGGGCGTCCTGCAGAGCTGCAGTACTGCAGCTCGACCGCTATTACGTGGCCGAAGCCATTTGCTTTCGGTATGGATGTCCAGTGCCCGGAGGCAGCTGGAGCAGCTGATCGGTGTGGGGTACCCCACCAATCATATAGTGTTAACCTATCCGGTGGAAAGGTTATCTGGTAGTGGACAACCCTTTTAACGGCTGCCACTTACATATATGTGGTATGTCGTTACGGGGTTAAGGCTATGTTCACACATTGAGTATTTGTTGCAAAGTTTCGTTTGCAGAATCTGCTCCGAAATTCCGCAAAGTTCAGTGGAATGTAAGTGAATGGGGTAAATGCAGCCTTAGCAAACTATCAGGACAGAAAATAGAATTTTTCTGCTGTTGATGTATCCACATCTCAGTTATGCCAAATCAGGTATGTATGAGTAAGATATAAATAAGGTTTCCATTTATTGGTAGCAAACAGAGATCTTCAAAATGGTGAGAAATTGAAACAAAGTGTATTAGAAAATTGCAGTACTTTTTATTATACAGTAATATTCTTTAAAACCCTTATATTCATGATCATTTGGATAATAGGTATTAAAATTCATGCTGTAAATTATTATCTTGTGATAATGGACAATGATGAACCAGACAATTTTATGCATCTTGTCTCTTTTTAAGCACTCTTAATTTTTACTAAGATCTAATGGGTTAACAAGAAATAAAAAAAAAAATCTTTCAGGGCAATGCCACAGCACAAATGGCATCAGATGGAAATACAAACACATCTAACACCTTGACTGTGGAGACATCTAGACAGAACTGTATTCAGCAAAGATGTATCAGCTGCGTAATTTGCTGCATGAGGCTAAAATAGCTCGTCAAGTGTCAAATAAAACAGCAGAACATCCCCTAAAGCTTTGTTACAAGGTGACATAATCTTCCATAAGGATCCAGCAAACAGGCTGGAGAATTGCGTTGCCCAATCAGATGGAATTGCTCAGTGACCAATTAGGGCACAGCTTACATGGCAACTTTAGAAACTGAATAGTATGATGCTGGATGCCCAGCATTCCTACAGCTCTGCCATGTACCAGTGTCAGCCATGCTCTGATTTACGGCCCTGCTGAAAAATAAGGCTTTTTCTCCAGCATCAGCAACAAGTCAGGTAGGTGTGCGTTGCCCTGCTGTGATTAGGGATGCAGGCAGGGTAATGATGGTAAACTCTACCGTCCTTTAACCCCTGCCTGCCTGTCTGCCAGCATCCACCATAGATCTACAATAACAGCTCAAATGAGGCTGTCTTCTTGTAGATTAACCAGATTAATTCAAAGTATATAGCTGAAGACAGCCATGGCAGCTCTCGTTACACAGCCGCAAAATGTATAAGATTGCAATATATTATTCCACACATTCTATGCATTAGGCGTTCTGAACCTTACGTGGTTAATCCTTCGTGTGTCTATGATGAATGCATTACCTACTGACAGTTCTGGTTGCATGGTTACAAATCTCCAAGTGGGAATGTTCTGCACTGTGTATTCTTGTTTGTTATTATCATTATATGTGTGTCTGTATTTCTGATTGTAAAGAACTGCAGAATCTATTGGCGATGTATAAATATTATATGTGTGCACATATTTATAAAACTAGCAATGCTTTACAGACTTATTGAGGATAGCGGTGATATTATGTATCATGACATTACCATTACCGTTTGGAAAGATTCCTTGTATTTATTTATTTTTTTCAATTTCATTAAATACAGCTTATTTATTGTGTATTCAAAAGATATCAAATTGTCTAATATTCTTTGTTTATCAATCCCTCATATTTTTCCAAGATCCCTGTTAGCAATCATCAAATAATCCAGAGGATTAAAAATTATGTAATTTTGTGGAAAATTTTGTACATTATTTTGTTGTATATTTAATTAGAAATTATACGTTTTAAGATTCTCAGCTAAGGCTTCTTTCACACTAGTGTTACTATACGTTTACCTTTCTTCCATCAGGAAGAGAGGATCGATACATTAAACGGAAAGCGACGGTTCCGTTAGAATTACCATGGTTTTCAATGGTGATTCTTTTGTATCAGTTGCTTTCCGTTTGTCTCCGTTCGCTAGGTTTTCGTTTTTTTGAACAGAAACAAAAGTTCTGCAGACTGCACTTTTGTATCTGTTCAAAAAAACGGAAACCTAGTGAACGGAGACAAACGGAAAGCAACTGATACAAAAGAATTACCATTGACATCAATGGTAATTCTAACGGAACCGTTGCTTCCCGTTAGTATCGATCCTCTCTTCCTCTGACGGAAGAGAGTTAAACTGATAGTAACGGTAATGTGAACTTAGCCTTAGAGTCATTGAATAGGAACTTTTATTGTTTACAATCAGAGGATAAAAATCTGTCCTGATCTAGAATTCTCACATAGGTGCACAGCTTGTATATCAGTCTCCCTTGTAATGAGCCGTGCACCTGTGTGAGCATCACATTACCTGGACAGAAATGTATCCTCTGGAATTAAACAATAAAGGTTCCCATCACAGACATTTATGACATGTCTACAGGATATGCCATAAATGTTAGATAGATGCGGGTCCCACCTCTGGGACCCACACCTATCTCTAGAACGGGGCCCCCTAAACCCCGTTCTACCTGTCTGTTCTCGCTGCCTCCCGGCCACTTTCTGGCTATGTGGTTGGGAGTTACGAAAACAGCGTAACTCCCATAGTAATAAATGGCAGTTACGGAAGCAGCGTAGCATTGCGAGCTACACTGTTTCCGTAACTACCATTCAGTTCTATGGGACTTACGAAAACAGCGTAGCTCAGCAAGATACACTGTTTTCATAACTCCCGACCATATAGCCAGAAAGTGGCGAGAGGCAGCGAGAACAGACATAGGTGCGGGTCACAGAGGTGGGACCCACATCTATCTGACATTCATGACATATCCTGTGGATATGTCATAAATGTTTCTCATGGGAAAAACCCTTTAATGACTCTAAGCTGAGATATTGAAAACCATGAGAAATTGATACACAAAGTTCATTACAAAATGACTTAACTTATCATTATACAATAATTGTGCTTAAAGGGATCCTGTCATCAACATCTTACCTGTTAAACTCGCCTGACCCCTCAATGGCCGCAGCTGTCCAGAGTTCGTTCCTATTCTCTTCTTTCCTGAAGTCCTCCTCTGTCTGTAAATATCGTCGTTTAAAATTTTCCCGCCTTTTATGGTAATTATTTTTCCCTCTGGGATGCAGCTTCTTAACCACGCCCACTGCCACCACCTGTCCAGCCCTGACTGGCTAAGGAGTTGTCAATCAAAAAGAAGGAGGTGGAGTCCACTCAGATGCTGGAGGAATGAAAACCTGACTCTTTTCAGTTGAAGATTTGACTCTTTTCTGCTAATTTGCATACGGCGTGGGACCACTGAAAAACGGAATACTAAAGTTACAGAACTTACTTAGAACATATTTATAGCTTAGATGACAATGATTTTTCACCCACTTTCACCAGGTATTGCTGGCTTTATAGCTAAAATGCTGGTGACAGGTTCCCTTTAAAGTGAATGTGTCACCTATATTTATACCAGATAGTGAAACATAATCTTTTTTTCTGATCTGTTTTTATTTTTTTTTATTCTATTTTCTGTACATGGTTATAAACCATTATATAAACCCAATTTAAAAGATGATTTTTAATACCGAAACGTTGGCCTACTGAAAAGTATATAAAGTATATGCCCTCAATACTTGCTCGGGGCTCCTTTTGCATGAATTACTGCATCAATGCGGCGTGGCATGGAGGCGATCAGCTTGTGGCACTGCTGAGGTGTTATTAATGCGGCGTGGCATGGAGGTGATCAGCCTGTGGCACTGCTGAGGTGTTATGGAAGCCCAGGTTGCTTTGATAGCGGCCTTCAGCTTGTCTGCATTGTTGGGTCTGGTGTCTCATCTTCCTCTTGACAATACCCCATAGATTCTCTATGGGGTTTAGGTCAGGCGAGTTTGCTCTCTAATCAAGCGCAGTGATACTGTGGTTATTAAACCGGGTATTGGTACTTTTGGCAGTGTGGGCAGGTGCCGAGTCCTGCAGGAAAATGAAATCGGCATCTCCATAAAGCTTGTCAGCACAGGGAAGCATGAAGTGCTCGAAAATTTCCTGGTAGACGGCTGTGTTGACTCTGGACTTGATATAACACAGTGGACCAACACCAGCAGATGACATGGCTCCCCAAACCATCACTGACTGTGGAAACTTCACACTGGACCGCAAGCAACTTGGATTGATGCCTCTCCACTCTTCCTCCAGACTCTGGGACCTTGATTTCCAAGTGAAATACAAAATTTACTTTCATCTGAAAACAGGGTCTTTGGACCACTGAGCAACAGTGTTGGTCAACTGTGTTATATCAAGTCTATAGTCATCGCAGCCGTCTACCAGGACATTTTAGAGCACTGCGGTGATCTCTACAGAACCGAAAGTGTCAGTCTATTGTGCGGCTTAGTGGCCAGAGTGAAGACTGCAAGATTTTAGTATTATTTTTTAATATAGATAATGACATAGAGAAAAAAAAAAATAACCCAACATTTAAAAAAATAAATAATGTTAAACATAAAAATTTGATTTAAACAATAGGCAATTTTTTGGATTACACATTTTCTTTAATTGCTGAAAAGGAAAACCCCTTCAAATTTAAACAATTAGTGAACTGGTTCCCTACAGGGAGCAAAAAAAGTCCAGGAGGTAGATATAAAAAGTCACTTGCCAGTCTCATTCTTGCTTACTTCAAAACCAAGAAAGAAATCAATTAAATACCAAGAAATCCCTGCTCCAGCGCCTTTGGACTTGTGGCAAGCTTCCCCTCTCTGACAGAAATGCAGCGAGGTATGTATCAAATGTACCAATCAGTACAAACAACGGGAATATAATCTCCACTAGTTGCCATGCTATATTCAGATCCCCACACATACCATAGCCTATATGAATAAGTTCTGTTTCAGACTGACATAATACGTTTGTATTTTAACTTACGTATTACAAGACCTGGATCCCCATGATAATCTATCTCTTTTTTAGTTGAACCATGCGGGTCCGGGTCTTTCTGCTGTACTACAGAAATTAACATGCAGCTGTCTGAAACTGAACTAGCACATTATTAAGGATAATCTGTCATTGGGACAATCAATATCTATTAGATGCACAAATATACAAGACTTCCCTGCTCCATAACCTTTTTTGAAGAAAGAAGTTTAAGGAGAATTACATAAGTATTAACGTTTCTGATTGACCGGGCTTTTTTTCTTATTTGCATATTGTCCACGCTATATTTTGGCTATACGTTCATTTAATTATTGTTTTATTGAGACTGAGGTCCTTTAAGAGATTATTTTAGAAGCAGTGCATGTTTTAAATATATTGATATCTCTTATTTTATATATTACAGTTTGACTGGTGTAATGCAACAGAAAACCTCTGAACCAGGCAGGTCCCCATGGCAGGACTCCGTAAGAAATGGTAACTTATATAAGCCTTTTCGCTGCCCACAATGTGGTGAAAATGCACGTTTCAGAAGCTTATCCTCTTTGAGGGCACATCTAGACTATATGCACACTTATGATGAACGGTATTTTTGGGGAAAATCAGGGGTTTTTTGTTCACTGAAAGAGGCTGACCTGGAAAACTCAACAGAACCGTTCAATGGAAAGCAGATGGAATCTATTGACGAAGCGCTCAATCAAAAAAGCTCATCATCAACTTATTGTGACATGAAAAATGAGAGCAGGAAAGCTAGTAGTCCTATACAGATCCTATCAGACAAGCGTTCCCCTCTTGTTAAAAGCTCCTTACCAGACAATTCTACAAAAAATCATTATATCATTGGATATCCCATGACAAGTACTAAGTTTCAGCTTGATCCACAAGAAAAGTCAGTGCTAAATCAACTTACTGAAAATGTTGATAAGAACATAGAAAAGAAAATTGATAATCTCAATAAGGAACTTTGCCAAAAAACGTCTGAACTGCTGGAGGTACGTGCAGCCTTTCTACAACTATCCCAGATGAAGCAAGAAGTGCAACGCAGAGAACGAGCGCTCAGCCGGCAAGTGGATGTGGCTGTGGAGTTGATCGCAATTCTTCGTCAGCGACTTACAGAATCTGAGCAGGAGCTTCAAAGGAAGGAGGAGTAAGTTATTATCTACTATAATATAGCAATTATGCCTTTATTTCAACTACTTCTTTCTTTGTAGGATATTATATTTTCATAAATTTCTAATCATATATTCATATTTACATATTTAAAGGGAAATAATATCTAGCAATGATTGAGGGAATTAAAAAAAATAATAAATCTAGGATTCTGGCAGAGAACATATAGGTCCATATTATCCTGGTCTCTTCTATCTACTGCTATGGATCTGCTAAGGGCGTGTGGCCTAGCTTCCATGCCTGGTCTCCATTGCAGTTTTTGCTGAAGCAAGTTCCCTACAGGCCGGAGTTACCGCAGACTAAGCCCTGCCTCCTTGTTTTTCAAAACACATGCGCTAGCACTGGAGGGGGGAGAAGGGCAGGGAAGCAAATTTGATGACTCCTAGGAGACATATAGAAGCAGTTTTTGCTTTGATTTCTTTATTAAAGTGAGTTCTTTTTGTGTCCTCATTTTATTTGCTGATCATAGTATCAGGGCTACTTGGTTAAAGAGGACTTGTCACAAGGTCATATAAGTTGATTTGGAATACTGACCTGAATAGCGCCGTCTCCCTGATTCCAGCACTGTTTTTTTTTTCCTGGACCCCCACATTCCAGAGATATAGCCCACTGTTGTGTTGGCTCCCTGTATGCTAATTTGCTGTAGTTAGCCAACAGGGTGTGAACTACCCTCAAGCTGCCTTGCGCTGATTGGTCAGCATCAGAGTCTGGGGAGCTAGCCCCACCCCATTGACTACAGAAAATTAGCATATATGGAGCCAACACAACAGTGGGCCATATCTCTGCAATGGTGCGGGGGCTAGGAAAAAAACCCAGCTCTGGAATCAGGGAGACAGCGCTATTCAGGTCACTAAACCTGTTCAATTTATATGACCTAGTGACAGGTGTTGTAATGGCAGGAAGGAGGTGAAGGGAAAGTGAGCCCTAATCTACCCACCGCCCTGTCCCTGCCTACTTGCAATGACCCGCCCTAGGCGACGGGGTACAACTGGGCGGCGGTCCCTACGCTGTCTAAGTGCACGGGAGAACAAACAGGGAACACGCAAGGGAAGGGGCAGTAGCCACGGAACGCCGCGAGGAAACGGAGCGGCGAATGAGTAGTAGGACCAGGATGAAGTGGAGTATACCAAAGTGAGCACGGAGAAGGAAGCAAGCCAGGGGCAAAGCAAAGCAGGTTAAGCGGAACTGCAGCAAG
This sequence comes from Rhinoderma darwinii, assembly GCF_050947455.1. NCBI lineage: Eukaryota > Metazoa > Chordata > Amphibia > Anura > Rhinodermatidae > Rhinoderma > Rhinoderma darwinii. Next base: position 39,998,936 of record NC_134697.1, on the reverse strand, counting down.
GCAGAAGCACGGCAGAAGCAGGCTGGAGCAAGCAGCAGTGAGGCCAGCAATCCAGAAGAATTACAAGCACTGAGGAAGAGAACACGGCAGGTAATAAAGGACAGGGGGCGGAGCTAACTCCGACTGGCCAGGCCGCGATAGGCTCTCCCACTCCTGAGCCTGCCACCCTGGTTGGTGGGAGATGGTGTCAGTCGAACAGGTCTGGCCTCAGGTGTGGATTGATTAATCCCAGGAGTATACCTAGACGTAGTACCTGGCAGATCCCTAACAGTACTCCCCCTTTTATGAGGGGCTACCGGACCCTTACTAAGAGGACCCGGTTTAGTAGGGAAGAGAAGGTGGAACCTCCTGAACAATACCCCAGCGTGAACATCACGGGCAGGTACCCAAGTCCTCTCCTCCGGCCCGTATCCTCTCCAATGGACCAGGTACTGGAGGGAGCCCTGGACCATCCTACTGTCCATAATCTTGGCCACCTCGAATTCCACCCCCTCAGGGGTGAGAACGGGAACAGGAGGTTTCCTCGAGGGGGACCAGGACGGGGAGCAGCGTTTAAGGAGGGAGGACTGGAAGACGTCATGTATGCGAAAGGATGGGGGCAGCTCCAGACGGAAGGATACGGGGTTGAGGACTTCAATGATCTTATAAGGTCCAATAAATCGGGGAGCAAACTTCCTGGACGGGACCTTAAGGCGCAAGTTCCTGGACGACAACCAGACCAAATCCCCGACGACAAACCGGGGGTTAGCAGAACGTCTACTATCCGCCTGAATCTTTTGTGCGCTCTGGGACGCCTCTAGGTTCTTCTGAACCTGGGCCCAGACAGTGCACAGTTCCCGATGAACATCCTCTACCTCAGGATTATTGGAACAACCAGGGGAAACGGAGGAGAACCTTGGGTTAAACCCGAAATTACAGAAAAACGGGGAGACCCCTGACGAGTTACTGACCCGGTTATTCAGGGAAAATTCAGCAAGGAATGAGACCCAATCGAATTGACAGAGATGAAACACCTTAAATATTGTTCCAGGGATTGGTTAGTCCTTTCCGTTTGGCCATTAGTTCCGGGATGGAAGGTGGAGGAGAAGGTCAGATCAATCTCCAACTTTTTACAAAAAGCTCTCCAAAATAAGGAAACAAATCGTACCCCTCTGTCAGAAACGATATTGACTGGGGCCCCATGGAGACGCAGGATGTGTTTCACAAACAAAGAAGCTAACGTCTTGGCGTTAGGTAGCTTCTTAAGGGGCACAAAGTGGCACATCTTGCTGAAGCGGTCTACTACCACCCAAACCACCGACTTGCCCTGAGATGGAGGCAAATCGGTGATAAAATCCATGGAGATATGGGTCCAAGGTCTCTGGGGAATGGGCAAGGAACGTAGTAGGCCCGCAGGTCGGGACCTAGGGGTTTTGGACCTAGCGCAAACCTCACAAGCGGCGACGTAAGCCCTAACGTCTTTAGGCAACCCAGGCCACCAATAGTTTCTGGTAATGAGGTGTTTGGTGCCCAAGATGCCAGGATGACCAGATAGAGCGGAGTCATGGTTTTCCCTGAGTACCCTTAGTCGGTATTGCAGGGGAACAAACAGTTTGTCCCCAGGGACGTTCCCGGGAGCTGCACCCTGATCAGCCGCGATATCAGAAGCTAAATCAGAATCCGTGGCAGAAACGATTATACCAGGGGGTAGAATACAAGCAGGATCCTTCTCGGAAGGAGGATTGGCCATGAAACTACGTGACAGGGCATCAGCCTTAATATTCTCGGACCCAGCCCTATAGGTAACCAAGAAATTAAATCTGGTAAAGAATAGTGCCCACCGAGCTTGTCTAGGATTAAGCCTCCGGGCCGATTCTAGGAAAACCAGATTCTTGTGATCCGTAAGGACCGTTACCTGGTGTCTGGCCCCCTCCAGGAAGTGCCGCCACTCTTCAAAAGCCCATTTAATGGCTAGAAGTTCGCGGTTGCCAATATCATAGTTACTCTCCGTGGGCGAAAACTTCCTAGAGAAGTAAGCACAGGGGCGGAGATGGGTGAGGGAGCTGGTACCCTGGGACAAGACGGCCCCCACTCCCACCTCGGATGCGTCAACCTCCACAATAAATGGCTCCTCTTGGTTGGGCTGAATCAGCACGGGGGCCGAGATAAAGCACTTCTTGAGGGTCTCAAGGGGGCCAATGGAGGACATCAGCACCCTTGCGAGTAAGGTCCGTAAGAGGCTTAGCGACGACCGAGAAGTTGGCAATAAATCTCCTGTAATAGTTGGCGAACCCTAAAAAACACTGTAACTCCTTAAGGGAGGCAGGTTGGACCCATTCCGCCACAGCCTGAACCTTGGCAGGGTCCATGCGGAATTCATGAGGATTGAGGATTTGCCCTAAAAATGGTATCTCCTGTACCCCAAAGACACATTTTTCAGTCTTAGCAAACAGATTATTCTCCCGAAGGACCTGGAGCACCTTCCTGACATGCTCCACGTGGGAGGACCAGTCCTTGGAAAACACCAGTATGTCATCAAGGTACACAACAAGAAAATTACCCAGGTAATCTCTCAGGATTTCATTAATAAAATTCTGGAAGACAGCAGGGGCATTACACAACCCAAAGGGCATGACCAGGTATTCGAAATGACCCTCGGGTGTGTTGAACGCAGTTTTCCACTCATCCCCCTCTTTGATGCGGATAAGGTTATATGCCCCCCGTAGATCGAACTTAGAAAACCATTGGGCTCCCTGAACCTGATTAAAAAGATCCGGAATCAAAGGAAGTGGGTACTGGTTCCTTACGGTGACCTTATTCAGGTTACGATAATCAATGCACGGCCTAAGACCACCATCCTTCTTCCCCACGAAGAAGAAGCCAGCACCTACAGGAGAAGTCGAGGGGCGAATCAAACCCTTGGCCAGGCATTCTTGGATATATACCCTCATAGCTTCACGTTCAGGACATGAAAGATTAAATATCCTACCCTTAGGAAGCTTGGCACCAGGCACCAAATCGATGGCGCAATCGTAATCTCTATGGGGGGGCAACACCTCGGAGGCCTCCTTAGAAAACACATCGGCGAAGTCCTGAACCAACTCAGGAAGCGTGTTTACCTCCTCCCGGGGAGAAATAGAGTTAACAGAAAGACATGACATAAGACATTCATTACCCCATTTGGTAAGCTCCCCAGTATTCCAATCAAACGTGGGATTATGCAACTGCAACCAGGGAAGACCTAATACCAGATCAGACGATAATCCCTGCATCACCAGTACAGAGCACTGCTCCAAATGCATGGAGCCAACCAGGAGTTCAAAAACAGGAGTATGCTGAGTAAAATAACCATTAGCAAGGGGAGTTGAGTCGATACCTACTACAGGGATAGGATAAGGTAAATCAATAAAAGGCATCTTTAGAGACATAGCAAATTCCACAGACATGATATTAGCAGATGAGCCAGAATCCACGAAAGCACTGCCCGTGGCAGACCGGCCAGCAAACGAGACCTGAAAGGGAAGCAAAATTTTATTGCGTTTCACATTAACGGGAAATACCTGTGCGCCCAAGTGACCTCCCCGATGATCACTTAGGCGCTGAAGTTTTCCGGCTTCTTATTCTTGCGCCTGGGACAGGTGTTCAGTAGATGCTTGTTGTCCCCACAGTAGAAGCAGAGACCATTCATTCTGCGAAACTCCCTACGTTGTCGAGGGGACATGGAGGCCCCGAGTTGCATAGGTACCTCCGAGTCCTCCGTGGAGGGGCGAGGAGACGGGACCTCGGGGGGGGATCGCAGAAAAGTCAGAGGGGAGCACATTGAAGCGTTCAAGCTGACGTTCCCTGAGACGTCGGTCAAGTCGTACTGCTAGGGCCATAACCTGGTCAAGGGAGTCAGAAGAGGGGTAGCTAACCAGCAGATCCTTCAGGGCGTCAGATAATCCTAACCTAAACTGGCACCTTAGGGCCGGATCGTTCCACCGAGAAGCTACGCACCACTTTCTAAAATCAGAACAGTATTCCTCAACCGGTCTCCTACCCTGACGTAAGGTCACCAGCTGACTCTCGGCTAAAGCAGTCCTGTCAGTCTCGTCGTAAATGAGTCAGAGGGCAGAGAAAAAAACGATCAACAGAGGAAAGTTCAGGGGCGTCAGGAGCCAAGGAGAAGGCCCACTCTTGGGGCCCTTCCTGGAGTCGGGATATGATGATACCCACCCGCTGGTTCTCGGAACCTGAGGAGTGGGGTTTTAGGCGGAAATACAGTCTGCAACTCTCCCGGAAGGAGAGAAACGTCTTACGGTCCCCTGAGAACCGGTCAGGTAACTTGAGGTCGGGTTCTAGAGGTGAGGTGAGGGGTACTACTAAGGCAGCGTCACCCTGGTTGACCCTCTGGGCCAGGGCCTGGACCTGTAGGGAGAGGCCCTGCATCTGCTGGGTCAGGGTCTCAAGGGGGTCCATGATAGCGTCAGCGTAGGAGAAATGGTAGACTAGGTAGGGGCTTGTAATTATGTAATGGCAGGAAGGAGGTGAAGGGAAAGTGAGCCCTAATCTACCCACCGCCCTGTCCCTGCCTACTTGCAACGACCCGCCCTAGGCGACGGGGTACAACTGGGCGGCGGTCCCTACGCTGTCTAAGTGCACGGGAGAACAAACAGGGAACACGCAAGGGAAGGGGCAGTAGCCACGGAACGCCGCGAGGAAACGGAGCGGTGAATGAGTAGTAGGACCAGGATGAAGTGGAGTATACCAAAGTGAGCATGGAGAAGGAAGCAAGCCAGGGGCAAAGCAAAGCAGGTTAAGCGGAACTGCAGCAAGGCAGAAGCAGGCTGGAGCAAGCAGCAGTGAGGCCAGGAATCCAGAAGAATTACAAGCACTGAGGAAGAGAACACGGCAGGTAATAAAGGACAGGGGGCGGAGCTAACTCCGACTGGCCAGGCCGCGATAGGCTCTCCCACTCCTGAGCCTGCCACCCTGGTTGGTGGGAGATGGTGTCAGTCGAACAGGTCTGGCCTCAGGTGTGGATTGATTAATCCCAGGAGTATACCTAGACGTAGTACCTGGCAGATCCCTAACAGGTGTATTGATTGTTTCCACTTCAGGTAAAAAAAATTACCAGTACGTCCATAGCAGCCCCGGCCACATTTTTCCTGCATATCCTTATGTAATTTTTGGTGAGGCATCTGTCTGTGGCCACGTTAAATCAAGAGAGCCCTGAAAATTTTTTGTAGCCTTCTTTGTCCAGTCTGATTAAATCTTCAAGCACAAAAACATTTTCTACAACTTTCAGCTTCAGCAAATGAGTGTAGGGTTACAAATTTGGCATTTGAAAAGATCTAGTCAAAAGTTGTACTACCGTTTATATTACACTTATTGTGTTTCCGCAGAGACCTAGAGAAATTAAAGTGAAAATTATTTTAGAATAGCTGGACACTTTTGGATGGTTTTAAAGGAAGGGTGTCGCGAAAAAAAAATTTTTTATATCAATTTGCTTTTAGTGTTTTATTAAAAAATGTTTTATTTGTGTGTTTGTGTTTAACTTTTTTTATTTTTGAACTTTTTCTTGTCTATGGGGGCTGCCATTTTTTTTTTCATCTCTTTATGTGTCGATTAACGACACATACAGACATGGAATACGGCACATACAGCCCCATAGTGAATGCGAACGGGACCCGTTCCATTCACTATGCTGTACGCAGTCTGTGTGGGAACGACGCATGCGCCGCTCCCACACAGTCTAAATGGAAGGTCTTCGGCCGAGCAACGTCCGGCGCCATTTTCTTGTGGACCGGAAGCCGCGGCCGGACAGTAAGATTACTACTTCCGGTCGCGGCTTCCGGACTTGTGTTCTAATGCAAGCATTTAGAGCGGAGGGAGCAGACAGAGCGGACGGACCAGAGGGAGCGGCGGCGGCAGGAGCAGGTAAGTTATTTCTGTGTATGTACGTGTTTTAGTGTGTGTTTACTACTGTATGTAAACCTACTACACTGTGTGTTCGCTCAAAAAATGGCTACACACAGTGTAGGAGTTTTGACCGTTCAATCCCCTCCTTTTTCAAGGCACTAGCCAGGATAAGGGAGGGAGGATTCTGTGAGCTCACTAGAGCGAGTGTGTTTTCTCAAATTTTGCAGCATAAAGCAATGTGGTTGCTTTACCACATGCCAATGCTGCAATTTTGGGAATTGCTCCCTCTAGTGACCAGCACTGGGAAATTTTATAAATTAGAATCTAATTTATAATATTTCCTGACTCGTGAAAAAATTAAAAAAATTAGAACAATGTTTAATCATTTATACACTAACTGTTTAACGAAAAAAAAATAAAAAAATTTCTAGCGACACATTACCTTTAAAGGAATTGAAGACATTATTAGCACAAGCAGGTGAAAGGTACATGGCAGAAGCAGTTATCAATGGGGGTCTGTGCCCTATGACTTCAACTGATCGCTTGAACGAAAGGGGCCAAACATTGGGTCCCTTCGTTTTCTGACTCCTGTCAATATTCACAGCTATAGGACTGTAATGCACATGTGCACAATGTTACAAGGTGAACCTTTCTTATGCATTTTATGATAACTTTAAGAAGTTACCCAATATTATTAGTGATTACTTTTAAAAGATGGAAAAAACTTATTTGTTTAATGTACTGAATATAAGGCCTCATGCACACTTCCATCACCGTTATCATGGCCGTTTTTGACGGATCCGTGTGTCCGTGATTGGATCAGTGTGGTTCCCGTGTGTACTCTTTGTACACTTCCGTGTTTCAGTTTCCGAGCGCCGCGCATGGTACTCACTGTCCAGCGGTAGTCACTGTCCAGGGTGCTGAAAGAGTTACGATCAGTGCTGGATAGAAAGAAGGGGCTGCACTGATCGGCAGTAAATCTTTCAGCACCCTGGACAGTGACTACTGCTGGACAGTGAGTACGATGCGCGGCGCTCACAATATAGATTTCTAATGTTTCCTTCAAAAACCCCAACTAAAAAAAAAAAGAACGTTTATACTTACCCAGAATTCCCTGCTTCTTCCTCCAGTCCGGCCTCCTGGGATGACGTTTCATCCCATGTGACTGCTGCAGCCAATCACAGGCTGCAGCGGTCACATGGACTGCCACGTCATCCAGGGAGGTCGGACTGGATGTCAAAAGAGGGATGTGTCACCAAGACAACGGCCGTGGTACGTATGAACTGCTTTTTCTTTCTATCACTGTGGATTCTCTGCCTGAAAGCGCTGCCCCTTCTCTCTCTATCCAGGACTGATCAGCAGCCTTTTCTCTCTATCAGTGGTGGGTAGAGAGAAGGGGCTGCCGATTAGTGCAGTGCAATATCTCTCTCTCCGTGTACTTCTGCCCGCCCGGCCGTTGCTAGGCAACGGCTCCGTCACACACGGACGGCACACGAATGCCTTCCATGTGCCTTTGGTTTTTTTAACGGACCCATTGACTTGTATGGGCCCCACAGTCACGGAATCTCGGACCAAAGTAGGACATTCTCTACTTTTGTCGGAACAGAACAACGGGACCGTCAAAAGAACAGAAGTGTGCATGGCCCCATTGAAATAAATGGGTCAGCGTGCTAACCGTCAAAAAACGGCCAGCACCCTGAAGGAAATAACGGAAGTGAGCAGGGGGGGCTAAAAGTGTGTGTAGGCTAATCTTATCTTTTTCTACACATCTAAGCATTTAATCCCAGTTTAAACCCTTCTTCTGTTGGAGTAAACACATGGCCACTTTAAATTAACCCTTTATATGGGTTAAATGGTCAGATATCAGAGGGTCCTCTAATCCCGGCCATTACAGTGGGAGCCCGGCTGCCAATCACTGCTGGGCTCCCGCGGTAATTGCACAGGCCCACCTCCTGTGCCAGCGTGATCACCATGATGTAATTGTACGTCATGATGACTCGATGTAAGACAATCCATGATCATTTTTTTTTTAAACTCTCTATTTATTTTTTTATATATATATATATATTTTATATATTACAACTGACCATAACGGTTGCAATCTAACAAACAAACCCACAAAAAAAAAAGGACGGGAAAAAGAGAAAAAAATAATAAAATGTGGGGGAAGGAAAGGGGGAGATATGGCGAAAGGGGCTGTTGCTAAATTTCCCATCTATCCCTCCCCTCACCTCCTCCTCCATGGTCCCAAACAACATAAAAATTAAAAATAAACACCCCCTCCAATATTATTCGCCCTACCAACCCTGTCAGGAGCCTCTCAAGAGGCTACGATAATCGTCCAGTTTCTGAAATTCTGTCCAGGGGTACCATGTTCTATCAAATTTGTTATATGTATTGTTCGAACAAGAGATTAAGCTCTCCAGTTGCATACTTAGCCCTTATTCACAAGACAGGGTTTCCCGGCTGTCACCCGGCTGTAGTAGGAACAATAGCCCCTAATGGGGCTATTCACACGACCGATATTTTGACGGGCCGTCAAAAAATGGGACATGTCCTATTTTCGGCCGTTCACCCAACCGCCCGGGTAATACACGGCCATCACCGGAATGTGTCACGAGTGACGGCCGTGTCTACCGTCGCTCGCGTTCTCCTCACAGCGCAGAGTGCATGTGAGGAGGAGGAGTTTATGCCATTCGAACGAATGGCTGTACGCTGGAGGTAAGTTTCTACAATGTGGGGGTGCTGTATACAGGGGTACTGTGTGGCAGGGCCCGGGTGTACAGCAGGTGGAAGGCAGCACTGCGCTGGCTCCCTTCTCCTGCTTGTTTTAATAGCGCCCTGGCCCGGCGCGGCGACACCTCCCATGGCCGATGGCGCCGCTAGCAGCTGCTGTGGCTGCTACTGCCGTTCGGGGATTCCGCTCCTGGACAGAGCGCTTGATGTCTCTGTCCATATATGGACAGTGACATCAGGGGAAACTCCTGAAGCGGAATCCGCAAACACTCTGTGACCGGGGATTCCACACCAGGCGAAGCCAGTAACGTTCAGTGTCCATAAATGGACAGACGACAGGAGCTTTTCCTGAAATGGAATCACTGGCCACATTGGGATTCCCCTTCAGGAGTTGCCCCTGATGTCACTGTCCATATATGCCCGGCCCGGAACGGATGCAAAACGGATGCAAACCGGCCGGGAAAAACGGCCGATTTTATCGTCCGACACTCGGACTCGGTCGGGACCCTGTCGTGTGAATAAGGCCTTAAAGTTTTGTCATGGTACGTTAAGGGGCTAAATGAGAGAGACTTTATAGTGGAAATATTTTCCCCTAGCCAAATTTCTTAAAAGGAATTTTTCATTTATTTAGTTTGAATTTTATTAATTTGATTTAAGTATAAAAATAAGTATGTACTGGGGGCAGCTTAATTAGAGATACACAACTATTTTCTGTATTATTTGAAAAGTGCGCAGCAGGGTGTGTGCTTTATGGTGGCTGCAATGAATGGAAGAAATATCAGTATTACAGTCTCATGGAAGTGATGGAGTACAGCCCTTCCCCTACAGATCAGGAATTAACAGGGGAGCTGCATACAGAGTCTTATATGTGTGTATAGTAGGGTTGTCACGATACCAGAATTTGGACTTCGATACCAATACTTTGTCTAGTATTGCGATTCTCGAAACAAAATGATACTTTGCCAATAATAAAAAAAAAAAGTTCTTCCATTTTCTGATGTGAGGTACATGGTGTGATGAATTTGTAATCTCCATGTGCCTCATAATAATAGTAATTAACCCCATCATGTTTCTCACAGTCATAATGGACAACATTGGGTTAATGTGTGAGGTACATGATGGGGTTAATGACTATTAATGTGAGACACATGAAGGTATTAAATTCATAACCCCTCGTGCCTCACATTAATAAGTGAAAGAAAGACGTTTTTTTTTTTTTTTTTTTAAAGAGTACACTGTAAGTGACTTATAAATTTGTTGTGTAGGTTATTACAGTCGCGATGATACCAAATATGTGTATATTTTATGTATCGTGACTTACTTTAATGTTTATTGCAAACGTTTTTTTAATTTAACATTACTTTATTTTTTTTTACTTTTCTATTTTTAAACTTGAATGTACCGGTATATATCTATATATGCCCTAACAACAGGAAATATGGTCAGACAGCCCTGGGGTCCTTCAATGGACCCTGGGCTGTCTGCCTATATAAGGTATGTCCCTCAGTTGTGTCACAGGGATTCCCTGTGACACGTTCAAAGAGGTATCCCCCTTCCCCTTCTCATTATCCCCCTGAATACTGTGGTCAGCTTTGATTGTATTTCTCTGATCTCCGCCGTTAGAGCGGGGCTGCGGCTATGTATTACACCCATTGCCCCGCTACTGATCGTGCGCGGACACTTGTTGTTCCTGCACTGTCAGCATGATGTGATGCGCTGCACTAATGAGTGGTACATGGGGGTGTCTTCAGGGTTGGCGACGCCACTCATTATGGCAGTGTCGGCCGCATCACATTTTGCTACTGACTAATTAGTATCGATATGGCTGGCATTGTTATTTTTCACAACATCCCCATGAACAATGGGGAATGTTTATTTCAATGGGGAGAGGGGAATAAGCCGTTGCCAGATTCCTCAAGGTGTTGCTCATCTCCTGTGGGAAAAAAAGGATCGGGGCATGTTAAGAATCCGACATGCCCCATACTTTTTTCTCCCGACAACTTCCATCTAGTAAGAGTCAAGTATCCCTTATACATATCAGATTGTTGAGGAGAGAGTCCTATGGTTGGTAAAGGGGAAACAATTCCTTTTATATTTAAAGATTTGTCTTTTAGCAATACCCTATTTCCCCCCAATGTAACTTTCATTGAGACATGACAATAAACAAATAGTGAGGTGTAAATAAACTTGTTGTGTTTAAATTGTCACTACCATGCCATAGTGCTTTGATTTTTCTCTTCATTGACACTAAAGCGGTGTTGTGTAGACAATGTGTGCAGTACACCATTATCAGGTAAGTTCCCGCTCGTGCAACTTGACCTATTTTGGTAGCAAATTATTTGCACTGAAAAGACTGCATATAAATTTGGAATGGCTTTGTTTTTTCATCCGCGCATTCAGTCAGCGCAAATTTTTTATCTTATTATATTGACATACCTTTATGCGTTTTTTATGCAGGATGTGTTGCAGTTTTTTTGCACCATCTTGTACATTTGTTTTTTCATATGCTGTTCTCCATGAACTATAAATAACAGGTAAATCAAATATGTTACAAAATTGTTTCATGACATTTATTTAAAAAAAAAAAAAAAAGTGTTCTTTCTTTAACTGTGTTTATTCTGGAGGGAGAACACTGACAAAATATATTATTTTCTATTATTTGATTCAGTGTTTTCATGAATAAAGCTGTTTAACTGCTGCCAAGACTCATAGAGAAAGTCTTAAAAGTTGAAAATTTGCCAGCATCCACTTCAGTGCAATTTTTTTTTCAGGCTCTACATAGAACACCATGTATCGACCCGCACTTAAGAAAGACCTCTGTTCACGTCGATACATGGTGTTATATGTGGAGGCGGAAATAAATGATTGCACTGAAGTGGATACTGGCGAGTTCTCTTCTTTTTGGATATATTGCAGTCTGGAAGAAAAACTGGACCATTTGACCACTGCATCTGAGAAATATCTCTTGCCTGCTTGTACGTCCGCACTCTTTCTTTCTTGCATCATAGAGAAAGTCTTTTAGCCGTGGTCCACCCTTCCCCACAGAGTGGGTGACAGTTTGCGCTGTTTTATATGTAAAGCTATAAACCTATGTGTGTGAGTGGGGGGCCCAATAGGCCTGCTATAAATACTTGCTTTTTATACATATTTCACTTTTTACTGTATTCCTTACAGGGAAGTCGTTACTATAAATCACTTTCTGGAAGCTGCTGCTGAAAAGGAGTTCCGAGGGAAACGGAGGCTTCAACAATTTATCGAGAACCTGCTTCAGAGAGTGGAACTTGCAGAAAAACAATTGGAATTTTATCAAAACCGTCAGATCAAGAACAGTCAACCTAATCCTGAGGATGCCATGGTAAGACATTACAATTTATGTTTCTCTTAGTGTAATATATTTTATAAAATGGGCGAATATGTACCCACTGTGGGAGATTTTTAAATACCATCACACCGCTCGTTCGAACAATGCATCTGTTTACCAGTGCGCACCCCCTATTGATAAATCTATAGCAGGATTAAACAATGGCAGGTTAGAAAAGCTTGATTATTGGGATGCAATTGCGTAGCTCCGCACACTTATTCCTACACACGTTCATGTGTCAGAAAAAGTGGCGCAGGGGCTTCAAAAATTTGCTGTTTGGCTCAAACTCCATGTCTTTTCAATGTGTTCATGTGAGAAAACTGGCGTAAATACATTAATAAATCTGCCCCACTAAGTATTGTTAGGTTCTGTATTTGACAAAATATATACTTTGAGAAGTAAAATAGGTTCCCCAAATTGGAGGCAGGTTACAGCCAAAAGCCCCAATTATAGCCAACCAAAAGGCATACTGGGCATATGTGATAAGATAGCACAGTATTGAGGTGTTTTTGAAAATAGTCATAGTAGTGTAACCAAACATGTATTAAAGCAAAAATATTATAGAAAAAGAGAGGAAGTTCCAGAAAACTAACACAAAATATCCCAAAAAGCATAGAGAAATCTGCTGTACTGTCTCCTTCACATTTCTTCCTGCAGTGAACTTTACTATAGCACTGGTCTAAAACTACCAGTTCAATGAATTAAGTCTGATGAAGGGTTATCACCCGAATAGTTGCCTGTTTCTAATGTATTAATGTACACCAGTGGTGTTTTGTGTGACATGAATTATTAATAAAGATTTATGGGAAACATATTACCGACACTGGAGTGCTGTCCCGTTCTTCTTTGTTTTGAACTTTACTGTCACCGGAATAACAGTTCTAGTGACAAATTGCAAGAACAGGACCTAAAATGCAGTAAATAGATGAGAAACTTCTATACTAGGGATACAATTGGGGATGCATAGGTTGCTGTTGCACCTGGATCCTGATGTCTGAAGTGTGTCTCTTGTCACTGGAGGACTGCAGATGTTCATTTCAATAAGCACTCTGTTTAGTTTTTTCTATCATTAGGTACCTATCCCCTCTCCCAATATATATACTCATATATATACTCAGCGAATATTACCTTATTTAATTGTTCCTTTCTATCTGAATTCTTCACTTCAGTTGGGTCATGTGACCTCACTCTGAGCTGATAAAATCTACAGCAGTTAATGTAGATAAGAGTCAGCCTCTTAACTTCCGTTATTTCCGGACTGTACCAAACAAGTTCTCCACAGAGTGGATAAAGAAACAAATGTCATTATACAGTTATAATAAAGGAGGTAGCATCTTATCCTCCTGACTTATAACTGTGCGACAGTTATGTCTGCTCATCACCAGTTAGTAATATAAGTTTCTGTTTCCCCTCTGTGGAGAATCTGTTTGGTACAGTCCATAACCATAAATCAGGAAGTGAAGAGGCTGACTCTCAATTGCATTAACTGCTGTAGATTTTATCATGTCAGAGTGAGGTCACATGACCCAACTGAAGAGAAGAATTCAGATAGAAAGGAATAACTAAATAAGGTAATACTCGCTGAGTATATATATTGAGGGATAGGTATCTAATATCTAATGATAGAAAAACAACGGAGTGTTTCTTTAATGTATGGATGTACATGAATTTCAATGGGTTCCATGTAACTCTTTGCAGCTGCTGGGAGAATAAACTTTTACAGAGAGGTTTTCCCTTTAATGGCAACTGGTTATAGGGGTCCCCAACAGTCGGTTATGACGTGCTATAAACATATTCAGTAAAAAAAAAAAAGGGTGGTTTTCAAGGCCACTCTATTAGAGGTGTGTCATGAAGGGTCTGTGGACCCACTGGACCTTGGTGGTAAGGCAGCTGGCCAACAGGGTGCAGAACAATGTCTATAGTTCGTATAGGGTACCTGTGGCAGCTCGGAGAGTAGCAAGGCCGGCTCGGCTTGGACTAGGCAGCAGGTAGACGTCAGACGAGGTGAAGCAGGTCAGACGTGGAACAGCACGATGCGACTTTGGCACAACACAGTGCTAGACCAGGGTGGTATGGAAATGCAAGGAACAGGAACAGGTACAGGAACAGGAACACACTAGGAGGCCATCACATAGACAAATTATAGGGAACAACAACAACGCTCAGGCATAAAAGCAGGGGGTTGGACCCCTCTTATAGTCCAGGGTACTCACGGGTCAAGGGTCATCAGAATGTCCAGTGCGCGCTGCCCCTTTAAGAGCGGGCTCGAGTCTGCGTGCGCACCCTACGGGATGTGGCTGAGGTGAGTGGACGCGAGCGCTGGAGTCTCCTGAGGAGGAGGCTGGGGCAAGCGTTTGCCGACTCGTGGCTGCGGCTGTCAGGGGGAGGTTGGAGCTGACGGCCCGCAGCCATGGACATTACAAGGCGATTCTCTACAGTTTTTTCCATTGTCTTCAATAGGGAAAACCATGGCAATGAAAAACGATTGAGATTTTCCATAGGAACAGTTCATTGCTGGACACTAACCATCTACCTTTCAGCCATGATAAAGACCTGATATTAATGTAGATTGTTCATGCAATATTATGTTTTTTATATGTCTTCTTTTGATCTATCAGGTTGTACATTTTCAAGCTAACCGGAAAAGCAAGTGCCAGTATGTATATTTATTCCATGTGTTTTTCTGAACTCTGATTGTCCATTATCAACATCACGTAATCACTTGTATCATTGAATATCAGCAAACATAAATATGGTTAACAGAATAAGATACACGTAGGAGATGTGTTCTTGTGGTTTTGCGATGCAATTTTTGCCCAAGGACAGGTAAAACATGTTGAAACCATGCTTTGCACCTGTACAAGACCTAAATGAAAAATGCGGCACACGGTACCGCTTTATGTACGGACAGCCCTAGTGTGTATTTACACCTGCTGTCTATATGGAATTTTTTTTTGCAGCAATTAGCGCAGTTACACACAGTTTATTTGCGGAAAAAATATAGCATATAGTGTCAGAAAAACGGCACAAAAACAGCGCGTGTAAATACAAACTTACATCCGTCTGAGGGATTGAATAAAGCTGGCCGTAGAAATGAGATATTTGTAGCCAGTTCCAAAACATTTTTGTGGGATTGCATACCAACTAATGTCTATGGTTGGCCCTTCTTTTCTCATGTGGCATACATTGGGCACAGCCTGCCTTCCCTCATGCACAATTCTGCTATAAGTAATTTCTTGTTTAAGGGGTTTGATTTATGGTTAAAGACCTCTGGTGATTCCCGCCATTCTTTGTTGACAGTGCTGCAGCAATGACGTGTCCATATATCCATGTGATCTCTGCACCCAATCACTGGCCTCAACGGTATACGGCACAGTACCGCTTAGGCCAGTGATTGGCTGCATTAATCACATGGGCATGTCATCAACAAAGATCGGTGGGAAACACAGGAAGCAACGGAGCAGTTGTGCTGGAATGCTGGGTGATTTGTCAGGTGGGTAATGGGTCTTTTATTGTTTTATGGCATTTTCCCCCCTTGGCCAGATTTTTGCCTATCTTGGAAAACCCCTTTAAGGATAAATTGCTTTCTGTATTTATATGGCATATGTTAACACAAACATACAGATCACATTCAGGTGAAGAGATCACGTCCACACTTTAGGGAGATGTATCCATGCCATTGTGCCTGTTTTCTGGGGTTTTGGTATGTTTTATCTATTGAGGATATCAGTGCACTTTGTGCTCTATCACCTCCACCCTGTGTGAATATACCCTTAGGCCCTGTTCACACTGAGTTTTTGTTGGCATATTTTTTTATGTGGAATAACTTCCGAAATTGCCTCCCATTGATTTCAAAGGGAGGCGGAGGCGTTTTTTTCCCCGCAGAAAAAAAAGCTTGCAAAAAAAAGCATCATGCCCTTTCTTCAGGCGTTTCTGTCTCTGACCTCCCATTGACATCAATGGGAGGCAGAGAAAGCGGTTTTCGCAGCGTTTCTTGGCGAAAAATGTTGCAAAAATTATTGAAGGAATTTTGAGGCAGATTTTTACGCCTGCAAAATTTCAGTGTGAACAGGGCCTTACACTGATTTATATGACTAGTAATATAACTGTTCCAATTAACATGTTGAGTTGCAATTATTTGACATATTTGGAAGAAAACAAGCATATGCATCTATTTACTTCTATATATCTTATTGTTTATATTTAGTTGATCTATTCAGCCACATAAAATAGTATTTTGACATTTCTAAAATCCACTGTGCCAATATAGACATTTACTGCTTCTTTTTCAAGAATGGCAACATCTCTAATTTTGACGAAAAAAAAATATTGAGAAGTTGTCACAGCTGCATATCCATTGCCTACATTACTAAATGTAAAATACTGTTGTATACATGCTTGGTATTGTATCTATATTGCTAAGTTACGACTCCTGTGAGAGAGCAATGGGAATCCAGGAGTGAGTACTGTTTTGCTTAGTATACTTATACAACGTTGGGTTAAGTTATCTCTAAAACATTTGAAATTTAGGAATGTCTTAGGAACTTGACAACTGAGGCTGGGTTCACACGACCTATTTTCAGGCGTAAACGAGGCGTATCATGCCTCGATTTACGCCTGAAAATACGGCTCCAATACGTCGGCAAACATCTGCCCATTCATTTGAATGGGTTTGCCCACGTACTGTGCCGACGACCTGTAATTTACGCGTCGTCGTTTGACTGCCTCATCAAAGAAGAGCAGGACACTTCTTTGGACATAATTTGAGCCGTTTTTCATTGAATTCAATGAAGAACAGCTCTAAATTACGGCCGTCAATAGCGCCTCGCAAAATGCGAGGACGAGCAATTACGTCTGAAATTACGGAGCTGTTTTCTCCTGACAACAGCTCCGTAATTTCAGCCGTATCGGACGCTGCGTGTGCACATACCCTTAGGATCTATAACTTGGAGCAATGATACAAATTGTGGATTTTTATGACCTCTCATCGCCAGTGTCTTTTACTTTTTGTACACTTTACCGTTCATAAAACTAAAAATAGAAAAATATATATTTCTCTAAATGTATTATGAAGTAAATATCCTTTTATTTTCCTGATATTTTTTTTTGTAGGAGTCGAGGAAGTTTTCACCTTGTTAATCACATTCATGATGTTAAGCCTCAGTCTGTGCAGAAAAGCCGCACGTATGTTAACCGTGTAGGTATACAGCCAATGAAATTATTGCACGAGTCAGCTGACTCTCCAAGAGACATATGGAAGCCCCAGAAAAAAAGCGACCCTACCGCTTCTGGACGAAAAGTTCACAGCAAGACCAAAATAGGGAAAAAGACAGGCATGTGTAATAATGTTTATAAACAATATTAAATTTCGAATTTACATTTTGTAAAACAAAGGGAAAAAGTATTTTATGTTTGGAGGGGGCACTTTTTGCTCTGTTTAATTGTATATCATAAATAGCAGCAAATCTTTTGTTCTATTGTTGGCAGAATCTACTTATCTGGGTTTAAATATTGTTACTGTATGTTCATACTATATTATTCCTTGTGTTAATGATTTGCACATGAAGACTTAAAGAGACTCTGTCACCACATTATAAGTGGCCTATCTCCTACATAAGGAGATGGGCGCTGTAATGTAGGTGACAGTAATGCTTTTTATTTAAAAAAACGATCTTTTTTCACAAAGTTAGGAGCGATTTAAGTTTATGCTAATGAGCTTTCTTAATGCCCAAGTGGGCGTACTTTTACTTTCGACCAAGTGGGCGTTGTACAGAGGAGTGCATGACGCTGACCAATCAGCATCATGCACTTCTCTCCATTCATTTACACTGCACTAGCGATATAGATATATCGCTATGTGCAGCCTCATACACAAGCCCTAACATTACTACAGTGTCCTGATAATGAATACACATGAAATCCAGCCTGGACGTCATGTGTACTCAGAATCCTGACACTTCTGAATCTTTTTTGTGAGATTCCGGCAAGTGAAACCAAATCTCGTTTAGCTCCGAGATCTCGCGAGATTTCGTATCCGTTGCTGGAATCTCACAAAAAAGAGTCAGAAGTGTCAGGATTGTGAGTACACATGACGTCCAGGCTGGATTTCATGTGTATTCATTATCAGGACACTGTAGTAATGTTAGGGTTTGTGTATGAGGCTGCACATAGCGATATATCTATATCGCTAGTGCAGTGTAAATGAATGGAGCGGAGTGCATGATGCTGATTGGTCAGCGTCATGCACTCCTCTGTACAACGCCCACTTGGTCGAAAGTAAAAGTACGCCCACTTGGCCATTAAGAAAGCTCATTAGCATAAACTTAAATCGCTCCTAACTTTGTGAAAACAGATCGTTTTTTTAAATAAAAAGCATTACTGTCATCTACATTACAGCGCCGATCACATTATATAGGAGATAGGACACTTATAATGTGGTGACAGAGTCTCTTTAAGTACTGGAGAAGTTTATTTTTAGATCTTATTTTAGATATTGATGTTTAATTATATGTTGAGATATGGATACAGAGAGATGTTAAATGTTAAAAATTCCTGTTTATAGAAAACTAAACTCTTTTCATGTGTCATGTCATCCACTTGAATAATTTACTCATTAATACGTAAAGGATGACATTGATTTTATAGCAGTGTAGATTAAAGGCATACATTTCAATAAGCAATTCTATGACAAATGTATAATAACTTCAGTGGTATACAAAACATTAGGGGTATTCCTGTATTTTACATTTATCATGTATCCTCACCGATTGCATTAACCCACTTTAAAGAGGCTCTGTCACTAGTTTAGTAATGCCCTATCCCCTAGCTAATCTAATAGGCGCTGTCACACAGATAATGCTAGTGAAAATTGTGTCCCAAAACGTTTATTATTTAAAAAGTTATGAGCTTCTATCTAAATATGCAAATGAGTCTATACTTGATAAATGGACGTCAACAGCAGCGATTCTCCTGAGGTGGAGCCTCCTCACAGCCTCTGACGCTGTCATTCCAGCATGAAGCTGCTTCACACAGTGTGAGAGACTGAGGCTGGAGGGAAGGGGGATCACATAAATATCTCGGCCGGTGGACAAAGTAGAACAGCGGTTCTGGTGTCGTATGAAAGATGAGATTCTAATCTTTCATACGACACCAGGATCGCAGTTCTAGCTGTGAAACAACCAGAGATATCATCAGTTTAATAAACAGTTTGGAATGGAAGCTGTATACTATATGTGTACACTGTGTTGCTGGGCAGGGAAGGGGGAGAAGCTGTATGCTGATTGGACAGCGTCATACAGAAAACATTACACCATCCAGTGAAAAGAAAGTCACCTCCTATTTGGCTATTAGTCACATTATCATATTTAGAAAAATGCTCAGAACTTTGCAAATAGTTAACATTTTTGAAAACAGTTACACCGTAGTTATCAGCATCATTGCGCCTATTAGGTTAATTAGGAGATAGGGAATTAATAAACTAGTGACAGATCCTCTTTAAGCCAAATGATCAATGCATTTAAAAACAAGATTATTCCCAGTATTCTTTAGGATCGACTACAACATTTCTTTTTACTTATGTAATCGAAGAAAGGAACTGCAGCACTCAAGATAATCCAAAGAAGTGTATTTGATTTATCCACCAAGCATAAAAACACTTGCAACGTTTCAACCCATGAATGGGTCTTTATCAAGCATGCTTGATAAAGACCCATTCATGCGTTGAAACGTTGCAAGTGTTTTTATGCTTGGTGGATAAATCAAATACACTTCTTTGGATTGTCTCCCTTGGACCTGGGATTCTTTGACCTGGGATGCGTGCACCACCCATGATTGCGGAGTTGTCCTTTCACACTGAAGAATTTTTTGTGGCTGTGCTGCTGTTTTCCTGAATATTTTATGTACCCAAGAGGAGTGGTGAAAGGGAAATTACAACTACTCTAAGCTAAATTCAGGCTCAGTAAATGGTTGCTAGTTTTCAAGTATATTCACCGATTAATATTGAAGAATTAAGTTGAGGAACTATACCAGCATTAAAAGGGTATGTACACTTTTGCAACAATTTTTTTCATTGCTCAAATAATAAATGAAACAACCTTGCAACTCGTCTTGATTAAAAATGTGCTACTGTTTGTGTCTACCGTTCCTATGCAGACCGATGTGTTTCCATAGTAAGAGACTACAAACAAACCCTATGTATTCTGATCCAGGAGTTCTACTATTTATTGCTAATATATGTTAACAAGAAGTAAGGGATGCATCTGCACGGCATTTGAATGTTGTCTGTTACCATAGAAACACATAGTTCTGCATAGAAACTGTAAAATAGTAGGATATTTTTCATCAGGACTATCTGCTAAGCTAATTCATTTTTTATTTTAGGTGAATTAGATCAATAAAACTTGTTTTTAAAGGGGTATATACTCTTTAAATACTCACATTTTGCCCTATATGGAGAAGAATATGAAGTTAAATCAGGTAAGAAAATGTCCATATCTGTCTTTAATTGCTCTTTAAGTGTGAAAGATGATATATGTCGAAATTTAATCCTGCAGACTTGCACTTTTAGTACATGTTATTGAATCAAAGACTAACATAAAATTACAAATAAATAATATATATTATATGTCATTCTAGACCAGGAGTGCTTGATCACATGTAACTGTATAGGTATAGATAAAGAAAATATCTTGGCGATAAAACAATCTTATTAATATCCTTTGTTATACAAATATGTGAATTAAGACTAAAAGGTTGAGATGAAATTTATTTATTTTTTGTAGAAGTCTCCATCAAAAAGGTTTTGTTTCCTAAATTGTTAGATAAATGTGTTTGAAGGTACCCATATTTATCATACAGCATGAGCCACTGTGGTGAACTGTCTTAAAGGGGTTTTCCACTTTCTGACAACTGATTACCTATCGACTGGATAGGTCATCAGTATATGATCGGTGGGTGTCCGACACCCGGACCCCGCACCGATCCGCCACTCCAGCTGCCTCCGGGCGCCGGACAATGTTGCTGGAAGCAGATGGTTCTGGTCAAAGAATAGCGGCCGAGCTCCAGTATTGCAGCTCTGCTCTTATTCAAGTGAATAGGAGAAGAGCTGCAGTTCTGCCGAACGGCTTCTATGCAGTGGTCGGAGCCAACTGCTTCCGGCTCCAACTACTGCATCCCGTTCCAAACATCCGGTGCACGGAGGCAGCCGGAGTTGCGGATCGGTGGGGGGTCCGGATGTCGGACACGCACCGATCTTATACTGATGATTTATCCGGTGGATAGATCATCAGTTTTCAGAAAGTGGATAACCTCTTTAATTTAAGACACTATTAATAAATCTAGGTGTGATGTTTTTTAGGGCGGTTTTCTCCAAAGTCTGTTTAATATGCAACCGCCTTTGTACGTGTTTGACGTGTTTTAAACACAAAACCAAAACTGCAATACAGGTCACAAAGGGTTATAGTATGTGTGTATATATATATATATATATATATATAATGCTTTATCAAAATGCAGTGTACCTAATGTAAAACTATCCAAAAATGCAATACTATCCAAAAATGCAATACTATACAAGTATTGAACTACTTAGTAAAACGACCACATTTCCTTCAAGTTCTTCAAAGTATAAAAATGTATCGTAAACTATGCCCTGACACATCACTTGTTAGGCTTTGTTAGCATCTGGGTTAGAGGCTCTGTCACAGATTCTGTCAAATTATGCAGTGTAAGGCCTCATACAGACAACTGTATTCGTTTTGCGGTCCACAAAACCACGGGTCTGTTGTGCAAACGTATATCATCCGGACTCAAGGATTCACAACAATTCACCAGTATTGGTGAATCCGCAGATCCGGACAGTAAAATGAATTGTCCTGAGTTTTTGCAGTCCGTATTTTCACCCCCGGCACTGATCCGTGTAAGTTACGATTGTGTGTATGGGGCCATAGAAAAGAATGGGTCCGCAATTTGTCGGCAAAAATGTGGATAAATTGCGGCCGCAAAAATTGAGTCGTGGGCATGAGGCCTTAATTTTCCCTTCAAAGGGACAGACACAACTCGGTGGAACCCGACTGATCCTGCTATTGTGTTTATAATGGAAACCACTGCGCAAGTGTGAACAGATCCTTATTCATATATAATTTCATTCTTAGTAGTAGTTTAAATAATTAAATGTAGTTATTGCACAGGGAGCTAGATTTGCTAAGCCTTAATGCAAGGATCAATGTTGATTTGTTCACCCATGTCTCTATTGCAACTGTACTGGATGGTGACCATTGGAGTCAGTTTCCCTGTGGTGCTGCACCCTAAGGTTTGAATGAATATGCTGCTTTATTTTTTTTGTAAACTGTAAGCTCAATTTCCTGTTCACATCAGCGTTTGTTGTCCATTGATGGGTTCCGTCAGACCTTTCCGTCGGACCATAGCTTCCGTTTGCATTACTATTGATTTTAATGTTAATTCTTCCACTGGTAATGGCTTCTGTTTTTCTCTGTTCCATAAAGATTTCAGGTCTTTGGTGGAAACTATAGCGCAGTCAATGGTAATGCTAACGGAAAGCTATGGTTTCCGTTTCCCTTTCTGTTGATGGTTTCCCCTGACGGAAAAGTCTGATGGAACCCATCAACGGAAACCAAACGCTCATGTGAACAGGCCCTAAGCTGGATTCACACGTCACGTATTTGTTGTAGATTTTGTGGCAGATTTTGATACAGATTTTTAAGCCAAAGTCAGAAGTGATTTCAAAGGTAATGGAAAATATAAAGGAAGAACTTATACTTCTCTTTCCTCCTGGATCGACTTCTGACTTTGGTTAAAAAAAAACTGCATCAAAATCTGCAACAAATACGTGACGTGTAAATCCAAAAAACAGTGCATGATACTTTATCTGTTAGGATAGGTTAACTCTGGGCTAATATGTTAGCTTCCCTCCTGCGATAATTATTGACCACATTATAAACCACAACATGCTTTCGTTTTGTCATTTTTGTTATTTTTTACCCCACCTGATTTCAACTGGGCAAAAAATTAAAATGCAGAAAATCGGATTTGATCGGAATTGGAAAACATCAATGAATTAGAATATCATCAAAAAGTAAATTTACATCAGTAATTCAATTCAAAAAGAGAAACTCATATATTACATAGATTCATTACACACAGAGTGATCTATTTCCAGTATTTTTTTCTTTTAATGTTAATGATTATGGCTAACAGTCCTGAGTTGTATTACATGTCTGCTATGATAGATTCACTGGCGACTGCGGGCTATATGCATTAGTTGTGGATTCAAAGGCATATTTAAGCAATCGTAAAATTGACTTGGTTTACTTTAGATCTGACGTTAAAGAGACTCCGTCACCTCCGAAATGCCCCCCAAACTACAGTAATATGTAAATAGCTTAAAATATGATGATTCTGAATCTTAAAATTTGTACTCACCTGCCTTCCCCTGCTGTAAACCTAGAAACAGCCCGTGCGCTGCATGCTGATGCATGGAGAGGACTACTAAGCTCAGCGATATAATGGAGAGGACTGCTTAGACTCGGTATCAGCATGCAGCGCATGGCCTGTTTGCGAGCTTACAATGGGGAATGCAAGTGAATAGAAAGATAGAAATTGCTGAGACGGAATAAGCGTTTTCTAATCTATTTATGGATTACTGTAGTATAGAGGGTTTTCGGAGGTGATACATTTATTTAAACACTTCGACAATGACTTCAACTACACTTGTGTTTAAAAATATTATTTTTACAGAACACTCGGCTGCTGCAACGGAGGTGGTGCACTTATCTGGTGTAGTAACATTGCGGCTGTTCGTTTTCTAAAGTGCATATGAAAACTAAGTCAATTGATATATTGGGACATATCACCTTTTAACTGTTTACCAGTTTTCACACATGTCTTTGGTTTACAATACATTGAGGCCTCATTCACACAGGAGAGCTGTACGCACACAGGAGGTATGCTGAGTCCTTGTAGGTCTGTACTACAAAGCCATAGGCATTTGTTGTCGCGTGTCATTATGGTGCCATATTACGAAGCTATTCTCCACTAAAGGCAATGCTTCGGAAAACATGGCACTTTTTTTTAGTTTATTCAATATGTAATTGGAGCCATATGTAGGTCTATGGGCATTGTATTATGGCTTTGTACTTGGAGGTTAAAAATCTAAAATCAGTCTGGTTGTGTATTGGATCCCTTTGTTTAGGGCATCAGCGGTGGTCTCAGCTCACTGACCACTGTAGTAATCTTCTCTCATTTATTAACGTCAGAAGGTCTGAGAAGTAGAGATTTCTCCTAAAGAAACTTCCGATTATCACTAACCATTGATTAACTATATTAATCTTGTTGATACACTTGCTTTCATGATGGATTTCAGAGGTTCCCTTATGGTAAAGCGGTTGGATATGTTGTCTGTAAGCGATTTAGCATGTGGATGTGTTGCAGAGCAATCTGTCCATTCAGATCATCATCCTAGGACCAATTCATCTAGTAATAATATATTTCAGCCAAAGTATTTCCCATTCAGTAATAGGCTTTAAACTATAGAGACAGTAACTATAGAATCTCTTTGTCCCTGATGTAGAATTATCGACCTATGTTTGATGAATATGATATTTTTGTTATGATCTTGTCACCTGTGTTGTATAGTATAACCAATCCTCTCTGTACATATATTTTTGTATATCAATCATTAAATGGTTGCAAGTTATTATATTACAGAAGTGGTTATGTTTATCACACTTTAATAAAAATATATCTCATATGAGTCATTTAAAATGTCCTTTTGGCACACAGTTCTTGCAAATGTAGTTAATTGTATTGAAATAATAATTGCCTTCATTAAAGGTTAATGATTTTAAATTGATACAATTCATGCTGCTTTTTTTGTGTAATACAGTGTAATATATGTCTGTGCGTATAAACACAAAAGTGTTGGGAGCTTTTTCGACACCACATTCTAAATCCATAGGCATTAATATGGAGTTTGTTCCCCCTTTGCAGCTAAAACAGATGTTGCGTGAGAAAGCCTGGCTTGCAATCTCCGTTCAAGTTCAACCCAAAGATGTTGGATGGGGTTGAGCTCAGGGCTCTATGCAGGCCAGTCAAGTGTTTTTACACCAAACTCACCCAACCAACCATGTCTTTATGGACCTTGCTTTGTGCACTGAGCACAGTCATGCTGGAACAGAAAAGGGCTGAACCCCAAACTATTCCCACAAAGTTGGAAGCATACAATTTTCAAAAATGTCTTGGTATGCTGAAGCATTAAAATTCCCTTCACTGGAACTAAGGGGTTTTAGGCCGACCCCTGAAAAACAACCCCATAGCATTATCACTCCTCTACCAAACTTTACAGTTGGCACAATGCAGTCAGGTAGGGAACGTTCTCCTGGCATTCATCAAACCCAGACTCGTCCATCAGATGGCCAGATAGAAAAGCGCAATCACTCCACAAAACACGTTTCCACTGCTCCAGAGACCAGTGGCGGCGTGCTTTATAGCACTCCATCCGATTCTTGCTTTGTGCTTGGTGATGTAAGGCTGGCATGCAGCTACACGGCCATGGAAACCCATGCCAAGATGCTCCCGGGGCACAGTTTTTGTGCTGATGTTAATGCCAGAGGATTTTGGAGCTCTTCAGTTATTAAGTCAGCAGGGCGTTGGCGACATTTATGCACTATGCCCCTCAGCACTCGGCGACCCCGCACTGTAATTTTACATGGTCTTCCACTTCGTGGTTACGTTTCTGTAGTTCCTAAACATTTTCACTTAGTAATAATACCACTCACAGTTGATCGGAAAATATCAAGCAGGGGAGAAATTTCACAAACTAATTTGTTGCAACGGTCGCATCCTATTACAGGACCACGCTGGAATTCAGTGAGCTCTTTAGAACGACCCATTCTTTCATAAATGTTTGTACAGGCGACTACATGATGAGGTGCTGGATTTTATACACCTGTGGTAATGGAACTGAATGAAACACCTGAACTCAATGATTAAGTGGTGTGTCCCAATACTTTTTTTTACATATAGTGTATGTAGAGAGAGAGAGTGCATGTTTACCTATTGGTGGAAGCAAGGGGTCCCACCGAAAGGGGTTGTGTACTTTTTACAGTCTTATTCTTTCATAAGGGTTCCCCTAGTATAAGTTGATCACAGGTTGTCCCGCTGCTGTTACCCCTATTGGCCAGCTGTAATTTTCAGGGAAACCTGGTAGAAAGTGTTTCATTTACCCGCAGGCCATCACAGTAGAAATAAAGCATTCAACAGTGCCCATTGAAATAAAATGGCTGTCCATGTAATACACATATATGCTGCATCCCCTAGAGAGATGCTCTACGAAGCTGTTCTCTGCTCCAGGTAATTGATTGGGATCAAGAATGGGGGGCCCCTCTTATTAAAAGCAACTCTGGTGGACACGAGATATCCATGTACTACATGGACGGCCATTCATCTGAATTTCCCTTTCTATCCATTGTCTAATTTACTTTAATGGATGGAAAAATGTCAGTAGCACTTTTGTCCCAGCCATCAATTTCAACATTGGGAATAATGGTTCGAAAAAAATAGATGATTGGAAAATTGGATGTTGACATCGGTTGTTTTGATTCGATATATGCAATGTCTCTTTGACTTCAATATGAAAAGGATGACGATTATCATTAATGCCAAATGGGAAAATGTTGCATACAGTGTATTCCTGTCCATGGTACAAATGTTCATAGTCAAGACGAACACGAACTGAACCACTTATGGTCAAAACAAAGTGGTAGAAATTAACCACAAAAATGGACCGATCAGGTTATTATTTATTACCATAATGGTGCACAAAGAACAAACGTAAATATTATAGCTTCTAGTGAGCTAAGCATAGATCTCCAGATTTACTTTATTTCTAGTTGCTTACATAGTGCCAACATGTTCTTCAGTGCTGTGCGCAGATCTCAAAGACATACACGCACACTTGGGCCATTTTTATTTTTTATAGAAAACCAATTAGTTTATCAGTATATTTTTGGAATGTGAGCAGAAACTACAGCGCCTGGGGAAGACTCATGTAAGCCCAGGAACAACATACAAACTCTATGCTAATGTTACTACTGGTCCCATTTGAACCAAGAACACCAGTGCTGAAAAGCAAAAATTAGGTCTGTCCCTTTGTATACATCAGAGATCTCTAACAGAGTCCCATGTTCGCTTTTTGCATTTTTATGAAGAGTACAGTTCCAATTTTTAATATCTATCGGCCACCCAAATAGCAAATAGGAGTCAGAGAAGAAACAAATAGGTTATCTTATGCTCCAACAAAACATATACACTATATAGCTAAAAGTATATGGACCCCTGACCATCACACCTTTTATGAGCTTGT
This sequence comes from Rhinoderma darwinii, assembly GCF_050947455.1. Taxonomy (NCBI): domain Eukaryota; kingdom Metazoa; phylum Chordata; class Amphibia; order Anura; family Rhinodermatidae; genus Rhinoderma; species Rhinoderma darwinii. The sequence goes on along the minus strand of NC_134697.1, from coordinate 39,971,580 downwards.
TGGACATCCCTTCCAAAACCATGGGCGTTAATATGGAGTAAGGCCCACTTTTGCAGCTATAACAGCCTCCACTTTTCTGGATAGGATTTCCGCACGATTTTGGAGTGAAAATAGCATTTGTGAGGTCATGCGCTGATGTTTGACGAGAAGGTCTAGTTTGCAATAGGTGTTCTAATTCATCCCAAAGGTGTTTGATCGGGTTGAAGTCAGGCCACTCCAATTCCTCTGCACCAAACTCGTCAAACCCTGTCTTTATAAACCTCCAAACCTCACCTTGTGCACCGGGGCAGTCAAGCTGGAACAGGAAAGGGCCTTCTCAAACTGTTTCCACAAAGTTCAAAGCATTAAATTATCTAAAATCGAACACCTTAAAATATCTTTGTGTGCTGTAGCATTAACTTTACCCTTTACTGGATATAAGGGGTCTAGCCCAAACCCTGAAAAGCAGTCTCAGACCATTATCCCTTCTCCACCAAACTTTACAGTAGTAACGATACATTCCAGTAGATTTCCTGCAAAATAGTGAAACATTAAGCAGTCTAGAGAGTGCGTTTTCACTGCTCCAAAGTCCAGTGGCAGCGTGCTTTACAACACTGCTTGGCATTGTGCATGGTGATCTTAGGCTTAGGTGCAGCTGCTCGACCATGGAAACCCATGCCATGAAGCTTCTGACTCACAGTTCTTGTGCTGATGTCACTTTCAGTGGCAGTTTGGAACTCTGTAATGAGTGATGTAACAGAGGATTGTTACATGCACTGGACACTTCCACTTCACAACAATAGAACTTAGAGTCAACTGGGGCAGATCTAGGATATCAACATTTTCACAATCTGACTGGTTCCAAAGGTGGCATCATATAACAGTGTCATGTTTAAAATCATTGAGCTCTTCAGTACAACCCATACTACTAGCAATGTTTGTCTATAGAGATTGCATGGCTGTGTACTTCATTTTATGCTCCTCTTTGCAATGGATGTGGCTGAAACACCTGAACTCAATAATTAGGAGGTCCATTTTTGGCCATATAGTGTACTTTTGATCGAAAACATTTTTTTTTTTAATTCTGCTTTTTTATTTGTAATACAGAATTAAGAAACAAAAGTGATAGGAATCACAATGTTTAATGTTATTCAAGTCAACCTCTTATTTTCCAGTATTCTTTCATCTCACCTACAATAGTGTTATAATGACTTAGATGTGGCGACTACATAGTATAACATAGTTAGTATGGTTAACGTATACATAGACATATATCCATCAAAATCAACCATGGCAAAAAAAAGTACTGTATTCACTTGTTTGGTCTGCACTGTAATAATGTGTGGTCTAATTTTTTTAATGACAACTTCCAGCCTATCCTTCCCGTTGTTCATGCCATACTGAGAGCTGTGATTTCACAAGATGTAAACTTTGAGTGTCATACACTTGATAATTGATCTTCCTAGATGAGTGTGCCATGTGACTATGAGCGAGAGTATGACTGTCTATGTGACTGTGAACGAGTGACTGTCTGTTTGAGAATGAGCATTAGCACACCTGTCTTTGACTGCCCGTGTGAGCGGATTTCCCCTTTTGCATTGCAATAGGTGAAATATGCCGCAGATTTTTTTCACAGACTATGATTAGGATTTTATACCCTTGACTGATAATTAGGACGACTGGCTAACATTTTAATTGGAAAGTTCACTGAAAAGGTAGCTGCTATTTCATAGATTGTATAGCCCTGACCTTTTTAATCAACATCTGAAAAATAAATGGACCTGTGAGTATTACTAATTATTTCAGCAGAAATGACTGATGAAAGAACAAGATTTTTCAAATTACAGCTACATGGTATTTCTGATTAATCTCCAGACATATGGACAGGAATTTTACGTCCCATGTTTCATACCATTCAACATACTAAATTTAATATATTATTAGTTTGTTTTAGAATTCAATACAAATGAGAAACACTAAATTCCTTCCGTTTGTCAAGGGTCAGAATTCCTGATGATCACTGGTATCCATGAAAAATAGTCCCCAATAATTTTTAATCTACAACTTAACAGTGTCTGGGACAACTTTTATTATTGAATTGAGACCCCCGCCAATCAGCTGCTTTGAAGGGGTGCAGCACTTGTACGAGCGCTGCTTCCCCTTCATTTCTACTTGCTCACTGTGAATCGTTGACACACATGTAGCGACGATTCACAATATTGCAGCCTTCTCCCATTGAAGTGAATGGGAGAAGCCTGCAATACCTGTGAATCGCCACTACATCTATGTCGACGATTCATAGTGAGCAAGTAGAAATGAAGGGGAAGCAGCGTAGAAATTAAGGGGAAGCAGCGGTCGTATGAGCGCTGTGGCCCCTTCAAAACAGCTGATCGGCGGGTGTCCCAAGAGTCAGACTCTGAGCGATCAGCTATTGATGGCCTATCCTGAGGATAGGCTATCAATTTCTACGGACTGGAAAACCTCTTTAAAGGAACACCCCAGAGAAAACTGATTCACTGTGTTATATCTAGTACAGTTCCTGAAGGGGTAGTGTTTTATTGGACTATCATGCACCTCCCCTAGGGTCTTGCACTAGACATAACAGGGTGTTTTTCCTGGAGTGTTCCTTTAAGAACAAAATAAGCATAAAAATCAATGTAATAGCAAAAGAGTGAGGTAATGCAGGGCAGGTATATGTTTAAGGACTTAGTAGCTCTGATCCTGTGACTACTCTAGCAAGTTCGAGATTATTGAAATTTTTATTGTATTAGACCAGCACATAGAGATGTTCATCTAGACATCTATGGCTCATCATGCAGCTTTTATCAACAACCTGCTACAGGTAAAAGACTGTAGATTTTTAAGTAATGTAGATTTTAACTGTGAAATGTTGTGTAAAAGGAAGTTCTCCGGTAAAGGTGTATTCCAGCGAAAAACATTTATCACCTATCCACTGCACTGAGCAATTTCTGCCACTCCCATAGAGTTTGAATGGAGCAGCAGCACGCATGCTCGACCGTCGCTCGATTCAAACACCTCTTTGTCGCGGTTGTATGGCTGGCGGCGAGGTAACCGAGTTCCCACATTCTAGCGTTCCATGGGGGTTCCAGCGGTCAGATCACCACCAATCTAACAAATATCACCTATGCAGTGCATAGGTAATAAATATTTTTGGCTGAAATACCCCTTTAAGCTTGTTCCTACAGAACTGATATGGTGGGAGGCAGTTATTTACCAGATAATTTCTCCCCTTGACTAACAAGACCCGACTAGAGGTGAAGCTCTGTTGGATCTGGTAATTTCTAATAATGCAGATCTTGTTGGGAATGTCAATGTTCGTGAAAACCTCGGTAACAGTGATCATAATATAGTTACATTTTAAGAAAAAACCAGAGGAGATCCAGCGATAAAGATGTTAATAGGAAAAACTAGGTTTCCACTTTATTGGAGTACAAGATAAATGCTTGAAAAACACCAGGAGGAAAAGCCCTCGACTTAGCCATGATTAAGGGCACAGCCAGTGCCTGAAACGCGTAGGCTATCTATTGCCGCATATCACCACCTTGTCTTTTCCTCCTGGTGTTTTTCAAGCATTTATCTTGTACTCCAATAAAGTGGAAACCTAGTTTTTCCTATTAACATCTTTATCGCTGGATCTCCTCTGGTTTTTTCTTCAATTGCTGCCGTGTGCCGTCGCGGTCGATCCGGGCGATTACAAACACTGGAGTGTTAGATTTCCTTTTTCCTCTGTTATTTTTACTCATAGTTACATTTTACCTATACTGTAAAAAACAAACGCAGGCTGGGAGGGCAAAAATAATTTAATTTTAAGAAAGCCAATTTCCCCAGGATGAGGGCTGCAATTCAGGATATGGACTGGGAAGAACTAATGTCAAATAATGGAACAAATGATAAATGGGAGATTTTGAAATCTACTTTGAGTTATTATAGTGCAAAATTTATTCCTATAGGTAACAAGTATAAACGACTCAAATTAAACCCCACATGGCTTACATCTTCTGTGAAAGGGGCAATACACGACAAAAAAAGGGCATTTAAAAAATACAAATCTAAGGGTACAGCTGTAGCCTTAGTAAAATATAAAGAGCTTAATAAAATCTGTAAAAATGTAATAAAATTAGCAAAAATACAAAATGAAAGGCAGGTGGCCAAGGATAGTAAAACAAATCCCAAAAAAATCTTCAAGTATATAAATGCTAAAAAGCCAAGGCCTGAACATGTAGGACCCCTAGATAATGGTAATGGGGAGTTGATCACAGGGGATCAAGAGAAGGCAGAGTTACTAAATGGGTTCTTTAGCTCTGTATATACAACAGAAGAAAGAGCAGCTGATGTAGCCGCTGCCAGTGCCGTTAATATATCAGTTGATATACTGAATTGGATGAATGTAGAGATGGTCCAAGCTAAATTAAATAAAATAAATGTGCACAAGGCCCCGGGACCAGATGGGTTACACCCTAGAATTCTTAAAGAGCTTAGTTCAGTTATTTCTGTCCCCCTTTTCATAATATTCAGAGAATCTCTAGTGACTGGTATAGTGCCAAGGGACTGGCGCAGCGCAAATGTGGTGCCTATTTTCAAAAAGGGCTCTAGGTCTTCCCCGGGTAATTATAGACCAGTAAGCGTAACATCCATCATGGGGAAAATGTTTGAGGGGCTATTGAGGGACTATATACAGGATTATGTGACAATAAATAGTATTATAAGTGACAGCCAGCACGGTTTTACTAAGGACAGAAGTTGTCAAACTAACCTAATCTGTTTTTATGAAGAGGTGAGCAGAAGTCTAGACAGAGGGGCCGCTGTGGATTTAGTGTTTTTGGACTTTGCAAAGGCATTTGACACTGTCCCCCATAGACGCCTAATGGGTAAATTAAGGACTATAGGTTTAGAAAATATAGTTTGTAATTGGATTGAGAATTGGCTCAAGGACCGTATCCAGAGAGTTGTGGTCAATGATTCCTACTCTGAATGGTCCCCGGTAATAAGTGGTGTACCCCAGGGTTCAGTGCTGGGACCACTATTATTCAACTTATTTATTAATGATATAGAAGATGGGATTAATAGCACTATTTCTATTTTTGCAGATGACACCAAGCTATGTAATATAGTTCAGTCTATGGAAGATGTTCATGAATTGCAGGCAGATTTAAACAAACTAAGTGTTTGGGCGTCCACTTGGCAGATGAAGTTTAATGTAGATAAATGTAAAGTTATGCATCTGGGTACCAACAACCTGCATGCATCATATGTCCTAGGGGGAGCTACACTGGCGGATTCACTTGTTGAGAAGGATCTGCGTGTTCTTGTAAATCATAAACTCAATAACAGCATGCAGTGTCAATCAGCTGCTTCAAAGGCCAGCAGGATATTGTCGTGTATTAAAAGAGGCATGGACTCACGGGACAGGGATGTAATATTGCCACTTTACAAAGCATTAGTGAGGCCTCATCTAGAATATGCAGTTCAGTTCTGGGCTCCAGTTCATAGAAAGGATGCCCTGGAGTTGGAAAAAATACAAAGAAGAGCAACGAAGCTAATTAGGGGCATAGAGAATTTAAGTTATGAGGAAAGATTGAAAGAATTAAACCTATTTAGCCTTGAAAAAAGACGACTAAGGGGGGACATTATTAACTTATATAAATATATTAATGCCACATACAAAAAATATGGTGAAATCCTGTTCCTTGTAAAACCCCGTCAAAAAACAAGGGGGCACTCCCTCCGTCTGGAGAAAAAAAGGTTCAAGCTGCAGAGGCGACAAGGCTTCTTTACCGTGAGAACTGTGAATCTATGGAATAGCCTACCGCAGGAGCTGGTCACAGCAGGGACAGTAGATGGCTTTAAAAAAGGGTTAGATAATTTCCTAGAACAAAAAAATATTAGCTCCTATGTGTAGAAATTTTTCCTTCCCTTTACCCGTCCCTTGGTTGAACTTGATGGACATGTGTCTTTTTTCAGCCGTACTAACTATGTAACTATATGTAACTATGTAACATAATTGTGGTTCTGCGGCCTCAAAAACTGATTTGTTTGATTACTGACCTCCACTCAGATATATTCACACTGCCATACATACAGAAGTTCTTTATACTTTGAATTACAAGTATTCTGATATTACATATGCTTTATTTTGTGCAGTAGATACAAATAATTTAAATGTATCATACTTGAACAAATTCTAAGGTGCGGCACAAGTATTTTTTATATGTATGTACTGCCATCTGGTGCATAGTGATGGTATATATATATATATATATATATATATATACATGCACGTGTGTATATATATATGTATATATACACGTGTGTGTATATATATATGTATATATACGTATGTATATATATATATATATATATATATATATATATATATATATATATATATAGCAGAAAATGAAATGGTGACAGCACACTGAGAACACTAATGCCACCTAAGCCACTAAATATAAATAAATATGCATTACTGCTAAATTTACTTACAAATAGGGAGGTTCTTAGTGCACATTTTGATCAAAAAGTGTTTTCCCACCTGCCACGACAAGGCGACCTCTGTAAGGTGGGGACCTACTCTGCACATAAACCCAGAACCTACATACACGTTTTGTATCATTTTGTTGGAATGTGCTGTTCACATTTTTGTTGTGCTTATGTGATTCATATACATATATATATATATATATATATATATATATATATATATATATATATATATATATATATATATATATATATATATTTATTTATTTATTTATTTGTTTATTTCTATTTATAAAACCAGGTTTTTTCTCTAACTCTTCCAACTATACAAAGCTTTAAAATTATGTGTTGATCTCTGAAACTGCAGTTGCAGGGGAAGGGGGCACAATCTTTTTTCTTTATAATCTAGGTATGCAAAATATATCCATAGAGATGACTGAGACACTTAACAAAGTGCTATTATTTATATTATTCACAAGGGAGAAAAGAAATAGGTCGCCGTGAAGTGGCAAGTGGGCAGTGGTGTAACTATAGGGGTCGCAGCGGTCGCAATTGCACCACATCAATAAAAAGTTACTATAGTAACTAAGGCCTATGTAATAAACTACACGGGCCTCCGTTACTATACTAACTGACCTTCCTCGTTCCGGAGTGCAGCGGAGGTCCTAACGCCACAGAGCTGCGCGCTGCGCACAACATCCCGACCCTGGATGGAGTCAGGACTTCCGCTGCGGACGAAGAGGAGGGTAAGCTTAATATCACTGTCTGCTGAAGCTGATAGATCGGGGTTCGACTCCCGGTACGCCCGCCGGCCACCAATCAGCTGTTTTAAAGGGAGTGCAGCCGCTCTTTCCCCTTCATTACGGTCACTTTCTTACTCTGTGAATCGCCGACACGGACGTATCAGCGATTCACGGTGTGAGCAAATAAGGGAAATTAAGGGGCAGCGGCGCTGCACCCCCTTCAAAACAGCTGATTGGTGGGGGTCCCGGGAGTTGAACCCCAATTCATCAGCTATTGATGGCCTATCCTGAGAATAGGCCATCAATGTTTAGGGACTGGACAACCCCTTTAAGCCTACCATGTGGTAGGCTTAGATACAGGGCCCCAGCAGACAGTAATCTTACACTGTATAAGATTACTGTCTGCTGGACCCTGTATCTAAGCCGACCTTGTGGTAGGCTTAGATACAGGGTCCAACAAACAGTATCACACATGCACATGGGCCCAGTATCTAAGCCTACCATATGTGTTAGGCTGTGTTCACATCACCGCTGCCCTTCCGTTGAGGGGTTCCTTCGGAGGTTTACGTCAGGTAACCCCTCAACGGAAAGGCTAACTGAAACCTTAGCTTCCGTTTCCCTCACCATTGATCTCAATGGTGACAGAAACGTTGCTAAAGGTTTCCATTTGTCACCGTTGTCACAGGGTTCCATTGTTTTGACGGAATCAATAGCGCAGTCGACTGCGCAGTCGACTACGGAAGCTGAGGTTTGTTTGCCTTTCCGATGAGGGGTTACCCGATGGAAACCTCAGATGGCACCCCTCAATGGAAGGGCAGCGGTGATGTGAACAGGCCCTTACTAATGTTTTTTTTGTGTTTGTGTTTTTTTACAGGTTCGGCCATTGGACTACGTAGGACTCGAGGACTACTTTAATGACTGCTGTGTTGTATCTGGTTAGTTATGAAAATTAGGTGAGATACCACGTCATTTAAAAAAAAAATATATATATATTTGGAAAGAACGATGTGGGGTTCCCCCATTTTTATAACCAGCCTACCAACGTAGCAGCAGCAGCTTAGCATTACCAGGGTATGAAAGGACACTGTTTTGGGGTTTTCCCAGCCTTATAATACCGCACCAGTGCCCCTCCATCACTACAGATGGTTGGGTACCGGATCGTACCCGGCTCTTTCCGGTAACCCTGGTGGCAGTGGGTACCGGGGTAATAATGGGGGTTAGTGTTAGGCTCTACATGTCTAATGCCTTAGTAATGGACGTTGTCAATCAGCCAATGGCCATTACTATGGTGGTAGTAGTGGTAGTAATAAAGTTTGGAAAAATACAAAGACATATAAAAAATATTTTATTGAAATAAAAATCCCACACACAACCCTCGTTATCCATTTTATTGAGAGAAAAAAAGACGCTGTTATCAAAGTAGTCCTCGAATCCAACGTAGTCCAACAACCGAACCTGTAAAAAAAACACACACAAAAATAATTAGTAACACATAAAAAAGCAAAACAATTCTTATACTTACCTTTCCTGGGTCCAGCACTGGAGCCGCAATGTCAGTGAGCTGGGCCCTATATATGATCCTATCATGTGTGATACTGTCTGCTGAGTTACTGTATCTAATCCTATCCATAGCTATAGGGTCAGAGTGCTATAGATATGCTGTCTCCTATGTACACATATACATACACACATGTATATATGTATTGGGACTATTTTCCTTAACGATTCAAGACGTTAGTGACGCCCCTGGCTAGTGCTGCATTGTTGGACCACTTTGGAGACCCAGCGATGTAGCTGAAAGCTGTGGGCCATCGGCCATGAGAAGTTTGGGGTGGGGGCCCAAGAAAAACCTTTGCCCATGGACCTTTAGCTACACCCGTGCAAGTGGGCTTATACAATTTGATCAAAATGTTTACTAAGAACCTCATGTTCCTACATTTTATTTTGCTGAGCCGTAATAGATCAAGTATAGCAAGTGGATGTGCGGTCCAGGTTTTCTTTCTCCCCTGTGGATATATACATAGTCTGTCTTTTTCTTCTGGTACCAGCACTCCACCCTCATTTGGCCCAGGTATTTTTATTTGCAGGAAACGGCATAAAAGTGTTCCTACTAAATTGTTCTCAGTGTGCCCCTGAGACTACAAGGAAAGTTTAGCTTTTTCCATCTATTCATTTTTTTGTGGTGTTTTGCGTGGTAAACTTTTGTTGTTGTGGTGTTGTATCTGTGGGGGGGACGGACGTGGTCCAGAGCCAAGATGGCATAGAGAAGCTGTAGGGTTTTGAGACCCATTCCCTGCTTTGGCACCCAGCAATAAAACAAGTAAACCACCAGCAGGTTAGCAATGACTATGCATTTATGCCCATTAACAATAGATTACACATTGGGCATGTCTAGTGGTGATTTTATGGCAATGTATAGACCTCAGAAGACCTCTTTAATACAGTGAAAAAGGTTTCCTCCTGATTTACTCTGGTTTTGCATTACAGCAATAAGCCAGTCTATGGTTTTCACTAGAGAGCCAGTTGACTGAGGAAGGTCACATAAACTATGGTATTTCGTCCACATGTGGCTGCACAAAATGCGACTAAGTACTGCATCATCTTAGGACTCATGTATGTAACTTTTAACAACTTTTTAAAATCTTTCTTTGCAGAGAATAGAACAATTCTGCTTAACACTTCTAATTTGTAAATTGGATAACTTTTATTTATTTACCCCTTTTAAACAAAAACTTTTCTGAAAACCTTACACAATAATTTCTGCTAACCTTTGAGAGAAGCATATAGTCTTTACACTTGAGCTATGAGCAGTTAAATGTGTCATCTGGTTTAGAAAACCCCTGATCAAACACCCTATCAGAGAATTCTAAGTAGATGAAGGTCCCCTATTTAAAGGGAACCTGTCACCAGCATTTCACCTATTAACCCAGCAATACCTGGTGGAAGTGGGTGAAAAATATTTTTTATGTAACCTAGAATTATCTTCTAAGTAGGTTCTGTACCTTTAGTATTCCATTTTTTAGTGTTCCCATGCAATATGCTAATAAACATGAAAGAGTCAAATCTTCGTTTGAAAAGAGTCATATCTTCATTCTTTAAGCCTTTCCGAGTTTACCCCGCCTCCTTACTTTTGATTGACAACTCCTCGCCTCCCCCCAGCTCACACGAAATCCCACACTTGCGCATCGATGTCCTGTTCTGGTGCGTGTGCACAACGGGACACCATAGCAGCGTATATGCAGTAACTAGATGCCGGACCATATATGACGGGCGCATGCCCGCAATCTCAGACGAGATTTTGGCATTCAGGGCGGGCCAGTTTTTGGCAGTGGGCGGGTAAAAGAAGGGGAACGAATGAGATTGCAGGATTATTTAAATAAAATGCGCAAAATATTTGCAGGCTTATTTATGGTCGGAGGAAGAATTTAGGAGAGGGTATAACGGCAATGAACTTTTAACAGCATTGGCCAGCGAGGGGTGTGTAGACTTTAATAGGTGAAATGTTGGTGACAGGTTTCCTTTAAGTGCGCCTTTTGATCTGGAGGACCCGACCAAGAATTGGTCCAAGAATTACACAGACGGCACATTGTTTTATATTTCCCCAGCGGTGGTGTTGCAGGGAAATTGAACACTTGCTGCAAAGTTACTCTACAGATTACAGCTCATTGCTGAACAGCAGAGCCAGGAAACCAGACAGAATCACAGGCAAAGGTAGAGCAGGAAATGAAGGTATAAATAGACCGAGGGCGGGAGCTAGCACCGTCTGGCCAGGCTGTGATAGGTTTTCCCACTCCTCAGCCTACCAGCCTGAGTGGTAGCAGATCGAATCACTCTATCAGACCTAGGAGCAGATGCAGACTGATTCACCACGGGCATCGACACAGAAGCTGTGTCTGGCAGATCCTTTACACAACCCTTTAAAGTCACCCATAGCAATGAGGGACATTCATGGTAACAGCCGGGATGGTAACAACGGTGTCGTTGAGACAGCAGTAGAGGTAAGGAAAATCAGGGATGGCACCAAAGGGCAAAATCAACACCTAGGAATCATCCCACAGTGTTGGAAGAACCAGACTTCAGGACTAGTGGAGAAGGTGTAATCGGCAACAAGGCACATACATAATGTCCAAATCTGGTTAAAGCAAACATAAATAGTAGTTGGAATGGGAAAAACACAGGAAACAGGGTTTACGCAACTCCGGAGTCGGACATCTTAGATTTAGGAAACTTGGGGTCTCAGTAAATCGGGGTTTATGGAATTTAGGCTTACAGGAATCAGAGAGAAAGCAAAAGACACACGGCGCCACCTTGTGCAGGTCAAAAGGTTGAGTGGATGAGGCAGGGGGGCAATTGTCATGCTCACCTAGGTGGGATATTTTGAAGCGTGAGGATATAACCACAGTGCTGCTGCCAGATCCGAGTCGGTACCCCGAAGGGACCGCTTTGTTGACGGAGAGAGAGGGTGTCTTAACGACATCTCTGAGTCCACTTTAGATTAAGACATTCCGATTTCTGCACGTTTACCAAAAGCCACTGATAACATGATAATTTGTTTAGAATATCCAAAATGAGAGTAAAACGTAAATAAGATTAATATTGTCTATGATGGGTATTCATTCTAGTATACCAACTATTTCACATTAAAATTAAAACAAACCATCTGTTGTTGCGACTACAGAGTCTGTTACTCTCTGATTACTACTCATTATTCTATATATGTCAAATAAATACATGTAGACGTACTTTTACTCCTTTTTAACTTACCTGTAGCCCAACCGGCCCGTTCTGTTCTTCCTGAAGTTCCGACCCTCTTTAGTTGTCCTGGCAACGGAGACGCGTCTCGGCGTCCTCCAATGCAACCTAGCAACACAATTGTTCTCATTACAAACTTAGTTTATGTTTAAACCACTAATGTTATTGCTAGTCCCACTAACCCTTTGTATAAAACGATAAAGATTCCCATTTAAGATTTTTTTATCGGTTGTAATGCACTGCAACTAACGACACACTACTGACTTTTAAAGACCATTACTTTTAGTCATTTCTGTAAATTATACAATTCAGGCATCCTTCTATTGTACCCCTATTACCATGAGCCTCTTTCTTGCAAACAAAAGAATATATTTATTTTTATAATCTCCTATTTCTGTTTTTACTTTTTTGCTGTTTGAAAAAAACCGGGTGTGACGTCACGGCCGCACTCTGACCTCGGCAGATTTGGCGGTTTTTTCACTCTTGTTAATTGGAACCCATTATGTTATATAAAGTGTTGTAAGCACAGTGTGTACATGGCCTGATGAAGACGCTTGTTCAGCGTTGAAACGCGTAGCCACTCATTGAAATAAACGTTTCTTATTTATTATACTCTGGACTTCATTCCTTGAAATCTCGCCACGCAGCAGCGCCCCCACAAGATCCAATTTTTTCTCCCTCTCTCTCCGTCAGGAATCAGAGAGGGCACTAAACTTAAGCAAATACAACTACAAACAAACAAAATGTTTTAGTGACTTTGAAAAGAAATGGTTAAGTTATATAGGACAAGCCACAAAAAGGTATTTCCCATCAAATTGTATTTGAAAAAGGTTATACTGCTCGAATAGCCATGGTTATAGGAGTGAATCTCCCCTGGAACATTTACATTTGTCTTTTGCTTGTTGTTTTCAGTTTTCCTTGGCAACGTCTCCGATTGCCCTTCAGATATTCTGTTGTTAATGATGGTGCTCCATGATTACAACCCAACTATATGTAACAGTTCCTGCGTTGCTCCAGTCTTGCCCTCAACTATGGTCCTTCTTATTCCACATAGTCTGGCACCTGCTGTCGATCAGAGACTACACTGGCAATACACTGCAGCAAATCCATACCCCTTTAGGGATTAAAAGTTAATACCAGTTCTCTCTTAGATGCCATACCTTTCACACCACATGCCAGACTCACACAAGTATTCCTCATGAAAACAAAGATGTTCTATAGACAATCACTTAAAATTCAATGGATACAAGTTAATGTACATTTTGCACGGAGAGTAAAATTGGTTATGTGAAGGGGATGTTATATAAAGAGCACTGAGTAAGTCACTTCAGTTTGTTATCAAGCATATTAATAACTAAAAAACAACTTTCCCAAGTTAATTTGCAGATTTTGAAGATATCAAATAAATTATATGTGCCTAATGACAGCTCCTTTTTCAAGGTCTGCAGTGGAAAGCTTCATCTAGTATAATTTTCATATTTTTAAAAAAAATGGCATTCATTCACAAATCATTGAAATAGTGTACTTCAAGCACTTCAGACAGGATGCACAGAAATAATCAGTATTAGGCTGACGCAGGAGCAAAAAAGTAGGGGACTGATCAATAAGACCAAGCCTCAAGTATTTTCAAGGACATGGTAAGCATAGTCACAATATAAGAAGTGCCATTATCTCTAGTATTATCTCTTGTCAATGTTTGTAATTGTAGTCCCGGGCTAATTCCCAGTGGCTTGTCAAGAAACAAAATTGCTATGTTCTAATAGTATAAACAATCTGAGATATTCCATCACATTCAACAGGGAAATCAAACTTCATAAGACAATTGACCTCTGACGGATGGATGGAAGAAAACAACATATAAGCAATGGGGGTCGTTCATCAAAATGGTCTAAGGCCAGGATCACACACACATTTTTCTTATGAAGTTTTTGGCTCAGTTTTTTTTTTAAGCCAAACACAGGAGTAGATACATAAGAAAGGAGATGCAACAGTCTTTATATTATACCTGTCCTTCCTTTTGGATCCACGTCTGACTTTGGCTTAAAAATTTGGGCCAATAACCGCAGCATAAACTGCATCAAAACTCTGCGTGTGATCATTGCTTTAGAACATGTGTCTCAAACTTGGCAGGGTAAGTGGGCCACATATAGAAAAAATGTGAAGTTGACGGGCTGTATTACTTTCAAATTTGATACAATACAAAATTATTGTTAATCATTTAGTTATTTGAACTACTATAATAATACTACATTACTATAACAATACTACATTACTATAATAATACTACATTACTATAACAATAATACTACATTACTATAACAGTACTACATTACTATAATAATACTACTGTCAAATTGGGTTCATGGACCCACAAGGCCGTACCGCCTTGACGGTATGGCAGCTGGCCAACAGGGCGCATGTCACAGTCTATAGTTCGTCAGGCATGGAGTAGCAGGAATACAGCACATCACGACTACAGCACGGCACTTGACCAGGATAGCACAGGATACAGGTACGGGGAACACTGGGAAATGGAAAACACTAGGAGACCATTTTCATAGACAAACTAGGATATGACAAACAACGCTCAGGCATGGGAGGAACGTGCTGGGCCCTTCTTATAGCCCAGGGTGCTCTGGGAGCAATGAGCTCAATCTCCCACCTGCGTGTGCTTTGGCTTCTTAAGTCTGGACTGAGCTCGCAAGTGCACCCTGGTGGTCACTGTGGAACAGGACGGCCGTATGCGCAGACATCTCTGGAGAGAAGGGCGTCGACTGGATGGAAGGAGTTCGTGGTCAGCGACCACGGACGTTACAACTACGTTACTATAAAACCACATTACTATAATAATACTACATTACTATAACAATAATACTACATTACTATAACAGTACTACATTACTATAATAATATTACATTACTATAATACCACATTACTATAATACCACATTACTATAATAATACTACATTACTATAAAAATAATACTACATTACTATAATAATACTGCATTACGTTAATACTACATTACTATAACAATACTACATTACTATAATAATACTACATTACTATAACAATACTACATGACTATAAAAATACTACATTACTATAATATCATTGCATTACTAGAACAATACCACATTACTATAATAATACTACATTACTATAACAATACTACTTTACTGTAATAATACGACATTACTATAACAATAATACTACATTACAATAACAGTGCTACATTACTATAATAATACTACATTACTATAATACTACATTACTATAACAATACTATATGACTATAATAATACTACATTACTATAATAATACTACATCACTAAAACCGTATTACATTACTATAATACTACATTACTATAATACCACATTACTATAATAATACTACATGACTATAATACTACATTACTATAATATCACTACATTACTATAACAATACTACATTACTATAATAAGACTACATTACTATAATATCACTACATTACTATAACAATACTACATTACTATTATAATACTACATTACTATAAGGGTATGTGCACACACACTAATTACGTCCGTAATTGACGGACGTATTTCCGCCGCAAGTCCCGGACCGAACACAGTGCAGGGAGCCGGGCTCCTAGTATCATACTTATGTACGATGCTAGGAGTCCCTGCCTCGCTGCAGGACAACTGTCCCGTACTGTAATCATGTTTTCAGTACGGGACAGTAGTTCCACGGAGAGGCAGGGACTCCTAGCATCGTACATAAGTATGATGCTAGGAGCCCGGCTCCCTGCAGTGTGTTCGGTCCACTACTTGCGGCCGAAATACGTCCGTCAATTACGGACGTAATTAGTGTGTGTGCACATACCCTTACAATAATACTACGTTACTATAACAGTACTACATTACTATAATAAAACTACATTACTATAATACCACATTACTATAATAATACTACATTATTATAACAATACTACATTACTATAACAATAATACTACATTACTATAATACTGCTACATTACTATAATACTACATTACTATAATACTACATTACTATAATACATTACTATAACAATACTACATGACTATAATAATACTACATTACTATAATATCACATTACTGTAACAATACTACATTACTATAACAATACTACATTACTATAATACTACATTGCTATAACAATACTACATTACTACATTACTAAAACAATACTACATTACTATAATAATACTACATTACTATAATATCACTACATTGCTATAACGATACTACATTACTATAACTATACTACATTACTATAATAATACTACATTACTATAATAATACCGCTAGGTTTAAACTTAAAGGAACAGTGTCACCAACATTTTTTTTTTTATATCAGTTTTATGTTAGGGTTTTATTAAAAACGTTTATATTTATTTGTGTGTTTGTGTGTTACTTTTTTCTATTTTTACACCTTTTCTTCCTTATGGGGGCTGCCATTTTTTTTCCATTTCTGTATGTGTCGATTAACGACACATACAGACATGGAATACGGCAGCTCCAGTCCCATAGGGACTGCGAACGGGGCCCGTTCCATCCACTTTGGTGTACGCCGTGTGTGTGGGAACGGCGCATGCGCCGTTCCCACACAGTCCGATTTGAAATGCGCGCCGTCCGGCGCCATTTTCCTGTGGACCGGAAGTCACGGCCGGGCAGTAAGATTACTACTTCCGGTCGCGGCTTCCAGACTTGTGCACATGGAGCAGCGGCAGCAGACGGAGCGGACGGACCGGAGGGAGCGGCGGCGACTGGAGCAGGTAAGTGATTTCTATGTATGTTCGTGTTCCAGTGTGTTTTACTAGTGTATGTAAACCTTCTACACTGTGTGTTAGCTCAAAAAATGGCGACACACAGTGTAGGAGGTTAGACCGTTCAAACCCCTCGTTTCTCCCAGCACTAGCCAGGATTCTGAGAGCTCACTAGAGCGGGGGATTTTTTCCCAATTTTGCAGCATAAAGCAATGTGGTTGCTTTACCACATGCAATGCTGCAATTTTGGGAAGTGCTCCATCTAGTGACCAGTGCTGGGAAATATTATAAATTGAATCCAATTTATAATATTTCCTGACTCGTGAAAAAAAAAAAAAAAATTAGAACAATGTTTAATCACCTATACACTAATTGTTTAACTAAAAAAAAAAAAAAACATGTTTTGCTGGCAACACATTCCCTTTAACGTCACTTTCCGAGTTTTCTCCACATGCTTATTTTAACAATCAAGTTTTCCAGTTTAAGTGTTGCTAAATGCAGTCCGGTGGCTCAGTTGGCAGCGTTTGGCAGACACACGAATGTCACAGCCCCTTTTTAGATATTGCCACAGTGCCCTCTGTAGATAATGCCACAGTGCCCTCTGTAGATAATGCCACAGTGACCTCTGTAGATACTGCCACAGTGCCCTCTGTAGATACTGCCACACACCCACCCATAGATAATTCCACAGTGCCCTCTGTAGATAATGCGAGTCCTGGCAGAGCGCTACTAGCGCTCTGCTCTGGGACTCCGTCTCTGGGGAAGCCATATATGGACAGCGATGTCAGGGGATTCCACAGAGCCCGGGAGCAGAGCCTATACTTGCGGATCTGTGTCCCGCGTGCCGCAGATGACAGTCTCAGGGGCCGAATGCGGGCAGAGTGTTTGAGACCCCTGCTTTAGAATATGATCATATGTGTGTGTGTGTATATATATCATTTTTTTTTTTTCTTGGTGCTCAAGGCAGGGGTTTCATAATGTGCCCCATCTCCTAATGTGTACAGTTCTCCGAGCAAGCTGGCCACACTGACCACATCCCTAAATATATATCATTCAGCCATTACATTAAAACCACTGACAGGTGACAGGTGAAGTAAATAACATTGATTATCTTGTTACAATGGCACCTGTAAAGGGGTGAGATATATTAGACAGCAAGTAAACAGCCAGTTCTTGAAGTTGATGTGTTGAAAGCAGGCAGAATGGGCAAGCATAGGACTTGAGCGACATTTGCAGAATATTTAGTAATTTCTAAACATGTACATTTATGCCAAACCCAAAATTTCTAGTATGTTCACATAATTAATACCTGCTTACTTTATATTTTATTCCAAATTATATCAAACAGTGGTGATTGTAGACACTTCTCGGCAAGTCATTAATTTGAGGTACAATTTATCCGTTTGAAGTGCATAGAAAAGTAGAGCAAAGATATCAGAAACAATGCAGATGAAATTGGAGATTATAGGTTACGTGAATGTTGTACTGACTTAGTGAAAAAGAAAACGTAGTAATTATATACAAGTGTCCTAATAATGGTGCATTATGCCTCCTGGTTCAGACTTTACAAGCTACTAGAATCAAGTACAGTAGATAAGATGACTTGATTAATTATTAGACATTAAAGAAGACCGTCAGCAGACACACAACCTTCAATCATCACCCCACCCCCACCTGATTGTCTATGAAACTCTGTACTTCTATATTTTACCTCCTTGCAATTCTTTATCCTGCCTGATTCTGGAAAGTGATTGTTAGGCTGGATTCACACGACCATGTTACGTCCGTAATGGACGGAACGTATTTCGGCCGCTAATCCCGGACCGAACACACTGCAGGGAGCCGGGCTCTTAGCATCATAGTTATGTACGATGCTAGGAGTCCCTGCCTCGATGCAGGACAACTGTCCCGTACTGTAATCATGATTTCAGTACAGGACAGTAGTTCCATGGAGAGGCAGGGACTCCTAGCGTCGTACATAACTATGATGCTAGGAGCCCGGCTCCCTGCAGTGTGTTCAGTCCGGGCAGGGGCGTAGCTAGGGGGAGGCAGGCGGGGCACGTGCCTCGGGCGCAGCTCAGAGGGGGGCGCCAGTGCCCCCTCCTCCTGCACTATAATTGTACCTGTGTCGCAGGGACACAGGTACAATTAGAAGCAATGAATGACCGGGCACGTTCCGTGCCCGGCCATTCAGCGCCTCTCCACGAATGAAGCGACTGGTACCTTTTGTACCAGTGACGCTTCCGTCGATGAAAGGCGCTGACTGACTGGCAGGGAAAGTCATCCTGCCCAGCCAATCAGCGCCTTTCATAGATGCCGCGTTCAACCCCCTGGACACCTGTGCAGAAGAGAGCAGGTCTCCATGGCTGCTTTTTTTAAATTGTAATAGAAGTGTGGCTGTATCTGCGGGGGAGGGGGGACTATATCTACAGGGGGGGGCTATATCTACAGGGGGACTATATCTACAGGGGTGGGCTATATACAGGGGGACTATATCTACAGGGGGTGGGCTATATACAGCGGGACTGTATCTAGAGGGGGGCTATATCTACAGGGGGTGGGCTATATACAGGGGGACTATATCTACAGGGGGTGGGCTATATACAGGGGGACTATATCTACAGGGGGCTATATACTGGGGTTGGCTATCTACAGGGGGACCATATCTACAGGGGGTGGGCTATATACAGGTGGACTATATCTACAGGCGGTGGGCTATATACAGGGGGACTATATCTACAGGGGGTGGGCTATATACAGGGGGACTATATCTACAGGGGGTCTATATACTGGGGTGGGCTATCTATGGAGCACCATATACAGGGGGAGCTATATAGTATATAGCCCCCTGTAGATATAGCCCACCCCTGTAGATATAGCCCACCCCTGTAGATATAGCCCACCCCTGTAGATTTAGCCCACCCCTGTAGATATAGCCCACCCCTGTAGATATAGCCCACCCCTGTAGATATAGCCCACCTCTGTAGATATGGTCCCCCTGTAGATATGGTCCCCCTGTAGATATGGTCCCCCTGTAGATAGCCCACCCCTGTATATAGTCCCCCTGAATATATAGTCCCCCTGTAGATATTGTCCCCCTGTAGATATAGCCCACCCCTGTATATAGTCCCCCTGTAGATATAGCCCACCCCTGTATATAGTATCCCACAAATAGCTCCCCCTATAGTGCTCCACAGAAAGCCCACCCCTGTATATAGCCCCCTTGTACATATAGTCCACCCCTGTATATAGTGCTCCACAGATAGCCCACCCTTGTATATAGTATATACAGGGGTGTGCTATCTGTGGAGCACTATATACAGGGGTGGGCTATATCTACAGGGGGGCTATATACAGGGGTGGGCTATCTGTAGAGCACTATAGGGGGAGTTATTTGTGGAATACTATATACAGGGGTGGTCTATATGGGGGCACTATCTACAGGGGCTCTATGGCAGGCACTAACTACAGGGGCTCTATGGCAGGCACTATCTACAGGGGGCACAGTGTGTGTGTGTGTGGGACACGGTGTATGGTGCTATTATAATTAGTGATGCAGTGTAAGGCGCTATCATATTTAGGGGCGTAGTGTGTGGTATAATGATAACTTTATATTTATTTATAGGTGCAGAAATGTTGGAAAAGTGAGAAGCTGAAGACATGTGAGCAGCAAACTGCAGAAATGGGCTGTGACCGGGAGAAGCCGCCATAGAGGTCTGGACCGGATGGAGAAAAAGAACTAGAATCTGAAACGTCACTGGTGAGTCACTTAATGTAAATGTTTATTCTGCCTCTAATCAGCACTGTAGTCACTGTATGATCTGCAGTGAGATGATGGGTGGTATGATTCGATATGATTTATTTTTTGTGAAACGGCATCTCCCAGCACATCCTTATCATTGTTTGGGCCATGCTGGGAGCTGTAGTTTTACGCCGTACACACCTATACGGCAGGGGTTGCACTAAATTGAGCTGTATTTGTGCTGGTGCTGTATTTATGTACTGAGCTTGGTTCTGGTGTTGTGTATAGAACCATATTGCTTGTAAAATGTACAAATGTTTTTATGCTCGCGTTACATAAAAATAAATGACACATCGATTGGTAGAGAAAACAAACACGGCGAGGGGGAAGGAGATGTCGGGAAAGAGGTTGGGGGGGGGGGGGGGCGCCAAACGGAATCTTTGCCCCGGGTGCTGGAGAACCTAGCTACGCCTCTGGGACCGGGATTAGTGGCCAAAATACATTCCGTCCATTACGGACGTAACATGCTCGTGTGAATCCAGCCTAAAAGTAGCAGCAAGAAAAAGAACAGGGATGAGACTGACACAAAAAATTCCTTAAAAGGTTAGTCCCTTGATTAAATATTACATTTCTCTGTTAGGTCATGTAAAACAAAACAAATTTTTTTTAATTGTAAAAAGGATTCTGCTGTGTCTACAGGAGCATAGACAGAGTCCTTTGGGTCCTAGGGCGAATTTTGCACCTGGACACCCCCCACTTCTTACTCGGATGCATGGGCTCCTGGTGGCATTGGTATGGTCTATAAAGATGTACTGTATGTTTTGCCACCCCCCCCCCAAAAAAAAGCAAAATAGTTCTTTCAGGCATCGTCAGGGGTATATGAATGTAATGAGTCATTTTAATTTGTGGATAGGTGATAAATATTGATTGTGGAAAAACTTCCAAGTCACCATAAAAGTGCTGGAGGAACCCTAAATTCTAGTTGTACCAGAATAAATAATTATCACCTATCCACAGGATAGGAGATCATTATGCGATCGCTGGGGCCCCCACTGTTGGAACCCCCACCAATCGTTAGAACGGGGGTCCTGAACCCCCTGTTCCTCCTCACTGCTCGACCAGTCGAGCATGTGCGCTTCCGCTCTATACAAAGTCTATGAGAATGACGGAAACTGCAGAGTACTGCACTCGGCAGTTTCTGTCATTCTCATAGACAATGAATTGCATGGTGGATGCATGCGCAATCGGTGGGGGCCCCAGGGTTCAGACAATTATTACGTCTCCTGTGAGCCTTATTATTACACTCTTCGTCTTTGGATGACAAGACCATCACAAACACACACTGAGAGATAGGATAGGCCCATTTACACTATTCTATATTGAGTGCAAACTTGTACAATATTTGCAATAAAAAATTATTATTTTTTCTATAGTTTACAGTCTACACTTCCTCTTGGCTGACCGCTGCCTCACACAAATTTGGACTTATCATTGATATTGGTATTTGATTCTCTGTCCTGTCAGCAGAAATAGTCTGTTCTATTGCGACCAGTGCATCCAGGTCCACAGACAGAATCCAGGCTGTTGTTAAGAGGTAGCTTTTAGGCTGGATTCACACAGTGTTTTGCTGCATTTTTATTCATTTTTCATAGCATTTTTCACATTGTTTTTTATTCATGTTTTTGTGGTGCATTTTTTTGTGCTGCCAGATATTACATTAAAGTCTATAGTAAAATATAAAAAGCAGTAAGTTTTTTGTTTGTGACATTTTAGTTGCATTTGTTTGGGCATGGTGTTTTTTTCTGGCATTTTTTCCCAGAGGCTTCTCTAAAGGACTTCAAAAACCCCAAAAATTACCAGCCTGTACAAAATGACACTAAATTAAAAATGCCACTAAAACGCCATAAACAATGCTGTTACATTTTAAAAAATGAAAGTGTTTTAAAATGTGTTTTTTCATGCATTTTAAAACACCAGAAAATATGTGAAGGAAGCCTTAAGCCTCATGCACATGAACGTGTTTTGGGGTCTGCAATTCATCCACAAAAATGCAGATGAATTCTGGACCCATTTATTTTTATGGGCCCATGCACACGACCAAGGTTTCCATGGTCCGTGAATTGGCCGGGCACCCGTACTGTACAAAAATAAGACAAGTAATTATACGGTCTGGATTTGCGGTCCGTGCTCATTGAAATCAATGTGTGCATGGTCTGTGAATTGCCGACGGCTCGCGGATGACACTCCGTAATCACGGGCCATGCACACGGCTACAGCCGTGTGCATGAGGCCTTAAAGTGTAACTAAACTTTTAAAAAACTTTTAACATGTCATAGTAACATGTAAGAAGTTTTCATCAGTGGGTGTTCATGTGCTGAAACCCCCATTGATCACTAAAATAAAGCGGCAGAAGCGGCTGGGTGAGCGCTGTGCTGCTTTGATTCTGATCAGCTTTCCGGTGCTCGCGCGAGAACTTCTGACGCTTCATTTTAGCGATCGGTGGGGGTCTCAGTGCTCGTACCCACACTGATCAAAACTTCTGACATGTCACTATGACATGTTAAAAGATTGTTTAAAAGTTAACTTACACTTTAAGCTGTAAACAGATCAGCACACCAATAGGGAATGTGAATTCTCTGCAGCTCAGCGTGCTTAGGATCTGCTTGTAAAGGGAGCAGTTTAAAAAATAAGAATAATATATTAGAGAATTACTTTTCTGAAGTTAGATGAGCTTTACCAAAGGGGAGCCTATACTAAATGGGGCCACAAAGGCTTACTAAATATTCTTAGCACCCAATATCCTACAAGAATCATATCTATTCTAAATTGGTCTACCCTCTTTGATATTTTCAATGCTCATTTCAGAACAATTTTTAGGCCAAGTTCAAAATTGGCTTTTACCTGCGTTTTTCCAGCACAATTTTTGCAGAGCAAGAACTGGATTGACCATGAAACTGGAGTAAATGACACAACATCGTAGATTTTCAATTATTAGCATTCTTTACCACTAGATGGCAGTGTATAACAATATTTCACATTCCATCTGCCATTAAAGGAGTATCCTACTTTTACAAAATATAGTTGAATAGATATTAAATTGAGAACAGTAACATTGTCTAATATGAACCTTGTTTTGTTTTTCTTATGAGTGGAGGTCACATTGCATGCAGAGTTAAGCTGGTCATACACATATTTTGTGAAAGCGATCTCTCTTGACTGACTTTATCGGATCGGATGAACATCTATGTTTATTTTAATAGGGAAAATACTAATGAACAAAAAACAAAAAAACACAAAAAATGTGACTGTCAGTCACTACAGAAGGAATACACCAATGCAATATTTATCAATTTATCTTGTCATACTATTCTTCAAACTCCTGACAGCAATCTCTAAAACTACTTAGCATTGGGGTTAATACCTTTTGTTTTGTGTTGGATGAGGGCGGCTTGAGCTTATACTTAATATCAGTGGTATTAGAAGAGGGGGTGAAAACACTGATAGACTACAGCTATATATTCTATTCTGTATATGTCTCTACTCTACCAGTGTTTAAACCCCCTCCTCTACTTATCGATAAGGCGGCCGTGCGCCATCGATTTTCCTCCCTTCCATCAGACATAAAGAAAAAAAATGGATGCTCACCTCACCTCCTCTTTGCTTCTCACCTCCGGGTCCCCTCAGCATTCTACGGCTTATACAAGGTCCAAACACCAAGCAGCGTCAGGGCCTTATATGCGACGTAGCACTTAGCGTCATCCGTGCTGCATCACATACAACGCCCTGATGCCACCCGGCGTCGGTACGTTGTAACAGCCACGACCAGTAGAGAGAGCCTGAGGGGTCCCGAAGGGGAGAAGAGGAGCAATGAGTTCTGTATACCTATTTTTTTATTTATTATCCGATAGGGGGTAGTGTGATAGGGGAGGGTAGTTCAATCTGGGGCGGGGCAATTTACAGTGCCCGGCACGGGTCACTACCTAACTACGCCCCACACAGTAAAATATAGATTTATGCTATAATTTACATCAGTTTTCTGGCGCAAATTACAATAAATTGGTCTGGCAGTGGTTGCCACGCCACTTTTTAAAATTTCCGAGGGCGATGTAAAAGACCCAAAATGTGCAATTTTCCAACGAAAAATATGACTTTTGGACCTTTCTCTGACTTTTCTACACCAGGTGTAGAAAGGTTGATAAATCCCCCCCTTCTGTTTCAACCTTTAAAAATTTAATGGTAAATCTGCAAATAATTTTTATTGGATTTAAACAAAGCGTGAAGATTTTATCCTCAGTGATGGATGAACGATTTCTTCTAATAATGGCAACATCCCTGGAGGACTAATACCAGTGTCCCTTGTTGTCTGGGGTAGGAAAGTGGTTATAACCAGCATCCCTGGTGGACTAGGGTAGTGGAAGGCATAATGTAAGCATTCCTGGAGTGAAAGGTTTAAAGCCAGTGCTACTTGTTGTCTTGGGTAGTAAAAAGGTTAATGCCTGCATCCATAGTGCTCTAGGGTAGTTAAAGGGTTAAAAGGGTTTTCCCATCATACACATTTTTCACCTGTCTAGGTGTGCATGTACTGTGGATGTGCCATCAATGTGAGAGTTGGGAATAGCCCTCTAGTTAATATCTGGAGTCCAGTGGGCTACTTACCTTCATAAGCTTTGGTGTTGTCTCTCCAGCTTCTAACAGAAGGCTGAATATTATGTGCTGATTAGAGATGAGTGAACTGATCCGGCACACAAATCCAATTCGGTCCGAATTTATCAACATTTTCGGATTCGCCGAAATCCGAAACTTTTTGGGATTGTGGCACACTAATTAGCAAAATGATGGCTGCTGGCGAGTGCTGCCCACTATTTTACAAAATAGACAGAAAAAAGAGGAGGGAAGTGGAGATTAAAAAAAACCCCCAAAAAAACATACACCGTCCCCTGGTCTGCCATACTGACACGTCCCTGCTATCCTCCTGAGTTGACATTGTTTTGTCCCAAGTGAACATGGGACAAAACAACGTCATCTCAGGAGGCCAGCGGGGACGCGTCGCTACAGAAGACCATGGGAGGGTGAGTGTGGTAATTTTTTTTTTATTAGGGTTGGAAACGCAAGTAATCAGGGCACAGACTTAGAAGACATCAGAGAGTCAGACAGGGCAATCGGGACACTTGCGATTTGCAGCGAATTTATTAAGACCGAATCGGGCAGAATACGATAGAATCAGCCCTGAAATGAATTTAGGAAAATTCACTCATCTTTAGTGCTGATCGTAACAGAGATCGAAGCAGGGCGAAAAGTAGAGGTGACGTGATTCATAATTCGATTCTTATGTGATATAATTTTGCCCAATCACTACTGGTCTGGAAGGTCTGGCGCCACTTGGCTTTCTTGGCACCCAGGCCATCAATTCATGCCTGCTTATCCCTATGGAATGGGTGGTCATGTCGGGACTCATCACTTTCATTGGTAATTTTGTACTACTGCATGTGTCCGTATCATAGAAGGGTCTGTTACCAAATGTAAAAGACGACATTATTTCTATGGATATTTCAAAAATAAATTCAAAATAAACATTGTAGACCATTAGGACGTCAAGTATTTACTTATGATTATATTTTAAGAAGAATCATTTACTATTCTTACAAGAGAACTTTCCTAATTATATACTTCTTTTTATGTGAAAAACTCATATACTTGACTTGTATACAACCTTTAAATTACAGTGTATTTTTACTCTTGAACATTATGCATTGCCCTTTTTCCTGTTTGATGTTGGCATAAAAGCATGTAGAGTGTTCTTTGTTTATGATGGATGGACATTTTGTCATTAATATATCTAATGACTAAGGAAGCAATAACATATGAACAGCATATGATGATAATGGCTGCAGGCAATGGACTAAGTACCGATCATTTTAAATCGATCACAATTGCCAACAAGCATGGATCATACAAGCTTTTTTGCAACACATTTTTCTATTACTACGGTAATAGCAGCATATTTTGCGTAAACGATAAAGAAGGAAATATTGCTACAGCTTGTATTTAATACATGCTTAAAGTAACACTCCGGGCAAATTACATGAAACTCATGTGGCTGAGTATTAAAGGGGTGGTCTCATGAAGACAACCCTACTTTAAATGTAATCTAGCCATACAATAAGCCCTTTCCTGGCAATCAGCTGTCATTGCCGGTGGAATTCTTGTCTGGCTATGGATTTGCCCCGCAGCAGTCATTACATGCTGGCCATTGAATAGAATGGCTACTCATGTAATGCATGCACGAATCAACTCTGCCAGAGCAGGAGCTGCTCTTACAGGATGGCTCTGCAGTCTGACTCATAGAGATGGTCCCAAAATGGAAGACCCCCTCTATGACATCCATATGCTCTAATAGGGCATATGAACAGAGGTTGTCTTCATGAGACAACTTTTTTAACAATAGGGAGTGCCCCAACCTCTCTGTTAGGCAAGAGATTAAAAGCTACGTACACTCTTAAAGGCAATTTGTATTAAAAATGTTTTTATCTTTTTGGAGATACAGCTTCTATGTATCCTGGACACATCGAAGCTTTATCTTGTGGTCAAAGCCAAATGTGTCAGGTCAGCGGGACTGATGGATACGGTGAGCGCTGGTCCTGCGTATCTCTGACATACAGGATCCAGCTATTATTGATCACATCTAAGTGGCGTATCTTGATAGACTCTTTTGTCTTCCTTATTTCAACTCTTGGCAGGCATTTGGCGCATTTTTAGCCTCTAAGCAATGCCTCTTTTCTAGACACTTTGAAAAAGTTTCTAGTGAGGTGCAAATGTCCAAATTGCATCAAAATGCGCCAATTTGCACTAAAATTTTGCAATTTTTTTGACATTCTAGATTCAGACAAGGTAGTAAGGCCCCATGCACACGACCGTATTTTTGTCAACCCGTAAATACTGGTGTAAATATGGGTCCTTGGTCAAACGTATTCGACCAGTATTTACGGACCCGTGCAAAATTACACTGCAGTAATCGGCAGCCCTTCTCTCTATCAGTGCAGGATAGAGAGAAGGGACAGCCCTTTCCGCAGAAAAAGTCAAAGAAATTCATACTTACCCGGCCGTTGTCTTGGTGACGCGTCCCTCTCTTGACATCCAGTCCGACCTCCATGTGACCGCTGCAGCCAGTGATTGGCCTGTGATTGGCTCCAGCGGTCACATGGGCTGAAACGTCATCCCAGGAGTCCGGACTGGAGGAAGAAGCAGGGAGTTCTGGGTAAGTATGAACGTCTTTTTTTTTTTTTACAGCTTTATCTATATTGTGATCGGAAGTCACTGTCCAGGGTGCTGAAACAGTTACTGCCGATCGTTTAACTCTTTCAGCACCTTGGACAGTGACTATTTACTGACGTCGCCTAGCAACGCTCCCGTAATTACGGGTGCACACATGTAGTCACCTGTAATTACAGGAGCCCCATAGACTTCTATGGGCCTGCCCGTGCCGTAATTACAGCCTGAAATAGGACATGTTCTATATTTTTCAACGGCACGGGCACCTTCCCGTAAGCATACGGGGAGGTACCCGTGGCCAATAGAAGTCCATGGGCCCGTAAAAACGTTCTGTAATTACGGCCCGTAATTACGGGCGTTTTTACGTTCGTGTGCATGGGGCCTAAGTCTGCACCATTATTTTTAATAAAATGGTTACGATAGAAAAATTTGTACTATTTTCACTACTTTCTAGTGAAAAGACCTCCACTGATTGGACATTGATGGCATATCCTAGTTAACCTAGTTCTGCTGCAACTTTGTTTTAGCAATTGCCAGTAGTCACAGTGGTCAGACCCCCGCAGAATGGACATTGGTGTCATATCCTATTCACTTGGTACCAATGTCTATCCTAAGACAATCCCTTTAAAGGAGTTT
Organism: Rhinoderma darwinii; assembly: GCF_050947455.1. Taxonomy (NCBI): domain Eukaryota; kingdom Metazoa; phylum Chordata; class Amphibia; order Anura; family Rhinodermatidae; genus Rhinoderma; species Rhinoderma darwinii. The sequence continues at coordinate 39,943,170 of NC_134697.1, read as the reverse complement.
TCTGGTTATAGGTTAGCTTTTTATACTGATCACCTATCCACTCCGGCACCAGGAGTTATACAGTGCTGGAGCCGGAAACAGAAGGCTCCGACTACTGTACAGTGGCCATGCGGCAGAGCTGCAGTAACCCAGCATGGCCACTGTATAGTGGTCGGAGCCTTCTGCTTCCATCTCCAAACACTGTATAACTACCGGTACTGGAGGCAGCTGAAACAGCTAATCGGTGCGGGGTCTGGGTGTCGGACCCTCACCCATCATATACTGATGACCTAACCTGTGGATAGGTCATCAGTACAAAAAGTCGCCTCATGACCAGAAAGCCACTTTGAGATGACAACAGAATCAAGAAGAAAAAGGAGTGCTTTTAAAAAAATATATATATTATTTGTAATTTTATCGCCACACTGTTTAAATATGTTTCCTATGTGTTTTACATGTAGTTTCTTATTATATTGGATAATGGACCTCGGGTCATTTGTTATTCTTTATGATACACTTTCAGATGACTTTGTAATTGTCTGTAATAAGCCTGGATAACATGAATCCACTGCAAATAAATTTAATTAAGGAGCCGTAGGTGTCAGATCACATTCAAAGCAGAGGCAATTTAACCAATATAAAATTCAAGTTAGATAGGAAAAAAGGGGCTGGCACTGTCAAATTCAGACAACTATGTGTAAAAGATTTGGTGAACATTTACTTTCTCTGAGTGCAAGTGAAGGTTGCCCTAGATTGATTCAACATATGCAGGAAAAACACGCAAATGATGCACGATGCATGCGGTTTGCAGGAATGATCCTGATAAAACAAATCCCCTTTTGGGGAGATAGACATAAGGTATTGTTACAAAAAGAGGCTGAAATTATTCTAAAGACAGAGGCACCTGGACCGCTCGGCCTTAATGATCGGAATGATCTTAGTGCTTTGTAACATAAATATTGCCATTTTTAATATAAACAATGTATTGTTACTTTTATGTTGCATATTGGCTATTTTGTATCAGGTGACACTATGTGTTGTGTAATTCTCTGCTCTTTAATGCGAAGAATATTATGTATGCTCAATTGCGAGTGGGATATATAATGAACAGAAAAGGAAGTGACGCCTGGGCCTCCACATCAAACAGACCAAGATCTTGAATAAAAGAAGTTTATTGCCACAGTCGGTGAGTGTCTCGATTTCTTCTATTAACCAATATAAAGGCTCACTTGCAGAAAATGTTGGTTGCTCACACCACTTTCTATGGTCCATAATAGTGCAGTATGCTAAACACACTAAAAGTAAAATTGGTCTTAAAATAGCTAGTTATTACGTATAATAGTTCACATATAAAAGATAATTAATAAATGAATGTTGCAGAATATTTTGGATCACGGCAGTGCTTCATCGCTGCTCACCTATCCACTACTAGGTGGTCGTAGACACGGTAAATAAAAACAATTAGAAATCAGAACAAGTAAGAAAAATAAATCAATTATTCACTTGGATGTAACAAAGCAAAAAGAATAAATATCAGACAATACTCTTCATTCAAACCATAGAAGTACAGCATATCCAATGTATTGATCCATCTTATCTATCTCTTTTTCAATATCTTACCTCTACCACCATTCATGGTGTAGTTAACCACTTGATAGCCACTTGAAATTTCAGCTGATTTAGGTCTCTTATGGTTGTTAGGAGTAGCAGCAGGATTGCTGCTAATCAATTATTTCTATTATCTCTATGTTTGGGTATTGCTGGGCAATGTTTTTGGTCTGTCTGGTTTGGTCATCATTTAGCTTTGCCTGGTTAATTAGGGCAAAGTACTTTTCTTGGGTCTATATATATTTCAGACCTGGATTACTGAGGTGCTGGTTATACTGTTTCTGGCATGTTCTAAACTGTTTCCAGATTATTTTTGGTGACTTTGTTCTTGTCTATGTGTTTGTTTGCACTGGAGGACCTTTTGGTCCTCTGAGAGATCTAGTTTTTGTATAGTGGTTTTATGTGTATCCTGGGATCAGTAGTTCCTCTGGTTTGTTTGCCTTTCTTGTGCATTTGGTCTGCTGTCAAGCTGTTATCTTACCCTACTGTGGGATAGTATTCAGCTAGGGTCAGTGAGTGCTGTTATTTTTTCCCCACTGTCTATTCATCTGTTAACTGCTTGCATGCTATTCATCTGCCATCCACTCCATTTATGCATCGTCTCCATCTTCTACTATCTTCAGTGTTCGGTTCCGCTCATCCACTGGAGAGTTACTTGTGCCTTTTGTTTTCTGTCATTGTTGATGCGTGGCAGTTTTGAGCACCGACCAGCGGCGTAACAATTGTTTCTAATGCCATGTTAGGGCATCTGGGCCAGTGTGTCTATGTCGATAATATGACATCATAGGATAGTATTTAAAGAAGTCAAGAAAACCAGATGGTAAAATGGTCCTATATCAATTTAGAACTCTGGTGTGAAAATCTTGGTAAAGTAAATCCTTGTAATGGGGCCCTTGGTCTATTAAATGGTAGTAATGTTAATAAGACCTAGTGGTAGAATTTGGTTTGCAAAGATACATTTGAACTGTGAGGTTTTGAATGTCCATATACTAAATACTCAACATATAGATCATATAGAGCATATATCCTAACATCAAGTCATTTGTGATTCATTCCTAACATAACTCATAAATTCAAGGATGTGTATGTTACATAATTTACCACAGCCCACGGTCCACATACAACCTGACTGGACCACTGGTCATAATGTGCACCAATTTTGTCACTCACTTCATCTACTTTAGATTGTTAGGGTATGTGCACACGGTAGCAGGCTTTTACGTCTGAAAAGACAGACTGTTTTCAGGAGAAAACAGCTGACTCGTTTCAGCCGTAATTGCTCCTCCTCGCATTTTGCGAGGCTTCTCTGACAGCCGTAAATTTTGAGCTGTGCTTCATTGAGTTCAATGAAGAACGGCTCAAATTACATCTGAAAGAAGTGTCCTGCACTTCTTTTGACGAGGCTGTATTTTTACGAGTCGTCGTTTGACAGCTGTCAAACGACGACGCGTAAATGACAGATTGTCGGCACAGTACGTCGGCAAACCCATTCAGATGAATGGGCAGATGTTTGCCGACGTATTGTAGCCCTATTTTCAGACGTAAAACGAGGCATAATACGCCTCGTTTACGCCTGAAAATAGGTTGTGTGAACCCAGTCTAAGAAGACTGCTACTGTCTTTATTATAAAGCACTATTGCACGGGGGTTAAATCAATAAACTACAAATCTTACTGAATCTTTTCCCGCAAAAACATCAATCTGCTCATCTCCTCCTCTATAGCATGCGACCCGGCAATAGCACAGTAGGTTCAATATGACATATTTGCTTTAAGTGGACTGGGACTCCAGAGATTGGGTGGGGGTGAAATTGCCAGTGATAAGAGCGTGAATGGGCTCAAGGGACATTGCCAGTGTAGAAACTGATGAGAAGGGGATTGGTACTGTGGCTATGACTGCTCTAAAGAGGGCAATGTGGCTGAAAAGTGATGGGACAAGCTTCGGAAGAGGCATGCAAGTAAAAGCTGTTCCATCTTCGCATTTCGGCCATTTAGGCAAGTATAAGTGGGAGTGGGGTTATAGTTTGCAACTATTTTTCAGTTTCACTATAAGGAGCATTTCAACATGAAATAAATAAATAAATAAATAAAGCCCACTAGTTACTTGTCCTCATCTCCTACATTGTAAGACGTTAATGTAATGTAAATGTGTGTAATGCAGCTGATATATAATTTGTCAATGACTTATGTTATGTATCAAGTGAGTTATCAATTTACAGCATTTATACCTAGCATATATAGCATTGACGAAGTTTCAGTGTAGACACAAGACTAAAGGTGGCCGTACATATTAGATTACGCTTGTTCGACTGACAACTATTCCTCCTGACTCCCCCATACACGTGTACGCTCGGCTGTGGCTTATGTCTTGCGTGAACAAACGATTGGGATTGTTGAAATCCAACATGCCTTATCCTCCTTTCTTCCAACACCTGTTGTCGGGGAAGAGTCAGGACACCCTATACATATTAAATAGCTGGCCGGTCCCACCAAAACCATCTGGTTTAGCTGACTGTCATCTAATGTGTATGGGCACATGTAGGCTGCATTCACATGAGTGCATTTTAGTGTCTGTATTATCGCACAACACCCGGACCTGCCGCAGTTCAACTGAACTGAAAGACGACTGTAGGGTTTTCTGGTGATCTAAGTATCGTTCAGTAGAACCACAGGAGATCTGGATGTTGCGCCCGTAAAACAGATGCTGAATTTTGCCATTAATATCAGCAGTGTCTAAGATTTCCTCATTCGCTTTTTTCCATGCTGACAACAAACACAATTTTAAGAGAACTCACAAACTATTTTTCAATATTTACTAGAATATCAGTAACTTACAGGAATCATTTTTTTCTTGCACAATGGCAGCTTTCAGAATTTTTCCTTTAGGTTACCATTAAATTGCATGATCCACCTTGCTCATAACAATTGCCATTTCTGTTTCCAGGTGCTTTACAAAAGGCTGCAAAGAGAAAATGTCTGAAAATAAAAAATGATTGTGTAACAATGTTTTTATGAACTGACACCATGTCGAATGAATCAAGTTGGTTCATTCTTAAGTTTAACTGGCAACAGTTAAATGTTCGCATTGAGATCATGAATAGACATTTTGTTCAGTGAATGACTACAGTTTAATGACTCCTGATGTCAGTATATTTTGCCCTGGGTAAAAACGTGATATATGAATTATTCACTGCTCAGTGGAATGAATTGGTTCATGTTTCTAAGATGAATGTTAACTGCTACTATGTGACACTACAGGGCACGGATAATACTGACAAAGAACAATGGCTTTTTCCTGTAAGAAGCTGAGGACATGGGACATTATCCGCCGTCATTTCCATATTAGATGCTTTTCATTAGTGTAAAACATTTTCTCTCTTTTCTGTGTGTTCCGTGAACATAACAATTAATATATAAAATAATAAAGTTAATATGTAGAATGCTTTGCTGGCCAAAAAAAAAATAGCTTGGAATTATTTAATTCAATGCAGGAACAAATCTGTTGAATAGTGTGTGGCTTGATCAGTGTGGTGATAGCTGGCTTGGCAAACCTTTTGGCAAACAACCAGGGAACAGATTTCTGGATTAGAAACAAACAATTTAGCATTTACCTAAGATTTTATCATTTTTATATTGTTTGTTGATCAAGATAAAGAGATAAAACGCGCATTAAAACATAATAATATTTTTACTATAGAAAAGTTGTAAAACACAATGGGATTAAACTAAAGACTAAAATATACTATGCATATCCAAATCTATTGGGGAATATGGATGTCATAGAGGGAGGTCCCCTGCTCTGGAACACCCTCTATGAGCCAGAACAGCTCTGGAGGACTAAAACCGTTCCAAAATATTACATGGATGGCCATTCATCTGAAAGTCCACCATGTCCTACTACACTGTAATACTATATTAAAGGGGAAATATCTAGCTAGAGACGGAGGGTGTTGGGAGCCAGATCAGCTGATCACAGTAGCGGCTGTCATGTTGGAGGTTTTTTTTTCTGGTTAGACAACCCCTTTAAGAGCTTCTTTCTGTGCTCTTGTGCTTGCAGAACAGCCATGGCTAGAGCATGGTTGTCACCAATTTATTGTCGTGGCTCTGTCGGGTTCTGTGTAGTAGAAGATAAAAGAGTTGTTGTTTTTTCTGTAATTAAGGCTTAGTTGAAAAGCTATACAAATTTCTAATATACAATGGGACATATGTATCAATGCAATTGCTCCAGTTTTTTTGTTTTATTTAAGAATGGCATTCAGGCTGAACGCCATATTTATCAAGGCCTAGACCATTTTTTTTATTATACTTGTGAAGTGTTGGAAAAAGGAGCATGGCCTCCAAGTCTCATGCAGTGCAACTTATTTACAAAAAAGACCAATTACTTTTCCAAGTAAAATCGGGAAACAGGCAGGACAGGGCAACCTCTCTCAGTAACCACGCCATCTTCATCAACATGACGTGCTTGCAACATCCAGTATAAGAAAGCAGGGCCACAGTGAAGCGTGACATAGATCCAGCCTGAGCCTATGACGAGACAGGAGGTGAATTTCAGACTACCTCAGACACTCCTTAGACTAAAGGGGGTTTTACACTGGGCAATTATCGGGCAGATGAGCGTTCATATAAGGCTCGTTGCCGATAATTGCCCTGTGTAAACAGGGAAACGATCAGCAGATAAACGAGCAAACGCTCGATCATCTGCTGGTCATATAGTTTTAAAAAAGTGAAATATTATTGTTGTCGGCAGCACATCTCCCTGTGTAAACAGGGAGACGTGCTGCCGACATGATGATAATGTATGGGGACGAGCGATGGGAGTAACGACCACTCATCCCCATGCATAGCTCCATGTGACAGGAGCAAATGTCTCGTTGATCGGCGCTCGCTGCATCGGCCGATTATTGGCCGTTGTAAAATGGCCTTTAGCTGCGGTCACTAATCACAGCTCATAGACATTAAAGACGATCTGTCACTAGTTTAGTAAGGCCCAATCTCCTAGTTAATCAAATAGGCGCCGTCACACTGATAATGCTAGTCAAAATTGTGTCCCGAAATGTTTATTATTTTAAAAGTTATGACCATTTTTCTAAATATGTAAATTAGTCTTTATTAGACAACTGGGAGGTAACAGCAGCGATTCTCCGGAGGTGGAGCCTCCTCACAGCCTCTGACGCTGTCCTATCAGCATGAAGCTGCTTCACACAGTGTGAGAGACTGAGACTCGAAGGAAGGGGGATCACTTCAGACAGTTATATCTCGGAAATTCTAATCTTCCACATGACACCAGGATCGCAGTTCTAGCTGGGACACAACCAGAGATATCACCATTTTAATACACAGTCGGGAATGGAAGCTGTGTACTATATGATCACACTGTGTTGCTGGGCAGGGAAGGGGGAGAAGCTGTATGATGATTGGACAGCGTCATACAGAAAACATTACAACGCCCAGAGTGAAGAGAAAGAGTAACCTCCTATTCGGCTATTAGCCACATTAGCATATTTCGAAAAATGCTCAAAACTTTGCAAATAAACTTTTTTTAAAAAACAAATTACACTGCAGTTATCAGCATCATAGCGCCTATTCGATTAGTTAGGAGATAGGGAATTAATAAACTGGTGACAGATCCTCTTTAAGTAGCAGAGACAAAAGGCAGCCAACACTGAAGCAAATAAATCGCAAGTAAGCATTACATATATAGGTAGGGATTTAAATATAATTTTTAAGTCACCAACTTGACATCCACCTTTAATCTCCTGATATTTGTAATGGTGTTTGTATAGTATTTTTCTAGCTCTAAGACCATTAGATGAGATGTTTATAAGTGATCCTGCTTATTACTATGTTTTGCTGTTTTGTTTCTGCATGTTTTTTAATGTAACATCCAGTATCTTATACTAATTGCCAAGAAAACAGAACCCTTGTCCATGACGGCACAATTTTCAGTGGTAAAGGAAGACACACTTCTGCACTTCCTTATATCTTTGTTTTCAGGTACGAATGGGCATAAATAATAGACCACAAAAGAAGCAATGATTGCTGTAATTAGATATATTTAGAGGTTGGTAGCGCTGTTTGATGCTGGAATACTAGACTGCACATTGATGGCTCTTTCTGTCTCATGAAGTCATTATATGCTCAGAACTCCTACCCAGCGGAAAGAAATCCACCTACAATGAGATATTATAGGAATGTACATGGTATGCCTTTCTGAGGACCTCTATAATGTTTGTAATCATGGAAACAAAAACGTTTCATTTGTTACATAAGATGTAGAGAAATGCTTCGTTAGGCTTCGTTCACATCTGCGTCAGGGCTCCGTTCCAACGTTCAGTCAGAGCTTTCCGTTGGAATGGAGCCATGACTGACACAACGGAAACCATACTTCTCCATTTCCATCACCATTGATTTCAATGGTGACTGATCCTGTGCGACTACGGTATTCATTCCGTCAAAACGACAGAACCCTTGCACTCGTTCTTCAAAACGACGAAACCCTTGTACAACGGAGACAAACGGAAACCATTGGCCCAAGATCCGTCACCATTGAAATCAATGATGATGGAAGTGGAGACCCATGGTTTCCGTTTGTGTTAATCAGGACTCCATTCCGACGGAAAGCTCCGACAGAACGTTGGAACGGAGCCCTGACGCAGATGTGAACGAAGCCTAACAGAATCATTTCTCTACATCTTATATAACAAATGAAACATTTTTGTTTCCATGATTATAAACATTATAGAGGTCCTCAGAAAGGCATACCATGTGCAATTGTACATTCCTATAATATCTCATTGTAGGTGGATTTCTTTCCTCTGGGTAGGCGTTCAGAGCACATAATGCTATGTACAGAGCCCGGAAGCAGATGGCTCCGTACATAGCATAGCGGCCGTGCTGCAGAACTGCAGGTCCGCTCCTATTCACATAAATAGGAGCAGAGTTGCAGTACTACAGCTCGGCCGCTATTCCGTGGCCAAAGCTAAGTGCTTCCGGCATGTACCTCTGGTGCACAGAGGTACCGGACCAGCTGATCTGTGTGGGGCCAGGGTGTCGGACCCCCACAGATCATGTATTGATGACCTAAACGGTGGATAGGTCATCAATTTTCAGAATGTGGAAAACCCCTTTAACTTGCCCATTGATTTTAATGGAATCTTTTTGTTTCTATCAGTTGACGTCAGTAAGCCTCTGTCCAGCCAGGTTTCTTTTGTTTTTGGGAGTTACAATATCATAGCCTGCTGTACTGTCAGAGACCTGACATTCTGTTTGTTTTACCATTAAAGTCAATGGTATTAGGTATCCTTTTGTTTCGATAAGTTGTATACAAATCCATTAGAAGGGGGCACCTTGGCCAGGACCATAGAGCATGTTTATGTAGATAGCCATTGCCCCCCCCCCAAAGGCCATAAACCTTGGAATGTACCGAACTTTGCAGGTGCTGACCCCAGCCATGATACTAATGTAAATAGAGCCTAGGCGTATGAGTATTATCAAGACGGAAAATACTATGTAAAAAAATAATTCTACCTCAACAGTGTTGTTTTTAGAAAATAATGAAATTATGCTATGATTTTTTTTATGTGGACTGCAGATTAAAAATAATAATTTATGGTTCTACCTAGAATGTATATTTTTGCAGTGGTATATCCCTCTTCGAATGGTCAGCACCACCTTGGTTTACTCAATTGTTCCTACTTATGTATTGGGGCTCCTTAAACTGATAAGATTCAGCTTATCATTAACAGGGTCATCCCTACATCCCATGGATTTCCCCAGGTTGTTATTTGCTTGTTCTGGTATTATGCTCTAGAGTTAGTTTGCTTTTGTTAATCCAGTGCATTTGTATCTGCAATTTTTTTTAATTAAAATGTTTAAAAAAAATTGTTTTAAAAATAAATAAATCAGAATCCCCATCTACTGCAGTATAAAAATTCAGTTAAATGCATTAGTATTCTGGATTTAGTTGATACAAATCTCAAATATAGCCATGCACATGATATCTAACACTATATAAAGGAATTACTATTTAGGCTATACCATAGTATACTCTTATTATAGGGTTAACAAAGGTGAACCTAGACTTTCATAAAAGTTTGTTAATGCAGATCTACCCACAAATACTCAATCACGTCAGCTCTTTTGGCAAATGACAAATCGTAACTTTACCATGTATTCGATTATTTCAGTGTTTCCAATAAGGCTTCAGAGTGTTTGATTTGGAAACGTACATTTATTCTCCACATAAAAGTAGTTGTAAAGTATCATCTTATGGAACAGTCTATTTTTATTATGAAGTACAATAGACTTTAGTTAAACATGCAGCCACTTTTTGCCTCTATTTTTAATGCTGATGTCATGTTGCAAAACTAATTGCTCCTCCTGGCCAATCTGCCACTTCAGAACACCAATGCTATAAAAGACCAAAGTACTCTTCTTACAATGGATGTTCTTCTCTGGGCATTGATACAAAAACAAATTACATTCATTACGGTATATTTTGCGGATGATTTCATGTCCTTCTGAATTCATGTCCTTCTATTTGCAATCTTATCCATGAGACCCTTATAGGCTGTGTACTTTAAAGACTGTTCAAATAACACATATTATACACTTTAGAAGAATTATTTATGTAGACTTTTCTGTAGCTAAATGAGACCGGAAAGAAAGTGGCACCACGTGCACCCTTCCCTTGATGGACTTGCGGAATACAGTCCTCAGCCTGGTGGCCTGTTGCAATAGTGTCTACTCTCTAATGGTCCAGTGAACAAGCATTTACTGCCTGGTGACCTGTTGCAATAGTGTCTACTCCCTAGTGGCCCAATGGACAAGCATTTACTGCCTGGTGACCTGTTGCAATAGTATCTACTCCCTAGTGGCCCAATGGACAAGGCTTCTCTGCTTGGTAACCTCTTGGTTTGTTATCCTTATTCTAGGATTTCATCAGTGTAGTTTCCAGTGGTGACCTAGCAAATGTCTAGTCCCTGGTATCCAGTGGTCACTGACCTTCCTCCATCCTCCTAAGCTGTGATAGAACTGCCATAATACGATTGTCCTTAATAACAGGAAGACTTCTTCAATCAAACCCCTGCATGACCGGAAAACCGAGAGGTGTGAGCCCAAGTAAGGAGTTTAGGACGTAGCCCGGGCGCATGAAGGTTTTTCTGGGTGGAAAGGTTAGTGATATTCGAGGCAGTGAGGCAATGATGATGCTTTCGGAGTCTGATACTCTTGCGTTCTGTGGAGGTTTCAACATCCGAGGCATCAAATGAGTGGGAAAGGGCATCTGCTTTGGTATTTTTAAAAACCTGGATGGTAAGTAACAGTGTGGCTGAACCTGGAAAAGGGAAATTGACCACCTGGCTTGCTGTGGGTGCAACCAACGGGCTTCGTGACTTTGTGTTTCAGGTAAGGAGGGGATAAGTACACTCAAGGGGAATTCCCATTCCCTATGGGGTGGCATTTTTTCGACTTTTGATTTGCTAAAGACGTCTGTGAAGATGGCAAACTGGGAAGGGATGGAACCCTTGACGTCAGAGATGCAGAGAGTGATGTCTGAAGAAGGAGTCACTGTAGGTTGCAAAGTATTGTTCTGAAGAAATTTGTGAAATCCAGCACTTGTCTTCACAATAAAACTAGGTTTTCCCCAAGAACTACATCAAGAGTGTTGGAGTCAGGATGGTACCTAATACTTCGGCAACTGTTGATGCTCAGAAAGAGGCTTATGAAGGTAGTCCAATTGAATAATGTAACAGCAGAGGGAAATCTTATTTAAAATTGGTTCCATATGCAGGCCACTAGCACTGCACTTTGACCACTTGAGGAAGCTTTGGCATGTAGTACAATTGCTGACCACTGGAGAGAGCTCCAACTCTGGAAATGGCTGAAAGACTATGCTAAACAAGGTAAGTAGGTGCTTGGCTCTGTTTTGTTACACATGAAGACTTTCCTCCAGGTTAGGTTCCAAGTAATTTATTTCATGTTGTAGGAAATGCTCACAAATAGTCAGAGAATCATAATTAAAACACTGTATTAGTGCATCTGTGAGTGTTATTGTATCGTTAGATACATTTATGTTTGTTTCATGCTGTATAACACTGTATTAGTGCATCTGTGTGTGTTATTGTATAGTTAGATGCATTTATGTTTGTTTCATGCTGTATATTTTCAATATCAATACGTGATATTGGGTGCGCATGAATGAGTCTTTGCTTTTCTGCACATTATTGCTGTTATTCTACTATAAACATGTATTTATAGTTTGATGTTTTTTTCTCCTTCAGTGGGACTCTGGACTTTGAAAACTGTTTATTAGTTTGCGGTACTGACAAGAACTCCAGCCAGTACTAAAATTATACAGAAAAAAGTAACAGGAACCCAGAGTTTGATGTCGGATCAGTGGTTACTGCTCCTGTTAAGGATGGCAGGGGAATTTTAGATTGTATAAAACCAACATTTTTCTGCAGAGCAAATAAATGATATAGGATTGATATGTTAGATTTTATATATATTTATGTTTTGCTAGCAATGTTGAGAGTGTGGAGTTTCCTATAATTGAGGAACTTGCCCTCATTGCCTCTTGGATAGTCAGAGTGACCAAATATTCGGTGCAGAGGCAAAGGGGAGAGCATAATATGGTACACTTGTAAAGTAAGTGTATGGTTATCTCCTTGGGGTGGTTGGTTGTAAACACATGGAAGACTCTCAAGATGTATTTTCAGGAATGGTATTAACATGTCTTGACTTGATGGGTGACATTGTAACATCTTATGAGTTTAGGCAAACTCCCTTTTGCCTGTGTTTTAGAAGACAAAAGGTGGACTTGGAGGCTGGAACGATGCAGACATGGCAATAATATGTACACAGAGTTCAGGAAGAAGGATAATGAGAGTATTCAGTAGTGGACACTACTACTGCATTTTTGCTGCTAATTTGCCAGTGCCACGTTCTGTAGTCTTCCATGCCTCCACAGTTTCTGAGGGTGGTAAGAGTGACAGCAACATACAGCACAATTTTGAAGACATTAGTCCTTCCCTACTAATGCCCATATTTATATATGTATATGAATATAATGTTTTCAGCTATATAGCCTCTAGATAAATAGTACCATAAAATACCCATATAAATAAAGCACACATTGCTTGTAAAGTGCCATACAGCCACTTTGTTCCATACATGGACAATATTCACTATTCAGCTATGACATTAAAACCTACTGTCTAATATTGTGTAGGTTCCCATTGTGATGCCAATACAGCAAGACCTGTCAAGGCATGGACTTCACAAGACCTCTGATGGTGTCTTGTGGAACCCAAGACGTTGAAAACAGATCCTCTAAGTAGTGGAAGTTGGGGCCTCCATGGATTGGACTTGTTTTTCCCACAAATGCTGTATCGGATTAAGATCTTGAGAATTTAGAGGCCAAATCAAAGTTGCTCTAACCAATCCTGATACATTTTTGGAGTTTGGCAGTGCGCATTATGCTGCTGAAAGCGGTCATTGCCATTAGGTAATACTGTTGGCTTGTACCTGTTCTGCAACAATGTTTGGGTATGCGGTATGTGTCAAAGTATTGGATGGGGGGGAATTAGCATGTGGTTCAGTGAACAAAGAAATTAAATTTACATTCACACAAATATTGTGAATTGTGAAAAATATTGTCCAATGTGGGTCTAAAATAATACAAGCTGCAGAGAACCCCTATTGCTGCACTATTGAAGGACACAATTGGCCTTGCACAATAATTACTATCCAATAGTACTGACAGGCAGCAGTGATGATATGAACATGCTGCAAACCTGTAGTAATCTCAGTGTTCCTATTAACAGGAACTTGATGGACATGTGTCTTTTTTCAACCGTACAAACTATGTAACTATGTAACATAAGTATTGCAAGTGGATGGCAATGAATAAGCCCAAATATCACCTTGTCATTATTGCCTAATTTTGCAAAGTTGTTCAAGAGCATAATAAATGCCTATGGTCCTTATCATATATTAATAGGTTGTGAATGGTGGTTGCTCTGACCAGAGACAGAGTGCTCCCTGGCAGGAGAACTATACCAACAGTGTAGTCAACTAGTGTCCGTGCAAATAGCAGAGCGAGGTGCTTACGCTAACTCAATACCGCTCAATGCTATTGCCGAACATTGAGCACTGTATTACTGTCTATCTCCCGCAACGCTCAGAGGCGGGGGAAGTGACAGGCAGCAAGACAGTGGAGCTCACGGGCTAATTTCACCTCTGTGAGCCACTGTAACGGCTCTGAGCCGCTCGAGGTGTGGGTGAAAGTACCGTCTGTCAGTGATGTATGATCACCTGACAGTATGTACTGCTGTGGTTCCTCTCTCTGACCCCGCTGGGAGTAAGGCAGAAGTGGCGAGAGGACACGGGTAAAAGTTGCTCTGGATGAGTGCTGAATTGTCAGCTTAATTGGATAGAGAGATGGACCCTAACATTAGACCATTAAAACGATGCACCCGACGCACATTTCGCCGGCATTCCGGCTTCTTCTAGGTGTGTCAACGTAAAATCAGTTTCCCAGCAGAACATTGCCCAGAGCATAGCACTGTCTCCGCCATCTTTCCCTCTTTCCCTGCATCCTGGCGCCATCTCTTCCCCATGTAAGCGACACATATTCACCTGGCTCCCTCGGTCTCCAGGACATCGAGAGTTACTCGCTCTTGCGTCGCCCGCCCTGGCAGACTGAGGCAGTCTGCAGCCAATAGGAGCTCAGGAGCGTCAGGCCAATCAATACATGGCTGATGTTCCTGAGCTCTCGCCCTCTCCTTATTTTGTTCAGCCTGGGATAATTGGCCTTTGTCTGTAATTAGAGTTTCCTTGCCTGGTGCTTCCCCTTGTTTCAGACTCCCCTGGGCGACTTGCTTTTTGGCTTTTTGTGACCTGACCTCCGCTGGACTCCTGACTTTTCTTTGCCTTCTGACTTTTCTTTTTTCCGCACTCTCCCGGTTTGACCCTGCCTACCTGACTCCGCCTTTTGCACCCGGACTTGTCCGCAGCGCAATTGCCCTGCCTCTCCCTCCGTGTACTTCCCAGGTTACCCTTTGTTATTTCGTTATTTCGTTGTGCGCCGTCATTTAGGTCGGGTCGTACAAGTAGGTAGGGACAGGCTTGGGAAGAACAGGGACCTCACTGTTTACTGTGTATTTGTTCATGACAGTATATAAAAACCTGTAGATTTTTAATTAAGGATATTTGCATATGCTATTAGCTAAGTTGCAAAAATTATTTTAAATTAAAGAGGCTCTGTCACCAGATTTTGCAGCCCCTATCTGCTATTGCAGCAGATAGGCGCTGCAATGTAGATTACAGTAACGTTTTTATTTTTAAAAAACGAGCATTTTTGGCCAAGTTATGACCATTTTCGTATTTATGCAAATGAGGCTTGCAAAAGTACAACTGGGCGTGTTGAAAAGTAAAAGTACAACTGGGCGTGTATTATGTGCGTACATCGGGGCGTGTTTACTACTATTACTAGCTGGGCGTTGTGTATAGAAGTGTCATCCACTTCTCTTCACAACGCCCAGCTTCTGGCAGTGCAGCACTGTGACGTCACTCACAGGTCCTGCATCGTGTCGGCACCAGAGGCTACAGTTGATTCTGCAGCAGCATCAGCATTTGCAGGTAAGTAGCTACATCGACTTACCTGCAAACGCCGATGCTGCTGCAGAATCATCTGTAGCCTCTGGTGCCGACACGATGCAGGACCTGTGAGTGACGTCACAGTGCTGCACTGCCAGAAGCTGGGCGTTGTGAAGAGAAGTGGATGACACTTCTATACACAACACCCAGCTAGTAATAGTAGTAAACACGCCCCGATGTACGCACATAATACACGCCCAGTTGTACTTTTACTTTTCAACACGCCCAGTTGGACTTCAGCAAGCCTCATTTGCATAAATACGAAAATGGTCATAACTTGGCCAAAAATGCTCGTTTTTTAAAAATAAAAACGTTACTGTAATCTACATTGCAGCGCCGATCTGCTGCAATAGCAGATAGGGGCTGCAAAATCTGGTGACAGAGCCTCTTTAAAATGTCAACTACCACAGAACAACAATATAATGTTAATGCAATTAGAAAATGTTCCTGTTGAATAATGGGATATTTCAAGAAAAATGGATTAGTTTGGTTAGTGCCAACTACTCATTTTAGATTTATCAACCATCTAAGCTAGTGCTCCCCACTGGTTTGGCGCCCTACAACTGCTAGTAAGGCTTGGCTGGGGAGGCAGTTTTGAGGGGAGCTGATCTTTCCTGCTATACATGCCTGTCTCTGGCTGCAACAATATACTATTTAGCAACATAATTGACTAGTTTTTTGCTTTGAGGGAAATGTGTAATTTTGGCATAGACGTCGAACACTGGTGAGGTCCAAGAATCACCATGTTCTTGTTGGTGAGGCCCCCAAAGAAAAAGCTTAAGAAGCCCTGAGGTATTAAAGCAATAATATCAACTACAAGATACAGTATATCATATAAAGTAATATAAATATGTTTTCATGAAAGGGAGTATATGTATTATTTTTTCTAACTCACAACTCACGCCAGATAGAGGAGGGGCCGCAATAGCCTGCATTTAGAAATATGAAATTCCATACTAAGGTTTTGCTCAGATGACTAAAGTAAATTGACAGCTTCAGAGACCACAGAGAAGACATGTTGAGTAACAAAACCACAGAGTGTAAACAGTGGTGGGCAGAGTTTTATTTAACTGTGAGGTTCATTATGTCACTGTTTTTGCAAAGTAGTTAGGCTGTCATATTGAATAACAGAACTGACAGCCGGAAAACAACATAATCCTAAAAGCAATAATAATAATAACAATAACAATAATAACAACAGCCTAATAAAGCAAATATATATATTTTAGAAAAAAATATGAACTCAACTAGGAAGAAAACAAATTTTACATTAATAATGCAATGTTAACATGTGAAAAGCAACCCGTTGCCAAGTTCTAATTAGTACAGCTGAACATACTGCAGCAATAATTAATTTAGCATTTAACCTAGAATTTAAAAAATCAATCACTCGCAGGAACTGGTAAAAAGAAAAAACAACTCCATTGTATTACAAGGGAAAACACTAAGATACTATTTAAAAGTAGACGACAAAAGAGTACTGGCCGGGATTAGAAAATAAGTCTATTGTGGCTGACATGTACCACTGCTTATGGACCTGCCCAGTGTCCCAGTCGTTCTGGACTAGGATACTACTTTTCACCCATCCACGCACTAAGGAACAGATTCCCCTAACCCCCTCTCTTTGGGCATCTGTCTGGTCATCAGTCCTCCTGTCCCCCGGCTCTACATGGGGCTTATTTTCTGCATTTCCGCTGCTGCCCGAAAAACAATCCTACAGACCTGGCTGGTCTCTTGAAAACAGCTCTGTAATTTTCAGCCGTTTTTTATTGTATGTGTGAACATACCCCTTGGGGTATCATTCAATGGAAAAATAGATTCAAAAACGCCACAAGAAGTGACATGCTCCTTCTTTTTATGTGGCGTCTTTTTACGTGCCGTTTTTTAAAAATATGCCTCGTCTGAACTAAACCCTGAATTTCCCATTGATTTCTGTTTGAAGGCGTTTCGCTAGTTTTTTTCAAGGCGGATTTCGAGGCGTTTACGCTCCGAAATACACCTGAAAACACTGCATGTCAACACACCCTTTGCAGGCCTTATTTTTACTATACAATGCTGGACTAAGAATCTGTAAATTTATACCATAGAAGTTACAGTCTAATTATATCTAAAAAGTGACGGGCTAAACAGATGGTGACTTTACACGTTTAAGGCGGGATTCAAACATCACGTATTCGTTGCAGATTTTGGTGCAGATTTTGATGAAGATTTTTGAGCCAACACCAGAAGCGAATCCAGGAGGAAGGAGGAGTATAAGTTATTCCTTTATATTTCTCTTTTCTTTTAAAACCACGTCTGGAATTAGCTCACAAATCTGTATCATCATCTGCAACAAAATCTGCAACAAATACGTGATGTGTGAATCCACCCTAAATCAGGGACTCTTTTTTGGAGTGCATAGTCTATGTTCACACAGGGCGGATACGCTGCGTAAAAGTACATAGTGTATTCTCGCAGGGAATTCCGGCCGAAAAACCGCACCAAATTGTGATGCAGTTTTTCGGCCAGAATGTCTGCTGTAGAAAACAGTGGTAAAAA
Organism: Rhinoderma darwinii; assembly: GCF_050947455.1. Taxonomy (NCBI): domain Eukaryota; kingdom Metazoa; phylum Chordata; class Amphibia; order Anura; family Rhinodermatidae; genus Rhinoderma; species Rhinoderma darwinii. The sequence goes on along the minus strand of NC_134697.1, from coordinate 39,925,388 downwards.
AATGTTCAAATCTCATTCACTTTGTTGAAACTGTATCACGCTGTGAATTTTCCGCAATGAAATCCGTTGCGGAAAATATGCAGTGCTTACGCTACATGTGGATATTCCCATATAAGGACCAAGGATTCTTTACCATTTTATGCTATGGACTCTTGTGGTAATATATTAAAGCCTACGGACCCCTTCTCAGAAGAATATTTGTGATACCAAACTAATGAGTGTAGATGATATTTTTCAATTTCTGCAATAACTGAAATGTATTATGAAACTATAGGTGATTTTTATTGGTGACAAAGTCATAGGTACTGCTAATACTACCACTGTCATTTCTTGTCTATATTTATAAATGGAAATTCCATATTTTAGTTTTCCCTTTCACACTGCATTTTCCTTCCGTTGCAGGTGAACGCATATGGACAGTGACGTCAGGAGCTTTGTGATGTCGGAGTTCCCAGCCAAAGCGTCGGAAGCGATATGGCCGGAGATTCTGGCCCTGGAGAAGCCCTTGACGTCACAGTCCATATATGATAGAGACTTTGGCTATGAAGGTCTTTCGGTTGCGTGGTACAGTGCCACCGTGCGGGCAGGCGGGCCAGCCTCTGCTGCATCGGGAAGCTCCAGCGATAACTGTTCATATATGGACAATTATGTCACTGAATCTTACTGATGAGGTTAGTAATGTCACTTATTTCACATCCAAGTCAACAAATCACTTGACACCTTGGAAGTTTATGGATCCTAGATGAAAGATATTTGAATAATTCTGAGGACGACCATCCATCTGTACAGAACCTGTGCATGCCCACTCTCATTGCATAGTAAAGTTTAGTGTTATATTTGCACACATAGGACATAACTAATAAGGTCTAATAGGTTATTTGTGAATCAACCTATAAATAATAAACCCTAGTGACAACTTAGGCGGGATTCACACGAACGGGTCGTTCCCGAGCCCGAGTGCCGGCCGGTAAAATCGGCCATTCTGCCCGGCCGGTTTGCATAAAGTTTTGCATCCGTGCCGAGCCGGGCAGATCCGGACAGTGACATCAGCGGCAACTCCTGAAGGGGAATCCCCATGTGTTCGGGGATTCCGCTTCAGGAGTTTCCCGATGTCACTGCCCAGATATGGACAGAGACATCAAGCGCTCTGTCCAGGAGCGGAATCCCCGAAAACACGGGGATTCCGCTCCTTCAAGTAGCTAAAGTGCGGCTAGCACATAGCAGAGCGGGGAGATAGCTCCCTACTCTGCTATAGTGGCGTCGCTACAGTAGTAGCAGCCGCAGCAGCAGCAGCTGCTGCTACTAGCGGCGCCATCGAAGGTGTCGCCGGGCCAGGAAAACAAGCAGGGGACGGGAGCCAGCGCAGCGCTCCCTTCCACCTGCTGTACACCCCGGCCCTGCCACACAGTGTACAGCGATGCCATTCGTCAGAATGGCATCAACTCCTCCTCCTCACATGCACTCTGCGCTGTGAGGAGGAGGAGATAGAGCGCAAGCGCCGGAAAACCCGGCCATCACTCGGGACACATCCCGGTGATGGCCGTGTATTACCCGGCCCCATAGACTTCTATGGGAGCCAGGCGGCCGGGTACCCGGCCGAAGATAGAGCATGCCCTATTTTTTGACGGCCGGTTTTGCCGGCCGTCAAAAAATCGGTCGTGTGAATAGCCCCATTAGGGGTCTATTATTCCTAATGCAGCCGGGTGCCGGCCGATTTATGAACGGCCGGCACCTGGCCGGGAAACCCTGCCGTGTGAATGAGGCTTTAGTTATGATACACACGATACTATTCCTATAAGATTGTGAGACTTACATGATGGCAATGGGGTGTTAGCCCAGGCTGCAGCACCATTATAGCCCTCGCCTGATGATAGCGCTGCTGCTGGATATCTTGTCTCAGGTTGTACGGGCTGTGATATCGCAGAATAGTTCAGCAGGAGGTGTGTATCACAGGTTTTAGGGCATGACCACACGTGGCGGATTTCCTCCGCAACTGTCCGCATCAATGCCGCACCTAATCCGGGTTGCGGATTACGGCTGCGGATCTGCACAAAATGTGCCGAAAATTGATGCGGACTAGCTGCTGCGGACTGCGGGAAAAGTGCTTCCCTTCTCCCTATCAGTGCAGGATAGAGAGAAGGGACAGCACTTTCCCTAGTGAAAGTAAACGAATTTCATACTTACCGGCCGTTGTCTTGGTGACGCGTCCCTCTTTCGGCATCCAGCCCGACCTCCCTGGATGACGCGCCAGTCCATGTGACCGCTGCAGCCTGTGCTTGGCCTGTGATTGGCTGCAGCCGTCACTTAGACTCAAACGTCATCCTGGGAGGCCGGACTGGAGACAGAAGCAGGGAGTTCTCGGTAAGTACGAACTTCATTTTTTTTTACAGATACATGTATATTGGGATCGGTAGTCACTGTCCCGGGTGCAGAAACAGTTACTGCCGATCGCTTAACTCTTTCAGCACCCTGGACAGTGACTATTTACTGACGTCTCCTAGCAACGCTCCCGTCATTACGGGAGCCCCATTGACTTCCTCAGTCTGGCTGTAGACCTAGAAATACATAGGTCCAGCCAGAATGAAGAAATGTCAAGTTAAAAAAGCAAGACGCATCCGCAGCACACATGACATGTGCATGACAGCTGCGGACTTCATTGCGGAACTTTGAATCTCCATTGAAGTCAATGGAGAAATTCCGCCATGAGTCCGCCACTGCTCCGCAACAGACAGAGCATGCTGCGGACACCAAATTCCGCTCTGCAGCCTATGCTCCGCAGCGGAATTTTACGCCTCGTCTAAACGAACACTGCTAAATTAAAGTGTAAGTCAATGGACAAACGGCTCCGCTGCGGATTAACGCTGCGGAGTGTCCGCAGCGGAATTTAAGTGAAATTCCGCCACGTGTGAACCCAGCCTTATTGTACTACACTCAACTTTGTGTCATTGTTTTATCTGCTTTTTCAAATGTGTTATTGATAAAACATAAAGATACCAGAGAAATTGATGCTCATTAAATACCTTGGGCACTCCATTGCCGAGTGAAACATGTACAGTACACGTTTAAATGAGTAGTTGACTTTACAAATCCAGCAAGACATCTGTTTTCTCCCACGGTCCGGCTGGATGTTCTTTTCCTGTTAGGCAGACGGCACAAATGTTTCATTCCACAGATGACGACACAAAATACACACACAGTTTACTATACTATTTTAAACCCACCATTGCAGGTGGTAGATATGAAATCATAATTATTGCATCCGTGTGGGGAACATTTTAAGAAGTCATAGGTGACTCACAATAGTAAAGGTTTATGAATGGATACTGTTCACTGTATGAGAAAATATTCATTTAAAAAAAAAATTATAGAAAAGAAAATAACACAGTGGGGCAAATTTATCAATGTATTTATATTAATTGTCTGGAATAAAAACATTGAAAAATATGGAATTTCATCCGAACACTATGTATGTTTATGAAGCCCCTGCTCCACTTTTTCTTACACATATACATGAGTTGTAAAAAGTAGGAGTGTCTGACGACACGCCCCCTTGCCAGTTCGGCAGACAATACAAGACTGATCTCGCAAGACTGAAGAGATGCGAGCGCGCTCTCCTCTCCAGCTCACACTGTTCGTAGCAGTGACACGCCCCCTTACCTGTTCGGATGAAGAGACTGCAATCGCACACTCTCTCCTGCTGTGGCACTGTACATATCTGATTGGACAGTGTCACAGCCATAGTAACATGCCCCCTTGCCAGTACACACTCCGTTGACCGTTCAGGGGATTATTTAAATATTGGGCGCCAAATATAACGGCACTGATATCTAAATAACGGAGGGAGGTAGAAAAAAATGTAAAGTGCCCCAGGGTTTGTGCAGCCCTCCTCATTACATGTTGCACTCAGCTGCACATGATTGGGGAGTTGAAAGGTTCTCTTTAAGAAATATCTGTCCATAGCTCAGACACTGATATGAACATATTAGGGTATGTGCACACGTAGTCAACAAAAACGTCTGAAAATCCAGAGCTGTTTTCAAGGGAAAACAGACCCTGCTTTTCAGACGTTTTTTGACCAACTCGCATTTTTCGCTGCGTTTTTTACGTCCGTTTTTGGAGCTGTTTTCATTGGAGTCTATGAGAAAACAGCTCCAAAAACGTCCAAAGAAGTGTCCTGCACTTCTTTTTACGAGGCGTAATTTTACGTGTCGTAATTGCCGTAATTGTCGTAATTTTACGCGTCGTGTGGACAATACAGCGTTATACCCATAGAAAGTAATGGGCAGAAGTTTGACGACGTATTTGAGACGTATTTCCAGACGTAAAACGAGGCAAAATACGCCTCGTATACGTCTGAAATTTGGCCGTGTGAACATACCCTTAGCAGCATTTACTGTGAACTGTAAAATGATGGGAATTACAATTACAACAACCTGCTGAAGCAAACCCAGCCCAAAAAAAGTAATTGAGGTATCTATCATTTATTACAGACACCGGCCAAAAGTCACCTACTTTTACGAATAGCTTTGCTTTGCTCACCCAACATGCATCTATGCTGCAGGGCTGTATAATACAGTATAGTACAGCCATTCATCTTCCCTCTACCTCCCCTTAGCTGGCCTACATGCCCCTTAATGATCGCTGGCTTGGTGCAGATCCAGCACTAGTATGTACACAGCACTCTGGCAGGGAGATGACAAGCGTTCAGTGATCTGCCTTTGATGGGTAGCCAACAATGGGTACTGATGTGACACAGTCTATAAGCACTCTCCCATACCTCCCAAGTTAAAGTAAAGTAAGAGGAGTAGCAATTTGCTTAGCATGACACACGCACATTTTTACATTGGCCCTGCCCTAGTAAGATATGTATACATGAATATACTGCCATTGTGCCATGCAGTTCTGAGTGTCATACTTTACCCCGATAGTGTCATACAGTGCCCGTGTAAAGCCAAAAAGCACCTACATAGTGCCATACTGTGCCTACATATAATGCATACATAATGCCATCCTGTGTTCACATAATGCAATATAGTGGCAATATATTGTCTTACTTTACCAACAGAGAGGCATACGGTACCCACATACTGTAGTGCCATACTTGGGCCACATAGTGCCATATAGTGTCCACATCTGGCCAAATAGTGCAATGCTTAGTCTACATAGTGCCAAACAGTCCCACATAGTGCAATACTGTGCCTAAAAAGCACCAAATAGTACCAAAACTTCACCAGATAAGCACCGCTAACCACAATGACTAAGTATCCTCATCACAAAGCCAGATACCACTTCCCTCCGTCTCAATTAAACGCTGAAGATAATCTCTCCTGCATTCAGTTTGCTGCAGCCATAAAGCTAGTAATATCTCATTCACATTACTAGTTTTACTAAAAAAAAATGTCCTCAAGTCCTCCCAGTTGTCGGGACATTTAAAACTTGGGGTTTATTATTATAAAATTATTGTACAGTTCTTGTATTTCTAGTAGCACCCCCTATTATGGCCAATGAAAATATAAAAAAACAGACACCTGAACAGCCCCTTAAGGCCATTACACACACAGTTTTGATGAAGTTTTTGTGGCAGTTTTTAACTCAGCTTTTTGAGTAAAATGCCAGAAGTAGATCCGAAAGGAAGGAAATGTATAAAGAAAAGACTTAGGGCACATTCAGACGTGGCTGAATTGCTGTTGAATTCCGCTGCCAACAGTCCGCAAAGGAATTCTGCAGCAGCCGTTTTTTACATTGGTTTCTATAAATTTTTAGGTAACTTAGTTCAGACGTTACGGAAAATAACTGTGCAGAATTTAGGCTGCGGTGCAGAATTTTCCCTCCGCAGCATGCACATTTTGTTGCAGGGAAGAAGTGGAATTTCACTGCGGATTTCAGCCTTTGCAATGCAAAAACTGAAATCTGCGGCAAGTTCGCTGTGATATCCACAACGTCTGAATTACTGGTCCATTATGCAAATGTTGGTGCAGATTTGCAGCGGAAAAATTCTGCCACGTCTGAAAGTGCCCTTATGCATCTACTTTCTTTTGTGTCCACTTTTGTGTTTTGCTAAACAAAAAACTAAGCCAAAAACTGCCACAAAAACTGCGACAAAACTGTCTGTGTGATCCTGGCCTTGAACAAGTTAGCATTTTTCTGCCCAGAAGGTCAGTTATTTATTTTATTTATTTTTTAAACCAGAAGGGAAAATTAGTTTAGAGTGAGGCAGTGGATAATACACCATAGCTATCAAAATGTGGGGTTCTGTAGGCTTTTGCAATGCAATTATTTCAGTATAAAATGATGAGTAATGCATTTGATTGTTTGACATTTGTACAATAATAGGAACAAAGCCGGCAGCCCTGATTCTGCATGATCTCTCTCCATTTTTTTTGTACATTTGCTAAAATTATGCATGATTAACTTTTATTATCCCATAGAATATTATACAGTCCGTTTTTTCTCATTTGGTCTAAAAGTATTGAACAATTTCCAGGAAGAACAATTTATGGTTTTGGTGCTTAAAGAACCTTAGGTGATATAGAAGACTTTTAATCGAGTATTAACAAAAAAGCAATTTTGGATGTTGTGTGTAAAATAGAATAATTTAATCTCTAATCATTTTTCCAAATAACCTTCATTTACCCTATAATATTTTTAAACTGAGAACTGATAATTTCAATTTACTAATTTGTTGAGGAAATATTGCACAGACCCTTCATTTATGTGAATAAAGGAAGCAATTAGAAAACCATCTTCTTCTTTTCGAGTCCAGCAGGTAATCAGAATATAACCTTGCTGTGTCTTCTGCCCTATACAATCTTACACTGTAAGTAATTACTGTCCATTTTCATAATACATAACATGGCCAAAAGTATGTGAACACCTGAACATCACACCTATATGAGCCTGTTGTACATCACATTCTAAAACGATGGACATTAGTATAGAATTAGTCCCCTTTATGGTGCTCCACTCTACTGAAAAAAGATTTCCGGTAGATTTTGGAACAAGGCTAAAGACCTTCACATCCATTAGCCACGAATGACTTGCTGTCTGTGTTCCTAGTAAACTCAAAATATTTTATGTGGTTAAGACCAGGACTCTGTTTAGTAGTCAGTTTCTGCCACACCAAGCAGGAAACCAGTATTTTATGGATCTCACATAGTCATGCTGAAACAAGAAAGGTCCTTCCCCAAAATGTTGTCTCAAAATGAAAAGCCCACAGTTCTATAGAATTTTATTGTATATTATTATATATAACATTAAAGGGGTTGTCCGAAACTATAAAAATGAAATCGGCTACTAGATATGTTATAAAATAAAAAAAAGAAACACTACTTACCTGTTAAATCTCCTGCAGTTCCAGTGCCGAGGCACCATTGATCCCTGCTGGTATTTGTTTATTTGTCCTGCAGTGGTGACGTGCCGTACATCCATGTGACCTCTGGAGCCAATCACTTACCTCATCTCCGCTGAGGCCAATGATTGGCTTCAGTGGTCACGTGGATGTATGGCACGTCACTGCAGGACAAGTAAACAAAGATCGACGAGGAACACTGGATCAGTGCTGGAGTGGCAGGGAGCAGTGTCTTACATACACTCCTGGCAGGGGGCAAATTTGAATAACAGAAAATGTTATATTTTGTTACTAGATTAGTATGAACCCTTTTACTAATAGTATTTGTTTATGGAGATTGCATCATTTTATGCTTAAAGTGGTATTCCCATCATGTGATCTTACGGCCTAGCAATAGGATATGACATAACATTCTGTGGAGATCTGACCTCTGGGACACCTGCCGATCCGGGGAAGGAAGGGATCGTGGTTCCATTTACTGTTCTGCTGCACAACGGTGCTATAAGTGAATGGGTCAGTTTTGCAGTTCCCTGTACAATGGGTGGCTGGGAGCAGCGCTGTGCAAGGAAACACTGAGAAGGAGATTCAGTGCTTTATTCTATGGTTCATTGGGGTCCCGGCAGTTGGACCCCCACTGATTAATAAATTATGGCATTTCCTAGCGATCTGCCATCACTTACTATGGTGGGAAAACCCCTTTTATTGTATTCACCTCATAGGAATGACATGGCTAAAACAATGCAACCCATTAGACTGTAACCCCACGTTTCTTTGTGTTTTTTGCATTTTTTAGTAGAAACCATAAATATATTTTTGTCATTTAAAAAGAAATTAAAAAAATTGCAGAAACAAAACAGCAGTAAAATTGCAACAAATTTTAATTAGAGGGCAGGTCCACATATATTTTTTCATGAAAAATATTATTTATATCCTAGACTGTTACAGTTGAGTAGATTTCTAACTTGTAATTGTAAATGTAATTTTCCCAGTGTAACATTTCCTTTTATTAATGACATTGGCGTTATGCTTACTAGTATTTACATTTTACCCTGAATTTCTCCACTACGTTATGATTGAAAAAGAATAGGTGTGTTATTTCAGAGTCTTATCAGATTGTGAATGAAAAATGCTCTTTGTTCTGTATGGTAATCTGTACGTACATATAACATCTAAGCTTGGTAATAAAAAACAAAACAAAAAACAAATCAAGTGCACAGCACATTGGAAAGCAACGCTACAAAGCGAACTTAGACCCCAGACCACAAAATTAATCTAGACCTCAAAAAAATAATTAACCTACAATTAATTTAGACCCCAGACCTACAATTAAGTCTGACCTGACTCCGGAACAGACTCCAAAATAAATTCAGACCCCAGACCAGAACCCTAAATCTACTTACCACTCCTTTCTCACTGTTCCTCTTCACGGGTTCTCTTCACAAAGCGTCCTGACACTGGCCAGTGTCAGGACCTAGTACGGCAGCAGCCGAAGATAAAGAGGACCCGGGATCAAGGAGCAATAAGTGATGTTATAAAAGCCAATATATAATATTCGGTGCTGGGCCCCTTGAGTACACATACCCCATAGGAGCCACTGTGGCTGCTACGGCAGTAAGTACGCCGCTGTTTCTAACGTCACAGTTTATTTCGACTGTACTGTGACATAAATGTATGCATTATCTTTCAGTTGTATCACTGTTTATTACCTCTGTACTGTGATTCTAATGCATGCATTGTCCCTGTATTATGGAGAGGTTGTCCAATTTCATCAAAATGTTGTTATTTTTTCTATCATTAAAAGTTATAAAATTTTCCAATATACTTTCTGTATTAATTCCTCAAGGTATTCAAGATCTCTGCTTGTTGTTATTCAGTAGAAAAATTCGAAATCGCCTCTTATTGATTTCAGTGGGAGGCGGAGGCATATTTTCCCGTAAGCGTTTTTTACGGGAAAAAAACACCTCCGCCTCCCATTGAAAGTGTCATGTCCTTTCTTCTGGCTTTCCCATCTCTGACCTCCCATTGGTATCAATGGGAGGCAGCAAAAGCGCTTTTTTGCGGCGGTTTTTGCCTGAGGTGCTCAACGGCTGCGGCCAAAAAACGCAGCAAAAGCCGCGGCAAGTGTTTTGCTGGCAGGTCAAAATGTGCCTCAAAATTCCCGTAGAAACTCTGTGTGAACTAGGCCTAACTGTTAGCTGTGACATCACTATGTTTATTATCCCTGTTCTGTGATATTAGCTGTGATGTCTATTATCCCTGTTCAAATTAACCCCTGTCGTTTTTATTGGTACCATTTTGGGATACATGAGACTTTTTGATCACTTTTTGTTCAATTTTTTGGTGGAGTTAGGCCTCGTTTACACGAGCGTGATATACGTCCGTGCGACGCGCGTGCTTTTCACGCGTGTCGTACGGACCTATGTAAGTCTATGGGGGCATGCAGACAGTCCGTGAGTTTTGCTCATCGTGAGTCCGCTGAAAAAAAACTCACGACATGTCCTATATTTGTGCGCTGTTCGCGCATCACGCACCCATTGAAGTCAATGGGTGCGTGAAAATTACGCAGGTCTCACGGAAGCACTTCCATGCGAACAGCGTGATTCGCGCAACAGCTGTCAAACTCTGAATGTAAACAGAAAAGCACCGCATGCTCTTCTGTTTACAAACATCCAAATGGAGTGCCATAATGATGGCGGCTGTGCGAAAATCACGCAGCCACGCATCATACGCTGATGACACACGGAGCTGTTAAGTGCATTTTGCGGACGCAAAATGCTGCGTTTTTTGCGTGCACAAAACGCACACGCTCGTGTAAACCAGGCCTTAAGGTGACAAAAATACAGCAGTTTGAGTGTTTTAAATTTTTTTCATGCCGTTCACCGAGAAGGTTAAATAACACTAAATTGTACTAGTTCTTACTTTTATGGATGTGGCAATAGTTGTGTTAACTTTTTCTTTTTTTTAACATTTCTTTAGGAAAAAAAATGGGAAAAGGTTTTTTTTCACTTTTATTATTTTTTTTTTTTTATTCTAACTTTTTTTTACCCATTTTAATAGTCCCCCTGAGGGACTTGAACCGGCGATCGTTGGATCGCTGGTACAATACACTGCAATACTAATGTATTGCAGTATATTGTCATTTTTACAGGCTTTGACGTGGAGTTTTTTTATTTATTTTTTTATAAACAGGTCAGTCAGTATGTTTGGTGTAACTTTATAATTATTAAAAATAATTTTTACTTTTTGAGATAGAACTGCTCTGTATTATGTATACAAAGCAGCTGTATCTAGCGCTAAATCCTGTTCCGTGAAAGCGGGTCAGACACGCAGGATCCACCTATTATTTATCACATCTAAGTTCATAGTACCTTTCAATCCATTGCAGGACAAGTGAGGGGACTCTCAAAATAGTTGGAGTGCCTGCTCCTTTCCCCCTATAAGTGTATAAAGTAGGCCTCCTTCTCACATGTAGAATACTCACCTCATCCGGGCTACAGGACTTTCACCAGAGGAAACTGGAATATTCCAATTTCTTGAATCCCGATGAATATCTAGCTCATGGTACCTTTAAACTCTTGTGAGACTGGGGTTGGAATCTGGGAGAGTCTCGCTGAATCTAAGACAATTGGTCATTGTGATTACGGTACATAATTTGTGAAACGCCGGCGACGTGTACCGCCAGTCCCCGCCGCCGGTTCTCATACCTGCTTCTTCTGTCTACCTCGCCTCCTGCTTGTGGCTGTGTCTTCCCTAGGGCTCGTGCATGCTCTCTGGCTGCATCTTAAAGGCCAAGCACGCATTGCAAAATTCCACAAACCAATCCCTGATTGCTCCTGGACTATATAAGGCACATCCTCAGTTCATCTGGTGCCTGAGCAACTTTGGTGCAACCTAGATGTGTCCTGCAAAGGTTCCTGTTTGCATCCTGATTCCAGTCTGCACCTGCTATCTGTTTTTAGCCTGTATCCAGCTATGTGTTACCAGCCTGTATCCAGCTATCTGCTACCAGCCTGTGTCCTGCTATCCGCTACTAGCCTGTGTCCTGCTATCCGCTACTAGCCTGTGTCCTGCTATCCGCTACTAGCCTGTGTCCTGCTATCCGCTACTAGCCTGCGTCCTGCTATTCGCTACCAGCCTGCATCCAGCTACCCACTGCGTCTGCATCCTGTTACCTACCATCAGTCTTTGTCCTGCTGTCTACTGCCAGTCTGTATCCAACTATCTGAGGCGAGCCTGTGGCGTCCTGCCTATTACGAACTGTGTCTTCTGATCCTCACACATCTGCCAAGGTATCATCTGCCAGTGCCTGTACCCTCGGTGTGCTACACTGTTGTACCATGGTCTGAAGGGCCAGCCGCTACTCACACCGGGACCTCAAGAGGTAACGACTTTGTAGTCTCCCGCGGAAAAGTTCAGATCCCTGTACGGGGGTTAAAGAGTGAAGACCGGGGAGGCTACTTAGATAACGCCCTTGGAGGTAGCCATAATTCAAACCAGTGGAGTAGCCCAGTGGGTTTACAACCCAGGGTGGGAAGCGCCACTGTTTTTGGCCCTTCACAGCCTCATAATAACAGCCTGCGGCCGCCCCAGTGCCCGATCATCACTACAGATGGTCGGGTACCTGGCTCTTCACAGCACCCCTGGTGGCGGTGGGTACCGGGATAATAATGGGGCGTTAGTTGCAGCCTTTTTACTGGCTAACACTAAGCCCCACCTTAGCAATCAGACAACTGGCATTACCAAGGCGCTAATAAAGTATTAAGAAAAAACACAGAGACATAAGAAAATAGTTTTTATTGAAATAAAAACTTCCCCACACAACCCTCTTTGACCATTACATTTTAAAAAAAAACTTAGATCATAGAAGTAGTCCAACGAATCTACAGCATAGTCCAAACGGTCCAGCGTAATCTGCAAAACAAAAAAATAAAGTTAGTAATATGAAGAAAAAAAAACTTCTCACCTCGAGTGACTTCTGTCTTTCCCTGCGCTGCAATAGAAACTAGACGTCAATGAAAGATAATTCCCCTTCATGTAACTCTGCTACCTGTCTTCTGAAAAGTCATCCACCACAGGGAAAAATATTTCCCCATCATGTCTGATTCCCAGGTGTTTCTTTGTGGTACTCCGCCATGGGGAAACATTTTTCCCTGTACCAGAGTTACACAGCTGGAAAAAAAAATCCCCATCATGTAACTCTGCTACCTGTCAATTGAAAAGTCATCCACCACAGGGTCTCCCTCTTGACTTTCATTGTTCTCAGCCTTTTGGTTTGTCCTGCAGCTGCTGCCGTGATGAGCAAATGTTATACCCAAGTTAGGAAAAGTAACATAAAGACGACATAACCTGATCCATAATATCTGTGATATCCATAGTTTTTTTTTTGTAAGTCTAGAGATCCGCAGTGAGAATGTGCTCTTGTTATTTGAAGAAGGATCTGGCCGTGATTTAATGTGCTTTTGTGGGATACTGGGCGTGGTTGGGGGTGTGGCTTAAATGCCCCTCTTTTCCGAATTCAAAAGTCGGGAGGTCTGCTAATACTGTAACACTTAATTTCCCCAGTTGTGGTGCTGTAGGGAAATTTAACACTTACTGCCAAGTTTCCCCACAGATTACAGATGATCGCTAGAGATACCATCAGGGGAACAATTTGTGATCAAATTTAGGGAACCATGTAACAAGTAAGGATTTTCCAAAGCGAGCAACCCCTTTAATATATTTAGTTATGATAAGCCTGTATTGCATTGTTTAGCTCCAGTGACAGGGGCGTAGCTATAGAGGGTGCAGAGGTAGCAGTCACACCTGGGTCTTGGTGCCCGAGGGAGCCAAAAGCTTCTATACCACATAAAAAGACAGCAGTTTTATAAAGGGCAGATGGTAGGTGGGTGGCCCTGTTACAAACTTTACATTGGTGCCCAGGAGCTTCAAGTTACACCTCTGTGCAGTGATCACATTTATTGAAACAATTTTCAGCTATCTTTCATACCAGGAGAACTGGAATTTGCCAATCACAACATATATAGACGCTAGTCATTGCATGTATGCACAAATATTGCCATGGGAATAGTTTAAGGTTCTCTAGGTGGAGGGAGTTACATTGCATATAAAAACAACAACAACATAGGTAAGTACAAACATGGGAACTTATCACGCTGGTTACACTTCTAAATTACATCTCCATTTGTGCATGATTTCTGAAAACAAGGAAGACTTAAAACATAAAGGAGTGGTGTGTTCCAGTGTGATCATTAGAAACATGACAAGATGTGGCAGGTTGTGGCATAGTGATGTGTTACGCAGAACCTGCACACTCCTTAGAGCTGCCGTGTAGGTGGATCAATATAAAAACATCCAATTTTACTATACCATATAAGTAGTGTAATAAATTCCATCAGGAGTATTCATTCCAGGTTTGCATTGTGTGGATGATACGAGCTAAATAAGAACTAAAGTAAGTATCAAGTTAAAAGGAAAATACTAGTAAGTGGAATTCCTTTAATCTGACACCCAATAATCTAGAAGTGATAATTCAGCACTTGTTTCCAGCATAGAACTACATAATATAACTACATTTTACAAGGCCAGAACAATCAGACTGAGCAAAGAAAAACAAAAAACAACAACAACAAAACACAACGATTATGAGATATTGCTACGTTGGTTTCTCACATAGCGTTTTTGGCAGCGTTTTTACCTGGCGTTTTTTGTACTAACGCTGCAGCCAGATGTTAGCGGAAAGCCTGTAGTGAAATATAAAACACACCACAAACAATGTTATTTTATTTGTGCCGTTTCCTTTAGCCTTTTGGAACGGTTCTAAGGTCAGTGATGTTTTTTTTTCAAAATGCAGCATACTCGAAGTATGGATTTTTCCCATAGGCTTCGCTAGTAGACTTAAAAAAAACGCATGTTACAAATGTAATGAATAGGAAAAAAAAGCCACCAACAACGCTCGTAAGAAAAAATACAACGAAAAAGGCTTGAAATTCATTAAAAAAAAAAAAAGGACTGAAAAAAGTATGTGATGGAGGCCTCAGTCTTTTGTATAAGCATTTATTTATTTATTTTTTTAACTCTCGGACAACCCCTATAAATATTGCAATACCAGACATAGTCCATGGTCAGAAGTGGCAATGTTTCTGGGGAAAAAAGTTGACTTTTTTTTTTCTAATCTTATAACTCCCTTTACGTTTTTTCCCAAGTAAGGATTCTTTTTACACTCGCCAAAATGGGCCGTAAAAACGAGCACCTATCAGCCGATGAACGAGCATTTGCTTGTTCATCGGCTGATCGTTGCCCTGTTTACACGGAGCAATGATCGGGAATGAGCATTCATATGGACCCTTGTTTGCCCGACCATTGGCCCGTGTAAAAGGACCGTTAGGTTATATTGGTAGAATTTTGTCTACAGTCTTGCATTGTGTTTTCTTATTTATCTTGGGGTATTCATCAATGGGGGATTATAACAGCCCAGCTACCTACACAGGAGTCTTCTGTATAAATATTCTTCTGATATCTAAAAGAGAGAAAAAAAAATGTATACAGAATGTTCAGATCCTGACTGATCCAGATAAACTATTTATTTCTAATAATCATGAGGAAGCACGAGTCAGGGGAACTCCCAAAATCACAGTATTTCGGTCCCAACAAGTATGATTTTGGAGGTGTTGTGTGAAATTAAGTCTCACAGAATTCACATATTTGATTTAGAATTATGCTTTAAATCATATATTGTACCCTAAGGGCACATTCACACGTGGCGGTATTTCGGTTGAATTCCGCCACTTCTGAACATGGCCTAAAAGAGTGATTTCCTCTAAATGATTAGGGGGCGATACCAGCTCCTTTATTAGGTTGATCATTGATGAATTTTGTTACATTGTCTTGTTTCCTATTTTGTGTTTATTTAAATTTATGAAGTATGGATACAGATGTGTTTGTTGAAGCTATAATGCAAAGAATACACATAATAGCCCTGAGGCGTATGTATGTTGTCTTAGTTTATGTTCTAACTTGAAAATGTTATTATTATTATGCCATTTGTTTAGAAATGTTTTGTAACTCTCTAATTATTTGGGCTTTTGTTCCTTCCTCAGATTTGTTTCTTTAAACTTGCTTGGTGAGAACTATTTGTTTCCCAGAAAATGTTAGAAGATTGCTGGTGGCATGTTGCTGCAATTCATTCAAGCTGCCTGTAGAGTGCGCTGTTCCCCTGACAATGCATCATAGTGGAAAAAGCCATAAACAATTTTACACCACTTGACAAAATATTGCAAGAAGTGGGTTATGCTCGGCTTAAGTTCAAAGCGTAGGAGAAACAGCTTGCAGTCTTGGGTATAAATTCTAATTATAACCCATTCTTGCTGTTAAGAAAACCCAAAGTTAAAATTTATGTAAAACCAACTAATCGGTTAAATCAACCTAAAGTAAGAATGGTAATAAAGTACGATGAAATGAAATGACATTTTACATTTGCTGGCATTTGTTTCTTTCACTTACACAAATAGTAAATACTAAATTCAAATTAAAGACGGAATTATCCCACTGCGTCAATATGTGGTTAAGTTGGGTAGCACCCCAATTTTTCTTTAGGACCCCAATGCCTCATATTTACCCATATCAAATCCATATCATTCAAGTATGAAAACAAATTAAAAAGAATTACCCATATCAGTCGTGGTGAGGCCTGGGGATAGTAGCAAGCATCCCGTGTGACACTAAATCAGGGAAAAATCGAGGGACAGAGTCTAGGGCATTTAGCAATTTTCACCTTAAAACTATTCTCACAGGGTATGGACTTTGTGCAGGGAATCTTTTGATCATGTCCGTGGAATCATTTCCAATAGCAACTGCCGTCAGCCTGCATATGGTATTTTCTAAGTACCTGAGATTAATAAGAGCATACAAATACAAATCAGAGGTGAGGGCTGGTAGATTACATGCAACATGATAAAATAGATACAGGTCTTGGTCAAGCAGCGATCCCAAAGCAGAGTCGGGAAACAGTCTGGATCAAATCCAAAATAGCAAACTGCAAACGCCTTCACAAGTGAACATGAACCACAGATCCATCATCCATGGCAAGGTGTGACAGTTCTGAGCAGGTTTATATAATCAGAGGTGATCAGCCACAAGCTGTCCCTTTAAGATGTAGCAGAGCTGGCATGCTTGCCGCAATAGCAAGGCCAGCGTCAGCGAGACAAAGAAAGTGATGTCAGCCGCCGATGTCCCATTATCAATACTGATACTGTTTGTTATTAATTTTCTATGAATTATCCTAAACATATTAACTATATATAACTATATTACGGAGATATTCCCCCCTATAAGCAATGCTTCTAGAGGGAATAGCTCAGTAAAAAAGTTTCTAATTGAACAAGTCCCTTTTCTTTTTCTGCCAGATTTAAATGGAATCTATTGAAAAAACAACAACCACCTCTGTATGAAATCGGAGGCAGGCAAAGATACAGTGTGGCTCCAGAGAAGTATATGGGCACCGTATGACACCGCATTACAGCTCCATACAACTCTTAGGGTATGTTCACACGGCTTATTTTCGGCTATTTTTCGGGCCGTATACAGCCGAAAAATGGCCGAAAAATCGGAAGCAGAACGTCTCCAAACATCTGCCCATTGATTTCAATGGAAAAAATGTTCTGTTCTGTTCCGACAGGGCGTTTTTTTACGCGGCCGTTTTGAAAAACGGCTCCGTAAAAAAACGCCCGCAAAAAAGAAGTGCATGTCACTTCTTGAGATGTTTTTGGAGCCGTTCTTCATAGACTCTATAGAAAAACAGCTCCAAAAACGTCGGTGAAAAACGCGAGTGGCTTTAAAAACGTCTAAAAATCAGGAGCTGTTTTCCCTTGAATTCAGCTCCATATTTTCATACGCTTTTTAGTAAGCGTGTGCACATACCCTTAGGTTGTACCGAGCTGTGATATGGTAATGTACATGAGCCCTTATTTTCGCAATCCCGGAAGTTGAAGATATCTTACGTCTTAACACATGGGACAATGCAGTTATACTTGCTTTTACACTTGTGCAAAAATTGCCATAGACTTAAGCCTCATGCACACGACCATCATTTTTATCTGCAATTACGGATCCGTAATTGCGGATTAAATATTGAGCCATTCATTTCTATCGGCCAAAGGACACCTTCCCGCATATTTACGTGTGTGCGTCCGGACCATAGAAATAACCCGCATTTACGGACCATTTACACTTATTGCTATGAGCACAGTCCGCAAATGCGGGTGACACTCCACGACCCATCCACGGCCCGTCCGTGCAGTATTTACTGACTGTAAATACTGAACGGTCGTGTGTATGAGGCCAAACAGAGCATTTTCAATTCTTTCTTGCCTTAAACTTGTGAAAATTATGCTCCAATTTTTCTTACAGTAGCTTTACAAGCTTTCATACTGTCAGCGATTCGACTGTAGCTCCAAATCAAAGCATATAATGCATCTTTACATGTAGCGACTATTTGAAATTGCGATGAATGTGATTAAGGCCTTATTTACACTGACGTGTTATACGTCCGTGTGACGGCCATTAAAACAACAGCCGTCACACGGACCTATGTAATTCAATGGGTCCGTTCACACGGCCGTTGTATTAACGGACCGTGTGAAGGGTCCATGAGAAAATAGGACATGTCCTAATGCTTCACGCATCCCCCATAGACTCTAGTCTACTGGGGCTGCGTGATATCGCGTCTTGCAGCGCAGAGCACAGATGCACCTTGGATGGGAAAAACAGCCGTTTTTCTCATCCGAGATGCGCAACGCTCGTGTGAATAAGGCCTAAGTTGAAATGGAAGTTCCATGGTAAATGATCATACAATCAACATTTTTAGCAAAATTCTAAAAAATTTGTTAGCAAAATGTTTAAATACGGATGTAGTCATCTTGTAGTCTTATCTTACTTGTTATTGAAGTGTTATTGAAGTGTGTGAAGCCACCCTTAGTTATTACATAGTACTGTTTTTTACAAATCTATAATACAACACCCATGACTGCTATTGGTCCATACTGTGCCTGCGTACTTCTGATTTTATTACAAAGTTAAACTATCTACCATTGAATTCCATATTATGGAGATATGGCCTCATGAAGGCACCATATGCTGACACCGAGTGGCTTTGGCTCCACAGTACACTTCCAAAGGTACTTTGCCATACAGGATTTGTGCAAATACTTTGACATGCGCATGGACCTTTGTTTTTAATGGTGATTTTTATTTTTTTATTTTAGGTGGAAATATTTTTTTATGTTTTTTCATACTCCTTACCATATTGTGAGTCATCATAAAGATCATCAAGTAAGACTATGATACTGCAAAATCCAATGCAACCATTAGAAGTCCTTTCTTTGTTAGGAACATTTATAGGAAGTGTTTTAACTTTTTATAATTTAATAAGAATGTTGACAGTCATTATATCATTGTAACATTGTAATTATTTGTAGAGCACATTGACGGTAGTGGTTGTGGATTAAGAGTAGCTGATCAAGTATGTGTGTGTTTGGGACATTCTGATTGAAAGAAAGTTACTGAATGCATCTCATCATTGTTTTCCATTGTAATACAACAGGATTAGCAAATCGGCCTCATGCACACGACCGTAAAAACTCCCGTTATTACGGGTCGTAATTACGACCCGTAATAACGGGCTCATAGACTTCTATTGGCGACGGGTGCCTTCCCGTTTTCTCACGGGAAGGTGCCCGTGCCGTTGAAAAAGATAGAACATGTCCTATTTCAGGCCGTAATAACGGCACGGACAGTCCATAGAAGTCTATGGAGCTCTCGTAATGACGGGTGGCTACATGTGTGCACCCGTCATTACGGCAGCGTTGCTAAGCGACGTCAGTAAATAGTCACTGTCCAGGGAGCTGAAAGAGTTAACTGATCGGCAGTAACTCTTTCAGCACCCTGGACAGTGACTACCGATCAGTATAAACCTGTAAAAAATAAAAATAAAAGACGTTCATACTTACCGAGAACTTCCTGCTTCCTCCAGTCCGGTCTCCCGCCTGTTGCCTTGGTGACGCGTCCCTCTCGACATCCGGCCCGACGTCCTGGATGACGTTTCAGGCCATGTGACCGCTGCAGCCAATCACAGGTCAATCACAGGCTGCAGCGGTCACATGGACTGCCGCGTCATCCAGGGATGTCGGGCTGGATGTGAAGAGAGGGACGCGTCACCAAGACTGATGCAATCTGATATTATGAATCATTTTACCATTCAGTTTGAATGAGTTGTAAAAGTAAGCAATGAGAAATGAGCTAACAAAAAGTCACAAATGTGAGCTTAGCTTTTAGTTTACTTTGAAAAAAGTAATTGTCTCTACAAATATTATTATTATTATTATATACAGTAACAATTTAACAATTATTTGTTAAAAAAACACAGTAGTTTTATCGATTATTATTCTGCAACATAATACACTTACATCCGGGCACATTACACCCATGCACATTAGATCAAGTATTATGTAAAAATTCACTGAATGACCGTGGTCTGGGAGTCTGGATATTTGGGATAAGGGTGTGCAGATGTATCAGTCTGACTTCCTGTACCCTATCCATGTTGTAACATGTCCACAGAGGATGTGCTAGAAGGAATAAACTGAGTGGGATCTGGAAAGAAAAACTGTGTGGGAGCAAGTGTGGTGTCCATGATTTCATTCATTGAGCAATAACCCGGCCCCAGTCTTGTATGATATTGATTTAGCACTATTAAATTTTACAAAATTCATAGGAACCGGTTATTCATTAGATTGATTACATAAGACTGACAATTAAATCTAGGTGTCTTGATATCTTACTAGAAATGATATGTTGGTTTCCCAATCCATGATTCTTTACTCAAATGCAGATGTGAGAACAGTTTTGACAGTTTTTAGATACATATACTGTATAGTTTGATTAGACCACAGCATGTGAACCCCACCTTTTTTCTGTCAAACATAAATGGTGCTCTCAGGACCCTCTACCCATTATCAGCACTTTAGGGATACCTCAGAAGATGTTTGGCCCCACAATTGCCTCTATTAAGCCCTTCAGGACCAAGCTCATTTTGGCCTTCAGGACCAGCACCATTTTTTCAAATCTGACGTGTCACTTTATGTAGTAATAACTCTGGAATGCTTTTACCTATCCAAGCAATTCAGAGATTGTTTTCTCGTGACATATTGGACTTTATGTTAGTGGAAAAATGTGGTCGATAAATTCATAGCTTATTTGTGAAAAACAACAAAATGTAGAGAAAATGTTTAAAAATTATGATTTTTCTAAATTTAAATGTATCTGCTTGATAGCAATACTACCCAAAATAGTTACTAATTAACATTTCCCATATGTCTACATTATGTTAGCATAGTTTTTTGAACATCCTTTTATTTTTCTAGGATGTTACAAGGCTTAGAACTTTAGCAGCAATTTCTCACATTTTCAAGAAAATGTCAAAAGGCTTTTTTTTAAGGGACCAGTTCAGTTCTGAAGTGGCTTTAAGGGGCCCATATATTTGAAACAATTATAAAACACCCAATTTTAAAAACTGCACCCCTCAAAGTATTCAAAACAGCATTCAGAAAGTGTTATAACCCTTCAGGCGTTTCACAGGTATTAAAGCAAAGTAGAGGTGAAATTTACAAATTTCATTTTTTTTTTTTTTTTTTTTGCAGAAATGCATTTGTAATGCATTTTGTTCTGTAACATAGAAAGTTTTACCAGAGAAACACAACTCAATATTTTTGTCCCAGATTCTGCAGTTTTTAGAAATGTCCCATATGTGACTCTAGTGTGCTAATGGACTGCAGCACAGGCCTCGGGAAGCAAAGGAGCACCTAGTGGATTTTGGGGCCTCCTTTTTTTTAAGAATATATTTTAGGCACCATGTCAGGTTTGAAGAGGTCTTGTGGTGCCAAAACAGTGGAAACCCCCCAAAAGTGGCCCCATTTTGGAAATGACACCCCTCAAGGAATGTATCTAGGGGTATAGTTAGCATTTTGACCCCACAGTTTTTTTGCTAAATTTATTTGAATTAGTCTGTAAAAATAAAAATGTATTCTGAAAAAATATAGAATTTTCAAATTTTTCAAAGGAATAAAAGAGAAAAAGTACCCCAACATTTGTAAAGCAATTTCTCCTGATTACGGCAAAGCTCCATATGTGGTCATAAACTGCTATTTAGACCCACGACAGGGCTCAGAAGGGAAGGAGCGCCATTAGGATTTTGGAGTGCAGATTTTGCTAGAATGGTTTTCGGTGCCATGTTGCGTTTGCAACGCACTGGAGGGACCAAAACAGTGGAAACCCCATAAAAGTGACCGCATTTTGGAAACTATACCCCTCAAGGAAGTTTTCTAGGGGTATAGTTAGCATTTTGACCAAACAGGTTTTTTTTGCTGAATTTATTGAAATTAGTCTGTGAAGATGAAAAAGCGAAAATCGCTGAGAAGTTACCCCATTTTGGAAACTACGCCCCTCGAGGTATTTATCATGTGCCTGGACATATGACCGGGCTTAGGAGTGAAAGAGCACAATGCCCATTTGAGGCCTATTTTGGTGATTTTCGCAGCATTGGCCCACAATTGTAGGGCTCTGAGGTCAAATAGTAAAACAAACCCCCAAGTAGTAACCTCTATTTTGGAAACTGCACCCCTGAAGGTGTTTTGTTAAGGGGTGTAGTGAGCATTTTTACCCCACAGAGTTTTATTTTATTTATTAGAATTGAACGCTCAGCGGATGGTGCAAAGTGAAAATTTAAATTTTCCACTGATATGCCATTTTAGTGCCCAATATGTAGTGCCCAGTTTGTGCCACTGCAGACAAATATCTCATAAACTGTTAAGTGGGTTCTCCCGGGTATGGCGATGCCACATAAGTGGACGTAAACTGCTGTTTGTGCATGCTGCAGGGTTCAGAACGGAGGGAGCACCATTTGACTTTTGGAGTGCAGATTTTGCTTGGTAGTTGTTCTGTTTGGGGTATTGCTGGTATTTGAGTTTATAATGTGGGGGCATATGTAATCTGTGCGGAGAACATCAGGGCATAATAAGAGGGTATAATAATGGGGTAAATAAATAATAATCCACAGATGTAAGACCAGTGTCGCACTGATAAATGGTGCTCAATCTTATCCCTCTTTTAGAACACTCTGCACATTTTGTGTTGTCATATTCTGAGAGCCAGAACTTCTTTATTTTCTTCTCCACCGGAGCTGTGTGAGGGTTTATTTGTTGCGGGACTAGTTGCAGTTTTCGTTGCTGCCATTTTGGGGAGCATTCGATTTTTTTTTAGCACTTTTTATTCAATTTTTTATTCAATTCTGACAATGTTTTTTATTATTTTTTTTTTACGGCGCTCACCTTGCGCTAAAAATTACCTATTTACTTTATTCTGTGGGTTGATATGATTATGACGATACCAAATTTATATAGTTTTTATAAATATTTTACAGCGTTTATACAATAAAATCACTTTTTTTTAAAAAAAACATTTATTTTTTTGTATCACCATATTCTGAGAGCCATAAGTTTTTTATTTTTCAGTCAAAAAAGCTGTGGGAGGGCTTGTTTTTTGCGGGACGGGCTTTTGTTTTTATTGGTACAATTTTGGGGTACATGCAACATTTTGATTACTTTTTATTCTGTTTTGGGAGGGGTGGTAACCAAAAAACAGCGATTCTGTAATTTTTTATTATTGAATTTTTTTACGGTGTTATTCGTGCGGGGAAAATAACATAATATCTTTAGAATTTGAGTCATTACGGATGCAACGATACTAACTATGTTTACTTTTTTTTATACGTTTTCAGTTTAATTTCAGTAATATCATATGCTGACGCCCCACGGAGCTGTTAAGTGCCTTTTGCGCAGGCAAAACGCCACGTTTTTTGCGTGCGCAAAAAGCACACACTCGTGTGAACCCAGCCTTATTATGGTAAAAAAAAAGGCTGTTATTGTTTTTTTAACTTGAAACTTTTTTACTTATTTACATTTT
Source organism: Rhinoderma darwinii (assembly GCF_050947455.1). Lineage (NCBI taxonomy): Eukaryota > Metazoa > Chordata > Amphibia > Anura > Rhinodermatidae > Rhinoderma > Rhinoderma darwinii. The sequence continues at coordinate 39,902,029 of NC_134697.1, read as the reverse complement.
TATTAACTTTCTTTTAACTTTTTTTTTTTTGTCCCACTGGGGGACTTTAAGTCATGAAGCCCTGATCGCTATTCTAATACACTGCAGTGCAGTGTATTAGAGCTGTCAGTTATTCACTGACAGCAAGCCTATTAGGCTTCGCCTGCGGGCAGGGCATAATGGGCCATAGCAACCATCGGTATTTCCGCGGGTGCCGATCGTTGCCATAGCAACCATTGGGTGCGATCTAACCGCCTAGATGCAGCGATCGCTTTTGAACGCTGCATCTAATGGGTTAATCAGCCTGATTGGAGGCTTGCTCTGGTCCTGGCCTTTACATAACGGTACCAGCTGTAACGAACAGCTGACACACGTGGATGATGGCGTAGGCTCAGCTTCTGAGCCTGCGCCATTTTCTTGGCCTCTGGGCGGGGCCTAAAAGGCTTTCATGCTTGGCAGTTTAGGAGGCCATTGTTGGGCACAGGGATGCCGACAGGCTAGAAACCACCTAGATGCAGCAATCGCATGATCGCTGCATCTAAGGGGTTAATCGGCAGGATCAGAAGCCTAGCTCCGGTCCTGGCTGTTACAGCGGGATGTCAGCTGTAATATACAGCTGACATCCGCTGGTTATGGCGCTGGCTCAGCCTCTGAGCCCGCTCCATCCCCATCACGTACAGTTACGTGAGAAGGCACTAACACAATAGCGCTGACGACTTAAATGTATGTGATTGGGCGGGAAGGGGTTCAATGGATTTGTGTGAAAACAGGGTTGGGTTTAAATTGATGTATTATATAAGACAAACTATGAGTTTGGGTGGCTGCCGAGCACCAGAGGTGACCATGCTTGATTTCAATGCTGTTGTGTCCTGCATGGTCACCTTCTGTTTCAAAAATGCAATGGCTCTATAGGGGTAAGTGAAGGGCCTGAATATACACTTTAATGATTTATTGTGCTTATTTTACTTCACTGAAAATGTTTCCATTTTAAATGGTTATCCGTTAAAATATAAGGGGAAGAAGTTAGCTTTTATTTGTAATAAATTCTGCAATTATTTTTTTTTTTTGTTCCAATGCATCTAAAAGCAACTATAACGCAGGTTTTTAAATAGCATTGATTAAAAATATCCTATAGTTTTGTTTCTACAGTTGTTATACAAGCCTATGTGTCTCCATGATTACAGACATCAATACACCATGTGTGTAGTCTGATCCTCTAGTCCTATGTTATTCTCTTTCAACTGCCCCGTCTACTACTGTCTGTAGGTTATCAAGAAGAAGAGGCATATGATGTTACCCTATTGCACATGACTGCAGGATCAGACTACAGAGGGTTTGTTTGTAGTCTGTTACTATGGAGATACATAGGTCTGCATAGGAGCTGTAGATTCAAAATTACAGAAGATTTTTAATTAAGACTATTTAAAAAGTAAATGTTATTATAAAACCAACTGTAATGACAGGGATAGGGAAACAGACAAGTGAGCCCTAATCTACCCGCCACTCAGTCCCTGTCTACTTGCAACGATCCGCCCTAGGCGACGGGATACAACTGGGCGACGGTCCCTACACTCAGTAAGTGCACGACAGACAACCAGACAAGGACACACAGAACAAAGGGAAACGGGGCAGTTGCCCACGGCAACACCGTGAGCAACAAGAGTAGTAAACGAGCCGAGTCAAACCAGGAGAGTACGAGGTGCCAAACGCAGAGCAGGAGTCAGTAAGCCAGGGTCAATACGAAGCAGGGACAAGTAGTTCAAGAAGCTGCAGCAGGGCCAGGAAACCAACAGAGAAGAATCACAAGCAAGGAGGAACAGGAAAGGCAGGTATAAATAGACAGAGGGCGGGAGCTAGCTCCGTCTGGCCAGGCTGTGATAGGCTCTCCCACTCCTAAGCCTGCCATCCTGAGTGGTGGAAGATGGAGTCAGTCTCACAGACATAGAAGCAGGTGCAGACTGATTACCTATGGGCGTGGATACAGAAGCTGTTTAAGAAGGGAGGCATGAAACACGTCGTGTACTCGAAAAGATGGGGGCAACTCCAGTCGGAAGGAGACAGGATTGAGGACTTCAATGACCTTGTACGGCCCTATAAACCGGGGAGCAAACTTCTTGGACGGGACTTTAAGGCGCAAGTTCTTAGACGATAGCCACACCAGATCCCCGACCATAAACAAGGGGTTAGCAGAACGTCTTCTATCTGCCTGAGTTTTTTGTATGCTCTGGGACGCCTCTAGGTTCTTCTGAACCTGGGTCCAGACTGTGCACAGTTCCCGATGAACGACCTCTACCTCGGGATTGTTGGAACTAACAGGAGGAGAACCGTGGATTAAACCCAAAATTACAGAAAAAGGGGGAGACCCCTGACGAGTTACTGACCCGGTTATTAAGGGAAAATTCGGCGAGGGGAATGAATGAGACCCAATCATATTGACAGTCAGAGATAAAACACCTTAAATATTGTTCTAGAGACTGATTAGTCCTCTCGGTTTGGCCATTAGTTTTAGGATGGAAGGCAGAGGAGAAGGACAGATCAATCTCCAACTTTTTACAGAATTCTCTCCAAAACAAAGAAACAAATTGTACCCCTCAACAATATTGACAGGGACCCCATGGAGACGCAGGATGTGTTTGACAAACAAGGTAGCTAACGTCTTAGCATTGGGTCATTTTTTGAGGGGCACAAAGTGGCACATCTTACTGAAGCGGTCTACTACAACCCAAACCACCGACTTGCCTTGAGATGGAGGCAAATCGGTGATAAAATCCATGGAGATATGGGTCCAAGGTCTCTGGGGAATGGGCAAAGAACGTAGTAAGCCCGCTGGTCGGGACCTGGGAGTCTTGGACCTAGCACAAACCTCACAAGCGGCGACGTAGGCCTTAACGTCTTTAGGCAACCCAGGCCACCAATAGTTTCTGGCAATGAGGTGCTTGGTACCCAGGATGCCTGGATGACCATATAGTGTGGAGTCATGATTTTCCCTAAGTACCCTTAGCTGGAATTGCAGGGGAACAAACAGCTTGTTCTCAGGAAGGTTCCCGGGAGCTGAACCTTGATCAGCAGCAATTTCGGAGACTAAATCAGAATCAATAGAGGAAATGATTATACCTGGAGGCAAAATACAAGCAGGATCTTCCTCCGAAGGAGGGCTGGCCATGAAGCTACGCGACAGTGCATCAGCCTTAATATTTTTAGACCCAGCCCTATAGGTAACCACAAAGTTGAATCTGGTAAAAAATAACGCCCAATGAGCTTGTCTCGGGTTTAGCCTCCGGGCAGATTCTAGGAAAACCAGATTCTTGTGGTCGGTAAGTACCGTTACCTGGTGCCTAGCCCCCTCCAGGAAGTGGCGCCACTCTTCAAATGCCCATTTAATGGCTAGAGTTCGCGGTTGCCAATATCATAGTTACTCTCAGTGGGTGAAAACTTCCTGGAGAAGTAGGCACAGGGACGGAGATGGGTGAGGGACCTGGTACCCTGGGACAAGACAGCCCCCACTCCCACCTCGGACGCGTCAACCTCCACGATGAATGGCTCCATTTGGTTGGGCTGAACCAACACCGGGGCCGAGATAAAGCACTTCTTAAGGGCCTCAAAAGCCTGGACAGGAGGCCAGTGGAGGAGATCAGCACCCTTGCGAGTGAGGTCCGTAAGAGGCTTAGCGATGACCGAGAAGTTAGCAATAAATCTCCTGTAATAATTAGCGAACCCCAAGAAGCGCTGTAACTCCTTCAGGGAGGCAGGTTGGACCCATTCCGCCACAGCCTGGACCTTGGCGGGGTCCATGCGGAATTCACGAGGAGTGAGGATTTGACCCAAAAATTGTATCTCCTGCACCCCAAACACACATTTTTCGGTCTTCGCAAACAGTTTGTTTTCCCGAAGGACCTGGAGCACCTTCCTGACATGCTCAATGTGGGAGGACCAGTCCTTGGAAAACACAAGTATGTCATCAAGGTACACTACAAGAAATACCCACAGGAAATCTCTTAAAATCTCATTTATGAAATTCTGGAAGACCGCGGGAGCAGTACACAACTCAAAGGGCATGACAAGGTATTCGAAATGACCTTCGGGCGTGTTAAACGCAGTCTTCCACTCATCCCCCTCTTTGATGCGGATAAGGTTATACGCCCCCCGTAGATCAAACTTAGAGAACCATTGGGCCCCCTGAACCTGATTAAAGAGATCAGGAATCAAAGGAAGGGGATACTGGTTCCTTACAGTGACCTTATTCAAGTTACGGTAGTCAATGCATGGCCTAAGACCACCATCCTTCTTCCCTACGAAGAAGAAGCCAGCACCTACCGGAGAAGTAGAGGGGCGAATGTAACCCTTGGCCAGGCATTCCTGGATATACTATCTCATGGCTTCACGTTCGGGACAAGAGAGATTAAATATCCTACCCTTAGGGAGCTTAGCTCCTGGTACCAAATCGATAGCGCAATCGTATTCTCTATGAGGAGGTAACACTTCGGAGGCCTCCTTAGAGAAAACATCAGCGAAGTCCTGAACAAACTCAGGTAGCGTGTTCACCTCCTCAGGGGGAGAAATAGAATTAACAGAAAAACATGACGTCAAGCATTCATTACCCCATTTGGTAAGATCCCCAGTATTCCAGTCAAACGTGGGATTATGCAACTGCAACCAGGGAAGGCCTAAAACCAAATCGGACGATAATCCCTGCATCAACAGTACAGAGCACTGCTCCAAATGCATGGAGCCAACAAGGAGTTCAAAAACAGGGGTATGCTGTGTAAAATAACCATTAGCAAGAGGAGTGGAGTCGATACCCACTACCGGGACAGGTTTAGGCAAATCAATCAAAGGCATAGCTAGAGACATAGCAAATTTCACAGAAATGATATTAGCAGACGACCCTGAATCCACGAAGGCACTGCCGGTAGCAGACCTACCACCAAAAGAGACCTGAAAGGGAAGCAAGATTTTATTACGTTTCATATTTACGGGAAATACCTGTGCGCCCAAGTGACCTCCCCGATGATCACTTAGGCGCGGAAGTTTTCCGGCTGCTTAGTCTTACGCCTAGGACAGGTGTTCACTTGATGCTTGTCATCCCCACAATAGAAGCAGAGACCATTCTTCCTGCGGAACTCTTTACGTTGTTGGGGGGACACGGAGGCCCCGAGTTGCATAGGTACTTCCGAGTCTTCCGTGGAAGAACGAAGCAACGGAACCACGGGAGGCATCATGGGGGAGTCAGAGGAGAAAACACAAAAACGTTCACGTTGTCGTTCCCTGAGACGTCGGTCAAGTCGTACCGCTAAAGCCATAACCTGGTCTAGGAAGTCAGAAGAGGGATAGCTAACTAGCAGGTCTTTCAGGGCGTTCGACAGACCGAACCTAAACTGGCACCTTAAGGCAGGGTCATTCCACCGAGAAGCTACGCACCACTTCCTAAGGTCAGAGCAATACTCCTCAACAGGTCTCTTACCCTGACGTAAGGTCCCCAGCTGACTCTCGGCAAAGGCAGTCCTGTCAGTCTCGTCATAAATGAGTCCGAGATCAACGGAGGAAAGTTCAGGGGCATCAGGAGCCAAGGAGAAGGCCCATTCTTGGGGCCCTTCCTGGAGCCGGGACATAATTATACCTGAGGAGTGGGGCTTTATACGAAAATAGAGCCTACAACTCTCCCGAAAGGAGAGAAAAGTCTTCCGGTCCCCTGAGAACCGGTCAGGCAACTTGAGGTGGGGTTCAAGAGGTGAGGTGAGGGGCACTACCATGGTAGCATCAGGCTGGTTGACCCTCTGAGCCAGGGCCTGGACCTGTAGGGAGAGACCCTGCATTTGCTGAACCAGGGTCTCAAGGGGGTCCATAGTGGTGTGAGGGACCAGGGTAGAGTAGGTATATGGGCTTGTGATTATGTAATGACAGGGATAGGGAAACAGACAAGTGAGCCCTAATCTACCCGCCACTCAGTCCCTGCCTACTTGCAACGACCCGCCCTAGGCGACGGGGTACAACTGGGCGACGGTCCCTACACTCAGTAAGTACACGACAGACAACCAGACAAGGAAACACAGAACAAAGGGAAATGGGGCAGTTGCCCACGGCAACACCGTGAGCAACAAGAGTAGTAAACGAGCCGAGTCAAACCAGGAGAGTACGAGGTGCCATACGCAGAGCAGGAGAGTAGTGAACAAGCCGAGTCAAATTAGGAGTGTACGAGGTACCAAACGCAGACCAGAAGAGTAGTCAGTAAGCCAGGGTCAATACGAAGCAGGGACAAGTAGTTCAAGAAGCTGCAGCAGGGCCAGGAAACCAACAGAGAAGAATCACAAGCAAGGAGGAACAGGAAAGGCAGGTATAAATAGACAGAGGGCGGGAGCTAGCTCCGTCTGGCCAGGCTGTGATAGGCTCTCCCACTCCTAAGCCTGCCATCCTGAGTGGTGGAAGATGGAGTCAGTCTCACAGACATAGAAGCAGGTGCAGACTGATTACCTATGGGCGTGGATACAGAAGCTGTGCCTGGCAGATCCTTGACACCAACGATCTTTACAAATCTTAAATATAGAAAAATATTTTCATGTGAGTCACCAATTGATATGCAATACAGTAATCATGTGACATGCCTGCCATACTAGTGATGTTATGTTCAGGATCATATTTGTGTGGCATGTGGACATTTCTGTACAAGATATTTAAAGTTTCTCCATATCAAAATACAGTAATTCTTCAAAACAATATGACTAACGTGTGTATGATAATGAAAAATATAATCCATCCCACACACCATGCCATTGTGCTTATACTCCAGCACTGAGTTATTTTGGCCGTTGTGAACACAAAGTCAGTTCTAGAAAGGTATTTTAGAGAATTTGACAATTGAACTCACCTGATGAACCTTTTAGAAGCTTTGTAGTATAAAGGTAATATATATTGTGCTTTTTTTTCCTCCTATGCACGCTTTTGTCTTCACGTTCTGAAGACACAGACCCAAAAGAGCCTCTTTGTGCCTCTTTCCAGGGCCTATGAACATGGAAATTGTGTGCGTGCGTGTGTGTGTGCGTGTGTGCGTGTGTGTGTGTGTGTGCGTAGACCCTATGGCTGCATCCATTTCAGACCACTTGTGCTCTATGTTAGAGAAACGTATCAGCACTGGTTAATAAAATATCTAAACTTTAAGGTTCTTGTAAAAGAAAAAATAAATGACTGCTGCATTGTTCTTAAAAATTAAAGTATGGATCAAAATGTTATGGCCCACACGGCATCTCCTGATGTGCATGTAAAGTAGAATCTGTCTGAAAACAATAAATCCCACAGATTCCAAATTTTATTACAAGGCATTGATAAAGGATTATCCGTGTTCTACTGTCAACAACATCAAAAACGATCAGTCAATGAACGGGGAAACGCTCGTTCCTTGGCTGATCACATCTTTTATGCAGCAATACATTTTACAGTTGTCAGCAGCAGCACATCTCGCCATGTAAACAAGAAGATGTGTTGCAAACATGGTACAAATGCATGACAATGAGCGATCGTAGTAAGGATCTCTCATCCCCATACATCTATGAGCTTTCTCGTTGATCGGCACTCGTTTTCGCGGCCCATATTGGCCGGTGTAAAAGGACCTTTAGTCCTGCTCAGGACCTCCTTCTGTTAGACATAGCAGATAGCCACTCACAGATTGCTATGCTGACAGATTATAGGACATACTTTTCAACCTGATTAATATGGCTGAACATAAATGAACGCATGTGTCATTTTTGTGAATAATCCCTATTTTGAATATTATCCAATAAAAATTAAGTTACAGCAGCAGAGGTGTATCAACCATATAAAAGATGGATTTGAAATTCCTTAACCTTTGTCAGCCACTCAGTAGTTAGGAATCCGATTAGATGTGTGTCCCCTGCTTCTATTCTTTGGTTTATACTTAGATAAACGAGTCAAAGCGACATTTACTAAACTATTAGTCACATCCGCATGCTCACAGCAGACTTAAATGTCATGAATCTTTCTTGTCTATTCTTAAGATTACAATAAACATTGTTTGGCGACAGCGCAGTACAAATAATTTCACTGTGTTGCTTGGAGTCACAGAAAGGCTTGATTCCAAGACAACTGCATTTCCATCTGATTACTAATATTTTGTATTGGAGTCTGAAATGTGCCCAATTTATATTATTGTCTTTCCCTGTACAGCAAGTACATAAGGAGAAAAAAAGCGTACACTTTCTTACAAAAGCTGCTGAATAATTTCTAAAAAGATTTAAAGGGGTTTTCCCATGAAGGAAATTTCTGACATATCCACAGGATATGTCATAAATGTCAGATAGATGCGGATCCCACCTCTGGGACCCACATCAATCTCTAGAACGGGGTCCCCTAATCCCCATTCTAGCTTTTTGTGCTCACGCAGCCTCCCGGCCACTTACTGATTACATGGTCAGGAGTTATGGAAACAGCGTAACTTGCTGAGCTACGCTGTTTTCGTAAGTCCCATAGTAGTGAATGGCAGTTACGGAAGCAACATTGTTTCTGTAACTACTATTCAGTTCTATGGGAGTTACGGAAACAGCGTAGCTCTGCGAGTTACGCTGTTTCCATAACTCCTGACCATGTAATTAGTAAGTGGCCGGGAGGCTGCGTGAGCACAGAAAGCTGAAATGGGGATTAGGGGACCCCGTTCTAGAGATAGATGTGGGTCCCAGAGGTGGGACCCGCATCTATCTGACATTTATGACATATCCTGTGGATATGTCAGAAATGTCCTTCATTTGGAAAACCATTTAAGCAAATATATATAAGATTCACTTTGTTTCCAATATGCATGTATTTGGTTTTACATTTCTTGATTTGATTGTACGTCTCACTTTTAATATGCCACACAGAACTCATTGAAATAAACTAATAGAGTAAACTTAGTGTTGTTTAATTCTTTAAAATATCTGAACATTGGACTAAAGGGCCTTTTAAACGGGCAAATGAGCGTTTACAGAACGCTCGTTCCCATTCATAGCTCTGCGTAAGCAGGGCAACGATCATCCGATGAATGACCAAACGCTCGTTCATCGTTCATGTGTAAACAGGTAGACGTGCTGCCGACATTATAGAAATGTATGGGCACGAGCGATCGTAGTTAGGAGCACTTGTCCCCATACATTACTGATCATAGATCCCTGTGAAAGGAGCAAACGAGCAACGATCAACGACATGTCTCGTTAGTGGGCGCTTATTTACACAGCCCGAGTCGGGCCGTGTAAGAGGACCCTAACATTCCGGTGTTTCTTAGTGTAGTGCCATTGTGTCGTCCATTGTCTATAAATTACTAAATCAGAAGTTAGAGCTGCAGCCAACAATTGGTGATTATATTGTGTTTACTTACAGAGACATTAGCATTCTTCTGTTTTGTAGTGCTGGCCATTTTTGCAAAGTGACAACAGGAAGAACAGTCATATTGGTTTTCACCTTTGAATTATCTTCTCAATTATCAATTCTCAATTATCTACTGTTTTACGTATTTATGACTAATAAATAATAACTAATAAATAATAACTAATAAATTATTTCAGAACCTACAGACTATAAAAACTTTTATTGCAGTATCTGAAATGTGCATATATGTGGGGTTAGTGACTGCCTTCATTGTTGATCTTGCATTCCTCCCATTCTGTCCTGGGTGATTTGAATTTGTTTAATGCTGGTTCCTACCATCCACAGGTATGGGTACGATCATCATAGGTATCCATCTTATAGAGGTCGTCTTGTCGAGGCACGTGGGCTTACACAATTTGATCAAAATTTGCACTAAGAACCTCACTATTGTAAGTAGATTCAGCAGCAATGCATATTTATTTATTTATTTATAGTGTTTAGGTAGTATTAGTGTTAGCAGAGAGTGCGGTCGCTATTTTTGGATATTGTATTGTTTTGCAGTCTTAGGCTTCCTTTCACCTGTATAAACGTTTTGTTTCATTTTGTTGGATTATGCTGATCAAATTTTGTTTTCTCTTGTGTATTCTATGTGTGTGTATATATATATATATATATATATATATATATATATATTTACACACACACACACACACACAAAGATACACAATTTATGTACATCTGGAAGCAGTGGGTTATTGAAGAAAAATGCTGGAGTTCTACTAAAGATAGAGATAAATCTCAATCCTCAACATGTACAAGTATGACTGTGAAGCCTCCACAACCTCTAAGACGACTTGTTTTATTCAGATGGATGTAGGTGGTGAAACCTTCTGCTGTGTTCAACATGAACTGAAAGCCAGTACCTCCAAAGCTGACATGATAACGAGTGACTGAGGGAAATCTCTTACAATTTCATACAAAGGTGTAAATCACTTAGTAATGAAAATATAGGAATGTAAAAAGTCATTTTTTCTTTTTACTCGTATCTAATAACTGATGATTTATCCTGGATTTTAGGCTGTGTTCCCATTGGAGTAAAGAGCCTGTCAGGGTTTCCTCACTTTTGACGTCAAGACTACTGCAGCATCCACTATCCTTGTTGTCGAAATGACAGAAATCTTGATGGAACCCCAGCAGACCATTCTGAGTCAATGGGATCATTCAGTCATCATTTGGATCTGTCGTACGATAATGGCTTTGGTTATAAATGGAAACTATAATGCCAGTGTGAATAGAGCCTAAAGGTGGTTTTACACCAGCAGATAGCATGTCGATTGGCACTCATTAAGCTCCATTTTCATGAAGCAATCGTTGTCCTGAATTGTACAGTTTGCAAATGCTCGTTCATCTGCTGATTGTATCGTTTTAAAAAAGTTAAATATTATTGTTGTCGGCAGCACATCTCCCTGTATAAACAGGGAGAAGCGCTGCCGACAAGGTGATAATGTATGGGGATGAGCGATCGGAGTAACGAGCGCTTGTCTTGTCCCCATACATAGATCCTTGTGACAGGAGCAAACGAGCGCCGATCAACGAGCTGTCTCGTTGATCGACGCTTGTCGCACCGGCAAAAATTGCCCGATGTAAGAGGACCTTACTCTTACTAGTTTGTCAGCTGATCCCTGGACTCTTTTACTCGAGCTGATGATTAGGAAAGAGCGTTCCATTCCCCGATCATCGGCCCATGTAACAGGGTCTCAAGACACAGTATACATGGGTCTGTTATTGTTGCCTTTATCTCAAGCAATCCCTAATCAGTCAAGAGCCAAACATATACATTCCAGATTGCAGACTCTAAGATCTTAACAATTGCAATGTATGGTTGAACATAAAGATGATGATTTAGAAAAAAAAAATGCGCCTTTCAGATCCTATTCAAGCAACCCCTCCACCCCATTTTGAGACATGAGGGGCTTAGCTCTTGTTTGGCCCCTATTATGTACTTTATCCCTTGTTTGCTAACATACTCCTCTGGGACCCACACCAACCTACTGCATACAACTTTGAACTCAATAATAAAACAGTATGAAATGTGCTTCCCCTAGTGGTGGCTGCAACTCTATGGCTATGTGGTGCATTTGTTTAAGAAAAATGGTACTCTGACCACTATAAATCTACTGTATATTATGAAATTAATCAGCCCAGAATATTGGACCAAAACTAAGTAAAATGAAAAGGTGGACATCCATTAAAGAGAATCTGTCACTAGTTTAGTGATGCCCCATCACCTAGCTAATCCAATAGGCGCTGTCACACTGATAATGCTAGTGAAAATTGTGTCCCAAAACATTTATCATTTTAAAAATTATTAGCTTTTTTGAAATATGCAAATTAGGCTATATTAGACAAGTGGGTGTCAACAGCAGCGATTCTCCTGAGGTGGAGCCTCCTCACAGCCTCTGACGCTGTCCTATCAGCATGAAGCTGCTTCACACAGTATGAGAGACTGAGGCTGGAGGGAAGGGGGTTCACCTCAAATAGCCATATCTCGGGCTGTAGACCACCTAGAACAGTGGTTCTGGTGGCATATGAAAGATGAGATCCCAGTCCTTAATAAGGCACCAACTGCACAATTGCAGTTCTAGCTGTGAAACAACCAGAGGTATCACCGGTTGCAAACACAGTCGGGAATGGAAGCTGTATACTATATGATCACACTGTGTTGCTGGGCTGTGAAGAGGGAGAAGCTGTATGCTGATTGGACAGCGTCATACAGAAAACATTACACCGTCCAGAGTGAAAAGAAAGAGTCGCCTCCTATTTGGCTATTAGAGCCAAATTAGCATATTTAGAAAGATGCTCAGAACTTTGCAAATAATAAATGTTTTTGAAAAAAAAAATCACACTTTTGTTATCAGCATCATAGCGCCTATTAGACTAGTTAGGAGATAGGGCATTAATAAACTAGTGACAGATCCTCTTTAAACTGCTAATGGGAAAGCGGGTTCAGACATCCACACATTTGAAACTTTAGAGAACAGAACCTCATAATGGCTTATATTAACAGACAGTAAAAATTACAACGTTGCCACCATGTAATGGTTGTATGCCAATAATAAATTCATAACTAATACAACTGTATGCATCTTTCCATCAATGTGAACGGGAAAACCAATGTTTTCACAATTTTCTTCCATTAAAAGGACAGTTTGTTGACAACTTCCCTCTAGAAGTAAACTGCTTCATTTCTTCATGACTCGAGGGAAAAAACAGAAGTCATTTTCAATTTACTACTGTGGCTTCTATAAGTTTACAAAATACTATAAATGGAAGAAGCCAACCTTGAAATGACCCAAATAAAGCGAAAACATTTGTGAGTCAGTGTTCTTTGTAACTCGCGTCCAGTTGTCAGCGTTCGCTGCTTTTTCTAGGATTCCAGCAAACAAGTCCAGGCATGTCATTCTTTTTACAGTACTATACATTTATCATAGGTCAATTTACTTCAGTGAAGCCGTATCACACTTAATAATTCAAATAGTTTTGAATTGAATATTACACATAAAATCTCATACATACCGAGATGTCATTGCCCTGAGCAATTTTCCTCTGTCACCTCCTGCACTGTATCTCCCAATTGTATCACGCTGGTATGAAGAAAATGCACATATACCTTGGCCTTATCTCAACTGATGTTTACAGTCTGTGAATTAATCATTAAATGTTTTTAAGGGTAGAATAGTGGCCTAGTTATTACTGCTGCCTTGCAATGACATCATTTTAATGGGCTAATTGTGTTAAAATAATAATCATTAGAGATGAGTGAATTTTTAAAAAATTGTTTAATTTGCAGATTGTTCAAAATATAAATCAGTCTTATCTGGGGCAAATCTCAAATTTGAACAATCTTGTGTGTGTGAATTGTCAGTCAGCAGGGTGTGACAAAATATAGTGCTTATTTTTTTTATTTGGGGGAGTATGGTATATGTGCCCATTAATTCTAGTCACAAAATAGCAAAGTAATAATTAATAATTTCTCAGACATGTTCTCACATTCTTGGTATGTGTGTCCGTGTGCATGTGCGTGTGCGTGTGTGTGTATGTGCGTGTGCGCGTGTGCGTATGTGTATATATATATATATATATATATATATATACACTACCGTTCAAAAGTTTGGAGTCACCCATTCTGGAAAGGGAATTCTTTAGACCAGACAGTGTACAGTAATCTGATGCAGGAATAGCTGCCCCACTGCTTCGTAGGAGCTTTAACTAAGCAGAGGTCACTGTCAACAAGCTTGATGTCTGTCTCCAACAGCAACCAGCATAATTGGGAAGCAGTCCAGACTATAACATTGGCTGTAACTCAGCATTAATAGCAATTTTATTACAAGATTACTCTCTTTCTCTGTGTATATATATACACTACCGTTCAAAAGTTTGGGGTCACCCAGACAATTTTGTGTTTTCCATGAAAACTCACACTTATATTTATCAAATGAGTTGCAAAATGACTATAAAATATAGTCAAGACATTGACAAGGTTAGAAATAATGATTTTTATTTCAAATAATAATTTTCTCCTTCAAACTTTTCTTTCGTCAAAGAATGCTCCATTTGCAGCAATTATAGAATTGCAGACCTTTGGCATTCTAGCTGTTAATTTGCTGAGGTAATCGGGAGAAATTTCACCCCATGCTTCCAGAAGGCCCTCCCACAAGTTGGATATGCTTGATGGGCACTTCTTGCGTACCATACGGTCAAGCTGCTCCCACAACAGCTCTATGGGGTTGAGATCTGGTGACTGCGCTGGCCACTCCATTGCAGATAGAATACCAGCTGCCTGCTTCTTCCCTAAATAGTTCTTGCCTAATTTGGAGGTGTGCTTTGGGTCATTGTCCTGTTGTAGGATGAAATTGGCTCCAATCAAGCACTGTCCACAGGGTATGGCATGGCGTTGCAAAATGGAGTGATAGCCTTCCTTATTCAAAATCCCTTTTACCTTGTACAAATCTCCCACTTTACCAGCACCAAAGCAACCCCAGACCATCACATTACCTCCACCATGCTTGACAGATGGCGTCAGGCACTCTTCCAGCATCTTTTCAGTTGTTCTGCGTCTCACAAATGTTCTTCTGTGTGATCCAAACACCTCAAACTTCGATTCGTCTGTCCATAACACTTTTTTCCAATCTTCCTCTGTCCAATGTCTGTGTGCTTTTGCCCATATTAATCTTTTCCTTTTATTAGCCAGTCTCAGATATGGCTTTTTCTTTGCCACTCTGCCCTGAAGGCCAGCATCCCGGAGTCGCCTCTTCACTGTAGACGTTGACACTGGCGTTTTGCGGGTACTATTTAATGAAGCTGCCAGTTGAGGACCTGTGAGGCGTCTATTTCTCAAACTAGAGACTCTAATGTACTTGTCTTGTTGCTCAGTTGTGCAGCGGGGCCTCCCACTTCTCTTTCTACTCTGGTTAGAGCCTGTTTGTGCTGTCCTCTGAAGGGAGTAGTACACACCGTTGTAGGAAATCTTCAGTTTCTTGGCAATTTCTCGCATGGAATAACGTTCATTTCTAAGAACAAGAATAGACTGTCGAGTTTCACATGAAAGCTCTCTTTTTCTAGCCATTTTGAGAGTTTAATCGAACCCACAAACGTAATGCTTCAGATTCTAAACTAGCTCAAAGGAAGGTCAGTTTTATAGCTCCTCTAAACAGCAAAACTGTTTACAGCGGTGCTAACATAATTGCACAAGGGTTTTCAAGTGTTTTCGAATCATCCATTAGCCTTCTAACACAGTTAGCAAACACAATGTACCATTAGAACACTGGAGTGATAGTTGCTGGAAATGGGCCACTATACACCTATGTAGATATTGCATTAAAACCAGACGTTTGCAGCTAGGATAGTCATTTAGCACATTAACATTGTATAGAGTTTATTTCTGATTAATTTAATGTTATCTTCATTGAAGAAAACTGTGCATTTCTTGCAAAAATAAGGAAATTTCTAAGTGACCCTAAACTTTTGAACGGTATTGTATATATATATATATATATATATATATATATATATACTCTCTATGGCATGTCTAATCCTTGTGTGTTGTGGCCTTGTCTCTTGAGTTTGATATGTGGAAATATCATCCTCATACAATATCATACTCTATCATATGTACAAATAAGGCTCCCCACTTTTATGGGCTACTTCTAAGATATTCGTTTGGTTAGGAAAAAATAAGTTTCCAAATGTATCCTGTGGCGTACCTATAATAAACGTATATATATCTAAAGAGTGTACATGGCATACATTTGACAGCTTAACATCTGGGCACTGTTTCTTGACTGTGTGGAAAAGAGCTATCTACCACGCTATTCAATATGATATAAAACATATATGTAAAGAATGTTTTTTTTTTTAGTTACATAGATTTTCTGAGCATCAGAAGAAAAGGGAAAGAAAAGTTTTATACCTTATCTGATTTCCCAATGTGGTGTGAAATACTGTATACTATGTGCAAATATTTAAATTTCTAACAGAGCAAAACAAAATTATGTACATGAAAAATAAAAACCATACAAATAACATATAATGGATTATCTGGCAAGATGTTGATGTTGGTAGATTTGCCATCTTAATCTTAAAATGTGGATCGAATTGGGATCATTGCATATGATGAAATCTGTATCCTATGTAGTTGTTTGGTAAGACATGCCTCTGATGTGGCCAATTCATAGATCCCGCTATGGCCACAAAGGTTGAAGTGAAATTTATGCTTCATGCAAAACGCTTCCCTGCCAATCACCCTAATATTTGCATTTGTCTTGATGGTAATCACAAAGATTTATGATGTTTTCTGCTGGAAACATTTGCTATGGCACAAAGAGCGATGGGTGTTTGATTGAAGCAAGTGAGCTATAGCCTCTTCAGATGTTGTATTCCTAGAAGTATCCTCCTGCTTGGCTAAGCCTTTCTTCTTCCCTGCAGAGGAACTCTTTCTGGGCTAGCTGAATTAAGTGGCTTGTGATATAAGTGGAGTTATAAAACCGGAGTTAAAAAGAGGAGTAAAAGCCCCAGTAAGTACTCTTCTTTTCATTAACTTTGACAATTGTTCGCTGTTTTGTTGTAACTGGGATAATGGACAGCAAGATTGGAGGTTTTCTTCAGTGCACAGTTTGCCATATGTATGCACGACTGGAGCCGGAGTTCCAGGGTGAATACCTCTGTGGCAGATGTGAGCATGTTGTTCACCTGGAAGCTCGCATTAGAGATCTGGAGGAGCAAAATGCAACACTGAGGAAGATAGACAATCTTGAGCGGAGCATGCATGCCGTTAGTGGGGTAGAACTGGAGGGTGAAGACATGAGTGAGCAGGATCAGGTAAGTAGCTGGGTTAATGTAGTTAGGGGCAGTAGAAAGGGGTCAAAGAAAAGGAAGGCCAATCCTGTATCTGATATTCCTAGCAAAATTGCCAAGTTGGGCGAGGATGCGAGGGTGTCGGTCTCAGAAATGACAGCCCTAGTGGATACTGATCTCCCTACCAGCCGGGAGAACAGCCCAGCTAGTAGTCGGCGGGATGGTAGTGCAGGTAAGCCAAGACAATTGATAGTTGTAGGGGATTCTATAATCAGGAAGATGGATAGAATAATTTGTCGCCAAGACCGCCTCAACCGAATGGTTTGCTGTCTACCTGGTGCCAGGGTTCGGCATGTGGTGGAACGGGTGGACAAATTGCTGGGAGGGGCTGGTGATGATCCAGCAGTCGTGGTCCACGTGGGTACCAATGACAGAATAAATGGTAGGTGGAGGAGCCTTAAGAATAATTTTAAAGAACTAGGCCTAAAGCTGAAGGGAAGGACCTCCAAGGTTGTATTCTCAGGAATACTGCCTGTGCCATGCGCATCACAGGAAAGACAGCGGGAGCTCAGGGAGTTAAATGCATGGCTGAAGTCTTGGTGTAGAGGAGAAAGCTTTGGGTTCCTAGAGCACTGGGCTGACTTTTCATTGGGGTACAAACTGTATTCTGCAGATGATTTGCACCTAAATGGAAGGGGTTCCGCTGTGCTGGGGGAGAGAATTCTAGCTGGGGTGGCGGAGTGTTTAAACTAGGGCTGAGGAGGGAGGTCAATGTAGAAAATAAAGGGGTAGTCAAGTTAGAGAGGGGTCAGACTATATTGGTGGGGAGAGAAACAGACTGTGGGGAGAGGACTAGGCAACAAGATAAGGAGATCCTTTCGTTACAAAACAGTAGTGAAAATAAAAAAGGCCAAATAATGTCAAATAATCACATTTCTGATACTGAAAGTGAAACATTTAAAGGGAAGTTAAAGTGTATGTTCACAAATGGCAGAAGTCTAGCAAGCAAAATGGGGGAGCTGGAGGCCTTGGTACTGGAAGAAAATATAGATATAGTTGGTGTGGTTGAATCATGGCTGGACTCTTCACATGACTGGGCTGTAAATCTACAGGGTTTTACACTTTTTTGTAAAGACAGGACAAATAGGAAAGGTGGTGGCGTATGTCTGTATGTGAGAAGCGATATGAAGGCGAGTGTGAATGAGACATTAGAGGGTGAAGCTTGTGAGGAGGTTGAAACCTTGTGGGTGGAATTACAAAGGGAGGTAAACACTGAAAAAATTACTTTTGGTGTAATCTATAGACCCCCCCAATATAACTGAGGAGATGGAAGGTAAGCTATATAAACAGATGGAACGGGCTGCGTAGGCTGGTACTGTAGTGATAATGGGAGATTTTAATTACCGGGATATTAATTGGTGTCATGGTTCGGCTTCAACTGCAAAGGGAGACATTTCCTCAACCTGTTGCAGGAAAATTTTATGGGCCAGTTTGTGGAAGACCTGACTAGAGGTGAAGCTCTGTTGGATCTGGTCATTTCTAATAATGCGGATCTTGTTGGGAATGTCAATGTTCGTGAAAATCTCGGTAACAGTGATCACAATATAGTTATACTTTACCTATACTGTAAAAAACAAACACAGGCTGGGAGGGCAAAAACATTTAATTTTAAGAAAGCCAATTTCCCCAAGATGAGGGCTGCAATTCAGGATATAGACGGGGAAGAACTAATGTCAAATAATGGTACAAATGATAAATGGGAGATTTTCAAATCTACTTTGGGTAATTATACTGCAAAATGTATTCCTATAGGTAACAAGTATAAACAACTAAAATTAAACCCCATATGGCTTACACCTTCTGTAAAAAGGGCAATACATGACAAAAAAAGGGCATTTGAAAAATACAAATCTGAGGGTACAGCTGTAGCCTTTGTAAAATATAAAGAGCTTAATAAAATCTGTAAAAAGGTAATAAAATCAGCAAAAATACAAAATGAAAGGCAGGTGGCCAAGGATAGTAAAACAAATCCCAAAAAATTCTTCAAACATATAAATGCAAAAAAGCGACGGTCTGAACATGTAGGACCCCTAGATAGTGGTAATGGGGAGTTGGTCACAGGGGATCAAGAGAAGGCAGAGTTACTAAATGGGTTCTTCCACTCTGTATATACAACAGAAGAAAGAGCAGCTGATGTAGCCGCTGCCAGAGATGGAAAAAAATGGCAGCCCCCATATAGAAGTAAAAATATTTAAAAAAGTAAAAAGTAGAACACACGAACACAAATAAATTAAAATTTTTTATCATACTAAAAGCAATATGATAAAAAAATAAATAAATTCATGACACCTTCCCTTTAACCAGAGGGTGTCCAGCAGGGTATGGAGGCAATCCCTTACATATGTTGCAAAATATGGCCATTTAAACACCTTTTAAAGCCAAAGAAACTAATGCTAAGTGAGCTTGTATCTCAGCAATTACAGTTCTCCAAACAATGGCAATTTATACTGTGCGCAAAAAAAAAAAGAAAAAAAAAAAGAAACTGTATATACTTTCCCTTTAAACCCACAGTGAAAAAGGCATACTAAATAATAATGCTATAGTAATTGTGTGAGACCGGACAGAAAAATCTTAAATAATTCTAGCAAGTTTTTTTTATATTATTATTGAATGATGTTTAAATTTTGAATGTCTTTTTTTCTTATAAGTGTGAAGAAAACACTGTAAAACACTGTGTTCCAGTCAAACAATTATGTTTAAGAGTTATAACATGCGGTGAAATGGCATGAAACAGAAGTAGTCAGAATTCTAAGGACTAAAAGCAATTCATGAGAGCAGCTTGATTAAAACAAGAGCATTTATTGAAAAGGGAAAATCAGACATCAGAAATCAAATGTAAGACAAAAGGTCTAGCAGAAGAAATGAGGAAAATACATTTTACATATCTGGGGCTAGCCTGCTCACATTGATTCTGATGTGTAATAAATATTATGTATACACATATATATATATATATATATATATATATATATATATATATATATATATATATATATATATATATAGCAAAGAGAGAGCGGCACTCCAAATGTTGGCTTGGGTTGACTATGTAGCTGAAATTATGGGTCAATTGAGGGTTGCTGAAGTAAAGTGTTGAGTTATGATCCAAAAAGGATGATATTGAAACATCTGAAAATCCTAGTGGATAATGCTTATGCTAAAGACATGATTAATTCTGAACTGCATGACTCTTTGCATCCCTCCGATGCGGTGACTCCCATGTTATATTGCCTGTCTAAGATCCACAAAAGGCTGCAGCCCCCCCCCCCCCTGAGAACCCTATTCTTTCAAGGAGGGACTCCATCCCCAGTCCTTCGTCTATCTTCTTGGACAAGATTTTGAGAAATTTTCCAACTTGTTCCAGGTCTTATATTTAAGACACTTCCGACTTGCTGAAAAAAATTAAAGGTATGAGAGAGCCAGAAGGTGAGATACTGGCATCCTTTGACACAGCTAGTCTATATACTAGTATTATTCATGAACGTGGACTAAATTGTGAATCTAGGGCATTGGACACAACTGGTTATACAAATGAATGCATAGAGTTTATTGTGGGTCTATTTGAAATTATTCTGACTTGTAATTATTTTTGGTTTGGGGATAAATATTATATTTAATTGTGGGGGACTGCGATGGGTCTAATATGGCCTCGACTTACGCAAATATGGTTATCGCTGACATTGATGAGGTGTGTGTCTATGTGCCCCACCACTTCAGCATAGTGCTGGAGTGGTGGGGATACATAGGCGACATGTTCCTTATAGGAAAGGGTGATGTTTCTTCTTTACATTAGGTTTTTTAATTTCTTAACTCATCTGACACAGACATCAAGTATACAATGGTACATTCACAAAAATCTATCCAGTTCATAGACACTATGATTTATATTGAAGGGGGTCAATTGGTCACCCAGTTTTTTACTAAACCTACTGACCGTAATAATTTATTAAGATATGACAGTCAGCACCCTAGGAGCATGGTTAAGTCCCTGCCGTATAGCCAGATGCCTCGGGTTAAAAGGACCATTGAAGAGCCTACCAAGGCACCGAATAGACTGGATGAAATGGCTAGAAAGTTTGTGAGTACCCCAAGAAGCTAGTGAAGGATCATATGAGGAAAGCACAAATGCAGGAGAGAGATACACTTCTGGAGGGCAAGACGAGTGATAGGGAGAAAGGGAGAAGGTTATTGTTAAGGATCTGCCAGGCACAGCTTCTGTATCCACGCCCATAGGTAATCAGTCTGCACCTGCTTCTATGTCTGTGAGACTGACTCCATCTTCCACCACCCAGGATGGCAGGCTTAGGAGTGGGAGAGCCTATCACCACCTGGCCAGATGGAGCTAGCTCCCGCCCTCTGTCTATTTATACCTGCCTTTCCTGTTCCTCCTTGCTTGTGATTCTTCTCTGTTGGTTTCCTGGCCCTGCTGCAGCTTCTTGAACTACTTGTCCCTGCTTCGTATTGACCCTGGCTTACTGACTACTCTAATGCTCTGCGTTTGGTACCTCGTACACTCCTGGTTTGACTCGGCTTGTTCACTACTCTCCTGCTCTACGTTTGGCACCTCGTACTCTCCTGGTTTGACTCGGCTCGTTTACTACTCTTGTTGCTCACGGTGTTGCCGTGGGCAACTGCCCCGTTTCCCTTTGTTCTGTGTTTGCTTGTCTGTTGTCTGTCGTGCACTTATTGAGTGTAGGGACCGTCGCCCAGTTGTACCCCGTCGCCTAGGGCGGGTCGTTGCAAGTAGGCAGGGACTGAGTGGCGGGTAGATTAGGGCTCACTTGTCTGTTTCTTTATCCCTGTCATTACAGTTATCTTTTATCTCTATGCATAATAATTGCAGTGTACAGTTGTCCTCAATTATACGGAAACATGAGTCTACAGTTTCACGTTATTATACGGAGATTCCAGAATGTTCTATACCAACACTTTTCCTCTGGTGGGCCCAAGATACTCCAGTCCGACACTGGATGGGTTCCACCTATTGGGGACAGATTGGTGCGCAGGTGCAAAAGCGCCATTAAAAAACAAACAAACATGTACAATGCTAGATTGCCATCCTTCTATATTTATTATGCTAAATATTTTAATTATGCTGATATAGAATACATCTGTGATTGTTAAGATACTGTTATGTTTTGTACATAAATGAAAACATAGTTTGCATTGTATGTGATTATACAATATGTTTATGTCTGATTATTATATTCATATTTTTTTTTACATAACTATTTTATGCACTTTGCACTTTTTTGTATTTAATATATGAATTTGCTTTTTATTGACATAATTGGATTATGTACATTTGGTATATAGGCATATAGGTACATTTGGTAGATAGGTATATACATATACAGTGAAGGAAATAAGTATTTGATCCCTTGCTGATTTTGTAAGTTTGCCCACTGTCAAAGACATGAACAGTCTAGAATTTTTAGGCTAGGTTAATTTTACCAGTGAGAGATAGATTATATAAAAAAAAAAAAAAAGAAAATCACATAGTCAAAATGATATATATACTTATTTCCTTCACTGTGTATATATATATATATATATATATATATATATAAATATATATATATATATATATATATATATATATACATATATATATATATATATATATATATATATATATACTTACACACAACTTGTTCACATTGCTTGCAAATGACTTTATGGTAGTTGAAACTTTGCCTGTCCTCTATCGGTGAATAAATTTATTATTTGGATTAAGCCACCATTTGACTTGCCGCTCTGTGTTTGCTATAGTTTGTTACAATCCAGGCTTGGGGGTCAACCTGGTGAACTGAGCACCCTTCTGGGATTTAAAATCCTTCACACTGTGCCGTCCTACCATTTTCATTCATTTATTTTCAGTAAGTAAGAGGTCTGTACAGCACTTAATAGATGCAAAGAATAGATTTTTCTATAATTACTTTTCATGTAAAATATAGTTTTTTTTTTACACAGGTGCTTACTGTGTGTTATTGATAACTTGCTCAACCTCCAAAATAATCCATACAGGACCCTTTTCGACTAAGATACTGACAATACTATACAACATCTAGTAAATCAGACAGTATCCATCCAGCTCTGAATACTCAGAAGTGCTAAACAAGATAAAATGGATGTCATTACAGGAAATCTGCTGACACCTATCTGTCTCCAAATGCAGGGAGGGTAAAAAGGACAATTGCCCAGGGGCCTGCTTCTCCCAGTTCGCTCCAGCATATCCCAGATAAGCAGTGTGAGTTTAAGTATATCCCCAACAACATAAAACCTGTATTGGCTGAGAACATGCATACTAGTAACTTAATTTTCCTTGTTAGAATCACTGATGCTCTATCTGCCTGCATGGCTAAATAGAAGTATGTTGGTCGAGTATGCATGTTTATTGTCGTACATGTTACCACCACCGGGTGTGACTGGCCACCAAATTCAGGTGCTGTGGATAAGACATCATCACACTCTGCTATTAACTAGGAGGCAGGTCACAGGGAACAAAGACATATGGCATTGGAAAGGTATCTGTTAGGCAAGTATACCACAAATCTATATACACCTTTTAAAACCCCAGAAAACCCCTTTAGGTTAGCCACATATTGTATGACACTGTTACTCAGGAGAGGGTCCTCACAAAAAATGTTGCCCATGGTCCTCCATTAACATTGATTTGGCTCTGTATGCAAGCAGTAGACAGCTTTACAATGATATAATGATGCACATAACGTTATTACACTATGCAGCTGCTCTATTATTGCGCACGTGTTTGCTGCCTGTATAAGTCTCAGGGGCCTGTGACAAAGCAAACAAACACAAAGACGAAGCAGCACTCTGCGGACACAAGGATATATGCAAACGTTGAACACGTGGATTAATTTAGATTCCTTTACTGTTATATTTACTATACGTATAAATGTGCGGTTCTTAACGCACATTTTGATCAAATTGTGTGAGCTTAACTGCCACGACAAGAGGACCTCATTCAGATGGGCACATGCAACTCGCCTCTCTCTTGGGCCTAGGCCTACAAAATGAACTCTGGGTAAGTAGGAACAAGCTTTATTCTGCTCTAATTCCAGCCTTGGTCAGATGGGAGGAGTGCACGACCAAGATGAAGGCAGTCACCACCCACAAGCGCACCCAGCATCAAGGATCCCTATAATAATATTCACTCTGTCTGAATGTTTGTAAAAATTTATGATTCAGATATGGCAGGAGGCTCAGGAGTTTAGATCCCCACCCATGCCCTAAACAAAACAATCAATGAGCTATGACTTGCAGGCATTTCTTCCTAATGGTGGAGTTCTATTTTAAAATATACATACAGTGGATATAAAAAGTCTACACACCCCTGTTAAAATGCCAGTTTTTGTCATGTTACAAAGTCAGTACAAGATGAAATAATTTCAAAACATTTTCCACCTTTAATGTGACCTATAATCTGTACAATTCCATTAAAAAACAAACTGAAATCATTTAGGGGGGGAAAATAAAAATAAAAAAACAAAATTAATGTGGTTGCATAAGTGTGAACACCCTCTTATATTTGGGGATGTGGTTGTGTTCAGAATTAACCTATCACATTCAAACTCATGTTAAATAGTAGTCAGTACACAGCTGCCATTATTTAAAGTGATTCTGAGTATCCCCATATAAAGTTCAGCTGTTCTATTAGGATTTCTCTTTCTTTGTTGCATGTGACAGCAAAAACCATGGTCCGTAGAGAGCTTACAACACATCAAAGGTATCTGATTATTGAAAGGCATCAGTCAGGAGAAGGGTACCAAAGAATTTCCAAGGCATTAGATATACCATGGAACACCGTGAAGACGGTCATCAAAAAGTGGATTACATTTGGCACAACAGTGACATTACCAAGAACTGGACGACCCTCAAAACTTGATGGAAAGACAAGACGAAAATTGGTCCGGGAGACCACCAAGAGGCCTACAGCCACATTAAAGGAGCTGCAGGACTCTCTGGCAGGTACTGGTTGTGTAGTGACAATAATCTCCCGTTTTCTACATATGTCTGGGCTGTGATGTAGGGTGGCAAGATGGAAGCCTTTTCTAACAAAGAATAACATCCAAGCCCGGCTATGTTTTGCAAAGACCTACATCAAGTCTGTTAAAAGCATGTGGGAAAACGTGTTATGGTCTGATGAGACCAAGGTTGAACTTTTTGGCCATAATTCCAAAAATTCCATTAGTCAAGGTGGAGGGAATTATGAACTGTTCCAAATATCAGTCAATATTGGCACAAAACCTGCAGGTCTCTGCTAAAAAGCTGAAGGTGAAGAGGAATTTCACCTTTCAGCACAACAACCACCCAAGGCAGAACCTCCAAATCAACAAAAGAATGGCTTCACTGGAAGAAGATCAAAGTTTTGGAATGGCCCAGCCAGAGCCCAGTTCTGAATTCCATTAAAAATCTGTGGGATATACACAGGACATGGAGAGCTTTTGGAGGAAGAGTGGGCAACAATTGCCAAGTCAAGATGTGCCATGCTGATAGACTTCTACCCAAAAAGACTGAATGCTGTCATAAAGTCAAAGGGTAATTCAACAAAGTATTAGTTTAAGGGTGTGCATATTTATGCAACCACGTTATTTTTGTTTTTTACTTTTCTACCCTAAAAGACTAAAGGTGGAAACAGTTCTGAAATGATTCATCTTGTAGTGACTTTCTAACATGAAAAAAACCTGGCATTTTAACAGGGGTGTGTAGACTTTATAAATATATATATATTTGCATATATTATAGATGTTCTTAAATTATTACGACAAATGGGGTGAGCTGAGGTTTCATGCAGCAATGCACTAAAACTGCACAATGTAAATGACGCCTTACAAAATGTGATATGCCGTGTTCTTGCTGACGACAAGCAGTAACTTACATTCCTGGTACCACAATGTTAAACCGCATGTATTCCAAGCATCATTTTACAATTTGGTTGAGTTAACAGGAATTAATACCACTATTATTACTGTATAATAATCCAACCTACATATGGGCTTTCAGATTATTGCCATCTATTATCATTTTGGAGAAGAGTGATTCATTTGTTTCTTCTGGGTCTAAATTCCAGGCAGCGTTATGGATAGAAGTAGCACCGGACAAAGTCAATTTAAGGGAACAAATTATAAAGAAAATGACATGTTGTTTAACCACTTCTTGATCAGAAGTTTAACCCCCCCCCCCCTTCCCCCTGGCCAGGCGCATTTTCAAGTTTTAGCCATGTACCAATTTAAAAGCAGACTTTTGTTCTATTACTCTTCCAACCTACATGTATTTGGTCATGTTTTTCTCAGAACATATTGGGCTTCCATATTGTGTAAAAAAATAATTGATCAATTTTACTTTTTTTTAAGTATAGGAGTAAAAAATTTAAAAAGAATATGTGAATTTAGGTGTTTTTTTACACAGGTCGCACTGTCAAAAATTGCTGTGTCCCATAGCCTAAATCGCAAGTAGAATTGCTACGACGCGACCTCATTGACTGTCAATACCCACGATGTAGGTTACGGGGCATAGCGATCTTTGGCCGTGTGACCTGTGTCGCTGCCAAAGCCGACGTGTAACCCCAGCCAAAAACGGTACTATATATCAACATATATGAGATAGATAAATAGACAGAGACAAACAATTTAACAGTTTGTGATTTTCTTACAAACCTTTCTGTGATCGTTGTGACAGGCTATCACAATGATTACATGTCCCGAGAATACACTGATTGGTCTCTGGGTAAAGCTCCATGATACAGCTGTCTAGAGTCCCTAGACCTGTCTAGAGAGCTGTCTACAGCTGTCCATAGCCACTGGTCCCACGATCGCTGTGGCCGCAATATTTCTCCCAATTCCACCCATATTTACCCCCATATTGAATGGGGTTGATGGTGTATTTGCTATCAGGTGTGTGGATAATGAGAGAGAGGAAGAAGAAGCTAAGGTAAGTATAGTAGAAATGGTCCGTTGTACATTGTCGCCCGAGCATGCTGGATATGTTTTTTTTAGGTAAGGTTGTGGTCTTTTTAGATGGATTATATTTTCTATTTTAATTTTTTGTTTTGCTCCCAGCCTGCTATCATCGACTGGTGGCCTAGATTCGTCTGTACCCGACACGTCAGACTCCACAGATATATAGTCGTGATTAGGAATTGGAGTGGGAAAGACGCGAGTGCGGTAAGTATACGGTTGTCCTGTGTCAAAATCTCTACAATCTCGTATATATTTCCTATGCTTTCTATCCTTAATCTCTCTTTGCAAGTTTTCTATGTTTTTTTTGTTACTTGGTTTCACAGTCAGTAAATTCAGGTGCTGAATTAAAGGTTTGAATATCACTAATTTCTTTTTCCAATTGTGAACTGATTTTTATAAGATCTCTCTTCTCAAACTCCAACAAATAATGCAGCATACGTAAGGAGCTGTCAGTTAATATTTGTTCCCAGCCCTTAATGAAAGTGATATTGTTACGATAGGAATTGGGAGTTATGTTGATATGTAAACCTGTATATATAATTTTCTGTTGGATATACATCTCTAGGCTAGCTATTTCCCAACAAGATCTTACGTACTGTTTGTAAATTTTTTGTAAGTCCCTAAATGCCGTTTGTCCTTTAAAATAACGGCCCCCACACGGACTCATGTATTTCAATGGAGCCGTTCACACGACCGTTGTTTCAACGGAGTGTGTGAAGGGTCCGTGAAAAAATAGGACATGTCCTATTTTCCTGCGTGTCACGCATCTCTCTTTAGACTCTAGTCTATGGGGGACCCGTGACGACGCGTCCCGCACGGGTGCACCTCAGACGTGAAAAACTGCAGTTTTTCATGTCTGACGTTAACTACGCTCGTCTGAATGTAGCCTTAAATAGGGTGAGGGATATAAAAATAAATCTATTGTTTTGCTGGAGTTCTAGATATGGCAGGACACTATACACTATAAACACAGATGAGGCTCTGTTTACAGTTTCCCTGCAAGCAGAGGCGTAACTAGAAGCTGCTGGACTCCAATACAAAATCTGTAACAGGACCCCCAACTATTATGAGCCATTTATAATAATGGTGTCTACTTATGGGGCAGAGGGTCCTTTGTGCCCCCTCAGGCACCAGGGCCCAGGTGCGACAACTACCGCTACGCCCCTGCAAGGAATCTGTGGACTGTCAAAGTATTTTTTTGTAAATAGTTACCTGTCACTTTAAGAAAAACTGCAAAGCTGCTGACAGACTGTTCAGACACGATGCAATAGGATGATGCGTTGCACTTTATATATGTTGGTTTATGAAAAAATTAGAGGCTTCCGGGGGACGGTGACAGAGGAGGTATGGAGAACTGACAGGCCCAGGAAGAGACATGTGCTGGCAAGAGGTAAAAGCGTGGTGACGCTGATGCGCTGCACCACCATAATGACAGGAGGAGAGGACCCCTAATAATGAAGTGGTTTGGACCCCTTATGGAGGAGAGCAGGCAAACCGTGTAAGGTGCTGGACGTGGGTGCTGTAACCTGTTGTATTTATGTACTGAGCTTGGTTCTGGAGCTGTTTGTATGTACTAAACTTTGTTCTGGTACTGTATATATGTACTGAGCTTTGTTCTTGTGTTGTATTTATGTAGTGAGCTTAATTCTGGTGCTGTATATATGTACTGAGCTTGGTTCTGGTGTTGTATATATGTACTGAGCTTGGTTCTGGTGTTGTATATATGTACTGAGCTTTGTTCTGGTGCTGTATATATGTACTGAGTTTTGTTCTGGCGCTGTATATATGTACTGAGCTTTGTTCTGTCACTGTATATATGTACTGAGCTGTATTTGTGCTTGTGCTGCATTTATATACTGAGCTTGGTTCTGGCACTGTATACACTACCGTTCAAAAGGTCACTTAGAAATTTCCTTATTTTTGCAAGAAAAGCACAGTTTTTTTCAATGAAGATAACATTAAATTAATCAGAAATACACTCTATACATTGTTAGGGTATGTTCACACGGCAGCCTCCGTTACGGCTGAAATTACGGAGCTGTTTTCAGGAGAAAACAGCTCTGGCATTTCAGACGTAATGGCAAGTGCAGGCGCTTTTCGCTGCGTCCATTACGGACGTAATTGGAGCTGATTTTCCGTGGTGTCATTGGAAAACGGCTCCAATTACGTCTCAAGAAGTGACAGGCACTTCTTTGACGCGGGCGTCTTTTTTACGCGCCATCTTTTGACAGCGGCGCGTAAAAAAAATTGACCGTCGGCACAGAACATCGTAAAGCCCATTCAAATGAATTGGCAGATGTTTGCCGACGCTTTGGTGCCATATTTTCGGATGTAATTCGAGGTTAAAACGCCCGAATTATGTCCGTAAATAGGGTGTGTGAACCCAGCCTAAATGTGCTAAATGACTATTCTAGCTGCAAATGTCTGGTTTTTAATGCAATATCTACATAGGTGTATAGAGTCCCATTTCCAGCAACCATCACTCCAGTGTTCTAATGGTACATTGTGTTTGCTAACTGTGTTAGAAGACTAATGGATGATTAGAAAACCCTTGTGCAATTATGTTAGCACTGCTGTAAACAGTTTTGCTGTTTAGAGGAGCTATAAAACTGACCTTCCTTTGAGCTAGTTGACAATCTGGAGCATTACATTTGTGGGTTCGATTAAACTCTCAAAATGGCTAGAAAAGGAGAGCTCTCATGTGAAACTCGACAGTCTATTCTTGTTCTTAGAAATGAAGGCTATTCCATGCGAGAAATTGCCAAGAAACTGAAGATTTCCTACAACGGTGTGTACTACTCCCTTCAGAAGACAGCACACACAGGGTCTAACCAGAGTAGAAAGAGAAGTGGGAGGCCCCGCTGCACAACTGAGCAACAAGACAAGTACATTAGAGTCTCTAGTTTGAGAAATAGACGCCTCACAGGTCCTCAACTGGCAGCTTCATTAAATAGTACCCGCAAAACGCCAGTGTCAACGTCTACAGTGAAGAGGCGACTCCGGGATGCTGGCCTTCAGGGCAGAGTGGCAAAGAAAAAGCCATATCTGAGACTGGCTAATAAAAGGAAAAGATTAATATGGGCAAAAGCACACAGACATTGGACAGAGGAAGATTGGAAAAAAGTGTTATGGACAGACGAATCGAAGTTTGAGGTGTTTGGATCACACAGAAGAACATTTGTGAGACGCAGAACAACTGAAAAGATGCTGGAAGAGTGCCTGGCGCCATCTGTCAATCATGGTGGAGGTAATGTGATGGTCTGGGGTTGCTTTGGTGCTGGTAAAGTGGGAGATTTGTACAAGGTAAAAGGGATTTTGAATAAGGAAGGCTATCACTCCATTTTGCAACGCCATGCCATACCCTGTGGACAATGCTTGATTGGAGCCAATTTCATCCTACAACAGGACAATGACCCAAAGCACACCTCCAAATTATGCAAGAACTATTTAGGGAAGAAGCAGGCAGCTGGTATTCTATCTGTAATGGAGTGGCCAGCGCAGTCACCAGATCTCAAGCCC
The DNA here is from genome assembly GCF_050947455.1 of Rhinoderma darwinii. NCBI lineage: Eukaryota > Metazoa > Chordata > Amphibia > Anura > Rhinodermatidae > Rhinoderma > Rhinoderma darwinii. The sequence goes on along the minus strand of NC_134697.1, from coordinate 39,871,787 downwards.
ATAGAGCTGTTGTGGGAGCAGCTTGACCGTATGGTACGCAAAAAGTGCCCATCAAGCCAATCCAACTTGTTGGAGGGCCTTCTGGAAGCATGGGGTGAAATTTCTCCCAATTACCTCAGCAAATTAACAGCTAGAATGCCAAAGGTCTGCAATGCTGGAATTGCTGCAAATGGAGCATTCTTTGACGAAAGCAACGTTTGAAGGAGAAAATTATTATTTCAAATAAAAATCATTATTTCTAACCTTGTCAATGTCTTGACTATATTTTCTAGTCATTTTGCAACTCATTTGATAAATATAAGTGTGAGTTTTCATGGAAAACACAAAATTGTCTGGGTGACCCCAAACTTTTGAACGGTAGTGTATATATGTACTGAGCTTGCTTCTCACACTGTATATATGTACTGTGCTTTGTTCTGGCACTGTATATATGTTCTGAGTTTGGTTCTCGCACTGTTTGTATGTACTGAGCTTGGTTCTTGCACTGTATATATGTACTGAGCTTGGTTTTCGCACTGTATATATGTACTGAGCTTAGTTCTGGCACTGTATATATGTACTGAGCTTGGTTTTGATACCGTATCTGTGCATTAGCTGGGAGATTTGTTGTGGCTTACTGCACACGGTGCACTGTCCTCCACCCTGCTCACAGTGCACAGCCTAACTACATGGGTTGAGCACGCTTAGGATATTGAATGTGTGCATATAGGTCTATACGTAATGGGTGAGTTTAATATAATGAGTGTGGGTAGGTAGGTAGGTACGTATGTACAGTCGTGGACAAAATTGTTGGTACCCTTCCATTAAAGAAAGAACTACCACAATGGTCACTGAAATTATTTGAAACTAACAAAAGTAATAATACATTTTAATTCACTGAAAATCAACTAATGTAAATCAGACATTGCTTTTGAATTGTGGTTCAACAGAAAAAATAAAAAAAACCTATCTAATGAAAATTTCCTGGACTAAAGGTACTAGGTATTTTGGCCCCTCCTTGTGAGCAAATTACTCCAGATGTCTCAGGTTTGCAGGGTGCCTTCTCCAGACTGCAGGTTTCATCTCCTTCCACAGGTTTTCAATAGGATTTAGACCAGGGCTCATAATAGGCCACTTCAGAACAGTCCAATGCTTTGCTCAGCCATTCTTGGATGTTTTTAGCGGTGTGTTTTGGGTCATTATCCTGGGCAGCACATTTTGCTACAGAATGCCTTGATTGTCTTGAGATTTCATTTTACCCTGCACAGATTCAGATGCAGCAAAGCAGCCCCAAAACATAACCGAGCCTCCTCCATGTTTCACAGTAGGTACAATGTTATTTTCTTTATATGCTTAATTTTTGCATCTGTGAACATAGAGCTGATGTGACTTGGCAAAAAGCTCCAGTTTTGTCTTATCTGCCCAAAGGACATTCTACCAGAAGCTTTGTGGCTCGCTGAACTACGCTGTTTCCGTAAGTCCCATAGAACTGAATGGTAGTTACGGAAACAGCGTAGCTCGCATGCTACACTGCTTCCGTATCAGCCATTCACTACTATGGGAGTTACAGAAACAGCGTATCTCAGCGAGCTACGCTGTTTCCGTAACTGCCGACCATATAGTCAGGTAGTGGCTGGGGATGCAGAGGGAGCAGGAAAAGGTAGAACGGGGTTTAGGGGGCTCCGTTCTAGAGATAGGTGCAGATCCCAGAGGTAGGACTCCCATCTATCTGACATTTATGACATATTCTGTGGATATGTCATAAATGCCTCTGATGGGAAAACCCCTTTAACCCCTTCCCGACATTTGCCGTATGGGTACCGCATGAAAGCTATGACTTCCCGCAAATTGCCATATCCATACGCCAAATGTTTGGCACCGGAATAGAAGCTGAGCTGATGCCATCATCGCCGGATCTCAGCTGTATCTTACAGCTGACATCCGGCTGTAATAGCGGGGACCGAAATTAGCTTCGATCCGCTCCATTAACCCCTTAAGTGCAGCGCTCAAACGCGAGTACTGCGCTTAAGGTGTTTGCAGCTCATCAGAACCCCAGCAATAAAATTGCCGGGGTTCCGGTGGCTGCAATGGCAACCGGAGGCCTAATACTGGCCTCCCGGTCTGCCTAGCATGGAAGCCGGTAAAGATCTGCACGGCGGCAGAGCCTGATCGGCTTCCGTAGCCGCCGGCAAGATGGCGCCGGCTCAGGAGCTGATCCGGCGTCATCAGCGGTGGAAGTCAGCTGTATGTTACAGCTGACATCCACCTGTATGTTACAGCTGACATCCACCTGTAACGGCAGGAACCAGAGCAAGCTCCGATCCCTGCCAATAATCCCTTTGATGCAGCAATCGAAAGTAATTGCTGCATCTTAGCGGTTGCTAGCAGATCGCCAGCCCTGACAGGCAATCAGGACTGGCGACTGCTGCTATGGCAACAGGAGACACAATGGCCTCCTGCTCTGCCATTACGGAAGCCGATTAGGCCACGCCGGGAGGCGAAGCCTAATCGGCTTGCTGTCAGTGAATAACTGACAGATCTAATACATTGCACTACATAGGTAGTGCAATGTATTAGAAAAAAAACATCAGACAGTTGGAACTTCAAGCGCCCTAGTGAGACTTGAAAAAAAGTGTAAAAAAAAAAAGTATATAAAAGTGTAAAAAAAAGTGAAAAAAATAAAAGTTTGAAAACAATCAAAGTTTCAAGTAATAAAATAAAACACAATCGCCCTTTTTCCCTTATCAAGTCCTTTATTATTGAAAAATATAATAAACCATATGTATTTTGTATCACCGCGACCGTAACGACCTATTAAAATATTATATTATTTATTGCACGCGGTGAACAGCGTAAAAAAAAAAACATAAAAAACTATACCAGAGTTTCTGTCTTTTGGTCACTTTGCCCTACAAATATTGGAATAAAAAGTGATCAAAAAGTCGCACGTATCCAAAAATGGTACCTATAAAAACTATAGCTTGTCTCGCAAAAAACAAGCCCTCATATTGCTCCGTCGACAAAAAAATTAAAAAGTTATGGTTCTCACAACTTGGCCACAGCAAAAATACATTCTTTTTACAAAAGTAATTTTATTGTGCAAAAAGTTGTAGAAAATAAAAAAGTTTTATAAATTAGGTATCGCCGTAATCTTACTGACCCGCAGAATAAAGGTAACATGTAATTTATAACGCATGGTGAACGCTGTATAAAAAAACCTAAAAAAGCTATGCCAGAATTGCGTTTTTTGGTTAACCTGGCCTCCCAAAAAATAGGATAAAAGGTGATCAAAAAGTCGCATGTACCCCAAAATCGTACCAATAATCGCTACAGCTGGTCCCGCAAAATAAATAGCCCAAATACCACTACATCTATGAAAAAATAAAATTAGTTATGGCTCCAATAAGTCAGGAAATAAAAAATATGCAGTTGTGCCCGAGGGGAACATTTCTTCTGTTTCAAGAGGCGATTTATCAAGGACCTAAAATTAGGGAACCAGGAAGGGGAGGGCCCAAACATATCTGCTAGAAGCGAGGGCGCCCGTATTATTCCAGGATAACACTTTCCCAGCAAAATTCCCCAAACTGCAAAGGTGCGGAGTGTGGACCAAAAGGGGCATAAGCAGTGGCGGATTAAGTAAACCATGGGCCCTGGGCTGTTCCTCAAGCTTGGGCCCCCTTGTCCACCACCGCCCTGCCACGTCATGTCTATATTAAACACCACCTTTCTGTGTGAGCATTGACAAATGAGTGCTACGATTCCCCATGTCAAAGGGCTGTGTCCCTACATATTGACAGTCTCCAACCATCGCTGACAGTATCACACTGTGTAGGGACACATCCTCCTGACAAGGAGAATGGTAACACGCATTTGTCTATTAGTCCTGGGTACACAAAGACTTTATGTGGAATACAAGGATTTCCGATAACAGACATGTCAGGAGAGGTGACAGAGCTATAAATGCAATGACTCACAGGAGATGTCTTCACTGATGGGTCGTTCTCTTTTCTTCTCCATCTGACACAGACCGCTATGGCGACTTCTCCTGATGACTGCAGAGTTTCCTGATGAGACATCTTTTCCCCTTGATTCTGTAGCCATTTTCAGCATCTATAGCAACATAAAAATTCAGACATAAACACCATAAATTGTCTTATACCCCAGACCCCTAAGCAAATTAAGACCCAGGCCCATACATTAACTCAAACCAATAAATTCAGTCCCCAAGAGGTAACTAAACTTTTAAAAAACATTTGGCGTATCATAGTGAGAGTGATATGTCAGAAGTTTTGATTGATGGGGGTCCCAGCATTGAGACTACCACCGATCACTAAAACAAAGCAGCAGGAGTGCACGGGTGAGCGCGGTTCCACTTCATTTCTGATTGTCTTTCCTCGTCGCCGTGTACGGACTCATAGACTTTCTGTTGTGCCCATACACCGCATGCTCGGCTATCAGAGGAAAGACGATCAGAAACAAAGTGGCTCCTCACTCACCTGATCGCTTCTGCCACTTTGTTTCAGCGATTGGTGGGGTCTCAGTGCCCGGACCCCACCGATTAGAACATTTGACATGTCACTATGACATGTAATTTTTTTTTTAAAGTTTCGTTAGTTACCCTTTAAGCAGTCAGACACCCCTCCCCAGTGCATCTGACTGACTGCTGAGTGCCCTATGGGAGGGTCTAAGCGTCTGACACTTAGGGCGGATTTACACGAGTGTGTGCGTTTTGCGCACGCAAAAAATGCGGCGTTTTGCGCGCGCAAAAGACACTTAACAGCTTCGTGTGCCTTTCGCGCAGCCGCCATCATTATGACACTGTATGTTTGTAGCACGTGGTGCTTTTCTGTTAGCAATCATAGTTTTAAAGCTGTTGAGCAAATCACGCACGTCCCACGGAGGTGCCTCCGTGTGGCATGCGTGATTTTCACGCACCCATTGACTTCAATGGGTGCGTGATGCACAAAAAACGCAGAAATATAGGACATGTCGTGAGTTTTACGCAGCGGACACACGCTGTGCAAACATCACTGACGGTCTGCACTGCCCCATAGACTTGCATAGGTTCGTACGACACGCGTAAAAAGCACGCACGTTGCACGGACGTATTACAGTCGATCAAACGCTCTGACCCCCCCCCCCTGCAGTATAATAACTACTGAGGGCTCTATGGGGGAGATTATACTGCAGGGGGGGGGGGTTCTGAGCATCTGACTTACTGCAGAGGGCTCTATGGGTGGGAAATTATTTCACACACAAAAAATGTGAGATTAAACACCCTATATACAATTCACACTAATACCACACACTATATATTCAAACCACACACACACTATATAGACTTACATTATAGACACTATAAACACAGCACACACTATATACACATCACACACTATATAGACTATATACACAGCACACACTATATACACAGCACACACTATATACACAGCACACACTATATAGACTATATACACAGCAAACAGCACACACTATATAGACTATATACACAGCACACACTATATACACAGCACACTATATACACAGCACACACTATATAGACTATATACACAGCACACACTATATACACAGCACACACTATATACACTATATACACAGCACACACTATATACACAGCACACACTATATAGACTATATACACAGCACACACTATATACACAGCACACACTATATAGACTATATACACAGCACACACACTATATACACAGCACACACTATATACACAGCACACACTATATACACAGCACACACCATATAGACTATATACACAGCACACACTATATACACAGCACACACTATATACACAGCACACACTATATAGACTATATACACAGCACACACTATATACACAGCACACACTATATAGACTATATACACAGCACACACTATATACACAGCACACACTATATAGACTATATACACAGCACACACTATATACACAGCACACACTATATACACTATATACACAGCACACACTATATACACAGCACACTATATACACAGCACACTATATACACAGCACACACTATATAGACTATATACACAGCACACACTATATACACAGCACACACTATATAGACTATATACACAGCACACACACTATATACACAGCACACACTATATAGACTATATACACAGCACACACACTATATACACAGCACACACTATATACACAGCACACACTATATAGACTATATACACAGCACACACACTATATACACAGCACACACTATATACACAGCACACACTATATACACAGCACACACTATATACACAGCACACACTATATACACAGCACACACTATATACACAGCACACACTATATAGACTATATACACAGCACACACTATATAGACTATATACACAGCACACAGTATATACACAGCACACACTATATAGACTATATACACAGCACACACTATATACACAGCACACACTATATACACTATATACACAGCACACACTATATACACAGCACACTATATACACAGCACACTATATACACAGCACACACTATATAGACTATATACACAGCACACACTATATACACAGCACACACTATATAGACTATATACACAGCACACACACTATATACACAGCACACACTATATAGACTATATACACAGCACACACACTATATACACAGCACACACTATATAGACTATATACACAGCACACACACTATATACACAGCACACACTATATACACAGCACACACTATATAGACTATATACACAGCACACACACTATATACACAGCACACACTATATACACAGCACACACTATATACACAGCACACACTATATACACAGCACACACTATATACACAGCACACACTATATACACAGCACACACTATATAGACTATATACACAGCACACACTATATACACAGCACACACTATATAGACTTACATTATGACACACACACACATAAACACACACACACACACACACACACACACACACACTTACCACAGTCTCTTCCTCTGCGGTGCTTGTCTCTGGCAGCCTCCAGGACCTTAATCATGTGACTGTGACGTCACCACAGGTCCTTCACTCTCTAGTTTCAGTTTTGCCGTTATCAGGCAGCTGCTGGAGATTTAAACAGGAGGGACAGTGCACAGCAGCACAGAGGAGCAGACTGTCAGGGAGACTCCAGCACCTGCCAATCACAAACTCTGACAGTCTGCTCTCTACAGCTGATGTGCTGTGCCCCTGTTCCCTGGCCGGAAATGACTCCCCCTGCACCCCCCCTCCCCCTCCTCTTCATCAGCAGCAGCACGTGGGACCGATGACCGCTAGAATGCGGCCGGCAGAGTTTTTTTTCACTTGTGTGCGGTTTGGGCAGCTATGGGCCCCCGTGCAGCCTTGGGCCCCGGGCGGCCGCCCGAAATGCCCATATGAGGATCCGCCACTGGGCATAAGAAAGGACGCCATATATCAGTACGACACTGGCCTGTGCAGAAAGGATTACTTCACAGCGTAACACACATCAATGGATTATTTTATTGTTTTTTTACCCCATTATTATACCACCTGACTATGCCCCTGATGTACTTTGCCCAGCTTACATGTACCCCCACATTATAAATGGCAACACCAGTAATACTCAAACAAATCTACTACCAAGCAAAATCCGCTCTCCAAAAGCCAAATGGCGCTCCCTCCCATCTGAGCCCTACAGTGTGCCCAAACAGCAGTTTCCTTCCACATATAGGGCATCGTCATACCCGGGAGAACCCTTTTAACAATTTTTGGGGTGTGTGTATTCAGTGGCAAAAGCTGGGCATATTTGCCACTGGAATGGCATATCTAGGGAAAAATATACATTTTTAATTTGCACCATCCGCAGCGCATTCATTTATGGAAAAGACCTGTGGGGTGAAAATGCTCACTACACCCCTTAATAAATGCCTTGAGGGGTGTAGTTTCCAAAATGGGGTCACTTCTCAGGGATTTCTTTTTATTATTTCACATCTGAGCCTCTGAAATTGTGAACCAATACTGTGTAAATCGCCAAATTAGGCCTCAATTTCGCATGCTACGCTTTCACTCCTGAGCCTGGTCGAATGTCCAGGCAAAAGATTAGGGCCACATGTAGGGTGTTTCTAAAACCGGGAAACACTGCATAATAATTAGAGAGCTATCTTGTTATGGTGGCACAAGCTGGGCACCACATATTGGCATATCTATGGAAAAAATCCCATTTTGACTCTGCAACATCGAGTGCACACTAATTTCTATAAAACACCTGCAGGGTTAACATGCTCACTACACCACTAGGTAAATGCATTGAGGGTGTAGTTTCAAAAATGGGGTCACTTCTAGGGGGTTTCCACTGTTTTGGTCCCACAGGCACCCAGAAACCAATCCAGCAAAATCTGCAATCCAAATGGAGCCCTGCCATGTGCCCAAACAGCAGTTTATGACCACATATGGGGTATTGCCGTACTCGGGAGAAATTGCTTTACAAATGTTGGGTTCTTCATTTAGCTTATTTGTTGAGAAAATGAAAAATTTTGCGCTAAAGCTACGTTTTATTGAAGAAAAAGGATTGTTTTTATTTTCACTGCCCAATTCTAATAAATTCTATGAAACATCTATGGGGTCAAAATGCTTACTACACCCCTAGATGAATTCCTCAAGGGGTGTAGTTTCCTAAACGGAGTCACTTTTTGGGCGTTTTCATTGTTTTTGTCCCCTCAGGGGCTTTGCAAATGCGACATGGCCTCCGCAAACCATTCCTGCTAAATGTGATCTCCAAAAGCCAAATAGCGCTCTTTCTATTCTAAGCCCTGCCGTGTGTCCAAACAGCCATTTATTACCACATGTGGGGTATTGTTTTACTCGGGAGAAATTGCTTTACAAATGTTGTGGTGCCTTTTCTCCTTCAGTCCCTGTGGATATGAGAAAAAAATCGCTAAACCTACATTTTCTTTGAAAAAAATGTAGATTTTAATTTTCACGGCCTACTTCCAATAATTTCTGTAAAAAACCTGTGTGGTCAAAATGCTCACTATACCCGTAGATAATTTCCTTGAGGTGTGTAGTTTCCTAAATGGGGTCACTTTTGGGGGTTTCCACTGTTTTAGCACCGCAAGAACCCTTCAAACCTGACATAGTGCCTAAAATATATTCGAATAAAAATAAGGCCCCAAAATCCACTAGGTTCTCCTTTGCTTCTGAGGCCGGTGCTTCAGTCCAGTAGCACGCTACGGCCACATGTGGGATATTTCCTAAAACTGCAGAAACTGGGCAATAAATATTGAGTTGCATTTCTCTGATAAAACTTTCTGTGTTATAAAGAAAATTGGATTAAAAATTAATTTCTTCCAAAAAATATAACATTTGTAAATTTCACCTCTACTTTGCTTTAATTCCTGTGAAAAGTTTAAAGGGTTAAGAAATTTTCTAAATGCTGTTTTGAATACTTTGAGGGGTGACGTTTTTAAAATGGGGTGACTTTTTTGGGGTTTCTAATATATAAGGCCCTCAAAGCCACTTCACAACTGAACTGGCCCCTGTAAATATAGCCTTTTGAAATTTTCTTGAAAATTGCTGCTAAAGTTCAAAGCCTTGTAGCGTCCTAGAAAAATAAAAGGATGTTCAAAAAACGATGCCAATCTAAAGTAGACATATGGGGGATGTTAATTAGCAACAATTTTGTGTGTTATAACTGCCTGTCTTACAAGCAGATACATTTAAGTTGAGAAACATGCTAATTTTTGCAATTTTTCGCTAAATTGTGGTGTTTTTCACAATTAAATACTGAACATATCGAGAAAATTTTGCCAGTAACATAAAGTCCAATGTGTCACGAGAAAACAATCTCAGAATCGCTTGGATAGGTAAAAGCATTCCGGAGTTATTACCACATAAAGTGAAACATGTCAGATTTGAAAAATGAGGCTCTGTCAGGAAGGTTAAAAGTGGCCAAAGAGGGAAGGGGTTAACTCTGTACTGTCACCTAACTTTGAGTATTACATCTGTACTGTGATTTCACTATGTGCATTATCCTTGTATTATGATCCTGTTTATTATGCCTGTAGTTTTTTTTTTTTGTTTTGTTTTTTTTAATTCTTTATTATAGTTTTCACTGTGGTAGGATATAACTCAGTACACTCAGCAGCATAGCTATAGGGGTGACAGAAGTCGCAAGAGCGACCGGACCCACAATCCAGAGAGTTATCGGGCCCCTGCACCACATCTGTGAGAAGCGTAACTTTTAAGCGTATCTGTTTGGCACTCTTATTTTTGGGGGCACTATCTATCTGGCACTATAGTTTTTAGAGGCACTATCTGCGTGGCACTATTTTTTTGAGGCAGAAGGGGGTAAACATAGTTATGATGAATATTGGTCTTTGTGCAGTAACAGTATAATATTTAACAGGTAATATTTATCACTGTACAGTGGTAATATTTCATTTTAGTATTATTTTATAACTATATATTTGTGTGTACAGCATATGTGGGATTATTTGCGTGCATTATTTATTATGTAACGTATATGACTGCATTATTTCAGTCTAATACGCCCGACTGCATGAGTACTTGTGTGACGGCAGCGGGCCTAAGCTGAACTTTTGCATCATGGCCGATGATCATGATTATACTATGCAAAGTTTGTGACATAACTTTAAGAATTACATTTTCAGGGTCATAAGGGTATGAGGTGCAGAGGTTGTACCTCAGAATTTTTGCCTGAGTTAATAGTTTCACGGCCACACTAAAGAATTCGGGTACTATAAATTGATTGTAAAGTTGGGGGCCCTCTTACAGATTTTGCATTAGGTCTAAGGGACTTCAACTTAAGCCTCTGTATTCTATAAACTCTTATTGGAAAAGTAGCATGAGGCATTTTATAATAGTTACTACAATTTTCAATATGACCCATTGTACTGCTAATGTTTGTCTATGGAGATTGCATGACTGTGAACCTGTTATCAATGGGTGTGTCTGCAATGACTGAACCACTATGCTCAGGCACAATTATTAGGCTATTACTATTTCCCAATAATATTTTAATTGTGAACAGATACAATGCCACCTTTTTAACTTTGTTTTTTAAAGGCTATGGGCACCGCAAAACCATTTTTTATTGCATTGAATGTACTTTTAGAACTAAAATCGATTTGCAATTGATTTGCATTAAAAAATATTTTTACCATTTGGCTTCTGCATCTTGCATGTATTACAATACAAAGCAAGCTGCATGATGCTGCTCTGTGCTCATTCCATCAGACGTCTCTCTGTTGGGTCAGTATGCAGACCCTCTCTCTCCACACTAAGGCTGGATTCACACAAACATGTTCGGTCTGTAAAGGACGGAACGTATTTCGGCCGCAAGTCCCGAACCGAACACACTGTAGGGAGCCGGGCTCCTAGCATCATAGTTATGTACGACGCTAGGAGTCCCTGCCTCGCTGCGGGATAACTTTCCCGTACTGTAATCATGTTTTCAGTACGGGACAGTGTTCAAAGGAGTCCACAGCCTTTAACAAATAGCCTTTAAGGTGAAAACACAATTTTGTCAAATATTAGTGTTCACGGTTAATAGACAACTAGGTTAGGGAATACTATTCTCCACTTAGAAATTAACAAAGTACAAAAAATGCTAAAATATTTCATCTAACAATTAAAAAAATGTAAGTAAACTCTTTGGGCCCTATCAAACTACTCAATATAGACATGCTTCTTTTCAGTAATTTTCATAATCTTCCCTTGCATAAATTGTGAGGTTTTTTTATTTAGTTTGTAGCCAATTCAGATATAGCATCTATAATGGCTTCACAGAAGCTATTTTATTATATGTTCTGTTTACACTGTATATTTCAAGAAACAGAACGGCCCACAATTTCTCCAAATGGTTTCCATCAGAAGAGAAAGGAGGCTAGGTCATTAATCGGTCATCTTTTCTCTGGCCAGTAAAGCAGGGGGGCACTTAGACCAGTAAAGCACTATTCTGCATTAATGCCATGGTCTTTTTGAACACTGTTGACTTCTTCTTGTACTACTATTTAAAGAAAGTATCTTCCAGTAATTTTGACAGCTGATTTTTACTTCATCAGCAGCTCGTTCAACTAGCAAATTGTTAATGATAGCAGCCACACCATCGGCCTGCTTCTTCTGGCTGGCTCCTGACTCACATTGTGCCGCATAGCCATTTGCGATCCTGCCCTGGACTAACACATTTGGTCCATCATTTCCCCTGCCCAATCCTGACACTTTAGCTTGAATTTTTTATTTTTAAATTAAGAATGGATTGTTTTTCTGCTTCCCTGACCTTTTTTTTAAGCAGCTCGAAAAATAGTAATACCTTTTGCTCCAAAAATATAAAGCTTCATTTTAAAGAGTTCATTGATTGGGATCTGCCAAGTAACAAAAGTTAACATCCAACTACACAGTAAATAGAGACAAGATAGACTGAAGGCTTACTGTTCCTTTAAAGAGGCTCTGTCACCAGATTTTGCAACCCCTATCTGCTATTGCAGCAGATAGGCGCTGCAATGTAGATTACAGTAACGTTTTTATTTTTAAAAAACGAGCATTTTTGGCCAAGTTATGACCATTTTTGTAATTATGCAAATGAGGCTTGCAAAAGTCCAAGTGGGTGTGTTTAAAAGTACAAGTCCAAGTGGGCGTGTATTAGGTGCGTACATCGGGGCGTTTTTAATACTTTTACTAGCTGGGCGCTGTGAAGAGAAGTAACATCCTCTTCTCTTCAGAACGCCCAGCTTGTGACAGTGCAGATCTGTGACGTCACTCACAGGTCCTGCATCGTGACGGCCACATCGGCAGCAGAGGCTACAGTTGATTCTGCAGCAGCATCAGCGTTTGCAGGTAAGATCGACTTACCTGCAAACGCTGATGCTGCTACAGAATCAGCTGTAGCCTCTGGTGCCGATGTGGCCGTCACGATGCAGGACCTGTGAGTGACGTCACAGATCTGCACTGTCACAAGCTGGGCGTTCTGAAGAGAAGAGGATGTTACTTCTCATCAGAGCGCCCAGCTAGTAAAAGTATTAAAAACGCCCCGATGTACGCACATAATACACACCCACTTGGACTTGTACTTTTAAACACACCCACTTGGACTTTTGCAAGCCTCATTTGCATAACTACAAAAATGGTCATAACTTGGCCAAAAATGCTCGTTTTTTTAAAATAAAAACGTTACTGTAATCTACATTGCAGCGCCTATCTGCTGCAATAGCAGATAGGGGTTGCAAAATCTGGTGACAGAGCCTCTTTAAGCCACTGTTATCAATTTTATAATTTTGGACATAGCAAGAAGTGTACTGAATTATATTTCAGTCTATAAGGGGGAAAAGAAGATACTACATTGTTTGACATGTTATAGCTATCAAGATAATTGGATCTATATGTAAATGTGTGATAAGAGTTTTGATGGATACATTTTTGACTGCAGTATCATATTTACTTTGAGTCACTTGTTATATCTATTCTTTTTGACACCGCTATGGCTTTAAGTGTTTTAGAAGTTTTTACACAACATGACCCTTATATGTATTCAGTGAATCTAAGAAGGTAACTAATAACAAATTACCCTGTTGCTGTTATCACTAAGAGTCCTAAACGTGGGGGTGATATAAATTAGACATAGATCAGATAGACAGATTCTACACTACATATTGATCTGGTACGTGACATTGGCCTTCGACCATATTGCCCTGTTGTACTGTTTTGCAGTGGATATTCTACAATCAGTTTTTACTTTAAAGTAACATCAGAAAATGAGATATTTCTTACAGCAAGTTTTTATTATAAACATTCAGTTAAAGCAATAGGTTTACATACAAATCCTAGTACACATTCCCTCTCTTAGGTCAGTTAGGATCACTATGTGAAACGTTAGAATAATACTGGAGACAATTATTTATTTCAGATTTTATTTCTTTCATCACATTCCCAGTGGCTCAGAAGTGGACATACACGTGGTTAGTATTTGGTTAAATTGCCTTAAAATTGTCTAACTTTGGTCAAACATTTTTGGGTATTCTTCCACAAGCTTCTCACAATAAGTTGCTGGACTTTTGTCCATGTCCTCCTGACAGAACTGGTGTAATTGAGCCAGGTTTTTAGGCCTCCTTGCTCGCACCCGCTTTTTCAGTTCTGCTTTTAAATTTTTTATGGTACTGAGGTCAGGGCTTTGTGACGGCCACTCCATTACCTTCACTTTGTTGTCCTTAAGCCAATTTACCACAAGTATGGAGGTATGCTTGTGGTCATTGTCGATTTGAAAGACTCATTTGCACCAAGGCTTTAACTTCCTGGCTCATGTTTTAAGATGTTGCTTTAATATTTCCAAATAATTTTCCTTCCTCATGATGCTATTTATTTTGTGAAGTGCACCAGCACCTCCTGTAGCAGAGCACGCCCACAACATGATCCTGCCACCCCCGTGCTTTACAGTTAGGATGGTGTTCTTTGGTTCGCAAGCCTCCCCAGTTTCCCCATGCATAACAATGGTTGCTATGGCCTAACAGTTCCATTTTTGTTTTATCAGACCTGAGGACATTTCTCCAAAAATGAAAATCTTTGTCCTCTATGAAGATCTATGTGCAGTTGCAAACTGTAACCTGGCTTTTTTTGTGGCGGTTTTGGAGCAAAGGCTTCTTCCTTGCTGAGCGGCCTTTTAGGTTTTACTGTTGATATAGATACTCTTTTACCTGTTTCCTCCAGCATCTTCACAAGGTCGTTTGCTGTTGTTCTTGGATCGATTTCTATTTCTTGCACCATAGTACGTTCATCTCTAGGAGACACAACGCGTCTCCTTCCTAAATTGTATGATGTCCACGGTGTTTAAACTTAAATATCGTTCGAACAGATGAATGTGGTACCTTCAGTCACTTGGAAATTGCTCCCAAAGATGTACCAGACACAATTATTTTTCTGATGTCTTAACTGATTTTGTTTGATTTTCCCATGATGCAGAGCAAAAAGGCAAATAGGCTTTGAAGATAGGCCTTAAAGTACTGCCACAGGTACACCTCCAATTAACTCAAATTATGTCAATGAGAAGCTTCTAAAGCCATGACATCATGTTCTGGAATTTTCCAAGTTATTTAAAGGCACGATGAAATTGGTGTATGTAAACTTCTGAGCCAATGTTAGGGCTGGGCAATTAATCGGGAAAGAAAAAAACCCGAAATTCAGCGCAGATAACTCATCTTGCGCATTTTATTTTTTTTCCCGGTTTCAACTGTATCTGCATCCTCAGGACATATACAGTTGAATCCTATATTAGAGCAAGGAACCATCAGTTCCCTGCTCTAATATTCACTGTATAACGCTGGCCGCTCACGGCTCAGCGCAGTCAGGCGCAATGACATCACTGCCTCGTGCCTGTCTGTGCTGAGATGTGAGAGGCTCAGCACGCATGTATTCAGAGTCCACTGCACTTCTGTCATATACTGGCATTTCAGGCAGCTTATTGGTCCATGGAGTCCTTAATGCCCGCCCCATTTATGACTTCTTTAGCCTCAATGCCTGCCCCAATGGTATATACACAGATGATGGGGGTTCTCTACAGGGATGATGGGGGTCCCTGTATATAGCCCCCATCATCCCTGTATATAACCCATATCATCCTTATATACAGGGATGATGGGAGTTATATACAGGGATTAAGGGGGTTATATAGAGGAATGATGAAGGTAATATACAGGAATGATGAAGGTAATATACAAGGATGATGGTGGTTATATACAGAGATGATGGGGGTTATATACAGGGACCCCCATCATCCATGTATATACCAGCCCACTATCATCTCTGTACATAACCCCATCATCCCTAATATATATATATATAGATAATTTAGGTAGTATTTTCTTCTTTTTTACTATAAATAAACATTGTGATATATTCCAATTTTCACACTGGCCACATGGGCACATACAATAGGCTGATCTTTTCTGATTTCTGTTGATCAATTGTCAGTTTTGCTGTACAGAGTGGGACAAGATGAGAAGAGTCATCATCATATCATTAGAGGGCAGGGAATTTATTGACAGCTCTGTCAACTTATATGTTCCCAAAAATGATACCTGATAAATCTACAGTTTAGACCACAATGGCCTTAAATAGCAATGTAGTCATAAAAATGTAAAAAATTATGGCTGACGGAATGAGGGCTTCTTAGCATAAAAATAGGTTTACCCTTAAGGGGCTAAAAAAAGACATGCAGTTTTGCCTTACTGTATACAGTCAATGTTAAAAAAAAATAAAAATGTAGCAGGAAAATGTAATGAATAAAATATTTTTTTGACAATTTTAGGTGTCATCTGGCCAACACTATGTACCTCTAGAATTACCTGTTAACTCGTAAATACAATATCATCTTACATAATTATTAAGTACATGCCTGATTTGTAAACAAAAATCCTGAACTTTATTACAGTTGATTTGAAGGTATCAATGTATTACAATAAGGAATGTATCACCTGTACAGAATAGCAAAACAGTTTTCATCTATAATCAATTTAAAGAGGTTCTGTCACCACATTATAAGTGCCCTATCTTCTACATGATGTGATCGGCGCTGTAATGTAGATTACAGCAGTGTTTTTTATTTAGAAAAACAATAAATTTTGACTGAGTTATGACCTATTTTAGATTTATGCTAATGACTTTCTTATTGACCAACTGGGCGTGTTTTTACTTTTTGACCAAGTGGGCGTTGTGGAGAGAAGTGTATGACGCTGACCAATCAGCGTCATACACTTCTCTCCATTCATTTACTCTGCACATAGTGATTTTGCTAGATCATGATGTGCAGTCACATACTCAGACATTAACGTTACTGAAGTGTCTTGAGAGTGAATAGACATCACTTCCAGTCAGGACGCGATGTCTATTCACAATCCCGACACTTCGGTAACATTGGTGTGGGACTTACAGCACAGCAAGCGTAATCTCGCGAGATCACGCTGCAAATGACAGTTTACAGCGTGATCTTGCAATATTACGCTTGCTGTGCTGTAAATTCCACACAGACGTTACCGAAGTGTCGGGATTGTGAATAGACATCACGTCCTGGCTGGAAGCGATGTCTATTCACTCTCAAGACACTTCAGTAACGTTAATGTCTGAGTATGTGACTGCACATCATGATCTAAAAAGATCACTATGTGCTGAGTACATGAATGGAGAGAAGTGTATGGCGCTGATTGGTCACTGATTGGTCAGCGTCATACACTTCTCTCCACAACGCCCACTTGGTCAAAAAGTAAAAACACGCCCAGTTGGGCATTAAGAAAGTCATTAGCATAAATCTAAAATAGGTCATAACTGTCAAAATTGATAGTTTTTCTAAATAAAAAAACACTGCTGTAATCTACATTACTGCACATATCACATTATGTAAGAGATAGGGCACTTATAATGTAGTGACAGAGCCTCTTTAAGCAACAATGCTATGGTTATAATTTATCTATGAAGGGGTTGTCTGTTTAGGAAAACCCAATTTCAATACCCTATTATTACTTTTGAGTTGATAGAGGGTGATCCTCTGTCCAGGACCTTCATCTATAAGCTATAATGAAGAACATCTCTTGCTCTGGAGGACCTAACAGGTCCATCTATTACATATACAGCCCCTTGATTTCAATGGGCATTGTGTAATGCTTAATTTCCCCTGTGGTGACACTGCTGGGAAATTGAACACTTGCTGCTGGGTTCTCCCATGGATTTGAGCAAATCGCTTGGGATCCCAGCAGTGGGACACCCTGGGATCAACCGATTTTAAAGGAGTTGTCCATAGAAGACAAGCACTTTAAGATAATAATGTATAGTACACTCAGGACAGGCTTTAGGATAGATGGCGCCCATGCAAAATCATCTTTCGGCCATCCACCCCATTATAAAAAAAATGCCCCATAAAAGTATAATGACCCCTACAGTATAATGCCCTTTATAGTGCCCCTACACAGTATAATGCGCCACACAGTGTACAATGCCCCTTAGTGCACCCGATGGAGTATAATGCCCCTTTAGTGCTCCCGCAATATAATGTCCCTTTAGTGCCCCCCATACAGTATAATGCCCCTATAGCTGCCCCATACAGTATAATAATATTTAATAATATAATATATTATAATCCCTTCAAGGACACAGTATTTTGTCCTCTAATTGTGCCCACAAAGTATTATGCCCTATATACAAAGCAAATTAAATATAGCAAAGGACCCTTTAAGGAGTTTATCACATTTTTGTTGGTTTATAAGGTTTCATAATCACTACATGGATTATTTATATAATCTCTTATATTATCTGTCTGTTCACGTTTTGGAATTCCCCTACGATATTAAGAAAAAGTTAGTGGTTTTCAACCCACGTGTATAGTTTTCTAGTCGCTCATAGCACTTTTCAATCTGAAAAAGCGTTTGGCATTTAGTTTTTTTTCCTATAATAATATCCTTTTAGGTTTACACATTAATTTGCAACTGTATGCTACTTTTAACATTTCATTTATAATCACAAAGGGACATATATGTGAACATGCTCAAAATTATGCCAACAAGGGTCTGTAAGTAGGGTTTCTTCAGCTTATTCAGTGAAGAGGTTTCAGTAAAACCTCAGATATAATGAGGCTAAAGTACATCTATCTATCTATCTATCTATCTATCTATCTATCTATCTATCTATCTATCTATCTATCTATCTATCTATCTATCTATCTATCTATCTATCTTTCTATCTATCTATCTATCTATCTATCTATCTATCTATCTATCTATCTATCTATCTATCTATCTATCTATCTATCTATCTATCTATCTATCTATCTATCTATCCAATCTATCTGCTGTATCTCTGTATACTTTGTGGGCAGATGAACTACTACTAATAAGGTCAATAAGGTGGCATAAGCATTGTTAAGGCAAACATATAGTCTGGTTATTACAGAGTATATAAATCATTTTGATTCTCTTAATAAGTACATGACTGGGAGGACTCCCCAGATATGCCCCCAACCTGCTGTTTCGGGTAGAGCATTATATGTATATGGCCTAATGTTGTTCTTTTTCAGTGGCCCTTCTAGGCAATTCCAAGATGGCTGATATGTAGAAAGGACAGAGATAAATATTTATATACAGCCACTATTTTGGAGATTGTGATAAGCATGAGAAATACATATGCAAGAGATAGATAAACAAGCTGTGATCTTTTGTTTTACACTTGTTTTATTGATGTCTGGTGCAGAGCAAGTACATTGAACACCGAAAATCTCAAAGTACAGTACATGAAAATAGTACATCAAATGAGAAATAAATTTGCATACATGGAAACAAGGTACATAATATATACACATACATATCATATACGCAATAAAAAAAAATATTCCAAAAATGTCAGATATCGCAATAAACATTTCTATTGGAAATACGAGTAGAAAAATGGGTTGAAAAGAAGGGGAAACAAAACTTTTTTCTCCTACATGGATAGAATTCAAATTGGACAACAATTCTGCTAGCTAGATGGGTATTATGCTGGCTAAGTGTGTATTTATGTCGTATACTATTATGAGTGATATGGGGGTAAAACTTATTAGCTAAGACCACTCTTTCAGGATCCATCTGTAGGGTTGACCGTTAGAGGTTAGCCATTCCAGATATTCCAGATTTCTGCGGGCAACCATGGCTCTGATATACAATCTTTTTATATGGTATAATGCAATTAACGGTAGTCACTGAGTTGTTCACAAATTACTGTGAATAATGGAAACTATCGTTTAGTCCTGGTACTTTTATGAATATCCTACATGCCATGCTGCAGACATTTGCTGTTAAATCTGGTCTTGAAACTATTGAATTTGTTTGGTTTACAATATAATTTTTGCTGTCTGGTCCATTTTCCGTTCATTTTCTGTTTTCGTTAATTATTTTTTTTGCAGTAGGAAAAGATGAAAAACTTTTTGCAGTATTTTTAACTTATTTATACATCTCGAATTCACAACAACTCACAAAGTACAAGAATATGATTTCTAAGAAATAAAAAATAGGGAAAAAAACACAAAAACAAAACAAAAAATACATTACAAAATGATGTTGGATGGACTAAGTAACATACCTCGAATTGGCTAATGGACTAATAACAAATGTAACTGGCAATTCACTTTTTCAACTTTGTAAAAAGAGGAACAAAAATGTGTTTACTAGACTATGAGCGCATGAGGCTTTTACTCAACAATACACAAAAAAACTGTTGCTGGTGAAAAGGTTTTTTGGAAGAAAAATAGAATTTCAAACCTTGAGGTGTTTGGAGTGGTATGACCTTCAGCATATAAAAAATGACAATGTTCTGAAGGAGCCAATGGATAATGCAATCCCATTTTGTCACATGACCTCGGGAGGTTACCTCACTATGAACCAAAAGTTTTTGCTACCCAAGCATGAAATTTCAACAGCAGGGGACAAATAAAGAATACTATCAGTTAGGGTATGTTCACACGGCCTATTTACGGACGTAATTCGGGCGTTTTTGCCCCGAATTACGTCTGAAAATAGCGCCTCAATAGCGCTGACAAACATCTGCCCATTGAAAGCAATGGGCAGACGTTTGTCTGTTCACACGAGGCGTATATTTACGCGCCGCTGTCAAATGACGGCGCGTAAATAGACGCCCGCGTCAAAGAAGTGACCTGTCACTTCTTTGGCCGTAATTGGAGCCGCTATTCATTGACTCCAATGAATAGCAGCGCTAATTACGGCCGTAATTGACGCGGCGTTCAAGCGCCTGCACATGCCGGTACGGCTGAAATTACGGGGATGTTTTCAGGCTGAAACATCCCCGTAATTTCAGCCGTTACGGACCCCCGCCGTGTGAACATACCCTAAGGCTCTATATTCACATCTGCTTTGTGGCTACCATTCATAACTTCATCTGGACCTCATTGACTTAAAATGGGGTCGATCTGGGTTTCCGTTGTTTTGATAGCAAAAATAGCTCTGCATGTTTTGCAATTATTTTCATTAAACCTGACAGAGCTGCTGACAGACGCTACGAACATATATGTGAACAGAGCCTAAGTACAGGTTAACAGATTCTCAGAGTTATTTCATAACCCCTCAAGTCTCAGACAACCCATTTAATGGTGTAAGGGTATGTTCACACATGGTAGTTTTGATGTTTTCACATTGTTTTCTTTTTTTTTTTCCATGAAAACTGTTTAAAAAAATAAATACACATGCCATGAAAAATGCTGCAGAAATGCATAAAAAAAATAGTTTAGACCTTGATGCTTTTTTCAAACTTCATGTACTATGGAGCTCTATACCCAATAACAGTGTTACGTAACTTAAAGTGGTTGTACAGGATAAGAAAAAAATGGCTGCAAAAACAGCACCACACCTGTTCACGGGATGTTTGTGGCGTTACAGCTCTGCTAGGCACAACCCTCGGGCAGATGTGATGCTGTTTCAGGAAGAAAGCAGCCATGTTTTTCTAATCCTGTACAACCCCCTTAAAGGGATTTTCCAGAGATTTAAAGGCTATGTATATGTTTTAAAAAAAAAATGTTTTAATGTAATGTATGTGTTTTATTATCTTAAATATTGTTCTAATATGCATTTATTAAAAATTGTACTTAGTTTGAGCACTGTAGCTTCTATGTATCCACTAGACATAGAAGCTGCATAATGCGCTGTTAGCCGAATCCGTCAGTCAGCTGTAGACAGTGGTTCCTGTGTGCCTCTAACACAATGTAATCTTAAAACCGCTCAAATCTAATTTGATCAAGATGGATATGAAAAACAAATCCAAAATATTTATCCTACTGATAGATCTCAATTCATTGCTTTCTGTGCAGGATGACATCTCCACCACAGTGACCAATCACTTCCAACAAATATGTACGCTTGGCATGGCCCTATAACCATTAGGCAAATGCCACTCCTGCCTGGGCTCCATGGCAGAAACCTCACTTTCACCTGTATCCTGTAGAGGGCCACAAGCAGTGTGATGCAGTGACGGCATAAGGCCGTCTGCGCTGGGCTGCGGACAGCAATAGGGTCGGCAGTGTCTTAAGGTCTCAGTGGCCCGGCACAGGTGCACTGCCATCAATACATTGTACATGGGAGACCTGTGCCAGGCAGCTGACAATACAGGCTGGAAATGGCCCCAGTCACTCTGCTCGTCGTGGGCATAGGGTTAAATAAGTACCTTTTTTTTTTTCAGAGCTAAGATTACTGTGAGGTAAGACAAAAGGGGACACCAATTCTGTATGTGAGAGGAACATTATGAGACATTTTTACTAGGTGGGGAGCACAAAGGGGTGCATTATTGCTGTGTTGGAGGTATAGATGGTGCAATGTTACTGTGTGGGGCACAAAGGGGGCAATGTTACTGTGTGGGGCACAAAGGGGGCACTATTAGAGTGTGGGGTCTCAAGGGGTGCACCTAAAATAATTCTATATTACTGTATATAGCCTAAATGGGGCTACTAATAGAGTATACGGCTTAAAAGGAGGCAATATTAGAGTATGGGAACTAACAGGGCACTATCAGTATGTTAAGCCTAGAAAGAGGCACTATTACTATGTGGGGCCTTGAGGGGACACTATTACTGTGTGGGTCATTATCTATCTGGCACTATTGTGAACGCCTTCAATCATAAAAAAATTTCACTTGGTAATTCAGGCCTTTCCCATTAATGTGTCTAAAAAAATTGCACCTCTACAAAGATAGAATTGTTTTATGATGTTTAAACACAGCGCATAAAAACGGATTTGTGGATTTGCGATACCGAAATGTGATTTTTGATAGGGAAATTTTATAGACAAAGATCACAACAAAAGCCATATGTATACCTCCTTAATACAGAATGGCGTACATTTATGTCATCTGTGGGGGCAAATTGACATGTTCGTCATTCAGATTGTGCAGGTACTGGAGCTGTTCCCACACGATCACCGCTGGAGCCTGGCTATGACCGATAGCCGGGCTCCAGATGCAACGGCCAGGATCGGAGATAACTCTAATCCCGGCTGTTTAACGACTTAAATGCTGTGTTCAATAGCATCCTAACAAAGGCCCCCAGGCCTACCATAGGCTGTATCTGGCATGGCCTAATAGGTTGCCTGTCAGTTTTACACTGACAGCCAGTAATGCTTTGGTATACTAAGTATACCAAAGCATTCTATCAGCTATGAAATGATCGCTTTTGTGAAGTCCCCTAATAGGACTAAGAAAGTAATTAAGTGATGTGAAATAAAATTTATTAAAAAAACAAAAAGTGCACAGTGAAAGAATTTTTTTTTTTTTGTAAAAGCTTAAAAAAAAGCAACAACCCAAAACCATATACTTGGTATCACCACGGTCATAACAACCTGAACAATAAAGTTAACATGTTATTTAAACTGTATGGTGAACGTCATACAACAACCCTAAAAACAATGGCAATATTAAAAATAATAGTCCCATGTACCCGAAAAATTGCCAGAAAATAAATTAGGGCTCTTGGAATGCGGGGACACATTATTTTCCTATAAAAGTGGTTTTATTATGAGAAAGTAGTAAAAAAATAAAAGAACTATACATATTTGGTATCGCCATAATGGTACCGACCCATAGATTAAAGGTAACGCATTATTTATGCTACACAGTGAATGGTCTAAATTTAAGACAAAAACAATGGCGGAATGAGCTGTAACTGGTATTGTAACTCATCCCTATTCTAGTGGAGTAGGCTGCGCTTCAATATCAGACACAGGCGATGGACAGACTTTCTGGAAAAAAATAAAACATTTTCTAATCTTGGACAATGCTATTAAGGACAAAATAGGCCTATGCGTTAAGGGGCTACACATATGATTTTTCCTATAGTGATCGAGGTGAGATAGTTGTGTTAGGCTGAACAAGACCTTTAGAGGAGGGGATAAGCAGCTGCCATACAACTGGGGTTGCACGGTATATTTTGTTGGTGGTGGGGACAATAGGATTGGCAGCTACACTCCGAAATATAAATAATTTTCCCCCAAGACAGATGCTAGAGGTGTATGGTCGCCATCATATATAATTATAGTCTGTGTATGCAGCTAACAACTATTCTATATGTTTGCATAGACCTCTAAATAGCTTCAGTACATATAATACATTATTACATGATTTTTGCCTCATATATTATTGTTAAACATGTTTTAACTCCTACAGTATGATACCACAAAGCCTTCAGATTCCAGCAATGAGTGTTCAGGTAACCTTTTAGTTGTGAATCATAACCACATACTCCTTTACCTTGTGTACATATTTTTTTTTACTTAAATAGTATTTTAAAAGCAATTAATTAGAATAATATGCAAAAAAAAAAGTAAAAATAATAATGCTTTGAATTTTTTTATACATAGGAAATACCCCTCTCTGTAGAGGAGCATGGAAATGAAGCTAAACTTTTAGTGTCATTTTAATAAATAAAGGGTATTGCATTATGAACAATACACACCGTTAGGTCCAGAATTATTTGGACTGTGTCACAATCTTCATGATTTGGGCTCCGCTGCCACCACATTGGATTTGAAATTAAACAACTGAGATGCAATTGAAGTGTAGAATTTCAGGTTGAATTCAAGGGTTTGAACAAAAAATACTCTGTGAAACATTTAGGAATTGCAACCATTTTTCTACACAGCTTCCTCATTACAGGGGCTCAAAAGTAATTGGACAAATTAACATTACCATAGATAATTTTTTTTTTTTTTAATACTTTGTAGAGAATCTTTTGCAGGCAATAACTGCCTGAAGTCTGGAACCCATGGACATCACCAAACGCTGGGTTTCCTCCTTTGTGATGCTTTGCCCGGCCTTTACTGCGGCGTTCTTCAGTTATTGCTTGTTTGTGGGTCTTTCTGCCTCGATCGGGTTGAGATCTGGTGATTGACTTGACCATTGCAGAATATTCCACTTCTTTGCCTTAAAAAACTCCTGGGTTGCTTTCGCAGTACGTTTTGGATAATTGTCCATCTGTACTGTCAAGCGACGTCCAATCAACCTTGCTGCATTTGGTTGAATCTGAGTAGAAAATATATCCCTGAACACTTCAGAATTCATCCGGCTGCTTCTGTCTTCAGTCACATCATCAACAAACACTAGTGACCAGTGCCTTTGGCAGCCATGCACGCCCATGCCATCACACTGCCTCCACCATGTTTTACAGAGGATGTGGTGTGCTTTGGATCATGAGCCGTTCCAAGCCTTCTCCATACTTTCTTCCTCCCATCATTCTGGTACAGGTTGATCTTCGTTTCATCTGTCCAAAGAATGCTGATCCAGAACTGGGCTGGCTTCGTTACATGTTGTTTGGCAAAGTCTAATCTGGCCTTTCTATTTTTGAGGCTGATTAATGGTTTGCACCTTGTGGTGAACCCTCTGTATTTGCTCTCATGAGGTCTTCTCTTTATGGTAGACTTAGATACTGATACACCTACTTCCAGGAGAGTGTTCTTCACTTGGGTAGATGTTGTGAAGGTTTTTTTTCCTCACCATGGAAAGGATTCTGCGATCATCCCCCACTGTTGTTTCCGTGGACGTCCAGGCCTTTTCGAGTTCATGAGATCAGCAGTGCGCTTTTTTTTCAAGAATGTACCAAACTGTTGATTTGGCCACTTCTAACATTTGTGCTATGTCTCTGATGGATTTCTTTGACCTCATGTTGTGGGTTCACAGCAACAGCTTCCAAATGCAAATGCCACACCTGGAATCAACTGCAGACCCTTTACCTGCTTAATTGATGAGGGATTAATGAGGAAATAGCCCATGCAGCCCATTAAATAGGTTTTGAGATAATTGTCCAATTACATTTGGTCCCTTGAAAAAGAGGCAGCTACATATTAAAGAGCTGCAATTCCTAAACCCTTCCTCAAATTAGGATGTGAATACCCTCACATTAAAGCTGAGAGTCTGCACTTTAAGACCACATTGATTGTATAACTGTATATTCAATATGTTTTGCTAAACAGCTAAAATGCCAAAACTTGTGTCACTGTCCAAATAATTCTGGACCTAACTGTATAGCGATATACAATGTGAGAGTCATTTGGGCAATAGCAGTTCTGGCAGTGAATCCGAATACTGTCCGTTTTCCTGGCACCTTCAACTCACCCAGCTTTTTTTTTTTACCAGAATGGAAAATCTTTAGGCTGGATTGACACAGGATAGAAATGTTGCAGGTTTTCCGCAACGTCTCTGCAACATTTCCTCTGCCGATTTGTGATTTACACCAAAATCTTCCCCCTATATCCGCATGCTCACACCAATTTCATCCAGTAAAGAAGTGTAGAAGCATAATGACTTACCATGCTAATTGCATATTTATGTACTAAGGCTATAACATATCTCAATATACAATAAATGTTTCATTTTTACATTTTTTTATAGATAATTATAGTATTAGATATTTATAGTATTACAGTGAGTACTGTGTTATATTACTTTAAAGTGAAATGGCAAATTTACATAATTAGAACAATTTACATACTAGGATAATTTAGCATTCCAGGATCATTAACCCTTTCGGAACCGAGCTAATTTTGGTCTTCAGGACCAGCCCCATTTTTTTAAATCTGATGTGTCATTTTAAGTGGTAATAATTCTGGAATGCTTTTACCTATGCAAGCGATTCTGAGATAGTTTTCTCATGACATATTGTACTTTATGTTAGTGGAAAAATTTAGTCAATAAATGTAAAGAAAATTTGCAAAAATTATGATTTTTATCATTTTAAATGTATCTGCTTGTAAAACAGATAGTAATACCACACAAAATAATTACTATTTCACATTTCCCATACGTCTACTTTATGTTTGCATCGTTTTTTTGAACATTCTTTTATTTTTCTAGGATGTTACAAGGCTTAGAACTTTAGCAGCAATTTCTCATATTTTCAAGAAAATTTCAAAAGGCTATTTTTTCAGGGACCAGTTCAGTTCTGAAGCGGCTTTGAGGGCCTTATATTCTAAATAAACCCCATAAATCACCCCATTTTCAAAACTGCACCCCTCAAAGTATTCAAAACAGCATTCAGAAAGTTTCTTAACCCTTTATGCGTTTCACAGGAATTTTAGGGGAAATGTACAAATATTATTTTTTTTTGCCGAAATTAATTTGTAACACATTTTTTCTGTAAAACACAGAAGGTTTCACCAGAGAAACGCAACTCAATATTTATTGCTCAGATTCTGCAGTTTTGAGAAATATCCCACATGTGGCCCTAGTCCGGTAATGGACTGAAACACCGGCCTCAGAAGCAAAGGAACACCTGGAGGATTTTGGGGCCTCGTTTTTTTAGAATATATTTTAGGCACCATGTCAGGTTTGAAGAGGTCTTGTGGTGCCAAAACAGTGGGAACTCCCCAAAAGTTACACTGTTTTGGAAACTACACACCTCAAGGAATTTATCTAGGGGTTTAGTTAGCATCTTGGCCCCACAGGTCTTTTGCTATATTTATTGAAATTAGTCTGTGAAAATGAAAATGTAATTTTTACAAGGAATAAAGAATAAAAAGCACCCCAAAACGTGTCAAGCTATTTCTCCTAATTACATCAATACCCCATATGTGGTAATAAACTGCTGTTTGGACCCCTGGCAGGGCTCAGAAGGAAAGGAGCGCCATTTGTATTTTGGAGCGCAGATTTTGCTGGATTGGTTTTTAGTGCCATGTCATGTTTGCAACGCCCTGGAGGGACAAAAACAGTGGAAACCCCCCAAAAGTGACACCATTTTGGAAACTACACCCCTCAAGGAATTTTTCCAGGGGTATAGTTAGCATTTTGACCCCACAGGTTTTTTGCTGAATTTAGTGGAATTAGACTGTGAAAATGAAAATCTACTTTTTTCTGAAAAAACATAGAAATGTTTAATTTTTACAATGAATAAATAAGAAAAAGAACCCCAAAATTTGTAAAGCAATTTCTCGTGATTACGATAATGTGCCATATGTGGTAATAAATTTCTGTTTGGACCCATGGCAGAGCTCAGAATGGAAGGAGCGCTGTTTGGCTTTTGGAGCTCAAATTTAGCTGGAATAGTTTTCGGGTGTCATGTCGCATTCACAAAGCTCCTGAGGTACTAAAACAGTGGAAACACCCCAAAACTGACCCCATTTGGGAAACTACAACCCTTAAGGAATCTTTCTAGTGGGCATTTAGACCCTACAGGTCTTTTGCAGAATTTATTAGAATTAGGCCGTAAAAATTAATATCAAAAGGATAAAGGAGAAAAAGAACCCCAACGTTTGTAAAGCAATTTATCCTGAGTACGGCAATACCCCACAAGGTCATAAATGGTTTTTCATTAGAATTTTTCATTTTAGGTTTTCCCTTCCCGCTTTCTAAGAGCCATAACTTTTTTTAATTTTTACGGCAATGGAGTGGCGTGAGGGCTTATTTTTTGCGAGAGGAGTTGTAGTTTCTAGTGACACAATTTAAAGTACCATTTAATGTACTGGGAAAGTGAAGATAAAATTCTTTTCAGGCTGAAATTAGAAAAAGCTGTGATTCCTCCATTGTTTTTTTGGTTTCGTTTTTACGGCTTTCACCGTGCAGTAAAAACCACAACTTAAATTTTTACAAAGTAAAAACTATTTGTTGAAAAAAACAAAACGTTTTGTTTCACCACATTCCGGGAGGCATAACTTTTTTCTTTTTTGGTCGATTGAGCGGTGTGTGGGCTTACAAACAACTTTTTGATTACTTTTTATTACATTTTATTTAAAGGCTAGGGTGACCAAAAAACAGCGATTTTAGCATTTTAAATGCTTTATGCTTTAAGTTCACCGTGCGAGTTAAATAATGGTACAGTGTAATAGTTCGGACGTTTACGGATGCTGCAATAACAATTTTGTTTTATTTTTTTGTATTTTTTACATTACTTTAGAGGAAAAATGGAAAAGGTTTTTTTTCATACTTTAAATATATTATATATATTTTTTCACTAATTATAACTTTATTTACTTTTTTTTTACACATTGTATTAGTCCTCCTAGGGGACTTGAACCAGCGAGCATTAGATAGCTGGTACAATACACTGCAATACTAATGTATTGCAGTATAATGCCATTTTTGCAGGCTCCTGGAACAGCGCGATCGTTGTTCCTGTCCGTTAGTCCCTGGTGTCAGCTGACACAGCCTGCTCCATATATAACCCCCCGCACCACGTCATGCTATTCAGTCGTGGTGCGTGAAGGGGTTAATGCGCAGCAGATGGTGCAAAGTGAAAATTAAAATTTTCCACTGATATGCCATTTTAGTGCACAATATGTTGTGCCGAGTTTGTGCCACTGAAGACAAAAACCTCATACAATGTTGAGCAGGTTCTCGCGGGTATAAAATGTCATATCTGTGGACGTAAACTGATATTTGGACACACTGTAGGATTCAGAACGGAGGGAGCACAATTTGGCTTTCGGAGTGCAGATTTTGCGTGGTAGTTTTTCTGTTTGGTGTTTTACTGGTATTTCAGTTTATAATGTGGGGGCATATGTAAGCTGTGCGGAGTACATCAGGGTATATTAAGAGGCTATAATAATGCAGTAAATAAAAAATAATTCATAGATATGTGGCCAGTGTCGCACTGATAAATGGCGCCCAATCGTTTGGAGCGCTCTGCACAATTTCTGACGCTATATTCTGAGAGCTAGAATAAAACTTTTTTATTTTTTCTCCTCCAGGGCTGTGTGAGGTCTTATTTGTTGCGGGACAATCTGTAGTTTTCAATGGTACCATCTAAGAGTATATGCGATTTTTTTGATCACTTTTTATTTAATTTTTAGCCAAGCAAGACGACAAAAAAAATAATATTATAGTTTTATAGTTTGGGTCGTTATGAACGCGGTGATACCAAATATGTGTACTTTCTTAACGGTTTCATTTTTCCCCTATAATAAAAGTCATAGGAAATAAAGCATTTTTTATTTTTGTAACTTATAACTTATTTTAAAACTTTTATAAAACATTTTTATTACTTTTTTTTTACTTGTTTTACTTGAAGACCTGCATCACTGATAGCTGCTATAATACATTACACTACCTAGGTAGTGTAATGTATTATAAACTGTCAGTGTGACGCTCAGTCACACTGACAGGAAGCCTATCAGGACCAGCCTCCGTGCATGGCAGACCCAGAGGCCATTGTATGGCCTGCAGTTTTGCATGGCAGACCCGGAGGCTGTTGTATGGCCTTCGGTTTTGCAATGACAACCAACGGCAGCACCGGTCCCCGGGAAAGTTTGATGTAGCAACAAACTTTCCAGTTTGTTTCTACAACAAACTTTCTCTGCGATCACATGGTCGGGACCTGAATCAATCAAGTCCTGATCATGTCTCCGGGATCCATGTGTCAGCACTACTCTGAGAATTCAACCTTGAATTCACGTCGGTGCACAGAGCCCAGTAAGCGCCGATGTGAATTTACAGTGGGCGGTCGGGAAGCGGTTAATAATTTTACTCAAATAAAAGTTTCCAACAGGGTATAACAAAATGGCTGCATGTTACTGGGTTGTACAGTAGAAGTTGCCAAAAAGACAACCACTCTGATGTTTCCCGGGAGATGAGTAATTTCCCTCCATCGCTTTCCAATCCTGTAATTGACTGTTAGGCTGGGTTCACACGACCTATTTTCAGACGTAAACGAGGCGTATTATGCCTCGTTTTACTTCTGAAAATAGGGCTACAATACGTCGGCAAACATCTGCCCATTCATTTGAATGGGTTTGCCGACGTACTGTGCAGACGACCTGTCATTTACGTGTCGTCGTTTGACAGCTGTCAAACGACGACGCGTAAAAATACAGCCTCGTCAAAAGAAGTGCAGGACACTTCTTTGGACGTTTTTGGAGCTGTTTTCTCATAGACTCCAATGAAAACAGCTCCAAAAACGGACGTAAAAAACGCTGCGAAAACGGCGCAAAAAACGCCACAAAAAAGCGAGTTGCTCAAAAAACGTCTGAAAATCAGGGGCTGTTTTCCCTTGAAAACAGCTCTGTATTTTCAGACGTTTTTGGTCACTACGTGTGCACATACCCTTAGACAACTGGCTGCATCAGGAGCCTCCCCCTTTGCTCTGTCTGCAGTAGCATTGTTAAGCTCCACCCCTTTACTTAGCCCTGCCTCTCAGTAATTTACTAGCTGAATAGATCAGCAGAAAATTAACACTTGTGTTCTCTGCAGGATTTCTACAAACCTGTTTGTTTCTGGAACATTCAGAAAATCATGCTGACTGACAAACAGTATAGGCAAGTTTATCTCCTGTTTTCTTTTAGCATTAATTTCTAGATTTAATGCTCCTTCAAGAAAATAAGACACAAATTGTTTGACCTAAAAAATAACATTGGATTAAAGGGTTGGTCACTTTATATAAGATAATTTTACCATTTGGTGATGTTAGTAACATGGACCAGACTGTAATAAAGCCTTATTCTCTTTCATGAAAAACACCAATAAAATTGAGATGTCTTTACAAAAGTATACGCCAATGGACGGACAGTGGTTTCAGTGAATGGCCCTGTAAGAAAAATGAGTACTTGCACGGTGGTTTTCCTGCAAGCAGTGAGATACCTCTCTGATTAGCCTGTCTCAGAGGTATCCACAATCTTAAAAAGTTGTTAAAAACTTAACGGGGTTGGTTGACTCACTAAGACAACCCATGTCC
This sequence comes from Rhinoderma darwinii, assembly GCF_050947455.1. Classification (NCBI taxonomy): domain Eukaryota; kingdom Metazoa; phylum Chordata; class Amphibia; order Anura; family Rhinodermatidae; genus Rhinoderma; species Rhinoderma darwinii. The sequence goes on along the minus strand of NC_134697.1, from coordinate 39,840,126 downwards.
ATATATCCTATTGGGGCATATGGACCTCATAGAAGAGGGTCCCCTGCTTGCTTTTAAGCTAGAGTGGAGAGCCACTAAGTATAAGGCCCCATGCACAAAAAGGTATTTTTGCGGCCGCAATTCAACCGCAAATCTGCGGGTGAATTGCGGCCCCATTCATTTCAATGGGCCCATGCACACGACCGTGGTTTCCATAGTCCGTGCATGGCTCAGGAGCTCAACGGGCATGTCTTATTACGGCCGTGTTATGCGGTCCAGGCTTATAGAAACTAATGCACACGGCCATGTGCACAGCCCGCGAAAATCACGGCCATGCACATGGCTACGGTCGTGTGCATGAGGCCTAAGTGGCTTTCTCTCTAGCAACCTGTCCTTGTATTACAGTTTACATGGACAGGCATACATTGAATGGCTGCTATGTAGTACTCCATTTCCCATAAGACATCTCCTTTAGGCCTCATGCCCACTTCAGTTATTTTCTTCAGGGTGCTATACGTTTTTTTTAACGGATAGCAAACTGACACATTTATTTCTATGGAGCCATGCACACTTCTGTTGTTTTAACGAAACCGTGTGACGGTTCCGACAAAAATAGGACAGGTGCTACTCCTGTCCATTTTTGACGGAACAGTCTCAGCCATTTCATTAATTTGGTCTGTTGAAACAACGGACTGCACACAGAAGCCATCTGTCATTAGCGGCTGTACAACGGGCAACGGTAGTGTGCATGAGGCCTTAAAAAGACAGCAATAATAAAATATACTATAAATGTGTGGATAATAAATCACATACTGTTGGTTTGTATTTGTCAGGTGTGGATTACCTCTATCCTGGTTATCTATCAAAGTTTCCAAATTAGACATCCAAAACATTACATATTTAACACTTAGATTCGTCAAAATACAATGTAACACTAAAATTTAATTTTGAACTTGGCTAGTGAAATGCAAACTTTTAAGAACAGGACATAAATGAGGCATGTCAGACATGCCTAGTGCTAGAAAATGCCAGGGGCTTTGTTCCCAGTCATTTCCATTCCATTGAAATGTTGACTAGAAGATTACATACCTTTCTATGAAACGTTCTGTGTGATTAAATTTGTTTCTTTTTTCTTTAAGCATATGGCTAAACTGCACCTGCAAAAGTCGATTAAAATGTGTTAAGTGGCAAACTTTTAGTCTTTGTTAAAAAGTTAAAGTGAAATCATTTAAAATACTTTGGTGGATACAATGGTCCTGAGTGACAGGACGTGCAGGCATTTCACCAAGCCAATTTCCTGCTTAATGTAATACAAGTTTTATTGAGCCTTGAAATGCATACATAAGGAAGAATATGAGGAGACCATCAAGAAAATTAAATGTATATCACTACTATGTGCTCAGTTGTAATTCCAGGCAAGGACTGAAATTTTAATTACGGAACTCCAAATTTCTTTGTTCCATAATCATTAAAACAAATGCATTTCTCTACATACACATGTGGATATTAATACACACATATAAATAATGCAAAACAAATTTGGATATCAGCAGGAAAATGCTGGTGTCAAATGTGGAAACAGTCAGCAATAGGGGGCAAATACAATATTTTCACAGGAGGGGTTGCCAAGAGTGGGGGTGCTCATGATGGAGAGAACAAAATGCTTCCCTCCCCCTATTATGCAGACTGTCCAGGCATTTACTAATGGTCGGTATCCCTGGTTACCGCCTAACATTCCTAGTGGTCTCGGATGGAGCAGGGCTTGATTGGTGAGATTTAACCCCTTAACCCTTTTAGATCACAGGCATTTTTTGTATTTTCGTTGTAATTTTTTCCTCCCCAACTTCCAAAAGCCATAACTTTTTTATTTTTCAATCGATAAAGCCATATGAGGGCTTGTTATTTGCGGGACAAGTTGTAGTTTTTCACAGCACGATTTCTTGTACCATATAATGTATTGGGAAACTGGAAAAACATTCTTTGTGGGGTAGAATAGGAAAAAACTGTGATTCCTCAATATTTTGAGGGGTTTCGTTTTTACTGCTTTCACCATACAGTAAAAATGACAAGTTAACATTATTCCACCAGTCAATCCGATTACGGCGATACCAAATTTATATAGTTTTTTTTTTTATGTTTTACTACTTTTACAAGGTGAACACCGATATAAGAAATCACACATGAACCATTATTAGGAAAAAATAGACAATATTTTATTGAAAGACAATCATTAAAAATAAGTACATTGGCAGTAACATTACCCATAGAAAAAGGATCCCCACATAGGTCGGGTCCCACAGCCTCTATAGTAAAGTGCAAATAGTGCATACAAAGACTGGTACATAAGTAATACGATGAATGTGGATAGAAACCATCCAAAGCAAAGTAGTATAAAAAAAACAGACAGCAGAAAGGTACAATGAAGGAGGCATACAGACCAGAACTATGGGGGGATCAACCCCAACACGTGTTTCACACGAAGCTTCTTCCGGGGGCTATGTCGCCACATTCTGAGAGTCATAAGTTTTTTATTTTTCCGTCGATTGAGCAGTATGAGAGCTTATTTTTTGCGGGGCGAGCTGTAGTTCCTATTGGCTACATGAGACTTTTTGATAACTTTGTATTTTATTTTTTGTGGGATATGAAGTGACCAAAAAACAGCGATTCTGTCATTTTAATTTTGTATTTTTTACGGTTTTCACCATGCGGGTTAAATAATGGTATATTGTAATAGTTCAGACTTTTTCGGACGCGGCGATCCCAAATTAGTTTTTTTGTGGGGTTTTTTTGCATTACTTTAGAGGAAAAACGGGAAAAGGTTTTATTTTTTAACTTTTAATATATATATTTTTTACACTACTAAAAACGTTAACTTTTTTTTAAACATTACATTAGTCCCCCTAGGGGACTTGAACCAACGATAGTTAGATCGCTGGTACAATACACTGCAATACTAATGTATTTCAGTATATTGTCATTTTTTTCAGGCTCCAGTTAAGCCCTGCCAGAGTCACGGCTTAACAGGAGATGAAGAAAGGCAGTCCTGGGGGCCTTCATTAGGGTCCTGAGCTGCCATGACAACCATCGGCACCCCCCAATCTCTTTGAGGGGGGCCGATGAGCTTTCAGAGGGGGGCGCCCTCTTTTTAACTTTTTAGATGCTGCGATTGTGATTAATCGGAGCATCCAAGTGGATAAATGGCTAGTAACAGCGCAAGAGCTGTTCTTGGCCATTAGTCCCGTGTGTCAGCTGTAATACATAGCTGACACCCGCTGCGTACAGAGCTCCAAACATCACCCCCGCACCATGACGTGCTATTACGTTGTGGTACGTAGGGGTTAAGGACGCAGCTATTTTAAGTTATGAGGATACAATAACTTTTTTGTTTTCTCATCACTATGTTCCGAGAGCCATCATTTTTATTTTTTATTTTTAAGTTGACATAGTTATATAAGGCTTTGCTTTTTTGCATGATTAGTTGTCATTTTAATGCCACAAGTTTTGGGTACATATTACGTATTTAAAAACTTTTATTCATTTTTTGGGGGGGGAATGGGTTCTTTTCTTACAGAGTTCACCACGCTGTATAAATGACATGTTAACTTTATTATGCGTGTTGTTACAATTATGGCAATACCAAATTTATAAAAAAAATTATGTTTTACTACTTACAAAGTAAAAACCTTTTTTGGAAACAATCTTTTTTTTGTATTGCATTTTCTAAAAGCCATAACCTGTTTGTTTTTTCATTTTTTACCGTCGACTGAGTTTTATGCGAGCTAGTTTTTTTGGGGTACATAGGACTTATTGATCAACTTTTATTCCTTTTTTTTGAAGGGGGGTGAACAAAAAGACCTAATTCCGTCATAGCTTTTTCTTTTTATAACAGCGTTCAATGTACAGGATAAATAACATGTTCATTTTATAGTGTGGGTCATTACAATTGCAACAATTCCAATTATGTGTACAGTTTAAAAAAAAACTGTTTTCCATAATACAGCATTTTGAAAAGGAAAAAAGTTTTTGTGTGTTCCTTTTTTTATTTCTAAACATTTTATTTAACTTTAATTTTTAATCCCATTGGGGTGATTGTTTGATTTCTTACATAATATACTGAAATACTTCTGTATTGAAGTTTGTTAGTGTAAAACACCATTTCGTGCCATACATTTACGGTGCTTGGCACTAACTATATAAAGCCAGAACTGTAAATGTACGGCACATCTTGCCAAGGGACTAAAGCTGGAAAATGTATCTTTAATTTACTAACTTTAGATTACACAGGACCAAAATTCTTAATACAGATCAGAGCTCTTTTTCCACAGACATATAGTTACATGATAAAATTCTGTCGGCCTGCACCACTAGGGTGAGCTCACTGCATAGAGACTTATATAGCTACTAATAAAGTCTTTAATAAATCCATATAGTGTGAGCCTGTCAGGGATCATTACCATGTATATGGTTTGAAAAATATTATCCTTACATATATATATATATATATATATATATATATTCAGCATATTACACAAAGAGATTGGATTCATGGAGCACAAAGAGCCTGCATAACACGCCTATGGAAGACACCGTCCCCTGGAATGCAAAGAGGAGTGTGCAGAAGAATGTACAGGAAAACTTACAGCAGAGGAGCCAATGGGACTTAAGCAAGTCCCACATCTCGAGGGAGGGGCATGTGTCTCTTTCTGTGTTTCTTTGTTCTGAATAAAAAGTTTTTCAGTCTTCCTCCTGACAAAGAGGGAAGCTGTACCAAACATCTGTGTGGTGTACTTCTCTCCAGGCATGCCTTCAGCTTTAAATTTACAGAGGTGGTTATTCGGTGTGAAATACGGACCTGACAAGCCCCCCCTAGTGGCGGCATAAATAATTTTATAATTTATAATTTAACTTACCTTTTCATGAAACAACCTCCAAGTGTGTCCCTACAACACTAAGCAATGTAGTGTATGCTGTGAAATGTAGTTCACATCACCAGAAACCTTACTGATAATATGATAAATAGTTCATAAGGTACACATTCTTTGTTTGATCTAGGAGAGGAAATTATACTTATGGTGAAAAATTGGTGACTGCTGAAAAATTGCCAAACACAGATTAGTATTCTACAACCATGTATGTTAGGCCCTGGTTAAAATGTCTTTGGTTCTGTGCTTATGTTCTGTTAATTTTTCCATAGCATCCAGTAAAGCAAACTAGTGTAACTCCAACTATGAACATCATTTCCTTAATAGGGCCCAAATACTATGCTGATCATTTTATAATGTTTTATGGAGTTTGGAGCTCTGTTTGTCTGTCAAAGAGCTCAAAATTCCCTGCTCCTATTCACACAGCCAAAGAGTTAAAGGGAATGCGTCATCAGAGAATTACCTATTGTCTTTTATGTTAAAAATATTTTTTTTAATACATTTTGGTGATTTTATTTTTCATTTTCTATGCCATTATCTATATTAAAAGAATAATCCTAAACTCTTGCAGATTTAACTCTGGCCACTGAGACTGACAATAGGCTGACACTTCCTGTTCTGTAGAGATCACTTCTCAGCAGTCATCTCATTATCATCACAGGCAGGATTACAATGACAGGTTACACCTCTAGATATATAGATAACACAGGATCAGTGGTGATCATAGGAGATGGACACAGTTCTCCTCCTACCCCTTCCTGCACAATTACCTCTGCACAGGTCACGGAGCATGGCCAGAACACTCTCCCATAGAAGTCAATGGGTGCCGTCCTGTTCACAGGTTCCTATGGTCCATGTGGCCGCTGTAAAGTATATCTCTAAATGCTGTTAACAGCAGCTCAGGCAAGATGGCTGCCCCCATAATCATGTGAAGTAATAAGAATTAAAAAAAACTACAATAAAAAAAAGTTTTGGGTTTAATTATGGAAAAAAATATAAATGATACATTCCCCTTAAAGTGTAGCTCTAATGAGGAGTTGCACCACATATGTTTAAAAGGACACTCTGGGTAAAACGGATGCACTGTGTTATGCCTAGAGCGGAGCCTGAGGGGGCAGAGCATGGGAATCCTTGATGGCTCTTCTTGGAGCCAGTGCGGGGAGAGTCAGTGGGTTATCACTCAAGTTACTAGTCAATGGTAGCACACTGCAAGCTTCTTTTGCAAAGTTCCTATTAATGGGGTGGGCTAAAGAGCTTACTAAATATGGATTCATTATTGAGTTAAATGTGTGTTGTATAAAAATTATATTGTAAGCTCCCCCTAGTGGTGGGTGCATATCTATGGTCATGTAAGGGGAAAGAGGATTTGGAGTTCAGTATAAAAAAAAGATATATGCTGAAATTAATTAGCACAGAATTTTGAAGCAATTGTTCAAAGTCGGAGCTACAAGATACGTATTCTACAGGATCTGTGACTGAACCTCCCTCTGGTGTGAAACCCAGAGAAGCTTTTTTATTATTATTCTATTAAAAAAAACAAAAAAAAACTGAATGAATGAATGTCTTGCGTAACTTTCCATGAGGTAACGCTGTCACACCTGGATGTATTCTGTAGTAGGTGTTACGTTTTTATTTATTTTGAAGCGAGTTGAGGCTTTTGTTCTCTGCTCTCATGTTGGTGCATGCGGAGATGCAGTTTGAAATATAAGCCAAAAATTATTTGGGCAAGCATCTAATGCTAAGGGAAAAAAAATCAATCATTTTGTTAATTAACTTTTTGTTCTTAATGCCAGGCCTTGACTAAATAAGACAATGGAATGTCTTATTCGGAAATAATAGAGAGACTACAGTTAACAAACATTTGTAGCTAATGTGTCTTACGTAACAGTTCTCAACAATCCCAGTGACTCTGACAGACAGACATTTCATTATTGAGCGCATTGGCTGGGCATACCTGAAGAGTGGAATTGTTCTTATATATGATATGATGACGAGATGAAACACTAAATGCTTAGTAACAGTAAATTCTTTGAAACTTGTATTGTTGGGCTTTGTTGTGCCGCTTAAAGCGAAGTGCCAAGTACCAGAAGTAAGTCTTTTTATTTACTAGTGTATAATGCTTGGTTTTATTAAGCTTAAAGTGACACGGTCATGAGTGTCAGCGGTGCTGCTAAAACTCCAAAAAATATACAGGGGCGGGAAGGGGGGTAGGCGGAGTAGGCGGTTGCATGGGGCGCTATAGGGGGGGGGGGGGCATAATTTATGGATTTAAAATGACATTAAAAATAAGCAGTGTTTCCCTGTGTAAATAAGAACACTAGGAAATTGGTGGGGGAAGGTGGAACGAAGGATGTTACTGGAAACTATTTACAACCTAAAATTGGCCATAGACTTAACTCTTTAACGACCGCCCACCGTCTTTTGACGGCAGGCGGTGCAGGTGCTTTGTCTACAGCGATGTCTGTTGGCTGATGAGTGCTCATCCTCTAAGCAGGAGATCTTAGATCTTACAGCTCCTGATCTTAGAGCGGCCTGCTAAATACAGCTGGGGTCGGAAAACATTCGGACCCCAGCTTTTTAGCCTTGACCGTAGCATGATCAAAGGGAATTCCCCTCTTTGATTGCGTTTCCGGAAACCCGGTGATGTGATCAAAGACTGGGAAGGCCCTCTGCAGTCAGCCATGGGGACCTAGAAAGGACCTGTTCAGTATACCTGCTGTTGGGGAACACTACAGTATGTTCTGCCCTAACAGCAGCCTGTGTCATAGTGACACAGTATAATGTATTAGCATACAAGAGTATGCTAATACATTAAGTAAAGTTGTAAATAAAATTATCCCTTAATGGGATTAAAAAAAGTAAACAAAAAAATAAAATAAAAATGTTTCCCAAAAAAAGGCATTATTTTGCATAAAATATATTTTATTGCCCCTACATTAAATAAAAACAAAAAACCTACACATGTTAGGCATCTAAATGACCGTAATAACCCGAAGAATCAATCTAATGGGTTATTTAGCATGAAACGTGAACGGGATAAAAAATAAACATGAAAAACGATGCAGAGAATCGCTTTTTCCTATATTCACACTGTAAAAATATTTGTTTTCTAACCCCAAACTGCAAAAAAAAATATAAAAATTTCTCTCGCATAAAACAAGGCCTCATATAGCCACATCAATGAAAAAAAAAAAAAGTTACGGGTGGTGAAATGCAGAGGTAAAAACTGAAAAATTTAGCTGGTCATTAAGGCCTTTTCGGGCCCGGTCATTAGGGGTTAACCCCTTAATGACCGGGCCTGAAAAGGCCTTAATGACCAGCTACATTTTTAAGATGTAGTTTTCCCATTATAGACATTTTTGGCATATCCACAGGATATGCCATAATGCTTGATAAATGCTGGTCTTGTTAGGGATCTGCCAGGTACTACGTCTAGGTATACTCCTGGGATTAATCAATCCACACCTGAGGCTAGACCTGTTAGACTGACACTGTCTCCCACCAACCAGGGTGGCAGGCTCAGGAGTGGGAGAGCCTATCGCGGCCTGGTCAGTCGGACTTAGCTCCGCCCCCTGTCCTTTATTACCTGCCGTGTTCTCTTCCTCAGTGCTTGTAATTCTTCTGGATTCCTGGCCCCACTGCTGCTTGCTCCAGCCTGCTTCTGCCGTGCTTCTGCCTTGCTGCAGTTCCGCTTTACCTGCTTCGCTTTGCCCCTGGCTTGCTTCCTTCTCCGTGCTCACGTTGGTATACTCCACTTCATCCTGGTCCTGACTATTCGTTCACCGCTCCGTTTCCTCGCGGCGTTCCGTGGGCTACTGCCCCTTCCCTTGCGTGTTCCCTGTTTGTTCTCCCGTGCACTTAGACAGCGTAGGGACCGCCGCCCAGTTGTACCCCGTCGCCTAGGGCGGGTCGTTGCAAGTAGGCAGGGACAGGGCGGTGGGTAGATTAGGGCTCACTTATCCTTCGCCTCCTTCCTGCCATTACATAATTACAAGCCCATACCTAGTCTACCATTCTCCTACGCTGACGCTATCATGGACCCCCTTGAGACCCTGACCCAGCAGATGCAGGGCCTCTCCCTACAGGTCCAGGCCCTGGTCCAGAGGGTCAACCAGGGTGACGCTGCCTTAGTAGTACCCCTCACCTCACCTCTAGAACCCGACCTCAAGTTACCTGACCGGTTCTCAGGGGACCGTAAGACGTTTCTATCCTTCCGGGAGAGTTGCAGACTGTATTTCCGCCTAAAACCCCACTCCTCAGGTTCCGAGAACCAGCGGGTGGGTATCATCATATCCCGACTCCAGGAAGGGCCCCAAGAGTGGGCCTTCTCCTTGGCTCCTGACGCCCCTGAACTTTCCTCTGTTGATCGTTTTTTCTCTGCCCTCGGACTCATTTACGACGAGACTGACAGGACTGCTTTAGCCGAGAGTCAGCTGGTGACCTTACGTCAGGGTAGGAGACCGGTTGAGGAATACTGTTCTGATTTTAGAAAGTGGTGCGTAGCTTCTCGGTGGAACGATCCGGCCCTAAGGTGCCAGTTTAGGTTAGGATTATCTGACGCCCTGAAGGATCTGCTGGTTAGCTACCCCTCTTCTGACTCCCTTGACCAGGTTAGCAGTACGACTTGACCGACGTCTCAGGGAACGTCAGCTTGAACGTTTCAATGTGCTCCCCTCTGACTTTTCTGCGATCCCCCCCGAGGTCCCGTCCCCTCGCCCCTCCACGGAGGACTCGGAGGTACCTATGCAACTCGGGGCCTCCATGTCCTCTCGACAACGTAGGGAGTTTCGCAGAATGAATGGTCTCTGCTTCTACTGTGGGGACGACAAGCATCTACTGAACACCTGTCCCAGGCGCAAGAATAAAAAGCCGGAAAACTTCCGCGCCTAAGTGATCATCGGGGAGGTCACTTGGGCGCACAGGTATTTCCCGTTAATGTGAAACGCAATAAAATTTTGCTTCCCTTTCAGGTCTCGTTTGCTGGCCGGTCTGCCACGGGCAGTGCTTTCGTGGATTCTGGCTCATCTGCTAATATCATGTCTGTGGAATTTGCTATGTCTCTAAAGATGCCTTTTATTGATTTACCTTATCCTATCCCTGTAGTAGGTATCGACTCAACTCCCCTTGCTAATGGTTATTTTACTCAGCATACTCCTGTTTTTGAACTCCTGGTTGGCTCCATGCATTTGGAGCAGTGCTCTGTACTGGTGATGCAGGGATTATCGTCTGATCTGGTATTAGGTCTTCCCTGGTTGCAGTTGCATAATCCCACGTTTGATTGGAATACTGGGGAGCTTACCAAATGGGGTAATGAATGTCTTATGTCATGTCTTTCTGTTAACTCTATTTCTCCCCGGGAGGAGGTAAACACGCTTCCTGAGTTTGTTCAGGACTTCGCCGATGTGTTTTCTAAGGAGGCCTCCGAGGTGTTGCCCTCCCATAGAGATTACGATTGCGCCATCGATTTGGTGCCTGGTGCCAAGATTCCTAAGGGTAGGATATTTAATCTTTCATGTCCTGAACGTGAAGCTATGAGGGTGTATATCCAAGAATGCCTGGCCAAGGGTTTCATTCGCCCCTCGACTTCTCCTGTAGGTGCTGGCTTCTTCTTCGTGGGGAAGAAGGATGGTGGTCTTAGGCCGTGCATTGATTATCGTAACCTGAATAAGGTCACCGTAAGGAACCAGTACCCACTTCCTCTGATTCCGGATCTTTTTAATCAGGTTCAGGGAGCCCAATGGTTTTCTAAATTCGATCTACGGGGGGCATATAACCTTATCCGCATCAAAGAGGGGGATGAGTGGAAAACGGCGTTCAACACACCCGAGGGTCATTTCGAATACCTGGTCATGCCCTTTGGGTTGTGTAATGCCCCTGCTGTCTTCCAGAATTTTATTAATGAAATCCTGAGAGATTACCTGGGTAATTTTCTTGTTGTGTACCTTGATGACATACTGGTGTTTTCCAAGGACTGGTCCTCCCACGTGGAGCATGTCAGGAAGGTGCTCCAGGTCCTTCGGGAGAATAATCTGTTTGCTAAGACTGAAAAATGTGTCTTTGGGGTACAGGAGATACCATTTTTAGGGAAAATCCTCACTCCTCATGAATTCCGCATGGACCCTGCCAAGGTTCAGGCTGTGGCGGAATGGGTCCAACCTGCCTCCCTTAAGGCGTTACAGTGTTTTTTAGGGTTCACCAACTATTACAGGAGATTTATTGCCAACTTCTCGGTCGTCGCTAAGCCTCTTACGGACCTTACTCGCAAGGGTGCTGATGTCCTCCATTGGCCCCCTGAGGCCGTCCAGGCCTTTGAGACCCTCAAGAAGTGCTTTATCTCGGCCCCTGTGCTGGTTCAGCCCAACCAAGAGGAGCCATTTATTGTGGAGGTTGACGCATCCGAGGTGGGAGTGGGGGCCAGGGTACCAGCTCCCTCACCCATCTCCGCCCCTGTGCTTACTTCTCTAGGAAGTTTTCGCCCACGGAGAGTAACTATGATATTGGCAACCGCAAACTTCTAGCCATTAAATGGGCTTTTGAAGAGTGGCGGCACTTCCTGGAGGGGGCCAGACACCAGGTAACGGTCCTTACGGATCACAAGAATCTGGTTTTCCTAGAATCGGCCCGGAGGCTTAATCCTAGACAAGCTCGGTGGGCACTATTCTTTACCAGATTTAATTTATTGGTTACCTATAGGGCTGGGTCCAAGAATATTAAGGCTGATGCTCTGTCACGTAGTTTCATGACCAATCCTCCTTCCGAGAAGGATCCTGCTTGTATTTTACCCCCTGGTATAATCGTTTCTGCCACGGATTCTGATTTAGCTTCTGATATTGCGGCTGATCAGGGTTCAGCTCCCGGGAACGTCCCTGGGGACAAACTGTTTGTTCCCCTGCAATACCGGCTAAGGGTACTCAAGGAAAACCATGACTCCGCTCTATCTGGTCTTCCTGGCATCTTGGGCACCAAACACCTCATTACCAGAAACTATTGGTGGCCTGGGTTGCCTAAAGACGTTAGGGCTTACGTCGCCGCTTGTGAGGTTTGCGCTAGGTCCAAAACCCCTAGGTCCCGACCTGTGGGCCTACTACGTTCCTTGCCCATTCCCCAGAGACCTTGGACCCATATCTCCATGGATTTTATCACCGATTTGCCCCCATCTCAGGGCAAGTCGGTGGTGTGGGTGGTAGTAGACCGCTTCAGCAAGATGTGCCACTTTGTGCCCCTTAAGAAGCTACCTAACGCCAAGACGTTAGCTTCTTTGTTTATGAAACACATCCTGCGTCTCCATGGGGCCCCAGTCAATATCGTTTCTGACAGAGGGGTACAATTTGTTTCCTTATTTTGGAGAGCTTTTTGTAAAAAGTTGGAGATTGATCTATCCTTCTCCTCCGCCTTCCATCCCGAAACTAATGGCCAAACGGAAAGGACTAACCAATCCCTGGAACAATATTTAAGGTGTTTCAACTCTGACTGTCAATTCGATTGGGTCTCATTCCTTCCCCTTGCTGAATTTTTCCTGAATAACCGGGTCAGTAACTCGTCAGGGGTCTCCCCGTTTTTCTGTAATTTCGGGTTTAACCCAAGGTTCTCCTCCGTTTCCCCTGGTTGTTCCAATAATCCTGAGGTAGAGGATGTTCATCGGGAACTGTGCACAGTCTGGGCCCAGGTTCAGAAGAACCTAGAGGCGTCCCAGAGCGCACAAAAGATTCAGGCGGATAGTAGACGTTCTGCTAACCCCCAGTTTGTCGTCGGGGATTTGGTCTGGTTGTCGTCCAGGAACTTGCGCCTTAAGGTCCCGTCCAGGAAGTTTGCTCCCCGATTTATTGGACCTTATAAGATCATTGAAGTCCTCAACCCTGTATCCTTCCGTCTGGAGCTGCCCCCATCCTTTCGCATACATGACGTCTTCCATGCCTCCCTCCTCAAACGCTGCTCCCCGTCCTGGTCCCCCTCGAGGAAACCTCCTGTTCCCGTTCTCACCCCTGAGGGGGTGGAATTCGAGGTGGCCAAGATTATGGACAGTAGGATGGTCCAGGGCTCCCTCCAGTACCTGGTCCATTGGAGAGGATACGGGCCGGAGGAGAGGACTTGGGTACCTGCCCGTGATGTTCACGCTGGGGTATTGATCAGGAGGTTCCACCTTCTCTTCCCTACTAAACCGGGTCATCTTAGTAAGGGTCCGGTGGCTCCTCATAAAAGGGGGAGTACTGTTAGGGATCTGCCAGGTACTACGTCTAGGTATACTCCTGGGATTAATCAATCCACACCTGAGGCCAGACCTGTTAGACTGACACCGTCTCCCACCAACCAGGGTGGCAGGCTCAGGAGTGTGAGAGCCTATCGCGGCCTGGTCAGTCGGAGTTAGCTCCGCCCCCTGTCCTTTATTACCTGCCGTGTTCTCTTCCTCAGTGCTTGTAATTCTTCTGGATTCCTGGCCCCACTGCTGCTTGCTCCAGCCTGCTTCTGCCTTGCTGCAGTTCCGCTTTACCTGCTTCGCTTTGCCCCTGGCTTGCTTCCTTCTCCGTGCTCACGTTGGTATACTCCACTTCATCCTGGTCCTGACTATTCGTTCACCGCTCCGTTTCCTCGCGGCGTTCCGTGGGCTACTGCCCCTTCCCTTGCGTGTTCCCTGTTTGTTCTCCCGTGCACTTAGACAGCGTAGGGACCGCCGCCCAGTTGTACCCCGTCGCCTAGGGCGGGTCGTTGCAAGTAGGCAGGGACAGGGCGGTGGATAGATTAGGGCTCACTTTCCCTTCACCTCCTTCCTGCCATTACAGGTCTGACCTATTAGACTCGCACCGATCCCCAGAAAAGGAGTACCCCAACCCTGTCCCACCTGGTGAGGCGGCCACTGACCACCACATCCAGGCTGAGAACTAAAGGAGTAGTGACCGGGATTGAGGAAACAGTCGAGTTCACTGTGCGATGCAGTTTCCGTAGATGAAGAGGTGGGACCCGCATTTATCAGACATTTATGGCATATCCTGCAGATATGCCATAAATGTCTTGAAGAAGAATAATACTTTAAATATTTCCCCATGAAACGACAAGAAATAGATGATTTTTCCCAAGGAAAATCCATGACATTGTGGGAAATATTGTTGCTTTCTATTAAATCACATTTATTTTTCTCCGGTCAATAGTAAAGTAATTATAAAGCTTATCTCTAACATCCAAGATACGATAACAAGTGCAACGACCAATGGGGAAGATTTTCATCAGTCAGAACATATTGTTTTAGATGTAAAATTTATCGTATATTTGTTTGGTTATTAACAATAATAGTTATGTCTATGGCCATAATAACACTTTTAGTATTTAAGATTACATCTATATTATTTGAAGTTTGCAGTATGTATTGGCTTGAAAAAGCTGACGGCGAAACGTGTGTCGGGGCTCTGTGGTGGTTGTCTTATTTCTAGTAGGGGCACAGTATGCAGCAAACCGGCTGGTATTGATTTATGGCCCATTTTTTATATTTAGGCTCTCCGGGACGGCACTGATATGCAGTAATTTACTGTGTATGCCTTTTGTTCCTGATGTCCTTTTTTCTATAATACTTTGGGATTGTGACATATCTTGATTATGATATACTGTCATGTGTATTGTGGTCCCCTGACCACCACCATGTTGTATTAATTTGTATGTCTTATTTTGAGGTCTTGATGGCAAATGTGTTTTTATATCTTGTTGAATAAAAATGTTACTTTTTGTATGGTACAAATTGTGTGCTATAAGTCATTTTTGCATATACGGATGTGTCTACATATATGCTTATAGGTATTGTATTAAGAATAATAGTTATGTCTATGGCCATCATAACATGTTTAGTATTTAAGATTACATCTATGTTATTTGAAGTTTGCAGTATGTATTAGAGATATTATTTAGCATTTCTGCTTCCTTTACACAATAGAAATTTGTCATACTTAAAGTTTTAAAATTGTCTGTCTAGTGAGTCATGGCCCTAGTATCAAATGTGTTCTCATACTGCACTGTCAGGCATGGCATCATTTGTACAGAATGACACTTGTGTCAGTGAGTAATGGAGAAAATCTACTTTTCAACCTATACTAGAAAGTGACCAAGTATGGTACACTGATCTCACCACTTTAACCCAATAATAGTGGTATAGCTGCCGTACTAACTGCTACCATGTACAGTAGTGTTTCCTGCAATGTACGTCCCACAAATATTACCATTCACATTATATGGCTTATATTGTCCGTGCCGTCCATTGACCAACTACCATAATTAATATATGATCTGAGTTGGAGAATCGGTGCACATTCTAGAACATTATTACATATAAAAGCAGTGCACCTTCTTGTGTTCAATTATATACCCTATTTACATAAACCTAAGTAATAGGCCAAAGGACTATAACTTTTATCCTTGGTCATAATCTCGCTCTAAACGCATTTTGACAATATACTTCACACTTCAAATAAAATGTAAGCGTCCGTCTTTATCAATACCAGTGCTTAGAATGCTTTCTATTTAACCCCTTAATTACCAGCTGAATTTTTCGGTTTTTGCCTCTCTGCCTATCAGCAGGCAGAATTTTTTTTATTTTTCCATTGACCCGGTTGTCTGAAGCCTTGTTTTATGCGGGAGAAATAGTATTTTTTTTTTTTTTTTTTTAAGCAGTTTGGGGATAGAAAAAAAATATTTTTACAGCGTGAATATAGGAAAAAGCGATTATCGGCATAGTTTTTCTTGTTTATTTTTTTATCACGTTCACGTTTCACGCTAAATAACCTGTTAAATTAATTCTTAAGGTTACTACGGTCGTGTAGATACCTAATATGTCTAGGTTTTTCATTTCTATGCAACGTAGGGGCAATAAAAAACATTTGATAAAAAAGAATGACTTTTTTTGGGGCATTTTTTTTATTTATTTATTTTTTGTTACTTTTTTTAAAAATCCCATTAAGGGATAACTTTACTTACAACTTTATTTTTTACTTATAATGTATTAGCATACTCTTGTATGCTATTACATTACACTGTGTCACTATGACACAGGCTGCTGTTAGGGCAGCACATAGCAGATGTTGCAATCTCTGTGGTGGAAAAGCTGTGATTCCATTGCAAAAATAGCAACTCAGAAAAAAGTTTTTTTTTTTTGGTTTAAAATGAATAAAAAGGTTTATACGTATCACCCAGGCGTTGTCATAGCGACGCTTTCTTCTGTTGTCTGCCCAGGCCGGCGTCCAGGGATGACGTTTCATGACATGTGGCCGGACTGCGCAGACAACAGAGGGATACGTTGCCATGGCAACGGAGAATAGGGTATCAACTTTTTTTCCACCACTGTTTTCCGCAGCGGACATTCCGCTTGAATAACTGCACCCCAATTTGGTACTTTTTTTGGGGCAGATTTCCCAGCGGGTTCCAGGACGGATATGCAGTGCAATTTTGTGCAGCGTATCTGCCCTGTGTGAACATGGCCTAACAGTATCCTAGTAAATAGCTCAAGCATCTCATTGCTCATTGTTCATTCTAGCATTGTTTGATCTGTTTGCGGTAGGATATGAGGGCGAGATCTGACATCAGTTATCTACTAGAAATGCAGTTGCTATGTTAAAGGATTCTGTCCCCAGAATTTCCTCTATAAAAGCAGCAGCACAGTGGGATAGTGTAGCCTCACTTCAATATAACACTGTTTTAATTTTTCAGATGAGTGGCTCCATTGCAGAGAAATAAGTTTATTCTCTTATGCAAATGAGCAGTACGGAGGTGACGCCCTCGTTGCTCCAAAAAGCTCTACGTTCTCTCCCCAGTCTGTCCCTCCCTCTCTTCTCTGATTGACAGGGCCACTGAAGTTTCTCGTGTCAAATCGGCTCTACCGCGCATGCGCCGATTAGGTCACGCTATGCACAGATTGTCAATCAGAGAATAAAGGGAGGGAGAGACGGACTGGGGAAACAACATAGAAGAGTATGAAGCAATGGTGATGTCCTCATTGTTCCAAACTGCTTATTTGCATATTACGAATAAACTTATATTTCTACAACGGAGCCACGCATCTGAAAAAGAAAAACCGTGATATATTCAGGTGAGGATAAACTATCTTAGGCCAGATTCACACGAACGTGGTGAAACTCGGACGTGAAAAACTTGACATTTTGACGTCCGAGGTGGCCCCGTGCCGGTTCCGTTTTCACAGTTCCCTATAGACTTGAGTCTATGGAGGGATCTGTGAAAACGGGACAAAATAGAACATGTTCTAACCCTCAATGTACCTTTTACACGTGTGAACGGCCCTATTTATTTATTTGAGTTACTTATATAGCGCCAACATATTACGCAGCGCTGTACAGAGGTCCTCTATTTTACTGTTCCCATTGGGGCTCACAATCTAAATGGCCCTATTGAAATACATGTGTCCATGTGACAGCCGTTGTTTTAACGACCGTCATACGGACGTACTCTATGTTCGTCTAAATTTGGCCTTACTGTGCTGCTGCTTTTATAGAGCAATTTCTGGTGACAGTCTCCCATTAAATAACAAGCAGTAGCGAGGCTATATCTCTATGTGGACACTTGTATACTAATAGAGTGATTGTTAGGATGTGTTCACATATATAATGGAATCAGTTATGTCAGATGGATACATTGGAATCATATGTGTTGTCTGTCCTTCCTATCCATCAAGACATTATTCTTATGGTCCTACCTAAAAGAATGTACCATTCAATGTGTCTTCAAGGAGGGCTGACGACAGTTTTTCGGTAAAAAAAAAAATGTACACCAGATTTGTTTGAAAACAATAGAATCAGTTGTGCTAGCAGTTTCCCCTCCATCTTTCATATAAAAAAGCATAGGGAACTGAACCTGACCTCTAAATATATGCAAATGAGTTACCAAAATACATTAGATTAATGTTCGAGGAAATTAGTGGGATCCACCACTAACCTGTGTAATGGCCACCGCCGTATACTTACCGGATCCCAGCGTATTCTGGCTCCTTGCTGGCGCCACTCCTCTTCTCCGGTGCCTGTTACTAGTGGCCTCCCACGTCACCGACGTTCACCTCCCTACCTGACTTCTGTGACTCCTAGTGCGCTAGCGCGCTAACTCCCCCTGCCTTAAAGGGACAGCAGGCGCCAAATTATCCACCCAGCTTTTCCTAGGTATAATGGGACCTTCCTTTCCTGGACACATTGACTAAGCAATTAGGTTCCTTCCTAGCGCTAAACTTCCTGCACTATACTTTTGAGGAGTGCCCAGTATGGGGCAGGGGTTATTTAAATTTTAAGTTAGTGATATAACAATGTTAGTTCACTGTACTTGGAACTTCCACATGACATTTGTATGGACATTTTGAAACGCTGCATATTGTACCAGTCATGATTAAAGTTATACATCTGCAGACCCTTTTTAAAGGACAAAAATGTACATATAAAGGTTATGCATAATTGAATCCTTATAATACCCAGAATCACAGCTGTATTAAGCATGGCTGCATAAAATTATCTTTAATTCAGTTTCACACATTTTTCCTATGCATGACTAATAGTCAGAGATGTAATTTGAAGCTCTGGGGCCCAAATGCGAAATCTGTACCATTTATTATACTGGTGTCTTCTTACGTGGACCTTTGAGCCTCCTAAGGTACCAGGGCCCAGGTGCGACTGCTACCTCTACACCTCTTATAGATATGCTTCTGCAAATATCAAATGATATACAGCCTCACTTCCTACCAGAGGCATGACTTCACTACGTTATAGATATGCTCAGTCATAGCGTAACTTGTATACAGCTTCTCCTGTGTTCTAGGCCCCATGTATCAAATTCCAAATCAGCTTTCATTTTTCTGGGCAGAAAGGGAATTTATTTACTTAGCCAGTATTAAAAGGGTTATCCCATTAATTACTTTGTAAACAGGATGTCAGAACATGCAATTAATAATTTTTTTTAAATTAACCCCCTCTAGAATTGCTGCTCATCTCCTTTCAGTGGATCCACCTTCTGTGCTCTTTACCGGTGAACAGGCGTGTGCTGACAGCATCCATGGTGATGGCGGCGAGATCCTAGCAGGTCAGCAGGCTATCATTAGCTTCTTCTCTGCGTGAGAATGCATACCAACTAGGTGAAAGGCATAGGGGAAAGTGGAAAGTGGTGAGCAACAACAGTAGGGGGCGCTATAAGAAGAAAGTAAAGAGGATAACTGGACACAGCAAAAGTTTTTTTTAATAGGGTGTCAATTTAAAAAAATATATATATTATTGCATCTTCTGATATCCTAATTACATATTGTTTTAGAACCCCTTGAACACATGAAGTCCTATGTATTTTTACCAAGTCATGGAAAGAAGGAAGGAAGGAAGGAAGGAAGGACGGACAGTTAAAAGACTATATGTTGAAGTTACACTCATTTTATGAAGTTAAACAAGAGGAATTTATATGTAAATGTGAGAAAAGTTGACATTGTTACAATGTTATCATTTACTATGTTTACTATAGCCCTGTAAGTGCAAGATAATATATTTTATGTACCATGTATATTTCATGCCATATTTGTATAGTCATTTAGCTGGTTGATAACTTTTTGTATAAGTAGGCAACAATGATTCAGGTTTCCTTCAGTAAGAATGTACAGAGAACTATAGATAAAAAATAATAAATTATACATAAAAATAATAATAAATAAATAGCTTATAATAATAGAGAATAATAGATTGTATAATATATAATAATAGATTTTAATATAATGTATAGAGAATGTATAAGAATGTATAGTTCAACTGCTGAGGGTATGTAGCTCACAAATAGTCATTGATCATGTTTTCTCTATTCAGGTTCATTGTTGTAAGATTGAATATAACTTTACCTATTCACTAAATATGATTATACTTCTGCAGTTGTATGGGAAACAATCTATCTATTAACATATATTCCCATTCCTTTATAGATAATAACCCTCATTTGTTGCATAGTTGTACACCAATTGTCTTTACCAATAAGAAAAACAAACTCATTTACAATTTTATGTGTGGATTCGTATCCTAACCAGCATACATGAGCATGGCATAGCGCACATGTCATTCCAGGCAAGCATGCATTTCAATGCTGGATGGAATTTTTAGGTGTCAGATCAAGACAGTTACAATGAGCATTTCTGACTTGCTGTCATTACCCATACCTTGGATGGAAAGCTACCACCGAGGACAGTGTGTACAACATACACAGACTGCCAGAAAATGAGCTTCTTCATCAAGAAGTCTTGCTCAGAAACAATAACATAGAGACAAGATGGGATCATCAGTCTCAATTATTAGGACAGAGTTTTCCACCCATATTATTCTGTCTGTCACGTACTCCTCAGGTTCCAAAGGAGTCCCTGTCTCATACATCATTTTTTTTTTACAAAGGTTGAAGGCCCCCAAGGGGGTCCTTCCTGCCCACTATCCCACCCTTGATGTCTGACTACCTTCAGCAAAAGTGACAAGAAGCCGTTCCCAGCTACAAGACGAATATTTACATACCAATAAACCTCCATTCAGTGCATAACTGGATGAAAGAAACCTGATGTTTCCTTAAATGCACTACTCTACCTAAACTGCAGGCCAACCTCAACCCCATTACAAATAACTGAGTTTTAATCCACATTTGCTGTAAATAAAAACTTGTTTAAAAGGAATACTAACCGGAGCCCTTTATATTTTGTGAAAACTAAAAGTATGAATGTGTGAAACTGGAATTAACTTGATGTTACTTTTTCGATTGTCTCAGATGATTATGTCTGTACCTAAAGTCATTGGACATTGCCCACAGTGTACTTTATTTTGGCAGGTTATTCGGTAACAAATGTAGTTTGAGATTTTGTTTTAAAAAACAAAAACAAAAAAAACAGTTAAGTGGAACAAAAAACACACTCAAAATGACTCAAAATCAAAGGATCAAAATATATTGCCATAATATTGGAGAGCATTTTTATACCTTGGACTAAAAATTACAGAATTTTTATATAAAGTATAAAAGCAATTTGGTGAGAGTTATTAATGTAATTCAGCAAGGAATAGATAAGCATATTCCGACTGGTATATCTCAATATGCCATTTAGGTGGTAAGCTCTTATTGGTAGGGATTTCTCTCATTTTGTTTCATTGTTTGTTCCTTTGCTTTAATTATTCATTTTTTTACTTCCACAAATGTAAAGTGCTGCAGAACTTGTTAGTTCTGTATGAATAAATCTTATTATTATTATTATTATTATTATTATTATTATTATTATATGTCCGTTTTAATCAATCTCCCCAATCAGTCTGGAAGTGTATTGAATTTAAATTTTCTATCGACATAAATTTCCATCTTGGACATTTAAAATTCAGTTGCTCCTTATCAATCGGATTACAAACATCCACTTAGTTGACATTCTATTATTGTGGAGATCAGTGGTAGTCCAAAATCATAGACTTTACCAATCTGATCTTCTCACATGTATCTTTGACATATCATAAATAATCCTACTGGATTTCCTTTTTTAAATGCCCATACAATAAATCTCTTAAAAATTGCTACAGAAGATCTACACTAAATTTACACAAACAGGAACAATTTAATGGAAAGCCAGTCAAATTACCGGTATACAGCTTTCACTTTGTAATGTTTATAGGAAACGAATGCACTAGAACCTATAGATTTCACATTGATCGCATGTACAACATTCAGTAACAGAGAAATGTTTGGTAAACATAAAAGAAAAATTCCTATAAATAATAGGGGTCAGGTTGTGCATTATTACTATGTCACATCTGCCAGGTCCTTTGAATGTCACAGTGTATATTCTCTATAAATACCAATGTCATCATTCCCTGACGATATCTGCTCAGTCTCAAGGGGATAGTGTGTAATCTCCGCAAAGATATTTTACTAAAATGGGATAGATTTTCTTTTAGGAAGAGATTGTGCTTTTTTAACATTAAAATACAGTTGCCGATGAAGTAGATTACCTTTATTGTTTTCTCCTGATAGATACAATCAGGGTCTCACTGGCTTACAAGAATACCAGAGGATCCTCCAATCGGCCCAGGCATTGACACAATGATAGGCCCCATAGGTCCAGCAGAAGACACCCCATTTGGATTAAGCTTTGGAGACAATCACTTGCGATTATCACTTCATGATGAAATTAAAAGTGCACATATTCTGTATAGATGGAGGATGGTCCCCAGAATCAACTCCTCTGGTGGGTCCAAGGAACTCGAGAACCCAACACTGGATACAAATATTATCTCTGTGACAACCTATTGTCACTCAGGCTGATACAATTATTATTTCATCCATGCAAGCTATGATCCGAATGATCTGTTCAAATAGATCTCCATGTTATGAAGTCACTAATACAAGTTGCATTTCATGTACGGATTTACAATACAATTAATCTTTTTTATATATATTTACACAACATTGCAAATGAGTTCTGCTGTTTGCATTTTGTTTAGATACTTGAAGACGGAACGGATGTATAATTACCTCTGTTATATTAATAATGCAGGTGCTCACATATGAAATAATTGTTATTTTCTGCGGTTGCAATAAATCACTGCTTGTTAGGTGACATTTACATTTATCTAAAATGAGATGCATCAGTTACACTTTGGGAATTGTTAGCAATTATATGCACCTGCTTTACAGAGTAATGGATGACTCAAGCATAATCACAAATGAGCTATGTACATGAACCCCTTGGCGCTGGCATTGATGGTATTTGCCCAAAAATTCAGTTACCTGACTTCTAGAATTCATCTCTTTTGTACAGAACTTTAGAACTATATGTTTATATGCAACAAGTGGGATTTCTTATTTCCCTGGAGAAGCCAACAAAACGTTACATCTGTGGGCGTTCAACACAGATTGCCCCTTTAACGGAAGGCCATGAACAAGTGAGTCCTTGCATCCATTAACTTCAGGCCATAGCTCGGTTGTAGACATTCCTTCTGAATACCTGTGATATTCCTATTTTTGCTGGGTTCATGGTTCAGAATATAGTTACAATGTCTATGTATTTCAAAATGTTTTAAAGCGAACATTTTTTTTTCCTGAATATGTGTATTACTTTAACTTTTTTTCTGTTTACTGATAATACGTGACACTCTTTGCTTTTGTATCTACAATCCTATTACCACCATCCATGCTGTCCCCATTAGGAATATGGGGACCACCGCTGCTCCTCTCGTGTACATTTATATAGTAGTCGTCTTATGTTGATTAATTTGACTTATTTCCATCCTTTCTTTCTTTTCTATCTCTCTCCGTCCTTCCCTTAGCCTCATTCAGACCAGTGTAATACTCGTCCATGTTTTGTGCGTTGAAATCACTCATAGCACACAGACCTATGCAATTCAATGGGGCCATTCACACATGCGTTGTTTTTCACGCAGTGTGTGTCCGTTGTGTGGAACTCACTGCATGTCCTATATTGGTGCGTTTTCATGCACCTAGTCGCCCATTGAAGTCTATGGGTGCGTGAAAAGCACGGACAGTACACGGGCGACATCAAATACATTGAAAAGCAGAGAAATAAATGTAAAAAAAAAATGAAGTACTTGCACGGAGGTGAAAAACGCATGCCACACACAAAGCACACTGATGCCAAAAAGCGGTGCAC
The DNA here is from genome assembly GCF_050947455.1 of Rhinoderma darwinii. Lineage (NCBI taxonomy): Eukaryota > Metazoa > Chordata > Amphibia > Anura > Rhinodermatidae > Rhinoderma > Rhinoderma darwinii. The sequence continues at coordinate 39,816,606 of NC_134697.1, read as the reverse complement.
ACTGAAAAAATGTAGGGAAAAAGCAGAATTTTTTTTACGTACGCAAATCGGACACGCTGGTCTGAATGTTACACTTTCTTTTTCCATCTCCCCACTGCTCCACTTCTGTTTTTTTCTATTCTTATCTTACTCTTGTTTATATTCAGAATACTTACTTTTGACTGTCTTATCAGACATTAAACTGGTGAACTGCCATTATTACGTTATCTATAGATGAGCAGAGAAACAAAAATTCCGGATACACCGGTTCGTTCCGTTACACCAGAGACACCACCGGCAGCTGACGAAACCCATTAACTCGGGGTGTCTCTGGCTTTACCGGAAATAATAGGGCAGTATGCTGCACTATTGTTTCCAGTAATTTCGGCCGGATCTGCGACGGAGGTCCCTAACGGAGCCTCCAACGCATATGTGAACGAGGCCTAAGTGCTCATTTCACATGACTTCATTTAAACCCAGGAGGCTCCTTTAATACTAAGTCAATCACAACACATCTTTAAGTTCAGTTCCAAAATATAAGCTATGTGCATAGAATTACAAAATTGTAAAGGCCATATACACCTTTGAAAAAGCTTTTTTTTTTTATTTTTTTTTTATAATGTGTATCAATGTGTGTGGTGCAACTTTGTAATTACTTTTTATTAAAAATTATTTCTACTTTTTGAGATACAGCTGCTTTCTATCCTGTATACAGAGCAGCTGTATTTTGCGCTGAGACCTGAATCGGTCCGGTCAGCGGCACTGACGGGTTCAGTGACAGCGAGAGACAAGCAGATTCCACCTGTTTGGCTGGATTCCCATAGTGGAGATTTGCTGTAGATTTTGCTTGCATTTTGTAAACCAAAACCAAAATTGGATCCAGGAGAGCAGTCCTAGAAACCCTTTCTTTCTATATGCAAAATCTGCAGCAAATCTGCACTGTGGGAACCCAACCTTATTGATCACATCTAAGTTGATCACATCAAAAAGTGAAAACATTTCAAAGGTGTATATAGCCTTTAAAGGGGTTGTCCACTTTCTGAAAACTGATGACCTGACCACCGCATAGGTCATCAGTATATGATCAGTGCGTGTCTGATATCCGGACCCCGCACCGAATCGCAACTCTGGCTGTCTCCGTGCACCGGATGTTTGGAATGGGATGCCATAGTTGTGGCCGGAAGCAGATGGCTCCGAACACTGCATAGTGTCCGTTCGGCGGAACTGCAGCTCTGCTCCTATTCACTTGAATAGGTGCAGAGCTGCAGTACTACAGCTCGGCCGCTATTCTTTGACCGGAGACAACTGCTTCCAGCAACATTGTCCAGCGCCCGGAGGCAGCCGGAGTGTCGGATTGGTGCGGGTTCCGCGTGTCGGACACGCATCGATCATATAATGATGACCTATGCGGTGGACAGGTCATCAGTTTTCAGAAAGTGGAAAACCCCTTTAAAGTTTAACAACCAAATCTTTCCAAATTGACTCTTAATCCTGGGCATAAAAAAATCCAGGGGAATACCTATGGGGGGGCAGGCGGGGCATGTGCCGCGGGTGCAACTAGGTGGTAGGGAAGGGGGCGCCTGCAGAGCAGCTGATAGGCGCCCTGTATGTCAGAAACCTACAGCAGGGATCAGCTTTAGGAAGTGCCAGGAGATCATGCAGCGGCGTTCTGACTGGGGTCTGTGACGGTCAGAGAGTGGAGCAGTCCAGTCACCTGACCTCACGTAAGTGACATGAGGTCAGATGACTCAGGTCAGGTGACTGGACTGTCCACTCCTGGGCTCTCAAGAGGTCCGGCCTTAGGGGTGTGCGAGCGCACAGGGCGCTGCACCCTCCCAGCATGTAGGGGGCGCCACTGGGCTCTGCCTCTACTCTGTGCTCTGCAGTTACACACACTGAGTAAATAACAGCCGAGGAGCCGAGGAGGAATCTCCGCCCACAGCCCGTCCTGCAAGAAACCTGTGATCCTGTCAGCAAGGAGACATGGTGAGTGTCTATGTGTGTCTGTGTGTGTAGTGGGTATACAGTATGTGTCTCTGTGTTTGTATGTGTATATGTTACAGTGTGTGTGTGTGTGTGTGTGTGTGTGTGTGTGTGTGTGTGTGTGAGCGTGTGTCTCTCTGTCTCTGCATGTGTTTATGTCTCTTTGTAAAAGTGTGTTCAATATTAAAGTAGAACAGCTAAAATGCAGATATCTGTGCTGTCTCCTATATACCCTGCTTCCTCCTATATACCCTGCTGCTCCCTATATAACCTGCTGCCTCCTATATATCCTGCTGCCCCAATATATCCTGCTGCCCCCTATATACCCTGCTGCCCCTTATATACCCTGCTGCCCCTATATATCCTGCTTCCTCTATATACGCTACTGCCCCTATATACACTACTGCCCCTTATATACCCTGCTGCCCCTTATATACCCTGCTGCTCCTTATATACCTTGCTGCCCCTTATATACCTTGCTGACCCATAGATACCCTGCTGACCCCTATATACCCTGCTGCCCCTTATATACTCTGCTACCCTTATATATATGCCTCTGTGTGTGTGTTTATATGTGCCTGTGGGTATAGTTATCATCTACGACATTATCTGTACTCAGAGAGTTATCACTGTGTTATCTGTGGTGTTACATAGGACTGCAGGTAACATCAACACTATCTGTACTCAGAGAGTTATCACTGTGTTATACAGTGAAGGAAATAAGTATTTGATCCCTTGCTGATTTTGTAAGTTTGCCCACTGTCAAAGACATGAACAGTCTAGAATTTTTAGGCTAGGTTAATTTTACCAGTGAGAGATAGATTATATAGAAAAAAAAAAACAGAAAATCACATAGTCAAAATTATATATATTTATTTGCATTGTGCACAGAGAAATAAGTATTTGATCCCCTTGGCAAAGAAGACTTAATACTTGGTGGCAAAACCCTTGTTGGCAAGCACAGCAGTCAGATGTTTTTTGTAGTTGATGATGAGGTTTGCACACATGTTAGATGGAATTTTGGCCCACTCCTCTTTGCAGATCATCTGTAAATCATTAAGATTTCGAGGCTGTCGCTTGGCAACTCGGATCTTCAGCTCCCTCCATAAGTTTTCGATAAGATTAAGGTCTGGAGACTGGCTAGGCCACTCCATGACCTTAATGTGCTTCTTTTTGAGCCACTCCTTTGTTGCCTTGACTGTATGTTTCGGGTCATTGTCGTGCTAGAAGACCCAGCCACGAGCCATTTTTAATGTCCTGGTGGAGGGAAGGAGGTTGTCACTCAGGATTTGACGGTACATGGCTCCATCCATTCTCCCATTGATGTGGTGAAGTAGTCCTGTGCTCTTAGCAGAGAAACACCCACAAAACATAATGTTTCCACCTCCATGCTTGACAGTGGGGACGGTGTTCTTTGGGTCATAGGCAGCATTTCTCTTCCTCCAAACACGGCGAGTTGAGTTAATGCCAAAGAGCTAAATTTTAGTCTCATCTGACCACAGCACCTTCTCCCAATCACTCTCAGAATCATCCAGATGTTAATTTGCAAACTTCAGACGGGCCTGTACATGTGCCTTCTTGAGCAGGGGGACCTTGCGGGCACTGCAGGATTTTAATCCATTACGGCGTAATGTGTTACCAATGGTTTTCTTGGTGACTGTGGTCCCAGCTGCCTTGAGATCATTAACAAGTTCCCCCCGTGTAGTTTTCGGCTGAGCTCTCACCTTCCTCAGGATCAAGGATACCCCACGAGGTGAGATTTTGCATGGAGCCCCAGATCTATGTCGATTGACAGTCATTTTGTATGTCTTCCATTTTCTTACTATTGCACCAACAGTTGTCTCCTTCTCACCCAGCGTCTTACTTATGGTTTTGTAGCCCATTCCAGCCTTGTGCAGGTCTATGATCTTGTCCCTGACATCCTTAGAAAGCTCTTTGGTCTTGCCCATGTTGTAGAGGTTAGAGTCAGACTGATTAATTGAGTCTGTGGACAGGAGTCTTTTATCCAGATGACCATTTAAGACAGCTGTCTTTAATGCAGGCACCAAGTTGATTTGGAGCGTGTAACTGGTCTGGAGGAGGCTGAACTCTTAATGGTTGGTAGGGGATCAAATACTTATTTCTCTGTGCACAATGCAAATAAATATATATAATTTTGACTATGTGATTTTCTGTTTTTCTTTTTATATAATCTATCTCTCACTGGTAAAATTAACCTAGCCTAAAAATTCTAGACTGTTCATGACTTTGAGAGTGGGCAAACTTACAAAATCAGCAAGGGATCAAATACTTATTTCCTTCACTGTATGTGGTGTGACATAGGACTGCAGGTAACGTCTAGTACATTATATGTACTAAGTTATTATTGTGTGTTATTTGTGGTGTTACATAGGGATGCATGTGAAATCTACTACATTATCTGTACTCAGAGAGTTATCACTGTGTTATCTGTGGTGTTATAATGGACTGAAGGTAACATCTACTACATTATCTGTTCTCAGAGAGTTATCACTGTGTTATCTGTGGTGTTACATAGGACTGCAGGTAACGTCTACTACATTATATGTACTCAGTTATTACTGTGTGTTATTTGTGGTGTTACATAGGGCTGCATGTGAAATTTACTACATTATCTGTACTGTGTATATATGTGTCTGTATGGGTATATATGGGTCTTTGTGAATGTGTCTTTTTGTTTGTATATTTGTGCCTCTTATGTATTTGTATATGTTCCTGTCTGTGTATTTATCTGCCGGTGTGTGTGTGTGTGTGTGTGTGTGTGTGTGTATATGTGTCTGTATGTCTATATATTTACCTGTATTTATATATTCCAGAATGTGTGTATGTATATTTGCCTGTATATCTAAATATATGTCTTTATGTATGTACAGTATATATGTTCCAGTATCTGGGTGTCTATATATGTGGTTAATTTTTGGTATGTGTAGGGGGTGGCAATAGAGAGTCCCGCACAGGGAGCCATCCAACCTAAGGCCGGCCCTGGCTGTCATCGACCCTAGTCAGAAGGAACTCCGCCGCTGCTTGCGCCGCATGACCTCCTCGGCGCCTCCGGTAAGTCACGTTAGGCAGAGCGGAGAGTGATAGCGGTAGGCTACCGCTCGCCGCTCTGTTTACAGTGTGGCGCTAAGTACAAGGGGGAGTGTGGCGCCATTTAAAAGGGGGGGAATGTGGCGCTATTTAAAAGGGGAGAGTGTGGAGTTATTTACAAAGGGACAGCGGGCTGTGTGTGGCACTATCTACAAGGAGGGGTGTGCCGCTATCTACAAGGGGGGAAGCGAGCTGTGTGTGGCACTATTTACAAGGGGGGCTGTGTGGCGCTATTTACAAGGGGGGCTGTGTGTGGCGCTATCTACAAAAGAGGGGCTGTGTGGCACTATCTACAAGGGGGTGTGTGTGGCGCTATCAAGGCGAATGTGTGTGGTGCTATCTACAAGGGGGGCTGCGTGACGCTATCTACAACAGGGGGGCTGTGTGGCACTAACTACAAGGGGGGCTGTGTGTGGCCTCTAATTTAAATTTCTTTTAATTAATTTTTATGTTAACTACGTTATATAACTATATCGCTTGTAAAATGTAGAAATGCTTTTATGCTCGAGTTACATAAAAAAAATTGCCCAAAAAAAATTACACCTCATTGATTGGTAGAGAAAGTAAACATGGCGAGGGGGAAGAAGATGTCGGGAAATAAGTTGGGGGGGGGGGGCGCCAATCTGAATCTTTGCCCCGGGTGCATGAGAACCTAGCTACGCCTCTGAAAAATCAATTTTGATCATTTCATGCCACTATACATTGATACATATATTGGACTTAGCACTAAATCTTCTCCCCAATAAAATAAAAATAACCTGCCCTTGAAATTGTGATTTTCATCAGACCAAAACTGTTCAGTCACTACAATCTTTCCTTGTTGTAAAATGTGTAAAGAGACTGTTCCACTATGTAGCCCAAGCAAGACACTTATTGCAAAGTGATAGATAACAATTATGGGCATCTGCCAAGCTTGTCAGACCTAGCATTACACCGGCCACAATAAGAATGTATTCATTTTTTATCTAGCTTTCTCATCCTTATCACCCATGATATATACAGTTCATAAGCTTACATGATTGGCCATATAATAATACAAATGAATGACTTTTTTTTAATTTAAGTTATTTTTTTATGAACTAATATGACATGTCAAATGTAACCTCAGAGAAACAAGCTGGAAGACCTGCAGTGGTATAAATAGCCAATTAGTTAAATAAATACAGGATCTATAGTAAATAGTCATTTGTTTGTATGGTTGTCCGCTATCATGGGTAGATGTGTCAACGACACTGACACATGTGTGTGTCCTCAGATCATATGCTGGAACAGCGTGGGTCCAATTCTTCCCTTTTCTATGTTTAAAATAATTTGTCATTCACACAAAATCTTCCAACATGTTGGGACATATATTTTTTTGTGATAATAAGTATTTGATATTTCCCCCTCTATGGCCCAATTATTGCGTGACTGTTATGAAACTTTTCAAGCACACTTTCAATTTCAGTATTGTCAGTAACTAAATACTGACTATAAACAAAGCTTATAAATCCAAATAATATATAATATTTACATATAAATCATACGTGAAAAAAAAATCAAAAAAAAAATCATGGAAATGTTTAAAGAGGCTCTGTCACCAGATTTTGCAACCCCTATCTCCTATTGCAGCAGATCGGCGCTGCAATGTAGATAAGAGTAACGTTTTTTTTTTTTTTTTTTAAAACGAGCATTTTTGGCCAAGTTATGACCACTTTTATATTTATGTAAATGAGGCTTTCTAAAGTACAACTGGGCGTGTATTGTGTATGTACATCGGGGCGTTTTTACTTCTTTTACTAGCTGGGCGTTGTGAATAGAAGTATCATCCACTTCTCTTCACAACGCCCAGCTTCTGGCAGTGCAGTCACAGCGTGTTCTCGAGAGATCACGCTGTGACGTCACTCACTTCCTGCCCCAGGTCCTGCATCGTGTCGGACGAGCGAGGACACATCGGCACCAGAGGCTACAGTTGATTCTGCAGCAGCATCAGCGTTTGCAGGTAAGTAGCTACATCGACTTACCTGCAAACGCCGATACTGCTGCAGAATCAACTGTAGCCTCTGGTGCTGATGTGCCCTCGCTCGTCCGACATGATGCAGGACCTGTGAGTGACGTCACAGATCTGCACTGCCAGAAGCTGGGCGTTCGGAAGAGAAGTGGATGATACTTCTATTCACAACGCCCAGCTAGTAAAAGAAGTAAAAACGCCCAGATGTAACACACATAATACACGCCCAGTTGTACTTTAACTTTAAACACGCCCAGTTGTACTTTAGAAAGCCTCATTTACATAAATATAAAAGTGGTCATAACTTGGCCAAAAATGCTCGTTTAAAAAAAAACAAAAAACGTTACTCTTATCTACATTGCAGCGCCGATCTGCTGCAATAGGAGATAGGGGTTGCAAAATCTGGTGACAGAGCCTCTTTAAGGGCTTATCCAAACGCAACATAATTATTGCAGAAAATGGTACATATTTTGCTGTGTTTTTCACAATGCAAGGAAATGGTGAGATCTCCTCTGAAAAACGCAGCAATTCTGTCTACTATCCGCAGCAGGAATTGACATGCTGCAGTCCGGAAATGACACACCGCAGGACAATTTCTGCACAAATTTTTTATGCAGCGTGTGGATAAGATTTGTTAAATCTCATCCACTTTGCTACTCCTGTATTCTGCTGCATTTTTTCGTCCGCAATTCCAGTCGGAAAAAACGCAGCAATTACGCAGTGTGTGGACGAGCCCTAAAAGTGTTAAGCTGTTTCAGGCCTCATGCACATGACTGTAATTTTTTATCCGCAATTACGGATCAGTAATTGCAGATAAAAATACAGATCCATTAATTTCTATGGGCCAGCGACACCTTCCCGTATATTTACAGGTAAGTATCTGTGCCGTAAAAATTACCCGCAGAAAAAAGAACATTTTTTGCATTTACGGACCATGCTCCTATATTTTTTTTATTGTGAGCACGGCCCGTAAATGCGGGTCACAGTCCACAACCCGTCCGTGCCATAAGCAGGGACCGTCCACACGGCTACGACCGTGTGCAGGGGGCCTCAATCAGTAAATCTACACAGAGGTATAAGATATATAAGATAGAACTGTCTGCTAGACATTACTTCCCCAGATTCCTTATTTACATGTACTTTTTGACAGCAAAACACACCGGTGAAGACGATCAGAGAGGAGGGATGAGGGCTGTGGGAACCTCTTATCTTTGGAAGAAGAACAGATGACCAGCTCCAAAAACTACAATATGTTTAACCTCTGTTATGCTTATAATGGATGATCAGTGGGGTTTACTAGGACCCATATACATTGGATCAGTGTAGACAGGCTAAGACTGGCCCATCAGAGTACCAGAGGATTCTCCGATGGTCCCAGTCTCTGACACAATAATGGGCTTCAAAGGTTCGGTAGAAGACAACCCCATTTGGAACTGACTTTGAAGCCAATCACTTGCCATTAAGTGACTACAGTTGATTCACAAATAACATATTTGACCTTATCGATCTTTCCTGTTTGTGTTTAAAGATAACAGCGAGATTTATGGTGCAAATACAAGTGGACTTGCACATGTTCTGTATAGATGGAGGGTAGGCTCTCAGAATCATTCCCTTTGGTACTCCAATGAATCCTAGTCTGACTCTGCTGGTAGATCCTTCCAGGATCTAAGGGATCTGCCAGCAAAACTCTAGTATATGTGGACTGCTGTTATTGAAATTCATGTGTGGGATTGAGAAATCAGGCACATGTAATGTGAATGCTACTATTGCCATATTAACATTTATCACAGATGAGGCTATACTGCACAGGCTAGCTAAGCAGTATCACACAACTAGACAGAATTCCCGTTCTTTGAAAAATCCTGTGGGAGCTCCAATAATGCAATTGCAAATATTGGTTGTAACCCAACCAAGCTGGATTTGTTAAAAATTGTCAGAAGAGCATGACGCAAGGGATTTTAGGGTAAAATGCTCTTAAATGTTTCAAGAATAAAACAGCAAATCCTATGGAGTGTAAGAGAAGCGTAGACTTAAAGGAGTTTTCCCACGAGGGACATTTATGACATATCCACAGGATATGTCATAAATGTGGGTCCCACCTCTGGGACCTGCACCTATCTCTAGAACGGGGCCCCCTAAACCCTGTACTAGCTTTGTCTGCTATCTGCTATCTGACATTTATGACATATCCTGTGGATATGTTATAAATGTGCCTCGCGGAAAACCCCTTTAATGTGTGTCCACTGTAAGCGACTCAGAACAAGAATTTGTGAGAATGTATTAATGATTAACATCTGTAAGAGCTGTTGTGTTGTGATCTGACATCTGTTGCAGAGGAGCTCACATGACACACACAGGACCTTTCCCTTGCACCCGTGCTCCTCTGAAGAGACGTGTGCAAATTTGCTCAGCAGTTGGTCTGAAATTACAGTGTGAGTCCATGAAATTCTATTATGTAATATAATATATGCTAAACCAAACTGCAACTTAATGATTGTAATGAAATAATAGAAATAAATGCATAAATGCAATAACTAGCTTGGCTGATCAAGCCTACGTTTACATCTATCAGTAATGTTTTCTGTAGAACACTATAGCAAACACCACAGAACCGCCAGTTCCTCCTAGGGATTTTAAATGGTTGCCAACCGCCCACAGTATATATACGGTGGGCGGTCCAGTTACTTAAAAACCGAGCCATAGTATATCTACGGCACAGGCTTTAGCTGGCAACTAAGTGATCGGGCAGCTAAATGTCGGGTAACTGACAGTCAGAGACTGGCGGGGACACTGGATAGAAGATAGAAGCGGTTTTCATCGCTTCTGTTTTTTCTGTTCTTTTGCACACCGCACTCATTGAGCGCTGTGTATAGGATAGAGGCAGCGGTCTATTGGTTCCGATCCCCAGTTACAGTGGAAAAACATTAGTGTCAAAGAGATAAAAATAAGATACTACAAAAGGTCTTTTCTGACCTTTGAGGGACAGGCCATAATAATAAAAATAAATAACATAATAAATACACATAAAATACCGACCCCCAAAAAAACGTTCCCATCCCAATAATTGTCGTAAATGCTAGCCCTGACCAATCTGATGCATGCTAAAAATTGCTGAACTCAGTAATACATCCATCTTCAGTAAGCTCACCCTAGTGGTAGCGACAGGCATCCTTGTTATAGATAGTTGTAACATGTCTGGGTCAGGCAAAAAAAATATAATATAATCCAATATATTAATCACCTAGATAATTATTATACTATGGATAGTCCACCAATAAACAGCCTCCCCATTGTTCATCACATACTGACCTTGTCCTATCCTAATATGTTTACAAAGAGCTGTTACCAGCAGAGCAATTCCTCTAACACCAACTACCAATGATGAATGTATGAACAAATAAACTAAATAAATTTAAATTTTATTATGCTTCTTGGAGCAAAAAAGAACTAACTACACTAGTTTGTTTAAAATGAGAAACATCACCTCCATTTGAAATTGAATTGGCTGTGCACCACGTATGTATATGTCAGTTGCAGTGCTGCTCCTGGCTGCAGCCCAGCAAGTCAGACACTCTGCGTTATTGGTAAGCAATGGAGGTAAGTATTTGGATTAAAAAGTATGTATTAGAGCCCCCCCCGACATGTTTCGCTGTGCTATACAGCGTCCTCAGGGGTTCCGGGGCTTAATGAGATCGCGCCGAAAAAGACACGTTGTTTTAAGCTGTCACAACGGAACAGCCGGAGAATCACTGCCACCAATCACATAGCATCATCGTAGCCGTATCATTACACGTCCCCATATGCCAGGTCATGCAAATGCCGCACCACAGAGAGCTGTAAATCAGTCACATGCTGTGGTACCACACTCAGTTGGGTATGCTAGCATTCGCCAAGCACCAATATAAAATCGGTGCAGCACATTAGGCACTGCTCTCATGTGGCAGCACCATAAAGGTCAAGCAGTCACTCACCGACTGCACTTCTATGTAGTATTTTGTGCATTACCCACAACCAGCAGCACCATATACGACCAGGGACCATACATCAGCTGTATATAGTGCGGAGTTCGTCATACTTAGTGAAGGATCGTAAATATCCAGGTAGCATCTGCATACCGCCATTCTGGCAAAACTGCATGGTGTGAACGAACACCTATTAACTGCACAAGTGTGTATATGATCCAAAGGGACCCAGTGCTGATTTGGACATACAAGTGGAGTCACGGCGATGGGGCGGAGACAATTACTCACCTCCCCGGGCGCGTGGTCACATTATATCTCCCAATAGTCGTCATACGGTCATTTGTGGGGACATACCGACCGAAGAATCGATGTCCAAAGAAGGTAGCAGAGGTACTAGTATACATCTCTCCCATGTTAACATAAATGGCGCAATCTCTCAATACACAATAAAAAGAAACTCTAGGTAGTCAGTGTTACTTTGTCACACCGACTGAAGAAATGGAAAAAGTTTTCAGCATCATATAACGGTTAATCAAACAGGAAGGTGTGCAATAAAGCACCATACCCTCCAATAAAATTGGTAAATATGTATAATGTATAGTATGGTGGTCAGCCCAACCACATTGCCTACGAATACGTCCATCCACATGTGTCATACGTATCTAAAGTAGACAAAAGTCCTTCCATCAGATAAAAGCTGCAAAGTTAAAGCCCTCATTGAGTCCAGTAGGACTCAAAGTATTGAGGCGATATATCCATCTGGCCTCTTCCTGCAATAATCTGCGGTCAAGATTGCCCGAACGTGGGCCCATCCTGATCAAAGACACACCCCAAAATTTCAGTACCCGGGTATCACCACCATGGAGAGAGCGGACATGTCTCGACAGTGGCGTATCCTCCTTCCCTGCCCCTATATGCCCGTCACAAAAAACTTTTTGAACACCTCTGATGGTAAGACCTATCAGATAAAACAATTTATGAACTGTCAGAGCAGTGGTCTAGTATATGCGGCCCAATGCCCATGTCCGAAACTGTACATAGGAAAGACTATTCAGGACCTTAATAGGAGAATCTCTCGACACTGTTTTTCCATCACCGGGAAGAATTGGTGTGTTACTTTTCAGCTTATTTTGGTATGGTATTAATGCACTTAGCAACCGGATTTACATCCATTGGCAATAATAGATAAATGGCCTAAACCATTTCTTGTTGCCATTGACCAGGCATTCAGTCGCTTTCTGAAACTCAAAAATAAGCCTAATAAAGCAGCAGGGCTATTTTTCTACATACTAAAGGTATTAGTAGCAATTGATCTGTAAAAAACAGCAGACAAGTGCTGTGACATTACAAGCACAAGCAGCAAACCTCCCACAGAGCATATTTTGTGAGTCAGATAATACAGTGCAAGCTCCAAATATTTCTATCATTCCTTTTGCTTTTTTAATTAATATATTTATAACAATTATGAGAATAGAAATTCTAAGATACTTCCATTTAAGAGTTATTGGCACAGCCAGAGGGGCTGTAGATGAGGACACATAAATGGATCTCACGCATAAACAAATAGTTAGGATATTCTGATATACTGGGTTCACTGCCATACCCAATAATGATTCGTTGACCAGATATCACCCCCAACATATGTGACATACTGTATGTGTCCAACATTAATCACAGACAGAAATGTATTGCTTATCATAAATGTTTTATGCGAATTCAAGTGCCAGTTCTGTAAATGTTTCCAGGGACAGGTTATATCGTCATATAAAGCATTTCAATGCACATTTATACTTGCCAAAAGTCAAAAAGTTTTGTTTATACTAATGATGAGAATGGGTAGATATGAAGGGTGATCAGGGGAGTCTGGTTTAGCGTCTTTAATCCAATGAAGGACTTTACTTTACTGTACTTATAGGTCTAGTAGATTGACTAGATCCTCAATAATGTACCACATAGATAGTGGCTGTACCGACGGGAGTTTCTAAACCCATTCTAATCTATTAATCCTAGTCCTTATGGCATATACAAGAACTGTCAGATTGAAACTACTGCATTGACTATCTTATTTTGGCTGAAAAGTGTTGGGTGGTTACGCAGGCAGTGTCTATCTATCAACTGTGACTTCCACTTCCAAATTTGCTTGCATTGGACTTGACCACATATACTGACTGTGCTATTGTGGCACTTCTCTTCAAGTAAACCCAGCAGCCATTGATTCAACCAGCATTAAACACCCCTGACTCCCCCCCCCCCACCCCATTAATTTGTATAGCCAAAATTGTATATGAATCCCTATAAAGGAAGGAGAGGTGAGCAGCTGATGGACTTTACTAGTTCCACATGGGGACCGACAATTAAATTTTAAAAATTCAAGTTCTCCCAAGATCACACTCTCAAGCGTCTGGTCGCCCTTATAACACCATTTTCCGAGGGATATGTGAGCCTCTTTGGGGTTCGAGCTACCGTCAAGTGGAGAAACAGGGCAAGAAGTGCACCACTCTATTCACACTACCATCATGACTTACATTATTAATGACAAATCAGTTTTTCAATGGATGCCAACGAATTCTCATGGATCCTAATGACTTTTGTGAGAAGTATCCTGCCGCTTCCTCCCTCTTCCGCTCGTCTTTGATTCGGTGCACTGCAGTTTTGTAACCCCTATAGAAATAGTATGAAGGAAGAAATTCTAGTAACATATAAACTATCACATATTACAGATGCTACTCCGTGTAATCCTATACATTTGCTTTTTACCTGAATGATTTTTTTTTTAAAAGTGCTAATGTTATAATTTCCTATGTTCTTAGAATATACTTGGACAGATATATACAGGTCTTTTTCACCTATAGATTGTAAATATCTTATTTCAGACACTTGAACCAACTTCATAAACATCAACAGGAACTATAGTCAGAAGTGTACATTTTTAGCTTTTGACTACTATTGAAAGCTTGGGGCTGTCCCGTATAATATATTATTATTATCACAAACTTAAATAAAGGATTTTGCCCACGCTTCTTAGACAGGTCAGCAGAAAAGCAAATAGTAAATATTTTTTCCTACTAGAGTCTGAACGTTTGATCACAACTACTAGTATGCACAAATACTATTAGGAAGACTTGTTCATCACTGTTCTAACCTAATCCAACCAACTAAATAGCTTGTTCCAAAGTGACCATTGCAAACGACAGCATAAAAGAAACATGTGGTCTTCATAACATACACTATATGGCCAAAATATTGGGACACACCTTTTAATGATTGAATTCAGGTGTTTCATTCAGTCCCATTGCTACAGGTGTAAAGAAACCAAGACCTCGCCATGCAGTCGCCTTTACAAACATGTGAAAAAATGGGTCATTCTAAAGAGCTCACTGAATTTGAGCGTGGTACTGTAGGAGGATGTCACCATTGCAACAAGTCAGTTTTTTTAATGTCTTCCCTCCTAGATATTCCACCATCAACTGTGAGTGGTATTATTGCAAAATGGAAGCATTTAGGAACCCCAGCAACTCAACCACCAAGTAGCAGACCATGTAAAGTTACAGAGCGGGGTCACCGAGTGCTGAGGGGCATAGTGCATAAAACTCGCCAACGTTCTGCTGACTCAATAACTGCAGAGCTCCAAACTTCCTCTGGAATGAACATCCCCACAAAAATTGTGCGCCGGAAGCTTCATGGCGTGGGTTTCCATGGCCGAACAGATGCATGCCAGCCTTACATCACCAAGCACAATGCCAAGGGTTGGATGTAGTGGTGTGACACACACCGCCACTGGACTCTGGAAACGTGTTCTATGGAGTGATTAATCACGCTTCTCTATCTGGCAGTCTGATGGACGAGTCTGGGTTTGGTGATTGCCAGGAGAATGTTACCTGCCTGACTGCATTGTGCCAACTGTAATGTTTTGTGGAGGACGGATAATGCTATGGGGTTGTTTTTTTAGCTTCAGTGAAGGGAAATCTTAATGCTTTAGCATACCAAGACATTTTGGAAAATTTTACGCTTCCAACTTTGTGGGAACAGTTTGGGGAAGGCCCTTTTCTGTTCCAGCATGACTGTGCCCCAGTGCACAAAGCGAGGTCCATAGAGGCATGGTTGGGTGAGTTTGTTGTGGAAGAACTTGACTGACCTGCACATCCCCATTCAACACCTTTGAGATGAACTGGAATAGAGATTGCGAGCCAGGTCCTCTCCTCCAACATCAATGTCTGACCTCACAAAGGCTCTTCTGGATGAATGGGCAAAAATTCCACAGACACACTCCAAAATCTTGTAGAAAACCTTCCCAGAAGAGTGGAAGCAGTTTTAGCTGCATAGGGAGGGACAACTCCACATTAATGCCTAAGGATTTAGAATGGGCTATAGGTGTAATGTGTAGGTGTCCAATACTTTTGTCCATATAGTGTATATTGGCACAAAGACATGCTGTACATTTAAAGTGCCAGTGTCACAAACTCTAGGTCTGTCTCTGCTTATGCTCTGTTTTAAACCTGTCTGAACGCTATCACCGGCAGCCCCATAGAAAGTAAATGTATATAGATTATCTGCATCTTTGTTGCTCCAAAATTGTTGGCTAGATCATTGAAAGTAATAGAAGCTGCTTCTGTCTAGCCCCAGTGACTAAATATATAACTAACTATCTGTGGAATACTATAGAAGCTAGTGATCCAACCATAGCATTTATCATCCCCTGTCATAGGGATCAGTAATCCCTCTAATATCCCTTATGTAATGATATAATACATCTCAAATTAGGGCACAGTGAGACGTAACTTTCAATTTACAAAGGCTCAGTGGTTAGCATGGCTTCCCTGCAGCACTGAGGTCCTGAGTTTGAATCTGGCCAATGCAACTTCTGCATGGAGTTTGTATGTTCTGCCTGTCTCTGTTTGGGCTTCCTATATAGACAATTGGAAATAATAATAATAAACCATTGAAAATGTATAAAATACGGAAGAGGTTTATAAATGTATAAACTCTAAAGCTACTAAGCAATGGACTGTCAGCATTAGATTACAATAGAAAGAATGATTAAGACTTCTATCCAAAACAATAGCACTTTACAGGCGTACACCGCTGATCGGTAAATCCACTTCTCCACTTGTGGTCTTTAATTGTGTTAGGTGTATTATTAATATGGGATATGCATTTATTTAACACTTTTTGATAAAGCTTTATTCAAAAGCCATTGAACAATATGAAATCTGAAAACTAAAATTTAATCTACTTTAATGCTGCTTTTCTGGGGCTCAGCAATTATAATGAGTGTCTGTGGCTCCATATGTTTACTGTGTTATTTGTACTATACCACAACCAGCACGGCTAACAAATGATGCCTAATTCCCTTTTAGAATAATAGAGCGCTGTATAGGGCTGAGTGTACAATCTTTGTATTTCAGCATTTATGTTCTGTTAGCTGACTTCTTTCACTGCGAGTTTGTTGTTATGGCCATTTATCACTGTTAACGTGCATTGAATGTTATGTATAAATAAGCTGACCCTGCTGTGCTTTTCTTCAAAGGAAAATAATAGAAAGTGTTGTACGTAGAGTGAGTTCAGTAAATTAATTTACTGATAGATGTTTGTATGAATATCATGAAAATAAGGATATCAGGAAACTCATAACGAACTATGAATCAAATACAGTAGATAGATCAGATAAATAGATAGATACTGTAGATAGATAGATAGATAGATAGATAGATAGATAGATAGATAGATAGATAGATAGATAGATAGATAGATAGATCCGTGTAGACAGTGCTATACTTTCAAGTATGACAAGGAGGGATAAGCGATGCGGCACGAAGTGGTAATTTTTTTTCTTTTAAGCGACGCATCTAATCTCACCCAATCCACACCCATACACACCCGGTTCAGCCCACACAGTATCATGCTCCCATAGTGCCTCCCACACAGCATAACACCAAATAGCTGCCCCACACAGTATAATGCCCTCTAGCTGCCACCATACATTATAATGCCCCCATACATTATACTGACCCACAGATGCCTCCATACAGTATAAAGCCAATACAGATGCCCACATACTGTATAATGCCCAGACAGATGCCCCATACAGTATAATGCCCACACAGATGTCCCCATTCAATATAATGCTCACACAGATGCTCCCATGCAGTACAATACCCAAACAAATTCCCCCATACAACATAATGCCCCAATAGCTGCTCCATACAGTATAATTCCCCATACAGTTTAATGCTCAGACAGATACACCCATGCAGTGTAATGGCCCATACAGTATAATACCCCCATAGCTGCCCCATACAGCTTGATGCCCCCATACAGCATAATGCCCCCTTAGCTGCCCCTAGTGCCAGTGCCCTTGTAGATAGTGACACAGTGCCCATGTAGATAGTCCCCATGTAGCTAGTGTCCCTATATAGTGCCACAGTGTCCATGTAGATAGTGCCACACACCCCTTGAATATAGCGCCCCCTCCTGTAGTCCGCCATTGGGACTCCCTCTAGGAGCGGAATCCCCAGCCAGAGGGAAGTCCTGATGTCTCTGTCCATATACGGACAGTAACGTCAGTAGCTACTCCTTTAGCAGAATCCCCATTGCCGATTCTGGCTGGGGATTGCACTCCAGGAGGAGCCCCTGACGTCAATGTCCATATTTGGACAGCGAGCTCAGGGGGTTTCCGCTAGGAGCGCAATCCCCGGCCAGATAATCGGCAATGGGGATTCCGCTGAAGGAGTATCCACTGACATCACAGTCCATATATGGACAGTGACGTCAAGGGCTTCCCCGAACACAGCACTTAAAGCAGTGCTGTGCCCGGGGAGTCCTCGGGAGGCGGAGGTGCTCCCTCTGCTCCTCCCCTCTGAACTAATTCTGAAGCAGGGAGCTAATGATTCCCTGCTTCAGAATTGGGTTCAACTGTATCTGCGTCCTGAGGACGCAGATACAGTTAACAGTGGAACATACCCTCAGCTGTCCGGGAAAGCGGGACACTGCCCTGAGGTCAGGTACTAATGTTGGACTAGAAAACTGTTACCACACAGTTGGAAGTATAAAATTGTCTAAAATGTCTTTGTATGCTGTAGCATTAACTTTACCCTTCACTGGAAATAAGGCCCAAACCCTGAAAAACAGCTCTAGACCAATATATCTACTAATGTTTCCACTGCTCCAACTGACGCTTGGCATTGCACATGGTGATCTTAGGCTTGTGTGCAGCTGCTCAACCATGGAAACCCATTTCATAAAGCTCTGGACGCTCAGTTCTTGTACTGCTGTCACTTCTAGAGGCAGTTTGGAACTCTTTGTGCAAAGACGGGGTAGGGAGACAGACAGGTGAGCCCTAATCTACCCGCCACTCAGTCCCTGCCTACTTGCAACAGCCCGTCCTAGGCGACGGCGTACAACTGGGCGACGGTCCCTACTCTCACTATGTGCACGACAGACAGACAGACAAGGGTACAAAGAAGCTAAGGGAAAAGGGGCAGATGCCCACGGCAACACCGTGAGCTACAAGAGTAGTGAACGAGCCGAGTCAAACCAGGAGTGTACGAGGTACCAAACGCAGAGCAAGAGAGTAGTCAGTAAAGCCAGGGTCAATATGAAGCAGAGGACCAAATAGTACAAGCAGCAGCAGCAGAGCCAGGAAACAAGCAGAATCACAGGCAAAGGAGAAGCAGGAAATGAAGGTATAAATAGACAGAGGGCGGGAGCTAGCTCCGTCTGGCCAGGCTGTGATAGGCTCTCCCACTCCTCAGCTTCCCAGCCTGAGTGGTAGAAGAAGGAGTCACTCTATCAGACATAGGAGCAGGTGCAGACTGACTAACCACGGGCGTCGACACGGAAGCTGTGTCTGGCAGATCCTTTACAGTACCCCCCCTTTTATGAGGGACCACTGGACCCTTTCTAGGTGGACCTGGCTTAATGGGGAACCGAAGATGGAACCTTTTGAGCAATACCCCAGCGTGAACATCCCGGGCGGATACCCAAGTCCTCTCCTCAGGCCCGTATCCTCTCCAATGGACCAGGTACTGGAGGGAGCCTTGGACCATCCTGCTGTCCACAATGTGGGCCACCTTGAATTCTACCCCTTCAGGGGTGAGAACAGGGACCGGAGGTTTCCTCGAGAGAGCCAAGGACGGGGAGCAGCGTTTCAGGAGGGAGGCATGAAACACGTTGTGTATTCGAAAAGATGGGGGTAACTCCAGTCGGAAGGAGACAGGGTTAAGGACTTCAATGACCTTGTACGGCCCTATATACCGGGGAGCAAATTTTTGGGACGGGACTTTAAGTTGCAAATTTTTAGAAGACAGCCACACCAGATCCCCGACCACAAACAAGGGGTTAGCAGAACGTCTTCTATCTGCCTGAGTCTTTTGTATGCTCTCGGACGCCTCTAGGTTCTTCTGAAACTGGGCACAGATTGTGCACAGTTCCCGATGAACGACATCTACCTCGGGATTGTTGGAACCACCAGGTGAAATGGAGAACCGTGGAGTAAACCCAAAATTACAGAAAAAGGGGGAGACCCCTGACGAGTTACTGACCCAGTTATTAAGGGAAAATTCAGCGAGGGAAATGAAGGAGACCCAATCATATTGACAGTCAGAGATAAAACACCTTAAATATTGTTCTAGAGACTGATTAGTCCTCTCAGTTTGGCCATTAGTTTCAGGATGGAAGGCCGAGGAGAAGGACAGATCAATCTCCAACTTCTTACAAAAGGCTCTCCAAAACAATGAAACAAATTGTACCCCTCTGTCAGAAACAATATTGACAGGAACCCCATGGAGACGCAGGATGTGTTTGACAAACAAGGTAGCTAACGTCTTAGCATTGGGTAGTTTCTTGAGAGGCACAAAGTGGCACATCTTACTGAAGCGGTCTACTACAACCCACACCACCGACTTGCCTTGAGATGGAGGCAGATCGGTGATAAAATCCATGGAGATATGGGTCCAAGGTCTCTGGGGAATGGGCAAAGAACATAGTAAGCCCGCTGGTCGGGACCTGGGAGTCTTGGACCTAGCACAAATTTCACAAGCGGCGACGTAGGCCTTAACGTCTTTAGGCAACCCAGGCCACCAATAGTTTCTGGCAATGAGGTGCTTGGTACCCAGGATGCCTGGATGGCCAGATAGTGCAGAGTCATAATTCTCCCTGAGTACCCTTAGCCGGAATTGCAGGGGAACAAACAGCTTGTTTTCAGGAAGGTTCCCGGGAGCTGAACCTTGATCAGCCGCAATTTCGGAGACTAAGTCAGAATCAACAGAGGAAATGATTATACCTGGGGGCAAAACACAAGCAGGATCTTCCTCCGAAGGAGAACTGGCCTTGAAGCTACGCGACAGTGCATCAGCTTTAATATTTTTAGACCCAGCCCTATAGGTGACCAAAAAGTTGAATCTAGTAAAAAATAACGCCCATCGAGCTTGTCTCGGGCAGATTCTAGGAAAACCAGATTCTTGTGGTCGGTAAGGACCGTTACCTGGTGCCTAGCCCCCTCCAGGAAGTGGTGCCACTCTTCAAATGCCCATTTAATGGCTAAGAGTTTGCGGTTGCCAATGTCATAGTTACTCTCAGTGGGTGAGAACTTCCTGGAGAAGTAGGCACAGGGACGGAGATGGGTGAGGGACCTGGTACCCTGGGACAAGACAGCACCCACTCCCACCTCGGAGGCGTCAACCTCCACAATGAACGGCTCCATTTGGTTAGGCTGAATCAGCACTGGGGCCGAGATAAAGCACTTCTTAAGGACCTCAAAAGCCTGGACCGCCTCTGGAGGCCAGTGGAGGAGATCAGCACCTTTGCGAGTGAGATCCGTAAGAGGCTTAGCGATGACCGAGAAGTTAGCAATAAATCTCCTGTAATAATTAGCAAACCCCAGGAAGCACTGTAACGCCTTCAGAGAAGCAGGAAATGAAGGTATAAATAGACGGAGGGCGGGAGCTAGCTCCGTCATGCCAGGCTGTGATAGGCTCTCCCACACCTCAGCCTCCCAGCCTGAGTGGTAGAAGAAGGAGTCACTCTATCAGACTGAGGGTATGTGCGCACACACTAATTACATCCGTAATTGACGGACGTATTTCGGCCGCAAGTCCCGGACCGAACACAGTGCAGGGAACCGGGCTCCTAGCATCATAGTTATGTACGATGTTAGGAGTCCCTGCCTCGCTGCCGGACAACTGTCCCGTACTGTAATCATGTTTTCAGTACGAGACAGTTGTCTTGCAGCGAGGCAGGGACTCCTAGCATCGTACATAAGTATGATGCTAGGAGCCCGGCTCCCTGCACTGTGTTCGGTCCGGTACTTGCGGCCGAAATACGTCCGTCAATTACGGACGTAATTAGTGTGTGTGCACATACCCTTAGGAGCAGGTGCAGACTGACTAACCACGGGCGTCGACACAAAAGCTGTGTCTGGCCGATCCTTTACACTTTGAGTTTGAGTGGTCTACTGCTTCGTGGCTGAGCTGTTGTTAGTCCTAGACACTTCCGCTTCACAATAATAGCACTTACAAAGGAACGGGGGAGACCTAGCAGATCAGAGATTTCACAAACTGAATCCTTTAATAGTAAAAGTCACTGAGCTCTTTAGTATGACACATTCCACTTGCAACGTTTGTCTATGTAGTTTGCATGGCTGTATGCTTGATTTAATTCAAGCTGTTTGAAATGGGTGTGGCTAAAACACATATAAATAATTAGGAGGGGTGTTCACATACTTTTGGCCATATAGTGTATATTGTCTAATAGGAGTTTGAAATTCACTTCTCTCAAATATTAAATACCTTTGATAAATGCACTGAATCTGCAATGATCTTGAGTTGCAGTCTGTATTATAGCGAAGATCTGCCTTTACAGTTCTGTAGGCTTCAGACCAGAAATCTCCCAAATACCCTTACTAGTCTGAACAGAGATTGCTTTGGTGATTTGCATTCTGGAAAGGGAATTCTTTAGACCAGACAGTGTACAGTAATCAGATGCAGGAATAACTGCCCCACTGCTTCGTAGGAGCTTTAACTAAGCAGAGGTCACTGTCAACAAGCTTGATGTCTGTCTCCAACAGCAACCAGCATAATTGGGAAGCAGTCCAGACTATAACATTGGCTGTAACTCAGCATTAATAGCAATTTTATTACAAGATTACTCTCTTTCTCTGTATATATATATATATATATATATATATATATATATATACACACACACACACACACTACCGTTCAAAAGTTTGGTGTCACCCAGACAATTTTGTGTTTTCCATGAAAACTCACACTTATATTTATCAAATGAGTTGCAAAATGACTAGAAAATATAGTCGAGACATTGACAAGGTTAGAAATAATGATTTTTATTTCAAATAATAATTTTCTCCTTCAAACTTTGCTTTCGTCAAAGAATGCACCATTTGCAACAATTACAGCATTGCAGACCTTTGTCATTCTAGCTGTTAATTTGCGGAGGTAATCGGGGGAAATTTCACCCCATGCTTCCAGAAGCCCCTCCCACAAGTTGGATTGGCTTGATGGGCACTTCTTGCGTGCCATACGGTCAAGCTGCTCCCACAACAGCTCTATGGGGTTGAGATCTGGTGACTGCGCTGGCCACTCCATTACAGATAGAATATCAGCTGCCTGCTTCTTCCCTAAATAGTTCTTGTATAATTTGGAGGTGTGCTTTGGGTCATTGTCCTGTTGTAGGATGAAATTGGCTCCAATCAAGCGCTGTCCACAGGGTATGGCATGGCGTTGCAAAATGGAGTGATAGCCTTCCTTATTCAAAATCCCTTTTACCTTGTACAAATCTCCCACTTTACCAGCACCAAAGCAACCCCAGACCATCACATTACCTCCACAATGCTTGACAGATGGCGTCAGGCACTCTTCCAGTATCTTTTCAGTTGTTCTGCGTCTCACAAATGTTCTTCTGTGTGATCCAAACACCTCAAACTTCGATTCGTCTGTCCATAACACTTTTTTCCAATCTTCCTCTGTCCAATGTCTGTGTGCTTTTGCCCATATTAATCTTTTCCTTTTATTAGCCAGTCTCAGATATGGCTTTTTCTTTGCCACTCTGCCCTGAAGGCCAGCATCCCGGAGTCGCCTCTTCACTGTAGACGTTGACACTGGCGTTTTGCGGGTACTATTTAATGAAGCTGCCAGTTGAGGACCTGTGAGGCGTCTAATTCTCAAACTAGAGACTCTAATGTACTTGTCTTGTTGCTCAGTTGTGCAGCGGGGCCTCCCACTTCTCTTTCTACTCTGGTTAGAGCCTGTGTGTGCTATCCTCTGAAGGGAGTAATACACACAGTTGTAGGAAATCTTCAGTTCCTTGGCAATTTCTCGCATGGAATAGCCTTCATTTCTAAGAACAAGAATAGACTGTCGAGTTTCACATGAAAGCTCTCTTTTTCTAGCCATTTTGAGAGTTTAATCGAACCCACAAATGTAATGCTCCAGATTCTCAACTAGCTCAAAGGAAGGTCAGTTTTATAGCTCCTCTAAACAGCAAAACTGTTTACAGCGGTGCTAACAATATTGCACAAGGGTTTTCAAGTGTTTTCTAATCATCCATTAGCCTACTAACACAGTTAGCAAACACAATGTACCATTAGAACACTGGCGTGATGGTTGCTGGAAATGGGCCTCTATACACCTATGTAGATATTGCATTAAAAACCAGACGTTTGCAGCTAGAATAGTCATTTAGCACATTAACAATGTATTGAGTGTATTCCTGATTAATTTAATGTTATCTTCATTGAAAAAAACTGTGCTTTTCTTTAAAAAATAAGGAAATTTCTAAGTGACCCTAAACTTTTGAACGGTAGTGTATATATATATATATATATATATATATATATATATATATATAATATGGCAAACATACGCACAGTAATAAAGGTACTAGTTTTATATCATAATAAATTTCCTTTAACTCTATTTTGTTCTTTTAGCTCTGACTGAATATTAAATTTTCTCACTAAAATAATAAAAAAAATGTAGAGCAGATGGTGTTGTTTACTAGGACATAAGACAAGCACTTGGAGGGACGTAAGTGATAATTTAGATTGAGTGTGTGAATATAAAAGTTCCTATCTTTATGTCAAAAAAAATTATGATTTTTATCGTACTACATCATACAAACATATGTGCTAAAAATGTGGTCATGTGGTGCTCCTAGACCAATCAGGTTGGGAGACATCCAGAATTTATGAAGATCACACATAGGGTGCAATTTTTTTTATAGTTTTGATTCTTTTTTTGGGCTTAAAAAAAGTCAGAAATCATGACACACACCACATTTGCACAACAATTTGCAACCCCCAGTAATCCCCCCCCACCCTTTTCTTGCCACTTTTCAAAACTGCGAAGTGCCAAGAAAAGTGGACGAGACTTAATGGGAGTGATCTCCACCTTTTCCACAATTAAGCCAGAAAACGGTTTTAATTTTGTGCCAAATCTACACATTTTACGATTATTAGATACTACAAAATTCCCCAAATTTGTTAAGAGGCATATGCCTTTTAATAAATTCACCGCAATTCACTCCATCACACTTTTTTTTAGACTGGGTTTGAAACACCAGTCTTGGAAAGTCTGCCCCGCAGTGTTTAGGAAGTTCAGGCCATGGAAAAAGGGGAGATCTTCCGGGTGCCCAACGTTCACAAAGTACTCACCTCTCCCCGTTTCTGCAGTCCTCTTTACTTCTGGGTACTGCAACAGATAACCTCCTGACGCCGATGCCGGCGTCAGAATGGTGTCTGCAGAAATGCCTGGTAGTGAAGAGGACTGCAGGAATGGTGATAGTGAAGTGTCTGCATATTTGGTCTGATATCTGTATTACTTTAGGCGATGTGTATTATGGCCTGAGATCGGGCTTGATCTGGGGTCTGTATTTGTTCAGGAGGTCTGGAATTTGTATTTATTTAGTGGGTCAGGTGTCTGTTTTCATTTTCAAGATGTGATAAAAGAGGTTATAAGAAAGATTTGTATTTTATCAGAAAATAGGATCACCTTTTTCTCTATAAAAATCCTAATGACCAGATCAGGGCCAATCTGATCAGTGTTCATTCATTTATAGGGCCAGAAAACTGAAGCAGTAGTCAAATAAGTAGTTACCATATTAGGTAGCAACATGAAGACCAAACCCTGAGCATGCCTGCCCTGTGCTTCTGTACATTTGTTTATGCAGGAAGGCAGCGTTAGATATATGAAGTTTGTTTTATATGGAGCTTGACATCACAGCCGCTCTATATCTATCTGACATAAGGCGCACATCACTACTTAGTCTGACTGCGGGACTCTGCAATTCTCAGTCATTCTTGTTTATATGTTTTTCCAGTCCCACTTTCAAGACACGGCACTACGACTGACACACACAAGCCTGTCCTCAGTAATTACAAAAAAAACAAAAAAACATAGTAATGTTAATTCTGCTAAAGAGATCTTGAAACAAGAACAAAACATATCAGCAGTATAGATTTTCAATGTATAAGAACAGATTAACACAAAAATAAGATCATATGTCCAATGAGAAAATGCAATCAATATAGCAAAATGTCCAATAAAATTGTATAGTATAAAAGCAAATGCCCAATATCGTCAAATAAATAATCAGAATGCAAATACTAGAATTGTCCACAGTAAAATGCACTGGGCATACTTTGCTTGCGTTGTCTTTACGTTTTGAAGAGTGACGTACAACGCAACAGGTTTTGAAGCGACTCGTGCTCCTTTCTCAAGGTTGAAGAGTGGAGACAATGGCTTGTGGACACATTTTTGCAGATTACACTTTCACTTTTTGTTAATTTTACACTGTGTAGTGTGAAAGGAATTTCCTGGTGCTACCTGGAAAATGTGGAATAGTTGCTGCTGATGTGTCTCTATTTAGTATTTTGAGGTCATAATGGTGTACTTCTGAAATTTGCAATTATGATCTTATTGGTTATAAGTAGAAGCGTAACTTGAAGTGCCGAGGCCTAAAAGCAAAATCTGTATCTGGTTCCCTAACTTTACATGTAATTTCTAGTACTCGTATACTATTATGTTGCAGGGGGACGGTTGGGC
The DNA here is from genome assembly GCF_050947455.1 of Rhinoderma darwinii. NCBI lineage: Eukaryota > Metazoa > Chordata > Amphibia > Anura > Rhinodermatidae > Rhinoderma > Rhinoderma darwinii. Next base: position 39,790,522 of record NC_134697.1, on the reverse strand, counting down.
AACCTTAGCGACCAATTCCCAGGTGCGACTGCAACTTCTGCACCTCTTATATGTACATCCCTGAAAATGTGCACAGGAATAATTCTTATACTTATGTCACCAGCCATGGATAATGTACACAATAATATTGCATGAGAATAAACACAGTGATGGGACAGTACTGGGATAATAAACAGTGAATGGACAATACTGGGATAATAAACACAGTGATGTCATAATACAGAGAAAATAAACACAGTGATGTCACAGTACAGGGATAATAAACACAGTGATGTCATAATACTCTATCTTTTTATGATGCTTTATGGGCGGTAAACCTCCCTAACACCACATGGTTCCAAAAAAAAACAAAAAAATAAGTTGGCACTCCAATTTGAAGGTGCAATGAAATCATTTTATTTTTTATTAGTTCATGTCTGATGTGACACCACTGTGAACATTTGTAGCACTTGTAGCAACGTTTCGGGCATACGCCCATCATCAGGCTTAGTAAGCACAAAGTGATGTCACAAATCAGAAATAACTCACATGGGGTGTCACAGTACATTGATGATAAACATTATTGGTCATAGGTAAGACATTTTATTATTTTGGCAGTATCATTACAGAATTGTTTATTAAGTTTATTACAGTTTATGACATTCCACACACCTAAATCCTGCACTAATACAGAGTAACGTTTTACATAGGTGACATGGTAAGGATGTCTTATGCATTTCTGGGACCATTAGAACTGGAGACTATGGGGGGGAATTTATCACTTGTTATACACCAGCTTTCTTGTGTCAAAACGGCACAAAAGTTGCAATTTGTGAATCAAAATTTGATTTTGGTAGCATTTGTACCGCTCACAACACATTACCGAAAAGTGGGCGGAACTTTGTAAAAGGCCTAGAGCACTCCACAGCCCGACAAATTTACTATAATTTACACAAGAAACGGACTTGTCTTTCTGACCCACAGACGGCTTAAATTTTTAAAAGGCGCATTTATTAATTAAGTACATCTTACTACAACCTATTTTACGTTTAGACTGTGTATGATAAGCCAGTCTAAGTAAATCACTCTATAAATCTGTGGATTAATACTGGTATCGACTCCAGGAGTTAAATCCCCATGAGGTATCTAATATATAAGGTTTAGTCTGTCTTTCATGACAGGTCTTTCCTATGAGATTTTTACACATAACAGTATGTAGTGAGAGGACATATACAAAGGATAACAACAAAGATGCATATCTATGCACATTGTGTAGTAAAAACAATGCACAAAATTAAAATAGGAGTTTTTTTCTTTTACTAGTCAGGCATTTGGACTTTAAAGCTACATACAAAGAAGAGAAGGAAACACGATTTCTTCAGGTTTTTCTTAATTTGTTATCTCATGGGACTTTCTTTGACAAGTGCTACATATTCTATAGAACTACCATCCCCCATTTCCTGCATTCTTAAAGACATAAACAAAAAACTCAAGGGAATAAGTACAAAAAAAAAGTTGTCGTATGTTTTCCTTTGCTGGGTAATAGGAACAAGAATACAAAAATTGCATCTGATGTTTAACAGAATGTAAAATATGTATTTATTAGTAGCTACAATTTAGGGCCTTGTTTAAGGGTATATAAGGTAATTAATTGCCGTATCAAGAATTTCCAACTAAAATGTTATTATTGGAATCAGGATCAATCTGAAAAAACCCTACAGGGCTCGGGGGAAATAATTTCTCACCAACTGCCGGAATGTTCGCAGAAAACAAGCACGGTTTCTGGATGTCTTTTCATCTTATAAGCCATCGACTCAGACACTGCCACAAAGCTACTGTACCGTGACATGAAACTATTGAAATCTGAGATAGACTGGTTGCTATAGATTTACTGCCCGGTAACCTTATTAAAGACTGTCACTCTCATACCAAGAATCTAGGGACTAAAAGCTGGGCGGACAACAGGCCAGGGGAATAAAGCTTGGCAGAATTCAGGCCATAGCATTTCGTACTTGAGCCTACGTCATTATTAAGATTTTTCTAAAAATAAATTTCAGTGGAGAAACTCTTTAAAAATAATTTACAGTAGTTTGTGGTTACTATGAGTCATGTGACCACACTCAAGAAAGCCAATGGAAAGAACGAATATAAGTGCACGGTCTATGCAACATTTATGTATTAATAAAATGACAACAGGAAAATGCAAACTTATCTCTATGGTATTTTACAGTGCAATTTCTGTTGCGGTTTCCTGTTGTTTGGTTCTCGGGTCAGATTTACCTGTCTGTGGCACCAGTGTTAGTAGAACAGCACAATTTTCTATGTAAAAACGACATGTCCTGCCTCTACTCTTTCATTAGGTGCTATAATTCCGAAAATATGCTCGCTTTCACTGTATTTACTTGACTAAAGCTTCGGGATATTTTATCAGTACTCTTCTTTGTGGAAAGGGACCACCGGTTCAGAAAAAAGGATGCTGAAAACCGCATATGCAGAGAGTTCATTTCCTTCTTCTTTTTGTTGCAGTGAGGAAACGTTCTGTGTGTTTTACTGTAATGTCAAGATGAAAAGACGGGTGAATACTCAAGACAGACTGAAACTGCTCACAGCCCACTTGTTTGCCAATTCAATACTAGGAAACTACGCAGCATAAGGAACAACAACAAAAATTACCCACGGAAAAAGAAAATCACATACAGTGGGAGTGCTCCTACGAAATTATAGTACATAGAAGAGGTATCTAAATGTCATGATAATGTAGTCTGTTTTCAGCAACTTTAAATGTTAGTCATGAAAAGTGTTATAGGGGCATGCATTATGGTTTTTGTTCCGAATTGATGATGAAACAGATCATGTATTTAAATGACCAGCTGCCAGCCTGTAAAATCCTGTGCATGTTTAAAGGAGTAGTCCACTTTGGACAATCTCTTTTTGTTAGAAGGGTCCCGAGAAAATAAGCAGTTCACAGGGTATTAAAATCCCTTGCAGCGCTACCAGAGGGAAGATTATGCATTACACTTTGCCCATTAAAATCTATTGGCTGTCCATTTAGTGCATGAAAATGCTGAGTCCTCCAGAGAGAAGAAGCTCCACTCACGTTAATTGATGTTGATATAGGTCATGAAAAAGGGACTCAAAATGCCCTAATGACAACCCCTTTAGTTCAGGCCGCCACATTAGTTCCTTTTTACCTATAATAACTGTATAATAAAGAGTATGAGTTTTTATATAACCTGTATGCAATCATTGAAGTAAATGTAAACAATATGTAAGGGAATTAATATTACCAGTTAATGTAAATTGTTACATACCAAGTGAGAGCATAAAATTTTTTATGGATGCCTTTCAGTCGCTGTCAGAAGAACATAGGTGCCGTTTACGGTATTTTATGAGTGGTCCTCTACCAGAAGTAGTTCCACTACTTGTTGGCATAAGTGTTGGCAACATGATTTTATTTATTTTTTTCTGGACAACTTATCCTAAAATCACGTACAACCAAAATTTCTTTCCCAACAAATTTAAAAACCATAACGAATCATATAAATGATGATCATAATGTTATATATACGTCTATAGCACAGATACTTGTATAAGCAGTGACGTAATAATCATGGTCACAGGGGATGAGACCAAGATCTGGCCAAAGAGGAAGGGGAAACGCAGGGGTTCCGACACGTGTCCCCCTCAGGCTGCCACATCAGGTGGTCTGCACCTTATACAAGGTCCTGATGCCAGCCAGCATCAGGATGTTATATGTGATGCAGTACACAACATCCTGACGCTGGACGTTGAGTGCTGAGTCGCATAAAACATCCTGATGCTGCTCGGCACAGACTGGGTCTGATGTGGCAGCCTGAAGGGGTCTGGAGTGGGCCCCCTGTGGACAAAAGAAGGCGAAGGAGTAAAACTTATTTTCTTCAGAAGTCTGATCTGGGGGGTCTGATCTGGAAAAGGCGTCGGCACAGGGCCCGACATTCCCCGGTTATGCCCTTGAATAGGAACACATTAGCATGTAAACGGTAAAACAATGATAATTACAATCCCAATCACATACGCATGTACCTACACCTTCAAAATAAATCAGGGACACATAAAAAAATATTTACGGCCACTTGAAAAATGACACCTATTTTTGACATCCCAAAATTTTGCAGCCACTCTGAGCACTTTATTTGCAGACTATAGAATGCTGTAAACCATACCTGTATTCTGCGAACACTGCCAGCAGGGGAACTTGAGGTTTTCCGCAGCCCTGCAGGGTTGTTATTATTGGAGTGCTCTCACTTAAGTGACTCCATAGAAAAGGACCTTGTAGGGCTCTGTTCACATAGTGTTAGATAGTGTTTGGCATATGTGCTGGGAAAGCTACCTACACAAATGCCGAATGTATCCATAGGTACCTATTGAAGCTGGGTACGTTCTTGAGAATGTGAGTGTCCTAGCTGCTGGGCCCAAAACCAACGTGTCTGGTTCAAGTGTTATTAAAATGTTTCTTCAGACATTCCTCCTTGTTGCTTATATTAGCTTCGGGGCTCATTCACTGCAAACGTCTGCTTTAACCATATTATTTCTGTAGAAATCTATCATCTATATTTCTGTGTTGTTTGTTACTATACAAAATTTCTTCCTGTCATCTATGTGTAGCAGAAAGTTATCTGACACTACTCTGAACTTCCTGTATCATAAATTTCATCACAAATGTCACAACTCAATGACCCCCTATTCTAATAGTTCTTGATTTGCTTGTCCTTTTAGATCACAATATAATGACGTGTAACTAAACTAAACTGTTATACTCTGATGATAATACACTCAAATTCAGCATAATCAACCTAAGGTTAAATCCAGACTGGATACAGAAAAATGCAATTAACAATACATCTCTATGCTATCAAATTGATTAATGAATAAAAATGTAATTTTATCCAATTTGACAATTCTATAAAGCTAGGAGTGGTAAGATACGGAAGAGATGTCTTACAGCAGCCAGCTCGTGAATAGTAGAAAATATCAAATATTTTTAAGCGAAGTAGGTTTTTAGGGATTTGGACATAATTTAGGGTATGTAAAACTTTTTTACTAGTAGGATGGGTTCCCACAGTGCAGATTTGCTGCAGATTTTGCATGTGTTTTTTGTTGTTTTTTTTTTTAGCAAAAACCGGGAACGTAACCTAAACAGAAGAATTATATAAAGTAAGGCTTTATAGCAGAAATTTCCCACTACTCTGCCAGTCCCCAACCAAGAAGGGTTTAAGGAAGAGATAAATCCTGGTTTCCCATCCAGATTTCGACAATGTTCTGATCTAGGGGCTTACTGGAAATTTTTTAGACTGACAAATGGGTGGGTTATAATTTCTTTAATTTGAAGCCTGCACGTAGTAAACTTCTACTGTATTGTACCATCAATAATCGAACACAATTGGCTGTAGTCATATGATGGACTCTGCAACATTAATTAGCTAAACAGTTTATTAACACAAGTGGACCGGAAACTGAATTGCAGCATTTAGTGCCAGACAGCTGTTGCAAAAGCAAATAGAATCCTGTCATGTATTCAAAGTGACATGAAAGGGCAATATGCCACTGTGAATATGAGGCTTAACAGAATAAAGAAGAATTTGAAAGGGTACAAACATAGTATAAAAACCTTATTAATAAATAAAATAGACCATAAGAAAAACTTCAGAACCTTGAGCTGGAATCTTCTAACGGCAGAAGCATGCCAAACAAAGCCGAGCATTTTACTATATAACCAATCAATGTGAGCCTAAACAAGCAAATGTGTAGTCCCCCCTTGCATTAAATTGGAGCTGTCAGCATATGACCAACAAGATAGTCAGTGTAAAATTTTTATTAATTGGTCATACTCACAAGCTGATTAGGAGCATCGATGACAATGCAGTTTGGAAAAAAGTTCCTCTTAAAGGGGTTTTCCAGAACCAATTTACTCAATCCATGTAGTTTGTAATATACTTGCGTTTGTATTGTTGTTTCTAACACCCTATTCCAAAGTCGGTCACGTGAAGCGTCTCCAACAGTAAAAATCAGAACTTCCGGCACTGCCCCGTACATGAACTATTACTGCCCTTTTCCGTCCGGCTCAATGTACGGGTACGTCATTCTTGACGTCACTATACACTGAGGGAACAGGGGGACCGGATACTCTTCCTTAGCGGTCTCTAAGAATGTGTGCTTGCTACACAAACACTACGCATGCCTAATCCTCCGCTATCAAAGTGCATGCACGGAATTTAGGCAATAAGCCTTACAGGAAGCGGCCGACAAGAGGAAGCTTTCTAAGTAAATAAAGCGCAAATCGAGCGAGTAAAATGAAGCGAGTGAGCAAGTAAAATGAATCAGAGAAAAGCTGGGCAGCATTCTTACACCCTCCCTAACAGGTATCTCAAATTATTGGAAAACCCCTTTAAATACCTGAATTAGTTCTACATGAAAGTAATTAGCGGAGGAGACATCTTTCTGATCTAGGCCCCAGTGACATCTTAGCCAAGTGGAGTAAATTAAAAGAGATGTGAAGTAGTAAAGTTGTTTGGGTTTCATCCATGAAACAGTCAGAAGTCTCATGGAAATCTAACTTGTAGTTAAGAAACATGAAGAGGAAGTTACTGTACTTGACTAAGGAAATGACAAGAATAAAAAAAAGAAAAAAGAAAATAGGTCATGCTATCCAGTTCACAAAAGTTAAACTACATAGTATTAGCCATTATCACATTTACTAATGTTTATTGAAAGCATAGCCTTCTTCTACCAAAGTGTAAACCAAACTGATTTCCAGGGAACCCCAGGGTTCCCTAGTAGAGTATCTTAGGGGTTTGCTCGGATGAACATGGGTAATGGCAGACAGAGTGAGAACAAGGTGCCAGCACCATCTGAGCATCCTAAACATGCTAGTGTTTGTGGCATACATTGGATTTGAACTTCAGGGTTCCTCAGGAGGTTCTGTAGCTATTTTAGGGTTCTATGTGCTCCAACAGTTTGAGAACCACTGCTCTACACCAAAGAATAACTTAGTTTACACATTTTTTACACTATTCCCCACTCATCCTGGTCATCCAATGGATCAAAAGGGCTGCAAGCCAGCATGGTGCACTTCATGTAATATTGTGACTAGCACCTCATGGAAGCTTTTTTTATGTGTGCAATTAGAATAAGTAGCCACCCAACTTCTGAATATTGGGTGTGATTGCTCATCCGCATTTTGTACCTGTGCAACTGCCCTCATTGTGGCTTGTCTGCATCCTGCTGGGAACTGGTGTTATTAAACATTTTGAATATTGATTAGTTACATTATTAAATACAGACAGGACATTTATTGCTATAACAATTGATGGAGAAGTTTAAGGTCATGAAGAAATAGAATAAATATCCTCATGGGGAGATATGCATATCAGAGCTTTTATACATGAGTAAACTAGAGTCTCATTTTATGGTAGTCTGTAGTGTGCATACAGGAAACAGTAGTAATAATGCCCCAGTTGAGGCCCCTGTAGATAGCCCAACACTTGTAGATAGTGCCACACATCATTAGTGCCACACAGCCCCCCTTGTACTTAGTGCCACACAGCCCCCCCTTGTACATAGTGCCACACAGCCCCCCTTGTACTGAGTGCTACACAGCCCCCCTAGTACTGAGTGCCACACAGCCCCCCCCCCCTTGTACTGGTCCACTCCCAGCATCGACCTCACTCAGACTGTCATTCACTTAGCAGCGGTCTGTATATTTTCGGATTCTGCAGAAGCCAAACGGAATCTGAAAATATGCCTACTCTTCCCTTTGCACTGCACATGTAGCTTTTGGCACATGCGCAGTGCAACATTCCTGGGACAATGAGAAAAAACCTGGACAGTGCTTTTTTTCTGGCGGACACTACAGACGTCAGAAAAGAAACAGCCTTTTTGCGGGCTGTCTGTAAATTTACGGATGGTTGGCAACCCTGATTCAGATTTTAACATGCAGGGGACCTCGCGGGCCACACAAAATGAGGTGGCGGGCCGGATTCTGCCCGCGGGCCTTATGTTTGACATGTGTGCTGTAGACTATTCTAAAACAGACTGCTGTTAAGCTGAAGGGAAGTCAAGGGCATTGTATATTCCCTTAAACTTGAGTGGTAATTGGGTGTTACTCTCCTCTTCAACATACAGTGATAATCTCCCGCTGATGGTCACGGATGCCCTGCTACCAGTCGACACGGGTTGTTATAGGAACGTGCACTTCTACTCACATCTCCGGCAATCCAGCCAGGATCTTCCACACACCTGCCATGTTGGCTTGCCATTGCAATCGGTGCTCTCTAATGATGTCAGGATCAGTGGCTTATTTAAAGAGGCTCTGTCACCAGATTATCAAATCCCTATCTCCTATTGAATGTGATGGGCACTGCAATGTAGATAACAGCAAAGTTGTTGTTTTTTAAAAACGATCATTTTTGCCCAAGTTATGACCAATTTTATATTTATGCAAATGAGCTTTTCAAAGGACAACTGGGCATGTTTTCTCGTATTACCAACTGGGCGTGTATTGTGTGTTTTACCAACTGGGCGTGTATTGTGTTTTTACCAACTGGGCGTTGTGAATAGAAGTGTATGACGCTGACAAATCAGCATCATACACTTCTCAACGTTCCCCCCCCCCCCCGCTTCTTTCACTAAAGACACACAGCGTGACGTCACCCACAGGTCCTTCAAGCTTGTCATCGGACAAAGAAGATACATCGGCTCCAGGCGTCCAAAAGGTTAATATGCTCGTCTCTAGGGAGTTTACTATGCTTACCTGACACGGTGATGCTGCTGCAAATTCAACTGTACGCCTGGAGCTGATGTGTCTTCTCTCTTCCGACGCCAAGGTTGAAGGACCTGTGGGTGACGTCACTCTGTGTCTGCAGTGAAAGAAGCTGGCTGGGAATGATGACGTCACCCACAGGACAGAGCCTCTTTAAAGAGGAATCCAGCGTTACACCACAGCCAGTGAAATACTGTTGTTGATCCTGTCTGTAATCCGGACCTTAACCATGCCTCTGGATTTTGCCTCCATCTTACTCCTTCGGATATGTAATTTGCACCTGCAGTCCAATCTGTTTTGACCCGTGGCTTGCTTATTGACTACATATCTCATCCTCTGGTTTGTCACATCTTGACCGCTTTACTGGTAACGACCCCTGGTTCCACTTATGACTTTGCCTTTCGCTTGCTCCAGTTGTTTCTAGCAGCATATCGACGGCAAATCGTTGACTACTCTGCAGTGCCAGACACAATCCACATGTATGGACGAGCCACTGTGCCAGGATTAACATTGATAAGGTACCTCCATACTGGATGCACTTTTCAATACATTATTGATACCTAAACATATAATGCAAAATGAATGAAATCCATTTGTCTTGACTTCTACAGGCAATTTAGTAACAATTCAACAATGGACCACTACTGTGGTTATGCTGTAGCTTGGATAAAAATCTAAAACCAAACCTAATATATAAATTGTTTACCTATAATAGTACCTAATAATCTTACAGGTGTAACAGTGCAAAGAACAAACAACATTATACATTTGTAAAGGTCATACTCCTACACAAACTAATATAACTTTAATATTTTGTGTGGGGTAAGGTGTTTCTGGAGAATTGTGTGGGGTGTTACACTGATAGTTCTGTCTCATTGTATGGGGGCACCACATTATATTTCACATTTGGCCCTGTTTCATCAAAAATTCAGTCATTGTCTCTCAAGAGAGTTGAATGCTAGGAGAAAAACAAAGTTTTGTCTCTGTATTTATTCATTTTTAGAGACCTTTATTACTTGCCGTTGTTTTGTTGCTTACCTACATAACGAAATATTCTACAGTACAGCAATATGATAATACATCCTACTGGGCCTGAGTGTGAGCCAGACTATTACTGGACATACGTGAATACTAGATAGCTAGATAGAATGTATCAAAGCTTCGGTATATGTTGCACTAAAACAGTGAAGATCAGCAGCAGCAATAGCAATTACATTGGGGCCTTTGGGTTCCGACAGGGTCCACTATGACTGTAATTTATATATAGACTAAGTTCCCTCAGAAAACAGTATATATTACTGTATATTCATTAGTGTTTCCTCTGCAGGGATGGGAGTATTCAGTTTCTCTGTGTAGTGAGTACATTCTGAACTAGAAGCAAAAAAAACCAGCAGGAAGTCTCTACTAAAAACAGCAAGGTGGTCAATAGATGTTTTGGGGGGAGGTGGTGAAACATAGGTCTGTAAATAGGAAGAGCCTTTTCCCACAAGGCGATGATTGTGAAAAACGACTAAAAATTTGCAATTGTTGGCCAGGTTAACCATGTGCAGCAAGAAATTGCTAGTTTGTCATTAAAGTAACCTTTTATGATGTCCTAAAATCGTTTATCAGTGGTTCATCTCCTCGTGTACACTGGCATCTGCTAGTTTGTGTGAATGCTCAAAAGAGCAAAGACAAGCGAGCTCAAAAGGGATTGAAATTCCAAAAGAAAATTTTTGCTACGAATGAATGCATGTCTTTCGACTGTTAATGACTCGCTATATCAACGATCAATAGCCATTTTTAAGAATGGATCTTCACTTGTAAAAAGACCCTAAGGCTGGATTCACGCGAGCACATTACGTCCGTAATGGACGGAACGTATTTCGGCCGCAAGTCCCGGACCGAACACACTGCAGGGAGCCGGGCTCCTAGCATCATACTTATGTACGATGCTAGGAGTCCCTGCCTCTCCATGGAACTACTGTCCCGTACTGAAAACATGATTACAGTATGGGACAGTTGTCCGGCAGTGAGGCAGGGACTCCCAGCGTCGTACATAACTATGATGCTAGAAGCCCGGCTCCCTGCAGTGTGTTCGGTCCGGGACTTGTGGCCGAAATACGTTCCGTCCATTACGGACGTAATGTGCTCCTGTGAATCCAGCCTAACTCTAACAAAACATTTGTAAAGTTAGTTAATGAGTAGAGTTATTTTTAGAATAATGTAAAGATAATAAAACAAGCAACATGGGTACGTTTTGTCAGCTAATCATTTTGAGATTCCCTCTAAATCCTTTAACAATCCATTCTCCAAGAAAGTATTCTTTGCCATTGTTGCCCATTGTTTAATGTGAATTTTTCTTGGTGTTTTAACTAAGCCTCACCAAACCCAGTAAATTTTAGTCCAGGTTTATGAAGTGCTTTACCTCATCACAACGGTGGGAGTCCGACCAACAGGGCCCACACTGGACAGCAAAACGAAGGGTCTGCGGCAGTCCACTGAGCACCACTGCCACTGCCTTTTTCAATGTTTATCCAGGCCCCTACATGTGGCTTTGTGTGATACTGCAGCTGAGCTCCATCTGGTACTGAAGTGCCACTGTGTCTGGATAAACATTGAAGGGGCCATCACAATCCAGAGATGCACCATAATTGCTCAGGATCCACTGGCAACCTCCTACCTCTCTAACAAAGACTGGTGCATCAAGGGAGAGCCAAATTATATCTACCATACTCTTTTTTTAATCTGCTTTACACACTGACGTGTATGTACTGGACATCTAGAGTGTAGAGGATCAGAAGGAGAATACAACGTTAGGTTCCCTTCCTCAAGCTCAGGCCTCATTCTCACAGGCATATTTAGGGCAATATTATTTTAAGCCAAAACCAGGAGTGAAGCCTACACATGAGAAGTAAAATAGAAAGATTTGTTGCTCTTCCATGTTATGGACCAAGTCCTGATTTTGGCTTAAAAATGCTAAAGCAAAATACTGAAGAAAATAGTGCGTGAGTGAGGCCTTACTTTTACGTCCTTCTGCACCAGCTACAATTTCATATGCGGGAGTGGAGTGTTTACTGTGAAAACCAAGTTAGTGCCAAAAACAAAAACGGCCTTGGAGAGTATCACCTGACTTCCAACACTGCAAACCACCAAGTTGAGAAAACTTAGTGGGAGAAGGCCCAACTCTGCAAAATTACATGTTTAACTTTGGGTGGACTTACAATTTAAATTGATTGATTAAAAAGGGGACTTTACTGTAAGATTTAAATGTTTTTCTAGCAGAAATCTCAAAGTATTAGAGCACTATTGTTGTGGTTGTACTAACCATCAGGCACTCCTAAATGCAGATTCTGTCAACCTATTTAAGTAATTGATAATTTGTCTACAATATATAATTTTCTATATAAAAATGTACCTATATTATATCGTATAACCGTATAATAAGATTCAAGAGAAAGACGTACAAAATGCATTCCTCCATATGTCGTAGGCCGCATTTTGAACACAGCAAACTATTATTTCAAACTTATGTAGAAAAAAAAAAATCTCTCCTTCAAAATTTTCCAGAGTAGATGTAAAGAATAAACATTTGCATTAGTTATTTGTATTAAAATATGCAGACATTTGCACAAAGTCCAGCCAACTTATAAATTTTTATAACTTCTTCGAATTGCTAACATTTTTTTAACACACTGCGTTAGTTCAGCTTTGTGAGTCGCTCAATGGCAATCTTTCTGGTCTGCATAAAAAAAAAAGAAAGCAAAGAGCATTATAATAAAGAATGCCGAATAAATAAAAACAAAACAGTACAGGCCGTACATCTCATCAAACAATGGACACGTTCATGGTTAGCAACCAGCCATTATAACAACACAATGTGCTGCATGTTGACTCGGATGGTGAAAAGAAATTCTCCAGTTTTTAAAGATTTTCCTGGCCAAGAGTCAAGAAGACATTCTGACTTCTGTGCAATGTAAGTCATGCACATTTTAAGCTCCGATGAATAATATGTTCTTTATTCTGTGAACTGTTAACAGCTGCAGACACTATTACAAATGGCTTAGAAAACATATCGTTTTGGTCAGTGCTTCAGACAATTTGCAATACCAAAGCTGTTACTAAAGCTAGAATCTGAGCAAAGTTAACACAGAGCCTGATATATATTTATTTGAAAACGGAAAACATGTGATTTTTCCTTTTTTTTTTTCTGTACCTTCCAATAACTTGTTTGATGTTTCGAGCAAGTACTGAAGTGAGCGCAATTAAAAAAAAAAAGAGATGATTCGAGAAATTGTGCTACAAAGACCACCCACGTTCTCATTCTTGACAAGGAAGATTCTGTTGTTGTGACTCTAAATTTCCTACACAAGAGACTTTGGATGTGATAATTTGCAGTAAAGACAGTTAACATGAAAATATATATTAGGTTTAATACTGTAACTCCATTGAGTCTGTGAGGCGTGGTTGGAAAAAGGCAACCACAGACAAGATAAATTTCTAAGAATTTGTTCATTTTCTGGATTCAGAAGAAGAAGGAATATGTGATTTTGGTAATTGAAAGTTTAAGGTCAGATGTAACTGCTCATGTTCGTATATTCCCTTTTATATTGCACCTTTTTTATGATGGGTACAGATGTCTCGTTGATCATGAGATATATTTACACGATAAACATACATGTAACCATGTCTTATAGGCATGAAAATAATTATGACATAATGAATAGGATTATGAATAATTATAGGCATAAATAAATATTAAGTTGCTCAGGTATAATCCCCCAAAAAATAAATTATAATGTGAAACATATAGTAAAATGTGTGTACAGCTATCCAGACAGTGAGTGGACACATACTGAGGAGGGAATATCGGTTATGGTTCCATGGACACTAGTAACTCAGCCATGTATTATGCAGGTAAAAATGGGAAAGCGGAAATTATTGAGCATTTCATAAACATGAGATTAAATAAGGCATACAATGGCTGACAGATGGGTGACTAATTGTTCATTTGATTGCACCTTTTGCCGAATCTCACAGATAAACATAAAAAAGACTGTCATATTCAGCAAAGAACATGGAGAAAACACTTTCTATGGCTGAATATCGGCCAAAGAAATCCTACAGATCAAAATCTGACATATTATCAGAAAGAACATACAGGAGAGTCCTCCAGCGCAAGAGATAGTCTTTCCAACAGCTCTCTGCTCTAGATAATAAAGTAAAGTCGTAAACCAGCTTCCCCCCTAATTCCAGGAAAAGAATGGAGCATGATTTTCTATTATTCTAGAGCAGTGTATATGTTTGATTCGGTATAAATGTTTTGTTGTGTAGAGAAGCGTAACTTCATGCTCCTGGGCCTCGTTGCAAAATCAGTAACAGGCCATCCGACTAACACTGGTTATTTATAATACTAATGTCCCTATATGGAGCAGAAGGACCTTTTGGGCCCCCTTAGGCTCCAGGTTCCCAGTGCGACTGCAACCTCTGGATCCTTAAAGTTATACCCGTGGCTGTATAATTGTTTATGTTTCACATTAAAGTTGTCCTAATAGTCTGGTCTGTAATGGCCACCTACCCTACTCCAAGTTATGGGGTGAAAAATATTAAATTGACGAAAACAGTAAGAGGTTTTATGGAATTTCAAGGTGACAATGCACAGTAAATGAGCCATCAGGGTGAGACTTGAAATTGAATAAAACTTCTAATGTAGAAAAAGACCCACTGTATGGATATTTAAATCCTTCGGAAATTATAATTCAATTTAAAATTTCTGGGAAGAAAAGTTCATACAGTATTTTAGGTCCTTGTGACCATTGCCAAGAGGTACGGGAACCCATTGCTGATAATATCTTCAGGAACATGTGATTTACTGATATACAGTACACAGGGTGTGCCTTAATGATTGTGGTTTATTTAGAGTTGAGAATAGCATAGTCAAAATGTTTTAAATCTGAGACAGTCTTTCCATAAATTAACTTTATATTACCTTTAACCCCTTACAGCCACATCCATTTTTTGTTTTAATTTTTGTGTTTTCCTTCCCACTTTCCAAAAGCCAAAACATTTTTAATTTTCTGTCGATATAGCCGTATGAGGGTTTGTTTTTTGCAGAACGAGTTGTAGTTTTTTACATTACCATCTACTCTACCAAATCATGCACGTGAAAACGAAAATATTTCAGACCTTCACGAACGTGGCGATACAAATTATGTTTATTTCTTTCCCCATTACTTTTGGTAAAAAAAGGGGGGGGATTTCCCCCACTGAATATGGAGCGGGCTGAACCCTTGCCGGCTGGGACATAACCCTAAGTGAAATGTCGGTGAGGGATTAATTAAAACCTTCAGTGATGTTTCGCTTATACATTAAAATGGTTTCATTGAAGTTATAAAAATGATTTTACAGTATACACATCTAATTAATCTACAACAAAGTTAATTTTATTACATTACTTATCGTGCACGGTTTCTGATTTTCTATAGCAGTCCAGAGCTGCATTCACAATTCCGCAAACTTTAGAGTTGAAAGCTCCCAGCATTCCTTTCTGGGACAATGCCTGCACAGAAGTTCTGGGAAGTGCAGAATCTACACCAGAAACGGTATAGCAATACGATGTAGGAAAAAGTAAATGTGACTAAATTATAGGAGCTCGGCTAAGCTGTAAGGCCAGAATCACAAACACCGTTTTATGAAGTCTTTAGTGCAGTTTTTGGCTCCGTTTTCCAAGCCATGCACAGGAGTGGACACAAAAGAAAGGAGATGCATAAGGCTTTTCTTTATACCTTTCCTTTCTCTTGGCTCCACTGCCACCAAAAACTGCATCAAAACTGTGTGTGTGATCCTGGCCTTAAGGATAGGTCTGACTATTGTATGGGCAGTTTACAATGATGATCAACAGAACTCTGAATTCAGCTCTCTGTATATTATGAGTTCAGGTCCACTATTTGCAAGTGCCAAATGTCAAGTCTGACCAAGGATAACACTTGCAGGGAGTTTGTATGTTCTCACGATATTTGCGCGAGTTTCCGCTGTATTCTTATCTGTGTATGCATCTGTAATTTTAGATTAGTATATGTAGATCAGACCAAAGGTAGAGATAAAATTGAGAGTAATAAGGTACTCATATACTATGTTATCAGTCCCCAATTTCAACATAAACATTCAGTTCCGCCAAATGTGCATGTTACTGTACTTTATATACTTCTTCCAACTTTCAAGCAGTGCGAAGAGGTACAAACCTGTTACGGCACGCCTCTAATCCCCGCCCAGACACACCCAGTTCTGCCCACACGGTATCATGCTCCCATAGTGCCTCTCCACAGTATAATGCCCCGATAGAACCCCCTGACAGTATGATGACCCCATAGCTGCCCACAAACAGTATAATGACCCTATAGCTGCCCAAATGCAGTATAATGCCCCATAGTGCCCCGAAACAATATTATGCTCCCATAGTGCCTCCCCACACAGTGTAATGCTCCTATAGCTGCCCCACACAGTATATTACTCCATAGTGTCTCCCCACAATATAATGCCCCATAGAATCCCTCACACAGGAGGATAACCCCTAGCTGCCCTCATACAGTATAATGCCCCCTTAGCTGCCACCATACATTATAATGCCCCCTCAGCAGATGCTCCCATACAGTATAATGCCCTCTTAGCTGCCAGTATTCAGTATAATGCTCCTTTAGCTGCCACCATACATAATGCCCCCATAACTGTCTCCATACAGTATAATGCCCCCTCAGCAGGTGCCCCATACAGTATAATGCCCCATTTGCTGCCCCCATAAAGTACAATGCCCTCTAAGCTGCCACATACAGTATAATGTCCCATAGTGTCTAATGAAAAAATAATAAAATACTTACCTAGCCCCGTTCACATGTTGAATGGAAGAGATCCCTCTGCTCCTCCGATCTGTGCTGTGAGTGGTTCGGCGCAGACAGACGAGATGACGTCACTGCATCGCACCAGTCTGTGCCGAGCGGCTCACGGCCGCTCCACACAGTGAATGCTGGAGCAGGGAGCGGACATTCCCTGCTTCAGCATTGGATTTATCAGGACGCAGATACAGTTGAAACCGGGACATACCATCGGTCGCCCGGGACAGCGGGACACTGCCTGGAATCCAAGACTGTCCCATTGAATCCGGGACGGTTGGGAGGTATGTATGAGGTACTCATACGGCTATGAGTTACATACAAGCTTTAACAATGTTTAAATCTATCACCCTTTGTCAATTTTCACAGATAAAGCATATGACTGCATAGTTTCTTAATATCACATTGGCACGGCTAAATGAAGACAATGGCCGTCATTTAAAAGACTGCAAAACAGCACATTTTATGCAGTTTTGCCTATTTGCACAATCTTTGCCCTTTTTTGTTCTATGACAGGACTTGCAAATGTGGAGACATCAGCTGAAAACATTAACCATGAATCTCCTCCCTTCATAATGTGAACTTTACATTACAATTGTTTATCAATGCTTACTTTTATTAGATTTACAGGGTTTATGCTTTCAGAATTATACATAGAAGCTTATTTTGAATGTGACAAGGCAACTTCAGACTCATGATGATATGCCACTACCGAGTTTGTGTGCATAGTTTTGTATGATCATGTCCAAAGGACTGCATGAAGTCTCACAATTTCACAATGTGTGCAAAGCAACTGCAATGCAGATGTCGCAACCCTTGTGCTATACAATAGTGTCATAGTGACACTCACACCAGAGACTTATGCCTAATGTAGCTATATTAGTTGTCTTTTTTGGCTTTCGGGCATTGAAAGAGTTATTAAGAATAATATTACAATTGGTAAATATTTCTGTTAAATATTATTATATCTACAGTATATCAGCACCTAATCCCTGGATATATTTCCTCTCCACACAATTTCTGTATTTTAGAGGTTGGAGCAATGACAATACTGCTGAACCCATAGGTAGATTACTTCTCACCAAAACTAAAAGTCCGGCCTTGTTATCTTCACTAGAATCTGGCTTTCCAGGGCTTGCATGTACTAATAATGCTTATTTATATAGCGCCAACATATTCAGCAGCACGTTACATTTCATAGGGAACATGTACTGACAATATCAGACATTACATAGTGACAAAATTAATTCACAATTCGCAAGAGCTTACAATCTATAAGGAAATAAGGGAGACACAAAATGTAAAAAGTTCTTGTTCAGTACAATGGTCCAGCCATCTTTTATACATATGGGGTAGTAACATAAAGCTGCATGAGCCGCTCACCAGCCACTATCCGTATATTCCATTAGGGTGCACAGTGTGTGGGGTATACTGCTCAATGAGGGGGTCAAGTTCTAAATACTAATGTAATAGGGGGCAAAGGAAAGGAGTCAGATTAGGGAATGTTATAGGCCGGTCTAAAAAGATGTGTTTTCAGGGCACGCTTAAAACTGTGAATGTTGGGAATTAATCGGATTGTCTGGGGTAGCGCATTCCAGAAGACTGGTGTAGCACGAGAAAAATCTTGGAGATGGGATTGGGAGGTTCGGACTATAAAGGATGTTAATCTAAGGTCGTTGGCAAAACGTAGAGCATGGGTAGGATGGTTGACAGAGATGAGGGAGGAGATGTAAGGAAGTGCAGCACTGTGGAGAGCTTTATGGGTGAGAGTAATAAGTTTACATTTTATTCTGAAGTGAATGGGCAACCAATGTAGTGACTGGCACAGGGTAGAGGTATTGGTGTAGCTGTCCAGTGCAGTGACTGGCACAGGGTAGAGGCATTGTTGTAGCGGTTGGTCAGAAAGGTGAGACTGACTGCTGCATTCAGGATGGATCAAAGAGTGGAGAGTTTAGTGAGAGGAAACCGATTAGTAATGAGTTATAGTGATCAAGACGAATTAGAGCAACAATGAGTTTTGGCTGTTTTCACAGTAAAAAAAGGGAAAATTCTCGCGATATTTTTAAGTGAATGTGACAGGAGCATGCAAGTGATTGAAAGTGAAGAGTATAGGAAAGATGAGTCAAAACTAACCCTAGGATTTATGGTAGTACCACACACTGAGATGGAGACATCAGGTTTAGGTAGTTTAGTAGGTGGTGGAAACACAAGGAGCTCAGTTTTATTATGTATGTAAAAAACATCCAACTATATGACTGAAGGTAAAAATCTGGGATAAGATTAAACAACTTCTTAATATTAAGGGATACAACCCCTATACACCCAGTTGACATAATCCATTATATCCCAAAATTGTTAGACTAGAAGGGGTTAGTCCATGGGAATCCAAAGGGATACTCCTCATCGCACAACTTCAAAAAGATAATATATAGAAAAGCTTTCAGCAACTACAGGGGGAAATCACATTGCCTCATAGGCTGTTCTACCAATATTTGCAGGAGAGACAAGCTTGGTCTACACAAAGCACCTCCAAAACCCTTTCCATACATAATAACATATTATTTAATAAAATTACCCGTAAAGGGGTCACCTTCAGTGTAAATTCAATGGCTTACAAACTTTTATTAGTTACATATCTGACTAAACATCCACTCTAATCTTAGGAGAAATGGGAAATTGTTATAGGTAACTACTGAACAATGGGAGTCCGTTCTCTCTTCGACTCTCTACAAGTGAGGCCCATAGTTTGTCCCAAATGCTTAGTGTCCTAGATGTGAAATTTATTCAGCTGACATCATCAATATATTTTGGACATGTGTGCCCCTAAGACGCTTCTGGAATAATCTTCTTTATTATATTCATACAATATTTACGGTCCCTCTTCCTCCTCTACCGTTTGATTTGTGTACTAGGTTATGTGGACGATATACCTAAAGATGAATATATTGCATTGAAGCATGTTCTATATCAAGCCCTTCCAATCACAGTTATTGATAGGGAGGAGTAGTAAACAGTTAAAGGGAACCACCTACACAACCGATTTTTTTTTTGTAAAATCTGCTTAAAGTGAAAAATGAAGCAACTGTGAAAATAGTCTAAATATTTTTTTTTTTATCATTTTGTGTGCACAGCTCCTATGCTACATCTGGCCCCTATTTCTTACTTAAATACATTTGGTAAATATACAAGAACTAGTGGACATATGAATGTCAATATGACTGCAGGGTCAGAGTATACTGGCTTTGCTTGTAGTCTGTTACTATGGAGACATATAAGCAGGGCCGGCCGTAGGATAGATGGCGCCCTGTGCGAAATGATCTTTCGGCGCCCCACCCCATCATTAAAAAAAATTTTCCTCAGGGCCCCCCTTCCAAAAATTGTTTTGAGAAAGACAGAAACCGGCTAAGGACAAGCACTCCACTCGTAGGGCATGTTCACACACGTTTTTTGTAAGGCAACAAAAATCTGCCTCAAAATTCCTTCAGCAACTGACTCCGTTGTGTGACCTTTTTTTTGTGTTTTTTCTTAAGCTGTTGAAGCGAATGCAAAAGACGCAGGAAAAAAAGCTCCAAACGAGCGCCGCACTTATCTTCTGCCTCCTATTAATTTCAATTGGAGGTCAGAGGTGGAATCCACTTGAAGACCATCAGCCCCCCACTCACGGTAAAATGACCATCAGCCCACCACTCAGTAAAATGACCATCAGACCCCCACTCACAGATTCCCCCTGTAGGAAGCGCCACATAGCCCCTTGCAGGTAGCGCCACACAGCCCCTTGTAGGTAGCACCACACAGCCCCTTGTGGGTAGCGCCAGACAGCCCCCTTGTGGGTAGAGCCACACAGCCCCCTTGTGGGTAGCACCACATAGGCCCTTGTAGGTAGCACCACACAGCCCCCTTGTGGGTAGCGCCAGACAGCCCCCTTGTAGATAGCACCAGACAGCCCCCTTGTAGGTAGCGCCAGACAGCCCCCTTGTAGGTAGCGCCAGACAGCCCCCTTGTAGATAGCGCCACACAGCCCCCTTGTAGATAGCGCCACACAGCCCCCT
Source organism: Rhinoderma darwinii (assembly GCF_050947455.1). Lineage (NCBI taxonomy): Eukaryota > Metazoa > Chordata > Amphibia > Anura > Rhinodermatidae > Rhinoderma > Rhinoderma darwinii. The sequence continues at coordinate 39,769,832 of NC_134697.1, read as the reverse complement.
TGTAGATAGCACCACACAGCCCCCTGTAGGGAGGGCCGCACAGCCCCCTGTAGGGAGGGCCGAACAGCCCCCTGTAGGGAGGGCCGCACAGCCCCCTGTAGGGAGGGCCGCACAGCCCCCTGTAGGGAGGGCCGCACAGCCCCCTTGTAGGTAGTGCAAGGACTACGAAATGACCGATAGCTGGCGGGCAATAGACATTCAAAGGAGCACACAAAATACCCAGCTTTCCCAGCTATAAAATAAATGTGTGGAAATAAAGTTATAACTTTTATTTAGTCTGAGTAAAGGATTAATCCTTTTAGCTAGATTAAATAAAAGTTATATCTTAGTTTATTTCCACACCTTTTTTTTTTATAGCCGGGAAAGCTGGGTATTTTGTGTGCTCCTGCACAGTTGTCCTTTGTAGGTAGTGCCACACAGCCCCCCTGTAGATGTCAACCCCCCCTCCTTCCAGTAAAGATAGCGCCACTGTAGCTCTCTGAAGGAGCGGAATCCCCGTATGGCTGGGGATTCCAGTCCTGGAGCGCTGCTTGATGCCTCTGTCCATATATGGACAGTGACATCAGGGAAAACTCCTGAGGCGGAGTCCCCGTCCACAGCATTGCAGACGCTATGACCGTCGATTCCACTCCAGGAGAAGCACCTGCCGTCTATGTCCATGACGTCATTGGCTTCTCCTGGAGTGGAATCCCCGATCATAGAGTCTGCAATGCTGTGACCGGGGATTCCGCTTCAGGAGTTTTCCCTGATGTCACTGTCCATATATGGACAGAGGCATCAAGCAGCGCTCCAGGACCGGAATTCCCAGCCACACGGGGATTCCCGCTCCTTCAGGGAGCTACGGTGGCGCTATACTGGAAGGGGGGGGTTTGATATCTACAGGGGGGCACTATAGCAGAGCAAGGGAGGTATCTCCCTGCTCTGCTGTCTACTAACGCTGCTGTAGCTGAAGGGAGCTACAGTGGCGCTAGTAGACAGCAGAGCAGGGAGATATCTCCCTGCTCTGCTATAGTGCCGTCGCTACCGCTATAGCAGCCACAGCAGCTGCTAGCGGCGCCACCGCCCTCATGCCCGGTGTCACCGCTAGCAGCTGCTATGGCTGCTACAGCGGTAGCCACTAAGTGAAGAAGCGCCCGGGTGCGACTGCAGTTAGTGTGTGTATCCCCACTGGTAGTTGCAACGGCGCGGGGATACACACACCCGCTGGCGCCCTGTGCGACCTCACTGGTCGAACATAGCTAAGGCCGGCCATGCATATAAGTCTCCATAGGAGCTGTACACACAATAGGAAGTTTTTTGAAGCATTGAAATAATAAAATAAAATTGGTTGAAAACCTATAGCGACCAATAATATTACAGTTCTTATTTGACTAAAACAAATTGGAAAATTAAAGCAGGGGCCTGTTTGGTAGCTGTGGGCAAATCCTCTACATTTTATTAGTAAATCTCCCCAAGTTTGTGGTATATATTTGAAGACATTTGCTTTCAGATATAATACAAGGAAAATATAGTCCTTTTTTAATAACCACGGCTCCTGTATAAGCAAAAGAATGGAAATACTGACACTTAAAGAGATTGGCCAGTTTCACAAGATTTCACAGCATTAGTTTCGCCAGTGAATTTTTGGAAAACTGTGAACCTACATGAAGAATTTACACATAAATAATTCCGAAATTGTTCTTCTCAAAATAACTTTGAATTACATCACCGGATGTTCACCCAAATCGAACAAACGGAGTAGGCTCATCCACGCAGGCCATGAAACAGCATGTGTATGGGCTCAGTGCTACATCCACTGCTAAATAGGAAAGAGTTAGCTTGGAAATTACACTATAAAGTGTAACCGGATACATTCAGCTGTTCGTATACATGTCTAGAGATTAATTTCACCTTAGTAAGGGCCCATGAATAGACAGCAGGTTTAATGCAAGCTGTAATTGAAACTGGACCTCCCACAGTCTGGGGGAGTTCAAATGAAATCCTGACCGCTTGGACTATAACCTTCTTCAATGGAATACAACAAAGTATCCACCAACAAAACAAATAGGGATAAGAAAGAACAACTTGAGCCACTTCATGTTAAGAATGAGATTTGGGATTAAATTCACCTCCCACGTGCCCAGGGGCTTTAAACCACCAATTAAAGGCTTCTTTTAAAGCAGCTCAGTCCTTATCAGAACTAGGGAAAGCAGTATGGTGCTTAGTGTTTAGTATATATTGTAAGGCCAATATATAGAAAACCACCAGTTGTGCTGATTTACAACCAATTTTTATGTACATTGATACATAAATGATTATGTTATTTATTGAATAACTCTACAGATTATATCTGAGGTTCTCAAGACTACTTAGGTCATTTCTTCAAGTATGTTATCAGATTAAAACAAAGCAGTTTAGCAACTGTAATCTGGATGGATGTTTAGGGCATTATCCCACATGCACAGAACTATGTCACTTACAGCTCCCGATTATTGTCCAATCAGTGCTGCGTCATTAAAGTATGGAATCGTCATGGACTATATCGGATTGAGGATGCAGTACGAACATTTGGGATCACATAGAAATTGGCACAAATATTTTTATGATGTAGATTTGCATTGGAAACTGACACATATAAATGTAATGTTTGGCTATTATTTTTTTTATAACATCACATTTGGCTGATAGTTTTGTAATTACAGGTGTTGCATGCCATGAATAAGGACACAGACGTGTCAGAAACGCGTAGGCACATTTGAACAGGGCTTACTGCTATCCTTCACCTAACATTCATTCCTGTACTCTGCCACAGAACTACTCCATATAGTTCTATCATTTTTATCTTTGTTATACCAATAAAATTGGAACAGGAGTTCCTTTTTAACGCACACCCAGCGCTGGATCTTGGTTCTGTTTTTTCTTCCTGTTGTGTACCGCTGGCCGCGCGGGAATCCGGGCGCTGTCTGCACTCAGACACAACTAAACGGTGAGCTGGAGGTCTACCTCCCCCTCTTCCCCATTCATTAATTTTGTGGTGGCATAAAATGGTGCGGGCGCCTGATTCATGCATGAAAAACAGCAACATTTAATGGCATCTTAAGACAGCGCTGTGCTCCTATACACAGTAGAAGACTTTTCTAAAAATGTGAAAAACCACACGATGCAGCTGAACTTGCTTTGTAGGATGCAACATTTTATTATTTATTAAAAGGGTTATCTCACCAAGACACCCCCTTCTCTGGAAGAAAATGCCGATCAGCAGATTGCCACAAGACAAGCTACTGGTGCCTGGGTAATCACCTGATTTTCCCAGGAAAAATTTCCCCTAGTTACATGTTTAGCGATGGCCTCATTCCCATCTGCGCTATTGTTTCCGGTAAAACCACAGACACCCCGATGCTACCCATTAAAGTCAATGGGTTCTGTCGGCCGGCAGTAATGTCTGTTGTGCAACAGACTCGACGCTTCCAGTTATTCCCTTCTTCTGCACAACAGAATGTGCCCCGCCGTTGCGGCCCCTACTGATCACTAATACGTTGGTTTCTAGTCCCCTGATTTGCTGTTTATGTAACGATACAGTTCAAATGGAGCATGCTGCCACTCTAGTCAAACTTTTTACAGCAGATGAGAAGGAACAAGGGACCCCTGTTCTAATGTTCAGTTGCAGCCCTAGAGGTAAGCCCCCTAGTGACCAACCATTTATCACCTATCCTGTGGATTGGTGATAAATCTAAACCCCTTTACAACTTAATTTCAGTATCCTGAACTGTTCTGTAGTACACTTCCAAAAGGTTTTGGATCCCGAAAGACTGCTTTTACTGGACATTAAAAACATTGACTTAGGCCTCGTTCACACAGGTTCCGTCAGAGGAGCAGAACACCGAAAATACTTGAAGTGCCGCTTCCGTTGCAGGAAGGACACCATCGGCGCCCGACGGAACCCAAAGACTTTAATAGGTTTTGTCGGACTTCCGCATACCTCACAACCGTACCAGATTCAGCAGGACAGTCCCGGATTCCGGGCTGTGTCCTGCTGTCCCAGGCGGCAGGTGGTATGTCCCGTTTTCAACTGTATCTGCGTCCTCAGAAACAGTTGAATCCAATGTTGAAGCAGGGAACCGTCAGCTCCCTGCTCCAGCATTCAACTATGGAGTCCCGGGCCAGAGCAGCACAAGCTCTCTGGCAGGGGACTCCTGTCTTGGGAAAGACCTTGACATCACTGGCACCTCCTAGAGGGAAATCCTAGGTCAGAGCGTTGCCGACGTTCTGGGGATTCCGATCCTGAAGAAGCCCCCTGGCGTTACTGTCCATATATGGACAGTGATTTCAGGGGCTCTTCCTGAAGCAGAATCCCCGGCCAGAGCATTGCCGATGCTCTGGCCAGGTATTCCGCACCTTAAGAAGTCCCTCACATCACTGTCCATATATGGACAGTGTCGTCAGGGGCTGCTCCTGGAGAGGAATCCCCAGCCAAAGCGTTGCCGACCCTCTAGCCGGAGATACCCCTCCTGGTGTAGCCCCCGGCATCACTATCCATATATGCTTGACAAAGGCTGCATTGAGTAGCTGAAATGTTGTATCATCTCTGTTTCACATATGGGCACTGTGGCACTATATGGCCACCATCTACATGGGCACTGGCACCTAATATGTGGGCACTCTGGCACTATCTACATGGGCACTGTGGCACTATGTGGGCACCCTCTACATGGGCACTGACACTTTATATATGGGCACTGGCACTTTATATGTGGGCACTATGACACTATGTGGGCACTGTGGTGGTATGTGGGCACTGGCACCATCTATGTGGGCACTATCTACAGTGGGCACTGTGGCACTACAGGGCATTGTGGCACTATGGGGCATTATACTGTATGGGGGAATCTGTGTGGGAATTATACTGTATGGAGGCAGATATGGGGCATTATGCTCTATGGGGCAGCTACGGTGCATTATGCTGTATGATGGCATTATGCTGTATGGGGAAAGCTATGGGGCATTATACTGTATGGGGTGCATCTGTGTGGGCATTACACTATATGAGGCATTATATTGTGCTGGGGCAGCTATTTGGCATTATACTGTGTGGGGGAAAGCTATAGTGGCATTATACTGTGTGGGGGTTCTATGGGGCATTATACTGTGAGGAGGCACTATGGGAGCACGATACTGTGTGGGAAGAATCGGGTGTGTTTGGGTGGGGTTAGAGTAGTGGCTTAAAAGTAAAAAATCCCCCCTCTTTGCGATACTTGAAAGTTGGGAGGTATGCTTCCACCAGCGTGTTAGTTGTTTTACCGGAAACAAAAGATATGATTTCCTTGTATTTTCGCCCGGATCTGTGACTGAGGCCTAAATCTAGAAGATCTGCTGATCCGCCGTCAAGCTGGCACCACAGGTGCCAGATTAGCAGAATGCAAAAAGTTAATAAAAACAAAGAATTCTCATAATGTCTCTTCTCCAGAGTGAAAGTACCATCCAGTAGGGCAACCCACAGAATAAAATGCATTTAATGATATTTTTATGTCTCATCCACAATTCATTTAATCATATTCTACCGTATCTTGTTGCTTATTCTTCAGCCACTACCAATAGACAATAAGAGAATTCCCTATCATATTCCCTCTCATATGAGAGAGCAATAAATACAACTTTTATCCCACACCCTGTGATAGCCAAACCTATAGCTCCACAAATAAACAATTTAGATGTCTGGTTACAGAAACATTACCTGCAATTACTCTCATTTATACTGTGAGCACAGAGACTAAGTACATTACTAAGTTTACACCAAAATAGATTAGCCAGGCCATTTATTAAATTATGACAGCCAAACGTCAGAATACTACGCTGTGTAGACAAATATTAGTGTCACGAATAGGACTGCAGACTGCTTTGTGCCACTGTGGCTTACATGATAGTCAGAGAAATCCCTTAGTGAGAATTCAATGGACCAATATGTAGGTTAAGACGGTTTTGTTAGTTTTGCAAGATTGAGTAATTATATAGAATTCCCCCTGTAAAACCCAGAAACATTTAACCCTTTTTTTCCCAGTTTATATTGCGGATGTATTAATGGGGCCGCAGACATCTATTTCAAGTACATAGTCCTTTACATGAAAGCACTTGGATAAACAAGTACCTTGACCTAGTTAGTAGGCTGTTTATATCTATCACCTTTTATATATCTTATTATTGTTCTAGTTTTCATTTCCTGTGTGTACTTTTCTTGTGGTACTGACTCATGTATATTTTTAAATAAGTTAATTTTTTTAATGTAGTGGCAAATAAATCCAAAAATATGCAAAATATATAGCCAATTCTCAAATAATGACTTTTTTTTATTTATATTGACTTTCACTCGTGTAGCAGCAGGATAAAACTTGTGTTCTTTAAGAAGAATAGGATTTCTTTACTTCCCATGGAGAAGATATTTATGCCACATCATAAATGTCTCACCTAGCTGGTCTTAATCTCCCAATCACAACACCAGAGACTCCCTGCACATGCGTGGTCACCTCTTCACTGGGAACCAGGCATTCCCATTCCAGATGTTACATAAAAGTCTATAGTAAAATATAAAATGCACTACCTACAACTGCGTTTCGGTTTGAGGTGTTCTTGTGGCAATTTTGTGGTCAGTGGCGTTTAGTTTTTTTTTCAAACCCAGCATGCTCGGAGCAAGAGCCTGTTCACATCCCCGTCTGTGTTCCGTTGAGGGGTTCGACTGCGCTATTGATTCCGTCAAAACGACGGAACCCTGTCACAACGGTGACAGACAGAAACCATTAGCTAGGTTTCCGTCACCATTGATATCAATGGTGAGGGAAACGGAAGCTTAGGTTTCCGTCTGCTTTCCGCTGAGGGGTTAACCCGACGGAAACCTCCTACGGAACCCCTCAACGGACCACAGACGTTGATGTGAACAGGCCCTAAGGCGTTTTTCCATAGGCTTCTCTATGGAACTTCTATAACACTAAATAAATAACTTTAGCAAAAAAAGGCATAAAAAAACGCTGCTAAATTTTACAAAACACTAGCGTGTTTCATGCAGTTTAAAGTGACAAAAAAAAATATCTGTGAGTGAAGGAGGTCTCAAAGAAGCACTGCGGCAAAAAATGAAATTCTCCACCCCTCTCATTTAAAAATGTTATTAGGTGAAAGGTAGTGAGGTGTATTTGGTTATCGGGCACTTTATTTGATAGTCACTCCTTTCCAAGCCGTCGTTGGGTCAAGTGATTTCTGCTCAGACCACCCAAATCCTTCAGCATCTGCTTCAGGCACCGGAGGTCAATCTCTCAATGCAAGGCTAAGAGAATCACATCGAGGCCCACATATATTTGCATTGACAGATTGACTTCCAGTACCTATAGGAGACGCTGTAGGATCCAGGGAGTCAGAGTAGAGATTATGTGACCTAACAGCGGCCCGTTAGTGCCTACATGTGAAATAAAGTACCAGGTAAGCCAATACACCAGACTATCTCTCACCTAAAAACATTTGAAAATAGGGAAAGGGCGAAAAAAGATTATACTGCATACCCATGCAATAGACTCCATCCATAATTAGGCGTTAGGGCCCGTTCACATTTTGCATGAACGGGAATTCACAGTTTTAAGGATACTGAAAACCAAAGCATCCCTTCTACCTAATTTCAATGTGCCATTTTTTTCACTGGCTTTAATAGTGAAAAACACAGCAGGGAAAACCCCAATGCAGATCTAGGTATATTTTACAAACTAAATATTTATCGCCTATCCACGGGATAGGCACTAAATGTTACATCAGTAGAGACCCAACATCCGATACTTATGTTATCACTGGAACGGGAAACGCCATCCCGTTTACTGTATTTTAGTAGGTCTCTTAACCTCCCCTTTCATGCAGTAAAGATTACACTGGATGATGGATAGTGGCTGGATGGTCGGTCCAGAGGTAACACTGATTTACACATTTCTCCCTATTACTGTGCATAAGAATAAGGCTTCATGCACATGGCCATAGCCGTGTGCACGGGCAGTAATTACGGGCACGGCCGGCCGCAGAGTGTCATCCACGGGCCGTCCACAATGACGGATCGTGCACATACAAGATGTACATTTACTTTTAGTAGCCCGGACCGCAAATGCGGCCCATAAAATGACTGTCCTATTTTTTTGTGGTCCGGCTCCCGGCCAATGCATGGACCGTGGAAATAGAAATTAATAGAAATGAATGGGTCCGCAATTTATCCACATTTTTGCGGATGAATTGCGGACGCAAAAACACAGTCGTGTGCATTAGGCCTAAGTGTTTTTTAAATCAGTAGCTGGAGGGCGGGGGAAACGATATATATGAATATAAAATTGGACTCAAGCCGTGCATCGCATCCGGCCTGCCACAAGTATAACATCTAAAATCTCAGAAACTACAGCGAATTATCGAATAAATTCCAAACCACTGAAATAAGCATGTCTGTCACTTCTGTATGCTGCCCAGCATAAATATATGACAGATCAGCATTAAAGCTACAACTGCAGAAAATAATCGGCGGTGTTAGTTGCACATAGTGACTAGACTGTAAATTCTTTTTACCATTTGCTAATTTTTGGATGCATTGGTGACCGTATTTCTTGCCATCTGGAGCCCTGTAACACCCCTCTTTTTAAGGAATAAGAAAGCACTGATTGACATCCCATTTCCTAATAAGGAAAAAAATGCATTTCTGCCCTGACCCCCACCAGGCCCTCAAGGCCTTGGGCAAAACAATATTCTCCTCTGTGACGAAAAAACAAATCAATGACTGTAAGCTCTTTGAGCAATGATTTACGTAATAAAGTTGTTAAATTATCATAGTACTTTGCCGTTGTAGATTATCTATGTAATATGAATTGATCATTCACTTAATAAATTTGTGCCTCTTTTTCATCATTTGTTTTTAAACAAAACACCATTTGTTTCTCTACACAGTAATTTACATGATGTGAGTTGTATCAGAACATTACTCCATGACCTTTCAACTTCCACTACGCAGACAGAATAAGCTTTTTCCCACCACTATCCAATGTCACGATTTTCTAATGTGTAAACATACTGTTATTTTTTTTTGGGGTCTATTAGATACAATTTTACTACTACAGCTGGAAAGATTTCTCTTCAGAGAACGACACTGTAAAATAAAAATAAAAACATTTAAGACTACAAAAATGCCACATTTGGGTAATTCAGTCGTGACAACTATCTTATTTTATTCTCTATGGAGTTTTGTAAGTAACAGAAAGGCAATTTATTATCCCCCCCTAAGAGTTTGAATATAAATAATGATATATAAACACTCCGGAGGAAGTAGACGAAAAACTCTGAAATTGTTTATGTTGCGTCATTTGCACAGTGGGGGAGGTTACATATAATTCTATTCAGTTTCTAAGTATAAAATACAATGTATTTTTTCTACAAAAAATGTCTAATGTCCATCCTCATACCATTGACTAATTTCCAAACCTTTAAATGCAACCTAGAAACCCCCCTAACAATGATCTAATATAGAACCTAACCTCCCCCTAAACTGCTCTTCCAATAGCCCCCGTCCCTGATATCGATCACATACTTCTTAAAGCAGTGAACCCCAACCACTGGCTCAGGACCCCCAACTGTGTAGCTCGCCATAGGATCTCTGAGTTGTGACCATATGTACTGGCCACAATTCTGCACTCACATTGACAATATTGCAGACATATCCTGACCTTGAACATTGCCAATCTGGATAATACCATAATACCAGCTCAAACAAAATTGGTTATGTTGATGAAGCTGAAGTTGGTGCCGCCAGAGAAGAACTTGCGCAGCACATGATCACTCCTGTCAAAACTGCCTCCCCAGCTCCTCTTCACCAACCGGGGGCACTTTATAGCTTGAGAATCAGTGTCTTACAGTATCTACAGTTTATTATAATTGTACAGCCTATAATTATTTTATAATGTCTATCACAATGCAAAATAATGGCAATCATAATAAATATATACCATTATTGATAAAAAAGTGTCATGAAATATTATTGTATGAAGAATTTATGCTCAAAATACACCGTTCAGCCATAACAGTAAAACCACCTGCCTAATATTGTGTCAATCGAGTCATGGACTCTGAAGGTGTGTTGTGGTATCTGGCACCAAGACCTTAGCAGCAGAACCTTTAAGTCCTCTAAGTTGCGAGTTGAGACCTCAATGGATCCGATTTGTTTTTCCAGGACATGTCACAGATGCTTAAATCGGATTGAGATGTGAGGAATTTGGAGGCCTTGAACTATTTGTCACGTTCCTCAAACCATTCCTGAACAATTTTTTGCAGTTTGCCGGGGCACATTATCCTGCTGATGGAGGCCACTGTCATGACTTGGTCTGCAATAATACTTAGGTTGGTGGTACGTGTCAAAGTAACATGCACATGAATGCCAGGATAAAAGGTATCCGAGCAGAACATTGCGCATAGCATCACACTGCCTCCACCGGCTTGCTGTCTTCCCATAGTGCATGTTGGGTGCCATCTCTTCCCCAGGTAAGTGACGCACATGAACCCGGTTGTCCACATGATGCAAAAGAAAAACATGAATCATCAGACCAGGCCACCTTCTTCCATTGCTCCATGGTCCAGTTTTGATGCTCACATTACCATTGCAGGAGCTTTCAGCAGTCTATAGGGGTCATGATGGATACTCTGACAAGTCCGCAGCAATCCATCCACAAGCCCAGCAAACTGTGATGCTCTGTGTGTTCTGACACCTCTCTATCATAGCCAGCATGAACTTTTTCAGCAATGTGTGCTACAGTAGCCTTCCTGTGGGACCGGACCAGACGGGCTAGCCTCCCCAGGAGCAAAAATGAGCCCTGGGCAACGATGACTTTGTCACAGGTTTACTGATTGTAATCCTTGGACCACTTTTGGTAGGTACTAACCACTGCATACTGGGAACACCCCAGAAGACCTGACATTTGGGAGATGCTCTGACCCAGTCGTCTACACGTCACAACTTGGCCCATGTTAAAGTCGCTCCGATCCTTATACTTTCCTGCTTCCACTGTTTTGTCTAAACAGTGTATATATTTGCTGGGTCAGAGTATTGAATGCCACCACAGCCTTCTCATCACTACCCAACAAACAAAAGCATTATAACCCCAAGATGGATATTTACGTCTTTACAATTAATGTACGTACAAGGATGGACTATTTTCATTAACAATAAACAATGCTTTTATCATTTATCACTTGGTGAACACGGTTACCATCACTCGGGAAATTATATAAAAAAGAAAGACCAAGAGTAGTAGAACTGGTTTAGGAATTCACATGTTGAGTTCAGCCAACAAAATACTACATGACATCAACAAAAAAACAGAAAAGTCTGAGACACCTAAGGAGATGGAGGACTTCTAAAGAACAGAACAGCATGGGAAAAATTACAATAATGTAACTCCCTGACGGCTCCCAAATTGTCTAAGTTTAATTTACTGTAAAACAAAACCTCTAGATATGAACTCCAGCATTAAGATACCCGTAAATTATTTATTCAACCAAAGGACTCAAACTTGTAAGTAAAAGACTTCATTTCTTGCCATGACTAAGAGCACGGTCGGTGCTTGAAATGCGTAGGCTCGGGCACACGCCCGCACCATCAACCATCCTGGGACTGCGTCTCGTTCTACATTTTATATTTTCCATTGCCAATAAAAGTGGGATCCACGTATCCTTTTTATCCCGACACAGCGCTGGATCATTTCTCCTTTTTTCTTTCACTCAAACTTGTTGTCATGATGAGGCCGTGGGGGAGGAGCGTGGACAATCTGTGTCACTTCACTATTAGATTTAGCATGGGGAGGTTGGAGTCTAATGGATTTTGCACTCTCCCCCTTAAAACACCCCTCATGGGGCTATTGTCAAGGAATCCCAAAGTTGCCTCCCCAGAGTATTCTCCAACAGCAACCGCCAACGACATGCAGACGGTATTTGTGAAACGGGGAACCAGAATCGATAAACAGAGGTACGTTCATACAAGTTCAAGTCAGGTCTGGCTGAGCCCAAGAAACTCAATAAGACAGATACAGGTCAGAACTGGCGGCGATCCAAAGGCAGAATCAGGAAAGAGTACTTGTCAAAACCAAAATAGCAAACAACAAACATGTTCACAAATGGACAAGATCCAAAGAACCCAGTTGCTGTGGCAAAGTGTGGCAGTTCTGATCAGGTTTAAATAATCATAATATAAGAGCACCGATCAGATAACATGGGCCTGTCCCTTTAAAATGTAGACTGGCAGATGCAGTGAGACAAGGAGAGGGACACCGTCTGCGTTGGCAGGTGCAGCGGCCGGCGCCTCTTTATATATATTAATATGACTAAACTGTATCTGTGGATTGACTATGGTTGATGTAAAATTATTTTTAAAGAAAAAAAAACGGTCAAACCACTATGTAAAATTTAATTATTAGTGGACATGCTCCATAGTTCCCGGCACAGTTCTACGGCACGGATACCCATCTGTAGCGATACGGAAAGGTGTCCGCGGCCAATAGAACTGAATGGGTTCGACTACGCTATTCATTCCGTCAAAACCCTTGCACAACTGAAACAAACAGAAACCATTGGCACCGGATCCGTCACCATTGAAATCAATGGTGATGGAAACGGAAATATATTGGTTTCCGTTTGTTTCAGTCAGGGCTCCATTCTGACGGAAAGCTCCGACAGAACGCTAGAACGAAGCCCTGGCGGATATGTAAACAAAGCCTTAGTGGGTTATTTCTTCCTACAGAATGTCTCACTGATACCAATGGTCACTGAAACAAGTACCCAGCCATAGACTACCTATGTAGGACATTGTAGATCTAGCCAAAGGAGTAGAAGTTTCACTGTCTCATAAAAATGGAAAAGGATCAGTAGTATTAACTGAAGTATTCCAACATGGTGGAAAATGTCTGTATACAACAGGATAGTGTGACCCAGAATCAAAGCATTTCAATATAATAAAGCACGTAGCAACATTTCTATTTTTTGTAAATACAGTGGTACCTCAAGTTACAGTGGCCTCAGGTTACAATATTTTCAACATACAATGGTATTTCCTGGGCCATCGTAGCTTAAAACCCCATTTACCATACAATGCCACAAAAGATCTGGATCTCGGGTACGTGTGATTGGCTGGAAGATCCAGCCAATCAGCATGGGCACTATACTGGTAAAACACCTGTTGTAATGCAGTGCATGCTGATTGGCTGTCTAGTAGCGCCTCTCTACAGTACAACACGTCCTGTGCTGCTCTTTACCTGTGCCAGTATGAGTAGCACCTTTGGGCACCAGGTGAGGGCGACTCCATGTTATATTTCTGGTACAGTGTGTACTGTACTGGCTCCAGAAGAAGCTCCTGTCCTCATCGTAGAAAGTGATTCACAGCCTCCAGCAGAAAAAGTATTTCTGACTTTTATATGTGAGAACTTGCTTTATCTGTATTAGTTATCTGCTCAATCACATTTTTATCTTATCTGTGGTTGACAATTTGGGGGCTTTGGAACCCATTCCTAGTTTTCCATAGAGTTATGGTCTCCGTTACAATATTTTCAAATTACAATTGTTGCCCCGGAACCGATTAACCCCTTAACGCACCTTGACGTAAGTGCACGTGAAGGTGCAGGGGGAGAAGTATGGAGCACGCTCCATATGCTGCGGGTGTCAAGCTGTGTATTATAGCTGACACCCGGCCATAACGGCCAGGAACAGCGATCACGCTGTTCCTGGCTGTTTAAACTCTCAAATGCTGCAGTCAATCGCGACAGCAGCATCTGAGGCGTTATAGAGAGGGGACGGCACCCTCTAACAGCTCATCGGCGCCCCCACAACGCCATTGTGGGGTGCCGATGGTTGTCATGGCAGCCCAGGGGCCTAATGAAGGCCCCCAGGACTGCCTTCATTCTGCCTCTGCTAAGCCCTGCCTCTGGCTTGGCTTTAATAGAAGCCAGTAAGAATGACAATATACTGTGATAAATTAGTATTGCAGTGTATTGTACCAGCGATCCAAGGATTGCTGGTTCAAGTCCCCTGGGGGAATAATAGATTGTGTAAAAAGAAGTTAAATAAAGTTTTTAGTAGTGAAAAAAAAACATTTTAAAAGAATGTAAAAGTTCAAATAAAACCCTTTTCCCATTTTTCCTGTGAAGTAATGTAAAAAATAAACAAAATTGGTTTTGCTGCGTCCGTAAAAGTCTGAAATATATAAATATAGCCTTATTTAATGCGCACGGTGAACGCCGTAAGAAGAAAAATATATAAAATGCCAGAATCTCTGTTTCTTGGTCAACTTAGCGGTGAATTTTATTTTATAAAAAGTGATCAAAAAGTCGTATGTAAATAAAGTTACCCCGCGATATAAGTGTTGACTGTTGTGTTATTACTCCCCTTTTATTGGATTGTGACTGGTGCATGAAAATTGTGTGATTCGATTTGTGCGTTATACCACCTTTCGATGAAATGATGTACTTGAAGTTGTATAGTATGGTAAGAATGACCTTGTGCATTACATATCAACAGGAGGTGGAAAAAGTGGCCCACAAGTCTTACTGATGTGGTCATGTGACAAAACTAGTGAAGGAAAGCGTATATCTGCTACTAACCAATCTGACTGCAGCTTTCATTTCACAAAATAGCTTCTGGAAAAAAGTGAGAGCTGTAATCTGATTGGTTGCTATGAAAAACTGCTTTACTTTCATCAGGGCCGCCTTTGGGGTGTGTGACCTGTGCTATTGCACAGGACACATCATTCCAGCAGGTGGAAGGGGCCGCTGCGCTGGCTTCCTTCACCTGCTTGTCTTTCTGAAGGGCCCGGGCCTGGCGACTCTGCAGCTGCCTTTCCACCTTGGCGCTCCTTCTCTGCGGTCTGCGTGGCGTAATTACCGCCTAGCAGCCATAGCAGCTGCTACTGGGCCCGCAGCAGGAGGGGGCCCATGCCGCTCGCTGGGACAGCCCACCAATACCTGGTGGCGCTGCTAGCAGCCGCTATGGCTGCTACAGCGGGAGCGACGCCACAGGATGCAGATACTATTGAACCTTATGGCAGAGCAGGGAGGTATCTCCCTGCTCTGCCATTTAACAGGCTATTAAAGATAAGGATAGGATCCCTGCGCAGGCAGGTCTGATGACGTCTCTGGATCACGCCGGCCTGTGCAAGAATCCCATCGGCATTGTAAGGCAGCTCAGTTCGTCGCTGGAACGGGGTCTAGGTGGGTATATAGCTTTTGTTTTATTTGTTAAGGGGCAGTCTACAAGAGGGTGGTGGGGGCCTGTATGGCGCTGTCTACAAGGGGGAGTTAGGGGGCTGTATGGCACAATCTACAGGGGGCACTATCTACAAGGGGGGGTTGTGTGTGGTGGGGAAAATTATACTGTGGGGGGGGCAGTAAGAGGACATCATACTGTGTAGGGGCAATATTTTGGGTGTGGAACTTAGGGGGCGTTATACTTTTTTATGGGGCATTTTTTTAATGATGGGGGTGGGGCGCCGAAAGAAAATTTCACACGGGGCGCCATCTATCCTAAGGCCGGTCCTGACTTTGATGAATCTCCTCTGTAGTCCCAGTGTCTATGAATAATTGTGGCCGTAAAGTGTGCGAAAATAAGAATGCTGCAATCTATGTATTTGCCTGCGATTTATTCATCCTCTTTATGTTGTACATTTGTGCACGATGATGTGTGAGGAGAGTTATGCAGAGTACTGGATTACATGTGTTCCGTGCCAAGATCGTAACTCTGTCCAGCCTATAAAACATTACACAGAGCAGCCCGACTTCCTCACTGCAGGATCCCGCAGTTCAAGGCAATGTCAAAGTCAATGGACTTCAGCACAAATCATTTAAACCGACCCTCCCAGCGTGACCTATCACACAGCCGCCTGCACGTAATCCTCGCCGCTAGGCATTAGGGGATTTGAAGTCCTAGTAAAACTTCCCAGTTACTTGTTTTCCTCTTAAAAAGCCCCCCAGGAGCCATGGCCTATAAACCGCAATACATACAGATGTGTTTCCGCGCACACTGGCCACATCACACTTATGTCATTTGTTACATAAAGAAAATAACAGGACCTATGCTCGGCCTGGACTACAAGCCCCATAATCCTGTGCGGCAATGTATGTGAGCGCTGTGACCGGGGGGAGACGTGTGGACACTATTTGCATGAATGGGTGGCGGATCGACCCGGCGCTCATGAGGGAGAAGAGCGGGGAGTAGCGACAGGAGAGATCGCGATCATCGGGTAATGTCCTTACTCCCGGCACCGTCAGGAGGGAGCCGTAGCTGTTAGACGCCAGCAGGAGGGAGATGCCGAGGGACGAGATGAACTCACTGATCCAGAAGATCGCTCGCCAGGCCCGGCTGACGTTTCGCGGTGCTGGCAGTAGCGGGGACGGGAAGGGTTTCGCGGAGAATGTGACGCAGCTGAGGAAACTAGTGAGCGAGATCCGGGCCGAGGACTTAAAGATTCGTCCGCGGAAAAGCGCTCAGACCCCGATCTCCGTACCGCAAAACCCGCCCGTTACCTACATGCACATCTGTGAGTCGGACGGCTTCAGCATGGGGGTATTCCTCTTGAAGGGCGGCTCCAGCATCCCGCTGCACGACCACCCGGGGATGCACGGGATGCTCAAGGTGCTTTACGGTAAAGTGCGCATCAGCGGTTTCGACAAGATGGAGCCCCAGCCCCCCGGAAATAACGGCTCCTTGGTCCGGGCTGTGCTGCGCTCCACCGGGGAGTACAGCGATACCTGCCCGCCCTGCCTGCTAAGCCCGCACCGGGACAACCTGCACCAGATCAGCGCCGTGGATGGGCCCGCCGCTTTCCTGGACATCTTGGCTCCCCCCTATGACCCGGACGATGGACGGGACTGTCATTACTATAAGCCGCTGCCGCCAACGCAGGCCCCGTCCTCCGCCTCCTCAGAGCAGTCTGGAGACGGCGGCGCCGAGGCCTCCGGTGTTCACCCCCGGGAGGTGTGGCTGCTGGAAATCCCGCAACCCGATGATTTCTGGTGCGGGGGGGAGCCCTACCCGGGGCCAAAAGTGTCTGTCTGAGCCATCTACCTCCAATCTCTATAGGATCTACAGGACCCCCACCTCATCTAGTCACCCACAAAGGGCCCCTGCCAGTATGGGCCCCCACTAATAACCCACACCCCCAAAGAAGGGAAAATGGTCAGTCATCGGTAGAGCGAGGGTCAGGCCTCTTTGTTCACTGCCACCAGGGGCAGGCTGCTCACTGCCCCTCTGAGATGCTCTTACTACTGGAAGTCATTGTGAAACTGTTGGGTGCAGCTGCAGAACCTCTTTGGTAATGGAGGGGTCGTTCGCCATCTTTGAAGCTGGCTGTATATGTAGCGGTTGTTCTATGACCAGGCCCCACTTCATGATTATTGTAATGTCTGTGGTACGGAAATAATCACATATGTTGAAATTCTTTCGTTAAAAAAATGGACGCATTTTATGATAGATCAAAGCTCTGCGGCCAATCAGGCGAACGTTGTGATTTTATTTGTCATCGCTATTGGATTGTTTGTCCGTTACATTTACCACAGACAGGAAGATTATTATGAGCGCTTTCCTCGTGACTGCCTTATCTTTTTAAAAATGGCGGATGACCCCGCAGCCTATACATCTTCAAGAACTTTGGGCTTCAATGTGTATTGTTCTCTACTGCCAAATTACATAGAGGTTCAGGAGATGCTACTGACTGACAATATGGAGGCTGCCAGCCTGCCCCCTCATCCTATACCACCCCATGCGTGGAAACGCCAACCTGCAGCAGCACCACCTGCGTTTTCCTACCATACTTTGTACCCAAGGCTGCGATCCAATGGTGTTAATTATGATTCGGAGCAGTGATTCCTTCGCTGTTATTTATTCAATGTGTTTATAGTTTACATCTGCTCTAGCTGACGCTACCAAATAATACGGCTGTACATAAGGGAGAAAATTATTTGCGCTCTCCTGTTTTGTTTTTTCCCTCTGCATAAAAACACTAGATCAGTGATCTGGTAAGACTACAACTCCCAACATACCGAGTGCTGTAGTTCCACAACAGCAAGGTAGCCACTTTAAAGGAACCGATCAGCAGTTTTGAGGCCTTGACTGATGACAGGATGATGTAGTGGGGAGAGGGCATCCTAAACGTAGCTTTTTTTTTCTCAGTCATGCAATTAACATGTTGAAGGACCAAAAAACATGTTTTATTCCCCTCATGTGGCAGTCTCAAGTGCCACTCTGTTTTGAGTGACAGCTCAAGCGGTCAATCAGGAAACCGCTAGAGCAGTCCAGGGCGGGGCTTGCAATGTGCAGTGGTACATCAAGTCCCGCCTCAGTGGCACTTGCGATCGGCAACTTTAAAAAGTTACGTTTAAAATGCCTTCCCTCTCTATATCACATTGTCAGTAGTTTTGAGACCTCAAAACTGCTGACCGGTTCCCTTTAAATATGCAGCTGTCAAAGCATGCTGGGAGTTGTAGTGTCACAACAGCTAGAGAGCCTTCATTTTCAGACTCCTGATCTATGCGTGAATATTGCAGCCTGTTTGGTTTGTTTACTAGGCCAGGACGTGGTGTGTTGATCCAGATTTCACTACCAGATCCCTGCAGTTTGTTTAATTATAGAACTGTGATGTACGGACCCCACTATAAATAGCAGCATGGCCATGTTTTCTACAGCAGCCCCTAAAACGTGCAGTATCTCACTTCCAGGGCTTTTCCTGTCATGTAGGTTTAGTGTCTGGTTTTAAGATGGGGAAAAAAAACGGAATGAGCCCATTTCTCAATATGCATCGTCTCAGGATGAATTCCCTCTTGCGGAGGGGGGAGAGATTTTTTACTCAAAAGGTCTATTGACTGACAGTATCCTTTTAAGAAGTAACATTCCTCATCCGTTTCCTTTGTATTGTCCTTCATGAAGTCCACTGTATAATGGATGGTGTACGTGTATACATACTGTTATACGTATAACCATGAAGTCTGCCGCCATTGTCGACCACTACTACGTTTTTATTTAAATGACAAGTATAGGAATCGTGGAATTGACATTATTACTGCCTCTGTCCTTCTCTAATGTATAGTATTTATAAGTCTTAGGGTAACATGTATTAAGAAAAAGAGATCTATTGAACGGTCAACCTTGCTAATGGGCCTTAAAGCTGAGTAGTGATTAAAATGTGCTTATTGAACCTGTCCGGCACTATTACACTTTGTATGATCCATGTGGCTGTTTTACGTTAAGAATTACAACTATATTCTCCCATGTTTAATTGTATTGAAGACACATGTTGAATTCTGTTCTGTTACTACATTTCACAAATTATATGAATATACTATAAATGTATTTTTCTTGAAAAAAAAAAAGATGGTTTTGTTTTTGTTAGTAGAAAACATTTTCATATTTGGCAAAAAAAATAATATACTTTTCTATAATACTTAACCCGTTAGTGAACGGCCCATAGTGTTTTTACGTCGGCCACTAACGGGCCTTATTCCGATGCCATAGACTTTTTACGTCGCGGCATCGGAATAATTAAACGGAGCAGGGAACTGTCAGATCAACCTGCTCTCAGCTGCCTGAGGGCTGGAGGCGTCCCTGCTCTGCCAGGTGAGATCGATATTAGTATCGATCTCACCCGTTTAACCCCTCGGATGCGGTGCTCAATAGCGTGCACCGCATCTGAGTGGTTTTGGAGAGAGTGAGGGAGCTCCCTCCCACCGACACCCGGCGATACGATCGCCGAGTGTCTGTGTCTCCAATGGCAGCCGGGGGCCTAATAAAGGCCCCCAGGTCTGCCTGTAATGAATGCCTGCTAGATCATGCCGGAGGCATGACCTAGCAGATGCCTGTCCGTGTTAAACGGACTGGCATAATACACTGCAATACAAAAGTATTGCAGCGTATTATAATAACGATCGGAGGATCGCATAGTGAAGTCCCCTAGTGGGACTAGTGAAAAAAAAAGTTTAATAAAGTTAATAAAAAGAAAAACCCACTTTTTCCCCTTACAAAATGCTTTACTATTAAAAAACCAAAATAGTTAAAAAGTTACACATATTTGGTATCGCCGCGTCTGTAACGACCCCGACTATAAATCTATTACATTACTTAACCCGCACGGTGAACGCTGTAAAAAAATAATAAAAAACTATGGAAAAATTGCTGTTTTCTGTGAATCCTGACTTTAAAAAAATGTGATTAAAAAGTGATCAAAATGTTGCATCTACTCCAAAATGGTACCAATAAAAACTACAAGTCTTCCCGCAAAAAAAAAGCCCTCATACAACTGCATCGGTGAAAAAATAAAAACGTTACGGCTCTTCAAATATGGAGACACAAAAACAAATAATTTTGAAAAAAAAGCATTTTTACTGTGTAAAAGTAGTCAAACATACAAAAACTATACAAATTTGGTATCGTTGCAATCGTAACAACCCGCTGAATAAAGTTATTGTGTTATTTATATCACACGGTAAACGGCGTAGATTTAGGACGCAAAAAAGTGGCGAAATTTCAGATTTTTTTTCTATTCCCCCCCAAAAAAAAGTTAATAAAAGTTAATCAATAAATAATATGTACCTTAAAATGGTGCTATTAAAAAATACAACTTGTCACGCAAAAAGCAAGACCTTATACAGCTATGTCGACGCAAAAATAAAAGTTATAGCTCTTGGAATGCGACGATGGAAAAACGTAAAAAATAGCCTGGTCATTAAGGTCCAAAATAGGCTGGTCATTAAGGGGTTAAAGGTGACACGTTACATCCACTGCAACCTTTCCAAAAACAGCCGCCAAAAAACGCTTGATGCTTAGAAAACTGCTGAAAATCAAAGGCTGTTTTCCCTTGAAAACCGCTCCGTATTTTACAGCCGGTTTTTGTTTAGCGTGTGAAGATGCCCTAATTGTTTTTCATGCCCGGCCTTGACAATGACTTCACGCACACATGATGTGTCTTGACAAAGTTACGCCCAGTGCGCTGCCATGCTGGGGCAACGCAAATTGCAGCTTAGCTTGACCTTTGTGCAGCTCTACAATTAGTTGATGGTCTTGGTCCAGCAGACGTTGGTATAAGCCCTTATTCACACAAACGTATTTCATGTCTGTGTGCTGTCTGTTTAAATAACTGACAGCACATGACCCATGCAATTCAATGGGGCTATCCGCACGGGTTTTTTCATGGACCGTGTCTGTTTTGTGAAACTTACCGCCAAGTCTTATTCTGGTTCATTTTTGCGTATCAGACTTGCCTATTAAAGTCCGACAAACACGGACGACATAAATAGAGATGAGCGCATCAATTTCTAAGCTAATCTGATTCGATCCAAGTTCTCCAAAAGTTTCGGATTTGCCAAAATCCTAAACTTTTGATGTTCGTGGTGCATGAATTGGCAAAATGGCGGCTGACGCTAATTTTTTTACAGATGAGAAAATGAAAGAGATTAAAAAAAAAAAAACATACTCCCGTAGCTACTCGTCCCTAAGATGAGAGTTTTGTCCCATGTGACTACTACTGCGACATGTCACTGGCGGTCTCCTGGGATGACATTGTTTTTGTCACGTGGGGCAAAACAACATTATCTCAGGAGGCCACCAGGGACGCATCGCAGCAGTGGTCACATGAGACAAAACAACGTTCTCAGGAGGCCTGCAGGGACGCGTCACTACAGGGGAAGTGGTGAGTATGGTATTTTTCTTTTAGGGGTGGAATCACAAGTCCCCCGATCACCCCTTTGACTGATGTCTTCTAGGACTGTATCCAATTTCGGTAAATTCGCTCCTCTCCAGTGAAGAAGGAAAGACTTCGAAGGATATTCAGAAAACTGCCTAAAACCAGAGCTGTCTTTGTTTCCCATAGCAACCAATCACAGCACAACCTGCATTTCTTATAGTGCTCTTGAAAAATGAAAGCTGTCTTGTGATTGGTTTCTATGGGCAACATAAATTTTTCTGTTAGTTTTCATGTATCTTCCGCTTTGAATTCTCATTTTTATCCACTTACAGTTTTAGCGTAAAAAAAATATCAAAATGATATGTGGGAACCCAGCCTGAACCATTCACAACTGCACTGTCGGGGCATTTTCTTTTAGCCCGTTAGTGGCCGCCAATACGCCTTTTCACAGCGGCCACTAACTGGCTTTATTCTGATATATATGCCTTTTCACGGCGCTGCATCAGAATAAATAATTGGCGCCGTGAAAAGGAGAAACTCCATGCTCTCAGCTACCTCCGGTAGCTGAGGGCTTTGAGCAGCGCCGCTTGATTGGGCAGATCGAAATCCGCCCGTTTAACCCCTTCGATGCGGCGCTCAATAGCTCCCTCTTGCCCCACCGGCACCCTGCATGCGATCGCAGGGTGTCTGTGCTTTTTATGGCAGCCGGGGCCTTTGGAAGGCCCCCAGATCTGCCTCTAGTTAATACCTGCTAGGCCATGCCAGAGGCATGACCTAGCAGGTGCCTGTCCGGTTTACACTGACAGGCAATAATACATTGCAATACAAAAGTATTGCTGTGTATTATAAAAGCGATCAAACGATCGCATAGTAAAGTCCCCTAGTGGGACTAATAAAGTTTAATAAAGAAAAATAAAATCCGCAAAGGAAAAAAAATGAAAAACCCGCTTTTTCCCTTACAAAATGCTTTATTATGAAAAAAAAAAAAAAGCGTTACACATATTTGGTATCGCCGTGTCCATAATGACTCCAACTATAAAGCTATTATGTTATTTAAAGAGGCTCGGTCACCAGAATAAAAATGCTCTATCTCCTACATCAGTTTATCGGCGCTGGAATGTAGTTACTAGCAATGTGTTTTTATTTTAAAAACGATGTTTTTTAACAAAGTTATGGCGTTTAGAACATTTATGCAAATTAGGTCCTTAATGCCCAACTGGGCGTTTTTTAATTTTCAACCAAGTGGGCGTATTACAAAGAGGTGTATGACGCTGGCCAATCCGCATCATACACCTCTCTGCGTTACACCCAAGCTAGATTCACTGAGCAGCGTGATCTCGCGAGACCGCGCTGTGACGTCACTTCCGCCCACAGGTCCTTCATCCCTGCGTCTGAAGACAACATCTTTGGGATGCGACGATGGAAAGACGTAAAAAATAGCTTGTCATGAAGGCCTAAAACAGGCTGGTCATTAAGGGGTTAAAGCAGAAAATTGTCCTTCAATACTCATGTTTAAGGCTCTGTGTACATCGCATAACCAGGGAAATGCTCTCGACGTATACGTTAAACGTAGGCTGAGACTGATGCGTTAATAGTGGCATCTCACCATTGAGTTTAATGGTATAAGTTAAACGTTTACATCGTGAACTCTCATCACCCAGATCATAATGTATACATTAAATAAATACTATTATAGTCTATCGGTAACGGATGCCACTGTTAGGTCCTGTTTACACTGAGTTTTTTTGTAGGCAAAAAAAATCTGCCTCAAAATTCCTGTAGAATTTTAAACTGCCAGCGTTATAATGCGTTTCTTTCCGCATTTCTCGCAGCGTGTTGTGCCACAGCATGTGGGCATAAAACTTTTAGAAACTAGCACTGAGGGTTTTTCTCTGCCTATTGATTTCAGTGGGTGGTCAGAGGTGGAAATCACGGCAAAAAATAACATTCTGGTGTTTTTCCCACGAGCGGCCAAAAAAATCACATCTGTTTCCCATTGAAATCAATTGGAGGCGAGTTCAGCCATTTTTAGGCGATGATTCAGACGTGGTCTCCACGTCAAAATCGGCACCAAAAAACTGTGTGAACTGACCCTTAGGCATCCGTTTAACGCAAATGTCGCCCATAGACTATAATGACTATTACATCGCCCATGGACTGTTTAACTTATGCGTCAAAAAAGGCGATTGAAAAGCCCATGACGTATAGATTAAGCGTATTTGCGTGACGTTTGGCATACAGTGCTATATGTCACCCTAAGACTACCATGTTAAAAAAAACAAAAAAAAACACAGTGCAGTCTCTTTTTTTACATGTTTGGGCACAATAAAAAAAGTATTCTAGTTAGCTATTCCATCCTCATAAAAAAAAAAAGTTATACGGGAGCTCTTTTGGCCTTCGTCGGGCTAATGGAGCCTTATAGACCTGTTTAGTGTGTAAGGTAGGTATTTTCCCGATGTACACGCTAAATTTAATGCCCTACCAGCGTGCACAGCGCCTTTCGCTGAGCATACACCTCAGAGCCGGGCTGGACAAATTACAGTAAACTGGGTATGTTCAGACGTGGCGAAAGAATATGCATGTGTAAGGGGCCGTTCACATGTGTGCGTTGTCCCTTTCGGTTTTCCTCCGTCGTGTTACAGAAAAGCCAGAGGGAAGCTGATGCTAGAATGGATCCCATAGCTTTCTATGGGATCTGTTCTGGCACATGGGACATAAGTTATGGCGCCAGCCCCAAAAAGTTACCTGCAGTGTTTTTGTGTCCGGCTCTCTGGGAGGTCCGGCACCATATCCTATTTGATATATTGTTCAGCAAGTTCAACGCTGGGTGCTGCCACATCCACCTTCCGGCAGCACACGGAGTGGGAATCCCTGGCCAAAGCACTGCCGACGCTCTGGCCGGGGAGCAGAAGTAAGTGTCACCCATGCTCCCCCCCCCCCAGTAGATAGCACCACTGTAGCTACCTCTAGGTGCAGAAACCCTGGCCAGGGAGATGCCGATGCTCTGGCAGGGGATTCCACTTCTAGAGGGAACCCCTGATGTCACTGTCCAAATATGCACTGTGACGTTGGGGGCTCCTGGAGGGAATCCTCTGCCAGAGCGTTGCCAACGATCTGGCCGGGAACTCCGTTCACTGTCCATATAAGTAGGGGCGGTTGGTGGTACTATTTACAGAGGGGCATGAGTGGCACTTACTACAGGAGGGCGTTAGTGCCGCTATCTACAGGGGACTGTGTTGCGCTATATACAGGGGGCACTGTGGTACTATACACCGGGGGCACTGTGGCGCTATCTACAGAGAGCACTGGTACTATACAGGGGGGGTGTGGAAATATCTACAGGGGGTGTGGCTCTTTACAGAGGGCATTGTGGCATTATCTACAGAGGGCACTGGCATTATCTACATATGAAATTCAAATCGTACTGTCTAAACATGAAGTTCATAAAACGGGTCACAATCGGCCGTCAAAAATGGGAACACCTACACAGAATAGATGCAAAACGGTCGTCAAAAACGGACTGAGATGGGAGTTTTTAACAGCCGACACCCAGACCTTCTTGTGTGAATAGAAGCAACAGAAATCCCTGCGTGGTGTGGGGTGGGATTAGGTAGCTGTAAATGTGCCAAAAACGAGCTACTCCCTGAAGTTAGGGCTAGTGTTTGACGTCTTTGCAGGTTCACAAGGCTGCTTCGAAGATCTGAGATGAATGGACAGCAGCTGCCTTCTGGGCTCTTCCTCTCGGCGCTGCGCTGAATACGACACACGTGAGATTATAATGTGTGTGTCAGACTTCAGTGTAGCGCCGGGGCCGGAGCAGAGGAGGAGAGCCCTGACATGCCAGGATCATGTCAAGTTTTGTGAAATGACAAGTACAAAACATGTATATAATCTATCGTGTATCCAACCTGTCACAAGCTATGCACCACTCTGATAAAATTGGCACATTTTCAGACCCTAGACCACCTTTTGGGTGGACCATTGTGGTAAAAACGGATGACAACTAACGACAACCGATGAGAACTGATGGTTTTGTGGTAAAAATTGTGAAAAAGCCTGATGGCAACTGATACATTTTTGCATGAGTTTTTGCATCAGTTGTAATCTCTTGAGAGACAAAGAAAACCTGATGCTGATGCAAGTGATATATGTGAACACACCCTTATGTGTAGATTTCGCTGCAGGTCTCATCCTTTTGTGTTGCAACATAATATGCACGCTTGTTTTTTTTCTGTTCTGTGTAAATGGGCTTTTGAAAACCCCATTCAGACATATGTTCTTTGTTGCATAGTTTTGGTGCAGAGTCCGTACCGAAAATCTGCACCAAATCCTCCAGGTGTGAACATGGCTTTTAGACCACCCCAGGAGCCAGTTGAAATGTTTATTAGCAGTCAAGCATCCAGAACTTTTATGGGAAATAATTCAATTCTCATGTATGATCAATCCGTTTTAATGATGAATGTTTATCGCTCGTTGCTTATTTACACAAAGCAATTATTCTTACACGCGGAGTAATTCGCATCTGAACAATAATTGCTTTCTGTTAATGAACCTTTAGCTTGAACTTGCTAATAATGGATTTCTTGTCCGGCAGCAGCAAATAGTGATCGATACAATCTTTATAGGAACTTTGCACTGGTTTAGGCCTCATGTACACGACTGTGCTTTTTCGGACGAAATTTATCTGCATTTTTGCAGATAAATTTGGGACTTAATTCATTTCTATGGCTCCATGCACACAACCGTCGTTTACTCGGATCCGTGTAGGGGCTGGATATGCAGATTCACCAATACTGGTGAATTGTTGTGGATCCGTGAGTTTTGATGACACACGGATGCACAATAAAGGTTTGTTGCGGTCCAATGGACTGCAACAGACACGTGGTTTGGTGGACCGCAAAACCAATGCGGTCGTGTGCATGTGGAACCCACTCTACTGTCCATAGGCACTAATAGGGCAAATGGAACGGTGTTGTCTAGTTGAGACAACGCCTACATTTTTTGGGTCTGTATTCTTTCTCAACTGTTGTGTCATAATTCATTACATTATCAACTTCTTGGCACACGTGCTTATAGGATTCAAATAGTGGGAGAAACTATGCAGGTACAACTGTAGTTGAAAAGTACTTACTCTGGACTATCCAGCCTATATGTGATCTCTTGTACTTAAATTAAGACATGTTGACATTATAAAGGGGGTCCCTCTATGGACCTGTCTGGTCAGAGAAGGCTTCCCATGGCAAAATCGGCTGTTTGCCAGGGACCAGACCAATATGGCCTTAATATTAAAAGGCTTTGTGTCCAATGAGACAACCCCTTTGAGCTGACTCTACACGAGATACTCGTCAGCCAAGCGCTGTTCAGCCAACAACTACTTTTCGTACTCTGCTAAGTCGAGCAGACATGTTTATTTAAATGAGGAGAGGGGGACAAAGAATCGGGACTTTCATTCCTCCTACGTCTTCCAGGGGACCGTTTGGATGCCCGATGCTTGAATAGTGTTTTTTTATTACATTGAGCCAATCAACAGACGTATATAACTATATGGCACACCGCTCAATACATTTTGCTATATGTCTGGCATATCCTTGTTCTTTGTTTGGTTTTTTTTGCCTCCTCGCTGGTGCTGGAGTGAAAGTAAATTCGGGTGACAAATTCAGAATTCATCAAAGGCCAAATGTTTCACAAGGGAGAAGGCTAAATTCACTACCCTGTGTTCATGTAGGTTATTATGAGTCTGATGCAAGTCGGACAAAGAAAACTAGTATCTGGTTGGTGTGGGTAAAAAGTATATATACGGTAGGGATCGTTACCAAATTCTAAGGATAACACCTGCAAATGACACAGACTTTTTAAACTTTTTTTTTTTTTTTCCTATGTCCTATGGTTGTCCACTTTAGAAAACCTAATTCCATATACCATATTAGGGAATTCTGAGTTAATAGAGGGGGTCCTTGTTTCAGGAGCCTCCTCTATTGGCCAGAGTGGAGAGCCACTACAAAGAGCATCTCTCTCTTTGGTGGACCTGTCCTGCATAACACAGGCAACCCATTGATTTGAATGGGCACTACTGTGTAATGCTTAATTTTGCCTGAGGTTGCATTGCAGGGAAATGAAATGGTTTCTCCACAGATTACAGCTGATCGCTGGAGCTCCCAGTAGGGGGACTCCTTGTGATCAGCTTTTTCTCAAAGGACCTTTCTAACAAGTATGGATTGTCCAGGGCGGAGAACCCCTTTAAATAAATAAACTTCTGAATTTTTATTTTTTTCTCTCTATATGTGGCTGCTCTGTAACCATAGGATCCTAGCAGTATCCCAGTGCAAGAAGTGTGAAGAGGGGCAGCAGAGGTTACAGTACTGAACACTTCAATCAACAGTCACGTTTAAACTTTGTTATATGGATGATAAGAGTCATTGGCTTTTAATCCTGATGAGTTCTGTAGTGTTAGTTTAAGGAAACATAGCGGCATGTGCTGCCAAAGACCAGTCCTATGTGCGGTGGGCGCAGATTACAAATTGATAGTTAATGCCCACATGATTTTGCAGGTTATACTGCATTATTACTTGCAAAACCGTGTGGCCAATTAACAATAATAATGGCCGTGCGCTTTTGCGGGGCTATCTGCGGTATTACCTGCAAACTCGTGCGTTCATTAACTAACAATTTGTAATCTGTGCCTACAGCACGTGGGCATATTTTTTGGTAACATGCGTATTCTGCTCCATGTGTCTTCACCCTAATGTTGTGTTTTCTAGGACTCTAATAAGCCTGGCTACTAAAACACATCCATCTTTTCAGTTGCATGCTGCGTTATTGTATGTTAAAGTGCAGGAAACTAGTATTTGATTGTTCATGTATTTTTACCATTTTCCTCTGTGGAGAACTGAAGTTGCATCTGAGATACAAAGACGTTCGCTTTTAGTGTTACATTGCGAAAATTGTGAAGAACCTTGCATTGCAGCAGCCCAGATTTACACACATGAAGTATAACAGTGGAATTTTTATTTAAGATCCGTATCACAAGGAGCCCAAAAACTTCAGCCAGATCCTGCTATGGGCCTATATTGTACCTCTGTGTACGTCTAAATCGTGGTAGGTACCAACGTATTACATACAGAAGAATTTTACCCTAGAAGCATTGCCATAATTCTGTGTACACGGCATTGCCTACCTCCAAATGCTTTCAACAGAGATCCAGGTTTTGAATTTCGATATGTATGTAATCACGGGATCCATATTGTATACAACTAACTACAGGCCCTTTAGTCCCAGTTCTTTCATCAGATAATCACAACAATTAACATTGCTTGCGTTAGGGTGCTTTTACACGGCCCAATATGGGCAGTGAAAACAGGCAGCGATCGGCGTGATTTTGTTAATCAGCGCTCATTTGCTCCTTTCACAGAGAGCTATGATGGGTAATGTAAAGGGATGAACGATTGTTACTATAATTGTTTCCATTATGTCGGTAGCACATCTCCCTCCTTACACAGGGAGATATGCTGCCGACTAATGACCATTTTATTGGCCGTATCAATGAGCAGATCAGCCGATGGACGAGCGTTTGCTCATTGATCGGCTGATTTTTGCTCTGTTTACACAGGGCAATGATCGGGCAGGAGCATTCATGTGAACGCTCGTATGCCGATCATTGAGCCATGTTAAAGGGAGTCTGTCATCAGAATGTCCGTATTAAACTAGTAACAGGGTATTGTAGAGGACACTAACCTGTTTCTAACGTTTATTTTAAATTTCTGCTTACTGCCTCCTTTGTAGAGAAATACATTTGATTAAGTTTATGCTAATGAGCATTTAGGTGCAACGAGGGCGTCACCGTTGCACCTAAATGCTCTTACGTCGCTCCCAAGTTCAACCCCCCCCTCCCTCCCTTCTTACAATGATTGACAGGGGCCAGGCAGCGTAATAGGCACGTTCATGCCTGGCCCCGTACTGGCTGTAACATGCCCGCGTGTCCCTGCTGTTTGCTGTAACATGCGCCTAGTAAAGAGCAGGGACGTGGGTTACAGACAGAACGGGGCCAGGCGTGAATGCTCCGATTACGCTGCCTGGCCCCTGTCAATCAATGTTGTATCTAAATGCTCATTAGCATAAACGAAATAAAACTTATTTCTCTACAAAGGAGGCAGTAAGGAGAGAATGAAAATAAACGCTAGAAACAGGTTAGTGTCCTCTACAATACCCGGTTACTAGTTTAATACGGACATTCTGGTGACAGACTCCCTTTAAGTGCTGTGGTTCTTCAAAGGTGTTGTGTGAATCTTATTTATTTTTTTTCAGAAACATGCCACTCTTGTCCATGGGTTGAGTCTGGTATTGGAGCTAGTCCCCATTTAAGTGAATAGAGCTGAGTTGCGTTTCTAAAAACAGCCCTTGGACTAGTGTGGTGCTGTTTCTGAGGAAAAAAAATTACCCCTTTTTTCTAGACGACGGCCTTTTTTGCTACAGAGTATTTCTAGGCAAACATGAATGTATACATGGATGCGATTAGAAAGAGGAATTTCTCCTAAATAAAAAAACAAAAATGTATATTATTGCCGCCTTCTCACTACATTGGATACAAGATTTGAAGAATTTAAAGAACTGGTTATTGAATCCAAGGTATTGTTCTATAGTCTTTCTCCCTAAAATCCACAGGGTGGAAACGCTGGTTACATTTATTGATATGAGTGCTTCAAGTTAAGATGGGGGGGACCACAAAAAATCAATTCTGTCCTCGCTGGATTCCAACTTGCGCCTGTTGCTGGTCAACACACTCATCATATTCGCCACGGACTAGCAAACCGTGCATAGATCAGATCTTCAGTCTGTGACCACTTTAACATACACACCTTTAGTCAGATTAGTCATTGATATTTTATTATAGTTAGTACAGCAGCACATTTATTTATTATTTTTACTAAACGGCGACCACTAAAATCCCAATTTTCCTTGCATCCCCCCCCCCCCCCGTATTATTTTATATTCCAACCAAACAATATAATTTAGGAGGGTGTTGCTTTATCGCTCGGCAGCATGACTTGCCAAAAATGTTCTTCCCTTGCTGTAAAGAAATGTCTGTAGGAGAGACATGGCATTGCTTTACAGGGGAATCCCAGTCTGGTTTTATGACATAAGACACATTTTTGGAGTAGTATAACGAGTTTACACTAGAAAGTATTTCCAGGCAAACCTGAACATTCATGGATACATGGATGCGATTAGCAAGAGGAATTTCTCCTAAATAAAAAAACATTATGGAAAAGAGTAAGCGACGCACTCTCCTTTCACAAGTAGATTCCTGTAGCCTTGAAAATCACCTTGGCGTTGTGGTGTCTGACCCTAATGTAGTTATCTGCTTTATAATTGAAGGTATTCCAAGAATATCTTAAAGGGAAGGTTCTTTTCTAGCGTTGTATTATTAACAGTTAATAGCAGTAAATCTTGCTTTCACTGAATAGATAAATAACAATAATAAGCTCTCTTTTCTACAAGACATTCTATATATACTATGAAGCGATATTCTTAATTGAAAAAAAGGATAGATTACATCCCACCTATGATTAAACAGAATGAATTACTGATAATTATATTGTTGGGTTAGAAACAGCTAGAAAATTGCTGAAGTGAATAATCTTCGTTTTTAACATCGGAATTTCTGGATTAAATGTTTTCAAATCCATGAGAAAAACATACTCCTAAAGGGTCGCTGTGGTAAAAACCGATCATGTTCGTGGTTTACACTGTCTTCCCTCAGACAGTAAGACCTCATGCACACGACCGTAGCCATATGCACGGCCGTGATTTTCGTGTCGGCCGGTCGGGGAGTGACGCCTGCGAGGTGCCCGCAAATCGCGGGCCGTGCACATGGACGCGTCCATTATTTTCTATGAGCCTGGACCGCAGAACACGGCCGTAATAAGACATGTCCATTCTTTCTGCGGTCCAGACTCCTGGGCCATGCACGGTCGTGTGCATGGCCCCATAGAAATTTATTGGGCCGCAATTCTCCCATGGGTTTTCGGGGGAATTGCGCAAGCAAAAGCACGTTCGTGTGCATGGGGCCTTAGTTGGGACAAAAATTAGCAAATTTGGGCAGCCATTTTGGCAGCTATGGAAAGCTATCTTTGGCCCGTAAAAAGTAAAAGATAGGACATGTTCTATATTTTGCGGTACACTTCTACGGCACAGACACCTATCAGTAGCGATACGGAAAGGTATTCGCGGCCAATAGAACTAAATGGGTCCGTAATGCATGAGGCCTTAGAAGCAGCAGCAGTTAATACACAATTTAAAAAAATGGTTATATAGACCTGTATGTGTCCAGATATCTTACATTATTTGGTGTTTGATTCGTGGTTTAAAAGAAAGGATGAATTCAAGGAAAAGGAACAATAAATGTTAGTAAAAATTTACGCCGGGTATTGGAGTCCAAAAATGAATGCAACTCTTCGAAAATGCCATTGTCTGAAAATGGAGGACTTTGAAAAATTGTATTTGACCCCCTTATTGGCCCGGTTTAAACTTAAATTAGATATGTGGCGTAAAT
Source organism: Rhinoderma darwinii (assembly GCF_050947455.1). NCBI lineage: Eukaryota > Metazoa > Chordata > Amphibia > Anura > Rhinodermatidae > Rhinoderma > Rhinoderma darwinii. Next base: position 39,737,604 of record NC_134697.1, on the reverse strand, counting down.
TGTATCTCTCAGTCATTGGTAGATGTAACTTAATCAAAATGATATAGATACCCCAATTGTTATATCTTTTAAACAATGCACCTATATGGTTACCACAACGTTTTTTTTATAAGGTCAACAGGTTATTTCGATCTCTCATTTGGAATATGGGGCATGCACGCATAAAGTTGGAAACTTTGCAGAGAGATAAGACGGATGGAAGTCTGGCTGTTCCTACTCCTCCATTATACTATTTGGCTTCTCAGCTGCGGCATCTAAGAGGTTGGGATATTGATGACTCAGTGGATCCCAATAAGCTGTTGCTACAACATTTTCTAAGTTTGGATTCCTTATATGAGGCGCTAGAGGCTCATAAATTTCAACAGCATACTAAAAAATTTCCAACGTTATATTTGATGGACAAACTATGGTGGTGTATTAGAGATATGCAAGGTATTGTGGGATGTACACAATATACAGCTATTTAGGATACGCCTTATTTATCTCATATGATTACCTTAACAGATTTTTCTCTGTGGAAGAATAAAGGGGTACGTAGGATAGACCAGTTGTTGGAAAATCAGGAATTGAAGTTGTTCTCATGTCTGTAATCTGAATTTGGTCTCCCTCATACTCAATTTTATAAATATCTTCAGGTGTGCCATGCATACAGAATGGAGAGTAGGAACACTGCAGTCACGGTAATGGACAATGTCCTGATAGGAGCTATTAGCAAGGCTAGTCACACCTCTGTTGTAAAGGATCTGCCAGACACAGCTGTGTCGACGCCCGTGGTTAATCAGTCTGCACCTGCTCCTAGGTCTGATAGAGTGACTCGATCTGCTACCACCCAGGCTGGTAGGCTGAGGAGTGGGAGAACCTATCACAGCCTGGCCAGACGGTTCTAGCTTCGCCCTCGGTCTATTTATACCTTCATTTGCTTCTTGTCTTTGCCTATAATTCTCTCTTGTTTCCTGGCTCTGCTGTTCCTGCTATTACTATTGACCTCTGCTTCATATGACCCTGGCTTACTGACTACGCTCCTGCTCTGCGTTTGGTAACTCGTACACTCCTGGTTTGACTCGGCTCGTTCACTACTCTTGTTGCTCACGGTGTTGCCATGGGCAACTTCCCCATTTCCCTTAGCTTCTGTGTACCCTTGTCTGTTTGTCTGTCGTGCACATATTGCGCGTAGGGACCGTCGCCCAGTTGTACGCCGTCACCTAGGACGGGCTGTGCATGTAGGCAGGGACTGAGTGGCGGGTAGATTAGGGCTCACCTGTCTGTCTCCCTACCCCGACATTACATCTGGCCTTATTTTTCTTTTGTACAAAAGCCTTCTGACAAGGTTTCTAGGTGAATTTCCATCCATGTTGAGGAGTAAATGGGAAAGAGATCTTGGGCCCATAGAAGAAAGTCAGTGGGGGGATATATTATCTCGGATTCCTAAATTATCTATGAATGAGGCACATCGTATATCTCATCTATTTCTGATACATAGGGTTTATAGAACACCGGTGTTCCTGACTGAAATTGGCTTCAGGGACCCCCCTGACTGTCCCAGATGTGGTGGGGAACCTGGCACATTGATACATATGATGTGGCAATGTGTGCAGCTGCGACAGTTGTGGTCTGAGGTAGTGGACACTATTTCTTCTGTATACCAGGTGTCCGTTGATTTCACTCCGTTTGTATGCGTTTTGGGGTACGTGGAAGATATCTCTGTTTCTGAACATGTCAACTTGGCCGTTGCCCGTATGTTATATGTGGCTTGGAAGCTTTTTGCACAACATTGGTGGATGATCGACCACCTACGTTATCAGAATTTTGTAACAAAGTCACTTGGCTATCACGTATTGAAAAATATATTTACACGGCTAGGAATGCTTCACACACACACATATGATAAAATATGGTCTTCATGGGTGGAGAGACAGGGCCGGAACTCACCGCCTGATGCTGCAGCTGAGGTGCATTCTGGAACGTCATAGCCTTGTGGACAATGCGTGCTGTTTAGGGTAACCTGATAGACCTATGGGGGATTTGGGTGCATGTGATTTATATGTATACTATAGATTTACCTATGTTATGTAATGTATTGTACTGTTTTATGTGCTAATATTGTGTTTTCATGATCATACATACTCTGGAAGTTGGGGGAGGGGGGAGTTGGTATTTCGGATGTGATGTTGTATCACAATTGTTTTATTTTTGCTGAAAATAAAAAATGACTTGATTTAAAAAAGAAAAAAGAAAATGCCACTGTCAAGACCCACTTCAATTCTGACTGCAGATAACGCCAATCTGTCCCAACACCGCTATTTCATTTTCATAGGGGTCCAGAAAGCAACGTCTTTGTTCTTTAGGGTCCACATACTGGAGAGCTTCTCCAGCTGTGCCTGCAAAACTCACATTCATGGATCAAGACGGTGGCTGGTGAATTTTTTACCTCGGCTAATAAAGTAGTAGCTTTGCAGTGTAAAGAGTCAGAATTGGATGATCTTGCAGAGCCGCAGGATCAAAAAAGATAAAATTCTCAGCTAAAGCGGTTCCCAGTGTCAGAGCCCCCACCAAACAACACCATAGATCTCAACTTCCCGGACTTGGGTGGGCCCTGTGGTTGGCATATTTGGCTCTGCAATAAAACATGAGTTGTTAGGTTTTGAGTGGGGTTAGCAAACATTCACCATTTCACTGCCAGAAGTATTGTTTTCTTATGCTTATGGATTAAAGTGGACTTCTAACCTTTTACAGAACTATCTTGTGTGGTCTTTAGTGACCAACAAAACGCCTTTTAACGTTCGTCACCAAGGGGCCTTAGGCTAGGCTGATGCCTTTTCACGTTCGCCTAGTCTAAGTCCTGCACGGGTCTCCCGTGCAGGCTGGAGCCGGGGCTCTGCTGTCTGATGACAGCTGAGCTCCTACTCCAACGCCCGTGATCAAAGTTTACGTCGATCGCGGCCGTTTAACCCGTTAAATGCTGCCGTCAATAGCGACCGCGGCATTTAACTTGTTTACAGAGGGAGTGCAATCGCGGGTCTCCGATAGGTTGTCATGGCAGCCGGGGTCCTAATAGATTGCCTGTCAGATTTACACTGACAGGCAATAATGCTCTGGTATACGAAGTATACCAAAGCATTTTAGCAGCTATCTGAAGATCGCACAGTAAAGTCCCCTAGTGGGACTAATAAAATAAATAATAAATGTGAAATAAAGATTATTAATAAAAATTACAGTAAAAAAATTAATAAATTTTTTTCCAAAAAAAGTGGTTTTATTTAGTAAAAGTGTAAAGAATAAATAAAAGTACACACATATGGTATCGCCGCGACCGTAATGACTCCATTAATAAAGTTAATATGTAATTTAAACCGCAAGGTGAACACCGTAAAAAAAAACGCAAAAAACAATGTCCGAAATTGCAATTTTTTTCCATTGCCCCCCAAAAAAGTAATAATAAAAATGAATCAATAAGTCCCATGCACCCCAAAACAGTACCAATCAAAACTACGTATCGTCCCGCAGAAAACAAGCCCAAAAAATCATTACATTGATGGAAAAATAAAAAAGTTACGGCTCTTGGAAAGCAACAATGCAAAAACAAATCATTTTAGTTCAAAAGTGTTTTTATTGTGCAAAAGTCGTAAAACATAAAAAACCTCTACATATGTGGTATCGCCGTAATCGTACCGACCCATAGAATAAAGGTAACATGTTATTTACACCGCACAATGAACGGCGGCAATTTAAAAACGCATCGAACAATGGCGGAATTTCAGGTTTTTTTTATAATCCCCCCAAAAAAAGTTAATAAAAGTTACTAAAAAAATTATATGTACCCTAAAATGGTGCTATTAAAAAGTACAACTAATCCTGCAAAAAACAAGTCCTCATACAGCTATGTAGATGAAAAAATAAAGTTATAGCTCTTTGAATGCGACTATAGAAAAACTAATAAAATAGCTTGGTCATTAGGGCCTAAAATGGGCTGGTCACTAAGGGGTTAACATCTAATAGAAATGATTGTGAATCACATAACTAAAGCAAATCACAAGGTAAGTTGCTTGTTATGTGAATTATTTTGCAGCTTTTTCATTCATGATGATTTTATTGCAGGCCATAGAAAAAGAATTAATATTATTGCCGCCTTCTCACTACATTATATACAAAATTTGAAGAATTTAAAGAACTGGTTATTGAATCGAAGGTATTGCTCTGCATTCTTTCTCTCTAAAATCCGCAGGGTGGAAACGCTGGTTACATTTATTGATATGAGTGCTTCAAGTTAAGATGGTGGTGACCAGAAAAAATAATAATTCTGTTCTCGCTGGATTCCAACTTGCGCCTGTTACTGGTCAACACGTTCATCATATTCGCCACTGACTAGCAGACTGTTCATAGATCAGATCTTCAGTCTGTGACCACTTTAACATACACACCTTTAGTCAGATTAGTCATTGATATTTTATTATAGTTAGTACAGCAGCACATTTATTTATTTCTTTTTTTACTAAAATGAGACCACTAAAATCCCAATTTCCCTTGCATCCCCCCCCCCCCTGTATTATTTTATATTACAACCAAACAATATAATTTAGGAGAGTGCCAAAAATGTTCTTCCCTTGCTCTAAAGAAATGTCTGTAGGAGAGACATGGCATTGCTTTACAGGGGAATCCCAGTCTGGTTTTATGACATAAGACACATTTTTGGAGTAGTATAACGAGTTTACAAATTAGATTAATTGATTCATATTCTTATCAGGATTGATTTAGATGACTGCGACAAAAGACAAACATTTGTAGTTTCTTGCTTCCCTTCATCGTCTCAAATTTTTAGATGCCATCTAATTGGGACTTTTCAGATTTGTACTGCATTGTAGTCAGCAATGTATTAGCTTTTGACTGCAAAAAAAATGTTTTTCCACTTATAACTTGATTTTCATTGTAGTGATTTTAGAGATGGCTCTTTTTTTTAAAATAATAAATAAGTCAACTTCACAATAGACTAATTCTCCTAATGAAATTTTACTAACTTGTAAAATTGTAGTCGCTACTCCCCTCCCCATCTTGACTCTGGCCATTCTAGGTGCTGTGTTCATGCACAGCATGCTTCGACTGTAGGGTTTGCGTCGTGTTATTTTGGCAACGCAGTGATCCCTGTCTTTAGCCCAGACAAGTCTCCCTGTTTCCTCCACTTGATCTTTATTGCTTTACGTTGCGATGGCAACATGACACTTCATTATGACTCAGGCAGCCTTCTCCTCTTATACTTGGTTGTCTTTGGTCATTTGTCCAGCCTCTAGTTGTTGTTATGACATCATCTATCCGCTATCCAGAATTCTTGTCTAGTTCCTGGCATGTCATCACCCTTGCTTTGTCATTTAGTTTACTTAGTGCTCCGGGAAGGAAATCTTGCTCTGGTTTTCTTTTCACTAAACATCTACCCCTTGGCACTTTATCCTTTGATTCCTTGGTCTACCTCAGATATTGTTTAACTCCAATTGGAGGCTACTCTGAGGACCGCAATCTTTGGATTCTCTTGAAATACCCCAAAGGGAGATAAGTTTGATAAATAGGAAATCCCTTAGGCTCTGCATCTGAATTAAGCCAGTGGCAATCCAGTCATGGTAGAGAGGGTTCACGTTTATCACCTCATTTAGCCCGGGTTAATGATGGTAGTCCTCTGTTGTTGTTTTTTTTTGAGGATATTGGTTCTTTAACTGGTTGCACACGCCTACATGTCCAAGTGCATATACAGATGTATCCAATAGGTCTAAGCAGGGTTACCTACTATGTGTAACTTGTGTCTACTTGCGACTATTCTGACATATGTAGCTTGAGGATAGAACTCTGAAAGTCATACCCTCTCACCAAAAAAGAAAAAAAAATCCTAAAAATGTCTAATCTCTTGATATAAAGATGGAGAAATGTTATGCAGCATTTTAAAGAGAGGTCTGAGAAGTAAAAAGAAAAAAAAATAAGGCCGCATTTTACTAGCGTATTGAACCTGTATTTAACTATCCATATTCTGGATGTAACAAATGGACCCTCCATGGTTCTATTGAACTAAGTTTGCAGCAGTATATGATTTTCTGGTAAATGAATGACTCTTTAACAAACTTCTTCACAAAGTAAGAAAATGTTCCCGTCTTGAGGAACCCTATAACTAATCCTCCCATTTCAGGTAGAATTTACAAGCCGATAACGCTTACAGATGTTAATATGTCATATACTTCACTAACCTTTTGTAGCCCATTGTTTTGTTGTAGACCCGGCAGCTGCACAGCAGTAGTGTCTAAAACATCAAACTCATCTCAAGCCGCCAAAACTGTATTTGCTGCGAGGATTCCTTGATTCTTGGCACTTAATAGTTTTCCTGTTTTAAGGAACCGTTTGTGTGAATATAAATTCCTAGAGAGAAAGCAGACGGTCTGAACATGTGCATACACTGCAGCAATGTGGGGAATTTATTAAAACTGGTGTTTTATACGCAAGTCTTAATAAAAAGAGCACTGGAGTAAAATGCACCTTATTTATTGGGAGAGCACAGACCTCAAAATAAATTAGTCGCATCTCTGACTATCCGTGCGCCAGAATTTGAAATCTAGCTATGAGCTGGCATTGGTTTCCACTATAACTTACACCAGTTACTAGCGTAAATTATAGTAACTTTCTCGGTCCACAGGTGTCCCCTCCCGCTAAGCCTCGCCCCCTAAAAGGGCTGGAGTCAGCGTGAAAATGCAAAAGTCGCCGTTTTTGGTGCAAATTGTGACTTTTCTACGCTAGTAAACTGGTGTAGAGGGCTTTGTAAATTTTCCCCAAAATGTTAAGTTTGTGGAAGATTTGAAACTGTACGATGTAACATTTTGCAAGCCAGATGTCCGGCAGTGGTTGCCTACAGAAGGAGACCGAACAGAGAGGTGGCTACGCATGTGCACGTCTCACTCCATTGTAGTCTATGGGAGTTAAAGAAATAGCTGAGCGTGCATGTTTGGCCATCTCTACATTTGGGCTCCTGTATGCTCATGTATGTTTTTTGGAGTATGGGACAACCGCCCCCCATCCTCTCGGGGAGGCGACCGCCGCTGCATCATCCAGGTGGAGAATGAATGGACTGTTGACAGCGCATGTGCACAGCTCTATTCATTCCTTATTCATTCCTAAGGGAGTTAAGGAAACAGCTGAGCCCGCTTCCAGAGACCCTAATCTATCAGACATTTATTCCATATTCTGTGGATATGCCAGAAATGTTTTGTTTTTTTTGAGGGGGGGGGGGGATACGTCTTTAAATGTGCATCTCATGATTTAGGAAATTATACCTTCTGGCTTACTTGTTATACATCATAATTTGATTTATTGTATGATATACTGTATGAGAGCTGCATAAAAAATATTTTGACTGTACAGTTTCAATACCCTAATTTACAAATGTACCCTGCATATATACCAGTCTCACACTGGTCAAAGGTCAGGTCTCGTACCATATTTTGTTTTTCCTTAGCAGAGCGTGAGGCCTATTTAAATAAGGATTGTTAAGTAATGACATTACACGGCAAAATACTTTCAAGCTTTAATATCTGAAGCGATCGTCACTGACCAATTCCATATTCCAGTTGTAAATAGCAGAATGGGTCTTTTCAGTGGCTCTGCTTCCTATCCTAAATCTACTAACTGACCCAACGTCTTCTCACTGTGAAGTCCTCACTGAATGGCTCTTATTAAAGCTGTAGGTTACGTTAAGTATGCCCCACTCTGTAGCTGCAGTTGTTAAGATTTTTTTGTTGAAAAGTGATTTACGTGGAAAATGACATCTGCCAATGCCTTTGCCATTCAGCATAGCGACATTATGCTAATCGAACACTGTGCTCTGACGTCAATGCCGTGCATACTTCTATAAAGATTTCATTGTGTTTTGGGATCCCTTGTCCATTCAGTCAAGATATTAGTAACTTTGCATTTCTGGGATTAAAGTCTCTATAATGATTCTTTATATTGCAACTTCATTGTGTCATTTAAACAAGTTCCAGTCCCCTTGAACATAAAAAATACATAATAACTTGTAGTAAGTTCAATATTTTACAAATGCCACAACTATTATAATTCTAATAATTATAACACTCTTTACATACTGTATATGCTTTTTAGGCTGGATTAACATATATCAGTTGTGTCCGGCCAGTTATTTTGTGCCTGAGCCTAACACAATTGATGTCATATTTGTGCACTTTGTCCTCTAGTCTGGCGCAGGGGGATGACTAGCATCACGATTGACGCATTGCAGTGCAAAAAAAACAACAATCGGAAAGCAGCAATGGCATACACAAAAAAACAGGGTGCTCCATAGCAAAGATTAAAATGCTCCTGCCATTAGGTGCCAATTTTTCCCATCCATGATAGAAGAACCTCTAAGCCCTTTTCATGACCCAATTTCTTACTCCCTCTGGAGAGAGGACTCCTGCACAGGTTCTTTCCACCCCATAACAAAAGGTATAGGACCAACCAGAACTGGGGCCCTCTCTCAAAGGGCCCCATAGCAGTAGCATGGTCTGTCGCTGTGGTATGTGCACCCCTGGAAAGCAGGGAATCCGTTCTGGCATTAATTTCCCTCTGCCATTTCCATGCCAGGCCAGGGGGAAACAAAACCGGATCGCTAGACATATGTGAAGGGGTCCTTAGGAATTATCATCCCAAAGCAGAATCTTTTTTACTAAAGTGTTTAATGCAAGATGTACACTTAGGGCTTACACATCTTCACAGATAGCTATAGACATAAAAACAAATATTTATGTACAAACGACAAGCAAGATGGGGGTCAGGGCATCAGGAGGCCCTGTTCTAGAGATAGGTGTGGGTCCCAAGGGTGGGACCAGCATCTATCAAACATTTATGGTATATCCCGAGGATATACCATAAATGTCAAATATAGGAAAACCCCCTTAAAATGGTTGTCTGCTTTAGAAAACACATTTTCAAATAACCTATTAGAGGAATTAGGAGTTAATAGAGTGTTTCTGGGGGGTTGCTGACATCGTTACACTCCTTTAAGCTATCTATAGACCATTTTCTTCTGGAAGTCCATGGACCTCTGACATCACAGATTTCTTCTGAGAAGGTCTAATTGGTGATCCTTTTCCATGTATTTCCTTTTAACCATTTCACGGCCAAGGGAGTATGCAATACGTCATGATTTCAAACTGTTGCCACGACTAGTATATAAGGGCTAGAGGCCAGAATCTTTGCTTTCAATGATACCAGGATCAAAGCTCTAGATGCAATATTTGGGGAGCAGCACTCAAAGTTGAGAAGCGGGATAAAAAGGGGTTACATGTGGTTCTGTGTAATGGAGGGGTGGGGGGTTGAGGAGCTGCAAGCGTGAGCAGAAAGAAAAATCTAATCCTATTGTTGTCATCTCTGCCCCTGTACAGCCTCCAATGACCCCAGGGAGGTGATACAGGAACTTTTATTCATTCTTGTAACGTCCACGGCCCGTCTTGCCCACTCACCCCTCGGCGGCCGCGACTGCTGACTCCCCAGTGCCTGGCCGGCATCTCCTTCCTAGGAGGCGCCAGTACTCCATTCCACTCCACTCTGCGGTCTCCCGTAGGGTGTGCGCAAAAAGTTCCCGGCCTTAATGGGCCAGCGCGTGGACATGAAAAATAATGCAAATCAGCGCTAATCACCCTGGACTATAAAAGGGGCTCTGCCCTTTCACTCCTTGCCTGAGCGTTGTTGTGTATTCCCATGTTAGTCTTGCAAATAGTCCCTTAGTCGTATCCTGTTCCCAGTGTTCCCGTGCCCTGTATCCTGTGCTGTGTTTGTTCCTGTGCCCTTTCTAGTGTTCGAGTCGTGTTGTGCCATCTGCTACGCCTGCTGTCATCTGCCACGTTTGGCGTCTGTCATGTCCATGGCCACGGGCCGACAGGCTCACTCACCTCCTCACGGCCGCAGCCATGAGTCAGCGAGCGCTGGCCCCAGTCTCCTCTTCAGGAGACGCCAGCGCTCACTTCCGTTTACCTTGGCTGGGCCCCGTAGGGTGCACGCGCACGCTCGTGCCCGCTCTTAAAGGGCCAGCGTGTGCACCTGAGTTAATGTCAAAATTAGCCCATGAGTACCCTGCACTATAAGGGCCCAGCCCCTTCCTCCCATGCCTGAGCGTTGTCATCATACCCAAAGTTTGTCTACGCAAATGGTCTCCTAGTTTTTCCCAGTTCCCAGTGTTCCCCGTTCCTGTATCCTGTATCCCGTGCTATCCTGGTCAAGTGCCGTGCTGAGCTGTAGTCGCGTTGTGCTGTATACCATGTCACGTTAGGCCTGCAGCCTATAAGGTGCTGGGAAAAATAGAAAAATATCTGCGCAAGCCAGCGTGATGAAGTCTCTGTTTTACACTGGCCTGTGCAAGAGTCCCGCCTGGAGGCTGTGAAGCGTTCCGTCCATCGCAGGAATGGAACTAGGTTAATACAATTTTTTTCCATTTTTTGGGGCTGCGTGACACTATCTTCTAGGGGGGTATGTATGGCACTATATACAAGGGGAGGGCTGTGTGGCACTATCTACAGGGGGCTGTGTGGGGCGCTATCTACAGGAGGCTGTGTGTGGCACTATATACAGGGGGAACAAAGGGGGCACGGTTACTGATGGGGCACTTTTATTGTATCGAGCACTGAGGAATCATTATTACCATCTGGGGCACTGTGGATTACGAGTTTGTTTAGAGGATGGGGTATAGGTGTGAAGGGTGCTTGAAAAGCAAGAAACCAACATGTCTAACAGTCAAATTCTGCAGAGACGAGTCGTGGCTGGAATAAGTCGTCACAGTTGCCTGGGCCGGATGGAGAAAAAAAGGGAAAGTGAACAACTCTAATCAGAGAAAACATCACCTGTGAGTCACTAGATATAAATGTGTTTTAATTCCTTATATCGTCTGTGTATAAGTGGCATCTACCACTATATGGTCACTGGTAATATTGGTCTTTGTATGGTGTTTTTTTATTCAGTAACAGTATGGGGCTATTAGTCAGTCACTATGTGGTTATGGTGTGGCGGTATTATTTAGACCTCATAATGTGTTATTATTGCTAATATTGGTCTTATAGTGAGTTGTGTTCAGTAACAGTATGCAGGTAATATTTAATCTGGTATAGTGGTATGATTAAAGATATATATATACAGTGAAGGAAATAAGTATTTGATCCCTTGCTGATTTTGTAAGTTTAACCTAAAAGCACAAAAAGCAAGGGGACAAGACTCCCCAATAGATGATATAGCACAAATGACAGCCACGTATAGTAAAAGAGTATAATTTTATTAGTAAACAATACACGGCATCACATAGAATATAGTAAAAATACAAATGGTCACACGGAAAGCAGCAGCAACAGGTATATAAATACATATACCAAGAGGTTAACAGACCTAACCCATCTCAACATGTAACGTCCTGTATATGATAAACCCCATTCAATAAATGATAAAAAATAATGTATGTATAGACTAGGAACTACCAGACAAAATAACTAGACCAGCTGCATAATGCATAATGTATATAGAGCAATAATAAAAGATATGCAATGAAGCCTATATAAGTGAATGGACACAATGCCAGCAAGAGCAGAAAAGTCTAGTGATGAAGATGTCTAAGCATACCTAGAGACATGGTGGGGAGAAAGGACGTTCTGAGATGTGGCACAAGGAAAAAACGCCTCGAAGCGCGTTTCGCCAACGACCGGCTTCGTCAGGAGGCTGACGATATTAAAAATAGGGGGGGTATATATACATATAGAAACTAGCAGCAATGATAATACACACCTGTGCAAGATGTGCTGGTCGACGCTCAAACTGCATGTTACAATGGCCGCCAACCCGGAAGCGCCAGAATGTCTGCCAGGTGATGACGTGTATCGTCAAATGACGGCACCACGTATCACCATGGGGATACAGACAAACAAAGAGGCACTCCGGAATGGGGACACCATAGAGCATGCGTGAGAAAGCGTACATGCACACAGTGCACAGGGTGAATGAAAAAGAGTGTGTACGGCAACAGGGAAATGAATATAATAACTAACTAATGATGTAATTCATCTGAAAAACAACCATATATAGTTTCGCTTAAATTGGGAATAATACATACTAGATTTATATATAACAAACGGAATAAATAATATGCATAGAATATCCTAATCGTAAAATACACACATATATACACTGTCCATGAAAATACATATGTGAACAATACATAGTGAAACAGTGATAAAAATATGATGAATATATAAATATAGTGTGAAGATAATATAAATATATATACATATTGAAAATATATATATGTAATAAAAATAATAATAAGATATTGTACAAATCCAAAACAGTACATAAATATAAGTGAAAGTGAAAGAGTAAAATTGAAAAATATATAAACGTGCCCGAAACATGCATACAATATATGTACATACACATATAAATAAATACATATATATACACAAAGTGAAAAAGTGCAAAGGTAAAAAAAAATATATATAATAGAAATACAAAAATATAGATATATCAAGTACACATGGACAAGTGTATATAAATAGAAATATAGACATTCATACAAACTAAATAATTATGCTAATATACAATGCATGATGAAAAAATGTATATATATAATACGATAAAAAACACAAATTAATATCAATTAATGTATAATGAATATTTCCATAATAATAATATCTAATAATATAAAAAATAAATAAATAATAAAAGTGAATACAAATAAAAAATGAAAAAGAAATAAACATAATAATCAAAACAAATATAAAGAAAAATGAACAAATATAGATAAAATAAAACGTTTGTATGTATATATAGTATGTTGATTGTAGATCTTTAGATGAATAGTTGCCTCCTAAAAAGGGGGTGTCAGCCCGAGCGTTGACATAAGAATACACATAGCCAGCAAAAACTAGAATATAACAAAAAAACATGAGAATTAGAATACATATAGACATAAACCCCCCAAAACAAGAGAAGAAAATAAAAAAGATTAAAATTCACGCAGGTAAGTAACAGTTACAAAAAGGGTTTGAAGCTCGTGGCCTCATTCAGGCCAAAAGGTGTGGTGGTATTAAGAAGCGTGATCCACTTCATTTCTTTTTTCAAAAGGGCTTTATGGATATCACCACCCCTACATCCCAGCTTAACCCTATCAATACCTCGAACCTTCAAACCCCTAGGGTCACACGAGTGATAATCACGAAAGTGACGAGGGATGGGTTGTAGTAGATCAAAATCATGCTCGAGTACTCGTATCTTCAAAGGTCTACTCGTCATTTCAATGTAGATCAAATCACATGGACATGTGGCAAAATATATGACAGCTTCTGTTTTGCAAGTGATGTTAAAGACAATTTTGTAGTCTCTATCTTTTTGAGAGTTAAAGAGAATGAGCGCAGGATATATTTGCATGCAGCACAATTGCCACAATTGAATGAACCCCATGGGGGACCACGTGTCCCAAAAGGGTTAGTTAGTGTCTTGGAGATGTAATGACTGGAGGTAAGAAGGTCCCGTAAATTTTTAGATCTCCTCCACGTAATGGAAGGATTTTTAGGCAAACAAATGGACAAATCTCGATCTGTAAGAAGTACATTCCAATGCTTTTGTACAATCTTACGGATTTCAACCCATTGAGAATTAAAGGTAGTAATAAACCTAACATTCTGATCTATATTTGATTTATGTTTAGGCTTACTTACCAAAAGTGACTCTCTTGACGATTGTTTTGCTCTCAGATACCCACGTCTAATAACTTTGTGATTGTACCCACGGTCACGAAATCGTGCTGACATATCAGATGCTTGATGTTCAAAACTGCTCAAGTTAGAGCAAATACGTCGAACTCTTAAAAACTGACCCGTCGGTATAGCCTTCTTAACTTGTGGGTAGTGGAAGGAGGTGGCATGAAGAAGGGCGTTTGTCGAAGTCGCTTTTCTAAAAATGTCAGTGGAAACAACATTATTACAATCCCTAGAAATCAGAACATCAAGGAATTCGATACATGACTTGCTTAGTTTCCATGTCAATTTAATGTTCAAATCATTGACATTCAGGGCAGATAAAAAAGTCTCTAAACCTTGCAGAGAACCCTGCCAAATAAACAAAATGTCGTCTAAATCTAGACCATAGGAGAACGGCATCATGACCAGGGGTATTTAGGACAACTTCCCTCTCCCACAGCCCCAGGAACAAGTTAGCATATGAGGGAGCACAGGTCGCCCCCATAGCCGTGCCCTGGAGCTGTAGGAAAAGACGGTCCTTAAATGTAAAAAAGTTGTGAGTAAGTGAAAATTCAAGCAAAATTAACACCAAATCAATCAAACCAGAGTCATAATTGGTCATACTTAAAAAGTATTTAGATGCTCGCACTCCATGGTCATGCCGTATAGACGTATAAAGGGATTCCACGTCACAGGTGACCAGGAACATATTATCCTCCAAATAAAGGCCATCCAATCGTCTCAGAACATCAGTGGTATCCTTAACAAATGATGGCAAAGTCTCAACACACTTCTGAAGGAAGAAGTCAACAAATCTACAGATATTCTCACAGAGACCACCAATGCCCGAGACGATGGGACGGCCTGGGGGATTAGTGGAATTTTTATGGACTTTGGGTAGCAAATAAAAGGTTGGTGTAATTGGAAAATCTACTACAAGTCCCTCTCTCAATTTAGCACTGATCACTTGCTCTTCCACAGCCCTTTGCAAAATACCATCCAATTCTCTTTTGTAGGAGACAGTGGGATCACAGGGTAAACGGCGATAGCAATGAACCATATTTAGTTGTCGAAAAGCCTCACTATCATACATCTGTGCCGGCCAAATCACAACATTACCCCCCTTATCCGCAGGTTTAATAACAATCTCCTTGAGATCACGTAGTTGTTTAATGGCCTGTCTTTGATTGAAGTTGAGATTATAGATCAGACAAGTGTCATTGATAGATTCCAAATCTCTTTTAACTAATTTGAAGAATATATCAACTGGTGGGCACATAGAAAAGGGGGGAAAATGCTGTGACCGCCGACACAAATGCATGGGTAATTTAGGGTCACTAACAGCATCCTGTTCATCAAGGAGGGATATCAAAGCATCCATAGGCTGTCTTTCAGCAAGTGAATCACCCAAATAGGCGCAATCGCGTCTACTGAAATGTTTTTTGAAAAGAAGTTTACGTGAAAAAAGTGCAAGATCTTTAAAGGCAGTAAAAAGATCAAATTTACCCGTAGGTGAGAATGATAAACCCTTTTGTAAAACCTCAGACTGGGAAGACGTAAGAGTATGGGAGGATAAATCGATTACCTTTAAAATCTCCTGTTTTTCTTGTCCCTGTTGAAGTTTCCTCCCGTTTTTCGTTTTACCGAGGGTGTTCTCAAGTTGTAGATACGGTCGCCATCTGAGGGGACCCGGGGTCTGTCTAAAAAACTGCATTCCTCCTCAGATGCTAGTGATGTAATTGATGATGAACGTGAAAAAGACCGAGATCTCTGTCTATGGTTTTTCCAACGATATACTTTGTTGGATTGAAAATCGCCCAAATCACGTTGAAACTTCTTAATCTTAATATCCTGTATATTTTTTTCCCATTTGGTAAGGTCTTCTTCTAGTGATTTATCAAAAGTCACGAGATCGTCTTTAGAAAGGGCTAGTTGGATTTTATCTTTGAGGAGATCTATCTCTTTCTCTAGTGATTCTAATTTTTTACGGTCTACTCCAATAAGTAGCTCTAATAAGGTACGGGAGCACTTAGTGAGAGTATTCTTCCACTTAGAGATAAAACTAAGGTCTTCCCCTTCAAGAGTTGGGAAAACCTGTATACGCAGGCCTCTTGGCAGAATATTTTTCTGCAAATAATTTTCAAGTGCCACCTTATTCCACCACACCTTAGTACGTTTTTCGAGCAATACTCGAATATTGAGCTTCAAACCCTTTATGTCACCACTCTCTGAAACCCCTGCTGTGCGCTCTCCAAATATGGATCCAAGACGTGTAGTCCAATCCTTATCACGTTTTCTAAAGTCCATGTATCCAGAGGCAATATCTGTAAACACAGACAAACAAATTATAGTAAACCTACAAAAGAGCCTCAAAATTTACTTACATCTGAAAACCATGACTTTGGACCACTGAGCAACAGTGTTGATCCACTGTGTTATATCAAGTCCAGAGTCAGCGCAGCCGTCTACCAGGACATTTTAGAGCACTTCATGCTTCCCTCTACTGACAAGCTTTATGGAAATGCTGATTTCATTTTCTATTTGAAAACAATGTTATAAGTCCCCCTATGGGACTTGAATCAGCGATGGTTAGATCGCTTGCATGATATACTGCAATACTAATGCATTGCAGTATATCGCTATACTGACCGTCTCCTATGAAGCCCTGCCTTAGGCAGGGCTTCATAGGAGTACAAAGATGGCAGACCTGGGGGCCTTCATTAGGCCCCCAGGCTGCCATGCCAACCATCGGCACCCTGCGATTGCATTGCGGGGGGGGGGGGGGTCAATGGCACATCAGATGGGGCCCCCTCTTTCTAACCACTTAAATGCCGCATTCTCTATTGACCGCGGCACCTAAGGGGTTAAACAGGCGGAATCAAAGTGATATTTAAGTCCGTCCTTTGCAGTGAGGTGTCGGCTGTAGCATACAGTAGACACGCTCCATACAACCCCTTAAAACTTGTCATGTACAGTTACGTTATAATGCGTTGAGGGGTGATGCAATATTATGAGAAAGGGTGGTCCTAAAGTGAGTCTGATTACTTGTCTCTGCACCATGTTATTATGTAAACCTCGTGATAATCATACTGTAGTATTTCTAATATAATTTTCCATAATATTTTATTCGGGGACATGTGCCATGTTTTGCTGTAGTACTGGTTTCTACAGATACACAGCTTAAATACAGCCTGCTATATGGGATTTTCAGGCACTTCGTTCCTCTACTCATGTCTGCACTAATGCTCAGGGCACACTGGCACTGAGCTGAGGGAAGAGAAGAGGCAAAGATGCTTGGCAGCTTTTCAAGGCAGTTTCTTAGGCTCTATTCGAGACACAGAAGGCTAATGTAGCTGTACTGAAGTTTCTGCAAAGCGGGGGGCCGGGAGCACTGCTGCGCAGGGACAAACAGTGGAGGGGCTGCATCAATAAACTAGCACTGTGGCCCATTTATTCTCAGGATCAGTGGGGGTCTCAGCAATCAGACCCCCGCCGATTGGAAATTGATGACATATCTTAGTGATATGCCATACTTTATGAGATGGGAAAACCCCTTTAAAAAAAAATATAACGTTTTCTGCAAATAAAGGGAATACACTTGGTATCCATTGACAGACATGCAATGCAGCATGCTGATCAGCGCTGGTTTGCTACATTTACATGGAGCAATGATCACAAGTATGGTGGCAAACGATCATTAATACAATGTCTCGCCCCCATACACTTTTCATCTTGTTGGCAGCCCATCCCCTGTTTACACGGGGAATTGTGCTGCACACAGCAACTATTTTTTTGGTCGCATTAAAGGGGCAGTCAGCTGACAAACAAGCGTTTGCTTGCTCATCGGCTGATGGCTGCCCTGTTTACACAGGGCAGTGATTGGAAAAGAGCTTTTATAAGATCGGATACGAGCTCGTTGTCCATCATATTCCCATCTAAAAAGGGCAGCAAGCAAAATAGTCACTTATTGGCAGTACGTCTCCTTGTGTAAACGGGATGTGCTGCCGATAAAATGAAAAATGTATGGCCCTATATACAGATGTTTATGTCGGACGGAAGTGTGGATAGAACCTTATTGTCATAGTAATCAAGTTTTATGAAGAAAAAGGGTTTTGGGTGAAGAACTACTTTAAAGGCTTTTTTTTCTTTTTATTAATTCTATGTTTTATGTGATTACAGACGTTTTTTGAATTGACTTTTATAAGAAAAAATCATTGACACTCATGACATGTCCTATATTTGCCTGTGTTTCGCGCAGACGCACCCATTGAAGTCAATGGGTGCGTGCAAATCGCGCTCAGCACACAGAAGCACTTCCGGGTGCTGTGCGTGATGCGCGCTGCAGTAGTAAAAACTATGAATGAAAACAGAAAATCACCACGTGCTTTTCTGTTTGTAAACATAAAACCAGAGTGTCATCATGATGCCGGCTACGCGAAAATCACGCAGCCGCGCACCATATGCTGATGACACACGGACCTTTTGCACGCGCAAAACGCAGCGTTTTTTGCGCGCGCAAAATGGACACGTCCGTGTGAATAAGGCCTAAGTTAGGTGTTAGGCCTTATTCCTACAAACGTGTTATACATCTGTGTGACGGCCGTTAAAACAACGGCCGTCATACAGACTTATGTAATTCAATGGGCCCGTTCACACGGCCGTTGTTTCAACGAACCGTGTGAAGGGTCAGTGAGAAAATAGGACATTTTGTTTTAGCTCCACGCATACCACCATAGACTCTAGGCTATAAGGGATGCGTGATAACGCATCCCGCAGGGAAAAGCACGGATGCACCTCGGACGTGAAAAAAACGGCCATTTTTAAAGTTCGAGATGCGCAACGCTCGTGTGAATCTAGCCTTAGAGACACACAGGACCCTCCCTTAGCCGAGCCATCGGTTCACTTCACTGACGGATTCCAGCGATGCAGCTTCTATGTATAGAGGACACATAGAAGCTGTATCGGAAAAAAAGAAAACAAAACTTTTTTTTAAAAACTTTTGTATTAACATAAAACATAGATTTAACCAATTAAAAAAAAATGATCTACAAAGGTGTATATAGCCTACAAATACGGTTACAGCCTGGTAGCTGTAGGCCTATGAATACTAGATAACTGGCAAGAAGTGTGAACAAACTATGACTTGGAATTTTCAGGATTATTTAGCAGATATGGCATATCATATAAGCATGTCAAGTGTCAGAGATTAATGTGGGATTAACGTTAATCATTTTGACAAGAGTCTGTAGACATCTGAGCCATGAGATTTTGCCTATTATTTTGTGGTTGCCCAAAATAAAATTCAACACAAACTTAGGTTTCCTGAATTGCCTCTATAAAAGCAGAAATGTCAATGTTTGTTTTTTAAAAGCAAATCAATTTTATTTAACAAGCACCGACGTAGGCGTGCAAATTAGGAAGTTGTGTTACACAGGCCCCCCTTGTACTATCACATTTCGATGGCTTTTTGCACACAATGTGCTTTCTATGTGTCCAAGGGTAAATGTTTGCAGTAATAACCACATCTTGTTGTGGCTTGCAAATTCTTAACTTTTTTTTACCCCGAAAAAACACAAGACTCGTTGCAGAACCACATGTGTATTGTTCAAGTAGGTGAAATCATATGGACTGAAAGATTTCCTCCCCATGATATCATCTGCAAAAAATAATCCTAATTTGCCTTGGACGTACATGTATTTATACCTCACTTTCCATAATGGCATTGTGTTTAACAGCCTAATTACAGTTAATTTGGAGCTGGTATGAAGTCACAAGATCTCCAACCAGTTGTATGATTTTTTTCCCTCCTGAAAATAAAGAAAGTATATCATTACAGTTCCTTTTTCCTAATGCAAAAGTGAAGTTAATTGCTTTCATCCCTGCTATGCATTTTTGTGCAAAAAAAAAAAAAATGTTCTAATGAAAGTCGCTGAATGTGGCAGGTTTACTTTGTAGTGTTGTTTTATTATGGAAAGCTGTTCTGAAATGAATTCATCTCTGCAAGATCCCAATAATAACTTCAGCAATAAGTGAGCAATAAGTCTTTTGGCAATATCTGATTGGTAACCATTTAGTTATTTAGTAACATATTTAGCTGCCCCCATTTGCCACATACTATCAACAATTTCAGTTTTTTTCTCATTTTTATAGTCAAGAGCATAGAGCAATCTGCAATCACTTGGAATCAAGTCTGCTATTGAATCAGTTAATTTACGTGAAAATACAGATGTAGCAGAGCTGAGTTTATGACAGAAGAAAGACATCTTGATATCGCAATATGTTGTCTGCGGTTCTACTACAGGTAAACCTACTACATTACGTTAAAGTTAATTAGAGCTTATTTTGTTTTTATAATCTAAATAGGTTCAAAATTCTGTGCCGATTTACTTTTTAATGTATCTTTATAGCATGCAGAGCTCTGTTTGCGTTATACAGAGCTCCCAATCACCTATATAGACATAAAGTTAACCAATACCTAACCTTTTGGGTGACTCTTCAAAATAGGCTGTCATATGTGTGTACATGAAGAATAGCACCATTTCTGGCCATTTCATCCCTTGTAGTCTACATTCGTCAGCAGTTATTCCCTCTGCAGGCTATCTCTAATTCTCAGTTTTATCTGAGCTAGTGGGTGCAACCTAAGGCTGGATTCACACGACCATGTTACGTCCGTAATGGACGGAACGTATTTCGGCCGCTAATCCCGGACCGAACACAGTGCAGGGAGCCGGGCTTCTAGCATCATAGTTATGTACGATGCTAGGAGTCCCTGCCTCGCTGCAGGACAACTGTCCCGTACTGTAATCACGTTTTCAGTACGGGACAGTAGTTCCACGGAGAGGCAGGGACTCCTAGCGTCGTACATAACTATGATGCTAGGAGCCCGGCTCCCTGCAGTGTGTCCGGTCCGGGATTAGCGGCCGAAATACGTTCCGTCCATTACAGACGTCACATGGTCGTGTGAATCCAGCCTAACTGCTATCATGTCTCCCATACACAGCACAGATAGAGAAGAGAACATCATGCTCCTCTATCTCTGTCACATATATATAGAAGCTGCAGCAGCATGGAAGAAATTAGAATCTAGCACTCGGATGACAGATAAGGGTATGTTCACACGAGGTCATTACGTCCATAATTGACGGACGTATTTCGGCCGCAAGTCCCGGACCGAACGCAGTGCAGGGAGCCGGGCTCCTAGCATCATACTTATGTACGATGCTAGGAGTCCCTGCCTCTCTGCAGGACAACTGTCCCGTACTGTAATCATGTTTTCAGTACGGGACAGTTGTCCGGCAGCGAGGCAGGGACTCCTAGCATCGTACATAAGTATGATGCTACGAGCCCGGCTCCCTGTAGTGTGTTCGGTCCGGGACTTGCGGCCGAAATACGTCCGTCAATTACGGACGTAATGACCTCGTGTGAACATACCCTTACACTTACTAGAAGCTGCAGCAGCATCTGTGTCTCCATCTGCTTCCCTCTCTCCTCTCTCTCTCTCTCTCTCTCTCTCTCTCCTGCTGCTCCCTCTCCATAGACTTCTATAGGCTTCAGTAACCTGATGCCTCAGTGAGCTTATAGTCCATCTTGTTTTGAGGAAATGGAAATATTTGTCATTTCAGAGTGAGTGAACAAGTTAGAAGGAGGGAGGCTGATAAGTTAAGGCAGCGGCATTTTCTCTAATAAGATATATTTCAAAGTTTCTTATATTCGTCTATTCTATTGATTTATGCAAAGTTTGTTGAAACGTCAGTGACCATTTAATTATAACATTTTGTCTGCCTGCAGTCACCACTAGAGGGAACTTAGGAGCTTAATGCATACTGTTATACATTGAATTCAACTATAATGCAGTATGCAGCAAGCTCCCTCTGGTGGTGGCTGCAGGCTGCCAGCATATTATGTTTTAAATCTATATCAATGCTGGGGATTTGGAGCTCTGTATAAGAGAAACAAAGTTCCGGTCGCTATAAAGATATATTAAGAAATTAATCTGCACAGAATATTGGACCTTAAATGAAAATGTGTAAAGGTGGACACTCATTCTGCGATTTTGTTTACATAGCATGCTCATGGTCCATGTTACATTTACATATTTCTTGACACAAATGAGACTGGATCCCAGAAGACAGAAGTAAGGATTTCCAATTTACCACTTCTTGAGTCTATTTTTGCATATGGCTAGAAATATTCAGATGCAGCCCCAAAGAAGCCCAAGTACTAGGTTAAAATTTGGGGGAACATTTTTTGTTTTTGTTTCTGTAAGCATCTGAACTTTTCTCTTTTTATAAAAAAAAATCCTCTGCACAGAACCAGGTGCAGAAGGATTGCAAAATAAACTAAATCTGAAGAATAGAAGTGTTCCATGACCCACACCGAGTGAAGCAGTGCTGATGATCACTTTTGTGTTTTTAAAGATGGCCATAGTTAGAGATTATTTAACCTCAGAACATTACTTATGTATTTATGTTCCATTTCCTATCCATATTTTTTTGGGGTTGACTCTAATCCAGTTTTGGCAGAAAAATAAGGACAGGAACACAGAACATAAATATGGCCATGTGAATGAGCAAGCAGTTATTTTAATGCAGCATTTCATTTTGCCAGATATTAATAGCAAAGCCCGCCCCAGGTTTATATGGGCCCTTGGGTGACAGAACCACTCCACCCTCGGCTTGACAAGCGTAGATCACATTTAGGCCGGATTTACACGCGCCGTTTTGCGCGCGCAAAAGGTACTTAACAGCTCCGTGTGTCAGCAGCGTATGATGCGTGGCTGCGTGATTTTCGCGCAGCCGCCATCATTATGACACTCTGTTTGTATGATTGTAAACAGAAAAGCACGTGGTGCTTTTCTGTTTTCATTCATACTTTTTACTGCTGTTGCACGAATCACGCGCGTCACACGGAAGTGCTTCCGTGTGCTGCGCGTGATTTTCACGCACCCATTGACTTCAATGGGTGCGTGATGCGCAAACAACGCACAAATATCGGACATGTCGTGAGTTTTACGCAGCGGACACGCGCTGCGTGAAACTCACGGACAGTCTGCACGGCCCCATAGACTAACATAGGTCCGTGCGACGCGCGTGAAAATCACGCGCGTTGCACGGACGGATTACACGTTCGTCTAAATAAGCCCTTACCCAGACATCCATGGGCCTCCAAAACCCAGTGGACCCAGGCATCTTAGCATTGTTGCTTGGTTCTGACGCCAGCTCTGATCAAACTAAGTAGGAATGGAGCTCACCATGCTTAGATCAAGTTGGTCATAGACATTATTTTGGTAAACATGCAAACTGTTGTATGATAGCCACTTCTGTTAAATTCTGCCTTATTTTCGCTGTCATTCATTATAGGCCATTTTATTTTGTCACAGGCAGATTGTTGAAAAAAATTTAAATATTTGATCCTTCAGATCCATTACATTCAGGTTTGTTTTTTTTGTAACTTTAATTCTCTGTGAGTCCTGTAAGGGTATTTTCACACGGCCGTAAACACACGAAAAACGGCCGAAAAATCAGAAGCAGAACGCCTCCAAACATCTGCCCATTGATTTCAATGTGAAAAAGGCGTTCTGTTCCAACGGAGCATTTTTCGCAGAGTTTTTTTCCGATTAAAAAAACGGCTGTTAAAAAGAAGTGCAGGACACTTCTTGGGACGTTTTTTGAGCAGTTTTCCATAGACTCTAGTGAAAAAAAGCTGCAAAAACGGCCGTAAAAAACGCAGCGAAAATCGCAAGTGGCACAAAAAACGTCTGAAAATCAGGAGCTGTTTTCTCTTGAAAACCGCTCCGTAATTTCAGACGTTTTTGGTCACTGCGTGTGAACATACCCTAAGTCTGGGTTCACACAACCTATTTTCAGACGTATTGGAGGAGTTTTGTGCCTCGAATTACGTCTGAAAAAACGCCTCCAATACGTCGGCAACCATCTGCCCATTACTTTCAATGGGTCTTACGATGTACTGTGCCGACGACCTGTTATTTTACGCGTTGCTGTCAAAAGACGGCGCGTAAAATGACAGCCTCGTCAAAGAAGTGCAGGACACTTCTTGTGACGTAATTGGAGCCGTTTTTCTCCTGAAAACAGCTCCATAATTTCAGACGTAAATGCAGTTATCGTGTGCACATACCCTTAGACTTCATCCGTCTTGCTTACTTTTTCCTGGATCATGGGTGGGCTAAACCTGCAAGCTAATGTATAGAATAACCTGTGCTACAAAGATTCAATTCAATCAGATTCTGAAGATTCTTGGGGTAGCAGCGGGTCGCGACAATCCAGTCTGCTATGTATTTGTCTTAATAAACAGGAAATACAAAAAAGCAAGATGCCCGCACCTGACAGTGTAGTACAGGGGTCAGTAACCAGACGGCACGTGGGGCATAGTTTTCTGGCACACTTCCCTCTCCCGGTGTCCAGCACCGTTATTTGCTTGGCAGCGATTTATTATGCGCTTGGCAGTGCTGATCACCAGGAGAGAGAGCCGTGCTTCATTGTGTTTGTCGCTGCTGAACACTTGGCAAGCGCAAAATGCAGCACTGTTCTATCTCCTGGTGTTCACCAAGCACATAATGAAGAGCTGCTCTCTCGCAGTGATCAGCGTCGCCTTGAGTTCAGTAACCGCTCTCTAGGTAGAAAAAGTTAGCAAAAATTTGAAGCTCTCTCACTTATGTGCACCACCCAAGCTGATGTTCAGTATCAGCAACCTCACCTATGTGCACTCCACCCCTCATAGCTGGTGTTCAGAAGCCGCGTTCTCTCCTGTGTGACCCCCCCCCCCCCTCATGCTGGTGATCAGTAGTTGTTCTCTCTCCTGATATTCAGTAGCCATGGTCTCTCCTATATGCGCCCCCTTCCCTCAGCTGGTGTTCAGTAGCCTTGCATGCACCACAGATGGATCACCTTTGCAAAGAAAGAATTTTAACTAACTGACTAATTGTTTCATGTCACATACGTGGTAACAGTTTGTCTTATATGGCTTTCATGATTGCATGGCAAACTGAGTACTTCATCATTGATTTTTTATCGGCAAAAAGATACAAAAAGGTTGCCTACCCCTGGTGGAGTAATTATGCAATTAGCCAGATAGAGGGTTAAAATTGTAATCCCAGATGGGAAAAAGCTCATCAGATTTGCCATCTGATCTATTGGTAATGGAGACCTTCCAGCGGGCACCAAATAAAGATCCCAAATCCTCTGTGTTAGCTTTATAGTTTTTTTTTGTTTTTTTCTAATAACATAAAAGCTTATTCAAGAGACTAACCACAAGTTGTAATGGTTTCCTCAACAGATTTCTTCTGTCTTCACTGAGCTCCAGAATACGTCTCCTGTAAGACCAGCAAGCATCACTGTCACCCACAATCTCTCTATGCCAGGCAGCCTCTCCATGCCACTAGTTTACCTGCTCTTTACATTTCTTTCAATGCACCATTTCAAAGATAGCAGTACTAGAACGGTTTTGCCATGATTTTAAGAAAAACAGCATTTTTGCCGCAATTTTTTGAAATTCCTCGCAAACTCCCTTCTCACCCTGCAACAAAATCATAGGGTGCCAAGCAATTAGTATGGCAGCTGGAGGCCTAGTCAATGCTACCAGGTCTACCGTCTCTTCTGTTTAAGGGTATAGAACACACACAGCGTATTTAGGGCGGATACACTGCGTTAAGCTGCGCAGCACATACGCCCTGAACACTGCAGGGAATGCCGCCCAGATAATCGCACCACACTGTGGTGCGTTATTTCGCGTTTACATTCCCCTGCATAATTGATCGCACATACTAACGCCCTCCGCCCTCTGATGTCAGCTCCAGCCTCCCTGGGTGAGGTTGCAGGCACATGTGACGCTGCAGACTGTGATTGGCTTCAGCGGTCACATGGCCTGCAACGTCATCCAGGGAGCCCGGACTGGAGAAGAAGCGGGGATCTCTGGGTAAGTATAACTTTATTTAATTTTTTTCATACTTTGATTTTCACGGCGCATCGCTGTGATTCCGCTTCAAATATCCCAACACACACACTGCTTTGTTGAATTCAATGGGCAAACCCGCAACAGAAGAGTTGCGTATCCGCAGAATTAATTGACATGCTGTGGTTGAAGCAACCGCACCGCAGGTCAATTTATATGCGTTTTTTAGGCGGAAATTTACCGCAGTGTGGGGACGAGATTTGTTGAAATCTCACTCAAACTGCTGCTGCTGTAATACGCAGAGGATTTTCCGCAATTAATCCGTTGCGGAAAATCTGCAGTGTTTACGCTGTGTATGTTCCTACCCTAAAGAGTTGTCCAGAATTAGAAAACATGGCGGCTTTCTTCCAGAAACAGTGCCACGTGGCTTGTGTCTGGTATTGCAGCTCAGCTTAATTTAAGTGAATGGTGTTGGGCTGCAATACCACAAATAACCTGTAAACAGGTGTGGCGCTGTTTTTGGACGAAAGCAACCATGTTTTTCCAATTCTGCACAACCCCTTTATTAAGCCCTGTCTCTGGCAATAGTAGAGCACAGAAAAAGGTAATACACTGCTATACATAAGTATTTCAGTATATTGCATGATTAATCCATCAATCGCATAATAAAGTGCCCCAGGGGAACTAAGAATAATAATTAAAAACATGTTTAATAAAAATGTAAAAAATATAAAACAAATAAAATTTAGTAAAAAAAAAGCAAACCCTTTTAGCATTTTTGAAATTTAATAATGAGAACAATAAGTAGATTAACATAATTGGTATTGCCACGTTTGCAAAAGCCCAAACTATTAAAGTATTGTATTATTTAACCCGCAGAATGAACGCCGTAGGAAAAATAAAATTCACAATGTCATAACTGCTGTATTCTGGTAACCTCGCTTCCCCCAAAAAAATGTGGGGAAAAAAATTGGTATGTAGCCCCAAAATTGTGCCAATAAAACCTACAGCTCACACACAAAAAAAAAATGTCATGGATGTGTGCATAAGCCGTTAGATTGAAGTTAACATGTAGTTTTTACCGCACAGGGAGCGTCATAAAAACAAAACCCCAAAATTTATGGAGAAATTGCATTGTTTTTCAATTCCACCCCACAAAATAGCTTTTAAAACTTTTTCAGTACATTATATGGTACTTGAAATGGTACTATTAAAAAGTAGAACTGGTCCCGCAAAAAATAAGCCCTCGTATGGCTAAGTGGACGGAAAAATAAAAAAGTAATATTTCTTGGAAAGCGGGGAGGAAAAAGCAAAAATGTAAAAATTCTAATTGACTGTGTTCTCAATGGGTTAAACAGATTGGTTGATGTAGACAACCCTTTTCGATATGCATACTAGGGCATGTGGAAGTCATAGAGGGTGAACCCCCGCTCTGACCCCCACGTATTAGCCAAAGCGGAGAGCCGCTCTGATGGACCTGGCCTGCCCATGTATTACAGGGACGGACATTTAATTTTATAGTCGGCATGTGAAACTACATTGCATGGGCAGTGTATGGCTGACCGGAGCTTCCCAGGTTAACTGAAGATGGGCTCACAGTGATCATTGGATCGCTGGACTGGCTTCAATATAAACAGGGGTTATAGTGATGAGACACCATCTTTAATTTACTTTTTGTATTTGGAACAGCAGTTAGTGGAATGTTTGCATTTGTGTTACTTCCTCACAGAATGATTGTGCTCGGACCTTTAGGAGGGATCCACATGGGATTTCAATCATCCCTGTGGTTTTCGCTTTAACGCACACGACCGTTGTGCCACTCAGGCCATTTTTAACGGCATCCGAGAGCCACACGATAGTCTTCACGGACAACATTCACTTTAGCGGGTGAATCGGGTTCGTGAAAAATGATCCGAGTCTCCGATCCGAGGAAAGATAGGACATGTTCTATCTTTCCTCGGATCAATGACGGGACTCAGCCGGCGCACACGGTCGTGTGCATGAGGCGTAAAGGGTTAAATTTCAGGCAGGAAAATGGTGCTGGGCAGAGTTGGTATTTTGCCCAGCGATTGTCCGTCATTGGCCTTTATGTTTTAGTCCATGTGACATGGCAACATTAACCTTTGCTCGGTAACTGGCATAAGATTGGGAGAAGGGCAGAGGTCAGCTGACTTTTAGCGAAATAAAAGGGAGGAATATGCTGTGGTCTGGTCAGACCTTCAGATTTTCTGGAAAAGGAAGAAGGACGCTGCTCCCTCCCTCCCTCCCATTTTATTTAGGATATTTTAAATGTATTTTAATTTTAATGTAATTCTTTGTCACGGCTTTTATTGTAAGGGGGTAATGTCGCTCTGTGCTTTGAGCGGACAGCTTGTATTCTGTAGGCTTATATTTATGGCTAAGTCTTGTTTAATATTATTAAATGGTTATTTATGTTTTATTGAAAGTTTATTAAAAGATTATTTGGTAACCTTTAATAAAGGCTGTGGCCAAAATAATGTTTTACTCCACCAACCAGTCTGTTTCTATTGCCTTTTTTTTAAATTAGATTTAAGTATGATTTGTAATCCCATATTAGTTCTCGTATTTGTGCATTCTCGTGGTACAGTTAGTCACCTTTCCCTTACAAATAAAAACTATAACTTAAATTATCTAATGAGCGTTGAAAGTTTTTCACTCACTTTTACCTCAGAAATCTGTTATTGGTGGTACTGCGGACCCTTGATGGTTAGTGGGATTACAGTGTCACAATTTCCTTTTAGACTTTCCACAAGACTCACTCATTTTTAACTGAATCTTTATTTTAGTATAGAAAACATACTAAAAATATGTATCCTGCGAGTGGGCTTTGTTTTGTATGTTTTTTTTCCAGCGACCATTTGGTTCTAAAGTTTATTTTTCACATAGAGTGGAACACTGAGTCATAGCTTAATATATGCAGATGAATGTCCCTGCTTTGGAAACCCCCACAAGCTGCTTCTGTACACACATTTACTCACCGTGTGGAGAGTGTATAAAGAGGCACACATTATCTCTCTGTAGGATAGATAGATAGATAGATAGATAGATAGATAGATAGATAGATAGATAGATAGATAGATAGATAGATAGATAGATAGATAGATAGATAGATAGATAGATAGATAGATAGATAGATAGATAGACAGATTAGATAGAAAGACCAACAGCATGAGGTCAGGTTGTTTTATGGAAAACCAGCCACTATGTTGCCCAGAAAGTCACTAGTTGAGGCAGTGGCGGACACAGACTGCAAAAGGCCCCTGTGCAGATAATGTGCCAGGGCCCCCCCCCCCACCCCGCAAACTTCTCATGGCCGACGGTCCGCTTTCAGCTGCATCGCTGGGTCTCCTAAGTGACCCAACAATGCAGCACTAGCAGCCGGGGCGTCACTAAGGCTGGGTTCACACACACACTATTTACGGACGTAATTTGGGCGTTTTAGCATTGAATTACATCCGAAAATGCGGCTCAAAAGCGTCGGAAAACATCTGCCCATTCATTTGAATGGGTCTTACGATGTTCTGTGCCGATGGTCATTTTTTTTTACGCGCCGCTGTCGAAAGGCGGCGCGTAAAAAACTGCCTGTCACTTCTTCAGATGTAAATGGAGCCGTTTTCCATGGACTCCATGGAAAACCAGCTTCAATTACTTCCGTAGTGGACGCAGCAAAAGACGCCTGCACATGCCATTACGGCTGAAATTACGGTGCTGTTTTCTCCTGAAAACAGCACAGTAATTTCAGCCGTAACAGACGCTGCCGTGTGAACATACCCTCAGGGCTTAAAATGTCCGGGAAATAGCCCCAATACATATGTGTCCGCCCCAAAAAAAAGTGTGTGTATAGGAGACAGCATAGCATATCTATAGCACTACGACCCTATAAACTATGGATAGGATTAGATACAGTGGCTGAGCAGACAGTATCACACATGATAGGATTAGATACAGTGGCTCAGAAGGCAGTATCACACATGATAGGATTAGATACACAGCTCAGCAGACAGTATCACACATGATAGGATTAGATACAGTGGCCCAGCAGACAGTATCACACATGATAGGATTAGATACAGTGGCTCAGCAGACAGTACCACACATGATAGGATTAGATACAGTGGCTCAGCAGACAGTACCACACATGATAGGATTAGATACAGTGGCTCAGCAGACAGTATCACACATGATAGGATTAGATACAGTGGCTCAGCAGACAGTACCACACATTATAGGATTAGATACAGTGGCTCAGCAGACAGTATCACACATGATAGGATTAGATACAGTGGCTCAGCAGACAGTATCACACATGATCGGATTAGATATAGGGCCCAGCACAGTATCATACATGATTGGATTAGATACACAGCTCAGCAGACTGTATCACACATGATAGGATTAGATACAGGGCCCAGCTCGCTGACATTGCGGCTCCAGCGCTGGACCCAGGAAAGGTAAGAATAATAATTTTGCTTCTTTATGTGTTACTGATTATTTTTGTGTGTTTGTGTTTTTTTTACAGGTTCGGTTGTTGGACTTCGGATACGAGGACTTCAATGACGGCGTTTTTTTTATTCTCAATAAAATGGTTAATGAGGGTTGTGTTTTTATTTCAATAAAAAAAATTTCTATGTGCTTGTATCTTTTTAAACTTTATTATCACCGCCTTAGTAATGGCCGCTGGCTGATTGACAACCTCCATTACTAAGGCGAGGCTTAATGTTAGCCGGTGCAGAGTCTACACTAACCCCCATTATTACCCCGGTACCCACCGCCACCAGGGGTACTGGGAAGAGCCGGGTACAAACCAGTACCCGACCAGCTGTAGTGACGGGCAGGCACCGGGGTGGCCGCAGGCTGGTAGTATTAGGCTGGGGAAGGCCAAAAACAGTGGCCCTTCCCACCCTTGTAATGCTGCCTGCTGCTGCTGTGTTGTATCTGGCTGGTTATGAAAATTGGGGGGGACCCGACATCGTTCTTTCCAATTATTTTTTAAATGACGTGGCGTCCCCCCCATTTTCATAACCAGCCAGATACAATAAAGCAGCAGCAGCCTAGCATCACCAGGGTAGGAAGGGCCACTGTATCTGGCCTTTCCCCTCCTGATAATACCAGCCTGCGGCCACCCCAGTGGCCGACCATCACTACAGATGGTCAGGTACTGGATCGTACCCGGCTCTTCCCAGCACCCCTGGTGGCGGTGGGTACCGGGGTAATAAAGGGGGTTAGTGTTAGCCTCTGCACCGGCTAACACTAAGCCCTGCCTTAGCAATGGATGCTGTCAATCAGCCGGCGGCCATTACTAAGGCGGTAGTAATATAGTTTAAAAAAAACCACAAAGACATAGAAAAAATATTTTATTGAAATAAAAAAAAAAAACACAACCCTCATTAACCATTTTATTAATAAAAAAAAAAGCTGTCATCGAAGTAGTCCTGGAATCCGCCGTAGTCCAACGACCGAACCTGTAAGAAAACACACAAAAAATGATTAGTAACACATGTGTTAGGGTATGTGCACACACACTAATTACGTCCGGAATTGACGGACGTATTTCGGCCGCAAGTACCGGACCGAACACACTGCAGGGAGCCGGGCTCCTAGCATCATAGTTATGTACGACGCTAGGAGTCCCTGCCTCGCTGCCGGACAACTGTCCGGTACTGAAAACATGATTACAGTACAGGACAGTTGTCCCACAGCGAGGCAGGGACTCCTAGCGTCGTACATAAGTACGACGCTAGGAGCCCGGCTCCCTGCAGTGTGTTCGGTCCGGTACTTGCGGCCGAAATACATCCGTCACTTACGGACGTAATTAGTGTCTGTGCACATACCCTAAGGCTTAGATACAGGGCCCATGTGTGATACTGTCTGTGGGACCCTGTATCTAAGCCTACCACAAGGTAGGCTTAGATACAGGGTCCAGCAGACAGTAATCTTATACAGTATAAGATTACTGTGTGCTGGGGCCCTGTATCTAAACCTACAGTGTGGTAGGCTTAGATACAGGGCCCAGCAGACAGGATCACGCATGGGCCATGTATCTAAGCCTACCATGTGATTGGCTTAGATACAGGGCCCAGCAGACAGCATCACACAATCTGTGATCCTGTCTCATGGGCCCCCTAAGCCTGCTACATCGTAGGCTTAGGGGTTGTGCAGTCCCTAAACATTGATGGCCTATCCTCAGGATAGGCCATCAATAGCTGATGTGTCGCCCGGGACCCGCAAATCAGCTGTTTTGAAGGGGCCGCAGCACTCGTACGAGAGCTGCTTCCCCTTCATTTCACTACTCGCCCACACTGTGAATCGCCGAAACCGATTCACAGTGTGACCGGAATGAAGTGACAGGAATGAAGGGGAGCAGCTCTCGTACGAGTGCTGCGGCCCCTTCAAAACAGCTGATTGGCGGGTCCCAGGAGTCGGACCCCGCCAGTCAGGGCTATCTTACCTTCCTCTTCGGCCGCGGCGGGAGTTCTGTCGTCTCGATGCTGTGCGCGGCGCATAGCGCTGTGACGTCATGTGCTGCGCACAGCGCCTGACGTCAGGACCTCCGCTGCGATCCGGAACCAGGAAGGTAAGTAAAGTATGTTACTATAGTAACAGGGGCCCGCGGCCCGAGTTACTATAGTAACTTTTTATTGATGTGGTGCGGGGGGCCGTGGGCCCCCCTGGCTTCGGGGCCCGGTCGCAATTGCGACCGCTGCGACCCCTATAGCTACGCCAGTGGTCCACGGGCCTCTGTCTCAGTCCTCAGCATCGCGCAGCTGAGAACTGAGTCGGCCAGCAGAGGAACGGGCCCCCTTCCCACGCGGGGCCCTTGTGCAGCTGCACCGGCTGCACATGCGGTATGTCCGCCCCTGAGTTGAGGATTTGTGGGGGTGACCCTATGATTTCTGTTTGATTGATTTATTAATTTCATGAACACATGATAGGCTGAGATACAGGGTCCAAGCAGACAGTATCACACATGATAGGCTTAGATACAGGGTCCAAGCAGACAGTATCACACATGATAGGCTTAGATACAGGGTCCAAGCAGACAGTATCACACATGATAGGCTTAGATACAGGGTCCAAGCAGACAGTATCACACATGATAGGCTTAGATACAGGGCTCCAGAACAAAGTATTACACCTGATAGGCTTAGATATATACTTACCCTCCTCGATCCTGAGTCGAGTCCTCTTTGGCTCTAGTGCTAAAAGATTCCTTAGGGTGGTTCATCTCCTTAAAGTCATTCGGGATTTACGGGCAGTGCCTCTTTCAGATAAGGGTTATTGCTCAAAATATGGCAATGCCGCAGGATGATTTTTTTTTGTGCTCTGAATTATAGATAACAACAAAATTATGTATTCTGTGAAAAATGGGGGTAAAAGTAAGCCGGAATTATTATTAAAAATGATTGCCCTCGGTTTCATTTCCGCATTCATTTCCCAGATTCACACCGGCTTATGCTAATCTTCATATGGGGTGTTTTGAGAGCAAACACATAATTAATAAACATGATATTAGTGAGCACATAATTTTATATTGTAGATACAATGATGACTTGTTTTTTGTATGGCGCGTAAGTGAAACCATGGCCAATAATTTTTTAAGGAATCATAAGAATAATTCATTCGGGTTTACTTTTACCCAACATTTTTCACAGAATATACTATGGAATACCTGGGTCTGGTAATCTTCAAGGATAACAAGGGTAATAAACTTACCTGCACTTTCTTAAACAGGTTATTGTCAACAGTTTTCTCGATTTCCATAGTGTGCACCACAAGCCTTGGCTGAAAAATATTCCATTTGGCCAAATTAAAAGGATTAGAAAAAACTGCACCAGTAACGACACATAAGAAGCGCATTGAAAAATTCTCACCATATGCTTTCAAGATAAACACTTTCCCAAGAGCCGAATTCAAGGAGCTATGAAGAAGGGCCACAGGTTATACACAGGATGAATGTCTGATGCAGAGACATCACAATGACAAAGGGACTAAACCCAAAAAAAATGTACTACCTATAATTCAGACACATAAATAAATCTTCCAGCAACATTGGCATATTTTGCGGAATAACCCTCATCTGAAAGAGGCCCTTCCTGGTAATCCTAAAATGACCTTTAGGAGATCCACCACGGTACCACCCTATGGAATCTTTAAGCACCCAGTAGTTTGCGACAAAGCTAAATTAAGACAAACTATTGCCCAACCTTATCGGATCTTTTCAATGCAGTAAACCCCGGTGTTTATGTTGCCCTAGTATTACCCATAGAACCAGAACGTTTAAAGTGTAGCTAAACGTTCGACAAACTTCTGACATGTCAGAGAAACATGTCAGAAGTTTGGATTGGTGGGGGTCCGAGCTCTGAGACCCCCACCAATCTCTAGAACGAAGCAGCTGAAGTGCTCGTCTTAGCGCTCAGCTCCTTCGTTTCTGTTCGGCTTTTTCCGGAAAGCCGATGTATCGGAGTACGGGCTTATACACTTTGTATTGAGTCCGTACACTGATACATTTATTTCCGGAAAAAGCCGAACAGACACAAAGTAGATGAGCACTCACACGAGCACCTCAGCTGCTTCGTTCTAGAGATTGGTGGGGGTCTCCATGCTCGAACCCCCACCAATTCAGACTTCTGACATGTCACTATGACATGTCAGAAGTTTGTCGAACGTTTAGCTTCACTAAGTCTTTAGTGACTAGAGAGACTTTCCTATTATAACCATTATGAGTTGTGAATCAGACTTTGTAATCTTCTGTATTTATTGCAATGTCCGTTCAATTTGCAATATACTGTATAGGGCAACTAGTCAACACTCACTTAACGGAATAAACAAACACAGATCAAACACCAATAGTCATTTTTTTAAGCAAAGTGTGCCCCATCACTGTGCGGCCATACACAATAGTGACTTCAAATGCATTAAAGTGATGCCTTTAGATGACTTCTGGATATAGAAGTTATCGCGCTTACAAGTAACCTTGAATCCGTAGTGACGTTTTAGTTTCTAGTTTCCTTGGTTATCGGAAGCCAGGACCTGCTCCCACGGCAATAGTTGCGCTCCTGACAGTGAGTACCTTTTTAGCCTCTCTCACTAAATGAAACACTATTGATTTCTGATAGTTTCGCTGCTTTCTTCAAGCCGCTAAGGAGGTAGTGATTATAGTGTTTGTGTGACATGTTTGTTTTGAGCTGGCTACACTGACATGTTGCGCTACCTAGCTGTTGACATTACCATTTTTTTAGATTTTTAATATATATCCTGACGTGCCCTTACTGTATTTATGCTTGATATGTTTATTCGACTGTTATGAGACTTGTTGCTGTTTTTTGACATTACGATGTATTCCAACCGCACTTTTGGAAAATAATTTCTATATACATCTAGTGGTCCATTCCCCTGTCACTCATGATGTCATTACTGCTGTTTGTAGCCGGAGGCAGGGCTTCATAGAAGACTGTCAGAATCACGATATACTGCAGTACATTAGTATTGCAGTATATCGTGCAAGCGATCCAACGATCACTGGTTCAAGTCCCCTATGGGGACAAGTAAAAAAGAGTGAAATAAAGTTTTTTTAATGAATGAAAAAAAATATTACAAAATTAAAAGTTCAAAAAACTTGAACAGAATTGCTGTTTTGTGGTCACTTCATCTCCCACAAAAAAATTAAATAAAAAGTGATCAAAAGTCTCATGTACCCAAAAATGGTACTATTATAAACTACAGCTCGCCCCGCAAAAAATAAGCCCTCATACCGCTCAATCGACGTAAAAAGAAAAAAGTTATGGCTCTCAGGATATGGCGACAAAACTCAAATTTTATTTTTAACTATCAGTTTTTTCCTTGTAAAAGTAGTAAAACATAAAAAAAACTATATAAATTTGGTATCATATTAGACCAAAAAGAGAAATCTTGATATCATACAATTTTGTTTTATCAATATACATTTTTATTATTTTATTAATTTATAGTTTATTACACATAAATACAAACAATACGAAAATAACCCCCCTCCCAAGTATATACTATAGACATATAAAATACAATTTCAAATAAGCCAGGTGTCTAGTAATATAGTATTGCAGATCCTAGATCATAAATGTTGGTAAATCCTCACACAATACACCATACACACTTAGGTAGAATGGAGACTGTATGACATGGTAGTAAACATAATAGTATGACTATTATTGGATATCGCTTCACTGACAAAGTCCCTCAAATCACATGATAGTACTCATGATACTACTTAAATATGGTGAAAAAGAATTTGTTCAAGAAAGGTAACCATAAGTTAATACTTATAGTTCAACATACCTGTGGAGGACATGATAAGTAATAGGTTTAGACACCTGGACACCAAGCACCTCGACGCGCGTTTCGCAACCTTCGTCAGGAAGTCAATGGGTGCGTGAAAATCACGGACAGCACACGGACGCACATCCGTGTGCTGTGCGTGATTCATGCAACAGTTGCTAAAGAAATAAGAAAAAGAAAACCACCTCCTTCATTTTATTTTGCTGACGTAAATCATGCTTTACGTACGGATGACATACGCGCGTAAAAAACGCTGACCAGCACCATACAATGATGGCACACGGAACTGCAAAGCAGGAAAAACGCTGTGTTTTTTAAGCACGCAAAACTGACACGTTCGTGTGAATAAGGCCAAACTGGGAGAAAATTCGGCAGTGTTTACGCCATGTGTGAACATACCCTTAGGCCCGGTGTCAACTGTCTCAGGACGCAGAGACAGTTGAACCCAATGCTGAAGCAGGGAACAGTCAGCTCCCTGCTTCAGCGTTAGTACAGAGCGGAGGAGCAGAGGGAGCTCCTCCACTCGTCGAGGACTCCCAGGGCACAGCGCTACTTGACGTCACTGTCCATATATGGATGGTGATGTCAGTGGCTACTCCAGGAGCGGACTCCCCTGCCAGAGCGTTGCCAATGCTCTGGTCGGGGATTCCGCTCCTAGTGGGAATCCCTGATATCACTGTCCATATATGGTCAGTGGCATCAGGGGCTACTCCTAGAGCGGAATCCCCTGCCGGAGCGTTGACGATGCTCTGGTCGGGGATTCCGCTCCTAGAGGGAACCCCTGAACTGACTGTCCATATATGCTCAGAGACGTCAGGAGCTTCTCCGGAGCGTTGCCGACGCTCTGGCTGGGGATTTCACTCCTGGAGAAGCCCCTGGCTTTACTATCCATATATGGACAGTGACGTCAGGGGCTACTTCTGGAGCGGAATCCCCTGCCAGAGCGTTGCCAATGCTCTGGTCGGGGATTCCGCTCCTAGAGGGAAACCCTGATGTCACTGTCCATATATGTTCAGTGACGTCAGGGGCTACTCCTGGAGCGGAATCCTCTGCCAGAGCGTTGCCGACACTCTGGCCAGGGATTCCGCTCCTAGAGGGAGCTGTGCTATCTACAGGGGGGGGGCACTAACTTCAAGGGGGGTGTGGCACTAGCTACATGGTCACTGTGGCACTATATAGGGGCCCTTTCTACATGGGCACTGTGGCACTATCTACGTGGGCACTGGCACTTTATATGTAGGCACTGACACTACGAGCAGCTAAAGGGGCAATATACTGTATGGGGGCAGCTAAAATGGCATTATACTGTATGGCATGGCGGCAGCTATGGGGCATTATACTGTATGGGGGCAGCTAAGGGGGCATTGTAATATATGGTGGCATTATACTGTATGGTAGAAGCTATTATACTAGAAAAACATGGGGGAAATATGGGGAGGAGGGATCCTCCAGCTCACCAGCTCAGCGTCCTGCCCTCAGAACTCGCCCGGATCTCCGCGACGGCACACGGCAAACAACAAGGAGAAAGTAGAGAGATGATCCAGCGACGTACGGTGTTATCAGCCATGATTAAGAATACTGTGTGTATTCGAAACGCGTAGGCTTCTATTATTTGCTTTGGAAGACCACCTACATTGCGTTCACCCTCCTGTGTGTCTGCTGTCATATTGACTGTTCAATAAAGTGGAAACTAGGATTTCCTTTTACTCACCGTACGTCGCTGGATCATCTCTCTACTTTCTCCTAGAAGCTATTATACTGTGTGGGGTAACTGTCGGGGCATTATACTGTATGGGGCAGATATGTGGGCATTATACTGTATGAGCGCAACTATGGGGCATTATTCTGTATGTGGCAGCTATGCGGACATTATACTGTATGGGGGCAGTTATGGGGCCATTATACTGTATGGGGGCATCTGTGTGGGCATTATACTGCATGGGGGCATCTGTGTGGGCATTATACTATATGGGGGAAGCTATGGGGCATTATACTGTATGGGGCAGCATGCTGAATTTGGGCAGCTATGGGGCATTATTATGTATGGGGGCAGCTATGCAGACATTATACTGTATAGGGGCAGTTATGGGGCCATTATACTATATGGGGGCATCTATGTGGTCATTATACTGCATGGGTGCATCTATGGGGTCATTATACTGTAAGGTGGCAGCTATGGGGGTATTATACTGTATAGTGGCAGCTATGGGGGCATTATACTGTATGGTGGCAGCTATTTGGCATTATACTGTGTGGGGCAGCTATTTGGTATTATACTGTGTGGGAGGCATTATGGGAGCATGATGCTGTGTGGGCTGAACCTCGTGTGTGTTGGCGAGATTAGAGGTGTGGCTTAAAATAAAAAAAACTGAGCGGTCCTGACACGGTTGCGACGTGGCCAACAACTGCACCGGCACCATTTTCAGCGCGGCTGTCAACTACCTTTATGGCCGCATTTTTCAGGTAAAGGGCCATTTTACCTGCAATAATGCGCGGCCATTAACAGGCTAGTTGACAGCCGTGCCGAACAAAGTGCCGACGCAGTTGTTGGCCGTGTCGCGACCGTGTCAGGACTGCTCCGTTTGGACTTCTCCTTGGATTTCCCATTCCTTTTGACACCACTTCTGGCTTTAACTAAAAAGCCTGCATCAAAATCTGCACCAAATCGCCCTGTGTGAACAAATCTTAAGAGTCCATTCACAGGAACGTGAATCTCGTCCATGTGCTGTGCATGGAAATCATGCACAGCACACGGACTCATTGAAGTTTCAATGGGGCTGTTCACACATGCAGGAGTTTTCACACAGCGAGAGTCCGCTGCGTGAAACTTACTGTATGTCGTATATTGGTGCGTTTTCACGCACCTACGCGCCCATTGAAGTCAATGGATGCGTGAAAACCACACACAGCACACAGATGCACATCCGTGTGCTGTGTGTGATTTGCGCATCAAATCTATCTAAAAAAAAAAGATGTGCTTTGTGAGTGCGTGAAAAATGCATGCCACTCGCGAAGCACAGATGCAATAACTCAACTCACACGGACCAGATTTCCGTAAGTTTTTTATGCATGTAAGTCTGTCACGCTCGTGTGAATGTAGCCTAAGGGTGCAGTCAGAATTTTTTACTACTGAAATTCCGTACCATTCATCTGAATGTAGCCATATACCTGCTGCAGAAACAACATGAACGGAATTGATCTTCAATCGCAGAAATTTCTGCAACAAAATCTGCAGCACGTGACTGTACTATAAAGGTATGTTCACAAATGGCGGATACGCTGCGTAAGCACACAGCATATCGTCCCTGTGCGTCACAGGGAATCGTGGCCGAAAAATCGCACCAAATTGTGGTGCAGTTTTTTGGCCGGAATGTCCGCTGCAGAAAATTGCACAGAAAAAAAATATGGAAACTTACCATGGTGATGCGTCCCTCCGACGTCCTGACGTCAAGACGTTCTGCAATAATTAGATCCAGGGGAGCACACCAAGAAGACCCTTTTTCATATATTTCTTCTGTTTAGGTTCCGTTCTAGGTTTTGGCTTAAAACAATACATACAAAATTTGCAGCAAATCTGCATTGTGTGAACAAGGCCTTAATATCAAACAAATTAACACATATAGGGTATGATCACACAGGGCTGAAACGCTGAAACTGGAAATTTACCATGGTGACGCGTCCATCGGACGTCCTGACGTCAAGACGTTCTGCAGACCTGGGATGGCGTTTTATCCCACGTAACCGCTGCAGTCTATGATTGGCTGCAGCAGTCACATGGGATAAAACGTCATCCCAGGGGGCCCGGATGAACAAATACAGAATTCTGGGTAAGTATGAGATTTTCATTTTTTTCTGAGTTGCGTTCTTTGCGCCACAAAAAAACGCAACATCTGCTATTTGTTGCTGGTTTTATCTCCCATTGAATTCAATGGGGGAAAACCCGCAACAAATAAGCCGTGTTTACGTAAATACAATTGACCTGCAGATTTAAAAAAGCGCCCGCAGCTCAATTTCTGAGCGTTTTTTCCGCTTATCATTTACGCAACGTGTGGATGAGATTTGTTCAAATTTCATCCGCTCTGCTGCTATTGTATTATGCTACGGATTTTCCGCAGTATTTATGCTACATGTGAACTAACCCATAGGCCTTATTCACACGAACGTGTGAAATTGTCCGTGTGACGGCCGTCACACAGACCTATATAATTCAATGTGGCCATTCACACGGCCGTTGTTTCAACGGACCGTGTGAAGGGTCCGTGAGAAAATAGGACATGTCCTATTTGTTCACGCTTCACGTATCCCTCCATAGACTCTAGTCTATGGGGGATGCGTGATATCGCATCCCGCAGAGCACGGATGCACCTCGGACGTGAAAAACTCCCGCAACGCCCGTCGGAATCTAGCCATAGTCTGCAGTTTTATTGCACAATATAATAACAGGAAACTCTGAATCCAATGATATTATTCAAATGAAATAATATAGATATCCTATTGCTACTTTACAGCATATAAATGCAAACAATGTAGCTATACCTACAAGTAACAAGGTTACAAAAACGGGTCACATTATGGGGCATCTCCTAAGAGCCTGTGCTTAGTCAATTCCTATTGTTTTCTTCCTGACCAGAATGAACTTTGCATCACATCTGTTTATATGATCAGATTATGTTTAATCACATTTCCTGTCCACTCCCCTCCCTGGAAATGGCTATACTAGAGAGTCTTCAATTTATCACTAGCTTCAGCCAGTAAAAGGGGTGACCTCTGCCGCCTCCTCAGCCGACCTATATGCCTCTCCTTAAGATCTCAGTGTAACAACTTCAACATGCTCCACAGATTGCTTTTATACTGGTTATATACTGCAGTACACACAGAGGAGAAATTAACCCCTTATACTCCAGACAGTGAGGTCATACCCAGATAGGGGAGTATATTTTCATGTGACCTGCTGAAATAACTTTAGTTTAAAAGGGGCAAAATACAACGTAATGCTAACAATTAGCGCTCGTGCACATAACCTTATTACGGCTTGTGTTAGAGATCTATAATATGGTGGCCATAGAATTGTATTGGCCTATACTGTACATACCTTCGTGTGCCTCACTTGTTATTAGTTTTTTTTCTCTCATGGATTCTGTATAACCATTGCTTCTAGGGGAGAATGTGGTGCCTCGCGGAGGCAGCATAGGAAGTGCCTACGAGTCCATGATCCAACAGATCCATTTAAAAGGGCATATAGTAGGTTTAGAGTTGCATTTCTACAGTATAGCCTTCATACCTCTCAACTAACAAGTATCGCAAAGCGCGGCATGGCAAAGTTTTTCCTTTTAATCCATGCCTCTAACCCCGCCCAACCCCCGCCCATACACACCCAGTTCAGCCCACACAGTATCATGCTCCCATAGTGCCTCCCCACAGTATAATACCCCTATAGCTGCCCCACAGAGTATGATGCCCCCATACAATATACACCGCGTTCCAAATTATTATGCAAATGTTATTTTTCGCTGATTTTCCTAAATAGTCGATGCAAATGACAGTCAGTATAATCTTCAAGTCATCAACCGTTGGAATATAATGCAAATTTTATTGAACAAATCTCCTAATGATAACAGATTTTTTTTTAGAAGTAAAAAAAACTCAAAATATTATTATGCACAACAGAGATCAAAACATATTAAAAGTTGTAAAGAGAACTAAAATGGTAATTTGTTGAATTTGCAGCATCAGGAGGTCATATTTACAGAAATCAAAAGCTCTTTCAATAAAAAAAACCTTACCAGGCCAAGTTACATGTTAACATAGGACCCCTTCTTTGATATCACCTTCACAATTCTTGCATCCATTGAATTTGTGAGTATTTGGACAGTTTCTGCTTGAATATCTTTGCAGGATGTCAGAATAGCC
This sequence comes from Rhinoderma darwinii, assembly GCF_050947455.1. Lineage (NCBI taxonomy): Eukaryota > Metazoa > Chordata > Amphibia > Anura > Rhinodermatidae > Rhinoderma > Rhinoderma darwinii. The sequence goes on along the minus strand of NC_134697.1, from coordinate 39,695,719 downwards.
TCCCAGAGCTTCTGTTTTGATGTGAACTGCCACCCGCCTTCATAGATATTTTGCTTGAGGATGCTCCAAAGGTTCTCAATAAGGTTGAGGTCAGGGGAACATGGGGGCCACACCATGAGTTTCTCTCCTTTTATGCCCATAGCAGCCAATGACACAGAGGTATTCTTTGCAGCATGAGATGGTGCATTGTCTTACATGAAGATAATTTTGCTACGGAAGGCACGGTTCTTCTTTTTGTACCACGGAAGAAAGTGGTCAGTCATAAACTCTACGTACTTTGCTCACACCGTCAGGGACCCTAAAGGGGCCTACCAGCTCTCTCCCCATGATTCCAGCCCAAAACATGACTCCGCCACCTCCTTGCTGACGTCGCAGCCTTGTTGGGACATGGTGGCCATTCACCAACCATCCACTACTCCATCCATCTGGACCATCCAGGGTTGCACGGCACTCATCAGTAAACAACACGGTTTGAAAATTAGTCTTCATGTATTTCTGAGCCCACTGCAACCGTTTCTGCTTGTGAGCATTGTTTAGGGGTGGCCGAATAATAGCTTTATGCACACTTGCAAACCTCTGGAGGATCCTACACCTTGAGGTTCGCTGGGCTCCAGAGGCACCAGCGGCTTCAAATACCTGTTTGCTGCTTTGCAATGGCATTTTAGCAGCTGCTCTCCTAATCCTATTAATTTGTCTGGCAGAAACCTTCCTCATTATGCCTTTATCTGAACTAACCCGTCTGTGCTCTGAATCAGCCACAAATCTTTTCACAGTACGATGATCACGCTTAAGTTTTCTTGAAATATCCAATGTTTTCATACCTTGTCCAAGGTATTGCACTATTTCACGCTTTTCGGCAGAAGAGAGATCCTTTTTCTTTCCCATATTGCTTGAAACCTGTGGCCTGCTTAATAATGTGGAACGTCTATCTTAAGTAGTTTTCCTTTGATTGGGCACACCTGGCAAACTAATTATCACAGGTGTCTGAGATTGATTACAATGATCCAAAGAGCCGTAAGACACAATACCATCCATGAGTTTAATTGAAAAACTAATAATTAAATGTTTATGACACTTAAATCCAATGTGCATAATAATTTGGAACACGGTGTAATGCATCCATACAGTATAAAGCCAACACAGATGCCCCATATAGTATAATGCCCACACAGATGCCCTTATACAGTATAATGCCTGCACAAATTCCCCCGTACAGTATAATGCCCCATAACTGCCCCCATACAGTATAATGTCTGCATAGTTGCCCCATACAGTATAATGCCCACACAGATGCCCCCATACAGTGTAATGCCCCATAGCTACCGCCACACAGCATAATGCCCCCATAGCTGCCCCATACAGTATAATGCCCCCATAAATGCCCCCATACAGCATAATGCCCCATACAGTATAATGCCCCATAGCTGCCCCATACAGTATAATGCCCCTACAGCTGCCCCATAGAGTATAATGCCCATATAGCTGCCCCCATACAGTATAAATCCCACACAGATGCCCCCATACAGTATAATGCCCACACAGATGCCCCCATATAGTATAATGCCCCATAGCTGCCCCTATACAGTATAATGCCCCCTTAGCTGCCCCTAGTGCCAGTGCCCACATATAAAGTGCTAGTGCCCACATAGATAGTGCCACAGTGTCAATTTTAGATGGTGCCCATATATTGCCACAGTGCCCATTTAGATAGTGTCACACCCCCTTGAAGATATCGCTACCCCGCCCCGCCTGTAGATAGAACCATTGGGGGTCCCTTTAGGAGCAGAATCTCCAGCCAGACTTGGGGCTCCCTTTAGGCGCAGAATCTCCAGCCAGAGCATCGGCCATGCTGTGGCCGGGGATTCCACTCCAGGAGGAGCCCCTGATGTCTCTGTCCATATATGAAGTGACCTCAGGGGCTCCCTCTAGCCTCTAGTAGCGGAATTTCCATCTAGAGCGTCAGCAACGCACTGCTCGGGGAGTTTGCTCCAGGAATAGCCCCTGACGTCACTGTCCATATATGAATAGTGAAACCAGGGGCTCCTCGAGGAGCGAAATCCCCGACCAGAGCATCGGCAATGCTCTGGCCAGAGTTTCCACTCCTGGACAGGGGCTCTGTCTAGGAGCGGAATCCTGGCCAGAGCATATATGGACATCTTTGAGATGTTGGAATTCTCGGCAACGCTGTGACCTGGGAATTGCGCTCCTGGAGGAGCCACTGAAGTCACTGTCTATATATGGACAGTGACGTCAAGGGCTTTCCCAAGACAGGAGTCCCCGACCAGAGAGCTTGCGTTTCTCTGGCCGGGCACCCTTTAGTTGAAAGCCTGACAGCGCTTAAAGTTGCGCTGTGCCAGGTGAGTCGTCGACGAGTGGAGAAGATCCCCCTGCTTCTCTGCTCTGTACTATGAGTGGCTCGGCGCAAGACAGGCGCGATGACGTCACTGCAACGCGCCTGTCTGTGCCGATCGGCTCACGGCCGCTTCACACAATAAATGCTGAAGCAGGGAGCTGATGGTTCCTTGCTTCATCTTTGGATTCAACTGTATCTGCGTCCTGAGGACGCAGATACAGTTAACACTGGGACATACCAACGACCGCCCGGGACAGCCGGAGACCGCCCGGAATCTGGTAACTATCCCACTAAATCCAGGATGGTTGGGAGGTATGTATCCTTTTTTTCGGCCAAAAAGATATAAAGAAGAACATTTTCAAAATGTAGTGTCGTGTTGATTTTTTATTTTATGTGATGCTAAACCTTGGCAAACAGCCACTAAAACTGAAGAAGGAAGCTATATGTTGTATTTTAGTAAAGCACAAATATGAATAAAATAGATTTACAAAACATTTTAGTATCATGTGACGATCACTTCCTGTAAGATATAGGGGTCCCTGAGTCACACCATGCACAAGCATTAACAACAGTTAAAAGTAACAATCTATTAGCAGCAACTTATAAAACTGCATACCTCCCAACCGTCCCGGATCCGGCGGGACAGTCCCGGTTTCTCACTGCTGTCCCGCCGTCCAGGCGGTCTGCAAAATGTCCCGCTGGGCCTTGCATCCAAACAGCTGATCGCTGCTGACTGCAGCAGCGATCAGAAGAAGGCAGGAGTCTTGCGGCGGTGTTCTCACTGCGATCGATGCTGGCCCGGGAGTGGACCAGTCCAGTCACCTGACCTGTCATCTGACCTCACCGATCAGGTGACTGGACTGGTCCACTCCCGGGCCGGCATCGACACCAGTGAGAACGCCGCTGCAAGACTCCTGACTTCTGACGGTGAGTGACGTCAAAAGCAGAGCGGAGAGTGGCAGCAGTAGGGCCGGCTATCTCTACCGCTTTCCGCTCTGGCGGCAATGTGGCACCTACAGGGGGACTGTGTGTGGAGCTATTTACAGGGGGCCTGTATCTGGCGCTATCTACAGGGGGGCTATGTGTGGCGCTATCTACAGGGGGGCTGCATCTGGCGTATATACAGGGGGGCTGTGTCTGGAGCTATCTACAGGGGGGCTGTATCTGGCGCTATCTACAGGGGGGCTGTGTGTGGCGCTATCTACAGGGGGCTGTGTCTGGCGCTATCTACAGGGGGGCTGTGTGTGGAGCTATGTACAAGGGGGCTGTGTGTGGAGCTATGTCTGGCACTATCTACAGGGGGCCTGTGTCTAGCGCTATCTACAGGGGGGCTGTGTGTGGTGCTATCTAAAGGGGGGCTGTGTCTGGTGCTATCTACAGGGGGGCTGTGTCTGGAGCTATCTACAGGGGGGCTGTGTGTGGAGCCTTCTACAGAGGGCTGTATCTGGCGCTATATACAGGGGGGGCTGTATCTGGCGCTATATACAGGGGGGCTGTATGTGGAGCTATCTACAGGGGGCTGTGTGTGTGGCGCTATCTACAGGGGGCTGTGTGTGGCGCTATCTACAGGGGGCTGTGTGTGGCGCTATCTACAGGGGGCTGTATCTGGCGCTATCTACAGGGGGCTGTATCTGGAGCTATCTACAGGGGGGCTGTTTGTGGCGCTATCTACAGGGGGGCTGTATCTGGAGCTATCTACAGGGGGGCTGTGTGTGGCGCTATCTACAGGGGGGCTGTATCTGGAGCTATCTACAGGGGGCTGTGTGTGGCGCTATCTACAGGGGGCTGTGTGTGGCGCTATCTACAGGGGGCTGTATCTGGCACTATGTACAGGGGGGCTGTATCTGGAGCTATCTACAAGGGGGCTCTGGTGGATGATTTTTCCATTGACCGGTAGCAGAGTTACACAACTGGAAAAAAAAAATCCCCATCATGTAACTCTGCTACCGGTCAATTGAAAAGTCATCCACCACAGGGTCTCCCTCTTGACTTTCATTGTTCTCAGCCTTTTGGTTTGTCCTGCAGCTGCTGCCGCCATGATGAGCAAATGTTATACCCAAGATAGGAAAAGTAACACAAAGACGATATTACGGATCCATAATATCTGTGATATCCAGACAGTCTAGAGATCCGCAGTGAGAATTTGCGCGTGTTATTTGCAGAAGGATCTGGCCGTGAATTGATGTTTGATATTGGCCGTGGCTTAAAATCTTCCTCTTTTCCGAATTCAAAAGTTGGGAGGTATGAAACTGTGTCACAAATGATAAAATATTCTGGCCTCAGAAGTGTCAGGGTATGTTCACACGCTTAACAAAAAACTGCTGAGAATACGTGGCTGTTTTCAAGGGAAAACAGCTCCTGATTTTCAGCCATTTTTTTTAGCAACTCGCGTTTTTAGCAGCGTTTTTTTACGGCCTTTTTTGGAGCTGTTTTTCTATAGAGTCAATGAAAAACAGCTCCAAAAATGGCTCAAGAAGCGACATGAACTTCTTTTTCGTGGCATTTTTTTTATGCGGCCATTTTTCAAAACAGCCCCATAAAGAGACGGCCTGTCGGAACAAAACGCAGTTTTTCCCATTGAAACCAATGGGTAGATGTTTGGAGGCATTCTGCTTCCGACTTTTCGGCCATTTACGGCCCGGAAAATGGCAGAAAATAAGCCATGTAAACATAGCCTTAGGCCCTGTTCACACAGTTTTTTTGCAGACAGAAAAAATCTGCCTTAGAATTTCCTCCTTTCAATGGGATGTCAGTGGCAGAAGCCGTGGCAAGAATGGACATGGCGCTTTGCCTCCTTTTGAAATCAATGGGGGGGGCGCGATTTCCGCAGTTCTTTGGTGCTGATTCCCATGCGGTTTCCGCAGTGTATCCGACCTAGAACCTGCAGAATATTCCATAGTGTCCTGCAGTTTTTTTGGCGGAATTTCCTTTGCGAAAAGCAGCACTTATTAAACCAACAAACCGTTCATACTTTCCCGGGTCGTAGTCATGGTGACGCATCCCTCGGTTGTCATTCAGTATGGTGAATGGCAGTTACGGAAGCAAAGTTGCATGCAAGCTACGCTGTTTTCCGTAACTACCATTCAGTTCTATGGGGCTTACGGAAAAAGCGTAGCTCAGCGAGCTACGCTGTTTCATTCTTTATGGTGGGAATTCACATTTAGGGGGCCCCATTCTAGTGATAGGTGCAGGTCCCAGAGGTGGGACCCGCATCTATCTGACATTTATGACATATCCTGTGGATTTGTCATAAATGTCCCTGGTGGGAAAACGATTTATACGTCTTCTCTTCTTTGCATCCACTCCTGATATTGGCTTAAAAATACTGATGCAAATTACGAACCAAATCTGCAATGTGTGAATGAGGCCTTACATTGTAACAAACTATCAGCTGCATGGACAAAAATAGAACAAAATAAGTTTTCATTCTCTGAAGGTGAGCAACAGAATTTTCATTCACTAAAAGCAAGCAGAGCACTTAAAAAGGGTGACGAATTTGAACACAAATGTTATTGAAAACTTTTTATTCTATTATGATTTTATTGACGTAAAATGTAAAAACATTTCAAAGTTTGTTATGCTTATGGTTATGGAAGAAGTTAAACTTTATATTCTAAGGCTAAACTAAACTATACATCCATTAGTAGATTCTTGGAGTTTATAATTATTATATGCTTGCAGTGGTGGAAATCAGTTCTCCATGAAATTACTTCCTGATAAACTTGTGGTGGATTTGTGTTCATATACAGCAGCCAATAGGAACTGGAAGAGATGCAGTGTAAAGCATGGGGGACAGAGCAGCAGGAGGTAAGTTTCAGACTCCAATTAAATGATACAGATCTGGTTCCTCCTCTTCCACCCAAACACTAAACACTCACTTGCAGGAACAGCAGTGTTTCATACAAGAATGTAGTGTAGCCGTGCTGTGTCATTCTGGCGCTGAAATGGCATGGCAATGCAGACAAAATGGCTCTTGGGCCATACATTCCCATACCACATGAACAAAGAAACAGTCACAATGTTACAGTACAATAACATAAAAGCACACATGATATTTTAAAAGGCCACATAAATAAGTACAAAGCCCGGACTGGCTAATCCTCCTGTGGAATCCACATACTGTAGGGGGACAAAAACAGCCTCAAGAGCGCATAACAGCACATGTTATAGGCACAGTGCTCCAATAAATGGACCATGCTCAATATATATACAAAATAGACAGTAAAGTCCCCTTTAGGGTCAGTTCACATGTTGCGTAAATCCTGCTAATTTTCCGCAATGGAGTTCATGGCGTAAAATCTGCAGCAAATACAGTAGCAGCAAAGTGGATGAGATAAAAGAAATCTCATCCACACTCTGCGTAAATATTGAGGGGAAAAAAACGCTCAGAAATTGACCTGTGTTGCGGAATTTTATTCCGCAGCATGTCAATTGTATTTGCGTACATGCTGCTTATTTGTTGTGGGTTTTCCCCATTGAATTCAATGGGAAGGTAAAACCCGCAAAAAATAGCAGTAGTTGCATTATTTGCGGTGGGTTCGCAACTCAGAAAACAAATAAAATATTATACTTACCCAGGAGTCTGTGTTTCTTCCTCCAGGCCGGCCTCCTGGGATGATGTTTCATCCCATGTGACCGCTTCAGCCAATCACAGACTGTAGCGGTGGTGACATGGGATGAAACGTCATCCCAAGAGGCCGGCCTGGGTGACGTCAGAGGGCTGGCCTTCTGGGATGACACTTCATCCCATGTGACCGCCGCTGCAGTCAATCACAGGCTGCAGCGGTCTCCTGGGATGAAACGCAAAGTGCTGCAGTTTTCCGCAGCGGACATTCCGGACAAAAAACTGCACCAGTTTGGTGTGGTTTTTCGCTCGGAATTCCCTGCAGCGCACTGGGCGGATACGCTGCATGTTTTTGAACTCAGCCTTAAGGTTTGGGAACTCTCCTCCACACCCTAAGCCGTGTATCACGTACCAAGCACGGTTGTGTACATAACTCCTAAAATACTGTGAGTGCCTAATTAACATAAGGCTTTATTCACACGCGTGTCTTATTTGCACCCATAAAAATATGAACGTTTCTCACCCATGTCCAATGTCTTTGTTGCGTCCGTGTGGTTTCCGTGTGTCATCCGTTTTTCTACCCTGCTGATGTTTTCAGGTTCAGCTTTCTTTTTTATCTGCATTTCTTTAGCAACTGATGTGCTGTCTGTTTTTTTCACGCACTTATAGACTTTACTGAGCGAGTTTGGTCTCCAAAAACAGACTAGAATTGGGCATGCTGTAAATTTCTCGCAACTGGCACAACAGCTACATGGAAAAAAAAAAACAGATGTGTGAATCGCTCCATTGAATTGCATGGGTCGGCGTGCTGTCCGTTGTTAAAATGGACAACACGCTGACGAGAAATATGATTGTCTGAATAAGGCGCCCTTCCCTCATGCCCACCTCTAGGCAAAGGCATATATAGTGTCTCAAAGTGCCTAACCTTCTGGTAATCCATCCACTACCCTCATTCTCATCTTGGGACATGTAGTTCAGCATTCTGGCGCGTCAATAGCTATCCATTACAAATCTTCGCTTAAATTTCCACATTTGTTTCTTATCTATTTCCAAACATCAACCAACATCCTATACCCATACAGAAACCTGTGATCACAGACGTCTGAAACATTTCACACATTGTCACTTGTCAGTAATTTATCTAAGTGCATAAGCGACGTAGTCCAACAGATATGTCTACTAGAGTTCTGTCTGCTTATTAAGCTGTCAGTTATGTTTAGAAAAACATTTCTCCTGATTATGTGTTTTTAGATGCACTTTTCTACTGCACTTGTATTTCTTTAAAAGGCTAGAACTGCGAGCTCCATTACTGACTGTTCAGTTCTGTGACCCCGCGCCAATTGTGATTTAGTCATCTAAATGTATATAATTTAAAGGTAAAGTGCTTAATTTAATTTGAGTTTGCAGTTGATTTAAAGGTTATGTAAAACTATGGCAATTTTTTTTATTGTAACCTATGTATGTTGTGAATAAAAGGACATTTGTAATATACATTGATTAAAACTTTTGTACCGTTTCAGCGCTGCAGCTTCTATGTATCCACTTTACAGAACGCCACTGCAATCCGAATCCGTCAGTGAGCTGGACTGACAGCTCGGCTGACAGTGGCTCCTGGGTGCCTCTGACACAAAATCTTACCCTAGGGGTATGTTCACACAGGTCGGATACACCGCATAAAAGTACACAGCGTATCCGACCTAGAACTTGCAGGGAATTCCAGCCAAAGACCACATCAAATTGTGGTGCAGTTTTTTGCCCAAAATTACCGCTGCGGAAAGCAGAACAGAAAAAAAGAAAGTGAAAAAAAGAAATGATCATCCCAGGAGGCCCGATTGCACGGAGAACAGCCGGTGGAACAAGGAACTGTCGCTCTGACAGAGCCAGGGGTAAGACCCGTAACAAAGATCTATGTGTTGCGTCTTTTGCGGTGGATACACTACGATTCCGCCGCAAAAATCGCAAATAAAAAAAACAACTTTTTTTTTAGTTATAATGAATAAAAAACCGTATACTTACTCCCGGCCATTGTCCTAGAGATGCAGCCCTCTGTTCTGAGCGCAGCCCAGCCTCCTGGGATGACGTTTCATCCCATGTGACTGCTGCAGCCAATCAAAGTCTGCAGCAGTCACATGGACTACAGCGTCAAACTGGGAGGCTGAGCTACGCTCAGTAGAGAGGGACGCGTTGCCATGACAACGCTTGGGTGGAAGTATGAACTTTTTTTTAAATTCCTGCAATAGACATGCCGCCCAAAAAACTGCGCCACAATTTGTTGTGGTTTGTCGGGCGAAGTTCCCTGCGACTTCCAGGGCGGATACGCTGTGTACCTTTACGCAGCGTATCCGTCTTGTGTGTTTGTACCCCTAGGCTTTCCTTTATATATTTGTTCCTTTAAGGGTCAGTTCACAAATTGCGTAAATACTGTGGATTTTCCACAACGGAATTCATTGCGGAAAATCCGCAGCAAATACAGTAGCAGCAGAGTGGATGAGTTAGAACAAATCTTGACCTGCGGTGCAGAATTTTATTCCGCAGCATGTCAATTGTATTTGCGTAAATGCTGCTGATTTGTTGAAGTTTTTCCTCAGAAAAAAAATTGTATACCCAGAAGTCTCTGTTTCTTCATCCAGGCTGGCCTCCTGGGATGACATTTCATCCTATGTGACCGCTGCTGCCAATCACAGACTGGGCCTGCCTGTGCCGTAATTACGGCCTGAAATAGTTCATGTTCTATATTTTTCAACGGCCCGGGCACCTTCCCGTATGCAAACGGGAAGGTACCCGTGGCCAATAGAAGTCTATGGGCCCGTAATTACGGGCGTTTTTACGGTCGTGTGCATGGGGCCTAAATCCAGGTATTTTTGGAGCTGATTTTTAAAGCGTTTTTGATGCATATTTTAAAGCGTTTTGAAGCCTATTCTGAGCCATATTTTCTATTTTTGTATCGTCAATGGCATATCAGCTTGTAAAACGCTTCAAGAAGTGACATATCACTTCTTTTTTACAAAGTGTATTTTTACAAGACATTTTTTAATTCAGCAGCGTTAAAATACGCATCACATGAACTACACAGTGTATTTCCTATTATAATCAATGGTAAGTTGTTTGAAGGCGTATTTCAAGTGTATTACGATCGTTTTGCGCTACGGAATACCCCTGAAATAAGCCGTATGAACATACCCTTACAGGTGAGTGTATTGTGTAACCTCAGAAGGGGAGACAATCAGTGAAGCCGGCGGGGGGAGGGATGTGTGATTGCTGCAGCTGTGAGTCTCTGAGGTGATTTGGGCCACAAACTATGAGGACTGTCAGGAAAGGCTCTGCCAGGTTTGTTCGTGTTTCAATAATTCCCACACAAATGTTTTACACTGGTGACAAAAGTTCTTTCAGCACTAAATATTTATAGCATATAATGCACATTATGAATTGTTACTCTCCATCTTTTCTGCTGTTTTTCTACTGCGCATTTGTTTCACAGGCCTGACTTGTGCAGTGGATGATAATGTCTGTTCATATTTCGTTATAATATGGAGGTTGTGCCTAAAATGTTGTAACTGTTTAAAACTGCTGCATATATTTGTAATAATCCTTGCTCTGCGGATGTTAGGGTAAGGCCACACGGTTCGGCCACGTTGCGTTTTTAAACCGCAGCAAGTCATTTTTCAATAGAAGTCAATGGTGAAATGTTTGTTATGGACAGACTGCTGCTATTCTATTACAATGTGTTTTTTGCGCCGTTCGCTGCATCTTCATAATGTCCGACCACATGCAGTTAATAACCGCGCTGCCATGGTTGTTGCTGAACTGTTTGTGTTTCTGCAATGCCTTGTAATGAACTATATACAGGCAGCATCTAACAAACTTCAACACGGGTGAAAACTATGCCCATAAACGATTTCCTTTAAAAACGCAACAGAACTGCAGCATTAGGCCCTGTGATTTTTTTTTTGACGCGGAAACTGCGTCGGAAACCGTGCCAAAAAATGGCCGAAAATGCCTCCAATTGATTTCAATGGGAGGCGGAGGTGTTTTTTTTTTTTTTTTTACCGCGAGCGGAAAAAACGTCTTGTGGTAAAATCGTCTCGCGGTAAAAAAAAGCGTCATGCCCTATCTTCGAGCGTTTACGCTTCTTACCTCCCATTAACATCAATGGGAGGCAGAGAAAGCGTATTTCGCTGCGTTTTTTGCACGTAGCACTCAATGGGTGCGAGCGAAAAACGCCACAAAAATCGCGGCAAACAGCATGCAGGCAGGTCAAAATCCCAAACGGAATTTTGAGGCAGAATTTTCCTCCTCCAAAAAACTCTGTGTGGACAGGGCCTTACAGAGACAAAAAATGCATGCGGTTTTCAAACGCAACTTAACTGCAACAAAACCGCGTCAACGACGCCCCGTGTGGCCTTACCCTTACACAGTTGAGACTTTTTTCAGACAATTAAAAAAATGACCTCTCTAAAAACAAGCTTTATATGTAACTTCTTTTGTATCTAATAATACTATTGTGGCTACTTGTAAACAAACTCATGCTTTTAAAACTTTAACTCATTTTGAATTTTTTTTTAGTCCCACTAGGGGACTTGAACAAGTGATCCTTAGATCGCTGGTACAATATACTGAAATATTTCTGTATTGCGATATATTATACGTTTACCTTGCTCCTATTAAGCCCTGGCAGGGCTTATCACGAGGACCAAGATGGCAGACCTGGGGGCCTTATTAGGCTGCCATGACAACCAACGGTGCACAATTGTGTCACGGGGGGGGGGGGGCGATGATGGGAGGACAGAGCAGACCCCCCTCTCTGTAATTCCTCTAATGCCGTGGTTGAACGTTCGGGATATGCTACAGTGAGGTGTCAGCTGTAACATACATCCGACACCCGCATGGTATGGCTTCATACTCCCCCCTTCTGGGTTATGACGTACAGTTAAATCAAATGTCGGGAAGGGGTTAAGGCGTTGTTTTCCCGTTAGGGCTCATTCATACTATAATGCATAACCAATAGGAACACCTTGTGTCCACTGTAATGTCTCTGTTGGGTTCACACTTTTTTTTTAGTTGTGTGTTTTGTGTTTTTTTTTGTTTTGTTTTTTTTTAGCTAAAGCTAGGACTGGACCAAGGTGTGTAGCTAAGGGGCAATGGTGGGGCATTTTCCTCTGGTGCTGGCACCTGGCCAGGGTATTTAGATACAGGGTTAGGGCAGTGAACTGAATCATTGCCCCACTCCTGTATCTGCATCAAAAAGAGCCTGTCTGAATCCAACCGCAATGATCTTTGAGAGAATCTGTGATATGACGTGCCAGGTTTTGTTTTTTTTTTTTGCTTGCAGATTCTCATGGAATCTGTGACAAAAAAAAAGTACAGCAGGGGCAGTATATTATGGATCCCTACCACATGGATCCGTTGTATGGCCAAGTGAATGAGTTAAAGAATAGTGGAACTCCTTTCACCCCAGCATAAGGCCTCATGCACACGACCGTATTTTATCTGTAATTACTGTTCGTAAATGCGAACCGTAATTACCGACCCATTCATATCTATTGGCCACGGACGCCTTTCCGTATTTTTACGGATGGCTGTCCGTGCTGAAAAAAAATTATAGAACCTGTCCTATTCTTGTCCGTAATTACGGAACGGACTCTCCCATCGAAGCCTATGGTCTCTTCCGTAAACATGGACGGCTACAGATGTGCATCCGTAAACCATCCGTATTTACGGAAGCGTTGCTATGCAACATGTTGGTGACGACATTTGCAGCCTTCCTCCTTTTTTACGGATCCGTATATACGGATCAAATACGGACCGTACAATTGACATGCTGCGGCTTAAAAAAAACGTACCGCATGTCAATTTTTGAGCGTTTTTTCCGCTTATTTACGCCGCGTGTGGATCAGATTTGTTAAAATCTCATCCACTTTGCTGCTACTGTATTATTCTGTAGATTTTCTGCAGATAAATCTGTTGGGGAAAATTCGCTGTATTTACGCTACGTGTGAACTTACCTTTAACTGATTGCCATCCAAATAGTAAAAAAGAGAAAAATAATCACCGCTAATGGAAGGCGCTCCTGCACTTGTAAATTGAGTTCAAATAGGATCCCAGTTGGGACAAGATGTCAAATGAGGGTAAAAAAAATTTTGATTTTTTTAAAAGACATACATGCTATTTCATAGAATTGGAATAAAAGCTACGTGTTTCGACCCTGAACCAGGGTCTTCAAGCCTGAGAGACCCTGGTTCAGGATTGAAGCGCGTAGCTTTTATTCCAGTTTTATGACCTAGCATGTATGTCTTTTAAAAAATAAAATTTACTCATTTGACATCTTGTCCCAACTGGGATCCTAGTTGAATTCAATTTACAAGTGCAGGAGCGCCTTCCATCAGGGGTGATCTTTTTTCTCTTTTTTTACTATTTGGATTGCTTCCACATCGACTACCGCTGATCATTCAGCTGCCGGTGTACACCCAGAGGGCTAGCAGAGTGCACACATACGGAGTATTGAGGCTCCGTTGGTTTATTGATCGAGTTGTGCCGACCATCCAGCACAGCTTAAAAAGGTAAGTGTAAAATCTCATTTTGAGCATATTACTGTTGACCACCTTGCAACAACAGCAATACCCCAGAAGAGCGCTCTGTCTTCTTTTTTATTTCCATATCACTGCCCCTTAACTGATTGCCGACACAGGATGAGAATACTCGTCCTGAGCAGTGGGTGCTTGCTGCATTAGGACGAGCATTCTCGTCCTATGTGACAGCCAGTGTGTGCACGCGATCAGGAGTGGGGCAATGGCTATAATACGCGGCCACAGCCCCGCTCTAACGACGGAAACAAGAGAAACCTCTCCGTCGTTAACCCCTTGAATGCAGCGATCAAAGCTGATCGTGGCATTCAAAGTGAATAGGAGGAGGGGGGACTGCCCTTTGATCGCATAACAGGAAATCCCTGTGACGCGATCGAGGCCCATAACATGTATGGCCAAACAGCCTAGGGTCCATTGAAGGACCCAGGGCTGTCTAAGGCCCTATTCACACGACAGGGTCCGAGTGTCGGCTAGGGTCCGTTTTCCTCGGCCGTTTTGCATCCATTGCGTTTTCATTCCGTGCCGTCTTTCCGTTTTTAATGGCCGATTTTCTCCCGTGTTGCAATTAGTTTTTTTTCCCTGTCCGTTTTAAAAATAGATGAATTTCATTTGTAAATTTTTTGCCACACACTTCCCTCTGTAGATACTGTCATGGCCCCCATGTAGGTAGTACCACACAGACCCCTTATACATAGCACCCCTGTAGATGGCACCCCCCTGTTGATGGCACCCCCCCCCCCATTCCTGTACATAGCGGTCCCCTGCTCCTGAAGGAGGAGACGAGAGCGAGCGAGTGGCAGAAAGCACTGCCGTCACTCGGACCACATCCAAGTGGCAGCCAGGAGAACGGCCCAAAATAGGGCATGTTACATATTTTGATGGCCCGGTTTTTTGGGCCGTCAAAACATTGGCCGTGTGATTATCCCCATTTGGGGGCCATTGCTCCTACTGTGGTCATGTGACAGCCACCGAGAATCTCTGTTGCGTGAATAGGGCCTAACTGCATTCCCTGTTAGGGCAGACTGAGGTATGCCCTGACAACTATTGTACTGACATATAGATATATGCCAGTAAATTACAGTTAAAAAATAAAAATGAAAAATCCCTCTATGGGAGTAAAAAAAAAGTAAAATGAGTTTTAAAAAAAAAAAGTTATGTTAAATTTAAAAAAATAATTACGTGAAGAAAAAAAACTCTAGTGCCACCTATAGGTGACCACCCTGTAAGTCAATGTCCGATCCTTAGGTCGGGTTACCACTTATGATACATTGCTGCAGAATTTCCGCAACAGGTTTCAGTACTGAAATTCCACGGCATTTACAGTAGCAGCAAAGTGGATGAGATTTTGAAAGTCTCATGCCCACTCTGTGGGAAAAAAAAACAAAAACGTAGCGAAAACGTTAATAAATTGACCTGCGGTGCGGAATTTAAATCCACATCGTGTCAATTTATGCTGCGTTTTAGTTTCTTTTCTGTTGTGGGTTTTCCCCATTGAATTAAATCGGGGTGCAAAACCTGCAACAAATAGCCAAGTGTTATCACTTCTGCAGTGGAATCGCAGTGATTCTGCCACAAAAATCGCAACTAATAATAACTATATATTACCCTGAATTCCCTCCTCCTTCCTCCAGTCCGGCCTCCTGTAATGACGCTGCAGCCAATCACAGGCTATAGCGCTCACAAGGACGCAGCGTTATCCAGGGAGGCCGGACCGGACATCAAAGGAGGGAGGCATCACCATGACAAGGGCTGGGATAAGTATGAACGTTTTTTATTTTACGCTGCTTTCTGCAGCGGAAATTACGGCTGTAAAATTTCACCACTGTGGTCACTTCATCTCCCACATGAAATGGAATATAAAGTTATCAAAAAGTTGTATGAACCCAGACATGGTACCAATAAAAACTACAGCTCGCCCCACATTTTTCCTTGTAAAACAGAAGGAAACAATATAAATCCGGTATCACCGTAATTGTTTTGACCCGCAGAATGCATTTAACATGTTGTTTTTACTGCATGGTAAATGCTGTAAAAACTAAACCCAAAAAACAATGTTGGAATCACTGTTTATTTCCCATTCCACCCCACAAAGAATTTTTTTACAGTTTCCCAGTACGTTATATGGTACAATAAATGATGCCATGAGAAACTCCAACTCATCCTGCAAAAAACATCCCCTCATATGGCTATAGCGACAGAAAAATTTAAAAAGTTTATCCTTTGGAAGGTGGGCAGGAAAAAGCGAAAGTAAAGTTCTGAAAAAGGTGGGGCGTACGGGTTAAAAGAGGTTGTCCTTAAAACCCATTTTTAAATATACTGTTAGGGAATTCTGAATAACTAGATGGGGGTCTTCTGTGTCTTCAAGAGTGTCTCCTGCTCTGGAGGACCCAGCATGTCCATCCATTACAATGGAAACTGTGTAGTGATCCATTTCTCCTATGGTGGCACTACAGGGGAAATTAGCACTTGCTCGCTGCCAAGTTTCCCCACAGCTTGCAGTAGCTGATTGTTAGGAGCCCCAGCAATGGGACAACCTGTAATCCGCTTATCTCCTGGGGACCATTCTTACACAAAGGGATTTTCCAAAGTGGACAACCCCTTTATTTAGGACCTGTCGGCTCTCATCTGTCTGTTTTGGTAAATACTTGTATTCCCCGTAACATAATGATTTTTGAGCATCTTTTCTTAGAACTATGCATTGTGCTGTTCCTCTGTTATTCCTCTTGGAAATTTATGAACGACTTGAGAACTAGGTGTTTCCAGTTGGGGGTGTGTCCCTACAGACAGACACTGTCCAATCAGTGCTCACAGCCTCAGACTATTTAGGGACACACCCCTTTGACAAGGGTAAGGGTATGTTCACAGCCTTCGTTTTCAGAAACGCCCCGAAATACACCTGAAAATACGGTAACTAAACGCCTACAAACATCTGCCCATTGAATTCAATGGGAAAAAGTGTTTAGTTCATACAGGGCGTTTTAAAAAATGGCGCAGAAAAAAAACGCCATGTAAAAAAGAGGAGCATATCAGTTCTTGAGCCGTTTTTGGAGCGGTTTTTCATTGTCAATAGAAAAACGGCTCCAAAAAATGCCTCAAACGTTTTCAGCTTCAAAAACGGTTGAAAATTTGAGGCCGTTTTCTCTGAGAACTGCTCCGTCATCTTCTGCCATTTTGACTCAGCGTGTGAACATACCCTAATGGAAATACCCAGCTGTCAATTTATTCATACATTTTTTTGGAGGGGTAATAGAGGAACAGCACAACTCCGTTCTAAGAAAACGTTTGAACATAGGCTTTTTGTTAGGTTGTATGCATGATGGTCAATGTGTGTGAGCTGCTGGATAAATATGGTGCTTTGTATCTGCAACAGTTTTCAAGTCTTTTGTTAAGGATTATTCAGACATTGCGGTCATATTGTTATTTTTTTGCTATTTGGTAAAATTCTATGAAACCTGTTGCGCTTTGGCGTGCGTTTGTGAAAATTGTGACAAAAAGGGATCGTCCACACGCTGCCTAATTGCCACGTTTTTTCCAGCCGAAATTATGGACGGAAACCACGCAGAATACAGTAGCAGCATAGTGGATGAGATTTAAGAAAACTCATCCACACGCTGCATAAAAATTCCAAGCAGAAATTTGCATATTTTTCGGACCATAGCGTGTTAATTCCTGCTGCGGAAAGTGGCCAGAATTGCTGCATTTTTCAGAGGAGATGTCTTCATCTCCTAAGGCATCATTTAGACGAGCGTAATATACGTGCGTGCTTTTCACGCATGTCGGACGCACCTATATTAGGCTATGGGGCAGTGCAGACAGTGCGTGAGTTTTGCGCAGCGTGAGTCCGCTGCGTAAAACTCACAACATGTTCTATATTTCTGCGTTTTTTGCGCATCACGCACCCATTGAAGTCAATGGGTGCGTGAAAACCACGCAGGTCGCACGGAAGCACTTCCGTGCGAACTGTGTGGTTCGCGCAACAGCTGTCATTCTCTGAATGTAAACAGAAAAGCACCACGTGCTTTTCTGTTTACAGACATCCAAACGGAGTGTCAAAATGATGGCGGCTGCGAGAAAATCTCGCAGCCGCGCATCATACACTGATGACGCACGCAGCTGTTAAGTGCCTTTTGCGCACGCAAAACGCCGCGTTTTTTGCGTGCGCAAAACGCACACGCTCGTGTAAATCAGGCCAAACATTGTGAAAAACGGCGCAAAATACGCGCCATTTTCTGCCATAAAAAACACAGGAAATGGTGCGTTTTTGCCACAGCGGAATGTCTGTGTTTTTCAACGGAATTGCTGTAGAAATTTTCTGAAGCAATTCCGGTGTGTGTTATGTGATGGCAATATGTTAATAAAAACTTATCTCGGTTTTCATGCAGCAAGACATTGATGAATGCATCATAATTTATATAGGGATTGTTTCTATCATCGTAAAATAAAAGACTAAAACCCCTTTAACATACGATAGATTAATTCTCCCGTAAATTACTTTTATTTATCAAAAGAAAGATTCGGTCTCGGTACAAGGGAGAAGGAAAACATTTCTAATTACCCTTGTGCTGCAATCTAACCCTACTTTTGATTAAAAAAATAAAAAATACAGGAGAACGGATCTCCCGAATGTCATATGAATACGGCCGAATTCAGATGGCCGTCACACGGATACATGTATTTCAATGGGAACGGTCACACGACCCACGTGTGAAGGGTCCGTTAAAAAATAGATCATGTCCTATTTTGTTCCATTTTCACGGATCCCTTCATAGACTCGAGTCTATGGGGATCTGTGAAAAGTTAAAAGCCCACATTTATCCATATATTGGTGCCTTATTATTTTTTGTATTTTTTGACTCCATAATAGAATCTAATCTACTGTGTCATATTTATTAACCATTAGCGCAAGCATTTAAAGTAATTTGCGCCATTCATATCAGTTTGTAAATGTGAATTGAAAAGTGGTTGTGGCTTACTGCTTGGCCCAGATTTAGACACATTAATGAAACTTTTTTTAAAAATCAAAAAGGAGGCGCAAATCAGAAAAAAGTTGCATCTTGGTTCCACACAGACCCTGGTGTAGAAGCCGTGTCGTTCTTTTATCTAGTATGAAAGTGATGTATGTTATGACAGATTTTAAAGGCAGCGCATAAATTTGTTGCAACATATGTCAATAAAGTAGTGTAGCTCTAAGGGTACGTTCACACAGAGTTTTTAGATCTGCCTGCACGCCGTTTGCTGCGTTTTTCGTTCGCGCCCATTGAGCGCCACGGGCAAAAACGCCACGAAATACGCTTTCTCTGCCTCCCATTGAAGTCAATGGGAGGTCAGAGACGTAAATGCCCGTAGATAGGGCATGTTGCTGCTTTTTCCCGCTAGTGATTTTTTCCGCTCACGGAAAAAAACACCTCCGCCTCCCATTGAAATCAATGGGAGGCATTCTCTGACTTTTTGGACGCATTTTCCAAAGTGGTTTCCAAAAAACGTGTAAAAAAAAATAGCACTTTTGATCAATGTAGGCCTAATTCACACGAGCGTGTTTGGTCTGTGATATACGGTCCGTATTTCGGCCACATTTCTCGGACCGAGCACTCTGCAGGGAGCCGGGCTCCTAGCATCATAGTTATCTATGACGCTAGGTGTCACTGCCTCGCTGCGGGAAAACTGTCCCGTACTGTAATCATGTTTTCAGTATGGGACAGTAGTTCCGCGGAGAGGCAGGGACACCTAGCGTCATAGATAACTATGATGCTAGGAGCCCGGCTCCCTGCAGTGTGTTCGGTCCAGGAAATGCGGCCAACATACGGTCCATATATCGCGGACTTAACACGCTCGTGTGAAATAGGCCTAAATCTTTCTTTTCTACAGTATTTTTACTGCCTTTATAAATCACTCCTGGCAGTGGATAAAAAAATATTCAGTTTTGACGACTGAATCAATAGCGCAGTCGACTGCGCTATTGATTCTAACGGAAACCTGCCGGAACGGTGACAAATGGAAACCATTAGCAATGTTTCAGTCACCATTGATATCAATGGTGATGCAAACGGAAGCTAAGGTTTCTGTTTGACTTTCCGTGGAGGGGTTCCACAACGGAACCCCTGAACGGAAAGCCAACACTGATGTGAACAGACCCTTAGCCATAGACTCAAACGAATGCACTTTGGCATCAGCTTGACTTCCACAGAAGCAAATGCCATGATCCTTCAAAAAAGTATGATGTATGAATGAACCCAAATTCCTTCACTCCCAGCCCCCCTTCTCTACCCCTGTTGGATAAGATAATTTACACACAGCAATTTACACTACAACTGGTGATGTTCGACCATATCATAGTTACATGCAATGTGTAATTTTTTTTTCATTTGGCCATAATACAGCTACATTGTAGCATTCCATGTTGATCTAAGTTTAATTCAGTAGAACTATTGTGAGTCTGGGTCTTGCAGCTGAAAGACACACCCTAAAATGTG
This sequence comes from Rhinoderma darwinii, assembly GCF_050947455.1. Lineage (NCBI taxonomy): Eukaryota > Metazoa > Chordata > Amphibia > Anura > Rhinodermatidae > Rhinoderma > Rhinoderma darwinii. Next base: position 39,675,751 of record NC_134697.1, on the reverse strand, counting down.
GCAATCTCATGAGCAGATGTACGCCCTATTGATCAATCTGCCATAAGTTTAAACCAAAACAGGTTGGACTTGGCTTTTGTTTTCTGACACTTTTCCCAGTAGAAAGTGTCTGAAAACGTTGCGTTACGCTTGCAGCAACTCCAAAGCTCGGTCCACTTTTTGAAAAAGTGGCACAGCGGCTTCATAAATATGGCATTCGGTTTAGACAACTGGCGTAAATACATTAATAAATCTTCCTCAAATTAACAATAACACTCAATCAAAGACAGTTATATACTTGAAAAGTGTTTATTTACAGACACCCTTTGAGTACATCTCAATCTTTAGTTTCCAGTTAGCGGCTGTTTTTTTTATTTTTTTTTAATAAAGTTAACACTACCTCTTAAAGTCTTTGAGTTATGTGTACATAGTCCAGGCCCAACAGTATGATTTGCCTGTACACATTGAAAATCTGTACTACAAAGTTAACACTTTTGAGTCACAAAACAGTGCGTACAAAAATATAGATTCTAGAAAATTCCCAAATATTAACTGGCAGTTATATACAGCTCTAGGAGTGGTATGGGACCATATTTCTCATGGATAAGGCAACCTATATATACATGCAGACATTGGGGACACTGGTCCACATTACACAAGGCACCAAGAACACTGTTTAAGACAATTGCATGCTTTCTAACATACAGTCTGTATTTACATACATTAAATAAATTAGCCTCTTACACAAATCACAAACTGTACCTTCTAGAAGGGTGTGAGCTCTGTAAAAACAGTGCAGATCAATAATACAGTCTCAGTGTACTTTTTACATGAACACATTGAATAAAAATAGTGATCCAAAGTTTTGTAACGTCTGCAAAAAAAACAGAGGTGCCAAAACTTTTGGCATATTTTAGATTGCACTTGTGTTAATCACACTGTATTGGTTAAAACATCAGGTACTAAAGAATTAAAATAAAAAATGTAAAACACATTAGGGCTAGGAGATGCAAACGTACCCCTTCATATCACACCGCCTGCCCAGAGCAGTGATGATGAGGATAAAGTGCACAGGTATATGGCTACCTCAGGTGTCTCCTAATAACGGAACACCTTTCAAAGTTACCATGTCACGCTTTTCCTGAACCAGGAAGAGTCAAATCAAAACCTCACACAGGAAACAAGAAGTTAGTAGGACAAAGTGTGTAGGATAAGGCTAAACATTCTGTAACAAGTCATTGCATGCTGACCCTGACCTCTCCTCTGCTCAATACTAGAAATGCAATAGGATTTTGGCCATCACATTTTGATATTGGGGAATTTTGGGGGAAAAATCATTGTAAATTAAATTTTGCATCGCCGTTCTGGGATAGAAAATGTTCGACACAATGTGCGATATATTTTCTGACTAATGTTGGACCTGATCATTTTGTCACTGGTCACAATGGATGAATTATTGGTGTGTTACTCATCCCTATGTATAGACTAGGTCCTGACCTCTGAACTGTGGTGCTAGTCGTTACAGATGGGGAGCCCTCCCTGTATATATCTGACTAGTTAGCAGTATCCTATAGGATCAGTGCTGAAAGGTACAGCATGAATACTGTGAAGTAACATAGAACATCCACAACACCCTGTACTCCCTGGCTTCCACACTGAGAGCAACATGCATTCACTCTCTTTACTGCCTGACATGTAATAAGTCCATAGGCAGTACCTGAGCCAGCATCGTCCAGTCGGAGTCCCAATAACTCTATGTATAGTGGTGCTGGCACTGGACTGGCAGTGATATTATTCCCTTCTTATTGTCACTTTTTTTCTAAGAGGTCCTATTAGGACAAAGTCCCATCTGAGCGCTGCTGGAGGAAGCCGCAGAACAAGGGCTAAGGCTGAGAGAGCGATCGTTCCCTGTGCTGCCGGTAGGTGTCGCAGTGGCTCCGCTCGCCGAGCTCTTTCTCTCCTTCTGTCGCAGGTGGATCTTGGTGTGTCGCTTGCGCTCATCGCTACGGGCGAACTTTCTGCCGCAATAGTCGCAGGCAAAAGGCTTCTCCCCTGTGTGTGTGCGAATGTGCGTCGTCAAGTGATCGCTGCGGCTAAAGTTTCTCATGCAGATGCGGCACTGGAATGGCTTATGACCAGTGTGGATACGAATGTGCCTGGTTAGTTCATCAGATCTGGAGAAACGGCGATCGCATCCTTCAGCCGGGCAGGGATAGGGTCTCTCATGCACTGGAGTCTTGCTGGGGCGGTTTGGGTATTTCCTAGGTCTGAGGATGGGTCGTAAAGGAAGATTTGGGGGGCTGTAGGCGCTGGGCAGCCGAGGTCCCTCGTTGGTGCCTCCTAGGGAGAAATTGCGGATTGTGGATAGAGGTGTGAGAGGAGGGGGCACCCTAATAGAGTCCAGGTGGCATGGGAAAGGCTTGCGATCAGTCATGGGGTGTAGATCTCTTTGGCACGGATTTGGGAAGAGAGGTGGGTACTCCGGGATCATGTTGAATATGGTGCCATCCGAGGCTGGTTTGGGGGAATGATAAGAAGGGGGTGGGTATGACAGTGAGGTGCCAGTCGAGGTGCTGAGGAAGGCAGAGTTGTCCTGGTACATCTCAGCACAGCTGGAGGAATAGGGAGGGGGGGAGTACATGTGCTCCAGGTCATTCTGGCTGTGTGCCATGCTGCAGCTCAAGCTGTTGGATAGAGGGTTTGGAGACAAGGAGGAGGCGTTGGAAGAAGTTGTAGAAGAAGATGAAGAAGGGGTCACTCCCAGGATGCCGGCACTGACGATATTAAATAAACCCTCTGGATTCCAGCAAGCCCCGGGGTACTGGGGATCAATGGAGAACTTGCCCATGTAGGTGAAGGTCTGGTTGCGAGGAGCAGGGGGGTAGCTGCTGGAGTAGGACAGATCCAGGGACCTCTTGTCACTGTTCATGTCCACATTGATCATTCCATCTAAAGGTGAGAAAAACACAAATATAATTGAAAGTGATCTATAAAAGCAATGTACTTATAATAACACTGCACTGTATACAATACATCTAATATAGGATTTGTATCTATAAATAATGAAAGATTTGTTACATAAAGTAGCCACACGATACATTACAGAACAGATTCCCCTGACAGCAGATGTACTCCCTGGTCTCAGTAGAATCACTGTCATTATAACATTATATTATACTTCAGCAGCACACGCATCGATTCCTGTTCATCTCTGTCATTAAACAGCAAGTGTTCACATCTACAATGTTACATTCCAAGATCAGCACCTATATACTGCACTATATACACAAGACAACACAACACTGCATCCTGTCCTTATCTCCAGCTACACAGGGTCATAGTGATGATGGGGATGCTGCTCTTACCTCCGGACATACCGCTCATCTGTTCATATGGTCCTCCCAGATCAACATTAGGGAAGATAGTAACAGAGGTGGGTAAAGTCGACTCATCCACAGGATAAATAGCATCTGGCATCTGATGTACAAATCCCCCAATAGTCACTGGGATTTTGTCTACAGCTTTGGCAGTCATCATGTCATCAAATAACAGCCCCAGATTGACAGATTTGCAAAAAACAACAATAAATAAAAAATAAAATAAAAAGAGAGACTCTTTCTTAAAACTCCTTTGTAACTCTGCGTTTACATCCAAAGTTAATGAAGAGTGGAGTCAGTGGCCATAGAAGCAGCATGTGTACTTGTCATTGACTGCAGCAGCTGTAGTGTGATCATAAAGAACAAGTGTCCTGTGCGGGAGCTCTAAATCAATTGCACTAAATGGAAAGTGTGCCTTCTAAAGTATTTATTCTGTAGCTTTGAATACCCGTGACGTCACAGACCATACATGGACAGGAACAGGGAAGGGTTGCTCCGCCTTAGGCGTGATGTCACGGGGATTTGCCGTTCTATGAATGGAGAAGTGGGCGTGGCTTGTGCTGCACTGGAGCGATGAATGGAGCCGCTTGTCAGAGCGCATTCAGCGGGATGTGTGTGAGCACTGGGCGCTCTAAATACGCGATAAATGTAACGCATGCGTTATTTGTCACACTGCATGCGCGTTATTATATGATTGCAGACACGCTGCACGGCATCCTCTACACGGCGGATTCCGGTCCACACCTAATAAGGCCAAGATCCGGCCCAGACAGGTCCCCCCCCCCCCCCCCCGTCCATATATAGCACAGTTCCGGAACATCACAACCCCGGCTGTACTGTAATAAACCTCTTGGCAGATGCAGCGCTAACCGCAAGTTCTCACTCACGGAATCCCAGTGACTGCTGGAAAGAAGCCCTGGCTGCTACATTTCCAGCCACAGCAAAACTATCATAGCAGTAATGTACAGATAGAAATATATAGCTGCTACGTCACAGCATGCAAAGAATAAAACCAGAATATTACCAGTGCATTAACCCTGACCCTGCCTGACCTGAGCCGACGCTGCAGCTCTAGACAGTTCTATATGATAAATCCAGTGTCCACATGTACTGGACTAGAAGGGGAATAACAACAAACGAACTCAAAGTACTACTACTTCCAGCATCCTGTACAAAGCATCACACCCCGAGATACAATAATCATCCTACATGATAGATAATATTTTAAAGATGATAGATAATATATATTACAGATGATAGATACATATGAGATGGTTACAGACATACATACGAGATGGATACGTAGACAAATAATAGATATTACAGATGATAGATATGAGAGATGGATACATAGATAAATGATAGATAAATAATAGATATTACAGATAATGGGTAGAAAGATATATAGATAATATTTATTACAGAAGATAGATATGAGAGATGGATACATAGATACATGATAGATAAATAATATATTACAGATGAGTAGATATGAGAGATGGATACAAAGATAAATAATATATATTACAGATGTTAGATACATAGATAAATCCACATCCATAACATAAATGATTCTTGACAATTTTTTAAAACCCATTATGTGGCACACTGACGTTTTATTATTTCAAGTTTTATTTATTCCTTTTTATCCATAGTCATTTGTAATCCATAAACCTCATAGATTGAGGCGGTAAATAATGTTAATCTATAAATAACAGGGGAATCCCCAGCGGATTACATTAGATTATTTAGAAAACACTGCAAATACTGGATACCCGGGAAGAATGGAGGTTCAGAAGGACTCGAGCTGAATGATGATCATTTTGGATTTGTGTATGTCTATTAGTTGTTCATGTCTATTGTGTATATATTATGGTTTATCTAAAATATAATGTGATCTGCATCTGATTTCCAGAATTTGACCTAAACAGAAATAGTGGAAATAGTTAAACATGAAATATTCTATTATTCACGCTCCTTCCATATTGGCAGGTGCATTAATAGAAACAGGACAATTACGGTCAGTGGGGGTAAATATAGAGCTGGTTTGTTAGGCTATTCCTCATCAAATTATTATAATCCACATTTAGGGATCTAGGTAATACTTGATAACAGGACTATACAGTAAGATATAATATTAGTGCATACAATCGCTTTGTGGCTGCAGGTTAGATATGATTGGGAACGTTTATTATTTCCCGTACAAATTTACAGTAGATCAAATATCCATTAGTAATCGGATAAAGTTTATTTCAACACGTGCGCCACCTCGTGGAAGGAGCGGGTATAGCAAATTATTTGTGCCAGTTCTAGAATTCTTTCTGGTTACAAATGAAATAAACGAAGTAACTCGCAGTAGTATAAGTTTCATAGTCTATAGCAGTATTTAAAAAAATAAATTAAAAAAATGACCATCTTTAGCGTGTTAGAAATATTATCATATTAAAGTACTGAAAATCTAGAGCCTAATGCAAGTTATGGCAAAAATCTGGATTGGTGAAGCGATGATTCTCTTACCAATGAGGGTGCACTTGCAGGTGGGTGCCAAGCATTGTGAGTAGCAGCAGCTTCGTCAATGAGGACATTCAAGCTGTGGCGTGGACCTCTGGTTGGAATCTGGGCAGCTGAGTGGGATGTGTAGGGGGAAGGAGTGTGTGGCCCAATGTTAAGAAAGAAATATTATGCAAATTGCACAAACAATAGAGATTCCTCCAGGGATCAGTGGGAAACACCAGGGTAAATGCAAAAGCTCTAACAAAAATTATATATATATTATAATTACTATGTAAATGATAATAAAACATTAAAGCATAATGTTTAAACAACGAACGCTTACAAATGGATTGTATATTATATACACAATTCTATTATTACTAATCCTATACACCTTTCTAACGAATACAATTATTATTTGCGGGTTTGGTCGTTTTAAACGAAATGTAGTATTTTAATAGTGATTTAATACAGTTACACACGGAAATAGTTAACTCATGATTTGTACGGATTTTTCCATAGGCGATATCTAGTACATTGCGGCTAAAAACCATCGCAACGAATTCATAGAAAGTGCTAGGAAAATGTGACTCTCCTGTAAACGAATATTTCTTAATATTTAGGACTGGAACGACTCTAGAAGATTTCTCGGGACTAATAGTACACGGACACTCGGGGATACTGCACATTATTAATATTATTATTATTCCGGGGTTGACTTCATTTATTAGTAGTTTGATTGTTTGGAGCAGAACAATGAGAGGGCAACGATTTCGTTATAAACTTTAGCATCTGTTCTGATTTCGTTAGGATTATACATAGGTAGAAAGACCAACACATTTATGCTTAGCTTTAATACTACACGTGGAGATTCTACATAAAGAAATATAACAATCTGGAGATACTTACATCTGGGCGCCAGGATCCTGCTGGGTTTTAGCAAAATTGCACTTGTAAAAGTTTTGTCGCAATAAATAAATAACATAAAAGTAATAAAAATGATGAAAAGTAAATCCAAGAAGGGAGATCCTTGAGTTCAGCAGTGAAGGTGATCACATTGCAGAGTCAGGACGCCGCCATTACTGGAGCCTTGTGTCTGGCAGCTCTCTGGTCCTTCTGTTCGCTGTGGGGCCCTTCTTGATGCTCTTCTCCCCCCCCCCCCCCCCATCCCCATACATGAGGGATGGTGCAGCATCAATGGCTCTGGATGCAGCCTTCTGGTCCTAGTCCTCCACCGGTTTTAGGGGGTTATAGGTCCACATAATACTCCCCCACTTCTCATTTAAATGCATCAAATTGTAAAGACGCCTTCACACTCAGTGGTGTCCTCTCTCCTGAACTGGAGCTCTGGTTTTGGCTTATTATCTCTGTTATATTTTAGTCTAATTTATTCTTGCTTATTAATAAACCCATTAGGACTTCTCTTATTAGGACACACTGTGGCATGAATGAAACGTTGTATTAAATTTTTACAAGTGGGTAAACATGATTACATTGATTTTCTGTTTTCTGAAATTTAAAAGTTTATTCATGGTATAATAAAAAGTTGATATAATTTTCTAAGATATTTTATAAATTCTTCCTTTTCCAAGAGCTCTGCTTGCTGTCATTAAATGAGAACCTTCATTGTTTATTTCCAAAGGCTGGTTCTGTTATGATGATCTTTACAGTACAGTACAGTGCATCAGTGATCATCACATGACCAGGCTAGATATTTAGCCTCTAGAAGTAAACAACAACGTTTTCTATTAAATGAAAGCAAGCAGAGATCTTGACAACTGTGAGAAATGAATACAGAAAGTATATGAGCGCGCTACATAACTTTTCATTATACGATGAATCTGCTTTATTTGCTGTGACCAGAAAGTTTCTTTAAATGAGGATGATTATGCAACCAACTGATCTGACTTTACACATATTTGCTAACTGAATAGTATTCCATGAGATATGCTCCACAGAGGATGTAACTACATGTCACTATCACTAGATCTGTGCAGAATAATCTGTTCATTCAATAACATAATGTTGTGACCAAAACGCTTTTCCCATAACATTTTTTAGCAAAGTTGTAAATCATTGAATTTTTGAATTGACTCTCATGGGAATTCTTCCACATTGTTAGGATAACAATTAGTGATCAGACGTGATAAATGAAGGACTAATATAACAGATTTCTGCTCATCCACAACACATTATCATCAGGGTTTGTGACTTATGGCAGAATTATTTTCTATGGCCACCTTTAGGTGTATTGTCCCCTCATCCTATTATATTTCACATGGTACAACATCAATATCCAATGTTCTGAAAAGTTTTAGCTTCAAGTAAAATTCTTGAGGTTAACTTTGACTGTCTCTTCTAAATAATGTCTTTGAGGAACTTCTCACTTTACAAAGAATGGACACTTTAATGTTAATTGTGTTATTTGGGTAGGGGTTTGGATACAGTCAGGAGTTTTCCTTACACATTTTGCTGACTTTTATCTCTTGTTTGGCCATCTTTAGGGTTCAGATTTCAGAACCATCAAATCAATGCCTGAATAGTTGGTCATTTACGCTGGGTTCAGACATGGCAGATTTGCTGCAGATTTGCAGTGCAGATTTTGAATCTGCAAATCTGCAGCAACTCACAGTACAATACAAGTGGATAGGGTCTTTATCCACTGGTAGCAAAAAAAAATTCCACAGAAAAATCATGCTCATTCCTGTGAATGGCAACGCGGACTTCCTATTAAAAAAAAATGGGTCGGTTTTCATGCAGATTTTGGCATGAAATCCACATGAGAATGCAGCGGTTTTCACATCCTATGTTCACATCTGTGTTGGAGCCTCCGGTGCAGATTCCGTCATATTTGACAGGAGAAAGAACAATGAACCCCATTCGATGGAGTCCGGTGGTTGCCACTAGTATTCGTGGTTTCCGTTAGGAACATATGCCACGGTGCATATGTGAACAGCACCTTAGACGCACCAATATTTTGTCTCATGAAACAATTTTTTTTAAATAAAGTTGGACCCGGATTACCCCCCCCCCCCAACCTACAGTGGATTTTTAGCTTCCGCACTGGGTCTGAGTGTACTCTGGTTATTTAGAGGCACTTTCCGATATTGTCTTGGATCCAACTAGGTTTATACTGTAGAAAGCGAAGTTAAAGAGGCTCTGTCACCAGATTTTGCAACCCCTATCTGCTATTGCAGCAGATAGGCGCTGCAATGTAGATTACAGTAACGTTTTTATTTTTAAAAAACAAGCATTTTTGGCCAAGTTATGACCATTTTTGTAGTTATGCAAATGAGGCTTGCAAAAGTCCAAGTGGGTGTGTTTAAAAGTAAAAGTCCAAGTGGGCGTGTATTATGTGCGTACATCGGGGCGTTTTTAATACTTTTACTAGCTGGGCGTTCTGATGAGAAGTATCATCCACTTCTCTTCAGAACGCCCAGCTACTGGCAGTGCAGATCTGTGACGTCACTCACAGGTCCTGCATCGTGTCAGACGAGCGGGGACACATCGGCACCAGAGGCTACAGATGATTCTGCAGCAGCATCGGCGTTTGCAGGTAAGTAGCTACATCGACTTACCTGCTAACGCCGATGCTGCTGCAGAATCAACTGAAGCCTCTGGTGCCGATGTGTCCGACACGATGCAGGACCTGTGAGTGACGTCACAGATCTGCACTGCCAGTAGCTGGGCGTTCTGAAGAGAAGTGGATGATACTTCTCATCAGAATGCCCAGCTAGTAAAAGTATTAAAAACGCCCCGATGTACGCACATAATACACGCCCACTTGGACTTTTACTTTTAAACACACCCACTTGGACTTTTGCAAGCCTCATTTGCATAACTACAAAAATGGTCATAACTTGGCCAAAAATGCTCGTTTTTTAAAAATAAAAACGTTACTGTAATCTACATTGCAGCGCCTATCTGCTGCAATAGGAGATAGGGGCTGCAAAATCTGGTGACAGAGCCTCTTTAAGTTGGCCATATACAGAATATTTAATCAGATTTAATAAAGATTCAAGAAATTGATCTGATGAACAGTCATTGATCTAATGTAGACACCATACTGTTTTACTTATAAACTACTTTGCTAATTTTTTTTCACCAAGACCGGAAATGTCCATATCCTACCTGCATCTCTACTACGGTTCTGTAGCTACATAAGCGTTTCTGGTTCTGAAGAGTTGGAAATCATGAGACAAGACACTAAACTAAAAGTTGATAACATTTAAAGGGCCATGCAATGTGAGTGTGTTTAGTGTGGTGGATCTGATACTTAGTGATATAAGCAGCAAGAAAAGCACAGGCGTGAGACTAAAGGTCCTCTTACGCGGCCGTCCTGTGCCGTGCAAACGAGCATCGGTCAACGAGACAGCTCGTTGATCGGCGCTTGCTTGCTCCTGTCACGAGGAGCTATGTATGGGGACGAGCGCTTGTTACTCCGATTGCGCATTACTCCGATTGCGCATTACTCCGATTGCTCATTACTCCGATTGCGCATTACTCCGATTGCTCATTACTCCGATTGCGCATTACTCCGATTGCTCATTACTCCGATCACTCATCCCCAGTCATTTCTATCATGTCGGCAGTGCGTCTCCCTGTTTACACAGGGAGATGTGCTGCCGACAACAATAATATTTTTCATTTTTAAAACTGTATGATCAGCAGACGAACGAGCTCGTTCATCTGCTGATCGCTGCCCTATTTACACAGGGCAATTATCGGGAACGAGCATTCTATGGACGAGCGTTTGCTCGATAATTGGCCCCATGTAAAAGAGCCTTAACAAATGTAATGACTTCAGGCTGGAATCACATATGCAGTCTTTGGAGCTAAAGCCAAGAGCAGATCCACAAAGCAAGGGAAGTATAAAGGAAGGACTGATAGGTCTCCATTCTTTTGTATCCACTCTAAAAAAAAACACCAAAAAGTGCATTTGTGATTCTAACCTAATGAAGCACATATTAGATTCTAGTCATTTTAAGCAGAGGTTTCCTTTTAATATTGTGCAATTTCCTCTTTTTGTCTTGTTGGCAAACACACGGTCTAAAGGAAAAATACTCTAAATTGACTGCTATATTTCAGGAACTGAGCAGCGCAATAAACACTGTACTTTCCAGGATACGGATGTCTATTTTGACATTTTTCCACGTTTTCTAGTATATTTCACATTAATCAGTTTCCTATATAATGGAGAGCATAGTCTCCTAAGTGTGGGACCCAGTGCTGCAGTATATAATAACAAGAAACGTCATATATCAAAAGAATAGTGTTGAGTGGACACCATAAATTTATTTAGGTCTTCCCAGAACCTAGGTTAGAAAACAGGCATTATGATTCCCCTTTATCAGGTGAAATCAACACCTCTGCTAAATGGTAATTATTGTCCTTACCCAGCCATGTAGGATTTTAATAAATAAGGTGTTTTTGGGGTTTTCACATCTGGTGGCCAGCCAGATAGTATTGCACAGTGGCCATTTAGATGAGTCATTCATGTATTACATGGATGGCCATTCAAGTCAGTCAGCGTATGAGCTGATCTTATAGTGTGGCTATCTGTTCTGTCTCATAGCGGGGGGAGGGGGGTACCTGAGCTCTATGATTACCATATGCACTTATAAGGCATATGGATGGGTTGTTTCAACCCCATTAAGGGTATGTGCACACACACTAATTACGTCCGTAATTGACGGACGTATTTCGGCCGCAAGTCCCGGACCGAACACCGTGCAGGGAGCCGGGCTCCTAGCATCATAGTTATGTACGATGCTAGGAGTCCCTGCCTCGCTGCAGGACAACTGTCCCGTACTGTAATCATGTTTTCAGTACGGGACAGTTGTCCTGCAGCGAGGCAGGGACTCCTAGCATCGTACATAACTATGATGCTAGGTGCCCGGCTCCCTGCACTGTGTTCGGTCCGGGACTTGCGGCCGAAATACGTCCGTCAATTACGGACGTAATTAGTGTGTGTGCACATACCCTAAGGCAAGCATTGACGCTATAAACCACATCAGCAAAGCTATAGTTATATATGCCTGCTTCATCGTGCTTTAATAACTACGGAAACCAAACATGGCTATTTCAAGGGGATTTACAGTTTTTATATAAAGCTTAATCGTTGTATAATAAAAAATTTTTTTTTTTTTTGCAACCTTCTAATATTCTTCTGCGTTTCACTTCTTTGCCGTTTTCAAAATCTGTTTGCTGTTAGTGAATGGGAGCATTCTTGTTTACAATCTAGAGGTTGCACACCTGTACAGACCTTTTTTAAGGGGTATTCCCAACTTAAACCTTTATGGCATATCCACAGGATATGCCATAAAAGTCTGATATATGCGGGTTCCACCTCTAGGACCCGCATCTTTCTCCAGAGCGGGGGTCTCCACATCCAGGTGAAGAATGAATAGTGCAGTGCCCGCTCTGGACCTAACTGAGCACCTCTCCATTCATTTATGGTGTATACCGTTTAAGACTCTAACACTGGCATCATAACTTATGTTTTCAAAGGAGCAATGACCTGTTGTTATGATTCATTTTGCAACGGATTCTGATGGATGCCATTGACCAATCGGTCTGCCAGGTTTTCTATAAATGTCAACTGGAAAGAGTAGCACAACATGTAAGGCCTATGCCACAGATCTGGTAAAAAAATGGCAGATAATGGATACCATGACAAAAACCGACTGAACCCATTAAAGTCAATGGGTTCTGTCAGGTGTCGTTAGTGTTTGTCAAGCAACAGATCCAGCACTTCCAGTATTTTCATTGTTCTGCACCTATGACAGATATGAATGCAGCCTAATCTGGCAATGGAAAAGGAAGTGCGATCAGAGCCTAAAGGCCCATTTACAAAGACCAACCATTGGGCAAACTAGCGTTCACAGAACGCTCATTCCTGATCATTGCCCTGTGTAAACAGGGCAGTGATCAGCTGATGAATGAGTAAAGGCAGCACATCTCCCTGTGTAAAGAGGGTGACGTGCTGCCTACATGATGGAAATATTTGGGGATGACCGATCGTAGTAACAAGCGCTTGCCCCTATGCATAGCTCCTTGTGAAGGATCAAACGAGCACCGATCAACGAGATGTCTCGTTGATCGGCGCTCGTTTACAAAGCCCACATTGGGCTGTGTACTAGGACCCTCTCACAACTGAGAGTTGCCACAATTGTATCTAGTCTAGACAATATTTGTGAGCTAAATGCAATATCTTTCCTGCCCTGCAAGCTTGCTACAATGAATCCAGTTGTTTATTTCACAGAAGATTGCCTAGACTGGATACAATTTTAGCAAACTAAGTTGCAACAAGAAGGTTTTCACTGGCCGCAAACCGGGATCTTGAAAAAGGTGAAACATGAAGTATATTATTATATACTTTTATTATATTATAATGATTAAGCTTTATTTACATAAAATTGAAAAACATTTTTGAACTCTATTCAATAGAATTCATATCCAGATATGTGTTGTTATAACTGGTTTATTATATATTCCAGTGTGGAAATCATTTTCACAATGAGTAAAGGTCAAAAGAGTAAATTTCACAACAAAGCAAAGAAAACGCTATGTACTGTAGAAAGTTGTGTGTACAAAATAAATTAATTATAGGAGAACCTATTATTTATTTTCTAGGGCTGGAGATCGAGTATAAAAAGTGCGGCATTGAAACATTGCCATAGCTACATGAAATGCCATTGTTAGGATACCAAACCTCATTGCAGACTCCTGTGGCCCCACAGGTGTGACTATTCAACTTGTGATATTATCGTCCTTCCAAATTCTTGGATTCAGTTTGGGACACCAGTTTGGGACTGGTGAAGTGCTATGACAGGATTTACTACTACCAAGTAAGACTTTCTATGCATCGTCATTTGTTTTTCACCCACAGAGTGGCTTTGCTGAGTGATTTAGAAAATTATATGTGACTGTTTTATTTTGTGGTTTTTCAGTTCTTTAAACAAAAAAAATGTCAATCCATTTTAAGAGTAACTGGTGTCTGCCTGATTTGTTATCTCAGGTTCTGGTTACACCTTTTATGAATAATTGCAACAGTGTCAGACTGTAAATCATTCTGGGGTCCCAACATCCATCGCTACAGAACATGTGCATGTCCGCTTTTATTTGCATTGTAAGTACACAGGACATGTCATCAATGAGGTATAATATATAATTTGGGAATCATCTCATTAGAAATAGACCCTAGTGGAAAGTGATTGGCACCAAATAGGGTTGTCGTCTTCTGGACATATGAGACCCATTATTGCCGGAGCATGGGACCACCGGTGGATCCTCTGGTGGGCCACTCCATCCTCTGGTGGGCCACTTTGTAAGCCATAGCAACTAATGGTCTAAAACCATTGCCAAACTGAGGTGTTTTGGTCCTACCAGAGGAATTTCTTTTGAGGGCCAACTATTACCCACCTACAAAACAAATGCATGTCATGATGATGTTTTATCATTTCACAAATGTCTATATATCATCAAGAAGAATTAAAGGGGTTGTCTCATAAAGACAACTTGTGTTAATATGCCCTAAAAGGTCATATGAATGTTTTAAGGGGGGGGGAGTCTTCCGCTCTGGTCAGAAAAGAGACTCAAAACAGAAAGCCACTATGTAAGAGTGGCTCGTGCTCTGACAGATGTGGTCCTACCATGCTTTTTAGATGGTTAGCTACTTATTTGGATGGCATGTAATGCAAAATTTCTTCTGCAGCGACTGCTACGGGGGAAATATATTGCCAAACGCTGCTTCTCCCATCGATAACAAGCACGTATAGGCCAAAAGTGCTAAATCCCAACAGCAAGTGATTCTTTTCACTATCCACATCAGATTGGTTTGCGCTTGGCTGGACCTCGTGCTCTTTTTTGGCTTGGTACTTTTATCATATCAGAACCTAAGCCCACCAGAGGATCTTCTGCTGGGCCAGTCAGACCCTGCCTAAAGCTGGCCATATGCTTGGAGTCACTCTACACCACTTTAGGAAAATTAATATTCTGCAAAGATATATCTAATAATTTAGTTTCCAGTCACACAGGAGTGCTAAACTATTATAAGTAATATTATTGATTTGTGAAAAACAAGATGTTGCAAGGAAATATTATACAACACCTCAGATAAAGTTATATTACCTAAAGGCAATTTAGATCCTATGTTCTCAACCTGAGGTATGTGTACATCAGGGGAATAATGGCAAGTCTCTAGGGGGTACATGCACTGTCCTTATGCCTTGCTTTTAATATGCAGAAAAGTATATGACAGCCTTGGGGTATTTTGATGTAATGTATTTGGGTTAGGGGTGCTTAGAAGCACTGAGAAACAGATGACCATGATGCAGAACATCTAACCAGGATCTATAGAGACTTTTAAAATTTGCAGGGAAATATAATAATTTCTCAAAATATCAAAAGAGAAAGTGGCCTGAATGTCATGCATTCGCTCCAGCCTAAAGTGGCAAACTTTTAAAAAAAATAAAATTAAAGGGGATTTTCCAGCTCCTAAAATAATGGCATATCGCTGTAGTACTTTAATTGTGCTGTAGTATACTGCACAGCAGGTAGCTGAGCAGAGAAGAATAGCATAGAAAGCCATGGCATTATTTTAACGATATTGCTTTCATGTTATGAGATAGTGCTCTACCCTACATTAAGGGGTTTTCCTATCGGGTCACAGTTCTGGCTTTTGGTTGGCCCTTAATTCGAGTACAATTCACAACTCAAGCCACCAATGCTTAACCTCTTAATACCGAAGGTATTTTAAACCTTAGGCCTCATGCACACGACTGTGTTCAGTCCGTGATATACGAACCGAATGTTGGCCGCATTTCCCAGACCAAATGCAGTTCAGGGAGCCAGACTCCTACCATCATGGTTATGTTTGAAGCTAGGTGTCCCTGCCTCCCCGCGGGAATACTGAGTAGTATGAGACAGTATTGGCGTGGGGAGGCAGGGATGCCTAGCATCATACATAACTATGATGGTAGGAGCCCGGCTCTCTGAACTGTGTTCGGTCCGGTGGCCGATATGTGGTCCTTATATCATGGACCGAACACGTTCCAGTGCATGAGGCGTAACAGGCATTTACTAAAGGTGGACTACAGGGCCCTTGTTTGGTCCCCTTGCTGCCAAAGAAACCATCCACACCCTGCGATTGCATCGCGGGATGCCGGTGGCGTGACAGGGGGAGCGCCCTCCCTCTAAAACCACTCCGATGCGGCGCTCGCTATTGAGCGCTGCATCTGAGGGGTTAAACATCATCGGAAACCACCGCCCTGAAGTCCGAGGATGTTCGCAACAGCCCGGACTTCAGGAGCACCCTGCCTGATCCGGGAAAACTTCTTCTGAAGCGCCGATGTGAAACGGCGGCGCTTCAGAAGAACTACCCCTAATGGCTGACTAAAAGACAACATGCCGGTCGTTAAGGGCTTAATTTAGAAAAATATATAAATCTTATGAAATGTGGGAGTGTTTCAGAAATAACACTCCCACTGTGGGGAAGTTCAAATTCTCCATTGTTGCTGCTCAAATCAAGTCAAATCTACAGCACCCCCCGTACAGTGCTATACAGTCCCTCTTGTAGATAGCGCCACCACCTCCCTTGTATATAGTGTGATATATCGCCCCCCCCAAACAAAAAAAAATTATATTCACCTGGGCCTGTTCCCCCGACGAACAGAGCAGCTCCTCAACGCCGACAGGATCCTTGCAGACCGAATGTGGCCTGTAGCCTATGGCAGAGCAGGGAGATACCTCCTTGCTCTTTCATAGTGTTCCTTCGGATGCAGATACTATTGAATGTGGCGTCGCTACCGCTGTAGCTGCCATAGCGGGTGGCCCCCTCATGCCGCGGGCCCCATAGCAGTGTCTATGGTAGTAGTTATGCCACTGAGCTGAATACAGGCCGCTTCTTACAACAGCCTATAGCCTAAGAGTCCTTCTACACGGGCCAATATGGGCTGTGAAAATTGGCATCGATCACTGAGAGAGCTCGTTGATTGGTGCTCATTTGCTTTTTTCACAAGGAGATATGCTTTGGTTATGTATGGGGAGGAGCGATCATTACCACAGGAGATTTGCTGCTGACAACGATAATATTTATTGCTGCATAAATTAGCAGATCAGTCGATGAACGAGAGTTTGCTCATTCATTGGCTGATTGTTGCTCTGTTTACACAGGGCAATGATAGGGAACGAGCGTTCATATGAACACTTGTTTGCATGTTTATTGGCCGAGTAAAAGGGTCTTTTGAATGAAACACAGATTAAAACCGCACATCTGTCAATGGGCTGTAAGGAAATTGTCAGTGACTTGCTGCCCATAGGGAAGACAAGTGTGTGGCCATTGAAGTCACGTGGTGTCAGATATGCCATTGCCCTCTTATTACAATTGGAACCTGCACAGATATGGCACCAAATTTAAAAGATACGTTTATTAGAAAAGGTGCTTTAAAAGGGATTTTTTGGCTTTTTATTTGCTAGTGGCTCAAAAAGTTTTATCAACAAATTGACGTATTAACTTGTCCAACTTTTGTGTGTAAGAAAAATCCATGACCACTATCCTGTTCATAGTATTTGGGGGTTGGGTGGAGAAAATGACAGTATTGCGTTGTGAAATGTATCAGACTGTTTACTAGCTTGTGCAATGGGTTTTCTTGGTTTGAATGTCTTGCTTCACTGATTCTGAGCTAAATTGAGACTTCCTAAAAATTATTTTTATCTGAAATGAACCATGACACTGTGTGTATGAAATTTTACGTGAAGCGGAAGTCTCTGCTAGAATCTAGTTATAACTATACTTAAGTGGAAACTTTACTACGGTTTTTAATTTAAATTGATATGTCATAACAGATACAGATGTGAAATTAACAGATTACAACAAACATGTAAGAAAATGTTCCATTTATTAACTATGATTTATATTTATAAGTCAGCCTGAAGCCAGTTTTCCATGATTGCCACAAATCCTGGCTCCACTACGGATATCTGATTACCTAAACTAACAGTATCATAGGGACCTTTTTATAGGGTTACATGATGTAGAAGGGAGGGGTGATATTGTTTTTCAGTTCTGGACATTATATAGAAGCCAATGATCAAGCAAAATGGAAGTGATGTGTGTAATGCCTAATTCACTCGTTTTTTTTCTTGAACACCTTTATAAGTCTGCGCTTTATTTGGGCCAAAAACTTTATATGAATAAACGGCATCTGAGCATAACCGTAAATGCATATCATCTCAAGCCTCAATCCCACCAGGCATAAAGCTATCCAACTAAATAGAAGATAGTTTATAGTGGATAAATGAGGCCTAAATGTTTACTAAGAGTTACCAAATTCATGTTTGTAGAAAGAGGAGTACTTATAGTAGTAATAATAATAATAACCATTATATCCTGACAACTTTATTACCAAACCTAAATAACTTGAATCAACCAGACATGACCAAACTATTACGTCTACCTAGCATCAACTGGATGACTAAACTACTCCAATAAGAACTTCGAGGAGGAAGGGAGGGGCGCTGCTTATTTAAAGAGGCTCCGTCACCAGATTATAAGTGCCCTGTCTTCTACATAATCTGATTGGCGCTGTAATGTAGATAACAGCAGTGCTTTTTATTTTGAAATAGATCATTTTTGAGCAAGTTATGAGCAATTTTAGATTTATGCTAATTAGTTTCTTAATAGACAACTGGGCGTGTTTTTACTTTTTACCAACTGGGCGTTGTACAGAGAAGTGTATGACGCTGACCAATCAGTGACCAATCAGCATCATACACTTCTCATTGTTCCAGCCCGGCTTCTTTCACTGCACAATCACACTGTAACAATGGGCTGGAACAATGAGAAGTGTATGACGCTGATTGGTCACTGATTGGTCAGCGTCATACACTCCTCTGTACAATGGCCAGTTGGTAAAAAGTAAAAACACGCCCAGTTGTCTATTAAGAAACTAATTAGCATAAATCTAAAATTGCTCATAACTTGCTCAAAAATGATCGTTTTTCGAAATAAAAATTACTGTTATCTACATTACAGCGCCAATCAGATTATGTAGGAGATATAATCTGGTGACAGAGCCTCTTTAAAGGGAACCTCTAGGTATACTGCTGTCCACGTATCCTGCCAGCAGTTTAAAAGTGGTGGCAGGAAATGTGGCTGGGAGAGAGAGTGTTCCGGTTGCATAGGAAATTTATACATCAGAACATTTCCGTATTGGAAATGTCCTGACAATTGAACCTATAAATTTCTAAAATGATAGAATCCAAAATATACATTTTGCTGCTAGGCTGGCAAATAATCCAGAATGTAAGCGAGCTCAAGCACATTTTAATGCAGACCTATGATAGCAATGCTCTGTGCCCTCAGTGAACTGTCAGTGACACTATTCCACTATTCAAATATAAGGGGGAATTTATTTCAAGTTTTCCCCCACTTTTTTGGCGGTAAAAAAAAAATGTACACATTTTGTCACATACCATATAAGTGCTAAAATGTGTGACTTTTAACACCACTTATGACTTTTGAAAAGTGTCGAGAAAAGTAGGCAGGGTATGGTGGAGGGGACGGGGCCATGGTTGGTTTGACACATTTACTATACTTTACGTCAAAAATTTGTGTAATTTAGAGTGTGAATCTACACCTGCTTGTTGCAGGCTTAGATTTACTTTTCTGGAGCATGGACAGCTTAAGATGTGTCAAATTTACTAAGCGGCACGTGTATGAAAAGCCAATCTTCATAAATTCCCCCATAGTGTTTTTAAATTGGAGCAACCGTACTATCCTTCAAATATTTGCAAAACATCACTATTCATTCACCGCTCGAGTCATTGTGCAATAATTTAAAAATTATAAAGCCTATTTATCTAGGCGATCTTTAATCGAGATACTAACATACATGCAGACATAACAAGGAAATTAACATTTTGTATAAAAAATATCAATTAGATTGGTGACCAGCATTCTCCAGGAATACAGTGTTGGGAGTCCTAAACTGGAACCATACATGTGATGGTCAACCTCCCAAAGCCACCAGATATCAAAGCTCTGCATGATCTAGCTGCATATACAGTCTATATACAGCTAGATCACTGCCAGAGGACTTTTCATTGTCCGTCTTTCTGCAGTTAGTAGATTCAGTTATTGATCTTACTTAGGGGTGCCTCTAGCTTAATATCTGTCTAAGGCAAAAAGTGAAATTACGCTCCCCCGTCCCCTAATTGGACATGGTGACCTGCTAGGATACTACTAGCTATAGGCAGAGGAGAGTGCCAGCCGAGGCAAAGTTGTCACCTTGTCTCATGGTTGATGCATCATTTATTACGAGACATTTTATTACATATTTCACAAATGTGCTCCATTTTCTTACCCTTGGCTCTCAGCATGCTTAGTATACAGACATACCTGTTTACCATTGGCCTGGCATATGGTTTAAAGATACATCATAAATAATATGGTAGTTTGCACCAATACTTAGGCAGTATTCTGGCATAAATACATAAAAAATATATATGGGAATTGGGCTGAACACCATATTTATGAAGCTACTGCTAATGTCTTGCAAAAAGAGGGTGATGCTGGAGATTAGCATTAAGTGCCACTCCTTTTATCAAACTTTTTGGACACTTTCCGCCCTGTTGAAAAATCTGGTTGAGACTGCAATGGGGCAGAGGCTGGTGCACTGCTTGTGCGTTGTGCTAGTATGCATAAATCTCCACCACTATTTTGTCCTGTAAAGAGTTGTGATGTCTTTAATTTTTGTAAATTAGTGAATAATAAATAAACTGGAAAGCGATAATGTATTAAAACATTTTATATATAAAATGTAATTATGCCTTTTGACAAACCTGAGCATACTGATGTGTAAAATGACTACATTTATTCATGCACTCAGGCCACCTTTTAAGCAATGCTTGTGTGTAAAAAGTAACCGGAACAGCTGCGTCTTTGAATCACTTGGGGACAACAAGTGACTGTTTTACAAATCAGGCAGCAATCCGGTATGTGAATGGCACCACTGTGCTTGATAGATAGGGGGCTTCCTTTCATCTGTAGTTTTCAGCATTTGACAATGACATTTCTCCGATTTGATCATGTACTTGTAAAACTTTAGGCTGTCATCCAATATGAAATCAGCGAGTCAGCTATTCAGTGAGACCACTAGTGCGCCCCTCTTTTGATGGTCAGCTTCTGTTTGAACATAATAAAGGGTGTATTGAGGACCAAAGCCAGTTGAAGCATGGAACATTGATCATATCAATAAAATTGCCTGTAATGTGCAGCTAATTGTCAAGTATGAATTGCACTTTCACCTTCTAAACTTTCTAAAATAAGGGGCAAAATATGGAAGCGAAAGATGTGAACTTTCCCTTGTTGCTAATTGTTGTTTTTTTTTGGTAACTAAGCATTGCTACATTTGCAGCGTATGGTTATAATGATCTCACTGTATAATATATCTAAGAGAGCATAATATAACGTAAAGGGGTTTTCTGGAACATAACATCGATGGTCTTTAGAATAGGCTTTTAAAGTATGATCGGTGGGGTTTGACCTTGGGGGGACGACCTTGAGTTGACTCAATTTACCATCTACAGCGATGTTCACACCGTAACACACATTTTCCACTATTCAGGTAAGATGTAGACATTGTTGGATTTGGTGATTTGGATCCACACATCTCCAGGACCACACTGCACAAAATCAGAACCGGTATTATATATTTTGGCAGCTCTCATTGTCATGCCGGCTTTATGCAAGGATCTTTTCCCGGTGAATCTGCGTGAAAATCGAAAGACTTACAGCTTTGTGATAAATGTCATACCACAGCAAAGCACAAATGTGCAAATTTATCCCGCCTTCGAAGTCAATTAATACTAAAGAAGATGATACGGCTCATTAGCCGCTGTGGTGTGCATATTAAGGCATATGGACATGATAGAGGGGGCTACTACTGGGCCTCCTACAGTCATTTAGCCATAGTGGAGATCCACCTTAAAGAGCGGCTTACACTTTAATGGGAATAGCCCAAACATGTATTACATGGTCGTCCATTCATTTAATTGGTACCGTGTAATAATAGATTTTCCCTCTAGGGGCAGCTGCAGAAGAAATGTCTGGCCTCCCACAGCATAACCTGATCGCTGGGGTAGCTTGCTTTTGAGAAGGCATTGCCCACTTGGTACAAATCCTTTAAGATTTCTGCTGTCTGTGTAAATTAACCCCTTTAGGACGCAGCCTGTTTTGGCCTTGTGCACACAAATATGTCGCTTTATGTGGTAATAACTCGGGAATTCTTTACCTATCTGAGCGATTCTGAAATTGTTTTCTCGTGACATATTGTACTTTATGTTAGTGAAAAATTTGGTCGATAAATTCAATATTTGTTAAAACTCTAAATTTTAGAGAAAATTTGCAAAAATTAGCATTTTTAAAATGTATTCGCTTGTAAGACAGATCGTAATACCATCCAAAATAGTTAATAGTTAACATTTCCCATATGTCTACTTTTTTTGCATCCTTTTTTTTTTTTCACGTCCTTTTATTTTTCTAGGATGTTACAAGGCTTAGAACATTAACAGCAATTTCTCACATTTTCAAGAAAATGTCAAAAGGCTATTTTTTTCAGGGACCAGTTCAGTTCTGAAGTGGCTTTGAGGGCCTTCTATATTAGAAAGTCCCCATAAATCACCCCATTCAAAATAGAATTCAGAAAGTATTTAAACCCTTTAGGCGTTACACAGGAATTAAAGCAAAGTAGAGGTGAACTTTACAAATTAATTTTTTTTTGCCAAAATTCATTTGTAATAAAAAAAAATCTATAACACAGAAGGTTTTACCAGAAAAATGCAACTCAATATTTATTGCCAAGATTCTGCAGTTTTTAGAAATATCCCACATGTGGTCCTAGTTTTGTAATGGACTGAAACACAGGCCTCAGAACAAAGGAGCACCTAGAGAATTTTGGGGCCTCCTTTTTGTAGGAATATATTTTAGGCACCATGTCAGGTTTGAAGAGGTCTTGTGGTGCCTAAACAGTCGCAACCCCTAAAAGTGTCCCCATTTTGGAAACTACACCCCTCAAGGAGTTTTTCTAGGGCTATAGTTAGCATTTTGACCCCACAGAATTTAGTGGAATTAGTCTGTGAAGCTGAAAAGCTACTTTTTTTTGTGCTAAAACATAAAAATGTTTCATTTTTACAAGGAATAAAGGAGAAAGGGCATTCCAACATTTGTAAAGCAATTTCTTCCGATTATGGCAATACCCCATATGTGGTCATTAACTGATGTTTTGACCCACAGCAGGGCTCAGAAAGGAAGGAGCGCCTTTTGGATTTTGGAGAGCATATTTTGCTGGAATAGTTTTCGGTACCATGTCTCGTTTCCAATGCCCAGGAGGGACCAAAATAGTTGAAACCCCCCAAAAGTGACCCCATTTGGGAAACTACACCCCTCAAGGAATTTTTCTAGGGGCATAGTGAGCAGCTTAACCCCACACGGTTTTTGTAGAATTTAGTGGAATTAGGCAGTGAAAATTAATATCAACATTTCTGTCCATTAAAATGTAGAATGTTTTAATTTTCATAAGGGATAAAAGAGAAAAAGCATTGCAACATTTGTAAAGCAATCTCCCCGCCTTCCAAGAGTCGTAACATTTTTTTTTCCGGCAATGGAGTGGTGTGAGGGCTTATTTTTTGTGGGAGGAGTTGTAGTTTCTATTGACACCATATAATGTACTGGGAAACTGAAAAAAAATACTTTGCGGGCTGAAATTGGAAAAAAACTGATTCCTCCATTGTTTTTTGGGTTTTGTTTTTACTTCTTTCACCGTGCGGTAAAAACGACAACTTAGCTTTATGAAAAGCTCTATGAAATCTAGAGTGCTGCAGTCCGTTTCCTGTATTTGTATGATGTGAATCCTAGAACCAGGACCTTCTAAAGAGGTAAAGCTGTGCAGCTGATTTGCGATTTTAAACCTGCAGGTCAAGATAGGTCTGGACACGGATTGTTGTGATCTAGAAAATGGGGAGGAATTTTTAAATAATAATAGAACATTATATAACTGTTTATTAGATAAGACTGGAGAAACTGTTTAATGGATTCCATCCATGTATACATACATTTTACCTGGAAATTTTATTTAAAGGAGATCAGTGTCCCCCCGCAATCAGCTGTAATCTGTGGGGAAACTTTGCGGTATCGCCCTGTTCACACAGAGTTTTTTGCAGGCGGAAAAATCTGCCTCAAAATTCCTGAAGGAATAGGGGTTTGGTTGTGTAATGCAGGACAAGTCCTCCAGAGCGGGAGAGATTCTTTTGTAGCTGCTCTTCAGAGGATCTCCCACTATTAACTCTATTTAACTGGGTTTTCTAAACTTGACAACCCCTTCAATGTCAGCTCTCAATTTTTAAATATATTTCCTTCCCTTTTAAAAAGAGATTGTTTTGTGTAAGCAAATAAATGAAGTCCTCTACCAAATACTTGATGATGTAGTCAGCAATGTACTTCATGTGTAATGCTGACAAATAGACATGTCATTACATCACTGCCTTTATTATCCCGGCTTTAATTAGTTCATGTTGTTGTCTGTCACTTTGACTAAGTAGCCTAATTGCCTCCTGAGAGAGAAGTTTATGTATATTGAATTGTGACAATATTTAATATTTTTATCATATTTTGTGGCAGTGTGTGTGTACGGTAATGGCTAGATGATACAAATTATTCCCTTTTTGATGTTTGACATGTAACCAATTAAAATGTAAATGTGAAGGTTACCTTTGATTGTAACTTTACATATTGGTTGATTTTGTAAGTTTTTATAAAACTGAATAACTGAGCTAGACTAATAGCTGTACTCCTAATCGGCTATCCTAAGATATGTATGATGAGCTGTATCATGTTTTTTGCCTTAGGCACACGACCGATTTGCATTTGCATCCGCAATTTATGCACATTTTGACGATAAATTGCGGACCCATTAATTTCTATGGTCCCATGGACACGACAGTGGTTTTCATGGATGTATTTTATAGCAAAGGGTGAGCTGATCAGATTGATATATAGGTTTTTTTTGGGAAAGACTTCAGCATAACTTGTAATAAATCCCTGCTTTTTCTATGCTTAGGAGTTCAGTGGGCTCCAGTTATCTCTCTCTTCACACTCATACATAGATAGCTGTCAATCATTGAGTAGGACCTTCCACTGGACTTTTAAATATCTAAATTTCTGCTAACTCTATGCTTAACCCCTTCAGGACCCAGCCTGTTTTGGCCTTCAGGACCCAGCCGATTTTTTTCAAATCTGACATGTTACTTTATGTCGTAATAACGTTGGAATGCTTTTATCTATCCAAGCGATTCTGAGATTGTTTTCTCGTGACATGTTGTACTTTGTTAGTGAAAAAATGTTGTCGATAATTTTGGTATTTATTTCTGAAAAACACCACAACTTAGAAAAAATGTGCAAAAATTAGCATTTTTCTAAATTTAAACGTATCTGCTTGTAAAACAAATAGTAATACCACACAAAATAGTTACTAGTTAACATTTCCCATATGTCTACTTTATGTTTGCATCATTTTTTGAACGTCCTTTTATTTTTCTAGGACGTTACAAGGCTTAGAACTTTAGCAGCAATTTCTCTTATTTTAAAGAAAATTTCAAAAGGCTATTTTTTCAGGGACCAGTTCAGTCTGAGGTGGCTTTAAGGGCCTTATATATTAGAAAATCCCCAGAAGTTGCCCCATTTTGAAAACTGCACCCCTCAAGGTATTCGAATCAGCATTCACAAAGTGTTTTTCCCCTTTAGGCGTTTCACAGGAATTAAAGCAAAGTAGAGGTGAAATTTACTAATTTTATTTTTTTTGCAGAAATAAATTTCTAATACATTTTTTTTTTGTAACACAGAAGGTTTTACCAGAGAAATGCAACTCAATATTTTTTGCTCAGATTCTGCAGTTTTTAGAAATATCCAACATGTGGCCCTAGTGCGGTAATGGACTGAAGCACCGGCCTCAGAAGCAAAGGAGCACCTAGTGGATTTTGGGCCTCCTTTTTTTTAGAATATATTTTAGGCACCTTGTCAGGTTTTGTGGTGCCAAAACAGTGGAAACACCCCAAAAGTTACCCCATTTTGGAAACTACACCCCTCAAGGAATTTATCTAGGTGTATAGTTAGCATTTTGACCGCACAGGTTTTTCGCTAAATTTATTAGAATTCGTCTGTAAAAATGAAAATCTACTTTTTTCTGAAAAAACATAGAAATTTTTAATATTTACAAGAAATAATAAAGAAAATGCACCCCAACATATGTAAAGCAATGTCTCCCGATTACGGCAATGTCCCATATGTGGTAATAAACTGCTGATTGGACCCACAGCAAGGCTCAGAAGGGAAGGAGCGCCATTTGGATTTTGCAGCATGGATTTTGCTGGATTGGTTTTCGGTTCCATGTCGCGTTTGCAACCGCCTGGAGGGACCAAAACAGGGGAAACCCTCCAAAAGTGACCCCATTTTGGAAACTACACCTATCAAGGAATTTTTTTAGGGGTATAGTTAGCATTTTGACCACACAGGTTTTTTGCAGAATTTAGTGGAATTAGGCAGTGAAAATGAAAATCAACTTTTTTTCTGAAAAAGCATAGAAATTTTAAATTTTTACAAGGAATAAAGGAAAAAAAGAACCACAACATTTGTAAAGCATTTTCTCCTGATTTACGGCAATACTCCATATGTGGTAATAAACTGCTGATTGGACCCATGGCAGCGCTCAGAAGGGAAGTAGCGCCATTTGGATTTTGGAGCACGGATTTTGATGGATTGTTTTTCGGTGCCATGCCCCACAAGATACCCCATTTTGGAAACCCCCCTCAAGGAATTTTTCTACGGGTATAGTGAGCATTTAGACTCCACGGGTCTTTTGCACAATTTCTTAGAATTAGGCGGAGAAAATTAATATCACAATTTTTTTCCACTAAAATGTTGAATTTTCTCATTTTCACAAGGGATAAAGGAGAAACAAACAACCCATTTTTATAAAGCAATTTCTCCCGGGTACGGAAATACCCCACATGGGGGTCATATATTTTTTTCATTAGAAATGAATTAACCCTTTCAGGACGGATCCATTTTTTGCTTTCTTATTTTCGTTTTTCACTACCCGCCTTCCAAGAGCCAAAACTTTTTTCTTTTTCCGTCAGTAGAGTGATGTGAGGGCTTATTTCTTGCGGGAGGAATTGTAGTTTCTATTGATACCATTTAAAGAGTCATAAAAAGTACTGGGAAACTCAAAAAAAATAGGAAAATATAGGAAAAAAATCTGATTCCATTTTTTGGGGTTTTCGTTTTTACAACTTTTGCCGTGCGGTAAAAATGAAAACTACAGCGATTTTGGCGGTTTAAATTATTTAAGTTTCTTACGGTGTTCACCGTACGAGTTAAATAATGGTATATTGTAATAGTTCGGCCTTTTACGGACGTAGCGATATCAATTCTGTTTATTTTTTTACATTACCTTTGAAGAAAAATGGGAAAAGGTCTTTTTTTTTTACTTTTTTTTCTTTCTCACTACTAATAACTTTAATTCTTCTACACATTTTATTAGTCCCCTTAGGGGACTTGTACCAGAGATCATTGGATCGCGGGTACAATATGCTGCAATACTGATGTATTGCAGTATATTGTTATTCTTACAGGCTTCTGTAACCGCACGATCGCTGTTCCTGTCCGTTAGTCCCGGGTGTCAGCTGTAATACACAGCTGACACCCGCAGCATATGGAGCGGGCTCAGCACGTGAGCCCGCTCCATACATCACCCCCGCACCATGACGTGCTATTAAGTCATAGTGCTCAAAGGGGTTAATGCACAGTGGATGGTGTGAATATTGCAATTTTGCACTGATGTGCCATTTTAGTGCATAATATGTTGTGCCCAGTTTGTGCCACTGAAGACAAATACCTCATAAAACATTAAGCGGGTTCTCCCGGGTATGGCGATGCCATATATGTGGGCGCAAACTGCTGTTTGGGGATGCTGCAAGGCTCAGAAGGGAGGGAGCGCCATTTTGCTTTTGGAGCGCAGATTTTGCTTGGTAGTTTTTCTGTTTTGGGTTTCGCTGGTATTTCAGTTTATAATGTGGGGGCATGTGTAATCTGTGCGGAGAACATCAGGGCAATAATAATAAGAGGGTATAATAATGCGGTAAATAAATAATAATTCATAGATGTGTGGCCGGTGTCGCACTGATAAATGACACAAAACACGGCGCCACATAGTGTAGATTACCAGAGGTAAGAGGATGCAAAATCCCGAAGTCCAATTAGGTGCTCACCTAGAATCAAAGGACAACGAACAGTGGAGAGAAAGGTTGCTGCTGCTGCCAGGACTCGGTGCCGGTGTTCCACGGAAAACCGCAAATGTTATGCTGATATACAGATAAAAAATTGAGTCTCCAAGGCGCTGCTGCACGGGGAAGCAATTAGCAAGCGAAGTATCAGGTATAAGTGATTTATTAGAAACAGGGCTACGCGTTTCAATGCCGCACCGGCATCTTCATCAGGCCATAAAAGAAACAAAACATCTGCACAGTTTAAATACACACTGACCAATTAAAAAACCAGCCAATGTGACTGGGGTCTGCAATTTCGCATTTTTATACCCTATGTACCATTATTGTCCTGTCGGCTATGTGCTTTCCTTCTATACAGTTGCGTATGTTTGACATTACTGCTGTCCATGGTCCTGACTGCTGTTTTACCATCTATTGCCTCGTGTGAACTGTTACATTTCTTTTCATTCGTGACGTCATCTGAGAACTTTGACCCCAGTCACATTGGCGGGTTTTTTAATTGGTCAGTGTGTATTTAAACTGTGCAGATGTTTTGTTTCTTTTATGGCCTGATGAAGATGCCGGTGCGGCATTGAAACGCGTAGCCCTGTTTCTAATAAATCACTTATACCTGATACTTCGCTTGCTAATTGCTTCCCCGTGCAGCAGCGCCTTGGAGACTCAATTTTTTATCTGTATATCAGCACTGATAAATGGTGTCGGATGTTACCCACTTTTAGAAAACACTGCACATTTTGCATCGCCATATTCCTGGGAGCCAGAACGTCTTTATTTTTTCACCACCGGAGCTGCGTGAGGGCTTATTTGTTGCGGGACAATCTGTACTTTTCATTGGTACCATTTTGGGATACATGCGATTTTTTTGATCACTGTTTATTACATTTTTTTGCAAGCCGGGTGACCAAAAACAAGCAATTCTGACCATGTTTTTTCGTTTATTTTTTGCGGCGTTCACCGTTCACTATAAATGACCATTGTACTTTATTCTGCGGGTCGGTACGATTACGGCGATACTATATGTATACAGGTTTTTTTTATGTTTTGCAGCGTTTGCGCAATAAAATCTCTTTTTTTATAAAATAATTTATTTTCGGTCACCATATTCTGAGAGCTTTTCAGTCAAAAAAGTGGTGTATGGGCTTGTTTTTTGTGGGACGGGTTGTAGTTTTTATCTGTATTATTTTCGGGTATATGCGACTTTTTGATCACTTTTTATTCTCTATTTTGGGAGCGGTGGTGACCAAAAAATAGCGATTCTGGTGTCGTTTTTTATTGATTTTTTTTGGGGTGTTCATCGTGCGGGAAAAATAACATTATAGTTTTATAGTTGGGGTCGTTACGAACGCGGTGATACCAGATATGTGTACTTTTTTTAACGTGTTCATTTTTTTCCTATAATGAAAGACTTATAGGAAAAAAATGAAGTGTTTGTTTATATAACTTATAACTTTTATTTTTACACTTTTTTCAAACATTTTTTTTTTTTTTTTTTTACTTTTTTCACTTGTCCCACTAGGGGACACTTAGACTTGCAGCTTTGATCGCTGCTGGAATACATTACACTACACACGTAGTGTAATGCACTCCAACTGTCATTGTGACGTGACAGTCACACTGACAAGAAGTCTCGGAGGAGCGGCAGGAGGCTGCTCCTCCGAGGCTTCCGTACATGGCAACCCGGAGGTCGTTGTCTGACCTCCGATTGCCACGACAAGCATCGGTAGCCCCCACGATCACTTTGTGGGGGCTGGCGATGTGCTTCAAACCACTTAAATGCGGCGACGGCAATCCGTCGCCGCATTTATGGGGATAATTGCCGAAATCAGCGGCGATGGTCCGCTGACCGGCAAGGCTGGAGTGTCAGCTGTCAGGGACAGCTGACCTCCCGGTTCTCGGACACTGTCTGTTAGGACAGTGTGCGCCGGGAACTACTCCGCAATAGTACGTCTGGATGCGGGAACTAACCCCTCTGCAGGACGTACTATTGCGGAGCAGCGCGGGAAGAGGTTAAAGAGGCTCTGTCACCACATTATAAGTGCCCTATCTCCTACATAAAGAGATCGGCGCTATAATGTAGGTGACAGCAGTGCTTTTTATTTTAAACTATCTATTTTCACCACTTTATTAGCGATTTTAGATTTATGCTAATGAGTTGCTTAATGCACAAGTGGGCGTGTTTTTACTTTAGACCAAGTGGGCGTTGTACAGAGGAGTGTATGACGCTGACCAATCCTCGTCATGCACTCCTCTCCAGTAATTTAGGCAGCACATAGGGATCCTTTTAGATCTCTATGTGCTGTCTTATACTAACACATTAACGATACTGAAGTGTTCAGACAGTGAATAGACATTCTACGGGATGTCTATTCACAATCCCTGCACTTCGTTACTGTTTCTGTGGTAGTTACAGCAGAGCAAGCATAATCTCGTTGTAACCTGTCATCTAGCGAGATTATGCTTCCTCTGCTGTAACTACCACAGAAACAGTAATGAAGTGCAGGGATTGTGAATAGACATCCCGTGGAATGTCTATTCACTGTCTAAACACTTCAGTATTGTTAATGTGTTCGTATAAGACAGCACATACTGATCTAAAAGGATCCCTATGCGCTGAAGAAATTAATGGAGAGAAGTGTATGACGCTGATTGGTCAGCGTCATACACTCCTCTGTACAACGCCCACTTGGTCTAAAGTAACAACACGCCCACTTGGGCATTAAGAAACTCATTAGCATAAATCTAAAATCGCTAATAAAGTGGTGAAAATAAATTTACTGTGCAATTAAAACGACATGTTAACTTTATTTTGCGGGTCAATACGATTTTGGCGATACCAAATATGTATAGTTTTTTTCTATATTTTACTACTTTTACAAGTAAAAACCTAAGTGTAAAAAAGAAAATTTATTTTGCGTCGCCAAATTCCGAGAGCCATAACTTTTTTATTTTTCCGTCGATTAAGTGGTATGAGGGCTCATTTTTTGCGGGATAACTGTCGTTTTTAATAATACCATTTTGGTGTACATGCGATGGTTTGATCACTTTTTATTTCATTTTTTGTGGGAGATTAGGTGACCAAAAAAATAGACATTCTGGCGTTTACAATTTTTTTTTTTTACGGCGTTCACCATGCGGGTTAAATAATGATATATTGTAATAGTTCAGACTTTTATGGACGCGGCGATACCAATTATTTATATTTATTTATTTTTTTACTAGGGGGAAATTGGGAAAAGGGGGGTTTTTTGAACTTTTAATTTTTTGACACAAAAAAAAAACTTTATTTATCTCATTTTTACTTTTTTTATTAGTCCCCCTAGGGGACTTCAACCAGCGATCATTAGATCACTTGCACGATATACTGCAATACTAATATATTGCAGTATATCGTGATTCTGACAGGCATCTATTAAGCCCTGCCAGAGGCAGGACTTAATAGGTGTACAAAGATGGCGGACCTGGGGGGTCTTCATTAGGCTTCCCCTTCCCGGCTATGACGTAACTGTAAGTCATATGTCGGGAAGGGGTTAAATAAAAAGCACTGCTGTCCCCTACATTATAGCGCCGATCTCCTTATGTAGGAGATAGGGCACTTATAATGTGGTGACAGAGCCTCTTTAAATGACAAACTATACTGAAACTTTTTCCACAAAACTATACATCAATCTGCTCAGCTCCTCCTGCTCTATAACATGCTGCGTATAGATTGGACTACATTTTCAACGTGACTGGTTCCCTTCAATTATACAAGATGGAGGATGGGAAATGTGGAAGGGAACCCAGAGGCTCCTGACCATTGGACTGCATGACCAGCTTTCTCACTGCCTACTATAAAGCAGTTCATGACAACATAAGAAGTGTAATAAACCACCAAGTCCTCTTTCTAAAGAAATATCAACCCCCAATCCCCACGCAGGTACTATCTAGCAAAAAGTACACTTCTTTATAATTCAATCAAATGTTGGCATTTATAAATGTGTAGACTATCTCATGATTCTACTGATTATTTCATGGATCAGGCAACCGCTGTCTGTTTGTGGATACCATAGTAAATAATAGAGCTCTGTAGAGCTTTATTGGTGTTCTATGGAAGGACTATTATATTTTCTTCTATTTGCAGGGTTGAAAATATGAACTAATTTTTCCATTAATATTGTATCTCATAAAGTACCAGGGAGGTCTTGACATAGGGATTCCCCACCCAAGCAGGTTTTTAACTCTAACAGGTTGTCCAGGGGTAAACTAACCCATGAATGTCCTGTGATCTCATCTAAAGATGCACAATAGCAATGAAAATTGTAGTGTAAGGCCGTGTCATAGGTCATTATCCTAGTATAATAATCTGCGTTGACTCCTGTATCAGTCAGGTCAGCGGGACTGATGGATTCCGTGTCAGCAGGTCCTCCGTGCCTCTGACACGCAAGATCCACCTGTGTGATTGGTAACAGCTCGATCCTGCTTGTCAGAGACAAAGTTGCACCAAACCCACTGATGCACATTTTTATTAAAAAACAATCGCTTTTGAAGGTGTACATAGACTTTAAGTTATATCAAATTTTTTCTGGAAACGTTGGCTTATTAGAACTTTCTGCAAGTTCCCAGATTGAACTTCCATAATCATGTTCTTGGGCTAAGGAAGCTATGCTCACACTTGCATTTTTTTCCATTATAGAAATGTTTGCATTAATGTCCCCATTCATTTTGTTTATGATTATTGTGCTATCAGTTGGTTTTGGTTCGGTTCCGTCTGGTTTCTAGTACTTTTTTGACAGGTAGAATACCATAGTCTGCTACTTTAATTCTTCCCAAAAAAAAAACCCCAGAAACCTGAAAGTTTCTATTAAAGTGAATGGATCCTTTAGAGTCGGAAGCCTTGAAGCTGGTGTTAAAGAGGCTCTGTCACCAGATTAGAAGTGCCCAATCTCCTACATAATCTGATCGGCGCTGTAATGTAGATAACAGTAGTTTTTATTTTGAAAAACGATCATTTTTGAGCAAGTTATGAGCAATTTTCGATTTATGTTAATTCGTTTCTTAATGCCCAACTGGTCTCGTTTTAACTTTTTACCAAGTGGGCGTTGTAAGGACTAGTGTATGACGCTGACCAATCAGCATCATACACTTCTCTTCATTCATGTTCAGCTGTACTCACAGCACAGCGTGATCTCGCGTGATCACGCTGTGCTGTGAATAAGTCCCACAGAAAATTTACCGAAGTGTCGGGAGTGTGAATAGACCGCATCCTGGCTGGAGGCGATGTCTATTCACTCTCAAGACACTTCGTTAAAGTTTATGTGGGAGTATGTGACAGCACAGCGTGATCTCGTGAGATCACGCTGTGCTGTGAGTACAGCTGAACATGAATGAAGAGAAGTGTATGACGCTTATTGGTCAGCGTCATACACTTGACTTTACGATGCCCACTTGGTAAAAAGTTAAAAAACGCCCAATTGGGCATTAAGAAACTAATTAGCATAAATCTAAAATTGTTCTTAACTTGCTCAAAAATTATCATTTTTCAAAATAAAAACCACTGTTGTTATCTACATTACAGCGCCAATCAGATTATGTAGCATTTATAATCTGGTGACAGAGCCATGTAACAGAGCCTTACCTCTGTTACATGGCTCTTACTCCATGCTATATGTACGAGCATATTTTTCCAGGGAATGGGATAGAATCTGTATATATGATCAAGTATGAGATATGAAATCTAAAATAGAGAGATTGTGCGATAAATTAAAGTCAGAAGCTAAACAGATACAAAATTACTAATCCATTCAGCCAATAAATTGTAAATTGTCACTTCATGATAGATAATTCATGGTGACATCCCCTTAATGCCCTTTTAATTGCTTCCAATGTAAAACTGTTTCTGTCATCTGATGCGTTTATATTCATAGATTACTTATAGATTGATCTATTAGCAGCAGAATTTGCCAGTGTAATTCACTTACGTATGTTTCGTTGCATCTGAGCATGTCCGGAAAAAAACATCCTCTTTGTACGACAGTCGCTTGATGGAGCCCAATTGAGTTGAGTGATGAAGCCTACCTGTCAGGCACAGATAATGGGGAAACCCCATTGAATGATATCACAGAACCTGAACAGTCATAATGAGG
This sequence comes from Rhinoderma darwinii, assembly GCF_050947455.1. NCBI lineage: Eukaryota > Metazoa > Chordata > Amphibia > Anura > Rhinodermatidae > Rhinoderma > Rhinoderma darwinii. The sequence continues at coordinate 39,641,439 of NC_134697.1, read as the reverse complement.
CAAATTTAATGATAAGCCTTCTGTTTTACAAATGATATTAATTGTCACACTGTCACAGGACGTGCACACTCCAGATAAAGCCATCAACAGGAATGATTATTTTCTGCTTAGTTGGTTATATTGCGCACCATTAAAGAGAAAGCAACAATGGATTTCTCTACTTAGAAAGTCTTAGTTGTTGTCCTTTTAGATAGTCACTGTTTCTCTAGATTTCTACACTTTCATAGTTTAATTTTTTTTATATACAGACTTTGTTGTTGCATAGTAATATGACGTTTTGTTAGACCTGTGAACTTTTATTAGAATTTGAATAGTTTTCCTACATTTAAAACAAATGCATCATCAAAAAATGTCCTATTATTTAAATCCGGATTTTATTATAAACATATTTTTTTTAAAACATTTTTGTGGTTTTGCTATCCATGTAAATATATACAAAAAAAAATATATACGAAAACTAGAGCACACACAGTAGGTTCACACTTCCTGTTTTCTGCAGCTTATTTTTCTGCTTTGCTGTATAGACTGGCACAGAGTCAGCAGAGGGCAGGGGAATTATTGGCCGCTCTATTGTTATGTTGGATTCCTATATAAGACAGCATAGAAACATTATATACTGTATACACAGATGAGGCTGTGTGCTGTTCTCCACTTCCTGGAGACTGGTAATATATGACATTTGTCTTAATTTATTATGTTTTTTGGAGTGTCTGTGGGAATTTGTGTAAATTCAGTCAAAAGAGCATTTGTGAGGTCAGGTACTGATGTTGGATGAGAAGGTTGGGCTTGTAATTGGCTTTCTAGTTCATTCCATATGTGTTCAATGGGGTTGAAGTCCGGGTTCTGTGCAGCCACTCAAGTTCTTCTACATCAAACTTGTTAAACCATGACTCTATGGACCTCACTTTGTGCACAGTCATGCTGGAACAGAAAAGGGCTTTTCTCAAACTGTTGCCACAAAGTTGGAAGCAAATAATCATTCAATTGTCTTTGTATGCTGTAGCATGAACATTACCGTTCAATGGACATGACTCGCCTAGCCCAAACCCTGAAAAACAGCACCAGATCATTATCCCTCCTCCTCCAAATTTTAGGAAAGTAGGCACTATGCATTCAGGTAGGTACCATTCTCCTGTCTTCTGCCATACCCAAATTCACCTATCAGACTGCCAGATAGTAAAATATGATTTATCATTCCTAAGAACGCAGACTGAATCCAAAGCCGGCATTCCTTACACCACTCCAGTCAACACTTGGCCCTGTATAATCGAGAATAAATATTGGGATGTCCGCCGGATCTGCCACACCAGTGACACTTACAACCAGCGACAGTGACAAAGGCCGTGGGTCGGCCGAAACGTCCTACCAAGTCGCTCATTTCCACAATAGCACCATTTTTTGTTGCAGTTGCAATAAAAGCTAAATTTATTTTGCATCTTGATCTCATTTGTACTTTTTTGTGTGTGCTGGGCTTATCTTTTCATATCTTATAACACTTGGCACTGAACATGATAATCTTTTGTTTGTGTGCAGCTGTTTGACCATTCAAACCAATTTCATGAATCTCCCGATGCACAGTTCTTGGTCTGATGTCGCTTCCAGAGAATTTGGGAGTCTATAGTGAGAGATGTAACCGGATAGGTGATATGAACTAGTCAAGCACTTCAGCACAGACGGCCTCCTCTGTAAATTTGCGTGGTCTACCGACTTGTGGCTGAGCTGTTTTACTTTTAGATGCTTCCACTTTACTATAATTGACCGAAGCACATCTAGCAGATCAGAAATTTCAGGAACGGACTCGTGAAAAAGGTGGCATTCTATGACAATGCTATGTTCAAAATCATTGAGCTCTTCAGTACAACCCATACTACTAGCAGTGTTTTGTCTATGCAGATTGCATGGCTCAACAATAAGGGTGGGGGGGGGGGTCCACATAGTTTTGGCCATATTGTGTACATAGGAGAGCAGTAACTGGTAAAAAAAATTAAATAAAAAACTCCAAAGGGCTACTAAATGTTGCAGCTTATAATAGGTGTTAATATTATTAACAAAATGTATGAAAATGCTTCTGGAGGTTCTCAAACCCTGAACATAATAAATAGATAAAATGTCCGTCATGGGGAAGACATATATTTCTTGACATCCTGTAAGTAATCCAATTGAAAAACAGTAAAATCAGCCTCTCTCTAGCTTGAAATGACTTCTTAAGGCCCCGTTCACACCATGTCCAGCTTATATGCCTGGAAATGCAAAGCGTAAAAACCACACAAAAGTGTATTTTAACAGATCAAGCCAATGAGCTATTTATGCAACAGTATGGCATACAGTTAGCTGAATACATCAAGGCTACACAGGTATATTCAGAAAAAAAAAATATGATACCATGTGTCTTTTGTTTGCTTTTTTAACATGGAAGCCTATGGATGATGTATGCAACTGAATGGCATACATTTGCGAACATTTGGTGTTTACGTTCGGTGCATACAACAGGAGATTTTCCCTGCACATATATTAATGCCTACTCATGTAATGTAAAGATCTGTCACAGTTCACACTGACTGGTTTACTGAAAGAGATGCAGTGCACCCACACATATAACGCATGTTAAAGATCTTCCTTTTGTCATTTGCACTCCAGTGCCACACCATATCAAAGAATTGGGTGCATGGTAATTAATCAATGGATTTACTCACCAATGTGAAAGCCTCTATTCTTTTTTTATTTCACAAAAAACAATCCTAATTTCTGTTGTTCCTCTGCCCTAATTTTAATTTCATGAGACAAAGTAAGGGCATTGCAGTTGGCATGTAGCTCTGCACATGCAGCCATCATCATGTGGATGCAAAGATACTTTTTAACAAGTTGCCTAGCCTTCTTCTTTGCATGGTTTATGCTCGATCATGACATTTTCAATGAAATCAAAGAAAAACTGGTGTTTCTTTCAGACTCTGTCAGACTTTAGCCACACTGAAAATTAAGTAGCAGCCTGGAAATGATGTGGAATGAAGTGGTGGCGGGCATAACAGGAGACACACAGCCCCTTCTAATCGGTCCAAGCTGGCATAGGAAGATATGTACTGTAGGTTAGCAGGGAGTGGGTACAAGCTGGGTAACTAGGGAGGAAAGAGGGAGGACTGGTCTTCGATACTCTCAAACACTTTTTTTTTTTTTTTTTTGTTGGCTGTGGGCACTTCCGTTGCATAGTTTGGATATGGCAGGATAATTCGTCGGATCATTAGATATTGACAAATCTGTGCTGCTGCGGATAAAAGGTGTGGATAGGCAATAAATTCATCACTTCCCAATTAAGCGATTTCTGGCGCCTCTTTGCAGAGAAGAATCCCCTCTATCACATTAATTTGCCCTTTATTCTGATACATGAGATAATGGATGGAATAGCATGACTGCTGCCCAACTCGCCCTTCCCTGCTATCTGCACAATGCCAATCAATGTATATGACAATCTGGTTACTAGGGATATATTACCTAACATGCAGAAACTTTTCAATGGGATTATTAGGCAGCAGCTCCCTAGAAATCTTTCTAGGCTTCAGCTAAAGGCAGACTTATTCCTGAACCAAAGTAGAGACAATGAGGTTTATCATTATTTAAAACACATCTGTCACTTAAATGGACTCTCTTAGATTAGCATAAAATGTTTAAAAAGTTAGTCTACCTGATAGATCGCAACTTTGTAATTTACTTACTCTTAAAAATGTAGTAGTTTTATCCATGCAAGCTTTGTGTGAAATTACTGTCACTAGGTGTCTACTTTCCTGTAATCTGCTGTCCACCCCCTGTTTTCAAGCAAAATCTGTCCCTAGTTATAGAGCAGAGGAGATGAACTGCTGGAAGAGGGGTGGGGGGGGTTCTATTCACTGCCTGCCAATTGATGTCTATAAAGAGGGAGGGGGGAGCAGGAGCAGAGTGCAAGAGACACAGCCACGCTGCCCATAGAGTTCTTTAGAGATGGGAAGGGGAGTAGGAGGAGGGTGCAGAGAGAGGAGACACAGACAAGCTGCCAATACAAGTCTATGAAGGGGGGAGCGGGAGCAGAGTGAGAAAGACACAGACAGACGTTCTGTACCTTCCTGGTAAGTGTTTTATCTCCCCAGTGCTGGATTCTCCACTACACTTCTCATTACTGCTGTATAATCTCTTCCGTGCTGCTGCAGCTTCTAGGATTCTCCTCTTCTATGTGAGGGTATGTTCACACGCCCTAATTACGGATGTAATTCGTGCGTTTTTGCCCCGAATTACGTCCGAAAATAGCGCTGACAAACATCTGCCCATTGAAAGCAATGGGCAGACGTTTGTCTGTTCACACGAGGCGTAATTTACGCGCCGCTGTCAAAAGACGGCGCGTAAATAGACGCCCGCGTCAAAGAAGTGACCTGTCACTTCTTTGGCCGTAATTGGAGCCGTTATTCATTGACTCCAATGAATAGCAGCGCCAATTACGTCCGTAATGGACGCGGCGTTCAAGCGCCTGCACATGCCGTTACGGCTGAAATGACGGGGATGTTTTCAGGCTGAAACATCCCCGTCATTTCAGCCGTTACGGACGCCCTCGTGTGAACATACCCTGAAGAGTTTTGCTCAACTCACTAGCTCAAAGAAAACTGAGAATTGGAGAGAGAGCCTGCAGAGAGGAAAACTGCTAAATAATACAGAATGCAAGTCATATAATGGCCAAAATTAGTGTGATTCCTAATGTACAGACATATAGCAGCTTATTTTGAAAAGTTAGGTACACTTTAAGTTGGCCTTACGTGTAATGCTCTTTCCACAGCACAATCCGAAAAAATAGTGATTAAAGACAAGTTAGTGTCATTGTTGGAAAGTAAATAACCGCATAACCGTGCCACACACATAATAGACTTAAATCGTGCATCTTGCACACACCTACATAGACATATTTTTACATCACGCGTTAAACAAACACTCCACATTTTTTTTAATGCTATTTCACCTTCCATTTGTACATTGGTGTTTCAGTGGGGTGCTGTATGCAAAGATACTTGCCGGTCCATGCATCACATCGTTTTCAGGTCCAGCGCCGCCCACATGATCACATTCTGACCGGGTCTGGAATCACCATGCTTTTGAGAAACTGGGTGGTAAATTTGGGAAAGTGTTGTTTTTTTTGTTGTTGATTTTTCATATTTGCTTTACAAAAAAAAATCTGTCTTTAAAATGACACATTGGTGAAAAAAAGTGAAATTATTATTTTTTTCACCTGCTTTGTATTAATTTCTGTTAAACCTTTAGGGTACAAATACTTGCTACACCCCTAGATGAATACCTTGAGAGGTCTAGTTTTCTAAATGGGGTAATTTTCTATTGTTCTGGCAGTTCAATGTCTCTTCAAATGTACAATGGGGCCCGAAACATATTTAAGAAAAATTTGTGTCCTGCAAGCCACCAAGCGCTCTTCTCCTTTTGGGCCCTGTCATGTGTCCAGGCAGCGCATTAGAGCCACAATGGGGATTTTTCTGAACACCGAAGAATCAGGATGATCTTTTTTTTTTCATTTACATGTGTGTTGTACAATGAAAACCTTCATTTAAAATGACACATTTGTGAAAGAAATGTAATTTTAATTTGTTTCCATCTGCTTTGCATTAATTCCTGCAAAAAGACGGTCAGGTCAAAATACTCACGACATGCGTCAATGAATACTTTAAAGGGAACCTGTCACCAGCATTTCACCTATTGAACTTTACTTATCCCTCACTGGCCGCTGCTATCAAAAGTTCATTGCCATTATCCCCTCTCCTAATCTCCTCCTCTGACTGTAAATAACGGTCTGCAAACATTTCACACCTTTTATCGTAATAATCCGGTGTCCCGTTGTGCGCACACACCAGAAGAGCACATCCATGCACAAGCGCAGGATTTTGTGTGCTGGGGGAAGGCGAGGAGCTGTCAATCAAAAGTAAGGAGGCGGGGTAAACCCGGAAAGACTTGAGGAATGAAGATATGACTCTTTTATGCTCATTCTCATACGGTGTGGGAACGCTAAAGAACTGAATACTAAAGCTACAGGGCCAACTAAGAAGACAATTATAGGTTATATAGAAATGATTTTTCACCCACTACCACCAAGTAGTGCTGGTTTAATAGGTGAAATGCTGGTGACAGGTTCCCTTTAAAGGGTGTGTTTTTTCAAAGGAGGGTCACTTCTGGGGGGTTCTATCATTCTAACACCTATGAGCCTCTGTTACATTTGTAAGTCTTTTAAAAAAAAAAGTGAAAAGTTTTTTAAAACTACTGCCAAAGTGAAGAGATGGAAATATATATATTTGATAAAAGATTTGTACAGTATTTATGTACATATGTGACATATTGCAGTTGAATATAGGAAAATAACATTTTTACAAATTTCCGTCAATGATTGTGTTTTTGAATAAGTAAATGCAAATCGTATCAGTCTAATTTTACCACCTAGATAAAGAACAATATGTAATGAATGTCAGAATTACTTGAATGTACAAAACCATTACAGAGTTATTCTCTGATAAAGTCACACATACCAGATTTCCAAAGTCTGGCGTCATCATTAAGGCCCAAACAGGCTTGGTCATTAAAGGGTTAACTAAGTTTTTGAAAGAATAAATTAGGAGGAAAGCTTCTTTGAAGAAACATTTCTTTGAAATGATCTTAGAACGGTTACTGTGAAAAACCACTTTGGGGGTACCACAAGTAAGACGCGCTTTACATGGATTGTTTGCTGCATTACAGTTGTTCTACATTGATGTTAATTGCAAAGAATCAAAACAGGGCAAGATTTTTTTTCTGGTCTGCATTTATCTTTGCAGCATAGAAAGGGTGAATAGTATTCTCTACTTTTTAGTACCCATCACTTTTCACCTAGCATAACAATCTTCTTCACCGCTATTAAAATAATATATTTACCCGCAATTGAATCCCAACTCATGGTACATTTTAGGTCCCACCCTGTTCTACGCCCCAGAAACCCCTTCCCGAGTTCAGGTGGGGGGTGTATGGAGCAGGCTCACGGGCTGTGCACACTCCATAGAACGATTGTGTTGGCTGTGTGTAACAGCCTACACTTCACTGTAATGAGTGGGATTGCACTCGAGCGCGATCGGGCTCGTTTAACCTAATGAATGTCGAGGTCAATAGCAACCGTGGCATTTAAATAGTTAGAGGGGCGAAGCCTCTAACAGCACCCCACAGCAACGCGATCGTGGGGTTCCGATGGTTGTTATGGAAGCCTGGGGGCCTAATGAAGGCCCCCGTGTCTGCCATCTTTGTGCTCCTATTAAGGCCTGCCTCTGGCTTAATAGAAGCCTGTGAGAAAGAAGATAAACTGCAATACATTAGTATTGCAGTATATAGTGCAAGCAATCCAACAATCGCTGGTTCAACTCCCCTAGGGCAGTGATACCCCAACCACCGGGCTGCGGACCAATACTGGGCCACGGTTCATTAAGTACGTGGCCGCAGTTCATTTCGTACCGGGCCGTGGTATCCTGTATCCGCCCCGGTGGCCTCAGGGAATTTCCCTACAAAAATCGCACCAAACTGTGTTGCAGTTTTTCGCTCGCTATGTTCGCTGCAGAAAACTGCTGAGCAGGCCTCCTGGGATGACTTTTCATCCCAAGAGACCGCTGCAGGCTGAAGCGGTCTCCTGGGATGAAAAGTCATCCCAGGGGGCCGGCCCTCTAACGTCATCCGGCAGCTATTGGGAGCATTATACTATATGGGCATTATACCATATGGGGAGCATTATACTATGGGGGCATTATACTTTGTGGGGGCAGCTATGGGGGGCATCATACCATGGAGGCAGCTGTGGGGGCATCCATGGGGACTGTTGGGCAAGACGGCTAGGCATAGGCAGGGGTCTGGTGGTGTTGGGGAGTGGTAGGGGGCCCAAGCTGAATTCTTGCACCAGGGCCCATGAGCCTTTAGCTACGCCCCTGCTGCTATTTGTTGTGGATTTTACCTCCCAATTGAATTCAATGGGGAAAACCTGAAACAAATCAGCAGCGTTTACGCAAATACAATTGACATGCTGCAGAATAAAATTCTGCATCGGAGGTCAATTTCTGGTCATTAAGATCTTTTCAGGCCCGCTCATTAAGGGGTTAATAAATTTGTTGCATCTTTGGCTGTTAATGAAGCACTAAATAAAATTGATGCCAGCCAGGACCTGGCATAGATTTTCGCTGTAATTTACGCCCGTTTCTGACGTAAATTATAGTAAGTGTGTCAAGACATGGGTTACCACGCCCTGTTCACTAAGCTCCACCCATTTTTTTTTTTAAAGTGGCAATGGCTGGGAAGTGGCCCAAAAGTTGACGTTTTTGTGACTTTTGGGCCGTTTGCTACATTTCTACACCAGAAAACTGGCGTACAAATGTTGTTACATTCCCCCCCAATGGACTTTAATTTATCTATTATCTACCATGCTTTGTTTCATCTATTATATTTTGTCAATCGTATGAAAAGTAGTCCTTTTAGGCATAAGTAGTAATATTTGATATTCAGAAGGTTTCATTATTGCCATCCGTGTACCAAGAATCGGTATGGACCTCTCCTCAATTACATTACTAGTTCTTGTTGAAAATGGCTTTGTAAATGACTTGGTTAATAAAATTGCTGCATCCATGCCTGTAAGTGAGAGATGAGTATAGGTTGTACATGACACTTCTTACATCAATTTCCTGTCATATCTTTACAGCACATTTTTATTACACTTTTATTTAAAATGCAGGAAAAGGTCTGTTGAATATGTTGCAGTAAGTGCTACACCCCTATATAACTGCGGGACGCCAGTTGTTTTTTGTCTGAACTGGACACAACTGATTCAATTTTGTGCACTCTGTTTACCGTTCCGGCATCCATAGCGAGGAGGAAACTGCTGCATGCAACGTTTTTCGGTCCGGCAAAGATAGACAGCTTTAAAACTGATGCCAGAACGGCTCCCATAGGAAAGCATGGGATCTGTTCTGAAATTCGTTTTTTGTACCGTGCCAGAAGAAAACTACCAAACGTATCCACAGCCTATAACTTTTCACAATGGGAGTCATAGGACAATGAGCAACGTATGCAATTGTATGGCAGTTGTATACGTCAAAGCGAAATTATTTTTACCTCTGTGTGTGTGTGTGTGTGTGTGTGTGTGTGTGTGTGTGTGTGTGTGTGTGTGTGTGCGCGCGTGTGCGTGCGTGCGTGTATATGTGGTTTTATTTTTTTTATCTTAAACCAGCCTAAACCCTTCTAATGCAAACAAACCAATACATTATTCTGCTGATGATGAAGTAATTTAAAAAAAAAAATTAATCCAAATATTACTGAGGGTATGTAGGGGTTTTGTGAGTATACAAATCAGATAAAGGGGCTCCGACGGAGTAAGGAATATCTAGATTTTTTTTTAACGTGATGAAATCATTACTTTCTGAACAGCTGTGCAAATTCCACAGTGACACTCTTATGAGATTCCCAATAACAATAAACCATCACAAAAGCATGAAAGAGCCGCCCTGTCCACTTAGGCAGAATGTCACCTACGGTAACAATACATAATGTAACCCTGTCAGATTTCCACCCACAAACTTCACTCTAAATTGTGGAAGGAAGCATGCACGCTCCCAGGCCTCCTGCTCTCACACAACACCAATTCTTTCAATGTAATCCGCAGAATATGCTGAGTGCTTTTTTTCCCCCTAACATTTAAACACACATTAGTTAAACAGTGCAACTTCTGACAATTTTGCCAAAATGTTCTTCCAACATTAAATTGTACAGAAGTCTAACAAGTGGTCATTAAATAACACATCTAACCTTAATTATTCCAAACAAGCTTTATTTCACCCATTGTGTGAAGTAATGAGTAATTTGAGCCATTAGGTTCCCTGGGTATACAGACAATTTCAGTCGAAGGCTTTTATTTATTTCTTGTAAAATAAATAAACCAGGATTAATGAGCTGCTGAAAGAAATCAAGTAGGCACATTAATCGGAGTGCGTAATTGTTTAGTAAATTACTTGTCATGGTGTAAGTAAGAATTGCAGCAAGATATGTATTCAGCCGTACACTTGTAAAGTAGGACATATAGTACAAGGCTGTTCTTAACCGTTTAGTTATGGTTTTCTATTGTAGCGATTTATGGGGGGAAAAGTAAATAAAAAATTTGCATTGCAATTACAGGTGTATTAAAATGTAGGTACTATTTTAAGTAAAAGCAGACAAAATATATTGTGACAAAAAGTGAAGAGTACATTAGTTTCACAAAAATACACCAAAATAATAATATTAAAATATAATATTTTTTGGGTACATTTTATTTTAGGTTAACATTGTATAATTATAATAGTTTTCTTTTAAGAATATTTAATGGGTGTGTTTTTATATGCTTTTTACGCCAAAAATAATGTATAGAGATTATCTGTGTTTCTCATGTTATAATATTTCTCCATAAAATGTCTTAAAGAAAATTAAAATATTCTGACCCCAAAAATTTAAAATAACATAAAATAATTTTAACAATACAAAATAATAAAAGCTTACCTATGTACATACATATGGTGACTGAAGAATTGCAACCACTGAGAGAGAAACCTTCGCAGACTGATGTTTTCTCTGATAACTCCAAGGAATGGATGGTCAGAGCAGGCGAATTAATAATCCTAAACAGCACACATTTTACTCCGTTCACCCTGTCAAGAAGAATAGTGACTGGATATTACCTTGAACATAATGAGTACTACACCCTTTATGATAATAGGTTTTGACATTGTCATGCAAATTGGGCCAATGCAAACAGCGAATCTATGAAAATGAAAGCAACAGAACCTCTTGAAATACAGCTGAAGTTTTAACTATTATTGAAGTTAAAAATTGAATTGTAAAGTCAAAAATCTTCAACAAAACAATTAAATGGTCAATTGCGAGAAACGTTATTTTAAATTTGATATTGTAAACCTTTAATGGGTTTATATTATTATTGTTAAAAAAGTCAAATGAGAGATTAACTGCTACTAAATTACTTATTTATTAACAATTGAATCATAAAAGCATTTCCCCAATGTTCATATGTACGGTATATTAGTAATAAAAGATACTTGTAAAAGGTGGTGGGTTTTGTTTTTACCATTTCCCATATGTCGTAGAAAACATTTATGATTCTAATTTTTAAATGAAATGCTATTTGATTTTGAAATAAAAGACAACCTGACCTATTAACCTACCGTCTGAGGCCTTTCACATCGCCTGAAAAAGTACCCATGTCCTTCTTGCACCCTCTTTTTCAGAGTTTAAAATAAAACGCCCACTCGTACTTCAATGATTTATGATTCCTGCTATCTTGCCATTCTCTGAAACATACAGTGAACACAAAATTCCCAGTGAACACTAAGAAGGTCCCATACTCCGTGCTGGGTAGGACCTTTTTCACTTCTGCATGGTGATTAATCAAGCCGAACCCACTCGCACTGTTCCCAGTGTCAAACTGGGTGGGCCTTGTTCGATGTCGATTCAGTGCACCTTGAAAGGTCCCCATGTTAGCTTGTCTTCAGAATGGAGCTTTGATGTCCCCTACTTTGGGGAAGTAAACTGACATTCGCGTGTGTACATCTAGAAAAAATATTTGAAACCAATTTCAAAATCCAAATTTATATTTGTATATCCAACTAAAACTTATTTTTGGAGTTTAAATGGAAAGCTAGAAAATATCATGTATGCCTGACCATATTCCCTGTTGAGTTAATGCAATATGTGAGTATAAAGAGTTGTCCTGTCAGAGCTAGTTTGGTGCCCCCGACTTAAAGAGGCTCTGTCACCAGATTTTGCAACCCCTATCTGCTATTGCAGCAGATAGGCGCTGCAATGTAGATTACAGTAACGTTTTTATTTTTAAAAAACGAGCATTTTTGGCCAAGTTATGACCATTTTTGTAGTTATGCAAATGAGGCTTGCAAAAGTCCAAGTGGGTGTGTTTAAAAGTAAAAGTCCAAGTGGGCGTGTTTAAAAGTAAAAGTCCAAGTGGGCGTGTATTATGTGCGTACATCGGGGCGTTTTTAATACTTTCACTAGCTGGGCGCTCTGAAGAGAAGTAACATCCTCTTCTCTTCAGAACGCCCAGCTTCTGACAGTGCAGATCTGTGACGTCACTCACAGGTCCTGCATCGTGACGGCCACATCGGCACCAGAGGCTACAGTTGATTCTGCAGCAGCAACAGCGTTTGCAGGTAAGTCGATCTTACCTGCAAACGCTGATGCTGCTGCAGAATCAACTGTAGCCTCTGGTGCCGATGTGGCCGTCACGATGCAGGACCTGTGAGTGACGTCACAGATCTGCACTGTCAGAAGCTGGGCGTTCTGAAGAGAAGAGGATGTTACTTCTCTTCAGAGCGCCCAGCTAGTGAAAGTATTAAAAACGCCCCGATGTACGCACATAATACACGCCCACTTGGACTTTTACTTTTAAACACACCCACTTGGACTTTTGCAAGCCTCATTTGCATAACTACAAAAATGGTCATAACTTGGCCAAAAATGCTCGTTTTTTAAAAATAAAAACGTTACTGTAATCTACATTGCAGCGCCTATCTGCTGCAATAGCAGATAGGGGTTGCAAAATCTGGTGACAGAGCCTCTTTAAAAATAATCTTTACAAGCTTGCAGTTGGGAGAGTGACTTGTTGGCACCACCTGGCTCATCTGCCCCCGCCCTCTAGCTACTCCCCTGAGGGCTGTCTCACTGCTGAATGGACACCCCTGTTCAACACTAAGAACTCCATCTTTTTTTACACACTTGTATGTCCAAATTAGATCTTGAATGTAGTTTATCTACATCTGCTTTCATGCACATTGGTTGAGGGTAAACTACTTGGGCATTGAAGAATATGTTCTATACTGATGTTCATACCTGCATAAATATCTCTGCCTCACTATGTTCTCCCATGCAGGTGCAGATGTACCTGTATAGGTTATATCTTAGAACAACCAGATCGTTTACCAATTGACTATGCAGCAAGTATAGGACAAAGGCGGGTAAAACTTTCATTGCCTAATACTTGTGATAAGTGGTTGTTAATAGGTTGTTGTATTATAGTCCTTGATGTTGGGATTGTAAATGTATTTAATTTTGCAATGCCAATGTGCTATGTTTGGCTGAAAACATGAGGTTAACTTAATTGTAATTTGTTGTAACTTAGATGATTAGAGAGAGGCCACTTTTTGGTCAGTATTTTGCATCAGTATTTATAAACCAGGAGTGAGTCGAAAACACAGAAGAGGTGCAAATGTTTTCATTATAGTTTTTCTGTTTATGTTCTGCTCTAGTGTTTTGGCATACAAATACTGGATCATGATAAGGGCACCCTGTTACCTAACAGATTATTTGAATATTTTCAGTAGTTGATGAATGAGGAAGGGAGATACCACAGACTAAGGCCCCATGCACATGACCGTAATTTTGGTCTGAAATTACGGACCATAACTGCGGATAAAAATATGGTTACATTCATTTCTATGGCCCACAGACACCTTCCCGTATATTTACGGGAAGGTGTCCGGGCTGTAGAAAGATTCCGCAAACAAATAGGACGTCCTCAACCAGCCGTGCTCATAATCACTGGCACGGTCGTATGCATGGGGCCTAATTCCTGAAGGAATGGCTTATTCTATCAACCAAAGCAAGGTGAGGATGATGTCAAACACATGCAGGAAACTGAGAAAATCCTACGTGTTCAACGTGTATAGTTGTAAACAGTTGTTCATAACTGCTACTACAAAATGTTGCGATAACATGAGTAGTGCTTTGAATGTTAGATACTACAAGTACATTCTAAGGCTTCGTTCACATCTGCGTCTGGGCTCTGTTTCAACGTTCTGTCAGGGCTTTTCGTTGGAATGGAGCCCTGATTGACAGAAACGGTGGTGACTGATCCGGTGCCAATGGTTTCCGTTTGTGTCAGTTGTGCAAGGGTTCTATTGTTTTGATGGAATCAATACTGGAGTCTACTGCGTAGAGAGAAGCTACTTCTAGAGAGAAGCTATAAATACTTGTGACTATCTTCAATATGGTGGCAGCATTGTGTGTAAGTTAGGAATGGTGGATCAGTTCATGGATCCTGCTCATTTCTTTATGGGATTCAATCAGATGCCGAACTGCATGACTTTGTATCCGTTTTCATCAGGTGTTTTTTTTTATCGTTGAGGTCCGTGTGTAACAAGATTGAAAAAAAACAAAACAACAACTAATGTAGAGATTATGATCCTGTTTTACAGGGACTATTGTTTAAACAAATTAAGCTAATTTCTTGTATAATGTACAGTTTCCTTTGTTTGCTGCCATTGTATGGGAACCCTCCATTGTTTTAGATCCAGCAGAAAAAAATCTGTCTTGGTCATGTGATGAATACACAGGTGCATGGCTCGTTACAGTACAGTTATCAGATCACTTTCTTGTACAAAGCCCTGCCCCTGTGTAAGCATCACATGACCTGTGCAGGTTTTCCTCCTCTGGAAGTGAAAAGTTAAGGATCCCATACTGTGAGAGCAAGCAGAGAGCTTAAAGAGGCTCTGTCACCAGATTTTGCAACCCCTATCTGCTATTGCAGCAGATAGGCGCTGCAATGTAGATTACAGTAACGTTTTTATTTTTAAAAAACGAGCATTTTTGGCCAAGTTATGACCATTTTTGTAGTTATGCAAATGAGGCTTGCAAAAGTCCAAGTGGGTGTGTTTAAAAGTAAAAGTCCAAGTGGGCGTGTATTATGTGCGTACATCGGGGCGTTTTTAATACTTTCACTAGCTGGGCGTTCTGATGAGAAGTATCATCCACTTCTCTTCAGAACGCCCAGCTTCTGGCAGTGCAGACACAGCCGTGTTCTCGAGAGATCACGCTGTGTCGTCACTCACAGGTCCTGCATCGTGTCAGACGAGCGAGGACACCGGCACCAGAGGCTACAGTTGATTCTGCAGCAGCATCAGCGTTTGCAGGTAAGTAGACTTATCTGCTAACGCCGATGCTGCTGCAGAATCAACTGAAGCCTCTGGTGCCGGTGTCCTCGCTCGTCTGACAGGATGCAGGACCTGTGAGTGACGTCACAGCGTGATCTCTCGAGAACACGGCTGTGTCTGCACTGCCAGAAGCTGGGCGTTCTGAAGAGAAGTGGATGATACTTCTCATCAGAACGCCCAGCTAGTGAAAGTATTAAAAACGCCCCGATGTACGCACATAATACACGCCCACTTGGACTTTTACTTTTAAACACACCCACTTGGACTTTTGCAAGCCTCATTTGCATAACTACAAAAATGGTCATAACTTGGCCAAAAATGCTCGTTTTTTAAAAATAAAAACGTTACTGTAATCTACATTGCAGCGCCTATCTGCTGCAATAGCAGATAGGGGTTGCAAAATCTGGTGACAGAGCCTCTTTAAAAACCATGAGAAGTTGAAACACAAAGTATATTAGAAAATTACTTAAAGGGGTTTCCCATCTTTGAGATCTATGGCATATCCACAGGATATGCCATAAAAGTCTGATAGATGCGGGTCCCACCTGTGGGACCCGCACTTCTCTCTAGAACGGGGCCCCCAAAACCTTGGCTCCCGTTGCCTCCCGGACACTTCTTGGTTAAGTGGTCGATGGTTATGGAAACATCCGACCTCACTGAGCTACTCATTTTCCGAAACTCCCATGAAAGTGAATGGGAGTTACGGAAAAAGCGTAGTATGGCAAGCTATGCTGTTTCCATAGCTACCGAGTTCCAGAAACAACATAGCTCAGCGAGCACTCGGCTGTTTCCGTAACTCCCGACCACCTAACCAAGAAGTGGCCGGGAGGCAGCGGGAGCCGAGTAAGCTAGAACAGTGTTTAGGGGGCCCTGTTCTAGAGATAGGTGTTGGTCCCAGAGATGGGACCCGCATATATCTGACATTTATGGCATATCATGTGGATATGACATAAATGTCCCTTTTAACTTTTCATTATACAATTCGTAAGCTTTATTTGGTAAAACTGAAATACTGCTTTAAATCATTTTTTATTATTTGTTTAACATAAAACATAATTCAAAAAGATGGTTAAATGTAATGAGTAAAATGTAAGACTAAGTTCACACTTGCATTGTATAATCCGTTACTCTGATCCATTTTTAGATAAAATCGTATCTGTTAAAAATTTCATTGAATCCATCGCATTGAATCAGTTGCATTCGTTAGCGTCCGTTCGTGTCCATTAGGTTAGTAATTAATTTTTTTTTACTGGGATGAAAGTGTAGAGTACTTTTTCTAGGCTACAGAGTGCAGAGAGCCAAAACTAGCGCTGTAAATGTGGATAAAGCAGGTTCTACACAGACCCAGGAGCAACACTGAGATCAGTGGTTGGACCCAACATCTTTCTTTACTCAATAAGGCCTATCATCCCTATACATAAGCACTTGCCAAATTAGTCTTGGCCATAGACATTAGATAACTGTTTACTCAAAACAATTGGTAGTTATCAAAACCGGTCACCCCATCAAAAGGCAAATTTGGCTTGGATGAGTGTGCATGTTTGTCTGGAGGTAGGAGAGGATGGCTGCTGGACACCAACAGTAGTACTACTGTATAACTAGGGAAAAGAATACAGCATTGTCTGAAATAATTCAACATGGCTGATCAGCTGTTTACACAAGAATAAACAGTCCCTGATGGCCCCCATACACCTTCTATTACCATCCAGAGAACATGGGGAAACTGCCAACAAGGAAACTAACGTGTATTAGTTTGGTAATGGATGGCCAATATGCTAATGGAGTAGATAGCCTAGTATGCATGAAAGTAATACAGGTTATTTTTAACTAAATATGGTTGCAGATCCCGGCTGAGGGGACAAGGAAAATAGTTCCAACTCTTTTTTGCTCTTTTGGAAATTT
Organism: Rhinoderma darwinii; assembly: GCF_050947455.1. Taxonomy (NCBI): domain Eukaryota; kingdom Metazoa; phylum Chordata; class Amphibia; order Anura; family Rhinodermatidae; genus Rhinoderma; species Rhinoderma darwinii. The sequence goes on along the minus strand of NC_134697.1, from coordinate 39,624,538 downwards.
TTCTTTGTTTCTCCTTACAGGATTTGTTTGGTTAAAGAATTTTTGGAAATGGAAATGTGCTACGTGCATGTGATGTATGGACTATATTGTGGATCTGTCTAATTACAATCTAAGATAATGGTGTTGTGCCTGAAACGACTTTACTAAATTACTTTATTACCTACTACTATACGTCACCATAGGCAAAGTATTTATCTGAATCCAGAATATAAAACTATATTGTAGATATTATGCAGGGGGCTAGAGAATAGAGTAAATTAATGTCAGTAAAGCAAATTCTTGTACAAATTTTTATATAATTTTATTAGGTCCTGCAATAATGAAGTTATTTCCAGCCCCATAAAATTTATTTATTGTGAACATGGATTAAATACCATAAAACATCCTGGAGCGCAACTACGAGACTGCTCCGCGTTTGAACTCCTGTGTACAGGCACAGGCACGATCCGACATGCTTTATCCAGAATCTATGCGTTTTTCATCTCGCCCTCCAATTTGCCGCCACCTCCGTACTTGCTCAGCTGGGAGAGGGATTTGGGCGAAACATTTACACCTGAACAACAAGACCGCCTGTTCACCATGACGCATAAGTCCTCCATGGCCAGTAGATTCCAAGAGGCAGGGTTTAAAATATTGTCCCGTTGGTACAGGGTGCCTTCCAGATTGCATGCTATGATCCCGGCGGCCTCGCCATTATGCTGGAGATGTGGGGACCATGTGGGTACAATCCTGCATATTTTCTGGGACTGCCCACCCCTGACTGGGTTCTGGTCCGAGGTGTGGCGCATTTCCTCAAAGTTTACGGATTACCTTCTCCCGAGATCCCCGGGCCTCTTCCTGCTTCATTTGTGTGAGGTCCCACTGCCCTCGTATAGACGTTTGGTAGTTCGACACCTGGTAAACGCGGCTAGGGCATGTGTTCCTGCACTGTGGAGACAGTCCTGTCCTCCGACGGTGGGCATGTGGTTCGGCAAGATCCAGGAAATCATGAGAATGGAGGACCTCATGGCATCAAGGAAGGGGTCTCATGCCACCTTCCTAAAAACATGGCGTGAATGGATTAGTTTCCAAACGACCGAGGAATATAAAATCATCATGGCCTCGTGAATTCCTGCCTAGATCCGGTATGTCAGGTCAGCTCCCCCCCCCCCCCACCTCCCTTCTTGTTTTCTCCCTCCCCATTTTTCTCTTCTTTCTTTCCTTGCTAATTTGCCTCTCCTTCTCTCTGTCTCTGTTTCTCTCTTTAATGCTCTTATGCACACTTAGGACATACCATGCACGGCTGCGGGTTCAGGGTGCATATCGGAGATTCCCTAAATAAGTGTTTTCAGCGACATGGTACTCTCAGGTGACCCCATGTGTTGATGTGAGGCTGATAACTGACCTGTGATCTGTTGCATGTTTTTCACTGCCATTTTCGCACTATGTTGTGTATATTATTTGTACGATTGGTGATATAAAATAACAAAATGAAAGAATTTAAAAAATAAATAAATACCATAAAACATTGTACTCGCCTTTCAAATCCCTCGCCTTTCAAACCCCTTCAATTGTCAATACTATAGTTTGGTCTGATTTTTACGTTTTAAATCCTTTATGAAATCCTAATAGCAGAATTTTATGATATTAAGATATTGTATTTCTGCTGGTAACATGTATTTGGTTTATGTACTGTATGTATTTATATTATGATTTTAACTTTTATACAGCATAGTAACAGAATTCTAGTGATATACACTACCGTTCAAAAGTTTAGGGTCACTTAGAAATTTCCTTATTTTTGAAAGAAAAGCACAGTTTTTTTCAATGAAGATAACATTAAATTAATCAGAAATACACTCTATACATTGTTAATGTGCTAAATGACTATTCTAGCTGCAAACGTCTGGTTTTTAATGCAATATCTACATAGGTGTATAGAGGCCCATTTCCAGCAACCCATCACTCCAGTGTTCTAATGGTACATTGTGTTTGCGAACTGTGTTAGAAGGCTAATGGATGATTAGAAAACACTTGAAAACCCTTGTGCAATTATGTTAGCACCGCTGTAAACAGTTTTGCTGTTTAGAGGAGCTATAAAACTGACCTTCCTTTGAGCTACTTGAGAATCTGGAGCATTACATTTGTGGGTTCGATTAAACTCTCAAAATGGCTAGAAAAAGAGAGCTTTCATGTGAAACTCGACAGTCTATTCTTGTTCTTAGAAATGAAGGCTATTCCATGCGAGAAATTGCCAAGAAACTGAAGATTTCCTATAATGGTGTGTACTACGCCCTTCAGAGGACAGCACACACAGGCTCTAACCAGAGTAGAAAGAGAAGTGGGAGGCCCCGCTGCACAACTGAGCAACAAGACAAGTACATTAGAGTCTCTAGTTTGAGAAATAGACGCCTCACAGGTCCTCAACTGGCAGCTTCATCAAATAGTACCCGCAAAACGCCAGTGTCAACGTCTACAGTGAAGAGGCGACTCTGGGATGCTCGCCTTCAGGGCAGAGTGGCAAAGAAAAAGCCATAACTGAGACTGGCTAATAAAAGGAAAAGATTAATATGGGCAAAAGCACACAGATATTGGACAGAGGAAGATTGGAAAAAAGTGTTATGGACAGACGAATCGAAGTTTGAGGTGTTTGGATCACACAGAAGAACATTTGTGAGATGCAGAACAACTGAAAAGATGCTGGAGGAGTGCCTGACGCCATCTGTCAAGCATGGTGGAGGTAATGTGATGGTCTGGGGTTGCTTTGGTGCTGGTAAAGTGGGAGATTTGTACAAGGTAAAAGGGATTTTGAATAAGGAAGGCTATCACTCCATTTTGCAACGCCATGCCATACCCTGTGGACAGCGCTTGATTGGAGCCAATTTCATCCTACAACAGGACAATGACCCAAAGCACACCTCCAAATTATGCAAGAACTATTTAGGGAAGAAGCAGGCAGCTGGTATTCTATCTGTAATGGAGTGGCCAGCACAGTCACCAGATCTCAACCCCATAGAGCTGTTGTGGGAGCAGCTTGACCATATGGTATGCAAGAAGTGCCCATCAAGCCTATCCAACTTGTGGGAGGGGCTTCTGGAAGCATGGGGTGAAATTTCTCCCGATTACCTCAGCAAATTAACAGCTAGAATGCCAAAGGTCTGCAATGCTGTAATTGCTGCAAATGGAGCATTCTTTGACGAAAGCAAAGTTTGAAGGATAAAATTATTAATTAAAATAAAAATCATTATTTCTAACCTTGTCAATGTCTGGACTATATTTTCTAGTCCTTTTTCAACTCATTTGATAAATATAAGTGTGAGTTTTCATGGAAAACACAAAATTGTCTGGGTGACCCCAAACTTTTGAACGGTGTATATGTTATCTAGCTCCTCCTCTGGATGTAGGGATTGATTGAATGAAACTGAGTAGACCTTTCCTGTAGACCGGTTATTTACTGCGGATTTAATTTTACTATATGTATAGCTTGCAATATCAACTTATTTATTATGTTTACGTGATTATAGATATAATTACGGGCTGAGCTGACCGTCAATTACAAATACTGAAAGAATTTATAACAAACGTTTATTTCTCCCCGATCTTCATTAGGGTCTGATTACCTCTGCCATTAGCTTATGGCTGTTCTATTATTAGAGACAAGTGCCTTTTACCCTAATGGACATAAAGTTCAGAGTAATATCTTGATTATATCATCAATAATCATTTAGAATCATTTTTCTTCATCCTGTGAATAAATCCATCATATCCCTTTCAAAAAGTGAGTAGAATTAAATTACCATCCAGGTTTTATAACTACTGGGAATAAACATTTTTGTAGGAATGTGTGAAATTACAGCGAGTAAATACAGTTTATTTCTAATTATATGCATAATACAGCTTGATGAATAATTTGCAAAATATGTTGGACAATTGGCTTTGTATTCAAACCATGGAAATTATTGCAATGTATTCCCAAGCATCTTTTTAAATGTGTTATGTTTTTCATTTTGCCTAAGCACCTAACTAGATGGAATATGGAAATTCAGTGTTTGCTAAATTATGGGTGGTACATGCTTTTTGTGGCACAGACGGGTCACAAATGTCATAGGATAGCTACATGGCTTTAAAGTTCCTCCTGCTTTGAGGATTCCGAAAATAAATGTTTGTCTTGATCCAGAATTAGTTCTGATATTAGTCTGCATATATGGATGATCTGTAACACATTGTCAAGAGAGATGACAGATCCTCTTTAAAATTGGCCCTTTTACATGGTCCGATATTCTGCCCGGTAAACACGTGCCGATTGACAATATTGCATGTCTCTCATTTGCTCCCTTCAAACAGCGTCATGATCAGAATGTATGGGAAGGAACGATCGTTAATATGATTGCCCCCATACAATTGTATCTTGTATAAATGTATCACCTATTTTACGAAGGGAGATTGTCCGCATAAAAGATCTTATTAGCCAATTCTTCGCCCGACTATTGGCCTGTGTAAAAGGGCCTTAATAGTTTAATCATGATAAGATTATAGTGAATTAACTAAAAAAAATATATGTATATTTTTTCCAAGCTGTGGAGTGGAGTTCTCAACTACCAATTTCCTGATCACTTGTCACAAACAATTTCACTTTCTTGTATTATATTATGTGCATTCAAACGCCATGCTGACTATTCGCTGTCCAACTAAGCCACACAGTAATCAGGGAGACGGTTCTCTGTCAGTTTTGGCTTTTCATCATTCAAATGCAAATACCCATGATGGCCACAGTATGGTTTGGGAGCCTCATGCGTATCACTGGCCTATTTTGTGTGGCTCTTCACCACCTAACCCTGTGACAAACTAGTTCCCAAAATTCAGTGCGACAGTAGAATTAGAAACAGTCTTGAATTCCCAGCACGGTCTAGCAGCTCCGCATACCTGCGCTGACAGAAGACATCAACCATAAATTGCATTTTCCCAAAGAAAAAAGTGTGTGCTGCTTTCACTGTTTTCCCCCATTAGTGATGTTTCAGAAAGGAGACATGCTTTATGCTATATTGTTTTATACTGTAAAGTTGCATGTAAATTTCTCTGGCGCCGGAATGAACGACCCGGATGCCATCTCCGTTACTCTACTGCCACACCATATCAGCACCAGAATATATCAACATGGCTGCGCTGCATCCTGACGCTAGGGGCAGTGCTTATCATATGAAGGGCCGATGTTCCCACTAATCTGTGTTCAGTGAGCGGGCTAAGTAGTGAGAACGGGTTGCTGCTGAGAAGAGAGAGAGTGTGAGGAACTGCTGGGGCTGATCTGTTGGGCCTTAGTCAAGTGGTCCAGGAGCTGCTTCGGGTGATGGGCAGACGCCTACCTGCAGTGTTGTGGGAACCGCTAAGTGATGTGTGGGTGATGCACAGGAGTCTCCCCACAGGTGTGCGGTGCATTGCTGTGTGGGTGATGGGCAGGAGCCTCCCTACATTTGACAGTGATGAAAGCAGAGCAGCAAACAGGTCTATGCCAGTGATTTATCCAGGACGTTACCCTTGTATCAGGGAGGAGCACCCTTAACTTTGTCCTGTCATTGAGCCAGCCGTCCATAATCGCCTCCCTGAACTACAACTGGTAAGAACTGTGCCTCTCAAGTCTGGGAAATCTTGAAAAGTTAATATAACCGCATGACAACTGCACTAAACTACCACTATCAAAAATAAAAACGCATTGCAAAACCGCATGTACTTTTTACATTGACACAAATAATATGCGGCTTCACAATGCATTTTGGATGTGGCCGAAACGTGTTTTCTGACTGCACCGTATTAGTATACCCTAGTTAGACGTCCACCTCTTGTATTCATCTGATAACTTGTTATGGCTTTTTTCACACAGAGTTTTTTTTACATGCCTTTTGATGCGGAAACCGCGTCGGAAAATGGGCCAAACAACATCCCCCATTGATTTCAATGGGAGGCAGAGGCGTTTTTTTCCCGTGAGCGGTAAAACCGGCTTCCGCGAAAAACAAGCGACATGCCCTATCTTTGATGTCAATGGGAGGTAGAGAAAGCGTTTTTCGCTGCGTTTTTGCCCGCGGCGCTCAATGGCCGCAAGCGAAAAATGCAGCGAAAAACATGTCAAACAGCGTTCAGACAGATCAAAATCTGCATCAAAATTCCAGACAGAATTTGGAGGCAGAATTTTCAACCTACAAAAAACTCAGTGTGAACATACCCTGAGGGTATGTTCACACGGCCAAATTTCAGACGTATACGAGGCGTATTTTGCCTCGTTTTACGTCTGGAAATACGTCTCAAATACGTCGGCAAACATCTGCCCATTCATTTTAATGGGTTTGCCGACGTACTGTGCAGACGACCTGTTATTTACGCATCGTCGTTTGACAGCTGTCAAACGACGACGCGTAAAAATACAGCCTCGACAAAAGAAGTGCAGGACACTTCTTTGGACGTTTTTGGAGCTGTTTTCTCATAGACTCCAATGAAAACAGCTCCAAAAACGGACGTAAAAAACGCTGCGAAAACGGCGTGAAAACGCCGCGAAAAATGCTAGTTGGTAAAAAAACGTCTGAAAAGCAGGGTCTGTTTTCCCTTGAAAACAGCTCTGGATTTTCAGACGTTTTTGTTGACTACGTGTGAACATACCCTAAAAGTGGTTCAGGTGTTTCTCTGGACTCCTACCAGTGGTAAATTAGATCCAATGTGGCAAACTGAATGAGCTCTATAAACCTATTTATTTCTATATTGCTTAAAAATAAATACAATGGTCACTAGTCTTCTAAGCATCTGTATGATTTGTCTTGCTTGGTATTAATATCCCCATATTACAGCACAAGTACTATGATAGCTGTATGAAAACAAGCAACAGGACATAATGAGACAAAGGGGAAGATTTACTTTAGACAGCGCAAACAGACCAGGCAGTCAGAAGATTTGATTTATCATGTTAGACACTTTTCTCTTCCTTATACCACCTCTTGGTTGGCTCAATTTACGTTTGGCGCAATATCTTTGTGCACTTTGGCTCATTTAAGCCACACCCCTTTTCTGGAAATTTTTGAAAAGTGCCAAGTGAGGTGCAAAAGTTTTTTCTTTTTGGCACATTTGTTTTATAAATAATTCTAAAACTTGATATAATATTGTTCACCAGAAATGCGATGCACCAAGTTTTGGCAGATTTTACGACATGGTCTAGGCGCAATCACGTTACTACATCTGACCCAATTTTCTTTTTAAATTCCAGGACCATAGATTTTATGTGGATAACTCCTCAAAATTACCACTAGGAAATTATCTTAAGTGTGATATTTTTATTTTAAATTTTTTTTTTGTTCGCTGTCCAAAATGGCTGCTTTGCGCTACTTCAGCATTGACTGTTGTGTTCAGTGATTTCACCCAGATCTGACTCCTAGCCAGAACAGACACTTTTTATATTTTTCTATCAATATTTAATTAAATATGAGCTCACGTGAGGGTGTTGAGTTCAAATACAAATGTACTAGAAGGTCACTGCACTTTATGGTGCAATGTAAAGAAACATTTCCTGAAACTTGTGCAAAAACAAATGAAATGCACTGTACAGCAACGATAACATATGCTTGATGAACTTTGATATGTGAAAGCTTCATTGGCGGTTCATAATGTATTTCTAGACAAACAAATTTTAAGAACGTATTGCTCTCTAATTTACGTCAGCAGCCAATAAAAATGGGCCGTCACGTCTGATTTGCACATTTATACATTTGTTTTCTTAGCAACATGTTGCTGTAAGACTGTTACAAAAAGCCATATATAAGTTATTTCTCCACCCCCAAATTTAAATGTTTCAATAATAACTTTGGAAAGTTATAATCTCAGTGGTAAGCATTATTGATTATATTGCTGGTTTTGCCACTAAAGGGGTTAACCGAGACTTTTGAAGTTTTGCAGGCGGGTCGGAGAGGGCATAAAATAATAAACTAACAATTATTCACCCTTTGAAACATCCCTGATCAAGTGATAATACCCTGTTCGCTACCGCTCCAGTCTCCGGAAGATCCTTCAGCGGCCACGTGCCGTTTAATGGTATGTGACCACTGAGGCCGGTGATTAGCTGCAGCGGCAAGTGACCAATGAATGGCACATAATCACTGCATGATCTTTCAGGACCGGATCAGTGACGAACTGGGTGTCAGCGCTAGACCGGGGGGTGTTTTAAAGAGTGAGTACCAGTTAGTTTATTATTTTGTACCCTCCTGCAAAAGTTAAAAACTTCAAGGTAACTCTTTTTAAGGCTGGGACTAGACAGACTTTTTATTAGTGAGCGATAAATTGACGTCCATAGGAATGCATTAGACTAGGGCTACAAACAGAGTAGAAATTAAAAAAAATCTCTTCAAAATGCTTCAGTTAAGCGATTTGCTAAAAAAAAAAAATGTAATTGCTTCATGCTGGGATTTTAGAGCTACTCACTTGTCTGGAAGAATTTGAAGAGATTTTCAAGCTACTGAATGCATTCCTACAGAAAGCGATTTATTACAGCGATATCACAGCAATTTTTTATTTGTAGTGCGATAAAAATACTCGAGTGTAGCCCTTAACTAATGCATTCCTATAGGCAGTGATGTATCTCTCACTACAAATATTTTTTATAGGTTTAGCCACAGCCTAAAGTGTATCTTCTGATATTTTGTCGAAAAATGTAATTGTAGGAGTTCCATGAGCTAGGGCCCCCACTAAACTCTCTAAAACAAATTAGCCTGCCTCTTTGGCCATTTAGTGTGACTGTGCTAAAAGCCAAACATATGTGGACCCCCCTCCTAATTATAGAGTTCAGGTGTTTCAGCCACACCAATCGCAAACATTACTAGTAGTATGGGTTGTACTGAGGAGCTCAGTTACTTTAAACGTGTCACTGTCATAGGATGCTACCTTTTGCCACAATTCAGTTTGTGAAACTTCTCATCTGCTAGATCTGCCCCAGTCACTTGTAAGTACTATTATTGTGAAGTGGAAACTGAACAATAGTTAAGTGGTAAACCACGCAAACTCACAAAACAGGGCCATCGAGTGCTGAAGTCGTTGGCATGTAAAAATTTCCTATCCTCTATTGTTTCACTCATTACAGAGTTCCAAACTCCCTTTAGGAGCGTCACAAAATGGGTTTCCATGGTCGAACAACTGCAGACAAACCTAAGATCACCATGCGCAATGTCAAGCGTGGGCTGGTGTGGTCTGAAGCAATGGAAACATGATCTCTGGAATTATTCACGTTTCACCATCTGGCAGTCTGATGGACAAGGCTGGGTTTGGTAGATGCCACGAGAACACTACCTACTGAAATGAAAGGTGCCTACTGTAATTTGGGTGGAGGGATAATGGTCTGAGGCTGTTTTTCAGGGTTTGGGCTAAGCCCTTTATTTCTAGTGAAGGGTAGAGTTGGAACTGCAGCAAAAAAAAACATTTTGGACAATTGTATGCTCCCAACTTTGTGGCAACCGTTTGAAGAAGGCCCTTTCCTGTTCCAGCATGACTGTGCCCCTGTGCACAGAGCAGGGTTTATAAAGACCTGGTGTGACGAGTTTGGTTTGAAGGAACTCGAGTGAAGTGCACAGAGCCTTGACCTCTACCCCATTAAACATCTTTGGGATGAATTGGGACGCTGATTGCGAGTCAGACCTTCTCATCTAATATTAGTGCCTGACCTTACAAATGCTCTTTTGGCTGCATGAGCACCAATTCCCACAGATAACCTTCAAAATATTGTGGAAAGGCTTCCCAGAAGGGTGGAGACTGTTAAAGCCGCAAAAAGAGTCACACTCCATATCAACGCACATCAACGGTTTTTGAGTTGGATGTCCAACAAGCACATATAGGTGGGATGGACAGGTCTCCAAATACTTTTGGCCATATAGTGTATGTTGATTGTAGCTCCATTTACTCATGTGGAATTCTGTTTTTTGATGTGTCAGATTTTTCTTAGAATTATTAGTGTAGAAAATGCCATTTTGTTATTTTATAAAGTGATCATTAACCTCCTTTTTTAAATTTAACATTTTGTATGACATTGATATAAAACATAAACATACATTTACAATTTGCAAGTTAAAGGGGTTGGCCAGTTTACAAGTAAATGCTTTTAATATGTGGCTTGATGCAAAACAAGATATTAATATAATGTCTTCAGGCATTCTGGCCAAGCCACTCCCCTGGGAAAGAAAATTATATCCCCCCACCGTCACGCCACCCTCATCCACGGTAGCGTGAGACATGGAGAGGTACAAGACTGAGCTCGTCCATGCCTGAACGAGCCGGAACTTCTGGCCCCTGCAAGTGCACTGAAGACTCTGCAGGTGCCCCCCTTTCATGTACATAATGCGCATGTGTGATCTTCCTGTCCATTCAGGACGATCGCACACGCAACAATAATAATATAGAATGAGAAAGCAGCCAGAGGCAGTGTAAAGAAAAAATATATATATTTTCAATAGAAGTTTCCCTATAAATGGTCTTTATATTGTTATATAGGTGAAAGCCATGTTATATATACACCGCATTCCAAATTATTATGCAAATGTTATTTTTCGCTGATTTTCCTAAATAGTCGATGCAAATGACAGTCAGTATAATCTTCAAGCCATCAACTGTTGGAGTATAATGCTAATTTTATTGAACAAATCTAATGATAACAGATTTTTTTTTAGAAGTAAAAAACTTAAAATGCACTGTTTCAAATTATTATGCACAACAGAGCTCAAAACATTTTAAAGGTTGTAAAGAGAACTAAAATGGTAATTTGTTGAATTTTCAGCATCAGGAGGTCATATTTACAAAAATCAAAAGATCTTTCAATAAAAAAAATAATTAACAGGCCAAGTTACATGTTAACACAGGACCCCTTCTTTGATATCACCTTCACAATTCTTGCATCCATTGAATTTGTGAGTATTTGGACAGTTTTTGCTTGAATATCTTAGCAGGATGTCAGAATAGCCTCACAGAGCTTCTGTTTTGATGTGAACGGCCTTCCACCCTCATAGATATTTTGCTTGAGGATGCTCCAAAGGTTCTCAATAGGGCTGAAGTCAGGGGAACATGGGGGCCACACCATGAGTTTCTCTCCTTTCATGCCCATAGCAGCCAATGACACAGAGGTATTCTTTGCAGCATGAGATGGTGCATTGTCATGCATGAAGATAATTTTGCTATGGAAGGCACGGTTCTTCTTTTTGTACCACGGAAGAAAGTGGTCAGTCATAAACTCTACGTACTTTGCAGAGGTCATTTTCACACTGTCAGGGACCCTAAAGGGGCCTACCAGCTCTCTCCCCATGATTCCAGCCCAAAACATGACTCCGCCACCTCCTTGCTGACGTCGCAGCCTTGTTGAGACATGGTGGCCATTCAGCAACCATCCACTACATCCATCCATCTGGACCATCCAGGGTTGCACGGCACTCATCAGTAAACAACACGGTTTGAAAATTAGTCTTCATGTATTTCTGAGTCCACTGCAACCGTTTCTGCTTGTGAGCATTGTTTAGGGGTGGCCGAATAATATCTTTATGCACACTTGCAAATCTCTGGAGGATCCTACACCTTGAGGTTTGCGGGACTCCAGAGGCACCAGCGGCTTCAAATACCTGTTTGCTGCTTTGCAATGGCATTTTAGCAGCTGCTCTCCTAATCCTATTAATTTGTCTGGCAGAAACCTTCCTCATTATGCCTTTATCTGAACGAACCCGTCTGTGCTCTGATTCAGCCACAAATCTTTTCACAGTACGATGATCACGCCTACGTTTTCTTGAAATATCCGATGTTTTCATACCTTGTCCAAGGTATTGCACTATTTCACGCTTTTCGGCAGCAGAGAGATCCTTTTTCTTTCCCATATTGCTTGAAACCTGTGGCCTGCTTAATAATGTGGAATGTCCTTCTTAAGTAGTTTTCCTTTGATTGGGCACACCTGGCAAACTAATTATCACAGGTGTCTGAGATTGATTACAATGATCCAAAGAGCCCTAAGACACAATACCATCCATGAGTTTAATTGGAAAACTAATAATTAAATGTTTATGACACTTAAATCCAATGTGCATAATAATTTGGAACACGGTGTAGTGTAATACAGTCTGTACGTATGTGTGTATACATACATATATAAATATATATCTAGTATCACACCATATACGTGCGGGTGTATATGTATGTAGATGTATATGTATGTGTTTGTGTGTGTGTATATATATATATATATATATATATATATATATATAAAAACATGGCTCTCATCTATATGACAATATAAGACCCTTTATCAGTCACATGATCACCGGGACCAATAGAGGCGGCAACGCTGCCGCTGCCTCTGCTCATATACACAGCGCTCGTTGAGCGCTGTATAAAAGACATCAGAGAAGATAGATGTTCTATGTTCTCCCCAGGGTCCCCGGCAGTCACTGACAGCCGGAGACCCGACATTCTTGCTGCCCGATCGCTTGGGCAGCAAGCTAAAACCTGCGCCGTAAATAGTCTATGGCGCAGGTTTTAAGGACCCTAACTGCTGGCCGTAAATACACAGCCAGCGGCTGGGAACCGATTAACATGTCCCGCCCACACAAGCCTGCAGAGAGCGCTGCTACTGGAGCATGGTAAGGTGGGGGAGGCTACATCAATTCTATATTATTTACTGGATTTGCCCTCCTAATTATTTATAACGGCTTTCTTTATTGTCTTGGGAACTTTTTACATTTTATGCTGATGGTGACCAACCCCTTTAAGGAAACCTCTCAACAAATCTGACTGGTGTAACTAAAAAGAAGCTGATACTGTGTAATGTCCCTTGTTTGTAGATGATGCTAAGCACTAGTAGTCTCTATCTCCAAAGCCATGTACTTTAAAACTTGCTACAGAATTTTTAGAACCGTTTGGGTGTATGTGCTATGATCTCTGCCATTTTATTGTGGCCCTTGCCTGATACATCTCTAAATATGAAAATGAATTGTCCCAACCTCCTTAAGGGATTGTCTTAACTTATCATTCCCATCTTAAAACACAGCTGCCCCAGTGATCGTTGCAGGTCTAACTACTGGCTATTATCATCTGTGGGCAGAAATTTAGTATTACATGGCTCTCATTCAGCTGAATGGACGACAATATAAAACTTGATCATGCCAAGTCTGCCTGAGCAGGAATTACTCTTTGCAATAGCTCGGGCTATTACATGAGGGGTCTTAAGTGGGGGGTACCCTCTGACATCTATATGCCCTAATTAGGACAAGCCCTTTTAATGCCTTTTTGACATGGATGGTATTCTAGCAGCTTCTGCCATAGCATTGTGTAAATAGTAATTAATATGGGAATTAATAATATTGCAATATATGTCAATGTTCAATCTCTAATATAGCAAAGTCGAATTAAGTCAGTATTATTTTACAGTATGTCCTGGAATCTTCATAAAATTACAGTTTAGTTTAAGGACTCCATTCACATCACTTATGTTAAGTATCACTAGCAAGCATAGAATAGGACAAGAAGTACAAAACTACGGGTGGTAAATAGCACCATATGTTTAACAGGTTAGATCCTAACTTACAATGATTTATTTAGAAGAAGGCACAAATCCATCAAGTTACAGAGGACCTGTCACTTCTTCATTTGTAGTTCCTAGTACATTCTGTAAGTGCTCAAGGAATGTGATTTTTTTTTTAGTTTTTTTTTTATGTCTCCTCTTCTCAAATATGAACAGCACAGATAGCACTATTGCCTTGCGGCACTGGAGTCCTGGAATTCTAAACCGATCAAGGACAACCTCTGCAGGGAGTTTGTATATCTTCCCCGTGTTTGCGAGGGTTTCCTTGAGGTACTCCGGCTTCCTCCAACACTACAAAAATATACAGACAGGGTAGTTAGATTGTGAGCCCCATTGGGGACAGCAACTGAGGACAACCTCTGTACAGTGCTGCAGAATAAGTTGGTGCTATATGTTGAGGGTATACACTGTAGGTTTGTGCGGGGCGTATACTGTGGCCATTTATGTAATATGGTTATTACAGGGCTTGTCTGGAATTTGCAAAAAGGTTCCACTTTTTTTTTTTCCCCAGAAAGAGTGACAATCTCTTCTCCATGGGTAGGGTCTGGAATCTCTCTTCTCCATGGGTAGGGTATTTTATTGTAGCTCATCCCCATTAAACTGAGCCGAGCTGCAATATCAGACACAGCCCACAGACAAGAGAGGCACTGTTTCTGGAGAATGTATGCTCCCGCTTTGCTGAATAGGCCCTGGCCATGAGTTATATGGTTGCCCAGCGATATCCACTGATTGAGTTTTACAGAACCTACCCTCACATGCCATAAAAGTCTTGTGTCTAGAAATGTATTACAATTAAAATTGAAATGAAAAAATCTTTTTAACAAAATACATTTAATAAAAAAATATATGTATTATGCGAAGTGTAAGTCTGTAATTGGAATGATGGTTCAAAATACTTTGTAGAAAAAAAAGACCATTATCTTTTATGGCTACTTAATGGTGTCACTCACAATTATGAGAACTAAACAAGTCGCTGACTTGTCACACTTGCCAATCTCTTTGGCAGAATACAGATGCTACAAGTCTACCTGACTGTATTCAGCATGTCATTTATTGACTGCTGAAACTGTGATTTGCAAATAATTAGAGCACCACCCCAATGTCATCGCAGAGTGACAGCTATCCCGTGGGAGGAGCAGTGTGCTCAGGAAAGCCATCAGCCTAGCAAACAGCAGGGCTCCTGAAGAGACCAGTGTCCTCCCACACACACCTTTGTTTGGCCTTCTCTAAGTTCTTGCTGACATGCCTGCATACTGTATGTGATGCAACACCGCATGAACGAATAGTCGCCGACAGAGACATTTTAATGAGAACTGAAGATCATGTTTGAATGCAGTGTCACTCCTTTTTGTGTATGTTGATAAAATATGAATGTCCTGCTATAGTACTGCATATAACTTACATTGTCAATGCCTCAGTTTGGGTATCACCTTCTATATATAGTAACTATATTTGGGCCACTGTGGTCATTTAATAGCCTAGTTAGATTATACACCGGGCAGCATTTCTATTTCTACCTAAGTTCTCCTAATACTGTAATTGGTATCAAAATCCCAATATCTATAATTCAATAACCACTATATTACTTTTTATGCTCTGGTTTGAATCCCTTTTTTCATCATTGTTCTCCATGGCTACTCTAATTCCACCACTGAAACCATTTCACAGTAAGGGTATGTTCACACGGAGTGTTTTCAGCCATTTTTCGGGCCGTAAACGTCACGAAAAACAGCTGAAAAATCAGAAGCAGAATGCCTCCTAACATCTGGCCATTGATTTCCATGGGAAAAACTGCATTTTGTTAAGACGGGGCGTTTTTTACAAGGCCGTTTTTCAAAACGACCACGAAAAATAAGTGCATGTCACTTCTTCAGCCATTTTTGGAGCTGTTTTTCATAGACTCTATAGAAAAACAGCTCCAAAAACGGCTGTGAAAAACGCGACTTTGATTAAAAAACGTCTGAAAATCAGGAGCTGTTTTCCCTTGAAAACCGCTCCGTATTTTGAGACTTTTTTATTTTGTGCGTGCACATCTTGTGTGTGAGCATTTTGTGTGTGCACATACCCTAAGGGAAAACAGCCTCTGATTTTCAGCCGTATTTTAAGCAACTTAAGCGTTTTTTTGCGGCCATTTTTGGAGCTGTTTTTCTATTGAGTCAATGAAAAACGGCTCCAAAAACGGTTCAAGAAGTGACATGCACTTCGTTTTACGAGGCATTTTTTTTACGGGGCCGTTTTAAAAAAAACTGCCATGTAAAAAATGCCTTGTGGGAACGGAACGCCGTTTTTCCCATTGACATAAATGGCAGATGTTTGGAGGCGTTCAGCCCCCGCATTTTTAGCTGTTTTTCGGGGCGTTTACGGTCCTAAAGACAGCTGAAAATAGCCCATGTGAACATACCCGAATAATCTGACCCCTAATCCTTTTGTATTTGGATCCATGAGCTGTAATGTTTACAGAAATGTATCAAATAGGTTTTTCTCTGAGGCTGCTCATGTTAGCTTTACGTTAAACTCTGTGCTTAGGCTGAATTTATATCAGCCTGAGGCTACATTCACACGACCGTGGCCAACCTCGGACATGAAAAACTGCAGTTTTTCCTGATGCACCAGTGCGGAATGCAATCTCACGCATTCCGCATAGACTAAAGTCTATGAAGGGATGCGTGGAAACGCATGAAAATATGACGTCCCATTTTTTCACAGACCCTTTACACGCTCCATTGAAACAACGGTCGTGTGAATAGCCCCTTTGAAATATATGTCCGTTGTTTTAACGGCCGCCACATGGATGAGATACACGCTCGCCTGAATGAGTCCTAAAAGTGAAAACTGGAAAAAAAAACATAACAGGTTAGCCATGCAAAAAACATTTAGTTTTTGAATACATTGTTTCAAGTGTCATCTCCTCATGGCATGTTATAACGATGATTATAGATTCGTAAATATTTTAATAGATCATTAGTTGCCATAGTATATTATTAGTATATTTCACACCTATAAACATTACAGCAATATAGTAGACAGGTAAAGGCAGGCCATTGCTCAATGCTATAAAAAAAATTATAGAGATTTAAGGTCTAAGTCAAACCTGTAAAAAATACCTTAACATTTCTTTTTACTCTGGCATCAATCGGACCTAATAGAATCCAGATTATTAGTATATTAAAGAGCAGAGAACCTGTTTTTATTTTTAACCTGATTATTTTATTTTTGGCTGGTTATCTCTGCTTAGTCTTCCACATTATATTGTAGTTCTGTGCTGGAAACGAGACAGATTATCAGAATTCTGGATTATCGGAAATCGGACTGGAATAATTTATTAACCCCCTTCCCGACATCGGCCATTTATGTAAGCGAAAGTTGGAAGTGAACGTATGGAACGGGCTCAGGAGCTGATTGTTACAGCCGACACCCTGCTCTATCGGCTGGGATAACTTGAAATGCGATAGCTGGATGCTGTTGGGTTGTCATATTTTAAGTCCCCAGGTGGGACTAAGAAAAAAAAAAAAGTACAAATAAGTAAAATAAAGTTCTCAACAATATTTTAAAAAAAATAACCCTTTTTCCATTTTTACATAAAATAATATATTCATAATATGGTTACAATATTCAAATAAAGAAATATTCATAATTGGTATTGGCGTGTCCGTGACAATCCAAACTATTAAAATATAACGTTATTTATCCTGCACAGTGAATGGCATAAAAAAAAACTAAAAGACAGAATTGCTGTTTTTTGGTCACCTCGCCTCCCAGAAAACTGGAATAAAAAATGAATAAAAATTTGCACGTAGCCCAAAATGGTGCAAATAAAAACTATAGCTCTTCCTCAAAAAAACAAACCCTCACACAGCTCCATAAACGGAAAAATAAGTGCAATGCATTCTCGGAATGACAAAAAACGATTTAAAAAAAAAAAAGGTTTTATTTAGTAAAACGCAAACAAATTGAAATGTTGTTTTGCCATAATCGTATTGTCTTGCAGAACAAAGTTGTGTCATTTTTACCGCATGGCGAACTCTGTGAACCCAAAAAGCGATAAAGGAATTGCAGGTTTTTTTTCACTTCTCTCCACGCAAAATATTGTTTTACGTTTTTTAGTACATTATATGGTGCATTAACTGGTGCCATTAAAAAATACAACTCGACCTTCAAAAAACAAGCTCTTATATGGCTGTCGCGGAAAAATAAAAAAGTTTAATATATAGCTTTCCAAGACTCTTGGAAGGCGGGGAGGAAATAATTAAAATTCAAAAACTAAAAATGGCTGCAGCAGAATGAAACATTGGGGAGATGGATTGATGCTGTCCTAAATTCACACGTGATAAGACTAGACCAGACAGAAACTGCGCCAAATTAATCGCAGTGGCGCTTAGATCATAAATTTAGCGCATCTTGCTAGACATGTTAGACAATTATCTTTTTGTGACGCCACCTCTTGGCTGGCGTACTTTACCCCAATATTAACGCCCAAAACATGGTGCATGCTATTAATCTGGCGCATTTTGCTTCATAAATCTGCCCTATTATATGCATCATTCTTTCTTCCAGAGCCTCAAGGTAGATTTGTTATTGTGAATTATCTGAGAAGCCAATTAGAACCTTGGAGGGAGAAATACTGCAACCTTTAGGAAAACCACAATTCACAAAGTCTCAGCAGCAGGCCATTGTCACTTGGACTAGACAGAGAAAAACCACCTGCAGGAGTAGCTCTTTCTCTGTTTTCCCCCTAGAAGAAGCGTCTAAATGATGATTAATCACTGAAGAAGTGACACACATATAAAGGCTTAGGAAAAGGAGAGACGGGGAGAGAGCAGTGGGTGCATGTGGTCCAGCATGGGTGGGTGGAACGTTCTAAGATGATAGATAGGCCTGTGGATGCTTGACACTTGAGTATCTTGTCTCTAGCAAGAGGAGGGCGTGATCCAATATACAGTATTACTGTACTGGTAAAGTAATGGATTGCACCCCCGGCACTGCTGCCTAAGCTTTTTTGCAACAAACCGAAAAAGTCTGGCATCAATAGCACCTTCCAAGTGTTTGTAATATATTATAGTGTCAACAGGTAAAAGCTATCCTAGATCTTGTAATCCAGCATCTGGTATATGTTGAATAATCACTGCCTGACCATCCAGAATTTTGCAAGTCTAGAAGAACCAATTAGAACAAAGTGATAAATGCATATTTTATTTTTTTGACATTTAATTTTGGCTGCACATTTGCGTTCTATTTAAGTGCATTGTATGTGGAGGATTTCATTTTCATTTACTTAAATATGGCTGTGCTAGAATTGTCCTCATGTGTAATATAGAATTGTTCTCATGTATAACAGCTAGTGGAGGCAAGTTGTGGAGTAGTGGCCAGACCAACCAATCAGATTTCATCTTATGTTTTTTCAGTGGAGTTTAGAAAATAATGATCGGATATGATTGGTTCGACAAGAACTCCCCTTGTTTATAGCCAACATTTCATGATCCACTTGGTGGGAGGTCCTGTAGATGCCAGATTAAAGAATTTTACTGTTAACCACTTCCCGACTGCTTCACGTAAATATAGGACAGCTGGTAATGTCTCCAAAGTTGTAGTAAATTTATGGCCCCGATTCCCCTGACCATAGCAGAGATTCTGCTGCATAGAGTGCCCAGATCTGGCGGATTAGTTCCGGTCCTGATAACGACACCTGGACAAGAAAGTAATTACTGTCAGGTCTGGACACACTCAGGGTGCAGTCACACGTCATGCACTTGCTTTGTATTTCCGCAACGTAAACATATGTTGTGGAAAACTACAATGTATGCCCATGGGAAATATATTCCAGAACTTAGATTTCTCTAGGAAAATTTTCTCAATAAGCATACATTGGAAATACAAGTAAAATATGCCACTTCATCCTTATACTGCTGGAACGCAGCAATCGCCGGGTTTCAGCAGCGCAACAGTGTCTAGGTATGACCGTAAAGTACATTCTATTATCTGGATGCCATCATCAGAACCTGAACCTATCCGGTTCCAATGACGGCACCCGGACCAGAGGCTGTTAGTTGCTGTCCGACATCAACACCCCCATTCGACAGGAACGTTGCGATCACCAGGTTCCAGTAGCATAAGGGTGTCAATGTCTGAGAATAACGAACACTCTCTGACCTGGATGATGCCCTGTTATTAAATATAGTAAAACAAAAAACATAACAAATAAAACAACTTACACAATAATAACAAAGTAATAAAAAAAAAAAAAGGTATAACCAATTTAAAAAGCCCCCCTCTCCCCAAAAAACGATATACCTCTCTGAACCAACTTGCACAAAATTAGATTTTGTGTGTGACAAAAATGAATTTTCATGGGCATCCGTTGCTCAGGCATTCAAACGCCACATTCCTGTCACAAAGAATTTACGTTACTTCAAATATATAATAATTATCCCCATCCACCAATTTTTGCCTGTTCTACCAATCTGCTTTTTGCACCGTTACTAAAAATGTTCTGTACCTGGTTTATTTTCAGCCATGTTCAGATGCTGTGCCTAAAGTTAAGGGGGGGAGATGCATGTAAAACCTCAATAGTGTTTGTTCTCAGTGCTATAGCAATGTCCTACGTTACACAATGTACACATATATGGCGACACTATGTACTAGAGGAGTCACTTTTGAGGTAAATCTTATCGATTGAACAAACTACCATAAAACAGAACATAAAAAAACTGAGGAAAAAATTTAATTGTTTCCCTTTTCTGAACATTTTTCCCCAAATAAGGCCTAAAATATTAAACAAAATAAAAAATCCAAAACCAAATCTTTTTAGAATACAGGATTACAAAAATGTGCTCTGGACATCAAGGCACTTACACCCCTGGTCATGAAAAAGTTAATGTCGGAATAAATAAAAACTCTTTGTATCATGTATTTATTCCTTTAATAGAAACATACTAATTATAGTATATGTTTCGAAACCTTCCTGCTAAAGTTCTCTGTGAGTTAAACTCAATAAACAAAAATATTAAAATGGTCTAAAACATTTTCTTCATAGCTATTTTTCGGACTGTCCTTTTTTTTTACTAGCTTCATAAAATGAGTTGTAGAGATGGAGTACTTATAAGATATATACATATAATATTTACATATAAAACAATAATAGATTTTATTTATTTTATTCATTTTTAACAAAGCAATTCATAGGATCACAAAGCCGGAGCTGATTACAATACATGTTTCACCTCCACCATTACGTCTGTTAAAGATGATGAATGACAAGGTCAAGAGCATTACACATTAGCCCGTTGTTGTGAGCGCTAATATCAACCACTCAGACAGAACTGTAGGCAAACTTGGAAATTTTACTTAATGCACAGACATTATCTCTTCTCCAAACTCTCAGCTGACCCAGTCATTAACATATTAACATAGCGATATTATACGGCTGCTGTAATTTTACAATCATTTAGATGTTATTTTGGCTCATAAGGTTCTTTCTTGTCAGTAATGGGAAAATGGAAAGTGAAGAAAAGGTTTCATTCTACCTGAACATGTCTCACCTGACTAATAATACTGTCCTCTGTGCAAACTGACCACACGTAGGAATGTTTTTTTATCATCCATCTTTTGGTAAAAATCTATTGTATGATATCTGACTGCAACATACACAACAAGCAAAATATTAAAGTAAATATATAAATGATCCTACATTATTTGAACTACAAGATGCTACTGTCCATGCCACAGTTTTTATATTAGAAAAAAAAGGTCAGAAATTTATATAGTCCTCAAACCCTTCTTTCCACATGACATAAGAGATGGCAAAGGTATCTGTCAGGCACTAATCCCCCTATCCCTACTGAAATAAATCTGGATTCTTGACTGATATAAGCATGCATGTCTATAGAGGAGTCAGGCAGGACAGCTGCCAAAAGAAGGCTACAAATTATCTGGATAAGCACATGTGACTCACACCTTGATCACATAGAGGTTTTTGTAATGTTGCAAAGGACTAGGCAAAACATTTTATAACTTTGTAAAACTTGTTTTTATGTTACCTTCTAAATAGGGTTTATAAGAGCAAAGATATTTATAGTTTCTAAAATGTGTAATGTTTTGTTTTTTAAACAGTCACAGGAACAGTGGGCAAAACTGATACTGTTTTATGGCTAAAAACACCAAACGTAAAACAATATTCTAGTATAAAGTACAAAAAAGTGTATCCCACAATGGCTGGAGAAAACCTATAATTCATGGAAATGTGGATGTACTCAATTAAACATCACACATCGGGTTCATAAAGAACAAAACCTTTGTGACTGTCACTATAGCATGTTTCCAAAATGTCATAAAAAAATCACTTTATAGTAGCCATTCAGGCTCTTTTCACACTACCGTTATAGTATGTTTAGGATTCTTCCGTCAGAGGAAGAGATGAACGAGAGTCCAAACGGAAAGCATCGCCTCCGTGAGAATTACCATTGATTTCAATGGTAGTTCTTTTGTTTCAGATGCTTTCCGTTTGCCGCCGTTCGCTAGGTTTCCGTTTTTTTTCAATGGAAGCAAAAGTCTTCAAAATTATGATTGTAGACAAATTAAATCTTAATTTTATAATGCAGCTTAAACCTTAAAACTGCCAGAGAAGGCAAGACACAAAAAAAGCTTTAATGGCAACCTTTGGCCCATGGGCCTCCAGTTGGACAGCCCTGACCTATGTTCTTTATAGTTGATATATGAATCAGTGTGATGTAGTACAAGCACAATTATTCCTTAACCACAAAGCTACTTTGAATCTAAAACTTTTACTTGAATCTTTTAAACAAGAAGATCAAAAGAATTCCCACTATAGCTAATACAGTGACGTTCTTTCTTGCAGCACAGTTATGGTGTCAAACCTCATAAAATCTATATAAAAGAATGCTGAAGGCTCCTCCTTAGTAGCATGACCTTGTTATAGACCTAATATTTTCATTTAGACACTGGAAATTATTGACTGTTTAATTTTTAGATCTCTGAGAAATACATATAAAATTTGATGTAGCCTGGGGACACATTTGGGGACTAAATATGGGAGACCTATTTTGCTGAGGGGAACAGCTTCTTCCCAATAACTTTCACTGCTCAGAATACCCTTTTATGTGTCTGGACAGGCATGTCTCATGATAAGGAGGTGCTGGTGGAGAGGATCACCATAGAGGCCATGTTAAATTTAAAGGCTATGTACACCTTTGAATCAACATTTTTTGTTTTTAATAAATCCAATGTTTTAAGAGATTTCAAACCACTTTTAAATCCTGTATACATAGACACTGTATCCTTCCTTCAAAGCCAATTCCGTCAGGTCGGCTGAACTCACCGGTAGGCTGAAAGCTGGTCACGGAGGATCCAGCTAATAATGATCACATCTAAGTTCAATATTGTCATTGATTTTATAGCATAAAGTTAAACTAGCTATCATATTTGGTTAAAGACATCCATTGTCAGGTTCTAATGTTAAGGTAAGCTTAAACATAACTTGATGATCATACAAATTATCTTATATATTATCAATATTGGTACATTCATCTGGTTGCATACACTACTACTCATTAATTTCAATATTCCCCCATCTCCATGAATTACTCTGTAAAGGATGAAGGTGATACATGTGTTTTGCACAGAAATAGGTCTGTCTAGTGTTTTCGGAAGGAGTTCTCAATCAAAAAGTGATATGCTATGTCTCTCTAAAAAATGCAGGGCATGGTCTGCAGGAAATTGTTTGCCTGGAGAAGATTCCTCTTGGTGGCGTGCAGTGTACGCTCAAGAAATATGCTCAAAACAAGAGTGTACGTGATCGCCCACGTCCTGAACAACCTTGAGTGACCCCAACACAGGAGGACAAATTTATCAGCGTCTGTTCCAAACCGGACAACTTCTAAACAGCTAATCAGATCCGTGCTGCCCTGATGAAAATGAGGAAGAAAAGTGTGTCAATCGTGACTGTCAAACGCCGCCTTGTAGCCAGTGGCTTGAAGGGCTTTGTTGTAGCCTGAAAACCATTGCTTAGGCCCATTAACAAAAAGAAGAGGCTATTTTGGGATAAAAATCACAGGAGCTGGACCATTAGTCAGTGGAAGAAGCTTTTCACAGACTAATCAAAGCTTGGGATGTTTGGGTCCAAGAGGTGAAAGTTCTTTGCTTGCATTCAGCCCACAGTCAAGCATGGAGGAGGTTCCATTATGGTCTGGGGATGTTTGAGGTGGTGCGGTTGTTGACTTACTAAAAGTCTATGGGATCATGGACCCCAAGTGCTACCTGGTGCTGGTGCGTCATGCCATTCCTTATGGCACCAGTCATTTTTGTTGTGGTTTCACACTAGAGCAAGATAACGATCCAAAACATATCGCCTGTCTTTGCAAAAACTGTGTACAGTCAAAAGAATGACAACAGGTGCTGAAGAACATGGTTTGGCCACCCCAGAGTCCTGGTTGCAATCCAATTGAACTCTTTTGTGATCCTATGGACAGAGGTGTTCGAAATGTGCAAGTTACGAGCCGAAATCAACTTTGGGAGTTGCTACACGAGTAGAGCAATCTGAGCTGAAACTTTAGACAAGTTGACTGACCGAATGCTCCACATTTGCACTTCTGTGATTGCTGCTAAAGGTGAATATTTTGATGAGAGAAAATTTAAGGAAATCAAAGCTCAATTCATTTGTAAACAATGTTCACGAGTACAAAACATGTTAATTTGCCTAAATACTAAATCCATATTCATCACAACTTCAACTCCAAAAAATGGATCATTTAGATAATGCACTGAAATTAATGAGCAGTGGTGTATATGCAAAGATATTTTGCTAGAAAACAAAGGATATTCCCTCAAAATAATTTTACATTTTCCATAATGAAAGGTTTTTTTGGCCAGTTTGTGTTAAACTTTACTGTTTCAGCTATATTGACTAAGGACAAATCATAATTTTTCATAATGTCCAATACATTTTTCAAGACCAGAATCCACTTATCCAAAACAGTAGCATCTTCTACATAGACCAGAAGACTGCTGCAACTACCACTAAACTTTTTAGTACTGTCAACAGTGAAGTCATAGACCTCTTTAACACAACATTATTTTGCATCATTATTTGTGATCCAAAACCAGGAGTGGGTCAAAAACATGGAAGAGGTGCTAATCTTTCTATTGTACTTTCTTTGTAGGTTCCACTTCTGGTTTTGGCTTACAAACACTGAAGCAAAATAGTGACAATAATACGCAGTTGTAAAAGTGGGCTTAGGGTTCCATTTGTGTATAGCTAATGCAGCGTTCCCCAACCAGTGGCACAGGAGCCACATACTGTATAGTTTTAGGCACCGTGTGTTTGTTTCCCAGCTGTTGGCAGCTCCAGATACTATTTGTAACCTGGTACCAAAGTCAAAACCATATCACTTATCTAAAACTGGGGTAGTTTATATTAGTTTATATCAGTCACTCATTTATATTACTTGTACATTTACGTCAATGGTGGGACAAGGTTCCTGCACAGCGCTATTAATGTACGACAGGGGCTCCAGCAGCTGCTTCAACAACCAGAATTTGCGATAGAACTGGCCATTTAATATATATATTACTGTACTTTTAAAGATAACTTTTATATATTAGCTTTGATTCGATATCTAAATAATAAGGAAGAAACAGAAGAAAAATGACAAGCACTATGAGCACATTTTCCTTTAATGCAGCAATTGATTCAAATTTGCTTCTTACCGAATAGGGCTGTACCTATAGGGGTGAAAAGGTTGTAGTCTCATCTGGGCACTGGTGCTAAAGAAGGCCAAATGAGCCCCCTGCTTC